>NC_044571.1:18799234-20042567 GCF_901933205.1 Camarhynchus parvulus
CCACCCAAATTTTTTTCCATGAGCAACTATCATCCAGTTTAGCTCTTCTGAAACCCTGAGCAGACACATTCACAGTAATTGCCACTTTGTAAATTGTCATATCATGTCTATATAAAGGAAGGCATAATTATAGAATCATGTTACAGATAATGTTATTTATTGGATAGTCTTGCTTAGACTCTTGTCAGTAAATAGGTCTTCTTATGGCTTTTTCTCTGTAGATGCATTTCATAGACATCTTCACCAAGTGCTATACTTACAGCACTTGCTGAAGATTTCTATGTCTTATACATGTATAAGATCTTTGGATTTTCTATCTCCAAAAATTTGCGGGTCTTCTAAATGTAAGCTCTTGAAGACAATCAGTGCAGGCTGGGAGAGGAACACATCGAAAGCAGCACTACTTAGAAGGACTTGGGGCTGCTGGTGAGTGAGAGGCTGGACATGAACCAGCAGTGTGTGCTCACAGCCCAGGGACCCAGCTGTATCCTGGGCTGCACCAAAATGTGACCAGCAGATTGGAGGAGGTGGTTCCCCCCTTTACTCCACCATCACGAGACCTCATCTGGAGCATTGCATCCAACTCTGGGGTCCCCAGCACAGGAAGGACATGGACCTGTTAGAGCAAGTCCAGAGGAGAGCTACTAAGATGATGAGAGGGACGAAGAACTCTTATGAGGAAAGCAGGTGAAATTGGGGTTGTTCAGGCTGGAGAAGAGAAGTCTCCAGGGAGACCTTATTGCAGCCCTTCAGTACCTGAAGTGGTACTCCTAGAAAGCCAGAGAGGGACTTTTTGCAAGGATGTGTAGTGATAGGACAAGGGGGAATGTTTTTAAACTGAGAGTATGTTTAAATTAGATATTAGGAAGAAATTCTCAACTGTGAGAGTGGTGAGGCACTGGAACAGGTTGTCCAGAGAAGTTGTGGATGTCCTATCCCTGAAAGTGTTTAAGGTCAGGCTGGATGGAGGGAGCTCTGAGAATCTGGTGTAGCAGAAGGTATCCCTCCCATGGCAGGGGCATTGGAGCTAGATTATTTCTAAAGTCCTTTCCAATGCAAACACTCTGTGATCCTTTGATTCTACCTACATCAAGACAAAGAGACATGTATACTGAACATATACAGAAGCTGCAGAGAAGAAAGTCACCAAAGCTGGATCTTCTCTGGCTTCCCCCATTTAGCAAGGCATTGTAATGTTTTGGTTTCCACTGCTTTGAGACTCAGAGCACTTTTAGCCAAAGTGTATCTTTTGTAGTTTGAAGATCAGAGAGAGAATCAGCCATTCTGTATTTGTTCCAGTGTAAGATCTCCTTCACTATTAAAAAATGCGTTTCCTACATCAGAATAACCCTTAACTTAAAAAATAGAAGAGATATTAGTTTGAGACAGTTAAATATGACCTTAATAAAACAATCACAAGAGTGATTGAGCTCACAAGAGTGATTGAGCTGTTGCCATTCCAAGATCATGTTACTGCTCACAAAATATCAAATATTATTTCTTCTGGCGGTGTCTGTCCCTGAAATAAAAGGACCTCAATTTAAAGAATCACTTAGTTAGTCACATAAACAATGATGAGATATTAAAAATTACATGAGAACTGAAGGCTCCATCTATCTTGTAAAAATAAGTCTCACATAGCCGCACATAGGTTTCCCGGTGGGAAAGCCCTTGCTCAGTTAGGAAAAATCACTTGTCATTGCTAGACAGAGGAAAGAGACTGTCCTGCTCTGGCTGATTTGCTGGGTGGAACAGCTTTATAGTGATAGGGATCACAGCTATCACAATTTGTGAAGGACTCGAGATTACTTCATTGTGCTGCTGACCTTGTGGCAGAGCACCACGCCATGCACAAGGCCAAAATCCTTCCCATTGTTTGAAGCACAGGTAATGCCATTGTCACTGACCTGCCCTTGCACATGTGTGTTTTTCTCTTCACCTCCTTCTGTAGCCACCACATGGCTACAGCTCCTGCTTGGAGCAGGCAGCATGCCCCACTGTGCTTGTTCAGTACATAGAGGAACAAGGCCTGTTGCTGCTGAGCAAATAGTTACACATATTAAATATCAGTGTTGGTTCCTGCCATGCCACTGCTCACCAACAGACTGTCACTGCTTTGAAACTGCAATACATTGGAAGGACTAAACAGTTAAGCTCATGGAAATCGGACATGTTGCTGCAGCACTTCCCCTTCCTTTTGTTTTTAAACTGGCTTTCCTGCTACACATTATCCTGTGTGCAGCCTCATCCCCCACTGCCAGCTGCTGACCTAGTGCCTGCCTGTGCATGGAAGCACAGAGGCTTTCCTCCAGGAGCAGCACTGCGCTCCACAGCGAGGCTTGGTGGTGCTGAGGCATTTCAATGTCATTCATGCTCTCTTCCTGGAAAGGACAGCAGCCTGCAGACTCAAAACCCTTGGCCTGGAAACCCTGCACCTTCCACCACCATTCCCCCTCAGGGTCAGGAATCATAGACTCATAGTAAGGTTAGAAAACACCTCTAAGATTATGAAATCCAAATGTTAATGGAGGCCAAATCCACCACTTAACCAAGACCCCCAGTGCCCCATCCACACTTTTTATGAGCACTTACAGGGAATGTGATTCCACCACTCCCCTCTAGAACCTGTCCCAATGCCTGATCACCCTTCATGAAGAAATTTTTCTTCATATCTAATCAAAACCTTCCCTGTTGCAACCTGAGGCCACTTCCTCTTGTCCTGTCACTTGTTACCTGGGAGAAGAGACCCACACCCATCTTGCTACAGCCTTTTTTCAGGTAGATGTAGAGAGCAATAAAGTCCTCCCTCAGGGACTTCTGCCTTCTCTTCTCTAGACTAAACAATCCCAAATTCATCAAAAAGTCCTCATAAGACTTCTGCTCCAGGCCCTTCTCCAGCTCTGTTGGGGAAGGAAGGAAGGAAGGAAGGAAGGAAGGAAGGAAGGAAGGAAGGAAGGAAGGAAGGAAGGAAGGAAGGAAGGAAGGAAGGAAGGAAGGAAGGAGATGGCTGCAGCACTCCTCTGTCCATGCTGCTGCTGCCGTGTCTCTGGACACATTTCTAGCCCATGTGTCTGCATACAGCATGTTAGGAGAAACATCAGGAATTCATCCAGCTGACACCTACTGACCTGGGAACAGAGAAATGAAATGGCTATAAACAGGGACTGGTCTTCCTGGACAGATACACTGCCACAGCAAAAGGGGAACATAAAGCAGGTTGGGACATGCAGGAATGATAGGAAACCTTGGTGGAAGCAGCAATGAGACCTGGCCCCAGGCTGATGGGATGGTGTTTTTCTGGAATGGGTTGGCAAGAGAGAACAGCTACTGGTCAGGGCTGCCAGACTTGATGCTGTCCTGGGTGTGGAGGGAGAGTAGGTGCTTGAGCAGTTGAGGAGGAACTCTAAGAGCCATTTTGGAAAGGAAATGAGAATTGAAGGAAAGCAGGCTCCTTGTTTGGAAAGCAAAGTAATAAAGCGCTGAGGGAGCTGAAACAATAAATGGCTGTTGCTCATTAGTTTCCTGGTCATTACTTGCTGGCTGGAAACAAATGCATGTTATGGGAAGTGGAGGGGATTTTCTTGAAAGGTCTGGGAATCAGGAGGACATAGAAATGGGAAATGAGGAAAGGGGAAAGGCTTGCAGCAGCTGCTTCTCTGAAAATATCAGATGCATGCATGTGCCTGTCTCCTGTCTGGTAGGCTCCATTGCTGAGGGTCAGATGTCTTGTGTGGGAGCAGAGGGATGGAGTGGAGGATCTGAGTGCACTGTCTGGGTGCAGAAAAACACAAAACACCCCAAACTGCACAACCTGTTACAGCGCTGTGCTACTCAGGTGGGCACCAGGAACTGGCTGAGAGAAAGAAATGCCTAAATCCTACAGCTTCTTGGCCCAGATCATCAATTCCTCTGGAAAAATCAGCCTTGCCTTTTTTGGCAGATCTGCTTAGAAAGCAGCGAGGAGAATTGAGTATCATAACAAACCTTTAAGCCTGGTAATAGGCACTAACATATTGTCTTCAAGATTTTTCTCTACTCCTGTGACCAGACTTGGGGCATATTACAAATCTCCTAGCTTCCTTTAAAATATCAAGGGTGTGTTTAATATAATGTTTCCCACCAGATAAATCAGAATGGGGAAAAAAAAATCTGCCTATATTTGACAACTGAATTAATTCATTTCCCAAGCTTAGTAACAACCTGACTAACCAACTTGCATATTCTTGATTACAGGCTCTTGCTTTTAAAGACAGACTTATCTCTGCAAATTGGGCGATTCTTTGAAGTTCTGTATCTAAAAAAGAAGAAAACGAGCAAGAAAGGATTTATTCCTGTCTTTATTTGCTTTGTAGCTATCAGAAGTGAATGATCATTTGTTTGTCTTTCTTTCTGGCAGCTCCTTCCCCTCTTTAGAATAATTTACATTAAAATATGGATTTATCTGTCTATGCAAGTATGGACAAGTATCTTGCAGGACAATGGCTAACAATGCTGATAAAGAGAAACAGCAAAACCAGAGCTGGTTTTACATGGTGTTACAGGTTTTCTATCAATTTGCTTTAACAATTTATATGCAGACCCTTACTTGCCAGCACCTTGCCCATTTTCATATCAGGGACTTATATTAATGCAATGAATACAATTTCCATAAAGCAGAAATGCACACATTGCTTTTCACTTCTAGGATGAAAGGTGTTTGTTTAGGAAGATGAGGAGCTATGTGAAGGAATGAGTCAGACAAAAAGCTGAAATTCCAAGTTGGCTCTCCCTTTCTCTTTTCAAGCATGGGAATCAGCAAATATGGTGAAAAAGGATTTCATATTCACATGAAAACTATGTCTGTGATTAGTCAATGTGATTTAAGGTTTCTGGAATGAAGCAAGTGTTATGCCAAATATGGGGAGTTCCTTTCTAAATTGCATCATAGTTGCTTGTAGAGGTTATTTTCAGTTAGAATAAAAGGGTTGGGGGTTAAATTTGGAGAGTCTTAAAAGACAGCAGCTGAGCCCTGTTAGCTTCAGGTTGGTTTTTTCTCTCTTTGAGCTGAAGTCTGGTAGCTGAAGAAGGAAGATGTGTAGTGCTGCTTGTGAACTGGCTGATGCATAGATTCCCTTGCTGATTCTGATGTATCAGAATGGGACATGTGTTCACTCACTCTGCTGGGTTATCTGGGTTATATTTTGCCATTTTTCTCTTGGGACCCAGCTTGCTGGTAATTATACAAAAGAAAAAGTGAAGAGGAAAATAAAAGAAGCGTTCAATGGTACGGGTGAAGAACTATCACTAGAAAACAGAATTCAGAGAGGATGAGTAAGGCTTGAATGTGCTGATGCAATATGAATGAACATGTCAAAGACATGTCAATTGCCTTCTTGTTCTTGCATGCATTTTGAATCAGGTCCTGGCAATATTTTCACCCTTGAGAATTTGCTCCTCTGCTTTCCTGATACCAGAGATTCACCTCAGTAGAATTAAACCTTGCAGAATCAGGGAAACAATTCCCTTAGGGCAAGGGATGAGGCACTTGCTTAGGGGAACACTACCAGGAAGAGAACTGGTTTCTGCTTGGAGCTAGAGACAAAGTGAACTTTTCTACCAGACAGAAATTCTGGTTTAAGCCAATTTGGTTTTAGCAGTTAGGACCCGTGAGGATAGGGCAGGGATGCAGAAGAAGGGGCTCCCCAACCTTTTGGGTTTTTTGTTCCTGCTTTCCCACTGTTTTCCTTAGAATTCAAGCAACCTTGTGCAGCTTCACACTTTCATTGCTTATATTTGTATGGCTTTATAAGACACACAGAACGCTGTGTGTGAGGGAAAGCTGCCAAACAAATAGCAGGTCTCCATCATTAGGAGTAAAGATGAATGCAGAAACATACAACCTAGAGGGCCTGATGAGCTTGTGATTTGAAAGCAAGAGCAGCAATATTTCCACAGCATTTTACAGAAGTCTGGCATCCCTCTGCACCATGTTCTGTCATCCCTGTGCTTGTGTAACTTGTACAGACATGAATGTGTGTTTTATGGGTGTAATTGAAGGACACTGGAATTCTTTCTAGTGACCTTAAAGGGCTTTAAATCAGGTACTATTACAGCCAGGATTTGCCAGTGATTAGTGACTTTGGATTACCCTTAACATTTGGGAAATCTATTTGTGTCAGAGCTCGTGGCAGGCACTGTTAAGTTTGAAATATATGTAAATAAAACACACATACACAAAGTGCCTATCAGTGCTTAAAAGCCAATTTATATGCACTCTCTACAAAGAAAATTCTGCTGTGGTACAAAATGAATTCCAGCTACTAAAATGGCATTTGGAGGACAAAAGAAGCTGCATTTGTCTGCAGAGACTAGAATGGGTTAATCAGGAAACAGGATACATTGACAGCTTTCTTCATTATCTGTTATTTGGCTGCATTTAGCAGGAAGTCTCCAAGAAGGCTTATAGAACTTTTGTTTTGCCCCAGATTTTCTTCTGGCTGCATCATTTTTCTGTATTCTCCCCTTGAACTGCAGCCCTAGGATTTGGGCCTGTGTTTCCTGCACCTCTGTGCAGCACTGCAGGAGGACAGGGAACCCAACTCTTGTGCAACCCAGTGATGGGTTTGGCCTCTACCCTGTAAGAGATATATCAGGCATGTACCTTCATGTTTATTTTAAAAAGCTCAAGCTGATCTCTCTCCTCTGCAGAGCATCATGTAGTGATTAGTACATGGAATTCTGAATATCCACCCTCCACCTCCTGAAAAATGTCTGCTGCTGCAGGGACTCGAGAGGCCTGGCACCTCAGCTGAACCATGACCTCTAAAAAGGAGCTCACATGAGGAACTGAAGATTATAATAGGAGATTACTGTGCAAACACCTGTGGACACTTAAAATGTGCCTGCTCTGCTGGCAAGGGTGGCTTTCCCTCAGCAGGTTGGCAGAAGGACTGGAGTATCTCAGCCTCAGCTGCTGCATTCCCTTACCTGGGCCTCTAAGGATGTGGTTTTATATTACACCTCCACTAAATATGAGACCTTCCAAATGCTCCTGCTTCTTGGCCCTCCCTTCTGTCTCAAACTGGACCCAGCAGCTGTCTGGATAGAGGAAGAGAAGATGTAGTAGCTGAGCTAATGAAAAACATTTTCATCCCTCTGCCTCCTGTTTTTGCACAGGTGATCCTTGCCAGCTCAAACAGCTGAACTGACTCACCCTGCAAGGTCAGGAACCTGCACCAGAACTGGCAGGAGGAACCAGGCAGGAGCAGAATAGCTTTATACCATAGAGGTTAAAACAACCAGCAGGACTATTACATGTCACTGCTGCATGGTGGTGTGTGAGTGATTGCCCCCCACACAAGCAGAGCTGAACATTTCATGTTTCTTTGAGTAGTGCTGGCATCATTTGGTAATAGGTTCAAGTGACATTTCTTCTCTCAGTTTTGGGGGTTATGGGATCAAGGCTTGAAAAAAAAAAGATAAGTGCTGTTCTCTTGTTAGCAGAGGTCGGTAATGCTTAACACAGATTCTCAGTCTCACTTCCCTTACACCAGCAGTTCAGGGTATGTTTAGCTCTCAGACTCTGCAAACTACTATTTCTTTTTCAGTCTCGTAATGAAAAATAGCAGAGGAGTTTGTGGTGACACAAATTTTTAGTGATCCAATCCCAGCCTTACTTCCTGCTTTCTGCTTGAGAAAAGTGGCAGGGGTGCTGTAACTTCATCAAGTAACAGCCATCTCCTTCAGTTCTTTAGAACAGCACTTTTTGGAAGCAGTGCCAGCTCCTTCCTGCCTTTTTTGAAGGGTGCCTCATCTGTCAGATGAGGAGATACTGAAATTGTATGTACCAGTAATCTTTCATTTCTCTGAAGTGCCTGCCTGAAGAAGTGACAAACACAAACCCCCAAGCCATGGTAGCAGCATCCCCAGAGGGACTCCATAGAAGGGAGGACAAGGTGATTCTTATCTCCAAGACAATTTATATCTGAGCAACTTCCTTGATGTCAGCTCTGGGCATGAGCTTACACTGGTGAGCATCAGAGCTGCAGTGCAGATCCTGTGCAGGTGAGCAGCTGTGTGCAGGTTCCTGTGTGCCATGTCCCACTGTCCCCAGCACAGACCCTGTGCAGGTGAGCAGCTGTGTGCCATGTCCCTGTGTGCCATGTCCCACTGTCCCCAGCCCACAGTGTCTCTGCAGTGCCAGGGCCACCTCTCAGGGGCAGTTTGCTTAGGGGCTCCCCTGCACATCCACACCCAGGGCAGGCAGGGCACCCACTGCACTGCACTGACTCTCATCTGCTTCTCCCTCTCATGGCTCAGGTGCCTCTGGGTTCCAGGGGGAGCAAACTGAAGAGAAGCCATTACAAGAGGAGAGTGCAGGGGATGCAATCCACTGCAGTGGAAAGATTTCTCTTTTTGTGGCTGCTAGCTACCAGCCTTTGCTCTGATCTGAAGCATGGCCATGCTCATAATTTTAGTGATGCTGTACTAGACACCACAGATACCCATATCTTCTGCTCTTATGGGTTTTTTTCTTTTCTTTTTTTTTTTTTAGGAGATGGGATGATCATTTGTGTGAAATGGCTTTAACTGTTCTGAGAAGTTATAAGCTGGTTGAAATAGAGTTAATTGTAGATCTTTCACTGTAGTTGTACTAGAAATCAGCTGCTGTAAAGAACTGAGCTCATGCTGTGTGCAACCTTTATCTTGAACCATGAGCAACAGGAAACCTGTGTGGGTTTTCTTGCAACAACCCAACACATATAGAAGCAGCAGCTAGGGAGACTGTGCACCACAGCTCTCAAAGGGGAAAAGTTATCATAAAAGTTATCATATCTGTGCAACATTTAGCATGATCAGCTGCAATTTACCATGATCAGCTCTTCAGTCTCAAAATGAAACTTGGAGCCAGCTCTGGGGAGTAGCCTTAAACCTCTTTAGGTGAACCAAGGACCTGCATTTCCTAGTCCACACATTCATGGTTTGGCATGAATGTGGATCCAATGGGATCCTAAGGAAACAAAATCCACCTTCCCTCCTGCTGTGCACAGGCCAAAGAGAGGGCTCAGGATTATGAATCCTCCCACTTGCCTCTCACCCTGTGCCTCTCACCCTGTGTGCCAGCCCATAGTCTGTGTCATAATTGCCATAATCTCTCTACACTGGGGAAGTACTGTGTGGGGACAGGCACTTTCAAAAGAACCTTTCTTAATGCATTGCTTTCTAATTGTCATGCTTGGCTGCTTACTGAGGGTTAAAAATGGGGCTTGATAGCAGAGATTAGAGTGGCTATGAAGAGATTGTAAGTGGAGTCTACAGAGTCTAGTTTTTCTTTCCTCCTTTTCTTCCTTTTTTTTTTTTAAGTTGTGGAAATGGTATCTATCCAGGGAAGAAAACTAATGAAACAGATTGGAACAGCATGCAACACTTTTTGCATGTTGCTATGCATGCTTTTAGCACACATATGTGCTTAGTGTTACTAAATTTTTATTTGATAAGCAGTTGGGATTCTTGTTGATGAATAATTTGGGCTTTAGGCTTTTCTGACAAATAGAAGAAAACTATGAAAAGCTGTGATTCCTCCTGGAAAACACTGTTTTAAAAAAAGGTTTTCTGAACTAGGATTTGAAATTCTTTTTCTGGTAGATCTTTCTCCTTACAGTGCCTAGTCCTACCACTACAGACAGATTTTCAATCAGGCTCATCTTCCATTGCCACACTAGATGCAAATGTCCATGAATCCGATTAGCTGAGAGCACTGGGGCTTTGTGCATTTTGAGGTCTGGCTAAAGTCTCCTCACTTGAAAGTGCAGAACACCTGAGAAAGTAGTTTTACATCTGAAAGCCAGCTCCTTCAGAATTGAAAACTGGGGAGCTATATTGCCAGTAAGCTGTATGCATGGGCTCAGTTTTCTGCCACTTGGTTGTGTTTTCTGCAGAATCACTAATTGCACACTTCCCACCCAAACCCACCCTTCATCAGCATTCAGAAATTGCAAAGATATCCTTACTTCCATCATGACAGATACTGGAACTGAAGTTGAAAAATGAAGTTGAAAAATGAAGCACCCAAAATTGAAAAAAAAAATGAAAGAGGAGTCTTTTTATCTTAAATTGTACTTTTTGATTTTGTCTTAGAAGTACTGGAGGAAAAATAAAAAGCCTGATACTAGAAGATGTCCAGGTCTGCAACTGCTAACTGTTAAAACACAACATATGAGGTCCAGTTTTCTAGATGAAACAGTTGCATTGTCTAAATGTGTAATTGTCCAAACAGTGTAAAAAACCTCCTGGTAGAAGGGCCAGAAAGTGCCCCAAGTGTATTTATGTACTGAAGAAAGGCAGGTGGGAGCAGGGGGAATTGCAGAGGTGTAACCAATCCCTCTGGAAGGCTGTGCTGGCTGAGCCCCTGCCAGAGCTCAGGGGAGGAGCTGTAGGCAGCAAAGTGCCTCTTCAGTTTCAAATCTGCACAGGAAGCACATGATGCTGTTTTCTAATTTCAAAGGCCTTGTGCAAGCTCTCTGTGGGACAGCCTGTGGCATGCCACTGAGAGGGACTTCCTGCCTGCCTGCCACGATGGCTTGGACACTGAAAGTCCTTGTGCAGTCTTCATGTTTTTCTCCTGTCTTTAGTAGTCACAGAGCCCACCCTGTAGAGCAGGCAGGCAGCTTTTTGTCAAATACATAGCACAGTTTCAAATACCTTCACAGGAGGTAAGCAGTAGCCCTGAAAGCATAATTAATAAAAAATAAAAAAGAAAGAAGGAAAAAAAAAATGGAAAGGCTGACGAGCAAATAAATGGTTGTAAGCATAAGCAAACAGAAAGAAACCATTGGAACAGAATGCTGTAAGCCTTGCTTTAAAACATGGACAAGGTGGAGACTCCAATGTACTGGTGGCATGCATGGTGGCTGCTGTCTTCCCTGCAGGGTTACATGGAAACTGCAGTGCCTGGCTGCACTTCCCAGGGATGCTGTTGCATCCCAGCTGCCCCTTGGAATGCACGACCTTCTGCCAGCGTTCAGGGGAAGTCTGGGCAGCTGGGAATGTCACTTCTTCAACAAAGCCCCTGTTCTGTCTGCCTGGGGATTCAGGGCTGTGAGGCACAGTGCTGAGCACAAGTCCTGGTACAGCCTGGGGAGCACTGGCTTCCCCAGTCAGGCTGTCACCATCCTTTTCCCAGCCAGACTGGGTCATAGCAACCTTCCCTAACGCTGGGGATGCTCTCAGGATGCCTGTCATTTTCTGTTTGCAGGGAATTGCAACAGGGCTTTGTGCAGAGCACAACTGAAGAATGTCAGCTTTGGATGCACTGATGCGCTCAGAAAATAAACTGGTTCCTAGTTCAGCTAAGTGGGAACTACAACTGCAAGCACTTTTTGTGTTCCTTGCTCTATCAGGCTCTTCCTCAGGCTGCTGTTTGCAAGACCCTTCCAACACGCAGGCTTTTTGTCTCCAATTGGAGGGAAGAAAGTGAAATGGCTTTTCAGTCAGCAGTCTCTTGACTAGTGGTGAGCAACAGGATCCATGAGTGCTGATGGCAATATTACCCTGTGCTCTCTCAGTCTTGTCTTCTGTGTTCTCTAAAATATGTGGAGACTGTAGAATTTTATGTGTAGATCTTTGAACTCCGACTCAGTTTTATGTTATGAATAATAAGTCATCAACATTTCATCATTAAAAATAAAAGAGTAAATCAGACTGTAAAAATTATTTACATATTTTGCAATACCACAAAAATGTGGTGGTTTATTATGTCAGATCTGCCAGGATAGGATTATTCCTGTACATGTCATATTCCGGGTTCCTGCAGAGCCATGGCAAGTCAACAGCAAGAACAAAACCAAATGTGCCTGCTACTTAAAACAGAGCTAATTCTGTAGAAAAAAAAACCTCCTTATTTTGCTGATTCCCTCTGTGTACTTTTATTTATATGTAGCTAGGCTTTCTTCTCTTCCAGGAACTATTTAAAAAGTAGTAAAAGATATAATAAACCCTAAAAGTGAAATGAAAAATTACCTTGTGACTGATCTCAGTTCCCTGTGTGGTCTGAGGGCTCCCTGCAAACCTACCCAATGGAGGCAATGAGCCCAGGGGGGGAGGAGGGGGGTGGACTTCCCTCAGTGCTTTGGAGAATTATATCCAGTGGGATTGCATGGCTCACCCTGAGGCAATCTGTAAGACTGGTTTTTTTTGTTTGTTTTATGTTTTTAAATGTGGGAAAGCCTGTCAGCCTAACACCTTTTTAAAAATTACCTCTGAGTCCTGGAGGTTCTTTAAAAATTATCACTTTGCCTTGGTTACCCCAAATGGAGCAAATAGCTAGAGTAGATGTTGTAGAACTATAAGAGATGATTGACGTGTTCATAAAATTGAAGTTATTTGAGCTGCTTATACAGAGTTAAGTCTAAATGAAGCCCTCCATTACTTTCTTTCTGTGGTAGGAATAAGTAGCTTTGACTGTAAGAATTAAATAATATAAAGTGTCAGAATAAGTCAAAAGAAGCACTGGTGGTTCAGTGTTGCTTTCAGTAAAATTTATTAAGGAATTCCTCTTGAATTCATTGGAAATTAAATATTCATGAGATATGCTACACACTTTTGATCTGTTATTTTTAAAACAAAAACAGCCACACATAATTTTCACATAATCAAATACATACATGTAGCATACCTAGAGCTTGTCAGGTTTTGGTTTATTGGGGTTTTTTTAAAGTGCAAATGCTTTCCATGAGAAAATACTGTGCTAACTCAGAAACTTGTGTCCACTCTGACAAGACTAGGAGCAGCTTGTCAGGCCCAGAGATCTCTTGGTAAATAAAAGGGGTTGGGAGCTCCCCATGAAAGATGGCCAATGGTGCACAGTCAAGAGGCCAGAGACTCAGCACACCTCCAGAGCTCACTCTCCCTGATGGAAATCTGAGTGAGGGATGTAAATAACTGTACCCCAATTGCAGTAAAATGTCAGCTCATAGTAGGCTAGAGACCCATTTTTCCTTCTTCATATGCAGTTTTTTACTCAGAAGAGAATATCTCCAGAAAGAGAGAAGCACTCATCATTTCAGATAGAGAACTTTGGCTCTCTAAAGAGTTGTGTAAATCAAAGTTGGAGTAGGGATTTGAACCCTGGTTGTTTGCACCCTATAGCAGTGTCAAATTAGCTCTAAGGTACAATTACTCCCAAAATCAACTTGGCTTGGCTTTGGGGATTTGTTTCCCTGTGGATCCTTTTTGGATTTGGTTTCCACAAGGTTCAGTTCAGCAGCTGGATCATAGCCTCCTGGTGGCTCTCAGACTACTGGCCTGTCGGATTTCCTCCAGAGCCAAAACTATCATCCTTTTCCCCATTCATTACAGCAGAGAGGGAAAAAAAAGGCTTGTGGAATTCAGGACATGCCAGGCTTTGACTTGTGCTTTTGTCACTGGGAAAAAAAAGGCTTGTGGAATTCAGGACATGCCAGGCTTTGACTTGTGCTTTTGTCACTGGGGAGTCACAGATGCCACCAACAGTGATTATCCTTTGGGCAAGCTTGCCTGACAAACAGGAGGGTTCTCACATCAAGACTTTGACACAGGCTTGAGGAAGTCACAGGGTGCTATACAAGAGTCACCTCCCTTAGCTGGCACCCAGTCCCCCACTGCACTCACTGCTGCCCCAACACTGGTGTGAAATCTCTCTAGTTGGCATTATCATGTTCGTGGAGAAGCTTTAATTCTTTTTTACCCACTCCTCCATTTTGTGGTGTTGATGATTCCCAGCTGCAGCCAAGCTCCTCTGAGATCTAAAGGAGACAGCAAATTAGTGATACCCAAACTGCTGGTGCCCATCTGAGACACCCACTGCAAAGTCTTCTGAGGTTTGGGTTGCAATAAGTGGCTTGGTAAAATTTCAACAATTTTACCAAGCACTGTAGGTCTATACTGAAATTCTGAAATACTGAATTACTGCTAGCACTTCTATAATGCCATGGCCTAGAAGCCAAGATTTTCTGTGCTCATTCTTGAGGCTACATCAGCTGTTGATTCCCAAACTAGTACCAGAGTGGTGTATTTTTCAGTCTGATGGCTGAATCACCTTATTTCTAAAGTACACTTATTAAATTGCATGACTTTTTTAAAAAATAGAAGTGAGGAGGTTTTTAAGTTGTGCTTGGTAGAACCCAAAATTCTATTTAATCTACAAGTAAATGCTAAATTCAGTTTTTTGGTATTTTAACCCCCTTTATTATTAGCTTATTACTCCAAATGTTGCTTTGAAAAGTAATGAGAATAACATTTTTTTTCTTAGTATTCATTTTCTACCAGGAGAAATCACAAGATTCATTAAATTCTAGGAACAGATTCTGTCTTCCTAAAAACCATAATTTTGATGAATAACATATCTCTCAACAAAATATCTGAATGTTACCTCGTTTGCAGAAAATGTCACAAAGTGCTAAGTTTTTGTCTGCAAAGCTGTTACTTCTTGGTTTAATAAAAAAGACCACTGGAAAAATGAGAACTCTGGATGTTTTTCAAGATAAAATCCTTGCGGGCTAGCTATGGTGCTATGATAGGTACACAGCCCTTTTGTTATTAAACTCAGTATAATGGAGCTTTAGATAAAAATTGTTCCATGGAGGACAAAACAAGAGCATTGAGTGGTGTATTTATGATTCAGAAAACTTTCCGTAGGATCAACTGAAAACAATAGAAACAGGAAAATATAAAGACATGGAATGTCAACCAAATATAGCACCAAGGGCACATAGCAACTGTTCAGTGTTAAGCAGAAAAAAAAAACCCACATAAAATCTCTTGAAAAGCTGAGATTTCTTTTCTGCATTCAGGTGCATGAGGAGCTCCCAGCAGGAGCTTTGGGGGAGATCAGACATGGCTGGTGGTGGAGAGCAGCTCAGGTGCCCTGCTGGTGCAGGGAGAGTGGCAATGACAGCAGCCTGTGCAGAAGCCAGGCCAGAATCATGGGCTGGCTCCATCTCCTGCCAGGCTCAGCGAGTGTTAATCCTGCTGCTGTGCTCAGCACCCAGGACTGGATTCACCTTTCCTTCGTTCAGGGCTGAGCTGAGCTCTGGATCCCCCTCTGCAAGGAGTTTCCCTCTCCAGTGTTTCTAGATGGGTTTCAGTGTTTCTGGTGATTCTTTTCCTAACTGCAGCACTTCAGAAAAAAATTTCCTGGGATAGCTCTGAACCCAAACATTAAATTAATAAGATCTGATAACTCAGCATCTCTATTACATCTTCCATATCTGTGTGTGGTTTGTTTAAGCTGCAAGATCTTTAAAGCAGCATCTGTCTTTCATTACAAGATTGCATGGCATCAGGGACTGTGGAGTTAGGCATAAAAACACAAATGAGAAATGTATTTAATTTATTTAACTTACATGTAACTTCATTGTGCTGAATGATGGCAGGGAAGTATGACCTCCAAATAAATAGCCTGCTATTTACTTATGATGATTTTTATTCATGTCTGGTGCACTGTGGCAGTTTCTCTTCAGAGCAAAAGCCAACACTGAAATGAAAATACCAATTGCTGTGTTATTGTGCTGTGCAGTCTCTCCAAAATCCTCACTAGCCCCATTCCTTTTGTCTGGGAGGGCATTTTATGTATTTGTATGTGAATAATTCCTAAAACAAAGATGCATTCTCACTCTCAGGCCGTGGACCTGGCACACATTTTCTTCAGAAAACATCAGAGCTGTCTGAATAAAAGCTACTTCAACATTGCCTTGCTGGTCTGCTCAGCTCTGTAGGAAAATGTACAATGGGTTTGTTACTGAAAGTGCCATAAATTATATTTGATTCTGCTTACTGCCTAGAGAGTAATTAAAAAGCCATTTAAATGGAAAATAAATTATGTGTAAAACATAAATTGAATTTTCATGCCACAAGATGGTTCAACAATATAATAGCACATAAAGTTCATGGTGGAGAGTTGTGCTTTTTTATTTATTGGACTTCTGAGGCAAATTGTCCCCCAAACTCTAATGAAATGTACACACATACACTTTCCCATTAAAAAAATCCATTTAATGATTTGTCAGATATGGCTATTCTTGTAGAGCATATTCTGGATGCTCTGCTTATGTAAATGCTTTTCTAGTGCTGCCACTTAAAAACTGAACACAGATACAGTCAAGATCAGCTCTGAAGGTAGCTACGTAAATGATGCCAAAGATTGTGCCTTTTCTTTTGGGTGGGAGGCACATTTCTCATCATCAGCTTTTCAGCACTCTGCTCAGCTACACAAAACCAGTGGTGGTTATTCACAGCAGGACCAGCAGGTCCCTCCCACACACAACAGGCTGAGGCAGGTAATGCCAGCTTCACAGAAAATATAGAAAACATTACCACTAATAAGCCTGTTTGCCTCAGTCTGTTGTTTGGCTAACAGGGAAAAATGAGGCGTGAGCAGAAGAAGCAGAAATTGGGATCAGAGCATCTTTTGCCTGGAGCTTGGCATAGCACTGGAGTGAAGGCAAATCCCTCAGTATCAGCTAATTGAGAGATTTTGCAATGAAGCAGAAACTTGTGGTTCATTTCTATCCTAGGCATGCCTGCAGGGAAGGCAGCAGTGTGGGGTGAATGAAGGATTTGCTCTTGAGTCAGCCACATCCCTTTGCTTTTCCTTCATTTCCTTGCCTGTGACTCTGACAGTCATTTGGATCTGTTGGTAAAAATCTCCATTGGGACAGTGCAAGGCTGTGCCAGGGACACCAGTGGTGTGCTCCACACCTGTGAGAAATTCCTCCTTAACCAGAGAGCTGGAAGAGATGCTCACAAAAGGCTAAAAGATGGACAGCTGAGGTGGTGAACTGGAGGGACTGGCACAGCTCCTGTCAGGAGACCCAGCTGACACCAACAGCTGCATGAAAACACTGGGACATCACTTGCTGATAAGGTTTCATATATGGATCTGTATTGCTGGGGCAAGGACAGCAGTGTCACCCCCAAGGGGTTCTGCCTGGGACTGGGGGATTAAATTGCATCAGAGAATGACTGGGTTATCAGTGTAAAACCAATTCAAATTCTTCCTCCTTTTGAGCTGGATGCTGGTCCATGATAATGTCATCCCTTTGACGATGACATGAAGGAAAAACCACAGAGGGCCAGGCATAAACAAGTGAAACTCAGGACAGTGTCACTTTCTGTCCTCACTAAGTTGTTATGTGAACTCAGCATTACTGTGGCAGCAGCAATACATGGGGAAGAGGCAAGAAACAGTTGCTGTATTTGAAATGTGTTGGACTATTTATTTTTTTAGGAGAATTCATTTGATAGGCATGGGTTCAAAACAGAATAAGAAATATTTGAAACGTTTCAGCTCAAGGACTGCACTATTGTGACACATGCCCCTCACAGAGGACCTGAGAGAGAAGCTGGGCAGTCTCATTGCCTCGAAACCTGGAGGCATGAGGGCTAGGGATGGCCACTCGGCAAAGAAAAACAGATCCTCTCACTAAAGAAATCCTAAAGAATAAAGGAAGTAAAAAAGCAAACATTTTGCACCAGACAAAACAGGAGATGCTTCTGCATAGTTGATGGGGGCTAAATATATCCCAGTGCTTGAGGCATCAGCAGGGCTCTGGAAGGGGCCCTTGGATAAACAGCGCTGTGGTCATGTCACTTTGCCCTGGGAACCCTTTTGGGTTCTGTTCATAACCAAAGGTTTTCAGGAGAGAATAGAGCTTGAGAGGAGCTGTGCTCTGTAGCAGAGCACGCCCCCGAGTCCCCACAATCTCTGAAAACAACAGGAGTGGCATCTTGTGCAGGCCAGCTCTAAGCAAAGCCTCGGCATTGACCAGGAATTCCAGGGAGGGCAACCCCATCCTTCACAAAATGATTTTTGCTCGTGAGAAGGCACTGTTAAATGAACCTGGCCATAAATTATTTCTTTCTCTGGTGAACAGAGGTGATTTACAATTTGAAAGCATGAATTTATAATCAAAAAGAAAGCTTGTGGGAAAAACTACTTCCAGCACACTCTCTGGAGGTTTTGATGAAAGTGCTAGGGAGTAAAATGCAGAGCTGGGGATTGTTATGAAGTGCTATGACTTAAAAAAAAAGGCATAAACAAGCAAAATCCTGCCACAGTCACTAACAAAACTCACATTGTTATTACCAGAGCAGAAAAAAGATGCTGTATAAAATAACAGAGATTGTTTACACTGCGTTGCTGACACAGCACGTTCCCCAGCTCTTTTCACAAGTGAAGGCCATGCTCTTGGTGGTCTGCTAACAGAATTGCCTGCATAATTTTCAGCTTTTCAACAAAAGTATACATGGTTAAGGAATGGAAATACCTAAGAGAAGGATAGGGATTAATAGAAGTATTATATTAGCTTCACAGGAGCACTAATGTCAAAGTTCATCTGGCAAAAATGCGAGACAACCAAGTAAAGGAACAGATATTGCGATCATTGGGAAGAATTTGTTTGTTTGTTTATTTTATTTAGAGAAAAGTGGCATAGGTAGGTTTAACTTGTTTGGAAGAAAGGCCATTCATCTCAAGATAGAATTACTAACTTTTCTAGTAGTCTGCGTACATCTGAAATAATAATGCTTGACTTCACAGTTTGGTTGGCAAGGATTTAGTATGTGACATAATATTACAATGGATGTATCAACACTCATCCTATGATACTCTATGACCATTAAGTGAAGAAGGCATCAAAATAATATGTCTTGTAAAAATAGCATAGAGTCTGTCTCCAATCTGTGTTTATCACTGCTACTGAACAAAGCTTCACTAGCAAAGCATGGATTAACATCTACTGATGCTGAGCTCCCACAGACAAAGATGTGGTTCATCTTTGAACCTTTGTACACTTAGGGCACTTTTTTCTAAGTGATAGTCCTGCACAAGGCCCCCACCAGCAAAACAGCACAATATAAGCAGGATTGCTGATACATTTTATTCAGACTGGACACCATGGATTCAAATAGCCAAAGAGTAAAAACACAGAGGCTCGTAAAATGCACTTTGAGAGAATTTCCTCTTCTGTCTGGCTTCCAAAGGAAGTGACACTTGTGCAACCACATTGTATGTGTGTAACTCTCCATCTGCCTCTGCCTGACTGTTTGAGATCTGAGCCCATTCGCAGGTGCCAACAAAATTTGGAAGGGGGCAGAGGTGTCAACAAAATCTGTTTAATGAAAGCTGGTGGCTGGGAGGAGGAGGCTCTTGGTCAGTGTAGAAAGGCCACAGTGCAACAGAGGGAAGGCTGCAGTCAGAGCTTATAAAGCCAGGCCCTACCACACCGGAGTGAATATACAGAAGATGAAACTAGAAAAACGCAACACAAAGCCATCACTTGATCAGAACTTGAACTCACTAGATGTAAATTAATCAGCGGACAAAAGTCTACTGGAAACAGATTTTCATAAAACTACCTGAATAATAAATCTGGTTATATTGGGTAGCTTGGCATTAGCTACACCCAGTTTTTTATTCACTTCAAGATTTTATCCAAGATATTTGGTTGCAAAGAGTTTAGACATAAGGACAAACTATTATGTGTTCATTTAAGTCATGTAGGAACATGTGCGAGATCTTGGTTGCAGCAAGGTCATAGCTTTTTGTGTTTGTAGCAGGAGGAACCAAGTCTCTGGGGACCCAGGCTAATTTCACGAAACTGTATTCAGTTTTGGATTTGAACCAACATGCTAGTTTCCAGTACTAGCAAGGACTTCACAAAATTTCTATCTGGATTTTCCAATAAAGACAGTAAAAATAATGCTTCCATATTGTTAGAAAGGAACTGAAAAACCTGAGGAATGGGGGAAGAGCTGAAGCATGACTTCGCCACTCTAATCTTTTTCTCAACCAAGTTTTCTGTATACAATGCATGCAGGATGGAGGACAGGATTGAAGCTTAGCACATGCATAGCTGACAAGAAAATCTGCAAATGAAATGCAGTACTCAGAATCAAGGGATACCAGGAGGTACATTTGCCTTGGACTCCTCTACACTTTTGTCTGGTCAAAAGTTTGAATCCCCTGCAAGAGGGGAAGCTAGAAATTGCTACATCCAGCTCCTGTTTCTGCTTTTTTCCCTGCCATCAACCCTGGAGAGAACACTGAGGATAGTCTCAATATACAACTGTGCAGTTGCACAACTGAAATTGCACTTGTTGCCTTCCCTTAAGTAAGGCTTATCTTTCAGATTTTAAACATCTGTGGTCCTAGTCATGACTAAATCAGCTGATAGTAAGTCAGGTAACCAGGCTGTATTTTACATCTGTTTTTAAGACTATTTTTTGAGGCATTGTCTTACACTATGCTTTGTCCTCTTATTATACAATGTATCAAATCACACTCTGCTTTGCAGTACTAGATTGTAAGTTAAGAATTTTCCTCTTCACCACACTCCCAAATATTTTGCCAGCAGTCACTACAAAGTTAAGCTTTTTGACAATAACCAGTCACACCATATTAATGAGAAAAATTTAGCTTGGGCTCTGGACTTCTACCACCCACAGACATTGTACCACCCAGAGATGTGTTGCTGTAACCTTGTCTTCTTCCCTTTATTTTCCTTCCCCCTCTGAGCTCACACTAAGCCTGTGAGCCCTCCATGAGCGAGGCTCCCTGCAAGCCCCTCTGCCCTTCAGTCCTGCCCCCTCTCTCACTGGGAGATCTGTGGAAAAGCACAGGGCTGCTTTCTGTGGGAAGCAAGGTACACACAGCATGAGTGGGAACAAAATCAAAACCATGTTGATCCAGGTCCCAGTCTAAAATTTGGTGGGATCTGCTAGCTGTGTTGATCTCTACCTGCCAACAGGGAAGTGCATCTGGGGCCTACTGCTTCAAGGTAGTCAAAAATGTCTTCTAGAGCATATTTTAAGATACTCTACAATAAATTTAATGTTGAAGTATTTAACAGTTTCCTGCTCTCACTATTCAAACTACAATTGCTGTGGTAGATAACACATTATTATACACAGCTTTAAATGCCTCCATATTTAAGAGTGGAGGCACTTAAAAGCACTGAAAAGTACACAGACAAGACAGAGGAAATTCTGAAAAGAAAAAAAAAACAAACCAAAAAGTAGAGTGAATTGTGAATGGCATGGGTAGAAAACTGCAGAGCACAAAATATGTGTTAACATTACATTTGGTGAAACAGTGACAAGGCAAACCCTGGTAACTGTCTACAACAATGTAAGATTGTAAAAGGAGAAATGAGGGAGGAGGGGGGCGTGGAGCAGAAATTCTTCAGCCTGGCAGTCAAAAGCCATTTGGGGTGGTGGCACCACAAAACCCGAAAAACCCAAAAAACCCAAAAAACCCCACCCCAAACAATCAAAAAAAACCCCACCAAAACCACTGCCAGAGCCCAGCAGCAGTGTACACGCTCAGTCACGCAGAAATTGCCTCTGTGGGTCAGAGATCTCCTGTTGTGCAGGGCCAGCTGCTACACTAGTACAAGGGACGTGCGGGAGCCACAGGCACCGAGGCCAGAGCTTCGTTTTTGCCTCCCAGACAGGATTGTGCAAGTGGAACCCATTGTTCCTGGAGTCTTTAGACATTGCTTCACTGGTCGTCTCATTTCCATAAAGCTCCCTGGCCTCCCAGTAGCCCAAATTGATTTCATGAATACAGTTTTGAGTGTTTTAGGATTCATTATTCCCCACATCCCACCCTCTCTGTTTTGTACGAGGTAATCTCAGTCCCTGAGCGGAAGGATCCTGCTGGAGCTTTAATTAAAAGCTGTGGGCACAATATAAAAGTGTTTTCCTTTGCTCCTCTGAGTGCCAGCCACATACTTCTGCCTGCTTTCCTGTTTCAGCTGAAAATGAACAGGAAGGAAGGAGACATCACAGCCTGTAGCACTGGGATAGGCAATAATATGACTTGCAAGAATGTGGCAGGAGACTCCTATGCATCTAGAAAACCTGAATCCATGGAAATGTAAAATTCAGAGTGGAGAATGTAAGAGAGAATGAATGAGTTCTTCCTTCTTCACCCTTCCATCTCCAGGCATTCCTCTGCATTATTATTGCATCTTAAATTCTTGATGCAGAAAGTTTACAGCTTCTCTTCAGAAGCTCCTTGTTGCACTTGCTAGACAGTGACCTAGATATTTCTCAAAGGTTTGAATTCAGCCTTCATTTTGCAGGCTCTCAATAGTCCAGGGAAGGGTGAGGAACCACAGAGATGAGCTACAAAAAAATGTATAGTGTCTTCTAAGAACTTTTGCATCATTTTGAAGCTGTATGAAGTACCCTTGACTGTTACATACCACAGCAAGGTTGTGGAATCATAAACGTGTTAGAGCTAGAGGATATCAACAAATATTTGACAATTTTCACCGTCTTCTTGCAGTCACAGTCCAGTTCAGACAACAACCTTCCAGTTGTTTTATTTACCCCAAAGACAGGAATTTTCCTTCACCGGAGAACATTTTCATAGATGGTACCTTTAAGAACACTTTCTCTGCCATTAAATTTCTGGGGTTTTTCCTCCTCTTTACCACCTTATCCCTGAACTGGCACCAGGTTAACCACTCCTTTATCTCTACTGAAGTCTGGTACCACCATTATCATTCATTTGTACCTGTGTGGTGTTCCAGAAAACACCTTGTCAACCTCAGTGATGCTGTTTGGTGGTACAACATTTGTTCAGCAGTACATCAGATTTAAGAACTCGCAGTTTCCTGTATAAATATTTGCAGGTGCTCCCTCAGTCAGCAAGACTGATATATTTAGTTCCTTCTAATAAGTCACTTGCTATAGCTCATTAATCACTTTTATTACCCTCTCAATGCGTTTGGTGAATGTAGCAATATGGTATTTGAGTACCGGAAATAAGACAGCTCATTAATTGAGGCAGTGCCAAAAACCACTTTTATTTTGCTATTCATTAACAAATCTACAAGTAGATTTTAGTTCAACAGGATCATTGCAGAATTCACTAGCACTGTAAATATTTGTCTAAATAAATAATCATATTCAAAATACCATTCTGAATAGGAGGCCATATTTGCACAGAAGTTTTATCTGAACAGTGTGTGGGTTTGTGTCTATTTCATCTGCTTAAGGGATACATGAAATACACTCTAAGGTTATTAACCTTGGTGTTTCAACAGAGGCCATATGTAAGAGCTATTTTTCCAGTGTGACCTCGACCCTACTTGTGTAAAGCATCCTCAGGCAGATGATTAGCATCACCTATCATCTCAATTTTCCTTTTGCCCCGTGGGTTACTTTCAATACTAATGAATCAGAGGTGGAATTGTTAGAAGGGGTGAGGGGATCCTTGTAGGATCCTACTGCTCCTTCCATTTTGAAATTCCAATGTATATTGTATTTTAGTTCAAAGGCACAATACTCCTGATGGGAAATAGGAGACAGCGAGTTGTGTGGAAAGAGATCCTCCTCTAAGTCTTTCTTCTAAGCTTTCATCACACCACACTAACCTGAGACTAGCAATGCTCCACTCTGTCTTCTGGTGAAATGTTTTGGTAACATTTGTCCAAATATCTGCACACTGGTCCTGGCTGTACCAGAGAGCCAAACCCAGGATAGTGATGCTTTGTTTCTTTTCCTCCTTACTCACATTGTGTCTGCACCTGCCCTGGATGTATTGTAGAATGTCTTCAGTGAAAGCAGGTATTAGTGTGATGGTAGGCTCAGAACTTTGTATTGTAGTGGAGCTTTTTTCATTCATTTGTGCTTCTCCAGCCACTGCGCCACTGCTGCCTGGGAAATGTTCTGTGGCATAAATCTGCTCCTTGGTGCGTGTTGGTATCAATGCATCAGCTCTGGTGCACTGCTAAGGCAATGGAAAGAAAAATAAGATAAATGAGATTATGGTTAATAAATCACCAAAAGACATGAAAGCTTCAGTTCTAATTTAGGCTTAAAGATCTGAAAGGACTATATCAACAGTGGCAGCACGTAGGTGTGCATGTTCTATGCACAGCACAGAATCAATAGGGCCACAGAACCATTTAAGTTCATTGAGTCCAACTGTGAAGCTTATATTGCCAAGTCCACCACTAAACCATATCCCTAAACACATCTACATCTTTTAAATGCCTCCATCTGTGGTGACTCAACCCCTTCCCTGGGCAGCCTGTTCATGTTCAGAGTACTGCATCCTGCACCTTAGGAGATGTACTTCTGTACCACAGATTGTATGGTGCTTGAAATGATAATGGGGAGGAGAAAAAAAGCACAGGCCTGGAACACAGAGATGTTTTCTTGCCTCCTATGGTAGTGTGTGTACAACAGAAAGGAATGCAGTACTCTGATATCAATGGGCACCACTGGGTAGTAAAGACAAAATGCTACAAAAGTTAACCATATTTTTGAGGCTCAGTCAGTAAATCCTACTTCCTCCCTCTGCCCCACAGGAACCAGGCATCTGCAATGCTGAGGCAGAATTGCAAAAAAGTGTTTTTGTGCAGGAAAGTGTGTACACAGGCTAAACTGATGCCCAGAGTGTGGATCTCCTGCTCTAAATCCCCGCTGCCCCTCCTTTCTTCCTCTGTGCTCCAGCAGACAAAAGACAAGACTGCATTGCACACCTTGCAGGAGCAGCTCACATTGACTAATCCTGGCTTATGATGCAGCCATCAGCCTCTGTAGGAAGGAGAGCTGGCCATATAACCATATTCCCTGGCTCCTGGCCAGTTTTCCCCAGATTTCTCTGTGCCTGTCAGTGGTGTGGTTTTTTTTCCTGTGCAAATCTCCCATAGAGTCACCTGTTCCTCTAGAACATACTGTGCCATTGGATTGATTTGCTTTAATTCATCTGGACATGCTAATGGCAGGTATCAAAGTAGAATAACATTAAAGCAGTAGAGACTACTGGAAACAATATCATTGTCAAGGAAGCATAAAATTTACCAAATTGGACATGGAAAATTTCAGGGTTTGGTCTAAACCTTTTTTTCCTTGTTGCAGGTATGCTGAGTTGCTTTTTAAAAAGCCATGTGCAGATCATTTAAAACCACCACTGACTTGCATTAGTATTTCATTCAAAAAGTTTCTATACACTAGCTGTTATTCCATGGTTTCTACAGATACCTTACATACTTACAGGGAGGAAGTGTTCTCCTACTTACACTGTGCTAATTATTAGCAATCATTCATCAACAACAGGTAATTACTAAATAATTATTAGGAAACGGAAGCAATCAGGCCATGCAAAAATGTCTCTGCTGGGGTCACAGCTAGAGAGAAAAAATGCAAAAACAGGGGCTCCTTAGAAGCTTAAGAAATTAGGACTTACTTAATTGACATAGAAAAATTATTCAGCATGGCAAACTGAGGCTGCAAATATCCTTCAGGGATGCTACTGCCCCAGCAGAGAGCTCTTGGCTCATAGAAACAGCAGATGCAGGAAGGTTGTGATCAGCAGGTTTGCACTGTGTACCTTAAGAGCAGCAATCAGTTGTCAAGGAAGAAAGCAGGCAGCGCCACACACCATCCCAAACCACTGCTGTTTCCATGCAGAGGTGAATGAAAAGCACTGTGGGACATCGGGGCTGCCATGTACTGCTCTCCAAAACTGGAGGGAGGGAGCAAGGACACAACCCCAAAATTGCTAACTCTTTTGGAAAGGCCATGTCAACTTTAACTCCTCATGGCTGAAAAGCTGGACTTTCAGTGTGAGGATATCTTACTAAGTCTATATCCATTCATTCTCAGGGCAGCATAAACAAGGAACTCCTGTTTCTGAAACAGCCCCCTGTCACATGCAGAGCAGCTGATGGAACAAAGAACCACATTTGTGCATGCCCAGAGTGATACCCATGGATACACATTGCTGCTGGAGCCTGCTGCTGCTGGAGAGGGATCACTCTGTGTCCACAGAAATCATCCTCTCATCACACCCCATGGTGCATCCAGCCCCACTGTTGGTATTTTAGTTCAGACGAGTACAGCAGGCAGGGATGCAAGTGGAAAGAAATATATTGCATGTGAAATTGATGGATTGCTTCATATTTCACTCAACTGAAAAGCCTACTGCTTTTTTTCACTCTTAAAAGTGAAAGTTCTCTTACTTTACCACTTGTTATTCTACTTTCACCCATGCCAGATCCCATTTCAAATGTCCAATCAAGCCTCTCCACTTTGGGATACAGCAAGACTTGGGGCTGCTTTTCTCTTTATGAAACAGAGACGTTAACTCTGTGTTGGGACAGCTGGGACATAGCTGTCAGTTCCTTTTCATTATCAGCAGCACCCAGCTGGATGTCTGGAATTCACAGACACTGGGGGAGACTCATGTTTGCTTGAATTTTAAAAGCAGGTTGCTTGCTGGGAATGAATGAATATCCTGCAACTGTTGCTCAACTTTGCCTCTTGAAAAGTAAAAGCAATCCCAGTGGCCACTAAAAAACAGAAGAGAACTCAAACTACTCTTCAGTTCAGAGTCTGGTTAATGCTTGGGAATTTTGCTTTTGCTGCAAAATAATCTGCACATGAAGTATTTTTTAAAAGACTAATACCCATAACCAAACCAAAACTAAGGAGAAACCTCAAACTGTCCTTACTTGAAAATTAATTCCCACTGCCACTACCTTTGTGAGGTGAATAATTTTACAGCTCTAGTAACTTCAGGATTTGCTGGAATTTTGGATCTAGATTGGAGAATTTATTGCTGGGCACTTTAAGATCATAAATGATGTTCTGTTTGCCATATGTCAAATTAGCAACCTTTGCCTAAGTCATAGTCCAAAGACTGTGATTTGTGCAGTGGCTCTGCTTCTTGGAACCAGAAAATTTGCTGAATTTCTCCTAGTGGGGGTCTGCAGCTGGTGTCTGGGACAGGAGTTTAAAATGTTTCTCTCCCTAATCCAAATTAGCTAATGACTTGGAGGAGTCATTTACTTACTTGCTTCTCAAGTAAACTTCCTAATTCTAAACTTAGCTTGTCATCTGTCACAAATGAAGGCAGTTCCCTTATGGGATTTCAGGCTGCCCTCTGCAAGGGCCTCCTCTGCGTTTTGGACTTGCTTTTAAACATATCTGGTTTCCCAGGTATATTTTTGCTCACACAAGAGCAGTCCATCAGGAATCCTGGTGGAGACCTCCTCAGACATCTTTTTTCTTCTTTTGCTTTAGGTTGAGGGTTTTTGTTTGCTCGGGGTGGTGTTTTTAGGGGGGGAATTTTTTGTTTCTTTGTTGCTTGGACCAAAAATAGCTTGGGCTATCTAGGTGGTCATTTCACTCCATTTATTAGAGGTCTAAGTTATTTTCCACCTAGCTGAAGCTGTGGCCATCCCTGCTGTTGAGTCTGGGCTACATCATATGCATAACACACTCTTCATAATGACTGAAAAATCTCTCCATGTTCTTCCTATAAAATGGTTAATACCCTGAACTGACAATTACTCAAAGGTACAACCAAACAGTGAGCTTAAATATCCAGCCTTTACAAGGGAGGAAAGCAGCTTTTTTAAAAGAATATTTATGTGTAAGCCATACTGACCAACAAAATCACGAAACAACTTCTATGTGTAAAATTATATAAGAATCTCATTACAAAATAACTCAGAGTACAAAAAGAAGGGATGATGTGAAGTTAATGGCCAGCCATTCTTCTCACAACTCAGAGTGTGCAAAATAGGCTCATTCCAGCTAGCTGGTGCTAAATACGATCTATACCATTGGTGAGTAACTGCCTTCAGTACAACTATTCAAAAATCCCAGTGTAATATTTTCTCCTGACATTCTTCATGCTTGTGCTGGGTCACCTGGGAGTTACTTGGTCCTGCCTAATTCCAGACAACCAGCATCCAGATCACAACCAGCCAATAACTACAAATTTTGCTGGTGGTTTCAAAGCATCAACTCCCGGAAACACAGTCTTAGCAAACTGATACACATGATCAGAAACACATTGGCATTATCACTGTTCAGGATCTTTAGGAAATCCCAGGTGAAGGAAATCCCAAAGTTTAAGCAGATTTTAGCCCCAGCCTGCCATGCACACTTTAGACCTTTGTTGATATTTTTTTTTCTGAAGTTTTTATATTGCAGGATAAAAATGCGTCCCTTCAGTTATATGAAAGAAGACTATAAAGAAATGTAATATCACTTCACCTTGTCCCAAAGGATTCCATGATTCTTCGTGAAGCAAATGTGCTTTGCTCCAAACCCAAACTTACTGAGTTTATTTAAATATGTTTATTTAAATTTATTTCTTTAAATATGTTTATTTATTTATTTATTTATTATTTAAATATGTGCTTGGCCTGCAGAAGGGCTTCTTTTCTTTTTCTAAAAGCAAGGGTCATGGTCTATTAAAAACTCAGGCAGCCTGATGATTATATGAATGTCTTTGGTGTTATTCTCTCTTCAGGGAGGCTTGGCCTCCTGGTGTGTGCACATGTCTATTCATGGGCACAAGTTTAGAGGAAACAATCTTGTGTCTTGAAAATACCAGACCTCAGTCCACCTTACCAGAACACAGCTACAGGTTCTTGATGTCCAGTGGCCAGAAAGAGGCAGCAATGGGAAGACTGTCATTTTTAGTTAAATTCAATGCTGAGCATAGCAGAAAATCCAGTTTACTGGCTCATACCTGAAAAGCAAAGATATTTTATAAGAATTAACAGGCTGGCTGTTTTGTTTTGGGGCCTTGACTGACTTTGCCAGGAAAAGTTACTGCTCCCATTTGACTGTTGAACACGATCCTGTGGTAAACAATACCAGAAGCCAGGCACGGCTCCCAGCAAGGTGTTTACGTCATTCTTTTGGTTCTATTCATGCTATTCCAGCTGTGAAACAGAAATTGTCAGGGCAGAATTAGAATGGCATGGACAAGCATATATCACAAGGTATGAAGTTTCCTGGGAGAAAGAGATTTTCGCAGACATTTAAATCATAAAATAGTTGAGGTTGAAGAGACTGTATCAAGGGCATCCCATCCTTATGGAGGTCATCTTCTCCAAAGGAATCTACTGTTTCTACCAATTTCTCCCAGTTCTCTGCACCATGGACCAGCTGCATGGTAGTCAGCCCAATGTATGATGAAACTACAGTTTTACTGATAGTTTTAAGTATTATGAATTTTTTTGTTGTTGTTTCTTTGTTTAAATATGCTTAGGTTACATGGGACTGGATGAGTTTTGCAAGTTGGTTGAGATACTGTGGCTTTATGAGTGCATAAAGGAAGCCCAGGGGCTTGTCTCTCACCTCCAAGCCAAGTCTCATGTTCCACTCCAGAAGAAATTTCTTTTGTTGGAATGGCCCAAATCAGGGTTTGGAGGTGACTTAGCAACGGGACAGGGCAAGTGAGGAAGATGCAGTTTTGTGTGTCCTCCCTGCTTTGCTTTTACTTAGCACTACAAGCATGCTCATAAATAGCTGCTGAATTCCTTGTGGTATTTGAACAGGCAAAGATTGCTTTAAACTACCTTAAACATTCCCACAGTCCTTGCACATCAGGCCACACATCCTTTTCCAACATAAAACACATTGCCTTCAAATGGTCTGCTTCATAATCCCAGAATTTCTCCAACAGCAGCAAATATTCCAGCCATACTTTGTCTTCCCTACACAAGCTTTTATTTGGAATAGGTTCTAAATGCAGAGAAACTTTTCACAGGCCATCTGAGTTCTCCCAGTCTGAAAACATTTTTCAAAAAGCAAATAAACCTGAAAAAGACCTTTTGGGATTTCTTGTTATGTTTTCTTAAATGTTTTATCAATTATCATATTTCCCATGTGCCAAACCTAGCAAATGGTCTGAAAAGAGCACCTGGCTCCAAATCTGAACTTCAGAACTGACCCCAGAAGATGAACCAAGACCCTGAATTCACACATCATTTCATAAGTACTCGTTTCTAAACATCAAATCTATACAAATTACTTTCTTTGTACCTTCTTTGTATCAAATTACCTACTTACTTGTACAAGAAATACCCTGAAAAAAATAGATTCAAGGTGACACTGAACTTATATTCAGCCTCCAAAAACAGAGACGAGTAGGAGGGACTCAACAAAGAACTGTTCGTACCACCTTCGGTATCACTGTTGAAACCAAGAGGATCACTAAATCCCCTACAACACCTGGCACATAAAATCTTATCTCTCTGAAAATCCTGAGAGATATTAATGGAGCTTACCTGCAGAGCCTGAGAAATTATTAAACTGAGCAGGCTGACTCTGTGTTTTTTTACCCACATGAATTCTGTGCTACTGTGTTGTTCAGAGTGATTCAAAACAAAAGCAGACCTTGTTTTGTTGAGGAGCTAATGTATCCAGGCAGGATCCCCTTTGCATCTGATCATTTTGGAGTGTGTATCAAAGCATTGCAATGAAAATCTTCATGCTGCTGCCTCAGTGTGTTTATCAAGGCCTCATCATTTGGCAGCAGATCATCAGCTTGTCATGAATCTGTTTCTGTGGTGCTGTGGCCCTGTGAGGGTGTGTACTCTGCTGCAGCTGGGGGATACTTGATGGTGCTTTGGGTGTTCAAGTGACCCTGAGTCCTGAAGATACAAACAGGAAATGCTCCTCATATGGAGAGACACTGACTGAAGAAATACTTCTACAGCTTCTGGTAGAAGAGCGTGTCCCATGGTAGGTGTCTCATTTTGAAACAAAATAATTTTATTATACCTGTTCAGATTATGAATAGTTACCTTGATCTGGTCAGAACCAGCACAGACTGAATGAAACCAAATTTTATTCCAAAGACAGCTGTGCACTCAGTTTTGTAACTACCCCTCAAAAATGAAACACAAGTGCAGATTAAGTCCTCAAGAAGGACAAGCCTGGACTTTCCACAACAGCCTGGCAGTGGGAAAGGCCCCATCTCCCATCCTTCTCAGGCGCTGAATCAAACCATATGCTCATCACACCCAGGGAGAAGAGGAGCTGATGGTATTCAGGCTTGCTTTTGTGCCTTGCCATCTGGAGTAAAGTACAATGGTTCCTGGGATACATAACCAGGAATACACTTGGTGCTTTGCGTCTTCCTGTCTTGCTTCTCTCATCCCTGACAAGGTGAGCATTTGTGGCAAAGAGGTGATTTTTCTGGTTGACTGACCAATTAACACAATTCACAGCAAACTTGAAATCTGTCACCTGTTTTACAAAAGCATGTGATGACATCGGTGAAAAATAATCAATGGGTATTTATTTCAGGAAATATTCCAGGCCAGTTTGGATGAAACTTGGTCTAGTGAGCAATATCCTTGCTCCTGGAAGGGGGGGTTGCAATTAATGATTTTTATGGTCCTCTCTAGCCCAAAGCGTTTCATGATTATATACTTCTATGACACAGAAAACACATAATGCCTTTGGTGAAGTGCCACTTAAGAAGAAAAAATGAGATTTCCCTTCCTGTATGTATGATGACCAGCAGCTCTGATGTGCAGCCAACTTTCCCTTATATTTGGAAATAAAAGGATACCTTCTTATGGTAAGTAGTACCAAATGTAGACAGCTCTTATGCTCAATTGTGTCTGTCTGAAGAGGAGTGTTATTATGGTGCCGCAGAAAAGATTTATTGCATGGTGGCTTTTTCCTGAAATCAACAGCTGTCTTTTGTTTTAATCATTGTGTATATAAGGAAAGTCATATGACATGGAGCACTTCTAGTTCTTAAGGGCACTCTGTGTTGCCTAGGAGAAAGCCTAAAGTTTGTACAAGAGCAAAAACCAGAGCAGCCTTAATTTTGCAAGTGTGTAGTGATTTTACTGTAGATGAAAATTCCAAAAGGAAGCCTCCATTCATTTCTAGCACAATTCACTTGTTCTTTGTGACTTTTTGGCACACAAATGCCAGGAGATATAGTGAGGTACTTTTCAGCTAGCAGGCATCCATTTCCTTCTCTAAAGCTGCAATAATCATTGTTGAAATCCATCTCTAAAAACAGGAAGCTTTATCATTTTGATTTTCTAGCAACCTCGCCCTTTCTTGTGAACCTGACCCTCGCTACAAATCATCTGCTTTGATTCAATCATGACTGTTATAAGACTGAAGCACAGGTATTTCCTATTTTGCTCTAAAGCACATACAGTGTGTGCTTAGAAACGTCCCTGCTGAGGGTGATTCATCTAGCCCTGCAGGAGCACTGGTTAATGGAGCTTTACACAGGAGACCCACATGTTTACATCGTGCTTTTGTTTGTGTTTTATTTCTGTGGAATAGAGGGAATGAAGCAAGACCTCTTGTGCTGGGAAAATATTATCTGAGAGCAAAGCAGAAAGAAAGTGCTGAGGATGAATTTGCAGGGACCACAGAACAGATGATGTTTTTTGACATAGCAGCAGCAAGTAAATTACTCTCCTAGTGGTACTTAGCAAGAGGGCTCTCCACACAGAAGTGTAGCAGACTCACAGCTGCACTGGTGTTGTCAGATACATTTCATCCCTTCTGAAAGGGATCCTTGGCAGTGCATGCAGGGCTGGGCACACACACTTGGTGGTGCTGACTAATTGCTCCTGAAGAGAGCAGTCAGCCGAGACCACTGCCCTGCCAGCACTGTAGTCACTAAACCCTCATCTCCACTCCGTGTTTTGGCAACACAAACATCCTGTGGGATGCCCCAGGCTCTGGGCTACCCTATGGGAGAGAGCCCCTTCACTCCCCACTGCCCAGGAAAGCTGGTGCCCAGCTGAGGAGCCCCTGGGACATGTTAGCCTGGGAAACTGCTGTCATCACTTTTGTCACAGGCTTTTGTCTTTGGCTGGCTGTGAAGTAATCCTGGGGTGATGATGGTAGAAGAAGGGATACTGGCTTGAATGCAAAATGCTGTTAAGGCTGCTTTATTCCCAGAAGGATTAGTTGAACACCTCACTAAATCAACCCAGGGAATGGGCATTTGAATGGCTGACAAGGAGATCCAGAAAGAAATACTTTGAAAAGGATTGTAAATAAGGTCATTGTAGGTCAGCAGCCGTCCAGTTCCAGTAGAGAACTATATCTGACATAGCTTCTTGCAGGAGTATTACTGCTTTCCTTAAGCAGGCTGGGGAAAGATAATGGGAGGTGGTCTGGGAACTTAGTTTCCATGTTGCCTTGTATTGTTTGAACAACCAATTCATTACATTGTTCATCCTGTGATCTTGCCCCTCTATGTCTCCCACCCACGGCACAGTGGTCCAGAGAAGCATTGTGCAGGGATACAAGGGTCCAAGTGCACCAGCTCTATGCAGTTCCACATATTAACTGAGTTACACTGAGGCCAGTGTACCTGAAGACAAGGAGAAGGAACTATGGTTTCCCATTCCAGCATATGTAGCACCCTCGTTATGGCATTGTCTGCTCTGTGCCATTGTGTCTTTGTGGTGTATCTGCTCTATACAGACTTTAGCTGGGTTAGCTGCAGAACCAAAAGCCAGGGCTGTGCTGGAAGTAACTGATCAACCTTGGTCAAAACTGCTGTTGAAATCACAGTCAGTTCCTGAAACAGTAGATAAGACATCCTCCAGCAAGCTCCACTCACTGGCATCACTGCTTCTGTCTTTTGAGGGCAGCTGTCTGCTCTGTCTCCAGTTCTCAGCATCTCCTTCTCCTCCTGCCACCTTGGTCCTCAGCTCCTCCCTTGTCTAAACCCCTGGGAAAGTCCACCCAGGATCTCCAGTGAAGGAGCATGTAGGTGCTAACCATCCAGCCTGCTCCTGATGCCTCCAGAGCACCTCTGCAGAGCTCTGCATAGCGTGGGCCTGTCCCCTTCATGCCCCACAGCACGCCCAGAAGTGACTGGAGAGCTATTGAGGAAGTGATGAGGGCTGGCCACAAATACAGACTGAGTCCTGGCTGTGAACTTGACAATCAGGAACTGTAAAATAGTTCTGTGGCCTAAAGCAGCATTTTCAGTGCTTTTCATTCTCTGGGGTTTCTTTTGCTTTGTTCACACCAGAGATCACTGATAACAGATGAGAAAGGGGAAGAGGAGGATTTCTCATTTGCAAACACGACACTGCTTCCAGCAGAGGAGATTTTGCAAATCCTTTGTAAGCAGGAGAGCAAAAATTCACCATGGAAAATGCTCCAGGCTTTACCCCCACAGTACCTGCATGATGATGTCCAGCTGGCTGACAGGAACAAGCTCTCTTGAACTTTTTTTCTGCTTACTGTCACCAGGAGGTTTTGAACATGTCAAAACCCCCAGTAATGTCACACCCCAGGAAGATGTGTAGCTGCATGATACAGAACAGAAACTGTTTCTGTGAAAGGAAGAAAACAACTTTACAGACTGGGAAGGAAACAAGCAATCTGGGCCAAGAGTCTAAAGTCTTTCCCTTGAATCCTTTCCCAGTCTCTGACCTCTCATTATTTAATTATCACAAGAGAAATCTAAAGAGTATATTCACTGTCTCTTGAATAAATGCTAACCTGCAACATGGGTCATACTTACACACTTCACATTTTTACTGGTGCATATGGGACCTGAGCACTGTGGCAACAAGTTCTGAGTCAACTGAGAAGAGCCAGAACAGCTGAGACACTGCTTATTTCAACAGACCAATCAAGACAGACCAGCCCAAATGTTTTTTGATATTGGATTTTATATTTCTGCTTATTAGAGGTTCAATGGATGTAATGCCCAGCAACTTCGCCTGTAGTTTCTGCTATGCATGGCTCCAACCAGAGGGCTTCCTAAAGGCCCTTCTTGGTCCCATTAAGCAGCAGTGAAGAAGATGGACAGGGATGATCAAGTAAGAGAGCAAAGGAGGCAACACTGTGCAGCACAGCAAGTTGAAGGTATCACTTCCTTACTGTAGTTCAGATTTCTGTAAGCAACACAGCAAAGGATGTTTTAAAAGCTGCATTTAAAGAGCTGCAGCAGAATCTGCTACTAGACAGCAGTGGACACTGTAGTGAATACACTCAAATTCTGAGGGGAGGCATGGGGGGTCTAGTGGGCCTGGCATAGACCAGGTAGTGTTCTGGTAGAGAAGATGTGCAGGACTCACTTGTGTAGTCACACTGGGGTGCAAGTAGTGGGATGCAGACAAAATGGTGTGCCAGGAATAAGACAGTCCATGGTGAAATCTGATAAAGGAAGAAGAGGCTGCAGGGGTTGTGCCCCTAAAGCAGAAGGGTAGGGCAGCTGGTGACAGTTTGGGAGGGAAAAACAAGAGATAAACAGCCTCTTGTGGTATACAGTGATGATTAAAATCTGAACTGATTTATAATGACTGCAGCTATTGCTGTCTCACTTATCCCAGTTCTTTGCAGCATAACCCCCTTCTCACACCCCAGCCATCACTCTGCTCTTATTGATTGTGATTTTGCATGAGGAACAGGCTGACCTTCCTTCCCACCCACACACATTTGTCGGCTTTTTGTGTACAATAGTGATTCTTAAATCCTTAGGCACCAAATTTCTTGCTCTGAAGTCTTCCAAACCGTATTGTTTAATCTTTCTAGTCTGCAAAGCACTAAGGAAAGCCATATGTAAGTCTAGCTTTATCACAGTGCAGAAATTCAGTTGTTGCATGTGGTAGAAATCTTATGTCTCAGCAAATTTTACATTTTCTCATGCAGTGGGGATGTGCATGCACAAATCCTGGCTTTGCACATCAGATGTACACATCAGTCAGACACACACAAAATTGCAGTTCTGTCTGAGAAGCAGGATCCAAGCAGTGTTAGAGGCAAGACCCTGCACTGCTGCTCTCACATATCCTTGACCACTTGAGTCCCTGAGAATTGTCCAGCTCCTAACATAATAAGTCTTTCATAAAAGAAAGAAACAGCCTTCCCTTTCTTTTTCTGAGGCCATGACTTAGGCTACTGAGACATAGATCCAGGAAACCCAAGAAGGATGTGGTTTTTTTAAAACATCATTGATAGGTAGTGTGTAAGCAATTAAATCATTATCACAGTGTTTAAGCCAGGTTACTGAGTTGCACAAAGGAGTAGGCAAGAAAGTGGTAGAAAAGGTTTTGGTTTTTTTGAACAAGCTTAGAACTTCAATATCCTTAAACAAACTGAGTAGTTACTGAATTATTGAGGATACAAAAAGAAATACATGCCAATTCTGTCTGTAATACACCCCCTGTGGATTCAAGAGGAGAGACTGTTCAAAATAAGATTGTCATTTTTTACATGGGTAGAGTGTTGCAGGCCAGCTGACTTGGTGCCCACAGAGCACTGCTGAGAATTGTGGTACCCCTGCATCTGTGTGCCTTGCTTCCCCACAGGATGGAACAAGTGAAATGTTCACCAAACCAAACCAGGGAGTGCTCTTTGCAGCCTGCAGTCAGAGTGCTGGCAAAGGGGAGGGGAGAAAAGGAGGAAGAGAGAATCTGCATTTCAGAAGTAATGTGGATTTGCACCATGCAGTCTTGCCCACGCCTACCTCTTTGTTTCCTTCAGATTGTACAATCCATTTGAACTGATTAACTAAAGGGATAAAAATTCACAATGTTCCTAAGTAACAATCAGGTCTGTATTAAAGATAACATTTTAAATTCCTTCCATCACCAGCTTTTTCAGAGTGAGGCTGACTCTGGCCCAGCCTGGTGCCCTGGCCCATGTGCCATGCATCCCTGCTGCTGGCAGCAGCTCCCTGCACTCTCACCTGAGCCCATCAGCTGCCTCCTCCCCTGGGCAAGTCCTGTGGGGCTGCTTTAACAGTCGTAGGCAGATACATCTTTTGTGACCCCCTCTCAGCTTGCCATGCCATCTCACAGGGGAGGTACTACACAAAACCTGAGCTTTCCTCATGTCCTCTTTCTGGCACTTCATCCTATGGCTATTAAAGGGGAAAGGGGTCCCAAAGACCAGGGAAGAAAGAATGGAAGAAAGAATGGAAAGAAAGGTGAGATGTATTTTCCTCTGAAAATCCATCGAATAAATTTCCCATCTGAAATTTATTCTACACTTCCCACTTTGAGAAGAATTGGTCTGTCTTACATGCCTTCACTCTGACTGGGGCTTTGGGTTTGATTAAAAAGAACCACAACCTAAAAGAAATCAAGGTGTCAGCTACATTTTTCTCTTTTTCTTTAAAAAGGCAAAACAGATTTAAGGAAGAGTTATAATAAGGAATATTCCCAGGGGAGTTTTCTTTTGATGTCTTAGTGTGGTCTATATTTATTAACTATATATAATGCCTACTCTCAGTTTAGTGGGTATTTTTGCAGTTTATACAAATGTGATAAAAGGGTGCCAATGTTAGAATTGTGTTTCAGTCCAGCAGGCTGGATAGGAAGGAAACAGAAGGTTTAAAAATGGCAAGGTGTGGATTGCTGATACCAATGCATGACTAATGAATTTACAGCAATCAGTAAAAGATGCTCTTTTGCTTTAGAAGGAGAAACATTTCTCCTTCATTGAATGGTGAGAGAGGACACAACTACATGTTGGTTTTTTTCAGAAAAGCTTTTACTATCACATTACCAGGAGGAGAGATGGAACCCCAGCAGACTCACTTTTAAGCACTGAGGAAACAGTAAAGTTTCAGAGTATTGGAATCTCTTTTTTATAACTGAAAATTGCTTGATATTTTTATCCTTGCAAACATTTTTAGCGTCCAAATTTGCTTTAGGTGATTTCTCCAGGCAATTAGGTAAAGAAAGTAGCCCAGTATTATTCATTTATCTTGCTTCATGCTGTGCCTGGTGGTGGAGTGTTGTTTTTCAGTTTCCCATACTTTTTCATGAAAAGCGAGAACACTGAATTCTACACTGAACAATGCAGTTCTGCAGTTTTGTTTATTTTTGCAGATTAAAATCCTGGTTCAGCTTTGGGCCTAGCAGCTTGTGTTAGTATTGGACCTAGAAGCTGCTGTTAGTAGGGGGTGGGTTTGGCTGCTGCATTCCTCCAGGTAAAGCATGGTTGGCAAGCCCTAGATCTCCATGCACAAAACAGCCTTTTCTGTAGCACAGCAACCAGAGAAATAGACAGGATTAAGTTCATCCACCAGGTTTGCTGTGGTGGTTGAGCTCCCAACATTGTTCAGTGTTCCAGAAGGGTGAGGATCACTGAGTGCTGACCATGGAGGGCAGGAGCAGAAATTTTTGAAGAAGGCCAGAGGGGAAACACACACTGAACAAGAATGAGAAGAGAGAACAAGGGAAGAGGGAGAAGAAAGAAAATGAGAAGCAGACTGTGCGAGACAGAGAAATAAGTGAAACAGAGTGGCGCTTTGCAGGCACAAAAGCAGAAATGGAAGTGAAAGAGGGGGTGTTTCAAAGGGACACTGAACACCAGCCCTGGTCATGCTGGGTCAGCATTTCTCAGCCATTACACTCTCAGGCCCTGTACCACTCCCTGGCCCAAGCCTGGAGCAGGGCTCTCTCTCATGGCTGCAGCTAAGGACACTGCTGTGCCTGCTCTCACACAAACAGTCCTGCTCCACTCCCTGGGTCAGGCAGAGTCACACTGAATGAGGCACTCTGGAAAGTGAGGTTGCTGCAAAGGAAGGTGGGAAATCCCTCCTGGCTAAGACAAATAGCCTGGGGTTAAAACATGTAAAATCTCAAAGCTTTCCATCACTGCTGTTATCACTCCTGATCTATTTTTATGTTGATGCAGCTTCAGGTATGGTCGCTGCAGTTGGCTGAAGTTAAGAAACTGAAAAAACCCTACAGCACAGCCCTCCTACACAGTTAGTAGCCTCCCAGCAATTAGGCAGCTGACTGGGAAAGAGGAGCCTTGTGGAGTCACGGTCACTTGTTATTTTCATTCTGCCTCGTCAGCCTTTCCTCTGTGTGTGTCACAGAAAAAAGTCAGTTGCCTGAAACAAACTCCAGTTGATCTGAAGTCTGAACTAGCCCTGACCCTAATGACTCATTCCCATATTTTTCCTATTTTTTCACTAGCCAAGAAAAGTTCCCCTCGGTTTGCCAAGTTTTCAAGATTTTCAGAATTTTCAGTGTTTGGGCTGTAAGTTTGGAGAGATTTTTCTTGTGGATAGTTTGACTTGATCTTTTTATTTGTTTGCCTTTCTTTGTGTGGTTATGTAGTGTGATAGGCTGGAGCAGACAGGAATGTGCTCCCTTAGCCCTTGCACATTTTCACATTAGTGAGAGATAACCTGGAAGAGGAAACTCCCTTCTGGAGCCCAAGCAACACATCCTAATATTCAATTGCCCTCATAGCTATAGAGAATGTTAGTGAGGCCAGTGCTGCTTATTGCGAAGTATTTGTCCAGTTGTACTGTGTGAATCCAAAGGAACAGCTGGTCTAAATTTCTCTAGAAATGTTTATCTCTGAGCAGATTCAACTAATTTAATTTCTGCTTTAGTTTTGGTCTGTCTGGTCTCCATGTCACCTCACCACTGGGACAGCCACACTTGGAGCAGAGCTTTCCTTTGAAAGATGTCAGTGATTCATATGCTCCTACCACAGCTCCCTGCAGCACTTCAAACAACCACTTTATTTGCACAATAAAACTCAAACCAGAATTAGGAAGTTCACAGCCAGTTTGCTGTGTAATACATTAAAAAATTAATCATGCACTCAGTTTACACACTCTTGTTTTGTCCACACAAAAGATTTGTGATGGTGCTTTTGTTATGCTAGTTAATACTCTTACACCACTTTACAGGCTGGTAGCTTCTCCTGTCAGTGATAAGGTACACAGCAGGGCAAAGCAGCAATGGCAAAGCCTCAACTTTTAATTCAGGAACTCATTTAATGGTAAGACTTTGACAAAGTTAGAAAAAAAATTCTTTATGGCTGAATCACAGCCTTGATTTTTACAAGCCCAGATTTTAACCAGGCCGCTGCTTCTTAACTGCCTATTGATTTGTGTTCATCATAGGCTGTGTTTTTATAATTTCTGTCCGAGTAATGTTTAAGGCTACCACAAAAATTCATTCCAACCCTTCTTTTTGCAGTGACCTTTCTGTGCAGATGTTCTGCAGAGAACCCAGTCCCCAGAACAGCCGACAGGGATGAGCCAGGAAATGAAATGCTGAGAATCTCAGGCTTGATCTGGAAGGCAGCCAGGGCACACTCCTGAAAGCAAGCAGCAAAGCTTCTGCCTTGAATGTAGGTCACCACTCACTTATGGAAATTCACTGCTCCTGTGAAGAGAGACATGAAGCAGTGCTTTAGGGAGAATAGACAAACATGTAATGCTCTCTGTACAGTAATTACAGTGGTGTGAGGGGGGAAGGCTCCCAATTGCTTTGGTTTTTTCTGCTCCTTTTTCACCACCTCTGTAGAAGCAAGGCATGTTAACATCTGACATCACTAGAGAGATTCCTCGAGGGCACATTTCACTTGGAAGCATAGTTTAAATACAAAATTTCTTCATACAAATAAAGCATCTGTCTTTTCTCTTTTTAAACAGATTACACCAAAGAAGTTGTCCCAGGCCAAATTCTATTGTCAAGGTGAGGAGATGTCAGTGAGTTAATCTCCCCATTGCCTCCAGATCTCTGCCCACAAGCCTGCCTGCAGCAATTGATGGGGATCGCTCCACTCTTGAGGAATACAAGCACACACACAGATATTCATTGTGGAGATCTGACTTCTCATGGGCTCTCCTGACACAGACTGCAGAGCATGCTTACTGTTTGCATATAACCACACAATTCAATACACTGGTATTGCCCTCTGAAAGCAAGGAAGAGATAACTGGTGTGGTGAGACCTGACAAACTGTTCATCTGCTTTCATTTCACATCCTACCCATCAGAAGAACATTGTATATCACTCTTGTATATCATTTAGTTCCAGGGCAGTAATGCCCACATCTCTGCCACTTTGCTATGCCTTGTTTTGGAGATCCACCACCAGCCACTTAATGACCTGCTCTGCTGGCCACTGTCATCACAGTGTGCCAACATCCTGCACATTCAATAAACCTTAATGTACCTCAGGCATGATGATGCAAAGACAATGTAAGTGTTCATAGAGAGGTCTCAAGAGACAGCACACTAAAAGTCTTGTATCAATGCTTCAGTCTCAGATGAAGCCATCAAGGTCTTTCATACTGGCTATCTGTCCTGAAAAGACAGCATCTCCTCTTGATAATGGTCCTGTTCCTGCCTTTCCATCCTCCAAAATGTATATACTGCCCTTTGCATTTACACTCTGTTTTTTCCTTAGTCCCTGCATGCATTCCTCTCTGTAACACAAAACCTTTTGATAAAATTACTTTTCTGTCCACCATACCCCTAACAGTTGCACTTCCCAGAAACACACTCCTGATAAATAATTCAGCTGGTTGCATGATGCACACCCATGCTAGAGTCTAGCACTGCAGCTTTGGGCCTCAATCAGTAGTTCCTCCTTGTCTGTGACAACAGGTACTATAGAAAAAGGCCTTTTCTCCACCAGCCTAACAGGGGCTGTAAAAGGAAATGTCCTTTTGCTTGGCAGACAAAAGTAGGACATCAGGCCCCAATGTCATACGGTCTCAGCTCTGGCTCAATGTCGTGGTTATTTCATCTTGCTGGGAAATACTCTGGTTGGAGACATGCTGCAGTTGCTCCTAGCTAAGAGGAGAAACTCATACAGGTGAGTTTCAGATCCCAATTCTGATACATATTAAATACAATTTTTAATACAACTGTCAGGACAAAAGGCTTTACTGGCCAGTGACCATTCCTGAAGAAATACATTGAGGATTTAGTGGGAACATAGAGATCTGCATCCAAAATTAAACTGGAAAAGAAAATCAAAACAAAAATACCAAAAGCCAAACCACTGGTTCTGACTCTTTGGGAATGTTTTAAAAACTGGTTTAAATTCCTCCACTCCTAGAAGTGCAATGCTGAGCATGCCTAAAAGTGCCTTCCTGCTAACCTGGTTGAGCAGGTTGCCGTCTAAGCCTCATCAGTTATCAAAGATTGGAATACAAATTCTCTGTCCTATTAGTTAGCAGCCAGCCAGCCAGACAAATCTTCCAGTTCAATCTTCCAGGCTTAATACAGTTAGTTACAGATTTTCTGAAAATGGTCAGCATTTCATTGCAGGAGCCAGATGCAACCACAGCCCTTTCTGTAACATAAATCCTGAATTGCCTTGTCACTTGTGCTCCAAAAAAACTCCCACTGCTCTAGCCAGAGTCTGGGCTCCAGCACTCCACTCAGCACTTTTAGCATCCTCACAGCCCTGGTTGCCAAGATGGGGAGAGGTTTGCTGTGAGCTCATCACATGCTGAGAAACTTTGTGCAGGGTTTGTGCAATGACACATACAATGAACAGTTTGTGGGACTTGTCTACAAGTCTAGAGGGACTTGCCTCTAACTTCAAAATACAAGCCTCCACCTATTTAGCACAGGAATAGCTCCATTAGATGATAACATCAGGAAATTATGTACTTTATTCAGACACTTATAGGAGAAGGGTATAATAATATGTCTATTGAAAAAAAAAATAAAATACTCCAAAATCCTTGGTGGAAAGAGCTCATAGACCTTGATTTCTCAAGGAGCAAATTATTTATGATCCACCATTCTGAGTTATTTCTCCTCCATTCATCTTTGTGCCCTAGAGGTATTTCTATTATGCAGCTCTAGTTATCTAGAAGTTGGATATCTAGTCAGAGTTGATTGTCTAAGGTCACTTAACAGTACATATGCAGACAGCTCCAGAGGAAGAACCACCCCTCCCACCTCAGGCACCTCCCTTGACTCTCCGTATTGACCAGAGAAGAAGCTGAGATGATGACTAGTTCAGGCTAGGCAGTTACTTTAATATTATGGGTCCCCAGATACCACCCTGTGTATGCAACTAGACCCTGGTGTGGGTGCAGCAGAGAGCCTGTTGCTGCCCCATGCTGGGCCAGGGCTTGTTGCAGGCAGGGCAGGCTGCCCAACCCTGCTCCCACTGCCAGACTCGCTCCACAAGCACCTGGCTGAGGAAGCATACATCCTGAGTGGAATTCTGAGTGGAGCAAGAGATTAATGCTCTGGGAAAGATGGTGATGGTGATGACAATGGGGTGAAGGAGATACAAGAAAAGAGTGGTGGTCCTCTTTTCTCTTCTCTTCTCTTCTCTTCTCTTCTCTTCTCTTCTCTTCTCTTCTCTTCTCTTCTCTTCTCTTCTCTTCTCTTCTCTTCTCTTCTCTTCTCTTCTCTTCTCTTCTCTTCTCTTCTCTTCTCTTCTCTTCTCTTCTCTTCTCTTCTCTTCTCTTCTCTTTCCTCCCCCTTTCCCATTGGCATTGGCAATCACATTGACAGCCATGTATTGTAAATCCCATCACACAGGTCTCACACTTCCATCCTCGTACAAGCTCATTTGTCATTTGTGAGTGGGCATGTAAGAGATGTGGCTGCCAAAGCAAAGCTGCTGGAGGGAGGAGAGGCAGTGCTACCCCATCTGCAGACCAGAACATGCTGCTCCCCATGCTACAGAAAACAGCCTCTGTGAGGTACTTATGGGAAGGACAGGAAGACAACCAGCATTCAGATGTCCTGAATATGCAGATTTATATTTGGAAGCTGTTAGAAATAAAATATTTTAAAGCAATCACATTAATCAGGGACTTCTTATGCATTTGGTGCAATGAGACCCAAATGAAAAGAATCACGAGTGCACACTGCATGTAAAGTTTAATCAAAGGCAGCTTCTTCTTTTGGCATCTACTTTCTTCTGCTGGTCTTTGCCAGGAAGCATTTACTCATTGTTTTTCTTTCTTTTTTTCTTTTTGTTTTTCCTTTCTTTTAACGATATATGTGCAACTCCCACTCTCAGGTTTTCTAAAAAATACATCACACCCATTTGATATACAAGGAGAAGAAAATGGTGAACCTGTAACATTTCAAATGCTACTTTGACAAATGGGTTTCCAGTAGTTTTGATTGAGACTTTTCTATATCTTTTGTAGAAGGGGCTGACAGATCCTTTTTTGCAGGGAAGTAATCCCTTTAAGAAAACCACCTGAGCTAGCAGAAAACCTCAGAGCAGCCTGTTTGTCAAGCAGCTGTGCAGGTTTGTTGATATATTTGTTCTGGGGACAATGCCTCTTACACAGTGACCAGCTGGGAAGCATTTGGAAACGTTTTATGGATGGATTCAGCATTAAGTGATGGGGTTGGCTCCAGACTGCAGGACAAGATCATGGTATCTAAGCCAGATTTCAACAAGCCAATGCCACTTTTAGATGGCATTTACCTGGTAACATTCGCCTTGGAGAAGCAGAGATATCACCTGTGCTCTCAATCACCCAGGTAAATCACCTCACACAGCTTCAATCACAGCTAAGCCATCACAGAAGCCCTGATGGCAGAAGTTGGAGGAGAAGCACTAAATCAAAGCACCACCATTCAGCTGGACAGTGTCCCTGTCCCTCTATGCGCTGCTCCTGCTGGAGGGGGAATGGATCTGTCTTTGAGGGACAAGACTTGTAGGGCTTCCCAGACCCTCCTGCTGCTGTGAGCCAGTGCTAGGACAAACCCAGATGGGGATGCTTGGTCCTTTGGTACAGAAACAGGGCTGACATTGGCTGCACTCTCTGCCATAAGCACCACACTTCCCATAAATCATTAATTTTTAACTTCTTTCAGTCTATGCCAGGAACTGTAAAATAACCCATACTCAATTTGAAAAAGCAAGCCAAGATATTACTTTTCCTCTTTGAAGGATTTTTACTCTCCAAGGCCTAGTACTACTGTACTGTTTGCACATTTCACCATCTCTGTCATTTCTTTCTAGCTCCTCACTGGACTTTTCTCATCACAGAAACTTTCTAATAATTTTCTTCTTCATGTTCTTATGCCATTTTAAAAATTTAATCTCTTGAACTTTCATCTTGTTTAAATTTTTCTTTCTCTCCTTTTTCCATTACTAGAAAAGTATAAAGGCTAAATGAGGTGAATGAGAGTTTAACCCTACAATGTAGTTACACTTTCCCAGTCAAGCCCTGGTTCTCAGACTCAAAATTTTTATATTAAAGTTTCTCCTTCAAACTTAGAATAGATGCAGTTAACATGCCCAAAATTTTGAAGGCAGATTTCCGAGTTCCTTCTAGGTAAAAAACCTACTTCTGGCTCTGCTCTCAAGATACAGCAAGTGGTCATGCTGTCTTCTTTCATATCTTCACCTGAAATGAGTTTCCATCTTGATTTCTTGTCCACATTTAGACTATTTATTTTAAAGATTCTAGTTCATCTAATAAGTTTGCATGGAAGGTATAAATGAAATTAAAAGCCCACTTTGGCTGCCTTTATTTGTCCATGCAAAGCAGTATATTATAATCTCAGTGCTTTTTCCCCTTAGATGCAGTGTCTTTAAAAGCAGTTGATACCATTGCAGCCTGTTATCTACACCTGCATTATAAACATCACTTGGGCTGTCCCACGCCCTCGGGGACAGTCTGGTGACATTAAGATGGACACAGTACAGCAGAAGGGAGGTGGGGTGCTCTGCACCTGGGCTTAGCCATAAGACATGGTTGTTGTTCTTGTGCCACACAACCCTGCCCCTCCAACTAGCTGGGATTCATCCAGAGTCTCCAAGAAGGGATAAATCCTGCTTCAGTTTCAGCATGGAAAGTCTCCCTGCTCTGCAAAATCCATAACTACCCAACCCCTGGTAGGGGCTGGCAATTTTGCTGGAGGTCTTGATCATGACAGCTTGTCCATCCAGGTCAGGAAAAAGTGGATGGATGGAGTAGCCCTGAAACCTGTATATCACATGCTGCCAATAACCCATTCAGTGAATGATTTCCATCTTTCATGCAGTTTGATAAAGTATATAAACTGGAGAAGGTCAGGATTTCTTCTGGTTAAACGATATTGGTAGTCTGTGGATAAATACACTTTTCTTGCAAACTGAATAGTTACTACAGAGGAATTTTAGTATAACTTTCATCAGAAAGGGTCTGTTAGGTACAGACAGGTAAATCTCATCTAAGAATGGTTTTGTTTTAGTCATGGAACAAAATTCACATTTCCTAAAACAAAACAAACAAAACAAGGTGAAAAAGAATAAGAAAAAAACAGAGAGAAGGGAAGGGCTAAGATCTGATAAATGTTGGAGACCGTGACCTATTACTTATGAAATTACTGTGCTGTGAAAATAAAAGTTTGTTCTGTTCTGCTTAGGAATTTAGGTACACAAGACAAATGGCATTTCTCTGTCCAAATACAGCTTTTCAATGGAGCAAATACATTGGTAAACATCACAAGCTGTGTTCTAAATTTTTTTTCCAACAAATTCTCCTCCAAGTTACTTTGGCCATCTCTTATTATCTACTTAGTGGACACTAGCTCACAACTTTTCTATGTATGCTGTTTGTCTCATTGGTATTGCAGGACAGAGTACAGCCATCCAAGATATGTCTCCAGCAATAAGATGATTCAAAACTGTTCATATGACTTATGTGCTACCTATCCCTACAGATATTTTATTTTGCTTCACAGCTGCCTTTCCAGATTTTATCTCATGGCCACTTCCCGGAGTATTTGTTGTGTGGGTGTATTGCTAGTGAACACAGCCTAGCTAGATTTACTTTAAAATGCTGTGAATTTAAACTGCAGTAAATTATTATGCCTTATCAAAGTGCAAATATTATGTTCCTACCCACATGCCTCTTGCTAAGCTGCAGGTCTTTAGACTGGAGTCCCTTCCTCCTACCCAGTTAGTATAAAAGCCTAGGCAGAGAGTTAGGCATCTATTTATGTTTGGAAAGTAAAATCAGTGAGTCCAAAAGGAATTTAACCAATATTTTGAGTTTGTGTGCACATATATAGCCGTGGTGTATATCAATAAAAGTTCTTTATCCAAAAACCTTCTTTCTTTTTCCTATCCCTTCCTCACCTCCACTCAGCACAGCTCAAGTGCACAGTTAAGGTCACCTATTAGACGAGTCAGAAACAGGAATACATGCACAAAGTCCACCCAGTTTGCCCTTGCAGAGCGACCCATGGAGAGATGGTACAAGACGATGTCAGTCCCCAGGACGGTTCAGAGCTGCCTTCCCATCAACAGCCTCCCATCCTGCCCTTGCTTTTCTGGTCTGATAGCCAGTGCAGCTCAGAGCCTGGCTGTGCAGATGAAATTTAACAAAGCCCTTTGAAAATTAGTGTGGCCATTTCCATTCAGGAACCACATGAGTTTTACTTAGGACCTGCACTGCACTGATGTACATGAGCTCTTGGAAATACAAAGCTGGAAATTTTCTTCAGCTGGGGAATTTTGCCTTTTTTTCTTCAGTTCCTATTGCAATTTTTGTCATAACCAAAGAGACCTTGAGTTCTGGCAGATAGCATGGAGGAACTGGGAATCCCTGTTCCTCATTACAGTGTTAGACTGAGCTGTTCCCAAGGTGTTATGAAACACTGCAGTGGGGTCACAACAGGAAGCACAACCACCATCAGCAAGTAAAACACAGGCGTTCCTTCCTATTCTAAGACTCCAGAACTTCCTTATCCTCCAGCTCAAAATCCTCTTACAGCTGTTGCATTTATTTAAAGAAATTTTTTTTTCTTATTGCTGCTTGGGACACATTAAGAACCCAACCCCTGCTCAGTCCTTCTGCATGCAGAATTTGCATGAGAAACAGGCAGAAAGAAAATAAAAGATGCAGCTTAATCAGTCCTTAGTGGAGATCTTTAAAGCTCTGGTCAAAAGTCTGCAGACTTCATTATGTACTCTTCTGCTTCCACCTAAGCTCCTGCCAGAGCTTTGTGTCATGCTCCTCCAGCCTCATTTCTCTTTTTCTAATTATATATGGTGTGCCATCAGGATGGAAAGTAATCTCACAGCCTATTTAATATGTACCTGTTGACTCCCACACAACAATCTAATCAGAATTTGATAAGGTTTGGAAAAAACCCATCTGTTTAGAGGCCAAAAAAGTACAAGCAGTCTGAGAAACTGCTCTCAAAAACCATAAAAGGGATTATTTCCAACTAGGTGCAATTCCTGGGTCAGATCCTATTACTTTTATTTCTATGAGCAGTCAAACCATGAATGGAGTGACATGACTGCACTAGGTAAGCAGGAGCCAACCTATTATATTCAGCTCCCTCAACACGCCTGGTCCTCATCCATCAAGAGTTCCAAGGACCTTTTGACCACAGTCAGGCAACACAAACAGCAAGCACAGGATTGTCTGAGCAGTTAAATTTAGGCACATACTTAAGCATTTCCTGAGTTAAAATTCAGAGCAGTTCTCGGGGTTTCGTCTTCCCTGCTCTCATTTGTGGATACAGAGGAAAGTCTTTGTGAAGATGTGGCTGCTTCCAGCCTTCACACAGATTAACATGATGCAGTCCAACATTTTTTTGCCAGCTGGGGAGTTTACTGTGTGAGAACTTCTCCAGCTGCACAAAGAGAATCAATACCAGTGAGTCTCATGAGCTGGATTTCTTTTCTCTCCTTTGAGGCTGACTGTGTGCACAGGCAGAGATGTAAAAGGACTATTGCATAAATGCAGGAGGATGAATGAGAAAGCTGGTTCCCAGGTATATCATGGCCAAGCACCACTGCTGTTGGCTGCAGGGATGGCTGCAGCTCCTGGCCAGGGCTGTGAGCAAGGAAAGGGAGCCCAGCAGTGCAGGCAGTAGTCACACATGGTGTGAGAGCAGCATGTCTGCCTTCATTCACCACTGCGTGCTCAGCACCTTCTTTTAGGAGACAGGTACAGCCTGCTCCATCCTTAGGAGAAAAAAGTTGGGGAAAACATCAATCTGAACATTTTTACTTTATGCTTAGTGCTCTGATGTAATTAATACTTGAACCCACCTACAGACTACTGGCAGGCTGCAGACAATCTCCCAGTGCCCATCCTGTATTTCCATAGTGCTCAGCTTTTGTTTCAGGGTCCTGTAGCTGCTCCAGCTGCACCAGACCTCAGGGCCTCCCCCTGCAAAGCAACCCCTGCAGCTCCAGGGTTATCTGGCTGGCAGGGGCGGGGTTTGACTTTAAGGTTGCCTGGCTCCTCAGGCAGGATGCTCGGCACAGTGATACAGGGTAGGTGTACACCACAGCCTCTCAGGGTTAGTCCTCAGCTATTATTAGCCCTGAGCTGTTGATCCAGTGACCCTTTCTTTAACTCTGTAGGTCAGGTACAGACTGCAGAAAAACTTGCAAAGGAGTGGCAGACAAGCAGTGACAGACAAACTTCAGAGGGCAAAAACACTGGGATTCAGATGGGTCAGCCTCCCTCAGGCTTCTTGACTCCCCATCCATCCCAGATAAACAAACATTAGTGCTGGGTTGCTATGAAATAGTCAGAAAAGAAGGGCAGCAATATAAATTGTAAATTATGGCTTTCCTTCAGCTCCTGGTATAAAAGTATCTACAGCCTGAGGATTTGATTGACCAAATCAAACCCATTGCATTGCATGCCCCCTACTCCCATTGCCTCAGGTTTTGTAGCCTTTTGCAGAACACACACAAGTCTAAGAAGCAATGTTCATTTTGCAAACAGCTGTTCTGACTGAAAATGGAACTGCCTTGACATCCTCCTGCCCCAAAATGAAGATCACTCCCTGAACACCACACATAGATAGAAAGAGGGCTTGTGTGAGCTTCTCCTCATCCTCTTCAGAAAAAAAATGCACTAGGTTATTCCACCTTGCCCAGAAGAATGCTGATTTCCAGAGCAGGTGATGCAGTGAAAATTGGGCTATTTGAAAATGTTGCAAATCAGTAATTCAGAGTCTCCAGACACCATTACAAAACTTGAACCTTGAAATTTATCAATCAAAAATTCTCCATACTAGCACTAAATGATTCGGAACATGTTAGTAAAAATCTCATTGTGAGGTAAAATGGTGCTGTGCATAGACACCCATATTTTCAAATTCATTCTCAGACTCAACTCCAGTTTTGCACATTATCACTGCTTGTGTCTAAAGTGCTGACAAATACCAAGACTTCCTTCTCCCAGCAAATATGAAGGAACAATACCTGAAATAAAGAGCCCAGTCACTAAATTTAAGCACAGCACTGCAAAACATCAGGTCATTGAGATTCTTACACTTTTCCTTGTTAATATGCTGCTTCTTTGAATGCACTGTTTAAAACAAAGTTAGCAAACTGCACTGAAAATATTAACACTACAAAATGCAGCTGGATTGGATTAAAAAGCAATGAATATTTCCTGAGATAAATGCTTGCCTGCAAAATTTCTATTCTACAGTAAGTTTTATGGATAAATAATTTTTTAAGTAGATATAAGTATCTGAAGTAAGAAATTTAAAAATAACAGGCACAATGGGTACATTTGAAGATGGATACACTTATCCACAAAAGTTCAGTTTCAGCAAATCCAAAATACTATTTCTTCCACTTTTTTTTTTCCTCTTGGCAATTGTGAATTTCGTTTCATATTCTCACAAGTTTGTCTGCTTGTGAGTCTGATAAAAAGAATCTTTTCAATCTAAGCTGAAATAGAATGAATTAAGCCCATGGCACACATTGATATTAGCATATAAATTATTCTTATGGAGTCAGAGAGGTGTTTATTGCAAAGGGTTGTTGCAATACAGCATCATATTTTGCAGGTTCAAAAAGACTAAATTTTTAGTGCAAAATATCATTTTTATTACATAGGTATGCAATATACTGTGGTACTGAGTGCATTCATTAAAAAAAATCTATAAAGCATTAGTTTTTCCATATTTTTGCAGCCATTTTTGCTTCCATACAAGGATACATTTTAAAAGGTAGTCTGCAACTGCTCATCACCAGCAATTATTCTTAATAATATATTTCAGTCACCAAGCTATTCTGCTAGACATATGTAAGGTAAGGCACACCTCAACAAGGAATGGACTATGTTTTAAGGTCTTTTTCTTTTTTTCTTATGAAATATCCTGCCTAGAGATACATTGAACTGTTTTTGAACTCCTGAAAGAAGAGGGAGGTAGAGAAGGAGCAAGCAGCATGGTGAACAAGCTGGTTAACAGGGTGATACAGAGCTACAGCTCAGGTCCCAGCTCTTGAGGTACAGTGGTTTGCAGCTCAATTCTATAAACATTAGCTCTTCAAGCTGCCAACGACTCTCATCATCCTTTTGTGTTCATAGCAAAAAAAAAAAGTCGAATTATTTCCCAGGCTGTTAGTATAATAAAACCTCTCTCTCCAGTCTGTGTCTAAAGTGTAAATGCCCTGAAAAGGGCTGATGGCTCGAGTGCTTCTCCTACTATTGTGCTCCATCGTATGTAAGTCAGCAATTACCCTGTGTCAGCTCATCTTATAAGCTGACAGGGCCAGTTCAGTTCTTGTGATACCTTTGAGAAAACTCCTGGAGCTCTAGAAAGTGTAAGTCATCATTTGTCATGGGACTGGTCTCTGTCTGAATGCTTTAATTACTAACAGACCAGCAGGCAGGAGGGATCACCAAGCCTGCACCAAGCCCAGCACACCCTCAACCAATTCTTCCTGGGCAACACAAGGATCCCCAGCTGCTTCTTTCACAAAACACAGGCACAAAGTGTCCCCACCATGGTAACTCTTCCAGGGGACCAGGCACCTAGAGCTCAATGTCTGAGGCTGACCAACACCCCACAGTCACAGGCAGTGGGTAGGAAAAGCATTATCCAGCCTGATCATTGCCTTTTCCACAAGGCACAAAGCCTTTTCAACTTCCCCATTCAAATATAAGAGCCAGTCCTACAGCTTTACAGAGAAAATGAGAAAGCAAACTCCAGTTTTATCACTCTGAGTGCTTTGTTAGTGAAATTATAAAGCGCCAGTTGAGACTTCTCATCTCTATTTCTTCAAACTTTACATCTTTCCTCTCCCAGAAATCCCTCCTGAAGGGATGGGTAAAACTGGTTTATGACCCCAGTTCAGGTCATTAGTCTAACCTTGAGCAAAGGCATGCCAAAGTAGCTGCCAGCAGCGTTCACCCATCTTCTCATCCCTGAGTCCAGCCTCTCAGGGTAAAGACAAAGGTAGAAATCCCCTCACACATCTTCCCAAAACTCATTAAGGAAGTTGGCAGGTTATTTTAACAAGTTCAGTTTCTAAATCCAGAACTGATTTTACCATTATTCTTATTCTTTACTTCCCCCCAATCTTCTTTCTCTTTAGTATAAACTCTTTGAGTAATGTGAAAAGTAATCTTATTCTTTCCTTTCTCTCTGCTTAGCTAAATAAGCCAAGATCCAATAATATCTTCTCATTTGTTACTCTCAGTTTCCTCATCACCTTGGTAGAGTTCCTCTGGTCCCATTTCTGTTTAAATTCTCTTTTTTTCCAAATATATAAATGACTCTGATATTCTCCAGGTGTTGATACACATGCCTTCTATAGTTGTACTAAAGCTTCCCTTTTTTTTTTCTGCTGAACATGCTTGGATTGACACATCATAGAAGCGGAACAATATAAGGTTGGAAGAGGACTGCCTGGGACTACCCCAGACATTCAATCCTGCTCTTCAGAGTCCCTGGGACTGAATCCCAGCAGTATCACTGTCAGTTCACAGATCTTCAGCCACCATTCCACATTCCCCCTCCCTGCCCTGCTGCCTCTGACACAGGGACCCTGCTCATGAGTCCATGCCCATGGCTTTGCACTTTCTGCTTCTGCAATTCCCTCTATTTCTGTTGCTCTGATGGGTCCTCTGGTCCTCTCTGATGGATGATGCTCCATCCTTTTCAGCATTAGTGACCCCATGCCTCTTCATATTACTGACAAATGTCTTAAGCTTAGGCCACGTTTTGTACCCAGGTGAACAAGGAAAGAATTGCATTGCATTGGTTTCCAAACACATTCCTGAAGAACATCACTGACAACTTTGCTCATTCTGGCTCCCTGTGACATGTTCACCTGCTCCTCACACTAATTCCTGTGTGAAACCCTCTCCCCTCATTCCATAAATAGTTGCAATTACATTTCAGCAAAGCTCCAGGCACACTAAGTTATTCACAGAAATAAAGGCACATTAAGTTATTCACAGAAAGCTTAGTAAACAAGTGTTCAATAAAATATTCTTCTGGGTTTAAAAATGCAGGTTTCTGCTATTGACAGAAGTAATAATCAAGGCAAGACCTCCTCTTGTATTCTAGGGTGAGGCTGTTGGACAGTTTATTGTTTGAAATCAGAAGATGCAAACTTAGGATGTATAAATGTAAATTTTTCTTGTTTTCTGGTGCACTCTAAAATGCTAAAGCTGAGGTCTCTCTACTCAATAACATTAAGAATAATAGCAAGAAAAATGTGTTTCTAAATGCATAATGGCAAAAGTAAATAATATGCACATAATGAAAAGTAAAAACTAGATAATAGCTGAAAATACTAAATTCAGTATATTTTTTAAAAGTTTAACTTTGGCAAAAATATTGTTCTGCTGTTGTGCAGCTACCAAGCGTGATTTGAAAGTTAAATAACACCTTGGAAATTGTATAGCAGATATTTATTGCGACTTCTCCCATCCTCTATTTCTCACTCTCTTTGTAAGACTTAAAAATAAATTGTGTTAGTAAACTGTAAGTGTGAGAATTTTGAAACAGCTAATCTTCACAGGATATTACAGTCATAAATTACCTTTAAAAGTATAGGGGCAGTGATCTGATTTACAATACATTAGGCAGTTATTGGGAACTACCTCCAGAAGGTGTTATTATTGTGAGCAAAAAGCAGAAGTCAATGAGTTTTTCTGATACAGCATTGTTAATACCAAACCACAGAATTTCTTCAATGAATTTGCAGGGAAAAAAAAAAAAAAAGAAGGCGATCTGATTCCTGCCAGCCATGATATAAAAAGAAATGTATTTTGCATGCAGAGCTATTGTATCTCTGAAAATTGCCACCAAATTGTCACTGGAAACATCAAATCATCTTTTTGTTTAGTTTTGTATTTATTTACCAAACCACTTATGGAGGTCTGAAATCAACAGCCTTTTCTTAAATTATCTGAAAATGCCATCCAGTCAAATTTTCAGACAATTTCCTATTAAAACACAAAAAGGCAGCTTTATAGTTAGAAAGCAATAGATTTATAGTTGAGTATGAAACTTGGCAGCTCTGAATATGAGATAGAAATAGGGAGCTGACTTTTGTGGCTATCCCTTTCCTTGTGCCTAAAGATATCTCTCCCTATCTTTCAGAAACATTGCTTAAGGCTTTTCCCTGACAGACAGGTTGGCTCTGAGCAGAGCCCAGCTGAAATACAGGGCCCAAATCAACAGATCCCAGCCTTCCTCTTGTCAAGCACTCCACAGGTTTCCCTTACCAGCCTTCTTCTCTTTCAGTTCTCTTTTATTTTCACATTATGCCACTTCAGACAGTTCTTTGTTAAGCAAAACAAAGCCTACTGCTCCTGATATTTTTTTATCTTCCACTGGTTTTACAGACCTCTCTTCTGTGACTAGTAAAGGTGATGCCTTTGGTGACTTGATGCAGAGAGGGCTTTAACTTCATATACTTATATTCAAGGGAACCTGCTCAGCGTTCAGGGACAGCTGGTCTTTATTCAAGGAAGCCAAGATTTTAACATAGGTCACTTCTAGATGCAGGACTCCATGGCTGCCTTTGCCAGCTCAGCATCACCTCGCCAGGTCTCTGGGTGTGCTCGCAGCCAGGAGCCAGAGCCAGAGCCAGACACATCCTCTCTGCTGTGCTCGTGAGCAGCTGGGCTCCAGAGCTCCACCCAGGGCAGGTTTCACCAGAAATTGAGTGAATGCAGTGAAAATGGGTGAATACAGGGATTTTCATACCATGCAGCAAAATTATACACCATTCATTTATTTGGCAAAAGGGAGAGGCTCCAGCTAACAGATTAGCACAACTGAAGGTACTAATTAGGGTGGCCAAATTCAGAGGCATGAAGCAGAGCAGTGGGAACCTGGCCACAGGCAGCAGAAGCCATAGATAGGAGAAGGGCAAAAGCCACAACCACGAGCCGCCCTCCTCCTCCCCACACTGCTCCCAGACCTTGGTGAGAAACACACCAGGGCATTTTGCAGTGATAAAGTGCTCTAATGCAGTTCCCCTGGTGAAATGTTGGTTTTGGGTTGACAGCGCAGCCTCAGCGTAAGGGGTCAGAGCAGCTGCTGAGCCTCAAACGAGAAATGGGGACGGATGTGGTTCTATGTAAGTTTTAGGCGCTGTATTTCTGTGATCAGGAGTGGAGGGAAAGTTTAGAAGCCAAAAGGGGTTGTCTCCAGCCCCAGGTGTTTGAATCCCTACCTTGGATTGGGGTGGGCTGGTGAGACCTCTTTGCTTGCTCTGGTCTTATGGATTTGTGGAAATCCTAACCTTGATATTCTTTTTATCATCACATTTGGGATAAACAAAGAACAATTCAGTGATCTGCATGTGTCTTTGAAATAAATCATTTTTAATCACTTCCTCCTTGATTTGATACAGTGTCTCTATGGTCTGCTGCCTTTCTCTGAATTCAAGCTCCCAGCAGCAGAGACATGCAGCCTCCTCTCTTCCTCTGGCAGCTGAAAGGAGATATTGGCAAGTGTGTGCTGTGGGGAGCAGAGTCACTTCCTTACCATGTTTGGCCAGAGAAAGAGATTGCACCAAACTCGGAAGCACTCATCATTGTGTAGTTCAGGAAAATATGTCAAGCATCTCTTTTGCCTTCCTGCCCTTTTTTTTTTCACTTTGGTAAAGGAAGATGCATATGCTTCTATGTTGCATTGTTTGAAAACAAAAGGCTGAGCCGACTCAGACTTGTCTCAACAGTTTTATTTGACCAAGTAGGATTCTGCAGATGAACTGAAACTGGCTAAAATGCAGCGCAAGCTTCAGCAAACGCCTCAGGGCACTTACTGAGCAAAGGGGTGGAAGGACCAAAGCATGTCCCTGCCTAAGTGAACTTATACTACAACTGATAAAAAAACAGCTAGGGTATGAAAGAGATTAAGCATGGAGCAGGGAAGCAGGTGCCACCGAGCAAAAGGAGTGCTATAAAAAACTGTTGTTTCAGCACTCTACATGAAAATTAATTAAAAATGCAGTTATTTTCAAGTAAGCTCTGCTGGGGTGTGTGCTACTAGCTGGGCATTGATTTTAAATGCTATCAAAGCTGTTACTTTATGGCTTTTTTTTTGTCTCATAAGAGATCAGTGTCTCAGAGAATTCATATTAGACTCCCACCTTGGGGGCAGAGTGCAGATGAGTGTCTCTCTTGGTGTAGGCAGTACCCATGAATGTTTATGAACACCCTGGGGTGTGCTGTCAAGTGCTGTCACTCACTGCTGAGGCATGGGAACGCAGTGCAAGTTCCTCCACCACATCTGTCTCTGGGTTTTCCAGTGTGAAACAGCTCAGTGAGTGCACTCAGCGCTGAAAACTTGGTCCTCCAGGTTTGGCTGGCACCACTGAGCAAGTGGTGTAAGGCACAACCGGCCTCAGACTGAACTGTAGGGATCTAAGGAAGGCTGAAGGGTGCCAAAGGGGGCTACCTAGGTAATGGCCCACAGGCTGCTCTGGAGGGAGCAGCCCTGGAGACAGGGATGTCTCTCTCATCCTGGATGGGTGCCCATACACCTCCTGTCCCCCATGAATGCCTCCTGCCCCAAAAGCAATGCCTCCAGCAAAACAGAGTGCCAGCATTACTGATTTGCAGGAAATCAGTGGTTTTGCTTTCAACACACCTTACCCCAGCAGAAGGACAAGTTCTGCTGTGGTGAGAATGATCTGACAGCAATGTGCCCAAGGCATACAGCCCTTTTGGTCATCTGCCCTGTGCTGGGCTGGGAGGTGCCTCCCTTTGCACAGCCCACAACTGCAGCAGGAAGTCTGCAGCAGAAGGAAATCCATCACTTTCCGTAGGACAGTGCCCCACACATGTTGTGGCACTTTTGGTTTTTTCCTCTCACAGGATGGAGGCTTCAGAGGGTGTGCATGTTGCATTTCTAATTTCAAAATCCTGAAGGAATTCTCCTCTGTAGGACTGGTTATGCCCTTGTCACAGGCTTGTGGTGCTCCCTCCCAGGCTCATGAGCAGTGCTGGTGAGAGCAGCCATGGGAGCAGGATTCCCAGAGAAACATTCTCCCTTGAATACTCAGGGCAGGGGCTCTGTGCCTTACACTGACACACCACAGCACAGGAGATCAGAAAAATCTCCCTATCTGGGAAGGCAGTTGATCCAGCTTCTAGCAGGGAAGCCTTTCAAAGGCAATTTAAATTAAAAAAGAGCCATTCTTCATTATTAGTAATAATAGCAACAGCAGCAGCAGCAACAGCAGATTGCATTCATCATTCTCTCCCCTGAAAAGCTTTTAGCCTCATCTGCCTTAGTTTTTTAATTAACAGCATCTGGGAAATTAGAGCTTATTGATTCCCTGGGTTTCATGCCACTCCTTGGGATTCAACAGGGGTATATCATCACTCTGTGACTGCAGCTGAATTGTAGAGCAAGGTTGGTGGCACTCCACCTCTGCAGATGCTCTGGGCTTCTTTCAGAGGCCACCTGCAGAGCTCCAGAGCCCTGCCCCAGCTGTTGCTGGAGACCAAGGATGTGCCTCCAGGAAGAAGGTTTAAGGATTGTCCTCTCCAAGTGCCTGGAATGAGAAAGACCAGAGGAAAGATCTTTCTCTGATTACTGCTGATCTTAAATAAGGACAATATTTTCTGGAAAACTCTTTATCCTGAGAAAATGTTGAATCCTTCATTTTTCCTAGTAGCAGTCTACAGAGAAAGGTTAGTCCTGTACCAAACCTAGGAGTTTCCAGTCACTTTGGAGCTGGCTCTTTCCTCTATTCCCAGCTGGCTGCTCTCCTGCTCTGAAATCCCAAACATTTTCACAGGATGAAAATAAAGATTCCCACCCTATGGGAACCTCTGTGGCACCCTCATGGCAGGGAGAAGTGCACAGCTGATGGGAGGGACAGGAACAGCCTGAGTGCTGCCTGTAACTGCTGCTCTAGTTACTACTCCTAGTAGTTAATAGTACTGCTGCCTGTAGTATTAACCCCTGCATCGTATCTCAGATCATTTGCACCTCACCTTTGCCACTCTGAGGCTCACCCTGGCCTTGTGCTTCATCCAGTGTAGCCCCAACCTCTGAAATTCATGAGCAGCTTCCCCTCCCTTTCCTGTTTTTTGCACATTTTCTCCTTGCTTCCTGTCACACTTCAGTGCTCCCTGTGCTTGAGAACAAAACTCTTGACAAATGTCACGGGCAGTTACCACCACGAGCATTAGACAGCTGAGGTTAACCACCAGCCTCTCTTTGCATGCCACAGCACCTGAAAGATGAGCAGCAGCACTTCCAGGGAACAAAATGTTAAAAGCAAAGACTTCTCAGTGTCAGTGGCACCTCCCAGTCCTGTGATCACCTGGGGGGTGGCTCAAAGCCTGCTCCTGCCCACAGCACCCATGGAGGTTTCCCAGTGGAACCTGGGATAAGGAGATCCGGGAGCAGCAGGTACAGCCGTGTGTTACTTGTGTTGTCTTTTGCTTTCACTTCATGATATCAAATATTACTCACTTTATTGCTTGATGGACTGTTGTCCCTCTGTGTGGCAGCTGGTGACTCAGTGGCAGCACCCTGTCTGTGACAGTGCCATGGTGACCCAAGCCCACACCCAGGGATCAAACTGACATGGGGGGATCGTGGGAGGGAAAACCTTGCTGGGTAGAAGCTATAACATTCACTGAGCACCTACTTCTTAGCCTCTGATTCATCTTGGAAGCAGTGCTGGTGGACACCACAGTGCTCACACAGCTGCTTGCCAACCCCCTCACCCTCACCCTTGCCACAAATGGGGTGAGGTAGAAGTTCATCCAGACAAGAGAAGCCTGACTCATGTCACTAAACACAGCCAATGGGACACATTTCTTCCTTGTCTGCTTGACACCCATCCAGCAGAAGACCTCTTGAACCAGTGGCCAGAAGCAATGTCTGGGTTTAAGGTGTTGCTGAATGATGTGCCTCATGAAATTGGCAGAAACTACTCCAGGGTCCCTTAAATTAGCCATGACTCAGGCATCTATGAAGTCATGCCCCATTCCTGTTTATCTTTTTTATCATTTTTTATATATTGTCTGATACTGTGTCAGCTCTAGTGCTTTATTAGACTTCCAGGTCAAGGGTTGTGAACTTATTTGTCATTGTCTTCTGTAATAAAATGTCTTCCAGCTTGACAGCAAAAAATTTGGGTTTTCAGCGAGGATTTCAATATTCTTTGCAACATATGTAGTTCTCCATATGTGAGAATGTTCTCTAAATGCTTATAGAGTCAATACAGGCTTCCAGCATTTATAATGAACAGATTACATGTGTCATTCTCCAGCATGTCCAAAGTTCCCTCTTCATGGCCTCTGACTCCATTATTTCATGTCCTTCTCATATGTGAACTCTTAAACCTAATACTTAAACATTAGCCTGGCTGAGATAGTATTTTTGGTTTATGTTTTATTCTACATAGCCCTGGAAAACAGGACTGGAAAGAGTTTTGAGAGGTCATGAGAGAGGATAAGAGAGAGAGAGAGAGAGAGAGAGTAAATTCCACCCAAATAATGTCTTTTAAATGATGATCAAATGGTAAGTGATTCTGCAAGCTCACAGTATTCTGGGTCCTGGGACATGGGTATCTGCAGAAGGAAATAAGGACACTGGCTGACATGGGTACAGGCTTGGGTTTGTTGCCTCAAGCAGGAAAGGGTGTCTTTAGCTTCTCAGGTATGTGAGGTCTCTGGTGGATCTTCCCTGTTTCACACGTTGGTCAGAAGGGAGTCCCTGCCACTGGCAGTGAATTGATGATCACCATGGGACTACACAGGGAAAAAATGATGCTAATACATTGGGTAAGGAGGGTGAAATGCAAGTAGTACATGTGTTTTGCCTTAATATTTTCAAAAGCTTTTAAATGTTGAAAGTTGAAGAAATGCTCAGTTGTTTGAGGCTGGTCTACCCATAGTCACTGCAGGAGGGTACAGTTACACATAACAAGATATGAGCAAGGCTGTAGTTGTTATGTGACTGAATATTGCCTGCCTGGTGCAAATAACGCCGAAATAGTCACCACATTGCCAATACTAACCTCACTGCTTGGAGAAAAGTAATGACTGGCAAGCCAGAACCAAGGAATGCATTACAAGAACCACTGCAGCACTGATCTGATCTGATAGTGCTAGTCTAGTAACACACCCAGCTGAAGAGCGGGGAAATAGTTCATGCCATGGTGATTATAGGATATAAATTCTGTATGGCTTCAGCTGCCCTGTGCTCATGCTATCCCCTAGCATGCAGCTGCTACTTCCCTGCCTTCGTGCCATGTGCTCAATAACTATCAAATCATTTAGCTTGCAAAGGAAGTCTGCAGGTCATCTGCTCCTACACTTCACCCAAAGCAGAGCCAAGCTTGCATTTGGATGCTCAGAGCCCTTGGAACTTTGAGGATCTCTGGTGACAGAGGTCCCCTCTGCTTCCAGTGTTGACTGTCCTGATTATCATAAGCTTTTTTCTAATATACAGCAATTGCAACTTCTAGGTGGAAAGACTGGTTGTATCCTCTCTATAACATCCCATTAAGGCTGGGTTTGCTCCAAGCTGCACAAAGCCAGATGCTCTTGCAGTCTTTCCTCTTGTATGCTCAAGTCCCGAAGTTGCTGCTCTCCACTGGACTTGCTTCCATATGTCAATAAGCTTATTGTACTTAGGAGCCCCCCAAAACATTTTCCCAGCTGTAATTTCTAACCCTCCATTGTTTTCAAACTTGTAAGCTCAAGAATGATTAATCTATTTATTTAAAGGAAATAAAAGAAAAAGTCATATAAGGGCACAATCCCTGGGCTGTCTCTGCATTTAGCATTAGACAGATGGCTCACATTCCACCTGAGTCTCTGGAGGCAGATGCAGCCCAGATCTAAATGGGGAGCTGCTCAGCTGTGGCCATGTCAAATGCTGACCATATGTCACAATGGCTAGTGTCAAGGGGAAGAGGGGAAAACACAGCCCTACAATCCTGCTCAAGTGTCCTGCAAATCAGCACCAGAGTCTCTTGTACTGTCTCCTGTTTGCTGTCGATCCTAGAAAGACAAGTAAATTTTCTGTCATCAGCTGTCAGGCAAGTAAGTTCGCTCAAAGGATGAAAGTCACAATACATAACATCTCCTAATGGCTCCTTCTGGAGTATGATCCCCTTCACATGGTACCACAGAGGCAGAAAAGTGTCACTGGCCACTTATCGAGCAGTAAACTTCATTTGGAGGCAAGGATGCAAGCAGTAGCCCATATGGAGTAGAGTACAGGAGGATGGGAGAGATGGCAGCAGTTACATACAGCCTGGAGTAATGGAAAAACTTAGACTGGTGTCTGTCTTTTAAAGGAAAATGTTTCTCACTGTTAACTGTATGGAGAGCCTCGTCTCTGTGCTCACTGCTCTGCCTAAGAATTAGTCCTCTGACCTCAGCTAAATTACATGCTGGAACCTCACCTAGCCATTCCAATAGTGTCACTCAAGATGCATCCCAGGGTCTCATTTCTAAAAACACTACACAGCAAACACAAAATAATACAGTCAGTATATAAAAATGCAAAAATCATCATCCCATCAATATTGATGAGCTCCCTATCGTTTTACTACTTGAATAATACACCAAAATAGGTATGTTTTCAAACTACACCACTGTAGGCAGCAATGTCTATGAAATATACCCAGGTATCTGGACAAAGGTATTGCAAAAACTACATCTGGAATGTCCCACAGACTTACGTGGTTATCTTTGACAGACAATCTTTGCGGTGCTTATCAAGGTTCAGAGTGCATTAACGTGTTTCAGTTTGGGCACTCAGACTCATGTATCGTTTTACTAGACAATAAGAACTATTAAAATGAGCTGGACAAACATCTAGAAATAAAAAGCAATGGGTCTAAACACACCATTTCATACTTCTGCCACAAGTAATGGCCAGCAGTTGTACCACAGAAACGACCGTCATATCAGTGCTGCCCTGGTGGTGGTCCAAAAATAATTGTACCATTGCTAGGCATGACTCAAGAAAAAAGAATTACTTTTGTAACTGGAAGGAACCAAAGGGCACCACATCCATCCGCCTGCCTTCTGGCAGGCTCAGTTTGCTATTTACCGTGAGTGGCGCGTTTGAATTCCAGCTCCTGCCGCTCGCACCTCCGCTCCGCCCCTGCCGGGAGCCGAGCGCGGTCCCAGGGCTGCGGCGCCGCCGGGGTCCCCGCGCGTCCCCGGGCCCCGCTGCCCGCGTGGGAGCGCGGCTCCAGGAGAAGCCGCTTCCCAGAGGGTGCAAATGACATGCTTAGCATCCCAGAGAAGGTGCAAAGCACAGCCCACCGCGCTGCTCTGGAGCCAGCTACGCTCCTTCCCGAAGGCTGCCCCCTCTCCTTCCCTGCGGAGCGCAGCCCGGCATGGCGGGAAGGGAGCGGCGTGGCAAACCTGGGGGGGAATAGTCTAAAGGCAGGGGAACAAATAGGTGCTGGAACTGGAATTAGCGTCTTGGTGGGAGGCTGAGAATAAATCTATCATACTTAGCCTCTCTTTCAGCTATTGCAGAGCAGGGCATTACATCAAACAAAGAACGCAGCAGGTAGCAGATAGGAACAGCATGGCCTGAGGGAGCAGCCACTCTGTTGCTCTTATAAGTATTCTCTGATGCTTCTTAATATAGCTTTATAAATTTTATAATATATATATAATAATTTAAATAAATTTTCTTTGTATAGTTTTAAATTTATAGTTATGTATCCTTACATAACTAAACTCATTATTTATGCAAGACTAGAAACCCAGATTCTTTATCTTAACAATAGCCAAAAGAACAACATTCTTGCTGACTGTTTAGCACCTTCAGAGGACAAAGTAAGGAGGAAAGTGGAAACTCCCATTCAGCTGACACAGAAAGATGCACTGGCACTGCAGGCACATTGGCTTCACACTGGGGTTTCCAGCTTCTGTCACTGCTGGAGGGCCCCAGTCCTTCTCACCCTGCTTCCCTCCCACACCTGGCAGAATCAATTCCTTGCTATTATGGAGACACCCATCTGTTGCTTCAGCTAACGAGTACAAAACTGATAGGAAAGCTTCATGTAAAAACTCACCAAAAATGGGAATACATGAGCTAGTTTTTGTCAGAAGTAATACAATGTCATAAAGTAACTGGGAGTTTTGCTAACTGTGAACAAAGGGGAAAAGTAGAAAGGATCTGAGAATGTCCTATAATAAAAAAATGAGCTGAGCATCTTATGAATAGACAAAAATTGACCTAGCTATACACTTTAAAAAAATGCCTATATTGAATTACCTAGTGAAAGAGGTGAAGTTATATTTATTTCCCAAGCCACCATAATACCTGCAGATCACACTGCAACTGAAAGACTGTGGTAGACTCCATAGGATCTGCTTTTTAAAATTTGTCCTGAGCCCAGTTTTTGAGGGCCCAGTCCTTTAAGGATGACTTTACAGAACCGGAGCTACTACCAAAAGAGGGGGTTTCAATGCATACATGTGTCCAAATGAACTGGATGTTTTTGCAGATCTATCCCCATCTGTGCATATTAATTGATTTCCAAAAGCTGACATAAATGTAACATAGAAGGTAATCCGGGTACTCAGGCCAGTTTGTAGTCTAAATAAGAGAAGTGGCATAATTAAGATTTTTTTTTAAAGAAATCCCAGTTGTTGATGCTGTTAACACTCTGAGCATGTTTCTTAATTCCAAGATGTGCACTAGAGTCCCCTTCCTCAGTCTGTTTGTGTGGGTGCTCTGGGATCCTTCACTTCAGCACTGGAGTCTGTCCTTACAGATTAACACAAAGGAGCAGAGTGTGAAACTCTGTAAATCAGGAAACATAGGGGAATAAACTCAAGGAGTGAAAGACAAAACAGGAGGAAAACTATATTCATAAAGGCAGTAGGACTAGACAAATGTTACATCAGGTATATAAGGCTATATATTACACTCTAAATGCTTCACAAAACTATATATTCCATACTCAGAACTTTTAATACTCTGTGGAGATTACATACATGTGGTCCTAAATACAGCACTCACTCAACATATGAAATATCCCTGCTAGAACAATTGCACAGGATCTAGGGGGAAAAGCCAAATAAAACTATCAGTTAGATCCATTCGTATGGGAGATCAGCCATTCACACATTTTAATGTTCTTTTAAGTTACTGGAAGAAAATCAAGAAAACAAGATGTTAATGACAGTAACAGACCTTGATATCTGGTCCATTTCATGGGGGATTTATAAGAAACATATTTTATAATGTGTTTACTAAGACTGCTTTCCCTAAAGTGGACTAAGCTTCTGTACTTTGACCCTGAACTCTAAAGTCATAATCAACCAAATAATATCCATAAATTGCACTTTTCTTAAGAGGAAACAAGGCACTGCCCTGTCCCAAATTTTATCTTCAAAGTGATGGAAATTCCAACTAATATTTGTGCCTGTGGAAATTATACCAAGAAAATAATTCTAATACTGAATAATACTGCATAAGAAAGGTGTGCATTTGTATGGTACAAGCTCCACTATTTCACTAAAATAACTGAATGTTTACCATTAAGGTAAACTAACCAGAAGACCCAGAAGAGGGTAAGTGAGAAAATAGAGATGAAATTAGAGGCTTTTAAGATATCACTGAAAAAGGGCAGTTATTAATTTCCAGCCCTGTGAATTTGTTGCTGAAATATGATTTCCTACTGTGAAATAGAATCACTGGCCACAACTGAGAAAGGAATTAAAAACATCATAATAAAACAGTTTCATTTAATTTGCATTTAATCCTCATATAGTTATACCTGCTTTCTGAAAGTATGCATATTCTTGTCAATTTAGCTACTGACTGAGTTAAAAGTGTGGGGTTTTTCAAAAAATTGTCATTCTCTAAAGGGATAATGAATGTATGATTGAAGTGTCTGAAAAGCAAAGGATCATAGTAGGACCTAGAGGAAATAGAAGGTGGCATCTTATGTGTCCGTTGAGTCCTGACTTTTGTCTAGCTCCAAACAAACATTGAAATGTAAATTAAATACTTCTCTAAGCAATGATAGTGCAGCCTCAGGCTGCCTCCTTATTTTGGTGAGTGTGTTGTGGGCTGCTGAGGGATGAGGAAGAAGAAAGGACTGCTCTTGCACAAGGACCAGTTTCCTCAATCCTGAGAGGCAGGGATGGTGATGAGGAGTGTGGATGGTGGTCATTCCCACCAAAGGAACATTCTTTTGCTTCTGCTGGTAGAAAAGTCTGTCTGTGTAGGCACCTTTCTTTTCCTAACCAAATCTAGTAATTTCAGGCAGTAAATGATGTGTCAAGACATATAAATTAATGGTTAAGCTCAATTTGCACAGCCATCCATGCTCTCAGTCCAGCTGAGTATTTGAAATGGAACCTACAAAAAAAAAAGAGTGCTCTATTAGGCTGGTTTGGTGATCTAACTTTTGTACAATTTGAAAGATCAAAACTAGCAGACAAGTTCCCTTTTAATGTCAACAGAAATGTGTGAAGCAGCTAGATGCATATCTCCTTGTTTGTTGAGATAAAACTGAAGCATATTTTAACATAAAAAATATTTGTCAGCTTGGTCAAATACACAGTAACTCTTAAAATTCTACCAAGAATGTTATATGCAAATTAAGAGACAGGTTTTTTCTATATATGTATAATTTCTTAAGTGCACAGTGTACACTAATAAATGGGATTCTGCAAACTTTCACTGGAGATATTGAGTGTACTATTGAGTGCTGTAATGTTTGAATGTTCAGAAGGGCAAAAGCATGTTTGACTACCTTACTGGAAATCCTGTTTTGCATATTAGGAAAGAAAGTCTGTGTGTGCTATGCCCCTTCTAGGCAAGCTATAAACTGTGGATAAACTGTGCTGGATTTGTAATAATGGTCTCACTACTGTTAAATGCGAAAATAGTGGCTGAAGTTAGCAAACGTCCATTACAAGATTAAAAATCTATACACTGCATCTATGGAAGAAGCAATCTATAAGAGCCCACTAACGTACATTCATATCACAAAGGATAATCACATATCTCAGACTTCATTACATCTGTTGAAGGAATTTAGTATATGGCTGAAATTCAGCATGGTGTTATAAATAATTCACATTGGCAAAGACCAAAGCACAGGCCTTGATCCCAAAATTAATTTATTTATCTGCACAGAGAAGAACTGCCAAATCTTTGTCCATTGGTGTGGTGTTTACTCCTGTGATTAGTCCTGCTGGTTACTGCCACCCTTTCTCAGCCTGGAGCATGCCCACCCCATAAAAAGTCCTCTACACAGGAGTGGACAAGGGTATAAACTACTAGTGATTGCTTCACAATCATAACCTTGTATTTGTTCTCCCTGGTGGCCCATTTTCTTTTAAGAACAATAATATTTTAGAAAGATACCATGCCTGAAGACATATGTGATTAAGGTACCCATAATACAGCAGTGATCTAAGCTATATTACTTCTGTAAAAATAACAACTAAAAGGAATTTTAAAACATGCTAACTACTGCATGGTACTCCAGTTTCCTATCTGCCTTTAATTCCACATGCATATTTGAATACTGCTCTGTGTGAAGGATGATGAGTGAGATGCTCTGTTCCAGGAGAACCAGTGCTCTGGGCAGACCCATCTTTGCTGTCTCTGGGCCAGCAGCAAGTAACAAACATAACAAACTTTTCAAGATCACTTACCAGAGCTGGGCACGAGGGGATGACCCTCTCCCCTGCCCTCTTCTAAAGCACTGCACGGAAGAAAGTTGCCAAGGGCCAGGCTCTAGCTGAGACTTGCTGCTATCCTGGACATAATCAACTGAAGTTGATCATGCCCTTCCCATCACCTGAGGCTCCATTTTGTCACCTGTACTCGGGTGGACTCTCACAAAGCCCTGGAGAAACAGCAGTGGTCTTGTCTGCTGAGCAAAACGTGATCAGGAAGGCCTTGAGTGAACAGTAAAGCCTTTTTCTCTCAGCATTTGGAAACACACTCCACTTGGAAATTTCATTTGTTTCTCTGTGTGTGTCTGCACTATAAACAAAGGGTTCTCACATTCATTCAGGCCAGTTTTGCATCGAGCTGAATCCTGACCAAGAGCAAAGCTGTCTCCTCTCCCTGCTGACTCTAAAGAGAAGCAGCAATGACTCACTGGTCTTCACATGGAGATTTCACAGGTTTGCCTTAGCATATATGCCAGCTCCACTACATACAGCCTGTTTAGCTTCAGCACTGCTGACTAGAAGGATGTACAGCCCCTCCACGTCCCTGCTGTGCAAGATAAGCATACGGTACTGGTATGAAATGTAATTGATTTTACTGGCACAGCCTGTCCTGCAGCTCACAGGCAACAATCTCAAATAATTTAAAGGAATCAGTAATCTGCTATTAAATTGCAACTATTAATATGTGATATTGCTTTTACGAACACCCCAGTGAACTATTTGCAATGGCTTCCTTTCTTTCTTTGTAACTTCAGCCTCCTTCTTTCTTTCCCCTTCCATTTATATCCTCCAAATATACTTATGTGAGCACTCCTGAAGGATGACATGTAGAAAAAAAGCTATACCAAGACATAATTACACTGGCACAGCTAACAGAAAAGACCTAGATGTTTCAAATGTCAGTAGATCTGAAGATGTGTGGGCAGGATTTACAACACTGGTATGTTGCCACTGGTAACTGACTGCATTTTTAACCTTCCCACTGCTGGCTAGCAGTGCGAAAAAGGAAAAGTCTAGGAATTTAGCACTAGAAATAAACAAGCTCATTACAACCCTCTAAAATTTATTGTTTTGAAGCTGAGACAAACAAGAGGAAGGGTTGTATAAAGGTTAGAGAGGAGCTCTTTCTTCCTGATACGCAGCCTACACAGCACCTAACCCTTCCAGTTTGCTGGCATGCAGCTGTTTCCTCTGCTGGATCAGCCATGAGGACCAGGTTTGGTCACTCCATATAGAAAGGAAAGAGTGAAGCTTTTGCTGGCAGTATTTTAAAGGCACAGCCATCTCAGGCAAAAGATACTTGATAGAGTTCCACTGTCAAAAAGTTGGCAGAAGTCTCCTGCTGAGAGTGAGCAATTTGGAGACACCAAGCAATCTGACAGACTATTAGACCATAGAGTGGAGTCAGACACATGATCTGAAGCAGGGAGCAGTTACTGACAGAGGTGTTACACCCATGGCTTGGGTTTGATAAGTGAGGACCAAGGAGAAGACCAAGCTTCTTGGGCACATAATGGTGGTATTATTAAGGTGCTTATCTAGGTAGAGGAGAATAAATTTAGGGCAGGATTCCATGAAAAACTAGAATATGTGAAAGGAGACAGTGAAAAGAGAAAGCCTTGAGATATGTGATTGCGCTTCATATGTTGTGCAAAGAGGGGGGATACTCCCATTCCTTCTGAGAAGTGCTCATTGCAACAGAGTCCAGGCCAAGAGGCCCCACACAAGCTAGTATCATAAACTGGGGAGAGTTGCATGGGACTAAAACTATGTTATTACCCTTAATTAGACACTCAAATGAAAAACAACCTCATATCTAGAAAACTCACTGAAATGAAGGCAACCACACCTGCTCAGCACCTTGGCATTTCATAGGGACTTCTCTTCAGCAAGGAGGGAAATTTCACAGGGAGGTGTGAGCATCCAACTGCTCCATTACGGTTAACCCTAAATGTGCATTTAGAAGTCTTTTAGGCAAATTAAAAACAGTGTAAAATCATTCCTGGTCTCAAAACACTATTTGCTGGTTTTTTATGATCTTGGAAAGAGCAAACTGTAGATGTCACAGCATTGCCTTTGCTAAAAACAAGCTCTGTGCCTATCAGCTCACAAATTCCAGCTGAGAATGATATAGAAGAGACAGCTCTACTCGTGCTGCAGTGCATGTGATTTAACAGCTCTTCCATTTAAAGACCTTTAGGAGAATGCCAGTCTGTTCCTAGTTTTAACCTTTAAAATGCAGCAAGGACTTCAAGAGCAACTTTGGCATTTCTCAGTGTAACCCACACCTCCCACATGCATCAGGGATGACTTTACAAGCAAATACCAGGGAAGCAGACATGTATGAATATGTACAGTCTATGGACCCCTGTAAAGGGATGCATATCTCCCAGAATTTCACCTCTAATCCTCCTGACATCATCCTAACTCCTCATGCTGAGAAGTGGTGTCATTTTTAGCCTCATTAATTTTCAGGGCTTCCCCTTCCCCCCTCCACTTAATGCTGGCAAGTCAGCTACCACGAGTAAAGCAGGCAGCAGATTTTTCTGTGTCTCTCAGAGTGGTAATTAAAGTTGCTAAAAAAATAATTTAAAAAATTAAAGAAACGTGAAGTTCTTCCCAGGAGAAATGTTCTCTGCATGATCCAAGCATCAGCTGCTTTTGTAGTTGCAAGCTATGGAGATGAGATTGTCTGGGATCCATCTGTCCTGCCCCAACATGTCAGAGTCATGGGGTATAGCTCAGCTGCTAGGAGATTTCTTATTCCTAATTCATTTTGAAACAATACTGTGGGAGCAAAATCATTGATGCCTTCAGCAACTCAATTTCTTGTTTTGTTTGCAATTGCTAGGGAATAGGAATTTTTGTATACAGCTCATTCATCTTGTATTGCTTTCTCATGAAAGTAATTTTTAAAAAGTAATTTTATTTTGCCCTCCATGATGACTTTTCATCGTACCTTCCAGCCTTTGGTGTAATGTAAGGACAAGATTGCAGAGGTAGGCATCAGGCCCCCCATCAGCCAAAGCCTTCATGCAGGTTGCAGTATCCTTGATCTAGTAATCAATTTCTTTAAGTAATGGATTTGAGCTATTTGCCCCATTCTTTGGATGGAAATCTATCACTGGGCCAGGATCACTGGGCCAGGACCAAAAGGTTGTGGCTGGTCTGCATTGCAGCCTAGTACGAGCAGGGCTCAAGTATTTTGTGTTACTGCTCTGTGTGGCTGAAACTCTGATTGAAGTGAGGAGAAAGCTGAATTGAAATGTTAAAATAAAAAGGCTCTGCTGCCCTGGGGAGTGCCCTGGGGCTGCCCCTGAGGACCCCCTGTGACACCACCAGCAATGCACTCCACAGGGTGACACAGTGGGTGACCTGCCAACAGGTCCCCTTCAGAGGAACCCCATATGGTGTGAGCAAACCTGCTGTGAGCCTGGGGGGTGCTCAGCCTGCTGAAGGTGGTTTCTTGGCAGTGTGGATGCCTGGGGCCATGTCCACTTTTCTTCTGAGGATGTCACTCTGCAATGGCCTCTTTTTCCCCACTACTGGTTCTTACATTAAACATCAAAAAAAAATGTGCAGTGCAAAGAATGGACTTTTTTATTCACACTGCACAGGGGGCCAGTGGCACTTCTCAGAGGCAGTGTCCAGTTTAGTAGAAGGATGAAGAATATCCTTCTGTTGGCTCAATTTTCTTGTACAGACCACATGGTGTAGAGCAGATGAGATGAACTAAGATGCATGAAAAATTAATCCAGCAAATTATTTTTCTGATTATTATGTGGCTCCACAATTCTCTACATTATCTTACATCAAAATCTAGCTGAGCAGAAGGCTTTAAAGATAAATTCCAAAACTTCAAGTGATGGTTGAAGAAGTATTTATCCATTTCAAAACATTTAAAATGCTATACCTGACTAATATAAACCATATTACATATAGTTATACATCAGATGGAAAGGAAGCACCATTATAAAAAAGCATAAAGTAATATCTATGGAAATGTGCAAAATACATTAGGTAAGATTTGAACCATCTGAGAATCTGAATTTCATATTTTTGGTCTATAGAGTAGATTTCAGTGAGTTCATTTGACTTGTTTTAGAGACCAGAACGTTACTGCAGCAGTTTCACCCCACTAGAAGATACTATGAATAACTAAACTGCTCATGGCAGATATTACAGAATGCACAAATGCATTCCTCTTCTTGGTTTGGTGTTTGTTGGGGGGAGCTGTTTTGATTTTTGGGGGATTTTCTTTCAATTTTCAAACATATCTCTAAGTGTAGTACGTGTACTCAATATTTGACTATAACATGCAAACAAAGAGCACTGCAAGTGTCTGTATATGGAATCTGCAGTGTCTAAAAATCACATGAGATTTTTTCCAGGCCCAAATTTCAAGCCCATGACCACATGCCAAAGATAAAATGGTGAGAATTACAATAGTGGGAAAAATTTTCTTCATCACTGAGAAGCCTTTGGTCAATACAATAATGAAAATTTTTTTCAAGACAATGTTTTGATGGGGAACATGGTGAGTATTTGGGGACTATTCAAATAGTTTTTAAGTTGGAGTAAATCCACTCACTCAGTTCCAAAACATTGCTGAAAGGAAAATCTGTGTTAGGCAAAAAGTAAATCTAGAGCTATCAGAAAATATGAGGTCACAGGAATTGGAAATTAAAAAAAAAAACATATTTAGTCATCTCACTATGCCATTCTTTGCATATTATGGCCTGAAACTAAGGCTATAGGGCTATATTTGACTCTGCTTAGCCATCAATATCCACTTACTGTGAGGGAGCAGTGGTTGCAGAACCTCCAAGTTGCCAATTCCCATAACATTGCATGAATCTTGTCGTGCCTGACAGTTTTCATAAAGCCCAAGCTCCATGAGACTGAAAAATCTCCTGAGAACTCCAGTTTTTGATTACAAGGAGAAAAGGCAATGTTGTAATCCTCATGACTGTAGAAACAGGAGAAAAAAATTATCTTTGCTCTGCTCCCAATATGCTAAAAGCTCATTAACCCAGAGGCAAATTAAGCATCTCTGAGAACACATCATGTTTAATTTTTATTTTTTTCTTTCTAAACAGGAAGAAGAGGAAGTCAGAGAGGGTTCTGATATTTTTAAAACCTGGTAAAATCAATACTGGAATTCAGGTCATTAACTTCAGCTGAAAACAAAGAGAACAATTGACTCCTGTCATTAAGACACAGAATTTTGAAACAGGTGTATGGTAAAGCGCAGAGTATTTTTTTTTAATCACCAAATCACAGGGACACTGGCAAATGGAACTGCCAGACAGCATACAAATAATGAATAAATGTTGTCTGCAATTCTTTTTCTCTGAATTAACAAAATAGCCCATTTTTATAGAATTTGATTGCCTTTCCTGTTTGAATTGAAAATGCACAAAGCTGGCACATCAGAGGATCTCACAGAGGGACAAGCCTGACATAGGCTGCTTTGGATAGTCACCCTCCTGTATACCAACAAATAAGCAAGAGCTGCATTTTTTATTTCTTCACACCCATTTTAGTACCAGCCCCGTGGAACTGTTGCACTGAACACTGTATCATGTGCTCATTGTGTTTTATATGATGCGTGGAGCAGCACAGGGTTCCTTATTAACAAAATTCTGCTGTGCAGCAGATGTATGTGGCAGCCATATATGATCACAATACACAATAGGAACTGCTCATTTCTACACTGTTTCTAGGGAAGTAAAGGGTTACTAGGGGAAGTGGTGTTTTATCACACATTCAACATTGCACAAAAATAGCCTAGAAAACCAAAATGCTTACATTGAAGTCTCCACATTTCTGTAATTAATACCACAATGATCTATTTTGGATATGGTTAGCATATGCTTTCTGTCCAATATATGTATAGTTAATGATATCTGGGGAGGTGCATGAAAGGGAGAGAAAATCTTCTGAGAAATACTGAGAAAGGAAGAATTTGCTTCAGAACTGGAGGGCAGAGCTTCTCACCACATCACTTCGGCAGAGCTGCCTCTGGGCTGGGGGTGGGGAGGCAGCAGCACCAGACACCGTAAGTCTCACAGGGCTGGCAGACTGTGCCTGCACTGAGTGTGAGATCAAAACCCATATGTTTCTCTTTCTAATGGCCCTTTTTCATAACCAGGTTTTGGGCTGTAATTTTTTTTTCTAGGTAATTTGTGGCTGATGAAAGTTTGTAGACTGACAGCTGAAGAGACTGATTTTATTAACACCCAACACAGTCCTGAGTATTACAATCGATTCCAAGCCTTCATGTTTCACATCATCAATTGCATTGCCATAAAATAGGTGTCAGATGTGACCACCTCAGTACTGCCCAGGCAAAGCATGGCAAAGACCTGGCACATTTTTCTTTGAATGTATGAAAAGAGATGAACAAGGAGCAAAGCAGGGGATGATTGACTCCAGTCAGTAATCCCTGAACTTGACCTAGAAGGTTTTCTTCACAGTTGATTTTGTAATTTTGTTCAGTCCTTGATGGCAGAAACAGAGCTATAACAGTGGTAGTGGCTTAGTGCCTTATCTCCTGAAAACAGATCTGAGCTTCACCACCTCAAGCTGCAGTTGGTGGTACCCTTTGACCAGCACTGATCACTTTGGATGTGCAGTTCTGAAGTCATAGGCCTCATTACTCGTTACATTTTTGCTGAACTATGCTGTATTACAGCATGCACTTTCATTGACTTATGCAGAGCTGTGTATACCTCATGCTTTGCCTCCCTCAGAAATACCTTGCTGGTTTTTTCCCAAGTGCTTGCTTCTACTCCTCTGTGCACGTGCAGCTCATACTGTACACTTCTGCACCAAGTCATGTCACATCCCGTGCTACCTGATTAAGATCAGTAGCTGGGAGTTGATTAATTGACTTTTCAGAAACTCAGCTTGTAAGTTTCCCATCTTTCCCATTATACACGGGGAATAAAATCAGAGCTTAAACAAGCACAAGAAATGGTTCATTTCCTTCCTGAACTCATCACCTTAAATTACTGTGAAGGTCCTTATATGACACCAGGACTTCCCAAATTTTCCCATGGACTGCATCAAAAAATCTCAAGCCTCAACGGAGATTCTTATCAAACACTCAACTCTGCAAGTTTTCCACTGCTGGGGGGCTGGGGACTGTGCCCACAAGTAAGTGGCACCCCTCTGGCTCCCATCTTCTCCAGAAGCACAGACATCCACCAAATCTCCAAGGAGGACCCCCACTGCCTTCAGTGGTGCAAAACCAAGGACAGCTTATTGTTGCAGTCAGAAGCTTTTAGGAAGCAGTAATAGGATGAAACCCCAAGTCTACATGACCCCACCAAGTCAACAGCCTCAGCAAAACTCAAGCTTCCCCAGAGGGACTAATTTTGCTTTATAGGAACTGGCTGAAATTAATGCAGCCTCAAATCCATAAGATAAAACTAAGGCACTGCAGCAGCATGCTCACCACCCTCCTACAGGTTATCTGACAGCATTTTTGTTTCCCAGAATGATCATTACTCACTCCATTTTGATGAAATTCATGACTACTAAAGACAACTCCTACTGATCTCCCTGGATCACAGGTTTTACCCGCAGTCATTTGAAGAAAAATAACCAAGAAACCGTCCCAGGCCTGAAAGAATTGCTGTAAACCAGCAATGGAGTGTGGCTATTTGCATGCCAGATTTTTTATGATCTTTATTTTATAAGTTACCACAAATGTTTTTGTCCCCAAATGGTCCATTTTGAATTTTTAAGAAGACTGTAGCTTTATAAACTTTGAAACCAGTTTTAGGATCAAGGAGACTGTTAAAAGATGTTGTTCAAAACATGAGCAACATAGTAGCAAAATTATTTTTATTTCCATGGAACACCAACCATCAAATGCTTTACGAAACTAAAAAGCTCATGTTCAACCTTGGACTTAAAATTCAAGTTACAGCTTCCTTTAAATACCATATCAAAATAACAAGCTTAAATTATTAAACAAACTAATTAGGGGTTTATACAACTGAGGCTGAATCTCTGCAACAGTACAGAATGGTTCTTAATAGAAGAGCTATGCTATGGGTGGGGCAAAGCAATAAATGCAGCCTGATTGTTTTGCCTTTATCTCTACATAAAAGAAATACTTAAAGGAATATACTCACATGGTGACAAATTACAAATATGCAATTTTTTACTGAAATCTGTCTAGAAACTAGCTTCGAGGATCACAAGTTTATGTGTTGGTGAGCACACAAATTGAAAAAAATGAGAATGGTGACTGATGTTTGAGGCATCTCCAAAGGTTTTATAGTATCCTGTGTGTCAGTACCGGCTCTTATGCTTCTTATCCATTGATACAGTTCTCCAAATAGAGGACATAAATACCATCCAGGTTTTAAAACATTTTATTTGCATATTAAAAAAATTGTGCATTCCAATAATTAAAATCATTTGAACAAAAAAAAAAAAAATGGCACTCGATTAACTGCATTTTACAGCTCGCAGGACCTTGGTACAGCTTTGCATTTATTCGTGTGTTACTCTAGTTTACTGTAGTCCCACCCAAGTTCTTCTTTCATCAACATGCAAGCTCTTTCATGCCACCAGGACCAAAGCCAGACAGGCAGAGGGAAAGGCAGCGCCTTCATTCAGTGTCAGTAGTTCTCTCTATTCTTTTGATGTGAAAGGGGCAGTACAGTCATTTTAAACTTTATCCAACCTCTTTGCATCTTACAAAGTTAAACAGCTAAAAGAAGTAAAATAAGAAGGCAATGCTTGTGGAATGTACAGTGCATAATTTGGAAGGGCAGATTTCATTACGATTCACCCGCTTGCTTCTCCTGTTCAATTGCTAAAAGAGGGAAAAAAACAGAAAAGGAGAAAACAAAATGAAAATCAAGAACCTGATATGCATTCACATGACAATTGCTATAAACTCCTAAAACAAATGTATATTTTCAGCTACAGATCAAAACGGCGTGTAGATAATTGTAAATTAAGCGCTGCTAGGCGGTGGGTTCAGGTTTTTGCTGTCTAGCACAGACATAGCCGCGTATCCTCCCTCCCTCCACCCGCCGCACCCCGGCTCCCGCCTGCCGCCCCTCTTTGTCTCCTCCCGCCTCCCCCCCTTCATCCTTCCCTCCCTCCCTGCCCGTCTCCCTCCTTCCCTGCCTACTCCCTCCCTCCCTCCCTGCGCGCCTGCTCCTCCCTGCCGCCTGCCCTCACTCACTTTCTTTTGAAGGCAGCGGATTTTTCTCTTGCGTCTCTGTCTTCTTCAATTTGGACTTGTCAAATTTCTCGATCTCAGCCATGTCTGGTTTGTCGGACATGTTGGCAGGTGTCTCTGTGCACGGAGGAAGGGAAGGAAGAGCCCGTTACCCCCGGCCAGCGCCGCCCGGTGCCCCCGCGGGGCCGCGCCCGCCGCACCCAACGCGGGCACCCGCGGGAGCCGCACGCTCAAGCTCGCTGCAAGTTAAACGCTTCACCCCCGACATATTTAAAAATAATACTAATTTTTGGGAAGCGTCTGTATAATCCAGCATCCCAAGCGTTGCGGTTCGCCGCCAGCCTCCACCGGGGGTAGGTCCCACTATCTGCGTGCTGCGGAGTACAATAGGGGGGACGCGCCCGGCGCTGACCGCGTTTTTAACTCGTTAAGGGAAAAGTAATTTAAAAATATAGCCCCGTGCCGGCAACAAAGCCGCCTTGCGCCTCGCACGCCACCGCCCTGCAGCGGCGCGCCCTTAGACAATACCCCCAGGCGGACAATAGCCCCCTCCCTTCCTCCTCGCCTCCCTCCACCCCCCCGGACAAAAGCCCCCGCGCCCTGCCCTGCCCGCAGTCCCCCCCCGGCAGGGGTGCCGGGTTCCTGCTGCCTGTGCCGAGGGACCCGGGGGGGTGGCTGGGGGTGCGGCGGGACCCACCGGTGTCGCCGTGCGGTGATGCTCACTCCCGCCGCTCGCTGCTGCCGCCGCTCCGCACGCCAGTATAAAGGGCGCTCGCTGGCGGGGCGGTTTTATCCCCGCGCCTATGCAAATGAGGTGATGTCATTTTGCCGCTTTCCGCGTTTTTCTCTCTCTCTTTTCTTCTTTACCCCCTTGCTTCCTCCCCCTCCCTTCTTCGCCCAGCCCTCCTGCTCTCCGCGCACACGCGTACACGCACACAAAGCTACACACACACACACGTACACGAATACACGCACGCACAGACACACTCAGAGACACAAGCACAGCTCTCAGCTCGGCTTGGAGCCGAGCATCGCCCCAGTCTCCTCGGTCCCTGGCCCGGCCCCGGCCCACGGGAGAGAGCCCCAGGACGGGCCGGGGGGGGGCCACTGTCCCTGGCTCCCGGGGCCCCGTCCCGGCGCTGCCGCGTGTCCGGGCCGGGCCGGGCCGAGGGCTGAGACCGGGACAGAGGCAGGGACCGGGACCAGGGCCAGGGCAGGGGCAGAGCCGGCCGCCTCCCGCGGTGGCGGAGGGCTGTGCTTGGCTGGAGCCGGGCGGTGGCTGCGCTCCACGTCCCTGCGTGACGCTCCTGTGGTTGAGCAGTATCATCTCGCTGATAACGTTACTCAAATGTCGGCATTTAGAAGGAAAAGCCGAAACCTTCGTCCCTTCAGAGCTCCGGGAGCTGTCGCCGACGCGCCCCCCAACCCCCCGCTGCCTTTGCATCCTGATTCAGGGACAGCACAATCCCATTGCTGATGTCGCTGCGCCCCTGCTGCAGTGGAAGGAGGGAACCACCCCACAGCGCCCCCGGGCCAGGCTCTGGTGCCGGGCCAGCAGACAATGGCTGTGGCCAGATGCCGCCGGGCCCTGCCCCCAGCCCCGCTCCCGAGCAGCGGGGCGGCCCCGGCCTGGCACCGCCCGCCCGGCCCAGTCTGCCTGTGCCCGGAGGGAAGGAGGGCTGGGACCGGGGCTGGGGCTGTGCGGACCCTCGGCTGGCTCTGGGCTGCTGCCTGCCCCGCTGCGGTGTTCCAGATGTGCTCGGCGGCTCCCTGGGCTCGGGGATTCAGCCGGGCAGCCCCGAGCAGCAGTCGCTCGCAGCCGCAGCATCACCCGGCGCGGTGGGCAGCGGCTGCAGGGGAGGCGGCAGGAGCGGGGAGGGGATGGGACGCGTGATTCCTGTTTCTGCAAATACGGCATTGGGAAAAAACTGAAGTATTCGCGTGAAAGAGCCGAGAGACGCCGGGGGGAGCCTGTGTGCGTGTGCGTGTGGCTGACTGACACGGAGACGGGGAAATCTCTGCGCCTTTGTCTGGCAGCAGCCCTGCACGGCAGCAAAGGCACGCTCGCTTTCGAGGTCTGAGGGGGTTCAGGAGCAGGCGTGTGGGAATTCATTTAATTTCTGCTCCTTCTGGTGTACCTGAATGGAAACCACGGAGCGTATTGCTCCCTGCTCCTTGCCCTCCAGCAGGGCATTCGATGCAAGTGTGATTAATGTTGAATTAAAAGCAAATACAAACCGTATTAATACATGCAAAGAGAACTGTAAGTACATTTCAGTTAAACCCCTGGGGACCCTGCTTTCTCTGTTTCATGGTTGTCCTCTCCCCCTTGGCTGGCTATTTTTCATAGCATTTCCAGAGCTGTATTTTTGAGGAGGTAAAATCTTGTCCCCATGGCAATCCCAACAATACTTTCTATAGTAAACCTGGATTTCCAGTCAGCCCACAGTCTTCCTAAAGTCAAGCTCCATTGCATTTGGAGGTGTGGTGTACAAAGTCTAGTTTCCTCCTGCAGTGCATGAACACCTCCAAAACTGAGATGAACATGGTGTGAGTCAGGAGCTGTGCAAGACTGAAGGCCAAAGGAACCTCTCAGGAAAGCAAGGACCGGGAATAGATCATATAAATTGGGGATATTTACATATTTTCATAATAATGGCATTAAAAATGTTCCCAAGGGATCTTCTGTGTTGGCTACCACTTCTAGCTTTTGAGCAAGTTCTGTAGAACGAGTTTATGGCCATTCATTGCTTTGACGCTTTAGGGCATTGAACCTCATGACTAGGAATTGTGAAATTTCCCTGATGATCAGTTCATAAGCATCCCCAATGATGTTACAGACCCAGACTTTTCAGTTTTGCCAAATATTTTCCTGATTTTTAAGTGAGAGTAAATGTAATATAAATATTCTTTATAATTGTTCTCCTCTATGGATTCTTTAACTTTTCATGGATTTGTCTAAGCAAGTCAGTATTCCCCTGACTTCACTGCAGGAAATGTTCTCCTGATATTAAAGAAGAGTGAATGTTTGTATGACTGGGGTCTGGCTTTTTTTCAGAAACTGCCTGTCCAGTAGCAACATTGCCTTCTTTTATTCTATTCATTTTGGGACAGAGCCATGGATCCCCTAAATCAGTGTAAACCACAGCCTTAGATGGAGTTTTGCTGCTGTCTACAAACCAGACTCCATGCTGAGTTTAGATTCAATTATAGTTGTGAGATACAGTGACAAAAGTTTTGCACTGTTGCTGTTTCTCTGCCTTCCTATACCTTTTTTCTGGTGGAGTAATGCTGAGGTAGGCACAGTACCTTAGTAGTGTTACATGTACTTTCCTTGTGAAGGCAGGATTGTTCTGGTGAAGCAAGATGAGTGTTGGTGCATTTTGGTGGCAAGAGGTCAACTGATTTCTGTTGAATTATATCCTTTCCATAATGGTTTGCATTAGTGGTGTAGCTAGAGAAATTGCACATCTTGACATAAAAATTGTCCTTTTATGTTTGCTTATGTTTGTTGCATTTGGAGAATGCAAGGAAGATACCTGTTCATGCAAAATTGTCACATGTTAAGTAACTTCTGAGGACAACAAAGCACACTTAGATGAGCTAAAGCTGACATCCTCAAGAAATGTGCGAGGCCGTGATTTGTAAAGGATAGCTAGCTTAGGAATTCTTAGTTTGGATATTAATGAGCTGATTTTTTTTTTAGTGCTTTATTGAGTTTTGTGTCAGCAGTTTCTTCCTGTGATTATTTAGAAAAAAAATTCAAATCAGTTGAAAAAGTCAACTAATATTTGGTGTTGTAGTACCCTGCTGGACATGCCCCTCTATCAGTCATTTGCATGTTAAAGGAAAGCACTTTTCAGCACATTGGTGATTGCATTTGCAAGGAGGAAATTGGGCTCTTACTAGCAGTTTTCCCCTAACACCTTCAAGGGATGAACTAGAACAAGGCAGCAAGCTCTTTCTTGCCTTCTATGAAATTCACATTGCAGGAAAGGTAGGAACTGCTAAACCATAGTTCTTGCTTCTCATTTGTATGTTCAAATTTGAGACCTTATAAAAAACATGAGCATTTCTTCAGATAAGTCCATACTGATTCTCTTTGCTTAAATGTGACATGAGACTTTCTCAAGGCCATGGAACAGGGGCTTAATCTGATATTAGCAGCTGTCAGTGGAAATGTCTGTATCTCCAACTCACTTCAGCAGACTTTTCCTTGAACTCTATCTGAAGAAACATGATCAGGAGCACAAATCTTCTAACCTTATGCTTATTCTGCCATAGAGTTTACACATTTATTAAAAAAGGAAAAAAAGTAAAGGGCCATGCAACACCTATGTGATAAAGCTCCCAAGGTTAATTCCCATCTCAATTTATTATTCAAAATGGGATTCTAGGCACATAAAATGACTAGAAAGCTAAAAATAAACTCTATGCAAATTTCTCCATCATATGGGAAATAAATTAAAGAAGGGGAAGCCAAGTGATTGTTTCCCAGGTCTCAGTTTCACATGTGAAATCTTCTTTTCACATGCTTGACTCTCTGAGAGAGGATGCTTTCTCTCACTCCATATACTGCTAGAGGAAACAGGAGCTGGCAGTGAGCCCGAGAGTGTAAGTGCAGAGACAATCCCTTTGGGCAGTCGCTTTCTGCACTGCCTCCCTGCCAACAGCAGCAGGGTGTTGACAGTGACATCAGGGCTTGGGTGTTCAGTTGTTCAAACACCAGAGCACAATATTTGTGGTGTGCCACATTCCACAAATTGCTACCGACAATTACAATTAAAAAAGGGTAATTGATTCATGGAGCAACGTTTTTAAAAGGAGAACCTTCCCATCCCCCCACCACTCGATTTCAGAAGAGGGATTACAAAATGCTTGTGGTAGCTGGACAGGTTCTGGTGCTAATTGGCTTTACAAAAAGTGACATTTCCTTTTTTACAGTGCTTGACAAAAGGGAACTTTGCAACAGGTCATGACTTTCAGAAAGTAGCGGAAGAAAAGAGAAGCCAGGCTGGGAAGCTCAGATTGCTGCACAGGAAGCTAAATACCCTCCAGTAGCAGATGCTCCTCTCCCACACCAATCTGCCTGACTCTCTTTTCCCTGCCTTGCTATACCCATAAACAATAAATGAAGAGTGCTGAGCCTTTATTTAATGCACATGAAAAGCTGTGGCAATGCAACAGTTTGGAAGCCAGGCTATTCAAATACTTCAAGTGGAAGGCTGCCTGTGCACCATCAATAACAAAGCAAACAAGATGAGGGGGCCTTCAGCTGTCATTTCTGGCTTTTCAGGGATGCTAAGAATTTATTGCCATCATACTCTGGAATTTCTAATAAATGGAGAAGAAGCAAGAGATGAATGTCTCAAAGTTTCATAAGAATATCTGTAAGTTTGCAGGGAACCACTAAACTTCCAGTTACTTGTCTTGTGTTTTTCACACAGGACAGGTAGGTACATGGTTTAGCAGTGCTGGGTTAGTGATTGGATTTCACAATCTTACAAGTCTTTTCCTACCTCAGTTATTGTATGATTCTATATGTAAACACTATGTTTGAAAGCTATCTCTAGAAACAGTGATTGAGTTGCAAAGTACCTGAGAGAACTGTAAACAATACCTTAGCATATCTCCTGCCAGAAGAAAAGCATCTCTGTGCCAAAGTTTCACAAGTGCTTGCCATCACTTTCTGAATTTTGCAGCAAATTTCCTCTCATTTATGAATAAAAACAATAATTTTGAGAGTGTGTAAATGACAATATCAGCATTATGTATCACAAAAGCATGATGAATCATTTTTCCTAGTGCAACTTGGCAACCCCTTGTTCACTGCAATGCTAGGTTTCTCCTGAGCAAAACTGCTAACTTTATGGCATGTGTATGGCATCAATAGAGATTACAAACAGAAATCTCAGGCAAAGGAAAAGACTGTATTTTTATGCCATCATTGAATATGTTTCTTTCAATGCAAAGGTAAAGCTAGATAGGCATTTGAAATACTGTGGTGTCCATTCAACATACAAAAGACAAGGCAGCTATTCTAATCAGCTTTCCATTGAAAAAGGAATGACCGAAGTAAACACTCAGAACGAAACAATGACTAATAGCGCCAAATTGCCTAGGCTATTGTATGGGCTTTGGCAGTCCCCTGGAGGATTGCCAGTCCACTTGCTCTTAAGAAACAGCACAGAAATAAGGAAATACCTGTCAGACACCATCCCTAGGATACCCACATTGCATACTGTACTCTTGGATGTGTTTCAGAGTGATAAAATGTACCCAGCATCATTAATTAGTGAATTATGTCATTCCAAAGTCGGTCTCCCTCCCTCCCTCCACAACCAACGTTCTTATGACAAGTTGGCATGACACAGAAGAGCAATGTAAGTCACCAGGCATGAGCATATGGAAGGACTTATTTATTTAGCTTGGAAAATGGCACTACCCGTGAGGCCACACCTGTGCTATGTGCTCTGTGTATCGTTATCTCTGAGCTGGCTTTAAACTAGTGGCAGCTTGGAACTCACCCCAGGTTTATTGCTTTATGTTGATTTTCTTGGGCGGATTTTACCGCTTGTGCTGAATGCTGCTAGCCATGTCTGAAGCATTTGCTTTAAAACCATCTTAAGCATATTCAGCTATCAAGCTTCTTTCTGGTTTTGCCTTTCCAAACCCAAACATGTGCAACAAACTTTTGTCTCTTGTAAGGTTGTAGGCAGGTGAGGTTTTTCAAAGTTTACATGTGGGTTTATCTATCTAATCTATTTCTTTTTCAACACTATCCCCTTCTTAATTTAATTTTTGGAGAAAAGAAAGAAAAAAAGAAAATAGAAAAAACTAAGTTTGCCACCCAACAAGATACTAAAATAGCTAGGAGGTCTGCTCAAAACCCGTCTCACATCCTTGGCATTCAATCTGACACCAGTGAGGGATGAAGCTCTTGAGGTAAAGTACATCCAGTCATTTAAACTTTCTTGATGTGATACTTTCTTTATAGTGCCAGTTTGTAAAAAGCAAGGGAGAAGAAGTGCTTCTTGTAACTGCCATAATCCTGGATTTTAGTTGTCTCTGGTGTATTCCACCAGTATTGCGGACTAGACGTGTGTGTGTGTGTGTGTGTGTGTGTGTGTGTCTGTGTGTCTGTGTGTCTGTGTGTCTGTGTGTATTGCAGGTTAACCTTCTTAAAGGTGAAAGGCACAGCTCTCAAAATATCTCTCATCTCACAGCTCTCTTATCACCTGACAAAAGTGTCCTTGGCCCCCACTGAAACTTGCAGGTCTTTTTCTCTCACATTTTTCTTTTAAATTGGAGGGGAATTACAGTGTCTCAGTGTAAACAGAGGTGTGGACCAGCGGGGACATCTGTTGCAGCAAAGTCACACATGCGGGTTGTGTGGGTTGGAAAGGACCCTGTGCTTGGTAGGTGATTAGAATTTTCTCAGGCTATATCACTGTCTCACTTTTCCAAATAATCTGACCTGGGCTAGTTTTGCTCTTGAGGCCATTAAGACCAACTGGCAGGGGGCTCAGGAATGCACCACTTTGCCAAATAGGAATGTTCAGGTTATTCTACACAGAAAGGTAGGGACCAGTGCTAGAGATTAAAAATTGATAAAGCTTGTTATTTTTGTTTTTGAAGTGTCAGGCTTAGATGCATACACCTACAGACATGGTTGATGGCAGAAAAAGTAGTGGTGGGAACACTTGGAGCAGTGTCCATTTTCCTTTGCAAGAAGTGGAACCTTCAGCTTTACTCACAGCTTCTGGTGATAACAGGGTCTGCGGCATCTCAAGTTTCACCTCATGCTCATTATCTTAGATACAAGTTTGTTTATGTCTAACAGATACAAAAGCATTCCCTGGCATGTTTTAAGATTGGTAGGAAGTACTACACACATGAAAAACAACAACAGTAACACTAATACATATTGACATAGTGGATTATTGCCAAAATAAGGCAATAATTGCAGGCAGAGCTCATTTATGCAGAAAGTTGTACAGTTACCTTGAATCTGAATGCAAGCTATCACATAGAAGGAGAAGGAGTAAAAATGTGTAGGTTGCATTTTTTTTGAGTCCATGGTTGTTTGCTATTGATATTAATAAGGGTCCAACTTCCATTTATCACAGTTACTCATTGTGGTTACTCATTGTGCCTTATACAGAGCAGGTGTGAAACTGGGGATGGTAGCAAATGTTCCAAAGGGAGCACATCTCAAGTCATAGCCTCGTGGCATTCAGACGATTGTCTCCCTCACTTTTCATTTAAGTTTTCTTTCACAGCAGTAGTCTTCATGAAATGTGCATTCTGGGATAACAAAGGGGAGTGTCCCTGTAGACTGAGCTAGATGTGAGAGTTGGCTATCACTGCCCACAAATGACGTGTTTGCATGCAGACCTCTGCTGCTCAAGCAGCGTTTGTCCACTCTTGACGAACTGCTGCCACCAGTGGGCTGTGGTTTGTATCGACACACGCTTTTAATGTTACACGTCCGCAATACTTGTCATAATAGCCAAAATATTCCAAGAATCCAGGTCTAAAACCAAGCCATGCCTGAACAGGACAGCTGGAGGGAGACGTGTACTAGATGGAAAGTTTCATTTCTCTCTCAGCAGTGCACACTCAGCATAGATGTTAATTCTGTTCATTTAGACACACCCTCAAGTTCCTTAAGGGATCATTTTCCTGCAATAAACTTTACACTCCATCTGCTAGTGTTAGTCCTGCCACTGCTTAGTCCTAACGTTGGTTATTTGGAGGGAATGCAATTATATATGTATAAACGGTAGGGTTAAAATTTTACTGGGGATTGCCATGGGTTTGCACTGATTGAACATCAGTATTCAAGAAAACACAGGCATTAGACACTGAAGGTCAGCTTCAGCAGAAAAGATCCATACGTGTCCTGAAGCAGGCACATAAGCTACTTTGAGCCCCCAGTGCTTTGCTCTTGGCCAAGTTTATCAAAGATCTAGAAATTACATCACCCCAGAATTCCTTAATGTTTGATCAGACCATGACTAACACACAGCAGAGCCCTGACTCCTCAAAACTAAGTTTGTTTATACCATTTCTGTGAGAATGTGGCCAGAGATTGTGGTGATGATAATCCTTATATATGTGTGTGTGTGTGTGTGTATGTGTATATATATGTATATATATAATATATAATATGTATAGTACAAAATACAATATATCATACATATTTTATATATATATACTGTAATACAGTACATAGAATATGGAATATATAATTCATATACAATATAAAATGAAGCATAATATAGCATACATTTTTAACGTAATATGATCATATAGTGTACCTACAATATTATATTACATTATGCTATTTTGACTCAATGTTTTAGTTATATTTCTTAGCCTGAGGGTCATTCACATTAACATTTTTTACCTTGCTGGAAAGGTTTACCCTACCCGGGCAATAAGGGTTAATGTTGCCCATCCAGTTCATACACCACTAAAATGAAAGCAAAGCAGCAAGGCATTAGAGAACCTTTCCTATTTGGATGTGTTACTGACATGGGCAAAATTATTTAAGAGGAAAAAATTCAGGGTGCTCAGCCAAAACAGATGTCCTGAAAAGCTTCATCATTGTGGAACACCCCACCCCTCCTTTGCACTGGGGGTAGCAGTATGCACTGCACAGCCCACAGTTTGCTCAGCTCTCTCATCTGGATCCCAGGAGCATCCACTGAGGCACACATTTTCACCCATTTAAAGATACTGAATTGAAACACAGCTCTGCAGTGGGTTCATGCACAAAATTGTTCACATGCAGCTTACAACTATCACCATCTTTGCTATGAAGCTGAAAAATCTCAAATTTGCTTCAAATTCTTCAAAAGAGTGAGGGACTAGGACTCTGTAAATGTGGGCTGATTTCATTGCTGAGTGGGTAATGAATTGCAGTGGTCTAATGAGATTCTCTCCTGCTGATCCTGGGGCAGAGTCATAGCAAGAACTTCATTTATCACTTGCTGGTGAGCAAAACGACTGTTCCAGTTCTGCAGTGAGTCTAAACCCATATTTTTCGTTCTGTGTTTGCAACTCCGACACATTGCCATGAGGCCTTCCTCTGACCATTAAGGAAATGCTAATAATTAGGTAGTCTGCCTTTTTTTTTCTAAAATTCATTAATATGAGGAATCTAAAATTATATCTCCTCTCCCAGAGTAATATGAGGTTATCAGAAAAATAGGAAGGCCATTCTTTGATAGCAGGTGGATGGTACTTGTCTGTCTCAATTAATCCATAGAAAACTTCAACAAGAAATGAAAGAGTCTATTGGTTTTTGTTCAGACATCTTTCTTGAGCCCATACCACTGGGCACAATTGCTTCAGCATCCCTATCCATCTACAGCATATGGGGTTCCAACTCCATGGTTATTTGCTCCATAAATAACTTGCTTTGGATTTGCTGACTTTGCCAATAGCTGCTGTTTACATTGTATTTGGAAAATAAGACAATTTATTTTGAAGATGAAACAAAGACTTTGAAGACTAGTTTTATCCATTTTTAAAAGTAAAAATAAACAGAGGCCAAGATGAAACCCTACAATTTATGGTGTTTTTCCTTCCTTAGGGAAGAGAGGATGAGCAAGAAGAATGAAGGGAGTTAGTCAAGAGGAAATGCTGAGGCTTTTCAGTTTCCTGTTCTTGGTAAGAATGAGGGACCCACTGATGAACAACCTGCAGCCAGAGAGATAAGCACTCACTTGTTTTCAATTTAATTTTCAACATTTTAAGTTACTAAGTCACCCCAAAATCTTTGAAGAAGCAGAACTGATAGGAATCCACATAATCTCATTACAGTCAACTGCTGGGCAAGTACTTTGGTGGGTAGACTGCCCTGCATATGTTTTATCTAATTGAACATTTGTATGGCTTCATTAGCTGAACTGTAATTGGAGTTCTAACATATGCTCAGAAAATATTCTATTATATGTTAATATTGCTTCTGGAAAATATCGAGATGATGCTGCCAAAGATATTAGAATGCAAGGCCTAGTAGAACAGAGATTAAAGAAGATTTATTAAAAAAAACTTACGGGAAACATTTTATGGGGACTCTGAACTCAGATAGTGAGGAAAAAATAGTGCCATAGATTAGAAAGAGCTGGAAAAATAGGCTGGAGGTAAATATTGAGGTCTGAGTACAGTAAGTGATCAATATGGCAGAGTTGCAAGGGCCCATGCAAAGACTGAGATATGGATGCTTCTGCATTATTGATGTGAGAAGTCCACTGTGAATTGGAGTGAGGCATGAGGATTAATACTCTTTCAGGAGAACAGACCACAATTGAGCATTTGTTTCATAGCACTTTTCATGAGCTTTACCAAACTCCTCTCCTTGATACCTAGTGGGAATTCACATAGTTAATTTTTAGTTATATGAGAAATCTTTTTACCAACAGCAGATGTATGGTGTTCCACTCTCACCGGAGATCTGCTTTTGCTATGAGGGCATGTGATAAACAGATATCTCCAGTTATTCTCTATGTGCCATTCATTACCTTTATTAAATCTTCATCAGAATGCTTTTTATTGTCTGCTTTGGGGAGTAACCAGTGCAGCCCAATCAGGTTCCATTGAGATGGATATTTGTCATGGCTTTTGAGGCTGCCTCTCTGTTTTCTAGGCAGAGAAAGAGCAAAGCATGGTGACCATGGTTCAGTCACACCAATGGTGCCACCTTGTTGTCTAGCCAGAGTGATATTATTGCTACTGAACACTTAGGCAGTTGTCCCAGATGAGAACAAACTAGTCATTCATTTAATGGCTTGATGAGGTTTTCAGACTTATTGATTACTTTTGTATTACTCATTGGCTCCTGTGTATTGTTTCCCTTTCTTAGAGCTTCTGAATGACATGGAAAATGGCAGCAAGTGGTCTTTATTGCAATTCAAACCAGCCCTCCTTCCTTATGTGCATCTGCATCTGCTTTTCACCAGCTCTACAATCATGCTTTTAATAGTAATGCCTGGCAAACAAAACATAATTAGGGAGAAAATAAATAATACCATGAAGCAGAGACTTGGTGTTTGCAGGGGATACTGTTTTGCTGAGGTAAGGCCAAGTGGAGCTGGGCATGAGTTATATGAATGCACTTATGAATGGATTGCTCAAAATGAGCTATCCTGTGTCATTATACTTTGGGCAATTTTTTGGAGCTCAGCAGCTTGATTTTCCTTTGCCTTTAATAATTGAAACTAGACACAGACAAAGAAGTCACATATGGGACTGCTCTTTTTATTTCGGCCACTGAATCTTTCGAATATCCAAAGTCCCTTTTGATTCAGGAAAGATAACACAGAAAGTCAGCCAGCATAAGAAGTCTTCTATGCTTATTAAACTGGGTAGTTGCCCATCTGCCCCCAGCATCCATAGTAACTCACCTTGAATTTAAAACCTTAAAAGAGTCCATTATTTCTTTTGCACCAGCTAAGATATGCTATGGATATTATCTAAATTAGTATGCCATTAGCATTTGTCTTTGCCCTGTGGTTTGGTGCCAAAATAGGTCAATTTGGTGGTCAGCCCCTATTATCCTATCCCCAGACTATACGGAGGGCTGCGGGTGTGCAATATCAGCTGAGATGGGGATGTCAGAGAGTTACTTTTGATACTTCTGGTCAAAACTGTCTCAGGGAGAAAAAACTGCTGTTTTCAATTAATGGGCAAAGGAAAGGAATGAAAGATTAAGGAGGGATTTGGTAATGGAGAAAGAATGAAGTAAAGAGTGAGACTGATCAGTCTACCTCAGAGAACTGATTAATTATTTTCTGACACAAAGTTTTGACCCAAGCTTTTTTTTTAGGGCAAGATTTCAAGAGACATTGCAAAATGACTTTGTATATATAAATGTATATTTGAGATAATTTTTCTTTCAGCATCTTAAATACTTTATATAAGTCTGCCACTTTTTAAGTGATGTATTAAAGTACTCGTGTGGTTGCATAATATCAGTATTCCTCTGAGATTTTACAAATACATCATCAGCATCAGGTGGATGAAATCCAGCCTGCTATAATCCAGATGCTGAACATAGGCAATGCTTCACTGAACATTTCAGTATGCAGCCTGGAGAGCAGGGCAGAGAGCCAAATTTGCCTTAATATTGCTGCCATACTTGTCCTGAAGCCTACAATTGGAGCTCGGGAAGATGCAGTCTGCTTGTAGTTGTGTTTCCTGGATTAGACTAGGGAGGGACCAGAGGCATCTCCCACAGGTGGTGCCTTCCACAGGTGCTCAGGGGAACCCAAACCCCTCTGTCCTCCCCTTGTGATGTCACCTGGCCCTTTGCAGAGCAGAGGTGCAGCACATGCGAGTGCCTGCTCTTTGTACTCTGGCATCCAAGATGGGGCAACCTTCAGGTAAATGGAGCTACTCAGACCCTATGAGGTTAATATTTCAACATACTAGGAGAGCATCTTGAACCTCATCTCTCATTCAGACCATGATGGGCTGAAAACATTGCACAAGCATGAGCGCAAGGGGCATGGCTTGAAACCACTTGGTATGGGACAAGGGGCAAGAAGGGGCATGGCTTGAAATCACAGCATCTCCCATTCCCCAGACAATTGCTGTACCTCCTAGGATTTGTCTCAGAAGGTCTTATTCCCTACCACTCCCTCACCCAGCTGGTGATGTCCATCTGCCTTAATATGGGGTGAGGCATACAGGTATCCACAATCATGAAATAAAACATTCTGAGCAAATGAGTGGCTAAAACTTAAACCTCCCTACGAAATTTTAAGGAAAATGAGACAATATCTTACACCTTTGGGTGCCAAAAAGTAAACTCTGTGAGGACTTAATCACACTAGTTCAGACAGATGAAGACAGGAGTGGCATTCAAGCTAAGGGAAGATTGAGTTAGGCAGTGAGGTTGAGAGAAATGTATTCAAGCCAAATAATTCTGATGAAATTTGACAAGATATTTATGGAGCAAATAAAAGTAATAACTTAGTGGGTTCTTCAAAGAATATGGAAGAGACAAGAGAGATCTCTGAAAAGCTGTAAAGGTCAAAGTCTACACTCATTTTTAAATGGTGGGATACAAAACCAAGGCATCCTAATATACTTAACAGCCTAACTTCAAGCCTTAGAAAAAAAGATTAAATACCTAGAAGATAACATCATGATAAAGAACTGCCAAAAAAGATCAAGCCAATCCCATTTCTTTCTTTGGATAATGGGAAAACAATAAGTGTAAAATATCCTGCCTCCCTTAGGGCCCATGGGACTGTTCCTGTTCTTGTAACCAAACTGAGGAAATTCAGACAGGATGGGAAGCCCCTACAAAACGTGTCCACTAAAAGTAAGAATCAGCAATCAGTCCTCTATCAAGGTGAGAGGTGTTTTGTGAGGGGAACTTTTATTAGCAGCCTGGCAGACAGTCTTTTTAAAAAAAAATGGAAGCGACTTGGAAAACTTAGTGTTACTTAGAGAAAAAATGGACACTCCCTGATTCCCCCAGCTGCTGCCGAAAGCATCGCAGAGGATGCGAGTCATCCTACCTAAAGTCTGTCTGCAGCTGTAGCCCAGACTCTTCCCACAACCAGGGCCACAGTCTTAGATGATTCAGCCAATCCAAGGATAGAGGTTGAGGAAATGAATCACTCTCCAGTTTCCTCTCACTGCCATCCCAATGACTGTAGGAGAGTGTAGAAGGACTACCTCACAACAGGCAATTAACTTTTAGATAGCTAATATTAGGGGAGACCTTTAGTCCTGTAGCAGAAACCAGTGAACCACCCAGACTCTCAGAGATATTTGGGTATACTTAATTCTCTTTAAAGTCAACATTAAGTAGATCTGATAACTTAACCTGGGATCTGCTGTCTGAGTGAGGAGATTCCCACAAGAAATAGGTTTTATGGGGATCTTAAGAACCTTGCCTGTGCCTGCATTTTCCAGGCAAATCATTGGGCTCACTAAGGACTCCTAAACTTAGGGTGTAAGCCTGGGCCACACTCCATGCCATATTACTGAGGGAAAAGGATTGCAATTTGTACAAAGAAATCAATGGAGCTAATGCTGATCCCTGCCTGAGTATCCTCTTCCCACACTGGTCACAATGATGTTAGTGGAAGCCTTTCTTGTGAAATAAACACCTAAAAATTGTATCTTAATGTAAAGAAACCTTGGATGGAAATGCTTCTCTATGTTTTATACTTGGCCTTTTGCAGACATTCTGGAAGGATAGTGGCTTCCAAAATATTGATAATTCTGCTCTTGAGGAATTTTAAGGATGATTCTAATCCATATTTTAAAGCTTTCTCACAGCCTCTCATAGGACAATGCACTTTCTCCTGTGTATTTGGCAGCAGTGTTTGAAACAATGAAGAAATGAGTTGTTCCATTACAAAATACTTAAACTCTCTGTTCTGATAGAGTATGAAGGCAAATGTCTAAACATATTCCTGTATTTTTTTCAATCCAGCTGTAAGGGGAAATTGCTCTCTCAGGCAGACAGCCTACTGCTGCTGAGATCCTTTAGAGGCTCCACATCCTGACGGAAGTTGCATTTAAAATTAGCACACCTGCCTCGTGTGTCATCCAGGCAGATCCTGTTGCAGGAAAAAAATTAGATTAATAGGTTGGAAAACACTAGTTAAATCTTTAATTTTGTTTTGTGAAAACGGACAGTGATTCCCAGGGCAGGATATGGAGTGCATCATTTTGACACAGTCCACTCACACCAGCTTAAATATTGGCTGCTGCTTTGTAAGGTGCTGTGAGCTTTAGGACTTAATTTTTTTTAAAGCATGTTGTTTTGTTCTTTAACCTTTTGTATAAATATTGCAGGATCAATGGATATCTACTTCTATTGAAAGGAGTTTCTTTATATCTTGTAGTTCCATGAGAAAAAAAAAAGTGAATCCTAGTTTACTATAGAGGTCACAAAGATTATAAAAAGCCAAAAGTTTCCATATAATATACCATTATCATAGCATGCAGTTTTATAAATGTATATGTGTACCTTCATGTGCATATACTTGTGTGTTTTAGTGCAAAATAACACAAAACAAAGCACAGCTTATCTTTTCTCATGGATGCCACTCTTTGCTTGATTCCTGTTCTTCTCCAAGCCTTCTCACACATTTCTAACTGTTCAGTTTTCTTTTTCTTTGCATACCTGCCAGATTCTTCCCCTGCCCACAGAAAAATTTCTAGCATATCTGTTACTGTTTATACAGTTTCCAGCACAACTGTTCTTGCTTGCTTAGTTTTCTAACAATAATAATAGATCAGATTTGAAAGTACAGTGATGCTTAAAAATAATGATAAACTAAAAAATACCAAGGTATGACATACAAAGCACATACACTTTTTTTTTCCATTTCTATGCAAAAATTCTTGCTTCTCTTTATTTTCTTGCTTGCATGACCCCTTCAGAATTGCAGCAGCCAGCAGTACTCTGCCGAGTTCATTGTACATTCATTTGCCACCTCTGCATGACCTTGTCACACTGAGCTTTGAGCCACGCTGGCTGAGCTGACATTTAATGGCTCCCCATGTCCGTTTTGAGAAGGAAACTGAAAGGGAAGTAGAGGGCAAAACAACATTTTCTTTCTTTCTTTCTTTCTTTCTTTCTTTCTTTCTTTCTTTCTTTCTTTCTTTCTTTCTTTCTTTCTTTCTTTCTTTCTTTCTTTCTTTCTTTCTTTCTTTCTTTTCTTTCTTTCTTTTCTTTCTTTCTTTCTTTCTTTCTTTCTTTCTTTCTTTCTTTCTTTCTTTCTTTCTTTCTTTCTTTCTTTCTTTCTTTCTTTCTTTCTTTCTTTCTTTCTTTCTTTCTTTCTTTCTTTTTTTCTTTCTTTCTTTCTTTCTTTCTTTCTTTCTTTCTTTCTTTTTCTTTCTTTCTTTCTTTCTTTCTTTCTTTCTTTCTTTCTTTCTTTCTTTCTCTTCCTTCCTTCCTTCCTTCCTTCCTTCCTTCCTTCCTTCCTTCCTTCCTTCCTTCCTTCCTTCCTTCCTTCCTTCCTTCCTTCCTTCCTTCCTTCCTTCCTTCCTTCCTTCCTTCCTTCCTTCCTTCCTTCCTTCCTTCCTTCCTTCCTTCCTTCCTTCCTTCCGCCCCTTCTTCCTTCCGCCCCTTCCTTCCTTCCTTCCCTTCCTTCCTTCCTTCCGCCCCTTCCTTCCGCCCCTTCCTTCCTTCCTTCCTTCCTTCCTTCCTTTCCTCTCCTTCCTCTCCTTCCTCTCCTTTCTTTCTTTTCTTTCTTTCTTCTCTCTCTTCTCTCCTTGGCCTCCCCTCCTTGCCTGCCCCCTTCCCCTTTTAGGAATGTCATGCATACTAAGTCACGTAGTTCCTGGGGGGGAAGGGGGGAAGAAGTGCCCTTAAAGATATGGTTGGGGTTTATTTTCTTTAAGCCAGCTGTTTAAATAGTTAGTCATCCAAAGTTAGTCACTCCAGGCTCCCTCTGTGCAGCCACAGGGGGAAATGTGCACCTCCAAAGGCCAAAGACCCTAAGACTAAGGTAAGACTCAGATAAATCCTCAGTGGAAATATCTGTTTCTCATTGTTGACTATAACCTGAGCCAAATTTACTCATTAAAATGAAGGGAAGTGCACCCCCCACTCAATACACCAGGGAGAAATGCAGTCCTGCTCTGAAATGGGTAAAGGGCTTCTAGAAATAAGATGGTTGATCTTTTGGTGAGTGCAGCTGATATTATTCATGTCTTCACATTTTAAGAGGGGTGCTTGTACGTGCTTTAGCAAGGTGCAAAAGTAGACATTTGGTCCAAGCAGTATTCCTACTATGTTACAGCATGACAGGTTAAGTGGATGTGGAATGTATTGCTATAGTTGAGGATGACTGTGGTTTTCTCCCCTTTCCTTGACTGTGTTTACTCATTCCATTTGCCTGAAGGATTGCTCCAGAGGTTTTTGGCTGCACATTTGAACTATATACTATGTTTGTTGGACAAACATTGTAATTAATGGCTAATATTTGTTTTCAAAAGAAAATCTTTAGCTATTTTCCTTCCTCTAACATTTCTTTAAAAAAGGAAAAGGATTCATCTTGACACAAGATGAATTTTTCTGGGAAAACTAGAGTGGCAATATGATGATGCTCTGAATAAACAAGGGAAAACAAACTCCTCCAGGGAAGTAGGTGCATGTTTCAAAATAGTTAGAACTAAAAAAAAAAAAAATCTATTTTTTTAAAAGGGAAGTCAACCTGGCAGTAATTTGCATATTAAGTATGATGTGATCTACAAAAGAACTCAGTAATTTTCTTGACTTTAAGCACATGGTTAGTCTCACTGTCTATTCACATGCTAAATGTAATACTTATGCACTTCATTAAACATAGACTTGCTGCCAGAAAGTGTCACTGTAATTAGATTGTTACAGCTGTGCATATTTGAACCTTGCAGCATAATTTCCTTGATTATCATGATAATTATTAAGGGCACCTTCTTTCAGAAAATGCAATTGGTTTTTTCAAGTTGTCTTTAGTAAAAAACAGCTTTTGCACAGAGTGGGAGTACCTTTTACGATGTTGGTAAGTCATGCTGCCATATTTTTAGGGAAACATCGCACTCTGCTGGTGAAAAGTCTTCTATCTTGTGGCACTCTGGAAAGGCCTTGGGAAAGAAACACAGATTCTGGTGAGCTGTTAATACTTTTTAACCAAGGACGTGCGTTGTCTGCAGCATCCTTATAAATGGATAAATGGGAACAGGTCTTTTTTGCCCTCTCTACTTCTTACTCTCTAAAGAATAGCCAAAAGTGTAGGGATATTCTGCAACATTTCCTGCTGTAAAGAACATGTGACTGTATGATAAGCACAGCTTGGCTGTCCACGCTATTTGCAGGGCTCAACAGAAAGTTCAGTGTCAGATCTAAACATCTTTTGCCATTCCCTGATGCGAATCCCACAAATTGAATTTCCGGTTAGAAATAGGAGCAGTCAGCAGGGCTCAGCCCCAAACCTGCACTCCTAAAGCGAGTCCCTTCCCTCTTCATTACTTGTACCATCTCTCCCTCATCTCTATTTTCTGACTCCTGGCCATTAGATGGCGAGCGTGACTGTCACCTGCTTCCCGCGCTCATGTCCTCTGGTGGCCAAACTGCTTGTGTGCCCTCCCTCCTAAAAGAGCCTTTTCTTGTCCCTCTCTGCCTTTCTCATCTGTAGCAGCAGTAGTTTTGCAGGGTCTGGTTGTTCAGCCTGGCGGTGCTTTACAGGGAAGAAGGGAATTGGTTGTGTTCAGAGGGACATCATTGTCTTGGCACAAGAAATGTGCCCTCCAGGGGGAAGCAGCAGCATTCCTTTAACACTACCAGGAGCTCTCCTCTGTACAGATTTCTTTCCAGTTTCCCACAGCTGCTCCAAGTGGCAGGGCTCTGGCTGGCATTTTAGAGGCACTGGGCTCAGCTTTGTGGCTGTGAATTTAAAAAGTTGCAGGTAAATCTATTTATAGCCAAGATTCTGGTTAAAGCTGATATATGATGCAAAGTCTTTTAGTTGAGAATCTCTGTCACCACTCTCCCTTTTGGCAGGGATTTGAAGCTTGTCAGATGAATCACTCTGAGGCCAGTTGTTGACTTTGTCCATATTATAGTCCTTAAAGAAGTGTCCTGTTCCAGCAGAGATGGGTTTGTCCTTAGCCACAGCCTTTTCTGCCCCTTCCCTGGCTGCAGAGCTGCCGTGAGATCACAGAGGTTCCTTCTGCAGAGATGTCCACCAGCATCTCCACTGAGGTGTGGCCACACCTGGTCAGCTGCAGGAGCCCATGCCCACAAACATCCTGCTGAGGATCAGTAACTGGGTGCAAAGCTGCAGCTTTGAGCAGCTCCTGGATCCATGCTGGAGGCATTTGTGCTTACCTGCCTCTCCAAAATGTGCCTTGTCTCCTTCTCATGGAAGGCCAGAGCTGCAGAGTGTCACCTGCCCACCAAAGATGCGCAGGTCAGGTGAGGCTGGAGGTGAGAAAGGATCCTGCACCCAGGGGATGTGCTGGAGTTTGGTGAAAGGGGTGGTTGAGGTGGGAGGTGAGGCAGAGAAACATCATCACCCTGTGGCTCAGAAGAGAAGCTGCCTGATAGAACGAGTAAAAGCTGTAAAGCCATTTCTAATTCTGGCATTTTCAAAATCTTGAAGGCTGAACCTCCACCTTGTAATTTGGTTCCTTTATACTCTCTCTAGCTGTGTACTTCTAGGCCCATGCTGTGAGGAAATTAGTCAGCTGTTTTGCCTTTTTTAGGGGGAATTTCCCCTGACTGACAGTTTTTTGTTCTGATGGGTGTTTGTCACATTAAAACATAAGTAATTCTATCAGTTGCTAACATATCTAAGGGAAATTATTTTAATAAAGTTTTGATTTGTTTTACACACTTTTGCCATTGATAAGGAGTTTATGTTGTGATATTAAACCCTAGAAGTCTATGCAGTTGTGGAGCGTTTCTGGTCTTTGATGCCCTTAAATACAACACCAGAGGAACAACAACATACAAATACAACAACAGAGGAACAAAAGTGTTCCTCTGAGTGGCTGAGGGAGTGATGGGGAATTTCAAAGAGGGTGAAACTCTGCTTCTAGGGCAAGTAAAACACAAGGAAGACAAGTCAGAAGTAGTTATATTTGCTAAATTGGTATTCTGGGGTTTTTTACATGTGAAAATTATAAGTTGTCTGGACCAAAAATTATGCCCTTGTAAATCTCACTGTCTTTAATAGTATGGTAAGACAGTAATTGCAACATAGGCAGAGGGCCTTTACCTGGAAATAGAAATATATTATCACTGTGGATCAGAAATCACAAATACACTGTTCTGTACATGACAACACCTTCTGCAGGTTTAAAATCTTAACTTTTCCCAAGCTGCTGTTCATAAAAGGCTGTTAAAAAGAAAATGCAAAAGACTTTTTGGCTTTTTAGCAGAAAAGGTAATAAGAAAACTGCAAGTTATGGCACAGTACCAGTAGAATATGCAGCACAGTTCAGGTTTTTGAGGCTGACATGACAGTACAGGTGTGTCCAGAAAGTGGCTTTATCTGCCTAGATCTTTCTATTACCTGTTTCATTACTTGGTTGCTATCTAGAAATAGATTTTACATTTTTTAGTGTCACAAGATGGCATTAGGTAACATGCATTATTGAGCTGTCCTATAACCCTAATTAAAAATAAGAAATGAAAAGAATCAATCACGAGAAGAACTTTCTGCCAATCACAGGAGCATGGATTTTGTGAAATGTCTTGCTCCAGAAAGTCTGTCAGAAGGACAACATCCCCACTGGAAAGGGGACAAAATACTTTGAGAGAAACACATTGCTGATGCTTAGCCTAATGACATCATGGAACAAATCCTGTTCAAGCACCTCCAGTCTGGTCCATTTTGATCAACAGTTAAACAAAGACACAAAATCATGTTAGTTTTGACTGATTTTACTCTAAACATCAACACTGAAAAAAACTGAACATGAGATTTCTTTGCAGATTGCAAATGCACCTGAAACTGCTGGGGAATTTTCTCTTACACCTCCCAGCTGCCAGTAGTGACTCCTCTCAGCAAACATTAGTCAGAAAGTTTCTGATTTCTCAAGCTTTCATTGACTGCCACCAGAATTAAATATAGAAAAGACTATGCAAATAGTAATACTTGGCCTATTTTTGCCACCTCTTTACTAGCAGGGAAATGAAAATAAAATATGAAACTACTTGTAGAAACTTCTCAAATCTGGAAGAATTAATTTCTTTATTGAAATAGGCTTTTTGTTAAAATTTAAATGAACACTGAAAATAGATAATGAAAATGCTGCAGTTTTGGTAAGTCCTTTTACTGGCAATGTTTAGAAAAAAGCCTTGATGTTGTGCATGTGATACACGTGAAATTTTCAAAACTAGATTATTTCACATTATGGTATCAAACAGAAATTTTATTTGAAAATCCATCATCTTTTTTTGTTTGTTTGTTTTTGTTTTTGGGGTTTTTTTTGTGTTTTTTTTTTTTGTTTACTAGAAGGTTTGTAAAATCTGGATTTAAATTAAGTTAAATGATAAATTAGTTTCTTTTTTACACCAGATTCAGCATTTTACAATTCTCCATTTTTGGGGAGTAATTAATATTTCAGATTTTTTGGTTTTTTGTAAGGTAGAAGGCTGATTTTGCACTGCTTAAACTATAAGGAATAAAATAGCAAGGAAAGCACTTTATTATTCTCTAGAAATTTTTAAAGGGTTTTATAAATTCTTCAGTTCCAATTGCTTTCTACGTATATGAAAAATATTGAAAAAGTGGATTTAGTGCCTTATTTAATCACTCAGAAATAATTCAAAATTTCTTTCCCATCTTAATTTAGTTTTCTCTGTATGGGCTGGTTTACATTTTTTGAGGAAGCCTTTGGAAAGTAGGAAACTGAAAATCTCTTTCTTTATGCCTCGTTTGGGAATGAACCACAGATGATGGAGACGAAAGGACAACACCACAGATAATTCAAGGACCTGAAGGAGCAGCGAGGTGGCAGCAGGAATATTCACTCCCTGGTTTTAAACCAAGGGTGGCTGTCCAGATTCCCTTATACTCAGTAGAGACTCCCCTTATACTCAGTGGAGATGGTTATGCTCCCAAAAAAGGGGTCTGGAGCTTTTAGGAAACTTGTCTCTGACTGTAGAGGAGCCAACATAGCTAACATAAGCCTTTACAATGCCACAAGAGAACATTTTCTGGTTCTGAAAAAGAGATTGATGAGCTAATTATTCTAATTAGCAGAAAACTAAAGCCCCCACTGGAAATTCAGCAGTTTAGCAGCAGCCTATGTTATATGCATTATTTAATTTAAATCGTCTCCAAAAGCACATACTCATAAATGTGTCCCAGCTAATCTACTTGTGCTATTGCAATTGCAGGCAGATTTTCCACTAGGTTCAAGGGAGACAAGCACAAAAAAAAGCTGATTTCATATGGAAAATATTTTTTTTTATTTCTTAAATTAATCTTTGAAGTCCATAAGACTCTCATCAAGAAAAGGAAAAAAAAGGAAAGATTATTTTTATGAATACTAATATCTTTGGGGAAGACAGAATGTCTCCCTTAAGAAAAAATTTGTATTCCTCTAACAAAATTAATATTCTAAGGATCAAACCCATATCTGTTGAGGAAGCCCTAAGTGCCTCCTTGTGTGCTTCCTCCATGTTTCTTTTCTATTATTAAATAGCTAAATTTCAATCACTTTAAATAAATTATATTTAGCTGGTGGTATGAGCCATGAAAACTCTGGACTTCCACCACTGCTTTTTTGTCTTTGGGGAATTAAATAAGAGAAAGTATAAATCCAGTTTCCATAAGACAGGAGTATGTACTGAAGATGAGCAGGTGGTTGAGTGTTTTGGGGGACAATGAATGATTTGAACTGTAAATTATTTTAAAATGAACAATGAAATAGTAAGAATAAATTATTTGAAAGCTAGTAAAGACAAAAAGTACTTAGCAATTCCCCTGGCAAGTGAGATCATAGCTATTCAAGCTGATTAAATCCATAACATTTTTTCCAAAAAAATCATCAGTATAATATTTATGAATGGAAATTCCAAGTTATTTAATATTGTCACACTTCTCATAAAATCAGGCCAAAGCTTTATAGACTCTGACTCTTCCAAACTTCTGTAGTCTTTGCAGAACAATTTTCCAGTGATATTACAGCCACCTTCAATATTCAGGTGATTTCTCCACACTGATAAAAGTTTCTAAGGCAAAGGTTGATTTTTCTGTTCCATCATTCAGTGAAGTCTCTATAAAATCTGTATAAAATCTCTACTAGCTTTGGTTTTCTGCGCACCTTGCTGTTCCTACACTGCCAGAAAAGACCTTTAGCCTTTCCCACTTCCCAGGTCCTTTCTTCCAGGCATGGCTGGACCCACTTTCCTCCAGGCCAAATTGAAGCTTGGTGCTTTCCCAGTAAGTCAGTCTTGGCTCCTGGCTGTCCTACACAATCTGTGTGTTGTAGGGAGTGGGTTTTGTGGCCATGGATGCAGAGCCAGGGAATTTGTCAGGCAGTCAAAATAATAAAAGAGAAGATATTGTAGCAGTCAAAATAATAAAAAAGAAGAAGCAACACAGTGCTGAAATCCCATTTGTGCAAATAGGTCTGTGTTCAACGTGCTCTAAGCTGCCTAATGTTCTGGAATTGCATAGATGAGATTAGTTTCCAGTCATGTTTACATTAACATTTTTATCCCTACAGAAAAACCTGGAATTTCACAGTAACAAGGATTCTCTTTATAGCCCAGTTGCATTAAGTAATTTTACCTATAAACACGAAGGTTGTTTGCTTTATGTGTTTAAAGTGGTTGTAAAAACAGATATTAGTCATGCCTCACAAAAAAGGTCTATCAGAAAGCTGGGATAACTTCTTACATTGAAGTAAGAATACCTGAAAGATAGAAATGCTGTCCTCTAGATGATTACACATATTTTAGTAATAGAAATTATTATCTATACTGTCATTATATGGCATTTGTTTTTTATTATACCTAATTTTTTTGCTTTTAATCTTAGATAGTTCATTTGAGGATTTAAGTCTGTGTTTTCCAATCAAAAAACACAGTAGTTTATTTTTTAGAAATAGTTTGGATAAATGCTGTGGATAATCAAGAAATTTCTGGTGGGTAATATTATGAAGTTCTTTGTGGCATATATCAAAATACACCAAAACACAAAGATCTTTTAATTGATCTACATAATTTTATCTCCATCTTTCCATAAGTAGGTGAGGTGGTTTCCATCAAACTCTAGCTTTAGTAGAGGGCTGCTGACTATAATAGTCTCTGTGAGTGTAAAATACCAGGAAGTCTGATGAGTAGCTGAGGCTGAAAGGAACCACTGAGGTCAAGGAGTAAATCCCCTTTGTTCAAAACAGTAGCAGCTAAGGCAGGTTGCTCAGGGTTGTGTCCAGTTAGGTTTTGAGTATCTCCAAGGATGCAGACTCTGCAACCTCTCTGAGCAAACCATTTCACCTTTTGATTTTTCTTTTGAAGACAAGGGTTGCAGCCCTGCTTTTTGCAGGATACTCCACTCAGGATCCTGATCATCACCATCTCATGGTCATGGCAACCAAGGCTGCCCCTGATCTTCACATCCTTGACCAGTTCTTCCTTTTTTTAAGTGCCAGGGACATTACTGTATAGCACTTCAGAGACACATCCACTCTTGATTTCCAAGAAGAGTGTGAAAGCTTCCACCATCATTTTGTCCTTTGGGTACCTCCTTATTCATGTGCATACAGTTGAGGTAGATCTTCATAAATCTGAAATCCTGTTTTGTTTTTTCCAAGGTCTTAAAAAAAGAGAGATATAGAAACTCAACTTGTCTATCTCCCTGTCACAATAAAGTCCTTCTGTTTTTCACTAAGGTTGAATGCCCCTGAAGTAGGTGATTCATGAAAAACATTATGAAACTAAGTCCACTATATGACTGTAGAAATAGTTCAGATTAGGTTGGAAGATAAAACTGATGTAATTCAGAGCCTAGTTAATGCTATCAAAGACAAATTCAAACACAATATCCTTTAAACACCTTCAAATCTGTCAGTGAAAAAAAAAAGCACTGTTTCAACTTTGAAGGGTTTATCAAAGATGTTGCAATGAATTTTTAGCAAATATATATCATTGTTTGACTTATCTTCTGGCAAGGGCATATTATTTACTCCAGGCCTGTGTCAGGTTTTGACTGATTCCCTACTAATAGGATTGTTGTCACTACCCTGTAATAAAGGTGATATTCTGCTGCCAGACAAAGAAATTGTGCTTAATTTAGTGACAGACTGAGATTAACTTGAGTGATAAATAAGACTCCAAAACTGCAGCTAGGAAGATTTTTCAGATTTCTGAAAGGCTTAAGGTGTTCATCACAATGTCCTTGAACATCAAACCTCTTCCCTACAGTTCCTGGAGGGAAGCAGGTTGCAGGAGGAGTTACACATGTTTATGCTCCCGAGTGTGCATTTCTCTTCTGTGATTAAAAGATGAATCAAGAAGTTATAAATAAGACAGAATAGAAGCTCATCCCAGGCCATTATCTTTTGTTGAGTAGCTGAATTCCAGAACAGCAGGTTTTAGATGTAAAGCCAGCTGGTAGCTGTAGTTACAGGGAGGTTTCCATGCCAGCTGTGTCCTGGGTGTCAGCAAGGTTTGGGCAGCAGCATCCTCACCCTGACCCCCACACCAAACCCTGCACTGCCCAGGGGGGGCTGGTCCTGAGCCTATCAGGTGTGGAAGGAGCAATGCTCTGTGAGGAAAAGGTTGGGAGGAATTTTAGAGGGTTTTGTTTGTTTTGGGGGACATTGAAGTTTTTGGTTCCTTTTGTTCAGGGATTATTGTAAAGCTGATTCTCCTTCAAATGCTTCTGCAGTTGTGTAAGTACTGAAAGAAATGTTGCTGATGGAAAATGTGCAATTATTTGTCAAATACAGAGTAGCTGAAGGAAATGGAAGGCCAGCTGGTACTTTACATAAATTGTTTTCATCAGCCAGCAATTCCCTAGGATTTGCAAAGCTAGCAAAAGATTCATCTTCAGTTTCCACTGTTTTCTTGCATAAATCATGAGGCATTTCAATTGCCTTTGTTTTTAGTGATTCCTGTGCAGATTCATTTTCATCAGCTTGTTCAGGCCCTGAAAACAATCTTCTGTTCTTGCAGTTTTCTCAGTTTCAGTTCAATTGCATCTCCATGTGTTCTCCTTTCAGGTGATGTATGCTACAACCAAGAATGACAGAGGAATTGTTCATTACAATGGTAAGTGGCAGCATTTGGATACTTGGGTTCAGCCAGAATTTTGGAAATACCAAAGTACAATTAATAACAGACTTGTCACTGAGGAATTCAGGTTTCCTTTAAAAAATAAGAGCCTTTTAATTTTCTTTTAACAGGTACTTAGAACTAGCTTTTAAAAATCCATAACATAAATACACAGTGTATTCATGGACTGTTTTTTTTTTTTTTCTATGACATTGATATACCTTGGTTTTGCTATTAAAAAACATTTAAGAAGTAAGCAATTGAATTGGAATTAATGCAGGGACTGTCCACAGCAAGGATTGTGAAATTCTTCTGGACTTTCGTTGCTTTTGTAGAGAAATTAGATGCCTCTCTAAATAAATACTAACAGCATAGAAAACAGAGACTACTTAACAGAAAAAGGGTATGGAGTTCATGGTAGATGAAGATGCTAGAAATCTCTCTGAAAGGCTGATCAGACTTTTGTTACTTTAATTCTCCCATACAAATGCACTCCCATATTTTGCATCAGGGAGTGTGTTTGTACTCCAAAGACAGGTGAAGACAGGAAGAAGGCTCAGACTGAATGTGGGAGAGCAAGCTTGTAGCACCAGCACTCAGACATCTTTATTTCTGTTCTCAACTTTGTTTCTTTCAGGTTTTTTTGGAAAGAAGGTTAAGTATCATAATGAGATGGACCAGTCTCAAAACTACAATAATATTTTGAAGCACAATAATATTTATAAGGAAAGACAAAGCAAAAAAAAGAGGGCATTATTATGCAAAATAATACAAGCATATGATTAGAAAGAAGCTATTACAATGTTGTAGACAATATTCAGATAGAGAAACATACAGCAAGACAAGAAGAAGGGAAGAATGTGAGATGAAAGAGGTGAAAAGACTATTATCAAAAGGTAGATATTAAAATTCTTATTAAGTGGTAATATGATAGCAGTTGAACTGGTCTGACCAAAGAAAACATTGTTCTCTACAATTAAAATGCATGAAAAATTGGTTCTTTTAAACACCAAGCACAAGCAAACATATAAATGTATTTAATAAAATATTAATATATTATAATATATTATAACAGTCTAGAACAAAGATAAAAAATATCCATAAAACAGGATTACTGGGAGCCCTTAGCATTTCATTAAAATGACTGGTTGTCCAAACAAATACACTTTTAAGAAGCATTGGAAAATTCTTATTTTTCATCACTACAGGATTATTTGGGAAACTTCATAAGGCAATCCCAGCTTGTACAATACATTTTTATAAAGCATTTTTTTCTAGAAGAGCAGTGATTTTCCAGTCAGAACCTGTGAGATTGATTCCAATGACACATACACAAAGCTATCCTGAATAGTAATCTGTGTTAAGAAAGAGCAAACTCAGCCTCTGATTTCTGAAACCCTTGGCAGCATTTTTGTGTTTTAAATAATGAAATTACTCATTCTCTTTATCTCTCTGACATAAAAAATAATCTGTGTATAGTAATGGCAAAACTGGAACCTGTCATCTACTGATAAACTGACAGAGAGGGGCCAGCATGTAAACAGAAGCGATCTGTGTTTTTCTAGCATCTTCTCTGGACTAACTGGAAGTCACAATGATTTTAATAGAGTGGGGTAGGAATATAAGTCCTAATGACAAAAGTTGACCAAGAGGGACACAGCCACACTATGAGTTGTTATGCCAGAATAGATCACAAAGCTGGTGACCTATTCAGGAGGAAAAGTACAAAGAAGAGGAAATTACCTGAGCATGGTGCCCATGCAACTCCATGCTTTCTGCATAGTAGTTTAAATATTTATATACATATATGTGGCACAATAAACTCCAGTCCCAATCTTTTATCATGTATGGGAATTTTTATGTCTATTGCTCTCGTAAGTCTTAAAAATAGACTTCACAATGGAAACCTTTAGAAACTTCACTGATTGTTTAAAATATTATTCTCCAGGGCAATACTGACAAGAAGATAATAAATCAGATAAGCATGAATTTGAAATAAATACATTTTATTTATTTTTTGTACAATTTTTGTAGATTTGTTAATAATTACTGCTGCATAATTCATTCCTTCTAACCTCAGAGTGGCTTACCAGCTCCTTTTCCTTTTCTTCCCCTGGACAAGCCATTTAGAGAAAGAAAGTGCTCAGATGCTTAGATGGCTGAAATTTGTTCCAGTTTCAATTTTGGTGGCATTTGGGAAATGATATTGTTTATGATTATGTTAGATGTTATGAAGTTATTTTCACAGCACTCACTCTTAGAATGGCTGTATCATTAGTGAGTCCATCAGCAAGGATGCATCTCATTCTGATGTTTGTAAAACATCTCATAAATGATAAAGAGATACAACTGTCCAGCCTCCATATATTTAAATACCTCACATCCAAAAACTGTATGAAGTACGCTGGGACCACCCTGGCAGTAGGTTTTTCTGCTGTGCATATTTGCTTCCCTTCCTCCCTGATAATCAGGGCAATTTTTTCCCCCGTGGGGCAAGCTGCACTCAGATTTCAGTCTGAATTTGAATAAAACCTCTGAGTGTCTTTTCCACTCTGCTAGACACAGCTGGTAACTTAAGGACACATCCACAAGTCATAGGATTTGCAACAAGCTCTTAGTAGAATAGAGAGACCAAGAACTAAATATTAAAAAAAAAGCCCAACAAAAACAAACAAACAAACAAACAAACAAAAAACCAAAAGCCAAATAAACTCACCAAAAACTCTGGAATGACTAACTGCAATTCAATAGCCATAATCCAACCCTTAAATCAGAAAAGAAGAAATAGAAAATTTTCATTGCTTTTTTCCAGCGACATTGAGGACAAGGATCAGTCCTGTCATATTCAGCTCAGGGGACATAAACACCCCAGCCTCTGCTCAGAATGTTGGTTTGATGCATAAATGGCAGGAGGTGGACAGGATTGCAGCTTGCCTGTCTCACCAGCTACATCTCCTACTGCTTGGCATAGGATGCCTCCTCTCAGTGTGCTGCCTGAGTTGAACTCCACCTTAAGTTGCCATTCTCTGTCCTATGCCCAGTAAGAGAAACCTGGATGAAGACTGTGAATTATCTCCCAAAGGTAGATATTTATGTAAATGTATATATTTACAAAATAAGGCCTTAGAGATCATTGTATTTTGGGGTTTAAATGCCCAGGTGCCTTGGAGGATTCCCCTCAGGTGGGATGGAAGTAATTAGCTATTTTTGTGCCATGGTATCAGTAAGCCAACATCTCTGATAGTTTCACTAGGGGAAGAGAGACAAGCAAAACTGATCTGGCTGAATACCAAAGCCTGCAGGGAGAGAAAATCTGAGAAAATGTTCCCAATAATTGTTTGCAGCCACTGTGAGAAAGCTGTAATCACCTGAAATGTTCAATAGCAATATCTCACTTGCTTGAATATTAACTGGGCACTGTTCTGGGAGATCCTGACAGATCTCCTCTTTGCAAGATGTGGCTCCCTGTGTCTTTCATCTCATTATCTCAAAGCACTTTACGGATGCAAAATGATTTGCAAAGCAATTCTCATTATCTACATTGCCCAAATGATTAAGGCAAAGCATAGAGAGACCTCACAAGTACTCCTGGGTCACTTGGAATGAGACAAAAAATGTCCTGCACATTAGCAGTAAACACCCTTAAAAGCAGAAACCTCTTTGAAGCTTAAGGGTATGCCCTTCTCTGCATATCTTGTAAGCAGCATCTGTCTGTGCTGTCCCAAACATGCAGGCAAGAATTACTTTTCTTTTGCCTGGAGATGCTGTACCCAGCTCCTGGCCAGCTGCACCTGGGCCCTAAGACCTTCCCTGGGCACAGCAGGACTCACTTCTTCCCCTTCCTTCCTGGCCAGGCTGCGGAGTTTGGTGCCTTCTGGTCACTCAGTGCTGCCTCTTGGGTGTCCTGCACAATACCTGTGTCGTCAGGAGTATTTTCTGTGGCCATGGACACACAGCCAGGCCTTTTGCTGGGCAGAGCAATAGGTATAGAGGGCATTGCAGAAAATGGTTTGTGATTTCTGTCAAAATAATGCTAACAGCAGAAAGTAGGAAATCCTATTAATCTGTGTAGATCAGATCAGATAGTTTCTGTTTGGTATCAGGAGCTGCTGGTTGTTTTTTGATCCTAGAAAGAAAGGCAAAAGTGCTATCAGGAAAGTTAACCATGTTATTAATATCCCAGAATAGGGATAGCAATTCATCTTATGGTCCCTCTGATGCTGGGAACCCCCAATGATACCATGGAAGACCTCTGGCCATGCCATGGCTCTCTATTCAGACTTCCCATCTGTGGTGAGCTCCACCAGCAGTCATCGTCAGAATTTTTGTAGGATTTTCTTAGAAGCAAAGCAACTCTATCTGTCATATTTACTATGGGGAAAAAAATAGAGAATGTTTGTAGGAAAACATGCTGCTTCACTTCAAGATAAAGTCAGGAACATTCTTCCAGCATCATGGCTGGTGACAAACACGTGCTGCCTATAGACTCTTTGGTTTGACAGGTTGGCTGCATTTATTGTATGGTAGGGCATGAGGCACTAAAGCCAAGTCATGTGTGGTACAGCAGGCTCAGCACAGGCCTGCCCTGCTCAGCTCAGCTGGATTGTGCTCTCCTCCTGGTGCAATAGCCTGACCTGTAGGGCCCCCAGGGCTGTTGTTCAGGTGGTTGTTGTTGCCTGTGGTATAAAGGGCGTAGCAGGCTGTGTACATCTGATGAAGCCATCATTTTGTCCATTTGCCTTTTCACTACATGTTTCTTCAAGCCCTGCAGGTTGATGGGCTCTCTTAGCATGCCAAAACTCAGCTCAAGGTACAAAGGACATCCTATTTCAACAGCACATCCTGCATCAGTCTCTGAAATCCTGCCAAGCCTTATCAGTGAAGTGAGCCAAGAATCTCCAGAAGCATCAGCAGCTATGATAAGGCCAAAATTTGGCTTCACACAGTTCATGCACTGAAGGGTGTTAAGGCAAATGCTTTCACTTTGTTGGTGCTCACACCTAGCACAGTAAGTCTGCTTCAGTGGGGATTGTTTCCTGTTTAATGTGGCATATGCCAAGATGCGTTAGGTTGTGGATATTCTTTAAAAATGCATGTCCTTCCCATATCTATCTGTTGATCCATAAAACTTTAAAGCAGTTTCCTTAGAACACTGATACCTCGGGAGGATTATTGCTTAGATGGTTGTCTCTACATGTAGAAAATTCATTCCAACACAAGCTAGAAATCTTCAGGAAAAGGATCTTCTCAGTAAATTGCAACTGAGATGTCAGTCCTGCTACTGTGGGTCACTTGAGTAGTTCCAGATTTTTAATTTTTTTGTACTGCAAAACTAAAAGTAAAATCCAATATACTGTTTGATAGACAGATTTAAATATTTGAAATCACACAAATGGAATCTGTTGCCATTCACAACCTGACTGCTGTAATTCATAGAGAAATTCAATCAGGCATTTTCCCCAAAGCTTATAAATTGCTCTGAGTTAATGAATGTGAGGCTTTTGAAGCTCAGGTTCAGTGTTTTTCTAGGTCAGGATCTGAGTGCACTTAAAATAAATAGTCTATGATTTGTCCTAGCTGAAAGGGTACCTGAAGGGGTACCTGAAAGGGTCAAATAGTCATGTTTTCACCAAGTCAGTCTAACAGACTAGTCTTATCTTGTCCTCAAGGTGACACTGTGCAAATTAATTTCTGTGAGATAATTAACATTTGGAAAAATAATGAAGTTAAGGTTGTTTTATAAAGTTTATGCCAGGAAAAAAAAAAGCAGACTATTTTAGGGAAACTATTTTGAGAGATTTTCAGGTAGATCTTCAAACATACCATGGGAGACTTAGTAATTTTGAAATACTAGAGAAGAAAAAGACTGTGTGAGGTTTAGATACCATCAGCCTAATTTTTTTTCCTCAAAATTTAAAGATAACTTTATGCAGAAAGGTCAAACTCTGCAAGAATTTTTCAAAAGCCATTTCTTTCCTGAAATAATTAAATGTAAGTTGTAAAACAGTTCACTGGGGCAAGCTATGAATCCAGATGGCAGAAACAACAGTTGGGGAAGAGCTGGTAATAATTCAAGTGTTTAATTTGTGAAAGGTTTTGCAAATCTACCAAGTGTTTGGATGGAGGTGTTACCCATATAGGGCTCACATACAAAATGAGCATTACACCACCCCAGATAATGCCTGCTTGAATGAAGAGATTCCATATTAAAAAGTATATTTAAATCCCATCCATGACTGGTCTTTATACAGTTAAGCAAAGGTAACATTGGGTTCCTGAGGAGAGCAGATGGAGAGATGCTCTGGTAAAGCTGCTGAAGAAGAAAGAATGGCTCAACCAGTGAGACCTGCAAAAGCCTCATCTCCTGAATCAAATTTCTTTCCATGAGGATTGCTTTAGTAGCAGTTCTTGCTCATACAGTTCTGTAAGAGCAATAAGTAGAATATAAATGTTCTGTAAATAGAATTGTCAGAGCAAACTCCTGGTAGAGGGAACAGCACTGTTAACATTTAGTCCTAGTGCTGCAGTGGAAGATGAAAACCCCTGATACCTTGTGGAGCTTGTTACTGAGACATAATTTTCCTAATCCTGTTAAGATGAAGAAAAAAGAAGACAAATGAGATAGGAATGACTTGACACATTATGCTCTTTAGGATTTGTGAACTTCTCAAAGATGTCACCAGAAACTGCTTTGGTATGAATACAGGCAAACATCAAAGTGATTGCATTATCATTTATTTCCACTTATTGTTAAAACCTTCAAGCTTCATTGAAAGACTATGAAGGAATTGATGATTTCTGCTTCTAAAGTACATGGTAGTTTCCTGGGGTAATAAAAGATCTCTGGTCCGTGAGGATCATGAAGAGCAAGCAGAACAGATAGGCTTGGATGCAGACATTCTATTTCAAGGGAAAAATCGATTTTACCAAGAGAGAACAGCTAGATGAATGGCCCATTAATAAAACCTGTAATATGATAATTTTGTTCTATAGGGCTAATAATCACATTCTAGATAATTTTTAATTATACAAAGTGTGCAAAAAAACCTTTATGAAAAGGTCACAAGAAAAACATAGCTACTTTATAAATATCATTGATTCTCGTTGTTTTTGGGGTTAATAAGTTTTTCTCTCCCAAGGTTAAATAAATGGCATTAAATGAACAAATATTATCCTGGGGTTGTTTGAGGGCAGTATTTGACATTGCTTATACTGATTGATCAGTGACATTGGTACAGTCTGGTGAAAGAAAAATTATGTGTTTTTCAGACTAATTTACTTTAGAGAGATGTCATAATCTGGTCCTTAGACTGAACTAATGGGCATTATCTGTGATGCTGCATATTGTCTTCCAACCTTGTTTCAGCTAACAGGAAACCAGAGGATGTGTTTCAAGAGCATTCCACATGATGAACCAAAGCACAGCCAGTCAGAGGAGGGGGAGAGTTGCTTTCAATTTTAGTTGCTCTATATCTAAAGAAATATGCTGCTGCAGATATAACCTGTGACAAGAAATGGGGATATTAGGGGCTCTTTGCCCTCAAAATGTTCAGCTACACGTAGCCTGTCTAATCTGAGGAATGAAGTCTATCTGCTGCATATAAATTGCTGAAGCAGAGCAGTAATTAAGGTATTGTCTCCAGTGGGATATTTTAAGCTTTATCTTATTCATTTGTTTTCAAGGACATGGCATTTTATTTAGCTGAATTGGACATCAGTCACTAATAGGACTTACTCCAAATGTTTAAGAAAGTGCAAAACCTTCTGGAACTGTAGCTACCAAGGGACTTCCACATCATGTTACCTGCTTTGATGGAAACAGAGTGAAATTATTCTCTGATAGTTGTTCACACCATGATTAGAAACACCTGAAATACTGGCATACATTGAGTCCTTGGGTTTGTCCAGATTGAAATCAGAAGTTTAAAAAGTCTGAGAGATAGACTTCATCAGATCACACCCCATATTTAGCATAATAAACATAAAAAATTCAAATATTTAAATTTTGTTAAAGAGATAGAGAATGCAACTTTGTGTAGAAAGTTTTGTAACATAAATTGTAGCTTTTTCTATTACCAGATAGAACTGAGTAGTATTTCAAACAATTTTGATATTTGTAATCTTTTCGTAGATCAGAGGAACCTGAGATTATTTTAAGGATCACTCTTTTGACTGGAATACTTGCAAGTATTTTCAAGGTATGTAAATTTACTTTTCAGAGGGAGCAGCATGATGAGTGGGCATTTAAACGGCATTTAATGTTAGCACCACATTCAGCAAAGAGACCCAAATTAATCTCTCCCCACTGTCAAATGTACCTCTGGCATCTCAGATTTTGAAGGAAAGACATCTTGTGCAGGGATGCACATTTCCTCAGCTGACAGACCATCTCTGTGATGAACTCCTCTCCAAGGCTATCAGGGAGCAAGAATCTCTGCAGTGTCATGTTTTTGTCTCTGTGCTTCTATGCACTTGCTGCATTCTGACTGCATTTTAGAAAAGTATTGTGATGAGTGTAATGGTAGAATTTTCTTTTTTTTTTCCCTCTGGCTACAGCATCCTTCCCATCTTACAGTCACAGAGCTGTCTTAAGGAGGAAGAGTTGTTCTGTGCAAATCCCTCCTGGGGTGGTTTGTCACACTCAGTGACTCAAGCTCCGTGTGGATGGTGAAGAGGGAGTTGTGCTGTTCTTTGTGGGATGGTACACTTTTATTTTTCCTAAAAGAAGAATGACAGTTGCCTAAAAGAAATCATTTACATACAAGAAGATATTCAAATTTCATGTAGAAGGGCAGACTTAACTCTTTGAGCAGTTAATTTTTTTCACGAAAAAAGTATTCTGGCTGATTCAAACTTGCTGCTTAACAGAGGTAGGAAAAGATGCACTTGCCCTTATTTCAGTCCAGGCTCAGCATTTGAAGTCAGTAACAGAGCTGATGAGGGAGTTGAGTTGTGAGGACAGGAATGTAGTTCCCAGCTCTGCACATGGATATGACAACACTCAGCTCTCAGAAGAGAAGGGTACAGAATATTCTGAATTTTTCCTGAGCAGCTACTTCTTCTCTCCTTTGTACTGAGTAATCTAATATGACATATTTACTGAATCAGTAACAGCAGTGGGAGTTGTTTGCTTTCCCATTCTGTACAAACATTTTCAAGATGAAAAATTAAAATGTTTAATTTCAAAATTGCCACAACAAAATGTTTTCACTCATTCAGATTTTTATCTTCAGCATCTTCTAGCTTACTGAACAAGGTTCATTAACCTGATGTGCAGCTGGAAATTCTGAATACTCAACCAGACACTCAGCTGCTATAGTAACCAGGCTCACTCCCATACATTTTTAGTTCAGAAAACATTAGGGAAGTCACACTGAAACAGAATCTCAAAGCAGTTCCACTGTATTTGCACTCTGATGGAGGAGTCTTAGCACTTATCTGCTTTCCATGGGCACAGGACAGTATTTTCATACTATTAAAAATATTGTGTGTTGCTGATGTAATCAGACATGTTTGAACATGAGCTACAGTTGGATGAAAATGGGCTTAAGGATTGTCTTATGTGAGGGGCACATTTATGGCAAGGAGAGTCACAGCAGCAGTGCTTTAAGCAGAAAATTAAAAGGAATGTAGGAGATTTTTATCTTGAGCTGACTTCTGCATTTTTTTCTGGGTTTGAGGTTAGTATTGCAAATTCTGCTACAAAGTAATTAAATAATTAAATAATATTTCTGAGCTTGTCTTCTCTTCCCTATTTTGACAAGTACTCATCATTTGGATTGGGAAAAGTATATGCCAGGCTAAAGCAGGAAATGCCTCATGTGACCCATACATCTGCAATTTATGAGTGATCCTGGGTTTCATGGACATGAGCTATGAGATGAAACTAGAAATGATAGCCAAACAGTGCAGACATTGCATGCCCTTAAATATGGCAGGTTTTAAATAAAGAAAAAAACTGACAGCAGATTTAAAATCCAGAAATTGTGGAGCTTAGTTCAATTAGAAGCAGATTTCAAACAGTGTTTAGAGCCTTAAATTTATCTGGGCTTATGGAAGCATTTGACAGATGCCAGTGCAATTCACTTTGGAACATCTTGAAGGTCTATTGCATGCCAGCAAAAATCATTTACCTCATCAAAGTTTTATGCCAAGGTTCTGCTTGAACAGTTAAAGTAAATGGGAACTTGCATAAATGAGCTAATGAAACTCTCCTGTCAACCATACCCTCATGCAAAATCCCACTGTCAGACATTGACATTATTACAATAAAAAAAAGGAATTAAAATGATATGAAACAAGTATGGAAAGCCAGAAAAACTGTACCAGAATACTAAAAGGATACTGTCAGCTCTAACCTTCCAAATTACTAGAAAAAAGCTTTGAAGACCATCCCTCCCTACAAAAAAAGGACAAAGATATTGGCAATATAATATCCTCCAAAAATGGACCTACTGAGCAACTGCTCCCACTGTACCACAGCAGGAGACAATGACATCCAGAAAATGGCATTTCATGAACTCACAGGAGGATGCCAAGCAAGGGCAGACACCTGAAGCAAAAAAAGTCATCAAGTACCAAAGCAGTACCTGGCCTTCAGCATCTTAAACAAATTTTCATCACCAATAGCCTACACCATATGTGTCCCAGGTTGTCCCTGCAGCCAGGAAGAGGTGTGCCTCATAATGTATCATGTACTTTTCTCTTCCAGCTCTGGGGGCCTGCTGGAGGGCATCAACCATCGCTGCCTGCAGTTCCAGAGGTCCTCACAGTGGGAACTCAGTGGTGTGGAGATGTGGCGTGCACCCAAATCTTTACTCCTCCTAAAGCATTCAGGATATGGCTGTGGAGTTGCCATGAAGAGAAAACCATACTGCAGACCAAAGTGTGGCTCTCAGAACATGCCTCCACGTCCTCTGTTCAAATGCAGATGTTTGAAGGCAGAAGCAAGGGTCTAAATGACCTTGAAAGCAAATGCTTCAGTAAAGATCTAGGAATTGGACAGATTAACTGTACAAAGGATACCAACACTAAAAGAAAATAGCAATAAGTGACTCAGAAAGAAAGTAAAGTGTACTGTAACTGTATCACAGATAAAGACACAGCAGCTGCTAGAAAAGGAATGGATGGGACAAATAGACACTGCATTGGCACACTGCATGGAATTCTTAATCCAAACAACCAGCCAGAGATTAAAGTTCTGTAGATTCCTCCAGATAACTAGAGAACCTGCATTTTTCTTGCTCTGATTGCTCTGCAAGCTTTTGTTCATAAGAATGGACAAGTTATTCTTTTCTTGTCCACAAAAAAAGTTGTTTCAGCCACAGTAATTTTTTTTTCTCAGTACAAGAGGAAAGGAGTTCCTGGCCAAGGAATTCTCTTGGCCAGGAACTGCAAAGACTCTTGCTGACTCTTTTCCCATCCCACAATGCTGCCCTTGCTGCTTTTATGGGCTTCTCCTACAAGCTTTCTCACACCACTCAGCTCTCCCTTCCCCCACCATCTCCCACTCACACACAGAGACACCTGCCCAGCAAAATTTCTATTTCCAAGTACTTTGAAATGCCTGACTTGCCTTTGCCTTTCATGTAAAAATAGTGATAGGTGATTAAAGAGTACTATTTGCCTTCTGACTTCCAAGGAAGAATTTAATGGCTTCTCATAATCACTTTATATAAAGTGGTGGTGCCCAATAGCTTCAGAAAGTTGCAATGCTGACTGCAATAGCAGATAGAGTCGACCTTGTCTGAGATATAAGGATATCTGATAGTAAAGAAATTCACCACTATTCATCTGTCTAAACATGCAGATAGGTATCAGGTGGGATCTACAAAAATGCTGGCACCTACATTACTTTACAAAGCTACCCCTGAGGACCTGATTCAAAGCCATTGCAGTCACAGAGAAATTACTATTGACTTTATTAGGATTCAGTTGAGATTAATGTTGCACACTTGTTTGCTGCCCTTTGCTGTCTCTGTTCCTGTGATTTCAATTGCTCCCTCAAGGCATTGCAAAAAAAGGGATGGAAATATTAGCAGCAATGCATGGGAAGTTGAATACTTGTCATTCTCCTTTTGACAGTATCTGTTTAATACAAAAAGAAAAATACTGTTTTAAAACTTAGAATTGTTCTGTTCATACCTTTTAAATGCTGCTACATCTTTTAAAAATATCTAAACCAACAGTGAAATATTCCAACTTGTTGTATGCCACTGACTTGCAGCCTCAATAACTGGAGTAGGGTGAGTGACAATCTATCCCATGCTCCTGCAGCAAACATCATGTCCATGGAAATCATGTGCAAGTATTTGATCTCCTCAATACTGTAGAACTTATAAAAGCTGCCTTCAGTAAATATTTCCTAGTGTATCAAAATGCCTGATGACAAGGAGTTTATGTCAAAATCTCCTTTTCTAGCTGTCCTAGGCACCAAACTAAATACATTAATTAAAAACTAACTGTATCAAGCCACCTGAATAAATAAGGGGACAAGTTTTTTGTTGGGTTGGGTTTTGGATTTGTTTTGTAATTTTTTTGGATTGGTTTTTTTTGGTTGGGTTTTTTTAAGGGTATGTGACTGGAAAATGTCTGAATTGGGCAGAAAAAAAATAAAAGGAAGATGGTATCAAAAACCAAGAAACTTTATAATTTTGTAGTGTTAGAGAGAGGGGAAGGATGATAAATGAAAGCAAGTGTAAAGGTGCATAACTGGTCGGCAAAGGAGAAGACATAATGCTGTATTTAAAAAGCTTAAACCTGTGATGGTTAAAGAGGAATACTGTGTACAGAACTGCTCTGTATCAGACCTAATGTGTGCCCCAAGCTCATTGCTATGAAATCTTACCCACAACATCACTAATGTGATTGAAGACCTATTTCCAGCATCATCTCTGCTAGCAGAGGAGAATTGACTGCAGAAACTCTTATCAGAACGTGCTAGTGATGTTGTGATACTTGGTTTTCTGCTTTCAGCTGGAAAGGTAATCTGTCAAGTTGCCTTTTCCTCATATATTTAAGAAAAAAATACAGTTTCCTTTATGCAAATATCTAATTTTATTTCAGTGATAGGTCTATGAGGTTATTAAATTACTCAAAAACAGACATGTCAGCTTTTCTAAAGCTTGCAACTTTATCAAGAACATTTAGCATTCACTCCTGAGTGAATAGAAGTTTATACATTCTTTGGTTTGCTCTTTGACATATGTTATAACAAAATAATTACTTCCTCTATATACAATGATTTTAGGGATTGTAAGTGTTGAGAATGGTTTCAATACCATAACTGGATTTGCCTCTGGTAATTGAAAAATAAATCCTGCTCTTCCAGAGCAGATGAACTCTGTACAACCTCTCCAGAGGCTATGACCTGCCTGAGGAAATCAGACGCAGAAGGGATTCACTCACAGCTCTGCCAGTTTTTGACACCATACATCAGGTATTTTGTGGAGTCAGAATTAAAGTCTTCTTTTTTAAGGATATATTTGACCACAAGATTTTCCAGAGCAAATTCAAGTGGAGAAGTGCAATTGAGGCACTTAGATCAAGGTGCTGTAGAGATACAGGCAGGGAGGCTCACACCCAGGCAAGGTTACTGGGAGACAGTAACAACATGGTCAGGCTGGTGACAGCAGGACAGCCCTAAGTTCTGCAGGGTGATATTTTCCACTGGGTTCACTGAAGTCCCAGTTCTAACCCCCACCAGTTTCCTTCAAGACTGAGAAGGTGTTGTAATGGAAAAGATGCGGATGGGCATGAGACCTCATCGGGTAAAGTAGGTGGAAGGCCTCTAGGTACTGTCTCCATTAATCATTGCCATTAAGATGTAATTCCTTCAACTTTTTCAAACTTGAGAAAATTGCATTTTATCAATACATAGGCTGAAGACATCTCCTGGTGACATTCTTTGCATTTAATGTGCCAATTTCAGTCCACTATCAAAATCTTAAGTTTCTCAAAACTGCTAAAATCCTCTAAAAAAGTAATGCTTTTAGGATCACTCTTTCTTTCGTCCTCCCATGGCCTGACTTGAAGTCAAAGTTTGTTGATTCTACTTTTCACATACTAATCTTGTAGTAAAGATTAAGCAGTGTGCTCATATTCTGTATTAAAGTGACCAAGGTGAAATTAGATTGCACTCTGGTCATTTACTTCAGGACAAACACCTTCACATGAATAGAACATGTAGAAAGTGTTGGCATTAGCTGTTAAAAACCTTCAAATCCTCTCCAGTAGGTTAAAAATTGGCCTGAAGGACAAGGCTAAATGATGAAAATGTTACGAATTTCTCTACGCTGATAATACCAAATTTATTTACACTAACAGCTGGATCACATGCAGCAACAAACCTGAAACATAATGCAATTCTTTAGTGTAGGTATTGCCACACAACACTGTGACACATAACCATGCAAATGAAAAATTACTCAAACCACTTAAATAATTAAGAAAAAAAATTAAATATGAATTTGTGCTGAAGGAGATATCTGTTTACTTGTAGAAACGAGGAAGAAATGCTGGCAGCTAATGCAGTGATTTTACTGGAGTTAGATAAAGAAATGTGCCTGAATATGCAATACAGGTATGTGTCATCAGCATCACTGCAGACTGACATGAAGTGTTTCCTGGATGTGCTTTTATTTAACACATATGCACAGAAAATATCTCATACTGGATAGCTAGCATGAGTTATTTTGTCATCTAAAATGAGAACAAAACATAATGACTAATGAGAATATTGACATTCGAGATCAATGTTGAGTCAGCTTGTTTGCTCTGCAGAAAAGGTTCCCTCATAAAATACAAGGTGAAAGTGAAATAAGGGAGGAGAACAATAAAATGTGTTACGAAAAATAAGAAGTAAAACTGTTATGACCAAGTGATGGGTGGGCAGGTATGTGGTGATGAGCAGACAGGAATGTGAGGATTCAGGAAGAACTAACTGTCTCAACAATATTCTTCTTCAAGAATTTAATACATCAAACTCAGATTCCAATCTTCCAGTAATAGAAAAGAATGGCTTGAGTTGGAAGGGGCCTCATAGATAAAATAGTTCAAACCCCCTGCCATGGGCAATGACACCTTCCACTAGACCAGGTTCCTCAGGGCCTCATCCAATCTGGCCTTAACCACTTCCAGGGATGGGGCATCCACAACTTCTCTGGGTAACCTGTTCCAGTGTCTCACCACCCTCACAGAAAGGATTTCTTCCTATTATCTAATCAAAACCCACCTTCAGTTTGAAGACACTTTCCCTCGCCCTGTTACTACACACCCTTTCAAGAAGTTCCTCTTCATCTTTCTTGTAGGCTCCTTTCAGATCCTACAGGTCACAATCAGGCCACCCCAAAGCCTTCTCTTCTCCAGGCTGAAAAATCCCAGTTCTTTCAGCATTTCCTCATAGGAGAGTTCTCCATCCCTCTGATCATCTTGGTGGCCTCCTCTGGACTTGCTCTAGCAGGTCCTTCCTGTGCTGGGGATCCCAGAGCTGGATGCAGTGTTCTGGGTGGGCTCTCACCAGAGTGGAGCAGAGGGGCAGAATCCCCTCCCTCACCCTGCTGGCCATGCTGCTTTGGCTACAGCACAGGACGTGTTTGGTTTTCTGGGCTGAAAGTCTGTAACAGCAGCCTGGGGGATAATGGGTTGGAGACAGAGACCACTCACCCCAATGTTCACGTGGCAACAGAGAGAGTTTGTTCTCAAGCCCTTCCTATAAGGGCACTTGAAAAGCCCTGTCTGGATATTTTCATTGGTTTGATATCTACACCCCTTCAGGTTCTGGCCAGTGAAGTGTCTGCCGCCTTGGGAGAAATGTGACTGGGCAAAGCCCCTGTCAGTCAGCCCAGGGGCTGGTCAGTTTGCCAAACACAAGCTAGCTTGTACTGTGATATGTGGCCACACAAGTCTGCATGGCAAGGTGATGCCTTTCCATGAGACACTAGAAAAGGAGACCTTTTATTTTTCTTTTTGAAAAGAAGAACTGGCCTATTCAAGAGAATTATTTTTTTTTTTCATTTTACATTAGTAATCATTCATTGTGTGTAAAATTACTAATACAAGAAAATTTTTAAGAGCAGTGCCAGACTGGAACTAATTTTTTTTGTTCCTAACAATAGAATATGGCTTTGAGAAATTACGTTTCTTTTGTGCTCTTAGGTTCCTCTTTCGAGCTAGTTGCCAACCTTTACAAAACTTTGTGTTATCCTTCAAAGTTCAGTGCGTCCCTCTCCCAGAGATCACTGGGCTGAGTCAACATGCCAACCTACAACCCATGCCAGCATCCTCACTATTCCCTCTCTCTTTTCAGGTCCAGCTGAGGTGCACATCAAAACCAAAACCCAAGATGGTCACCCACACAAGGGGCTTCTTCTTTTCTCATGCCAGATGCTAGAATGGGTCTTGTGTGGAATTGCAAAAGATATCCAGGGTAAAACAACAGAAAAGGTGGTTTCTTGATATTACAGCGATGGAAGCTAAAGCCACTAGCTTCTACTCCCTTTTTCATCACCTCTTTGACACACTGGTGTATACCTTTTCTGGCTTTAGGTGCAGGCTGTACATCACTTCTGCTTCTTGCAGCAGCCCAAATTTCTGGTTTCAAAGACAAATAGTCAAGCTCTGGGATTTTGATGAGCTGATGCCAGTGCTGCCTGAGGTGGGATTTAGGACACTAAAACACACTCTGTCACAGAGATGCTGTGGAACTTCTGACAGGAACATGCAAGGTGAGAAGCTACAGGGAAGTATGGGAGGACTTTGGCATTTCTTTCTCCAAAGGAGCAAGGGTCAATAAAATTCTTTCTTTGGAAGTTCTTTCTTTTGCATCATGAATAGAAGTTCAGGATAGACAAACAAGAACATGGATTAGTGATTGTTTTTCCTGAGTTAATACTAGAACTAAAAGTAAGTTTTAGACCAAGGTAATTAGGTTAAGAAATTTTATTATGTACAGAATGCAGGATTCAGCTGCAGTGTTTAAGAGCATAATCTTGTATGAATATAATCCTTCCATATGAACTTGTGGACCTCAAATATTGTGGGTAAATTATGGCAAATAATCATTTGGAAACCAGCCAATAAGAATCTAAGCTAAAACTTTTCTTCTATGTTTCAGAAAATTTTCCTGTGTTCTTCTGCACTGAAAACAATTTGTCACTGTGGGAGATCAGCTGGAAATTGGATTTCAATTATTTCTTCAGTTAGCTAAGCAAAACCATAAAACATTATGTCATGAAAAGAAGGCATATTCACAAAGGGCTTATTTACAGCTTTGCTCTTTAGTTGAAAATGGCTCTGTTTGTTGGAAAATAAAAGACTGGGCATGTGTGTTTTTAGGTAACACATACTTTCAGACCTTCTCACTCTTGTGGAATCTTAATAAAATACTGATAAGATATATGATACCAGAGTTGCAGATACTGCTGTGGGGAGTATGACATAGATAAACCACATAGCTAAGACAGTGTGACTCAGTGTGACTAGAACTTAGCTTGTAAAATGAAAGAAAATATTCAGAAAAATATTTAGAAACTGAAAGTGGAAACCTTCCATTTTACAGCTTTCCAGCTTTTCCAGAATTATGTAAATCTATTATCACTCTTTCAATAATGTCATTGCTAGAAAAAGACTGAAACTTTATTTCCTCATATGTTTCTGAATTCTCATCTGCAAAGACAGTTTTGATTTTATGGGAGTTTCTCTTTAAAAAAAGCTCAAGTTACCTACAGATGCTTTTGCTCAAAATGTTGCCCTTAGCCATATGCAGAAAAAATAAAGGAAAGAAAGAATAGAGAGATAAGGCCATGGGTTTTGATCTGTGGCTATTCTAGTACACTTTAGTTCAAGACTGAATATCTTGAACAAAGATACTGTCCCACCAAAGAAAACCACCCTAACCACCTTAGTTTTCAGAACTTAGTAGGGCTTCCTACTGTCTCATACTTTACAAACCCAAATTAAAAATTTCTCACCAGGTACACAGTTTTCTAATTAAATAATCCCATGTATAATAACCTCTAAGTTGTCATTAACTAAGGAATGTACACAAATTCCTTTTAGAAGTTGGATATCCAGATGACCTTTTTAATTTCAGCAGCAGCATATGGATTTAGTAGAAACTATTTGACTTCTCTGTGCTTTATTTTTATCACTTATACTTCTAGAGATAATGATGGATTAATGTGTATGTCTTTTGTATTTGAACACAAAATCTGTCTTCCCAAATTATGAGAATAACTTCCATAGACATTCAGTGAAGTTGAGTTCATCCAGAGGCAGTGGAGAGTAATTATAACCAAAATGATCTGAATATCTTCTTTGTAGGAAATGGAGAAATTTGGCCTGTGGCTGATTTTTTTTTCAAATGAACAATCTATCATAGGGTTAACTTATACAGGCTGATACTTTCAGAACAAGATTGAGGAAATGAAAAGTCAGGGTTAGCCAGAAGACAAAAATTAAGTTCACAGTTCTAGAGGGCCTATTGACCCCCAGTGTGATCTACTACACAGCATTTTTAAAGACGCTGTTATAAAGTTCCTCTATGGAATATAATGTTTGCTACATAGCACCCCAATTTTATTGCAGAACAAGAGACTAAACAAGCTATGTTGAAATCAGACTTGCTTTGATTTAAGAAATTCCTTCAAATATAAACTTTTCTCACAGAGGAGGGACCTACAAGTTCCTCATAATGTCAGTTCTTAAAAACAGGGAGATCAGAGAGATCAGAGAGGATTTTAGAGTCATATAAATCTGTGCTGCAAGTATAGATGCTTCTTACCAACTTTCAGTGATTCCTATTTTTGTGTCACACTAATAACAATAATGTAAATAGCACATTTTTTCTGCCAATTCCAAAATAATGGTAAAAATTCAATTAATTCACCAATATTCTTCTTCCTTTATCCTCTTTCTGCTTCTTCTATTCCATGTGTGGTTCTTCCAGGCCACATAGGCAAAATACCAATCTAGCATGGCCTGTTACAATTTTTGTAAGTAGCAATTGACGCAGAACAGTCTTTGGTCATCACAGTGGGTGTTTATAGTACATCAGATACTTTGATGTCCATGTGACATGGTTATTCAAGACCAACTTGCTGCACATGTAAGCCTGGAGCATCAGCCACCTTGCCTTACTGGAAGTGTTCTCAATGCTAACACCTAGAGAGTTAATGGAGAAAAATCCTACTTTTGGGTTGCAATTAAAATAATTGCATCTTGCATCCCTCTTAAACTCCTGCATTAGGATGAGGTATTCATAAAATCTCTCTATGATCTCTCCGCTGAAGGGAGAATGACACATAGACTTGTTAATGCAGCTGTAGAAGTCTACTTTTAAATTGGCCAAAAATCCATAGTTCCTCCTCCTAACTGACCTCACACCAAATCACCAGCTATATCATCACAACACCCTGACGTACAGAAACCTCAGAACTCTTCAGTAGTTTGTAATTTGGACACAGTTATACCAACCAGGCAAGCAAGTTCCAAGCTCTGCCAGAGAGAAGTGCCCAAGTGAGGGGGCATAGCTGTGACAGCTGACCTGAACTGGCCAAAGGGATGGCTTGTGCCATAGAATTTCATGCCTACTATATAAACTGGTGGAATAACACAGAAAGGGATCTGATTGTGGTTTGGAGATGGGTTGTGCATCAGTAAGCAGGTGGTGAGCTATTAATTGTGCATCACTTGTTATTCATGGGTTTTCCTTTTCCCCCGTGTCTCTCTCTCTTCCTTTTTTCTTACTATTTTTGCTGTTGCAGAGTTATATTTTACTTCATTTCAACTACTAAACTGTCCTTACCTCAACCAGCAAGTGCTACATTTCTTTTCTGATTCATCTTCCCAATCCCACCAGGGTGGGAGAAGTGAGTGAGTGATTGTGTAGTGCTTAGTTGCCAGCTGGGGTTAAACCACATCCTCCCAAGTCACCCAGCCTTGCTTTCACTGGCCATACATTTTCTTTTATCTGCCTTAGCTCCAGAGAAAGGTCCCTGGTCAGCCAAGCCAGTCTTCTGCCTCACCAGTTTGACTTCCAGCATTTTGGAATTAAATACTCCTGTGCTCTGAGAAGGTGGTGTTTAAATTTTGACCACGGTGGTAGATCCCACCATCTTCAAAACCATTTTCTCAAGGGGCCTTACAAACTACTTCCCTGAGCAGCCTGAAGTCTGGTCTTCCCACATTCAGAATTTTGCTGGCCATTTTCCTCCTGTCACTAGATATTTTAAATTCAGCTGCTTCATGGTCCAAAATGTCCCCCAGTCACCAGTTCACTCATGAGACCTTGTTAGCAAGCAACAAATCAAGGAGAATACCTTTCCTAATCACCTCCCTTAGTACCTGCATCAATTTATACTCATTGCTACTCATCTCATACCCATCCTGTGCATGCTTCTCAATGGAAGAGGAAAAATACCTCTCCTCTCAGCCTCAGAAAGGCTAAGTGACCTGGCATTCCTGCCCATGTCAGTGAGGCTGAGAAAGAGGATCTGCTCCAAATAGGTATTTTGTGGGGAGGCAGAGGGAGATTGTGTGGGAGTAACTGTGGGATAGAGGTTCCTGTTTCGAGTATTACCTTATAGAGAGAGTCACATTACAGTTCATGTTATATTTAGACATACAGATTGTTTAGGCTTACAAACAAAACCACCAGAAATACACATTATTAAAATATAACTCTAAAACTCACAGTTTTTAACGAGGCCCTCATCTTTTTCCTACTTCTGTATTCAATCAATAAAAATGTTGTGAAAAATTGAGAAAGAAAAACCTTTCTTATCTGTTATATTATTATATAAACTTTTTTTTTCTTGTGTTTCTTTGTTTTTCTGTCTTGTGCCAAAAGAAAGGATCAGCCAGAACACTTAGGTGTGGAAATGCAAGGGGCATCTGAAATAAACAAGTTTAAAGCAGTTAACAATGACAACATCAGCCAGAGATGTCACCAAGACTAGTTGCCAGAAAAGAAAAAGGGCTTTGATCAAGAGGGGAGAAGCTACCCAGACTACTGCAGACAGAAGCACTCAGCAAGGTGAAAATGTGCTGCTTCTCCCAAAACAGACATCATCACATCAAGCAGAGAACCTGCCTCTGTCATGCTCAGAGGTTTAGGCTGCCATTAAAAAAGATTTCACTTGAAATACTCTCATGTGTTCAATGAGTCTGTACTATGAAACAGAGTGGGGAACAGACACAGGTGTTTATTTTTCTTCACTTCTTCAGGATGTCCCTAAAGTCAGGCCCATTCTTATCTCAAATGGTTATTCTCCCATCAGCTGTGGTGGGAGAGGGACCTGCCTGGGGAACAAGGAGATGAAGGAGGGCTTAAGGCTTCCCTGGAGAACCACAGCACAGCTAAAGAAACAGTGGGAAGAATGCTTTCCTTCTGTGATCTGATCTTACATGACTTTCACTTCCAAATTCTGTCTAAATTTTCTTCTGGGGACAGGTGGTATTCCTCAGACTCCAGCCCTGGCTAGAGCAGCTAATACCCAAGATACAGAAAGGGTGATCACCCTGGGCATGGGTGGAAAAGGTCCTAAACTGATAGTACAACGTTAGAGAGGAGCCCTAAAGTCTTCAGGGAGGAGCCAGCTCAGCAAAAGCCCAGGAGGCAGATGAAAGGCAAAGTGAGAAATCTTTTTGGAAATTATCACTAAATGTGTCTGAACTTCTGCTATGCTCTAGTATAGCCGCATGTTCCTACTTTCTTATCAGCTTTTCCACTTTCTCTTTTTTTCTTTTCCCTTCCTGTCTTTGTCGTTCCACCTGCCTTGTGCCTATTCCTCTGCTTCTCTGCTGTCCTGCTCCCCCTCCTTTCTTTCACAAAGCAGCCTGCAAGCCCTACAGAACCAGATCTCACACACTTTCCCATTTTAGCACCTTCCCTTCCTGTGCAGAGATCAGTGCAAAGCAAGGTGCGCATCAACTAAATATCTGTTCTGGCAACATTTTCTATTCAATTTGGAATTACTGAATTTTGAAGTAATTGTGCCTTTCATCTTGGGGTATAGCATCAAAGAGATATAACTTCCAGGCTTTGACAGTTTCCACAAATGAAGTTCAGGATCTTTTGTTTAGGATTATTTGATCGTGTGCATCATAACAATATTGACATGGAGAGTAGAGCTAAACAGTTTCTTGGAGAAGTTTGTTGTAAGCCAGAGAATTACTCATAGCTATGGCATTTTTCAGGCACTGCCAGAAGTAGGGCTGAGACTGAGGATTGGTTGGCCATTCCAGGACTGAACTTCTGCACAGCCTCTTCCTCAGACGGACATAGCGGGACTTCTGCAAAACCTTCTCAAGAAATACCAAGATAATGACATCCATTTTTTCATCCAGAAGCCGCTGATGAGCCATATAAAATGTTGTCTTGAAGCGGCCACTTTTAATATACCTGTTGGTCAGCACAAATATGGTCTTTTTGCTCAGCTGAATGCTCTGGGAAAGGTTGTCAAAGACTGGCTGTCCTGGGAGCCAGTCCCTTCCTTCCAGGCATAAATTGAACTGCCTGGCTTTTTGGTTTTCCAGCCTTTCAACCAGCTCTTGCAGCACCCACTCGTTCACAGCTGGGTCTTCACTGTCATAGGCAATAAAGGCGTCGTAGCAAGCAGCTGGAGAAGACAAGCGCCGATAGCCCTTCAGCCTGGCAGTGCAGTAATGGTAGCTGTACCACACGTCCCAGAAATACAGATGGCCCATCACTGGGATCACCATTAAGGCAAGGATGGCTGAAGCTGTCAGAGCATACAGGATCAGATATGATGTGTCCAGCTCACAGGTGTACAGATCCAAGAAAACCACGCTCCTTCCCTTATGTGCCCCTGGGCCAGCACAGGTGACATCAGTGGCCAGAAGAGGAATGGTGACCTGCGTCCGATTGATCCACCAGACAAACCACACAGCCTCACAGTTACACTTGAAAGGATTGCCGTGCAAAAGCAGCATCTTCAGGTTGTTAATGACATTTTCAGGAAAGCTAGATCTCTTAATTATTTCAATCTTGTTTGAGCTGAGGTCCAAGTACCTCAATGTAAAAGCACCTCTGAGAAAATATTTAGTTAATCGCTGAATGCGATTGTTTCGCAGCATCAGTTCTTGCAGAGATGAAGAGCAATTGGACAGTTCTCGGGGAACATTAGTCAGAAGGTTATTGCTCAAGTCCAGAGTTACTAGGTTCTTCAGAGAGGGGAGGTTTCCCCAGATAAAACTCTTCAGTCGATTATTTGTTAAGTTAAGGATCTTGAGACTGGGAGGCATTTCTTCAAAAACACTATGAGGCAAAAAACTGAGTGAGTTGAAGGAAATATCCAGTTCTTCCAGGCTGGTCAGATTCTTGAAGAAGGACAAGTATCTAGAATTGCCATCCACCCATAAAGCATCTAAACGATTTCCTCTGAATTCTAAAATCCGAAGAGATTGACTTTCCATTCCTGTATCAATAGTGGTAGAAATGTCATTCTCATTCATCATCAGCTTCCTCAAATGGGCTAGGTTTTTAATAAAACTAAGCAACTGTGTAACACCTTCTGCCATAAAATAATGCTGGTTATTGCTCAGATCTAGAATTTCTAAAAGTTTAAGTTCTTTGAAAGCTGTTTGGTATAGCAAATCAACCCTGTTGTTAGAAAAATCCAGATATTTCAATCCAGACAAGTAAGAGAATTCACTTCCATTTAAAGTTTGACTTATTGCATTATCTGACAAGTTGAGACATTTGAGGGAGCTAAGTCCCTGGAAGTCTGAGGGGTTAACAAAAAATACATTGTTTCTGCTTAAATCCAGAGTTTTTCCATAGTTAAGGCAATCTTCCTTAACTAAAGATTGGTAGGAAGAAGCTTCTATGTCTTTGGAACGGCAACTTCGCTCATACTCATCATACCTGAAATAATGCATCTCTTGTTGTACTTGCCTGTTGAATTGATCGACTGAAATGCCAGGATTAGAGCAAAATCCATAGAAGTTGCTTTCCCCTGAAGAAGGAGAAATTTTATTCACTGAGAGGTCAATGAACTTAAGAGCTGGGAATTCTTTAAACACTGTCATGTCTGCAATTTTAATAAAATTAGTCCCGAGATCCAACATGGTTAGATTCCTAAGACTGAGTAGTGGATGTAGATCTCGTGCGCTCAGTTCTTTAAAGACATAACCCTTGAGCCTCAGGGTTTCCAGGTTAGAGAGGGAGGAAAATGTCTTAGAAAGATTCAAGTAGGGAGAATACACCTTCAGTTCAAAGTTAAAGGACAGATCAAGCTGCACAAGGCTGGGGAGAAATGTCAGGAACTGGGCATCTCCAATCTCCTTCATGAGGAAATTCTGGGAGAGGTCAAGTTCTTTGAGATTCTTGATGTTTTTAAACCAGCTGCTGGGTATGCTCTGAAGAGAGTTACTGTGAAGCCGCAAAATCCTTAAATTTTCCAAGGAGTCAAAAGCCTTTGAATGTATCTGAATTGAGGTCTTGGGACAGGGAATGCAAGGATATGGGGCATCATAGCAACGTGGGCAATTGCCACTTAGGTCGAGAATTTCTAGGTTGGGAAGGCCACTTAAATCCTGTTCTTGAATCTCTTGAATCATGTTGTTGTAAATATACAATTCCTTTAGAGTCGATGACAAATTGGGTGGGACTTGTGTTAAGTTATTGGACTTCAGGGATAGAATTGTTAACTTTTTCAGTGCCAGGAAGGCTGTTTCCTCAATTTCAAATGAAACATTGCATGGATTGCGGTAGTAACAGTTCTGTCCAAGATACAATACCTCTATGTTTGCTAGCTCTGAGAAGCTGGCTTTTTGGATAGAAAAGATATGGTTTGCTTCCAGGCTCAGCAAGGTTAAAGTAGCAGGAAGACCTCGGGGTATTCCTGCCAGCTGGTTTGCATCCAAATACAATGACTTCAGTCTTGTCAGGGCAGCAAAACTGCCATACTCAATTTTCAGCGGGCTGGTGCACACATTATTTTTGGGCCCCAGTTTTACAGGCACACAGTTGCATCTGAAGTCAATCTCCTGGAGGTTTTCAAGATGATCAAAGGATGTTGGGTAGATGTGGGGAATATGGTTAATACTCAGGGTAAGGTTGGTAGCATTTCCAGGGATCCCTCTGGGGACTTCTGTAATGCGCCGGTCGGTGCAGTCCACTGTCACAGTATCTTCTGAAGATTTAACATCACAGGGTAAAGTTTTGGGAAACCAAGCCCCTGACAGCAGCACTGGGAATATGAAGAGCAAGATAAATGACAATGTGTTTGACATCTTTGCACAAGGTACCTAAAACCAAGGAAAAATGGAGGTGTTAGTTTAATGCAATGAGAATATTTCATCGATACACTGGGTCAGGTCAACTATACATCTAAATTCTGGTTCTTGTTTTACACTGACCAGGAATAAATGTGCAAGTAGGATTAGAAGTTTCAGGAGACACACAATGGTATTTCCTTTCCTTTTTTTTTTCCCAGCGGAAACAGCATTTTATGCATGTGAAGAACATTATGAGACTAATGAAAGAGTGTCTAGCCTAGCCAAATGGCCCCTGATATCCAAGCAATTGCCTGTCTCCATCTTTTATGGTGGAGCAATGTACCCCAGAGCCAAGAACATTGGCCGAGGTAAGTGCCCATGGAGCACAGCAGAGAGCTGATAGGGAAACCATAGAGGCTTCTTGCACTGCAAGACATTTTGCTCCATCACGTGGGTACCCTTTACTGTGCATCTGACAATGCACACCACAGTAGACCATGAAATGCTGGCTGTCACCAGCCATGGACACAGAACCTGCAGTCAGAGAGGGCAGTACTAGCAGCCACTGCACATCCAAGTCCACCTTTAAAACCAGGAAGGTGTAGGAATGAGGCCTACAGCCATGAGATATGCTGTTACATATGTGGTAAGGGGATTTCCATGAGATCTGTGGCTAAGGGCTTACTCTGGGCATGATGGTGTGCTGAAGTGTGATATGTTATCAGGCAGAAATGGGTAACCCTTTTACCCTCAGTCAGCCAGGTAGAAGAGGAAGTGATGCTAAAGTTTCACAATTCTGTACTTTCCTTGTGCAAGACCTAAAGTCTTTGTAATCACTTTGTTGCTCTTGGTATCCCTCATTTACATAAAAGTGACTTCTCTCTGTCCCCCATTAAAGATGGCAGTAACAGAATATGTGATCACAGTCTCCCTTCCACTTCTCCCAAAAGTATAAACTGACATTTGAAATCTTCATTGGCAGAGGATGAGAATACAGCCATTTTACAGACTAGTCAATGGAGTTATTTCTCTCTCTTCACAAAACTAGGGATGCTTCTTTGGTAAGATTTGCACTGGGAGCACTTACATGGCACTTTTATACATTTGTATGTTGCAAGTATAGTGTATTTATTAATTATCCAATAAATTGCATTGTTAGTGAATCTGTGTTCATGGGAGTTCTTATTGAACTAAACCAGACTTGCAGTGAGTAATCAGTAATACTCACAACTGGTGAATCTGTTCAGGAATGAGATGAAGCTTGTAGTGTAAATCAGACTACTGTTGCATCTGGGAACCTGACCAGACCTAGTAGTATTTAATTGGCTCAAATCAGAAATTAAGCCCAAACACACCCAGCCCCTCTGATTTCTGTGGACCAGCTGGAAAACAAGGGAGGTTATTTTATGACAGATTTCTACATACTTAATGCAACAGGAGGAAAAGCTAATTAGATTCAACCTTTCAAGATGTGATAAACCAAAATAAACACTGTCCAAACATTAGAGCATGACATGGGCAAGGTATGATTGCAGTCTAGATTGAAGACACAAAACATGAACAAGACTTTCTACATGAACTTGTATGCAGCCATTGCACTCAGACCCTTAATTTTTGGTGCTTACCCAAGTTGCTTACTTTATTGTCATTAACCTAGGCTACACTGACATTCAAGAGAGGAAGGGGGGAAGGAAGAGAGAGACTGAGATCCCTCTCCAGCTGCTGCTTGGCTCTGAAGATTGAGGGAGCTCTGGCTTACTACACGCCAAACAGAGAGTAATGCTGCACATTTAGGTGCCTGTAACTAGGTGCAAAGAATCTGGGGTTTGAAAGTCTTCATGAATATACTTGTAAGTTTCTCATGCAGTTCAGTTTTTTAGGGACTTAAGTGTGGTTGCAGAGCCAGCCTAGCTTTTTGTGCTTCACTTCTCTGTATATTCTTCCCTTTCCTGAAAATCTTTTTAATGCATTAGCTATTTGAACTGTATAGAGTTACATTCTGCTGCTGTATCTGGATATTCACATGTGTAAAACCTTGCGATTTTAGTACCAGAAAAAAACAAAAAGACTTCTAAACAAGAGCAAAAAGGAATGCTGTCTTGTGCAATGTGTTTGCAACAAGAGGCTTGCTTAATAGTACAGCTAGAGTATGGGAGCTGTTATTTTCTCTATGATCTATGCTTGGCTTTTATAAGAAGTTTGAAAAGAACTAATCTACTGATCTTAACTGGCATGTGCATAAACTCTTAATTATTTAGGGTGTTCTTCAAATATTCAGCAGCAGTACAGCTATGTGTTTCTGAAGGAAGGTTTTCTGCTGGGGTTCCATGTATTTGTTCATGGGGGAAAGGCTAGAGGAACACCTCAGAAGTTACAGCAAGTAGAAAATATATTATGCTCATTCTGAAGTACAGGAATACAGATAAATCCTTTCCTTTCATAATTCTCTGCAGCTTCTAACCATAACAGTAAACTGAACCATTTGGAAAACAGAGAAGCAGAATATTTTCTTGAAAATCTTCCACAAGAGTTCCAGTCAAAAATGTCTATGAGTAAATTTAAAATAGAAGTTTAACATACCATATTCTTTGTGCTTCTAGGTCTGACAGATTAGATTCTGGAAGAAACCATAAACTGGAGCAGAAGAGAACAGCATCAAAGTGGTTTCCAGTGGTTCATCTGCGATGTAGGGGAGAATGTGACATGACATAACTCACTCAAGACAACAGTAATCTACACTGTATCTTCTTTCTCTTCATCTGAACACCAGAGGAACACAACTTCAAAATCCGTAATGAGAGAGTGTGAGATTAATCAGTCAGGAGACAAAGGCATCAGGAAAGGGTAATACTCATGTGATCAACAAAGTTTGCAGAAGCTCAAGTTCCTTTTTTTATTTTCCTTTTTAAAATGTAAGCTGCATGAAGGGAGACAAAAATTGTTAATTGACATGGAAGTTTAGTAATTTTTATAATTGTTATTTGGGATTTATTTCTGCAGTTACTAGCTTCAAGGATTCAGACCTTTCTAAGGATCACTTGTGCGCTAATATGAGCAGACAAATCTCTTAAGCGGAATACTTTATGTAGAGGTCTGGAAGAAATGCCTGTTAAGTGAAAGGAACTTGGGGAAGGGAACCAAAACCGAGACAAAAAGGATAAAGACATAGGTAACTGAACACAAAGAAGTGAAAACTCTGTGGAAGAGTGTGCACAAGTTGGATTGTGAATGATTTCTTCAGGTAACCAGCCACATCCATGGTACGTGTCACTGGGATAGGAGATGCTTAGTGTTCCCTTTGCTTGCATGAAGGTTTTCTAAAACACAACATCCAGTCACCCAACCTTGTAATTTTTGACAGGTGCTCCCTCACAATCTATGACTGCAAACTGTGGAAATTTTAATAGCTGTACCGACACTTAGCAGTTTCTTTTGCTTTCCAGTTGATCTTTTTTTTTATTTGTTTTAACATTAGGAACTTGTTGTCAACCAGCTAAGAGCTCAAGGAGTTTCAATTCTATGTAAGATGAAACTGCAGCTTTAGCTGAGTGCTAGTAAAATGCAGAGCCCTCCTTATCTTTATTTAGTTTTTACCTATGAAATGTGGGAAGCAAAATACAGCAATAATTCACTTCAGAGATTGAGGCAGGGTAAATGGAGGGGAGTTTTCAGAAATCCAGGACTTCTGAACTATAACTTGAGTTTTAGAGGCACAGGGAGTTACCAGTTTGCTGATTTTAAAAGTTCAGTTTCCCTCAGAAGTTGCACAAAATCTCTTGCCTCCTCTGAAACACAAAGAAACTGAAAGCAGAAAAGTGCTTCCTACTACATCTTGTGTTAGGGGAGGATCTACTGGTAAGAGTAAATGTATATTATGGCTGCTGAGAGTGAGGAAAATAATTTAAAATAAAGCAGAAGTCCTTAATTGTCTTAATCCAACATCTATAAATTTGGTTGACAGTTGGCTTGTAATCAGATTGGTGAACTCATATATCCTTTTTTTTCCCCCTTTATCTACAGGAGGTTGCTTTATCTCATTTGTCAAATCAAGATTCTACTGTGTTTATTTTAAATCTTAATAAGTTTGCTTACAGTCTTAAGGTCTTGCTGCAATGTCTTTTCTCCAAAGTGCTGACCCTGATTTCAAGAATTAGGCTACAACTCCATCTATTCATGGTTAATACAGTGCAGCATTACGTGGCATAATTTGCCAACAAAATTATTCAAGAAAGCCGGTTATCTTGCTCAGTTTTTGAAATACATAAGTTGAATTTTCAAACTGAAGTTGCTGATAAGCATTGCAGAAATGTGTTTACTAAAAATAACCAAAAAAAAAAATAAATAGAAGACAGCACGGGAGGAGATTGGCATACAACAAGGGCAGAGGAAGCACTCAGGGAAGGCTGGTGAGGGAGGACACGCTGACAGATCTGCATTAAGAGCCTACCCAAGCTGCCCAGGGTGCTGAGATATGGCTGAGGGAGCCACTAATACCACAGAAACAGACACTGCCTTTTCTGAAAGCTCAGGCTGCCTCAGGCTACCTCAGTACCAGGACTGACTGTTTGGTTTACAACAGGTTAAAATTGTTTGCTCAAAGAAAGGTGCCCAGCACTCTTATTTTTGAAACTGAGTTACCTTCAAGGAAGACAGAAGGCATCCTGAAATAGCTGAAATAAGATGGAGCTATCTTCCAAGTTCTCCAGGGTCAGCACTGCAACTGTGTCCCTTCTGCTTGCCCCTTCCTCATGGGCAGATAAGACAGAGTAGCCACAGACATCATTCCTTCTTTTCCCTGAGGGATGATGAGGAGAAGTGCCAAGGCAGTAATGCTGGAAGTGATGGCGCACGGCAATGGAGAAAGTGGTGGCAAATCATAAAACTGGCAGGTTCAGAGGAAGTGGGATCCTCAAATCCTGCTTCTTACTGATGACAATGCTAGCCTTTTTTCATATTTCATGTAGGTAATCCTGCCATGGTTTATGAAGGCATCTTCAGGCAAGAGCACTGAGGGAGCACTGGAGCAGCCCCTGCAGGACAACGTGGAACTCAGACACTGCTGGACCCAAACAAATCATATAGCAGGAGTGTAGCTCCATATGAAATAAAGGTTTAAGATTATGACAGGCAAGCTACTGTAACATAGCTCACATTAGACATGCAATTTAGCTCACATTAGAATGTCATTTTATGGAGTTTTAAAGACCATGAGACATAATTTTTTCATGTATTTTAGACCTTAATACTGTCTTTTTGACAACCATTTCTATCTGTGAGGGATACAATTCAATAGAGATTATCTTGATTCTAATGTTATGAACTGCACTTGAAATGGATTGGTTTCTCATCTCCCTCTATATATGTATATTTATACATGCAAAACCCCTATATGCAATAGGAATGTATTTTGTATAGTGTATATATTGCATATTATGCATAGTGTATATATTGCATATTATCCATATAGTTGCAGATACACCATAGCACAAACGTTTTTACTTGTTTAACTACGTCCAGAGCCCTGCCATTAACAGTGGTGCAGCCTTCCCCTCCCAGCCTTGTGACCTTCCTCCCTGGTTGCTCTGCAGCCTGTCCTGGAGGTAGATTTTCCCTTTGCTTTCACACCACTGTTCTCTGAACCCTAACCCTGCAAGCCTTGGTGCAACCAGGGTCTCCTCAGAGCTGAGCAGCAGTGGCACATGCCTCATTCTTGCCTTCCCTGAAAAGTCACTCTAGAAGTGAAGTGTTGATGTGTGGCACTTACACCAGTACACCCTGCTTCAGCCCCTGCTCATGGATTTAGTTAATGCCAATTCATGAGGCAAGCAACCATCTCCTGTCACTGAGTGAATCACATCTTCATTACTCCTAACCTTATTCTCAGACCCTGAACGTTCTGTGAACCCAGAAGAAAACCCAGACAAACCATTTTTTCTCTCCTCCCTCCCATCCTCAAGGTTCCTGGGCACCAGGTGACTGCTTTCCTCTTTACTGTCCTGGAGGGTCCCAGGCCCCTGGCCACCAGGTCCCCGTGGAGGAGGGAGGTGAAGTGCCACAGCCCATGGTCTAGAGATCCAGCCAGTTATGAGGCATAAGGGGGGGACCTGACCCAGAGCTGCTGCTGGACAGACAGTGAAACCCATCAACCTCCAGTAGCAGGGATGCCTCCACTATTGTTTGCATCCCATGAGGATGGAGGGAGTGACTTATTCTTTTATATGTTTTGAGAGTCTAATTATAATTGCTATATTGATAGAGCAAAGCATGGACTAAGATTAGACTTGATCTGCACAGGGTTCAAGTCACTAAATTTATTATAAATTCTGTATTACACTACTTACAGCTTTTACAATGTTAATTTATTTTGTAGAAATCCTGTGGCATTTTAATAATAATAATTGATGTGCTCTACTAACCATAATATCCTATCAAAAATGCTTTCATTGTAACTACAATAGAGCACCATCATAATTTTGCCAAAGACAGCTCTTCCCTTTGTGTCAGATGAAAACCATCCACTACGAATCCTGCTAATAAGAGCAGATATCTAGGTGTATACACATGCATGGGGACACAACACCTAATCTGAGCAGGGAATTCAGCAAGTCTCTATGATTTGCCAATTCTGTACAATTTCTTTTATTTTTTCCCTTCTTTTACATTTTCTTACATGTATAGCCCAACACAGGCCTGGAAAAGACAGACATGAGTACCCACAATCACATCTCATTTGTCACAACAACCATAGTGTGTCTGGCTGAGATGGGGCCTGTTTTCTCCATAGCAGCCCTGTGTACCCTGGTACAGATTGGTGACCTAAGCAGTGTGGGTTACACACCAGCATGTGTGTAATCCATGCTGTGGGGGGACTTGCAGAGCCTCAAGGCCTTCTCCACTCCTCACAGTGTTGAGCAGGCTGTGGGTGAGCCAGAGTCTGGCAGGGGGCACAGTCACAATTATGGAGCTCAGCTGACTAAAGGCATAACTCATACCATTAAGGTTCTATGGGCAGCAATAAAACTGGGGAGGGGTGGCAGGATTTGGATTTAGCTAAAGCAGCCATCTCTCAGAGGCTAGCTGGGCACTGGTCTGCTGCCAGGAGGTGGTGAGTGATCACTTTTGCATCACTAGCCTTTTTCTTTTTTCCCTTTACTTACTAGCCTGGCTTTATCTCTGCCCAGGAGCTTTATCTCTAACCAAGAGCTGCTCTGAACCTGCCCTCCTGATCCCTCCCCCAGCCTGGATGTGGATGGATGGGCCTTGGCTGCCAGACACGCTCAGCTGCCACTGGGTGCTGCAGAGACCACAGAGCGCCAGAAGTGACAGCAGACGCCTGAAAAACGACTGAGTGAGGGACTTGTACAGTGAAACACGCCCAGGTTTGACTCCCCATAGTCACTGCCTCAGAAACAGCCTCTGAGTGTTTGACATTTAGAACTCCTTGAGTCTATGACAAGAGCTTCCAGCCAAGCTGCAAACATCAAATACTCTTACCAAGAAAGCCAAAAACGTGTACTTTCACCAGGGCAGTGGAATGATTAAAAGTAAGGCTTACAGACTAAATTAGCCAAATCCTCAAATTTCTGCAATGCAATGGAGTATATTTTCAGTTATCTCAAAAGAATGCTGCAGAGAGAAGAATGTTTCCCACCAGGCTAAACTGACAGATCTTCAGACCAGAATCCAAGCATGGACCAGGGAGCATAGAAAATTAAACACCAAACCCCTCACCATTTTCTGTTCTCATGGCTTTAAATTCGGTCAAAATGGAGGCAGTTTTCACAGAACTGTTGGAAGTCACCTGTAACTCTTCAGAAGCATTTTGGGTACACATACAGTAAGATTAGTTCTGCAATTCTGCTTAGCTCTGCTCCTTCCTCCATCTCATCAAATGCACTTGAGTAGGTTTGCTTCCAACAATCTGAGAAATACAAATTTCCACTGCTCATGAAATGCAACTCAGATTCCCAAGGAAATTTAAACATTGTGTCCCTTCTGTCAGATCATAAAAAAAAAAGAGAAGGGTGATCTTATTATGGAGATGTTTACCAGTCTGGTGTGATTAACAGTTCATCCTTATGTTCAAGACAGCTGGAGCATGATTTATGAACAAGGTTTGTATGACAGTCAGTGTTCTATTTGACTTGTTTTAATGTTTCTCTATTTGACTAGAGCAGGCCACAATCTGCATAAGAGTCTCGAAAGAACAGAAGCCCAAGCAACCTCTTGGCACAAGTAATTTTGAAGCTTTATTTACAGTACTTGTGCACAGGGAAGGCAAATAATTGAGCACTTTATTTGAAACAAAGATATAAAGCAACTGAACTGATACAGTGCATTAAATGCCTTTAGTGTAGTGCTCAGGTGTAAACTTTGGTATAATTATGTTGCCCCAGACTTTGGGCTTATTAACAACTTAACTGCAAAGTAATCTGGGTTAAATGATCTTGCTTTTAAGAAATTTCTTTACCAAATAAAACAATACTGTTGATTCATTGTGTTATTGTGTTAAAACATAGTTATAGGCTCGTCAGCAAGGAGAGGCAGTGCAGGGAAGTCAGGGAATGGCTCTTTATCTTAGGGAGGGGTTGGTGATGATGTGGTTGAGAGTCTCTGGGAAGGACGAAGATGTGTATTGTTGTGGGAGTATGCTATCAACCACCCATCTGGGACCATGACACTAAGGAATTATTCCAAAAAGAATTAAGAAAATATCTTTAGGTCAGCTGTCCTTGTCCTTATGGGTGATCTTAACTTCCTAGACCTCAATTAAAAACACTATACAATGGACACAAGCAGTCTTGGAGCATGGTGAAGATGTTTCTTGGTGGAGATATTAAGGGAACCGACTAGGGAACATGCCCACCTAGACATGTTGTTTGGAAGCAGAGAGGGATTCATGGGCAGAGTGGTGATTGGTGACTGTCTCAGTCACAATGAGCACAAAGTAGTTGAACTTCAAATCATTGGTTTACAAACACAACCATAAGAAAGCACAGCATCATAAAATAATTAAGGTTGGAAAGACTGTAAGATTATCAAGTCTAATCATCAACCTAGCACCATGACCATGTTCAACATTAAAACATATCAAGTGCCATATCCACGTGTTTTTTAAACAATTGCAGGGATGGTGACTTCACCACTTCCCTGGGCAGTCTGTTCCATTGCTTGACAACTCTTTCCATGATTTTTTTTTTTTCCTAATATCTAATGTAAACCTCCTCTGGTGCAACTCCAGTCCATTTTCTTCCATCCTGCCACTTTCTACATGAGAGAAAAGACTGACTCTCACTGAGTACAGCCTCCTTTTGGGTGGTGGTAGAGTGATAAGGTCTCCCGTCTCCCTGAGTGGCCTTTTCTCCTGGCTAGACAATGCTATGGAGAATTGTGTAAAAGGCTTTACTAAACTGTAGATAAACAACATACACAGCCTATCCCTCATCCTAAGAAGGTCATTTTGTCACAGAAGGAGAACAGGTTGGTCAAAGAAGACCTGCCTTTCATAAACTCATGCCAGCTGGACCTCATACCCTGGTTTTCCTGGTTTTCACTTCTTGTGTGATGGCATTCAAGATGATCAGCTCCATGGCCTTCACTGGCACCGATGTCAGGCTGACAAGACTTTAGTTCCCCAGATGCTCCTTCCAATGTTAAAATCAAAACATCCGCTCTTCTAAACAGGCCGTGATCTTTCTTCTGCTTCTGTTGTAAATCAATAACACCACTATGATAATTTAGAGGGAAAAAAATCCTTATTGTCTGCATTAGTTTTCTTGTTTGTTTTTGTGTTCTTGTTTGTCTGCATGTCTAGTAAACTAAATCAAAAAGGGACTATTTAAAGAAATGACCGGACAGAAGACCTAGTCAAGGAACTACCTGAAGCAGCTGAGATCACAGAATCATAGAATGGTTTGGGTTGGAAGGGATCTGGAATATATCTAGTTCTTTGTCTCTTTGGTTTAACTGAATTTCTCTGTCTGCCTTGTGCCTCTCCATCTGCCTATCTACTGTCTTCTCCTTCTTCCTGTACCCATGCACAAGGAATCCCTTTATTTTATACAGCCTACAAGGTCTTCTAAACTCATAACTCTCCATTTCAGTCCACACACATACTTCCAAGTCTCTTCAGATTTATGAGCTTTTTGACTGTGCAACAACAGGAGAGTTCCTGCACCAGACCCAAGCCCCTGACATCAGTCCCAACAGAATTTGCTTTCTCCAGTTTCCCCACTCAGACAGAAGTGGTAGACTCAGAAGATGTAAGCCTGAGATGAAAAGATAAGAAATCTTTTATTTTCCCAACTCCTAAGATCAAAGAATGAGCTTTTCTAAAGCTATTTCTGGACACAAATGTGCCAGTGATTTCTTTTCGTGATTTTCATAAATACAGCAAATAGATAAACTATACATTTTTATTAAAATCCCATTTATTCCAACAGTGTCTGAACAGCAGCAACTTTAGGCATGGTCCAACCACTCCATTACACTGCATATTTAGCGTGTTGACAAAGGGTCTAAGCCACACTTGTCCCAAACACAGGAGATGCTGGAGGCCTATACTGAACTAAAAGCTGGAAGTGGTGATTTTCCATAACAGTGACTTCCAGGGGGTAGTGCATCATTTCTTGCTGCACACTAAAAAGTGCCAAGCAAGGGGCATGTCTATCATAACAATATTTAAGGGAAAGGGTAGAACTAAACAGTTTCTTGGAGAAGCTTGTTGTAAGCCAGAGAATTACTCATAGCTATGGCATTTTTCAGGCACTGCCAGAAGTAGGGCTGAGACTGAGGATTGGTTGGCCATTCCAGGACTGAACTTCTGCACAGCCTCTTCCTCAGACGGACATAGCGGGACTTCTGCAAAACCTTCTCAAGAAATACCAAGATAATGACATCCATTTTTTCATCCAGAAGCCGCTGATGAGCCATATAAAATGTTGTCTTGAAGCGGCCACTTTTAATATACCTGTTGGTCAGCACAAATATGGTCTTTTTGCTCAGCTGAATGCTCTGGGAAAGGTTGTCAAAGACTGGCTGTCCTGGGAGCCAGTCCCTTCCTTCCAGGCATAAATTGAACTGCCTGGCTTTTTGGTTTTCCAGCCTTTCAACCAGCTCTTGCAGCACCCACTCGTTCACAGCTGGGTCTTCACTGTCATAGGCAATAAAGGCGTCGTAGCAAGCAGCTGGAGAAGACAAGCGCCGATAGCCCTTCAGCCTGGCAGTGCAGTAATGGTAGCTGTACCACACATCCCAGAAATACAGATGGCCCATCACTGGGATCACCATTAAGGCAAGGATGGCTGAAGCTGTCAGAGCATACAGGATCAGATATGATGTGTCCAGCTCACAGGTGTACAGATCCAAGAAAACCACGCTCCTTCCCTTATGTGCCCCTGGGCCAGCACAGGTGACATCAGTGGCCAGAAGAGGAATGGTGACCTGCGTCCGATTGATCCACCAGACAAACCACACAGCCTCACAGTTACACTTGAAAGGATTGCCGTGCAAAAGCAGCATCTTCAGGTTGTTAATGACATTTTCAGGAAAGCTAGATCTCTTAATTATTTCAATCTTGTTTGAGCTGAGGTCCAAGTACCTCAATGTAAAAGCACCTCTGAGAAAATATTTAGTTAATCGCTGAATGCGATTGTTTCGCAGCATCAGTTCTTGCAGAGATGAAGAGCAATTGGACAGTTCTCGGGGAACATTAGTCAGAAGGTTATTGCTCAAGTCCAGAGTTACTAGGTTCTTCAGAGAGGGGAGGTTTCCCCAGATAAAACTCTTCAGTCGATTATTTGTTAAGTTAAGGATCTTGAGACTGGGAGGCATTTCTTCAAAAACACTATGAGGCAAAAAACTGAGTGAGTTGAAGGAAATATCCAGTTCTTCCAGGCTGGTCAGATTCTTGAAGAAGGACAAGTATCTAGAATTGCCATCCACCCATAAAGCATCTAAACGATTTCCTCTGAATTCTAAAATCCGAAGAGATTGACTTTCCATTCCTGTATCAATAGTGGTAGAAATGTCATTCTCATTCATCATCAGCTTCCTCAAATGGGCTAGGTTTTTAATAAAACTAAGCAACTGTGTAACACCTTCTGCCATAAAATAATATTTGTTATTGCTCAGATCTAGAATTTCTAAAAGTTTAAGTTCTTTGAAAGCTGTTTGGTATAGCAAATCGACCCTGTTGTTAGAAAAATCCAGATATTTCAATCCAGACAAGTAAGAGAATTCACTTCCATTTAAAGTTTGACTTATTGCATTACCTGACAAGTTGAGACATTTGAGGGAGCTAAGTCCCTGGAAGTCTGAGGGGTTAACAAAAAATACATTGTTTCTGCTTAAATCCAGAGTTTTTCCATAGTTAAGGCAATCTTCCTTAACTAAAGATTGGTAGGAAGAAGCTTCTATGTCTTTGGAACGGCAACTTCGCCCGTACACATCATACCTGAAATAATGCATCTCTTGTTGTACTTGCCTGTTGAATTGATCGACTGAAATGCCAGGATTAGAGCAAAATCCACAGAAGTTGCTTTCCCCTGAAGAAGGAGAAATTTTATTCACTGAGAGGTCAATGAACTTAAGAGCTGGGAATTCTTTAAACACTGTCATGTCTGCAATTTTAATAAAATTAGTCCCGAGATCCAACATGGTTAGATTCCTAAGACTGAGTAGTGGATGTAGATCTCGTGCGCTCAGTTCTTTAAAGACATAACCCTTGAGCCTCAGGGTTTCCAGGTTAGAGAGGGAGGAAAATGTCTTAGAAAGATTCAAGTAGGGAGAATACACCTTCAGTTCAAAGTTAAAGGACAGATCAAGCTGCACAAGGCTGGGGAGAAATGTCAAGAACTGGGCATCTCCTATCTCCCTCACGAGGAAATTTTGGGAGAGGTCAAGTTCTTTGAGATTCTTGATGTTTTTAAACCAGCTGCTGGGTATGCTCTGAAGAGAGTTACTGTGAAGCCGCAAAATCCTTAAATTTTCCAAGGAGTCAAAAGCCTTTGAATGTATCTGAATTGAGGTCTTGGGACAGGGAATGCAAGGATATGGGGCATTATAGCAACGTGGGCAATTGCCACTTAGGTCGAGAATTTCTAGGTTGGGAAGGCCACTTAAATCCTGTTCTTGAATCTCTTGAATCATGTTGTTGTAAATATACAATTCCTTTAGAGTCGATGACAAATTGGGTGGGACTTGTGTTAAGTTATTGGACTTCAGGGATAGAATTGTTAACTTTTTCAGTGCCAGGAAGGCTGTTTCCTCAATTTCAAATGAAACATTGCATGGATTGCGGTAGTAACAGTTCTGTCCAAGATACAATACCTCTATGTTTGCTAGCTCTGAGAAGCTGGCTTTTTGGATAGAAAAGATATGGTTTGCTTCCAGGCTCAGCAAGGTTAAAGTAGCAGGAAGACCTCGGGGTATTCCTGCCAGCTGGTTTGCATCCAAATACAATGACTTCAGTCTTGTCAGGGCAGCAAAACTGCCATTCTCAATTTCCAGTGGGCTGGTGCACACATTATCTTTGGGCCCCATTTTGACAGGCACACAGTTGCATCTGAAGTCAATCTCCTGGAGGTTTTCAAGACGACCAAAGGATGTTGGGTAGATGTGGGGAATATGGTTAATACTCAGGGTAAGGTTGGTAGCATTTCCAGGGATCCCTCTGGGGACTTCTGTAATGCGCCGGTCGGTGCAGTCCACTGTCACAGTATCTTCTGAAGATTTAACATCACAGGGTAAAGTTTTGGGAAACCAAGCCCCTGACAGCAGCACTGGGAATATGAAGAGCAAGATAAATGACAATGCGTTTGACATCTTTGCACAAGGTACCTAAAACCAAGGAAAAATAGAGGTGTTAGTTTAATGCAATGAGAATATTTCATCTATACATTGGGTCAGGCCAACTATACATCTAAATTCTGATTCTTGTCTCACACTGATGAGGAATAGATGTGCAAGTAGGCTTAGAGGTTTCGGAAGGCATATGTTTTTTTTTTCCCTCAAATGCTTTTTTTTTTATCTCCAAGAATTCTAGTATTAAAATAAATACCACTCTCTCAAAAAGGAATTTTTAAAAAATATCTCCTGAAAAAGTGAAAAGGGGTGAATAAAGTCTATGTCTCTATGAACATTCTTTTAAAAGGGAAAATAAGAGGCATTAAACATCCTGCAGATTGCCTTTGCATAAAGGAATAGATGAGCACAGCTATTTTTTCAAATTGTATGCAAGATGGGTGAAATCTATATTCACTTAAAAGCTTGTGTAAACTTTCAAAACTTCACTAACAGGTGATTGAGTTCCTAATTCAAATTTGACATTATCATAAGTACTCTTCCTCTAATAAGTGTCAAAAAGGATGTAGAGTTGACCTAAGCCAGTCAATGTCTATATTTCAATAAAGTTTCATACCATTTTGCATTTTCACTGCCCAATAAGGGAAGAAGTATGAAAAAAAAATATCAATTTGAGGTGGGGACATAAAAAGGCAAGTTTAAAATTAGGCATGTTTTATAAAAGACTAATAATCAGACTACATAACCAGAGCTAAAATCCCACAGGCATGTTAGGAAGCTTCTCTGTCTGTCAAGTCTTTGCTGACTTGTCTTTGCTGACAGATTTGTGTGTATTATGGTAAAGGTTTTTAATATTTCACAACCTACTTGTTACTTCCTCAGCAGCAGTCAGTGTCCAGGAAACCCTGGCTGGCAGGCTGCCAGCTTAGCTTGTGTGGCACAAGCAGAGACCGTCCTGCTGCCTTGCCTAGCACCTTAACTGCTTGTGTCTGGTGCTGGTCAAGAGTTTTAAAGACAAGTCACCCCACGAAAATCAACAGCCTCATTTTTCCCTTGAAAACTCAGTGGTGGAGGCTTGCATGGCACATAGAAGGCTTAAACGAGGATTGGTTACGTGTGGCATAATAGTGATTAAATGTCAAAACCCAGTTAAGCAGGTGAAAATTGGATGATTTGGTAAAATATTCAAGATACATGGAAATGTTTTTATCTCTTTAGCTGGGACACAAGAACATACAGAGACCTGCCTAGCAGTCTGTGTGAACCCTGTTGAGTGCTGCCAAAGGTGTGCCTTGCAGGTGACACAGGCTTGGAGGTGAAGTGAGGCTTCCTCTTGCTCACCCTGTTTACTCTGAGCACTGTGTCCCCTGCACAAATTTGTGTTTCTGTGTTACCTTAGAGAACTATACTGATCTACCTCTGCATCTGTGTATCGGGAAGAGTGCACTGGTGTCTTACAGGGCAGCAAATGTGAGAGAAGCCAAATCAGGTCTCACACAGCTCTGCACTTCTGCTACCTTGACTCAACATGCAGATGGCATCACTTTGGTAATTCCTTCAGTCATCTTTGGAATTACAGAGCCCCAGTACAGAAGGAAAAATGTGAAAGTCCACTGCAAACCTTGAGTTCAGTGTAACCTGATACAGTGACACAGTGCTGCAGTGCTACCATGGTTTCTTTGCCCATTCCCTGGAAGTGCTGCAGTGCTTTCTTCTTTTCCACAGATCCTCTGGGAAAAGACAAGGTAGCTAAATACCATGGCTGATAGCCATGGCAGTCATTCATAAAATTATTCAGGGAAGGATCATTTGGACTGACCAGGCCATGCCTGTGTATTCATATTTTACTATCTCCAACTCTTATTTTCATTTGCTAGGTATCAAATTAACCATCATTTGGCTTATTGGAATTCACTTAGGAAACTCACCCAGAGTTCACTGGGTAAGAGAGTTCACCAGTGTTTTCAGTACAGTCTAGCCAATCCGCTTTAGAGCAGGATTAAGTTTTTTGATCTCCAGATGTAGAAAAGCACTTGGATAAAAATGATAAATGAGAATAATCAGAGTAAGTGGGGAGGGAATTTGGAAAAGGTAAAAGGCATTAATTTCCTCTCACCACCCAAGCTTTTCAGTAGAATCCTGTTTTCTCCAGTAATGTGGTCAGGGATGTGGGAAGGAGAAGGAAGGACTCTGCCATTGCTATTAAATTACATGGAAAATTGAAGGTCTTTCTTAGAGTGACAAGAGACACTACCAAAGAAAAATCTGGATATATTATTGAAAAAAATTGCCTTCCTTAATTCTTTCCCAGGGGACACAGCATATTATACATGTGAAGGATGTTAGGAGACTAATGGAATACCAAAGAACACCTATCTACCATGGCCTGTAATGTCCCAGCAGCTGCCTGCCTCCATTTCCTGCATTAGCAGACCAATTAGGAGCCCACAGTTAGTCTGGTTACCCAAGGCAAATGCCCATGGAGCACAGCAGCACTGAAATTTGAGTGGGAGAGAGAGAGAGGCCTCTCTGCAGGAACTGCTGGGTTTGGAGATCAAGGGAGATCAGCCTGAGTACACACCAAGCAGAGATTAATGTTGCACATTTAGGTGACTGAAATTAGAGGCAGTGAATCTGGGGTTTGAAAGTCTTCATTAATATTTTTTTGAATATGTTTCTTAAGAAAAGACTCTTGAGTCTTTTACAATGCTCAGATTTTGAACTCTCACATATTTCAATATTTTTAGGAACCTAAGTGTTGTTGCAGAGCCAGTCTAGCTACTATGATCTTTGTGCTTAATTTCTTTGTATGTTCTTCCCTTTCCTGATAATCTTTTTAATGCATTAGCTATTTGAACTGTATAGAGTTACATTCTGCTGCTGTATCTGGATATTCACATGTGTAAAACCTCATGTCCATTCTAGTACCAGAACAAACAAAAAGACTTCTAATAAGAGCAAAAAGCAATGCTGTCTTGTGCAATGCCTTTGCAATGAGAGGCCTGCTTAAATGTACAGCTAGAGTATGGGAGCTGTTCTTTTCTCTGTGATCTGTGCTTGGCTTTATAAGAAGTTTGAAAAGAACTAATCTACTGATCTTAACTGGCATGTGCATAAACTCTTAATTATTTAGGGTGTTCTTCAAATATTCAGCAGCAGTACAGCTATGTGTTTCTGAAGGAAAGTTTTCTGTAGAGGTTCCACATGCATTTTAGGTTATGACAGGAGGAAATGGATGAGAAAAATAAACACCGAAGAACTTAGAGCATTTTGATAAGACATTCATTGCTCATTCTGTAGCACTGCTGTACAATAAGTTTTAATGCAAACGAATACTTTCCTTTCTGGTCATGATGCACTGCATTTTCTAACCGTAACAGTAAACCGTACCATTTAGAAAACAGAAAAGCAGAATATGTTCTTGAAAATCTTCTACAACAGTACCAGTCAAAGATACCTAAGAGCAATTTTAAAATGAAAGTTTAACATACCATTTTCTGTGTGCTTCCAGGTCTGTCAGATTTGATGCTGGAAGAGACTATAAAAACAGAGCAGAACACAGCATCCAGGTGGTTTCCAGTGGTTCAGCTGAGGCGCAGAAGAGAACGTAACAAGGCATAACTCACTCAAGACAACAGCAGAAATCACTACTCCATCACTATTTTTCATCTCAATTGCAGCTTGAGAAATAATTGAATGTGAAACAACTGCTGCAACCTACTTCCTCTAACATTTGTACTTTAAACAACAGCACCTCATCTACTGCTCCACCCCCACAGAAACAAGGGAGTACTCTTATTTTTCCCCCTTTAAAAATATTCTTACGTTACTCATACATCCATGTGCTTTTATTCTCATATCCTGCAATATGCTCCCTTCTATGCTACTTTTGAACAGTTTTCATTTCAAACTGTGTTTTACCTAGATACAGTGCCACACCATGAAAAACTATAAAAACTACTCAAAAAAAGGTTAACACCCAAGCTATGGGGAATTCCAAAGGACAATTGTGAAATATTTGGCCACAAAGTTTAAGATCAATCAGCAAGGAGAAAAATGTGTTACATCAGCATGTCAGTCACTTCAGATTAAACTAAGATTTTGAAGAAGCTCAAGTTCCTCCTTTCCCCCTCCCCCTCTTTTTAGTGTAAGCTGCATGAAAAGAGAGACAGAAGTTGGTTATTGATGTTAACAATAGCTCAGTTTTGGAAGTTTAATCATTCTTATTATTGTTTGATGTTCACTTCTGATGAGAACAGCTTCAAGAAGAGGGATGGTTCTAAGTTGAAAACTCTGTTGAAGAAATGTCTATTAAGTGACTGGGACTTTGGGGAAGGGAAACAAGCCCAATGAGGATAAAATAGATAGTGGCAAGGGCACAGGAAATGGCATACAACAAGGTCAAAACTGTGTGGGAGAGTGTAGAAGGGCCAAAGCTTAAAACTACATGGGTAGACTTACGCTGATGACAATCCAGCATTTCACAGAACATGGCTTCTTTCAGACAGTTTCATACTTACAAGACTCCATGCTCACTAGAACAGAATGGTTTGATTTTTAGGATGTTTATTAGGTGGAGTTTGTGGGGTTTCTTCATGCCTTCCTTCTCCATATATTTTTCTTTAAATTTGAAATTGCAATTTATAATTTCTCTGACTACAGTGGGGGTGAGAAATTCATTTCAGGTGATAGGAACCTGAAGAATAAACAAGGAAAGAATTTGTAATCATTCTTTCAAATTTTCTGTGTTTAGTGTCTGAGTCATATAGACATAAACAGGGAAGATGTACAGCATCATTGCTATTTCAATCAAGGCCTAGAAAAGGGCTTATTAATTCCTAAATATATTAATTCAGGACTATATTTCTCACCTTTGTGCCTGAATCCTAGAAGGACTGCAATGCAGAATAATTCTTCTTCTCTTTACTGATAATTGGATTTTGCTTTTCAAAAAACACTGAGGTTTTCATTGGGTGCTACTATAACTAATGCAAAAATCTTACTAAAATCCTGCTGTGTGTTGAAAGACCATTCAAGAAATTTCTGGTAGGAGGAAAACCTTCACTCTACACTAGCAAACACTCTACACTAGCTATCCTGCTTTGGATATTTCACTGTGGATGTCACAACAAAGGAAAGTTAGCTTCCCCTCATTTACATTATTGACCTTATAGCAAAGATAATGTGCTTAACTAATTATGAAAGAAGAGAATGATTTGACGCAAACTGGACTGTGTTGATTTCTTCAAATACCCAGCCATGTCCCTGCTATGTGACACCAGAGCATGAGATGCTTAATATATACTTGTTTTGGTTGCAAGTGGATTTCCTAATCCATGTCCAATCACCCAAACCAATAATTATTTGCAGGTGCACAAGATCTTTGGAGATCTTCCTTGCAGTCTAAATCCACAAACTTCAGACACTCAGCATTTTATTTTGAAATAAGGCTGATTCTTCTTTATATTAGAAACTTGCTGTTGCCCATCTAAGAGCACAGGAGTTTCAATTCTCTACAGAGTGAAACTGCAGGTTTAGCTAAACATTAATAGAAACACAGAGTGTGCTTTTGCTGCTTTTTTTTCCTTAAGCCAATGAAATGTGGAAAGCAAAATACAGCAATATGTCCCTTCAAAGTGGGAAATATTGCTGTATTTTGTAAATGCACTGTAGTTCAGAACTCCAGAATATAGTTTGATTTTTGGAGGCACAGGGAGTTAATGGCTTACGGATTTTAAAAGTTCTGTTTCCTTCAGAAGTTACACATAATCTCTTGTCTCCTCTGAAACACAAAGTAACCAAAAACCAAAAAAGCACTTCCTACTACATCACATGTTAGGGGAGGACCCACTGGTAAGAACAAATGTATATTGCTGCTGCTGTGAGTGAAGAATGTAATTTAAAATAAAGCAGGAACTTGTAATTGCTTTAGCCCTTCATCTATGAGTTTTGTCATCAGTTGGTTTGTAATCAGATTGGTGAATTCATGCTTCCTTTTTCCCCCTGTCTTCTAAAAGAAAACTTACAGCAAGTTGCTTTAACTTATTTATCAATATTAGGATTCCACTGTGTTCATCTTAAATCTGGGTAGTTTATTTGCAGTCCTAAGGTCTTGCAGCAATGCCTTCTATCTAAAGTGCTGACCCTTTTTTCAAGAATGAGGATACAACCTCACCTATTCATAGTTAATACAACATTCAGTGTCACATTGCATAATTTACCCATGAAATTATTCAAGAAAAGCAGTTATCCTGCTCAGTTTTTGAAATACACAAGTCAACTCTTCTAACTGATGTAGACATATGTGCAAAAAGAACCAAAAAGAGAAATGGATAGCAAAATTGGGGAAATGATAACAAAATCACTTGCAGATGCCTTAAAGCTTCTGTATGTATGATCTGTGTATTTAATGTAAGCTCTTTGGTGATAGCCGTTGCAGAAATGTATTTGCAGGCACTGAAACTAACCAAAACAATAAACAGGAGACTGGCATTGGAGGAGACTGGCCTACAACAAGAGCAGAGAAAGCACTCAGAGCTTGGTGACCATGGAGAAAATGACAAGGTCTAAAGACCAAATAGAAATTAATCTGGCTACTGCAGAAAAAGAGAATAAAGTATTCCTATAATAACAACCATTACAACATTTGGTTGTTAGCATTAACAACCAAAGAAGGGCTAAGGAGAATCGTTACCTCAGTTCAGTTTTGGGCTCTTCAGTACATAAAAGACATTGATGTTTCACTCCCCACTGTCCAATACCTCAGCACCAGATTCTGAGCTCTTGACATTTAAAACCCCTGGAGTCTATGGCAAGAGCTTCCAGCAAAGCTGCAAACATCAACTACTGTTACCAAGAGAGCCAAAAATGTGTACTTGCACTAGGGAAGTGGAACAAGTCAATATAAAGTTTATGTACAAATATGAGCTAAATCCTTCAACTTCTGTAATGCAATGTGGTAATTTTTGTAAAATTTTGTGGAAACTTGAGTTCCTAGGTGCAGGGATAGTATTTTAATACACATTACTCGTCTAACAGAAAGACTGAGAACAGTTCCTAATAGGATTCAAAGACCTAATTACAAAATTGCAATTTTGAGTCCCGACCCCCCACCCTAATCCAGTACTGAGTGCATTACCCATACTTGGCTATAAGCTGTCCTATAACACATCAGGAAAAATTGTTTTCATAATTATTTTAATTATCTAATGTTTAAACATTAATGATTTGTTACTGTAGCCTAGTTCACTCACTGCGCAGTCAAGTATTGTGGTATTTTGTAACAGGAATTTGGAGAAGATCCATTGACTCTGCAGGCTGAAAACCCCTGCATTTTCAGATACTTTTCAACCATGGTACAGACCAGTCTGTGTAAGTGCATTTAATTTTCTCTTTGGACTTGGCACAATAAATCTTTATAATATTAACAGGAAAGCTTTCATAAAATTATTCCTATCATCACAATCAGGAATGTCTAAAATGACAGAGAAGAAAATGAAATTTACACCAAACTGCTCATGATCAAAGCTTCGTCATTGTTTGCACAAGTGATATTAATAATACTGAAACATCCATCTTACAAGACAGCAACTTTACAGAATAGATGTTAAGCAAACAATTTAATGTGATAAGAGCTTTACAAAAGAAAACAGCAGCCCCAAATATCTTGTGGGGAAAAAGGTGAACATTAAGTGTATCAAACAGGTCATACAATGTATATGTTAACAGTTCCTCAAAATTAACATGACCTTTACATATTGTTAGGGCTTACAAAATACTGTTCATGGTACTTAAACATAAACAAAAAACCCCAGATATTTGCCCAACAGATTAACAGATACAAGAAACTCAGGTCTGTAGCATTTAGCTCAACACAGAGAATGATCTTACACATGTACATCCTGTTAAGTTCTGTGAACAGTTTGTAGTTCTGTATAGAAAAGTGGATCTGATGCAGCAGTTAGCCAAATGTGAGAACAGGCACACAGAAGAACTTGCACAGCACACAAGACTTCCAGAGTCTCAAGAGAATTCTTAAGGTTTCTGCAAGATGGAGATTTATTGCCCATTTACAAAGAACAAATGGCAATTACAAGACAAATATGATAATTAAACATACAAGCTCTCGAATTGTACAAAGATAATAATTTCTCATGGTTGATGTGCATAGTTAAAAACAGTGCTAGCTTAAGAGACCTTTGCAAAGATGCAGTGTAATCCCCTGCAGTTACAAGGGGACGTGACTGAACAGGTAAGACACTGATTCACCATTGTGTGTTCTTCGAATTGCCTCTGCCAGGATCATGGAAATGTCAATAAACTGAAAGAAAAATTGAGAAGAAAAATTTGATGGCATGCCAAGAGCAATAAACTATGCTGTTTAGAGCCATATAAACAAACAGTCCATCTACCTTTGTAGTTTTTATTTCTAGAAAGTAATAAAACATTAAAGCTTAGGCACTAAATAGATACATAAGAACTGCAATAATACCAAATAAGAACTCAAAAATTGAGTAAGAATGCATTGACTAGGATCACTGAAGAGTCATATTGTTGAGTGCTTCTGACAAAGGGCATGCTGTCAAAAAGCCCCACTATTCTTGCCATCAGATGGCAGTGTCTGCTTGACATAAACAATTTAAAGGAAGCACACCTTTTTAAGTGCTTGCCCTGTTTCAATAAATACCAAAATTTAAGCTTTTAAAAAATCCAGTAATGCATTTAAAACATCAATCTTTTATGCTTTGCTCCACTCTATACTAAGGAAAACCTGAAAAGGGACACATGACTTTTCAGAACAATTCCATTTGTGTTTTTCAAGAAAAAATAGTGTTACCTAAGATTTCTGTGGCCTCCTCAACAGAATAACTAAGGTCCTACACCCAAATATTGTACGAATAATATTGATTTAAGAAAAAAAACCAAAAACCCAATCAATTTTACATTTTTCACTCTTTCACAATCAAGCACAATACTCAAGGTGCGGGAAATACCAAATATTTTTGGTATTTGCCAAAAATACCAAATAAGTGCCCTATTACCTGAATCCCCTTAAAACAGTTCTTTAGCATGTTTTAGCAAAACGTTTTGCAAACAATGTATTTAAGAGTATTAATTTCATCTCAAGGCACAAATTCTAGCACCTGTGAGCAGTAAAATACAGATACTGAGTCTAAAGAAATGACATAACACCACTGTACCTGTATTTTTGGGCAATGTTTCATTTTCTCCTCTTGGGGGATTGTGTTGGTTACCACAACAGCCTCAAACGATGCATTATTAATCCGAGAGAGGGCAGGACCAGAAAAGATGCCATGAGTCAGAATGGCATAAACTTTAGTAGCTCCAGCAGACATTAACCTGTAGAACACACAAAAATAGCATGCTGTGATGCCTGTGTACATATATGGTTATAGATGAAGCCAGATACAAATCTCTAAAATGCATTTTACTTACGAAGTCCTATATATAAGATATCTACAAAATAATTCTGATATTTGTATAACCTGAAGAAGTTTGAATTGTCTCAGAAAATCCCCAACAAAAATCATAATTAAATTTAAAAGTTCTTATTTGCAGCAGTGATACTAATCTACAATGCTGCACTTTTGACCATACCAGCACAACATAAAAATGAACTCCAGTACAAGCTTTCTATCTTAACCAGGCAAAAAATTAAATAGGTTGGATGGCAGTATTCACAACTCCATTGTGCCTCTATTATTGTCCACCTTTATTTTCATTTGCAATTCAAACAGTTCTGCTTGGAAGGAGTTTCTGAGGAAGAAGAAATGTTAATGATTAAAACCGTAGCTTACTGCAAAGTTGTGGGAAGACATGCTGCTGATCCAAGCACTCAGTGAAGTGATGCATGAGGAGGAAAAAAGTATAAATCAAAAAACTAGAACACCTTGTGAATGACTCAAAATATCCTAATTTAGTTTCTAATGGCCTCAATGCCTCCAGATGCTCAGCTATGTCCTAACTGCTTCTCTAGCCTTAGAAACAGAGGCCCTGAGGAATTTTATCAGATCATCACAAAGGCACAGGAGGAAGCATAACAGAGAAAAAAAAAAGACAAAACCACAGAAACACCATCTCATTTTGAATGATTTAACAGAATTTAAAATTTCTGGTCATTTTCAGCACTACATTTAGTACCTGCAGCCTAGAAGGTGTATTCATTACAACAGGGTGAGTGTGTACCAAGTGTGTGTATTTGAGCTTGTACTTAAGCAAGTTCATTTGTTGTATCTGAAAATATGTTCCTTAGTTCATCTGCTTGATGTGCATCTAGGTTGCTGAGGCAAAAAGAGTTCTAGGGAGTATTTTGGTCCATGAGCCTTATTATACACAAAGTACATCCCGCCTGGATTTGACATTAATGAAAAGCACTAGCTCATGCCAAGAGCATGACACACGGCAACATCACTGAAGCAAAAACATCTTTCTTAGTGAAAACTGCAGATACATTGAAGGTGATTGACAGCTTTAAAATTTGGTCTCTAGAAATGGACTGTAGGAAAAGGAGTGCTTCTTTCAAAACAGGAAAGAAATAAAGGTTTTTGACAGGAATTAACTTCCTCTATGCACAAGAGTATTAAAAAGATGTTGGCTAGGCAATTTGTGATTTTGATCTGCAAAGGGCGCAGCCCAAAAGAATACTTTGAGGTATGATGCAGATTAGAATGCAGATAGCAAACAACTATACAACATCTCTGCAAAATTTCATCAATTTTCCATGACAAATCTAAGAAACACAAGACTATATATGAGTTTTTGACATCCTTTTTGTAGGTACAAATAACAAGTCTGCAACTAAAGACTGTAAACTTGTGAGATTAACTTTACTTCAAACCACCAAGAACAATGTCTAGCTCACTTTTTGCTTTCATACCATTTCCCACAGCATTCCCCTGTGGAAATCTGCATCTCGTAGCTTGGACAGGTATACTTTTACTGGGTAAAAAACTGGTTGGATGGCTGGGCCAGAAAGTGGTAGTGAATTGAGTTCTATCCAGCTGGGAGCCAGTCACTTGTGGGGTTCCCCTAGGGCCAAACCCATTTGACATCATCAGGGATCTGGACAAGCAGAGTGGGGCACCCTCAGTTAGGTTTGCAGGTAACACCAAATTGGGTGGGGGCGTTGATCTGCCTGAGGGCAGGAAGGCTCTGCAGAGGGATCTGGACAGGCTGGATCAATGGACTGAGGCCATTTGCATGAGGTTCAATAAGGCCAAGTCCTAGGTCCTGACTTGGTCACAACAACCTCATGAAGTGCCACAGGCTCAGGGAAGAGAGGCTGAAAAGATGTCTGGTGGAAAAGGACCTGGGGTGCTGGTTGAGAACCAGATCAACACGAGCCAGCCTTTCTACTAACCTGAAAAGAACCAGCATAAAGGCACCTGGAAAACCATAAATAATCCTTTCTACTGAGCTAGAGCCTCAGTTCTGCTGCTAGAGCCTTAGTTGGGATAGTGGGTCTACATTCACAAGCTCCTCTTCACAAGAAGTAGAACAGCTGGAAGGAATCCAGAAGACATCACAATTGAGCAGAAGTCTACAAACCTTGTGGAAAGACTGAACAAACTCAAGTTCCTCAAGTCAAGAGGGAAATGAGAACTCTTTAACCTACTTTCAGACAGAAGACAGGAAAACTTATCCTCACCTCCCAGGTTGAAAAGGACAAGTAGTTTTATGCTTAAGATGTACAGTGAAAAGTAATATTATATTTGCATTGGACACTATGGTGAAAATACTTCAGAGTGTTAAATCCAGTAAAGCTTTGTTAAAGATTGCCTAAGAAGAGTGGAAAGGCTCCATGATGAGGTTCAAGGAGGGAATGATTTTTGAGCTGTTGCTCCTGCCTTGGAACTGTAAAGTGCACTTGAAAGGCCCAAGCCCTTTTCAAGTTATGACATTTTATTTATTCTGTGCTCTTCCTAGGTACAGATCATATATTTCTGTAAATATTTTCTCAATTTCATGTTCTAAAGAAGGACATTGCTGAACCACAGAACTGTGACCTATCAATTCAAGGCTTCGTATCAATGGCTTCATACTAGAGAGGTCAGGTTGGGTTATACGCTTTGAGGACAACTGTATTCATCAGCTGTGCAATGAGTGAGAACACTGCAGTGAGACAGACCATAATAACACTTACTTGTCTGCTGCATGACATATTGTGCCACATGTGTCAGCCATATCATCAACAAGAATTGCCACTCTGTCTTTCACATCACCAACCAACACCATTCTGTCCACTTCATTTGCCTTCTTTCTTTCCTTATGAATGAGAGCAAATTCCACATTCAGTCTGTCAGCAATTGAAGTAACCCTAAGTTACAGGAAGAAATACACCAAGTTTAGAGAACCATTTTAAAAGGAAAAAACAGTCATACAAATGTTTTTGTCACAAAACAGAGTTTTTGTCTTCTGGCTTTCCAATTACCACAGCAAAAACTTGTGCAAAGAATGAGACAGATAGAAGAAATCTTAATTAATTGCTAATTATGAACCAGAGTGTCTTAAGCTATACCCCAAAAATCGGTTTTTTAATTGAGTTGACTTTGGTTTTCTGTCATTAAGTGCCTGGCTTTGAAAACATTTCAGCTATTCACAAGCTTTTATTAAGCTGCTGCAATACCAGTCACACTAGGTAATTTAAAGTAGGGGGAAGTAAATTCTAAGCCTACGGGAATGTGCACTTTAACACTCTAACTGGAAAATACCATTGCAGGGTTTGAAACCAAGCCAAAGGGAGAAAAAAAACCCAAACAAGTTAATAGTGATTAATAATTCTTTTCACAGTACTTGACTAGTAATCAAGTAGCTTACTTCATTAATAATTCCCTTAGCATACATCTGCTTGACAAAGATCTTTTAAAACTCTTCAGGGTGACCTCTGGTGGCCAAACAAACGTGTAATAATAAACTTCACCTGTTACAGATTTCTGATTGCCTTTTTCCAGTTTGTTTATTTACTATCTATACTAAATACAGTGAGAGTGATCTTCGAAAAATAAACTTGTATCATTAATTTGATAATGCAAAAATATTTGGTAGGGGAAAAATGCTGTCTTCTGACTTGAATTCTAAGCAAAGATTGTATTTTGTGTTAAAAACAAAACCAACATAAAAACCAAATGCAAAAATAACAGTATCCTGATAGGAACAAACAAAGAAATTTAACTGACTAAGAGATCTTTTAGAATGCTTTCTATGTTCCTCACATCCTTAACTTGATTAATCTAAAAAACAAAAACCAACTAGGAGTTCCATTCAGTCTTATTTCTCTAAAAATCATTACAAGATGAACGCTCACAACTTAATTGAAGACTCAAGGACTTCAATTAAAATCAAATTATGACAGTCTTTCACACTCTTCCCCATACTACATTTCAGACATTTAAATTGCTATGGGCTTACAGGAGTCTTACTTCATTTGTCTTTGTTCCCTCTGCAGCAGCAGCATGAGCAATAAAACCTGAGAATAAGCATTTTGCCTCAATGGCATGCTTTATGACCTCACCACCCAGCCTGCTTCTCAGCTTTGGTATTGGTTTATGCTCAATCAATACCAAATAAAACAGAGTCTGCTAAATGAGTAACACATGCTGTGAATGAAGAAAGCCTCCAATGAACTAAGTTTTCTATTTTTACACTTTGCCACTCAAACTTTCATTCCCTTTTTCTAGTATTTATAGTGCAAAACTTGGGTTCAGCAAGTTTACATCTGGAACTCAATAACAAAAGAAAAAGAAATGAGTCAAGCAAGCTCTTACCTAAATGCCAGCAGGTACAGTGGGAATAGGCCATATGCCTTGACAGAGAAGGGAAGCTTAGGCAATTCCAGAGCGAAGCAGGAAGGGGTGCAGCAACTTGGCTAAAGAAGCAAGCAGCAGGGAAAATCTCTTCCCTCTGGTGGAGGGATTCAGCTAATGAGGTCATATCCAGGGAGAGAGAAAAATATCTTCTTTAGAGTATAGAAAACTCCTGAATGTTTTTAAGCATGAACAGCATTGGAAGAAGTAGTTCTGTTTCTACAATGCAGTTGGATTCATCAGTGATGTACTCTTTATCTTGCACAATTCATAGAGGAATATAGAAGACTAGACAAACTAGACCATTAACCACTAACTATATGTAAAACTAATTGGTTTAGGCTTGTATAGTACCTTTTTGCACCACCTGCATCAGGTGAGACTATGATACAGTTTCTCCACTCGGGAATGTTCTCTTTAATCCACTGCAGGACTGCAGGTTCTGCATACAGGTTATCTACTGGAATGTCAAAGAAACCCTAGTCCAAAAGAGAAAGAGTTTCATGAATATGTGTTTGTATCTCACCTGGAATGAAGACAAAGGGAAAGAATCAAGCCTTTGCCTTTCATGAATGGCAGAACTTCATTACTATTTTACACTGGTCTATTTCTGCTTTTGATACTACTGTCAAATGCTGCTGAAGTCACATTAAGGTCTTGAAAAATATCACCCAAGAGCAGTGAAAAAGGAAACAGGTGTTCTCAATTGATATAAAAATCAGGAAAGATGATCAGCTTCAGGCACTCAAGTAAATTCATGCTAGTGGAAAGCTCTCAAAACATCCAGTGAATAATACTCAACTTCCATAAATTTCAACTGCTTGACATTAACAACAGTATTTCAACATGGGGAGGAAATGGAATCTTGGTACAAGTTGTAAAAACGAGAAATCTGGTTTAGACCTTTTTATTTATGTGACAGCCATCTAGCATAATAAGAAATTCTGATTAAATGGAGCACCAGAAATGAAAGATTTGGTGTTTTCTGTAAAAAACAAGTTCTCTTAAAACAAGGTACACATAAGAATGACAAATTATGTCTGCTCTGTGTCTGAGGCAAAGGTTTTGTGATTTGTTGGATTCAGCAGTAAGGCAGATAAGGGTTGCCAGGCTCCATCTCCATTTCTTTTAAGAAAATATTACACCCTTGGCTGTAACAACAAAACTCTGCCTAGGGCAACACTATAATCTCTGACAAGGCTAAGATTAAGAGAACTTGCCCCAAGCCAGTATATTTTATATTCTGGAAGCTCTTACATTAGACTTGGCAAATTCTGCCAAAGCTTCAATGCACAAATATTTGAAGTAACTGCAAAATCACCCCATAAAATCGAGACTGGTCTCTTTCTAAAATGGAGTTTCATTAGAAACAGGTAGCAAGACTTTCTCTGAACCCTCACAGTTCTGTGCATGTCCTTTCAAAATACTGAACAAAGCCACAGAGAATTACTATCAGTTTGTCACATTAATTCAGTCGAGCTTCTAGGACAGCAGGTAAGAACCAACAGTTACCTGGATCTGAGAAGCATGCAAGTCCATGGTGATGATGTGGTCAGCCCCTGCCACTGACAGCATGTTGGCAACAAGTTTTGCAGAGATTGGTGCACGGCTCTGAGAAATAAAGCACAAACATTTACATTTAAAAAATATTTTGACTAGATGCAAGGAATCAGAAGATTAGCTATTTTTCTTGGTTTTTTCCTTTACAATATTTGGAATCTAGATATGAAAAGCTTCAGAATTTTAGTCAAACCAACCTGTCAATCTTGTTATTTGGGTTTTGAAACTCAGTAAAGCATTTAGGAAAATCAAAAACAGCTTGCACAGTCTGCCTAATAATGCTTTGTATTAAAGAGATAAATTTTCGGATATAGTTTTCCAATTCTTCTACTTAAAAGTTTCAGCTAACTTCACTTCTCTACTCTACAGAAACACTCAATTCTATCTTGTTCTAAGAAACATTGCAAAATCCAAAGATCAAAGGCAAAATGAACCCAACTTTTGAGAACACTGCTTTAAAACAATGTTAGTATCAAGCATTTCTTCATAACACAGTAAAGCTTGTAGCAGATCCTTGTTGGCAGGGGTCTTTTACCCTAACTTTGTTATTTAAATTTATGTTTAATTCCTGGATGCAATTAGGAGTCTAGAACTCCCAAAAGGCACAGGGGAGGATGAAGAAATCCTAAGTAGAAAGAATGAAAGAAGAATAAAAATCTTATTAGCAAAGTTAATGCCAATGTGAAGAGGTTTTGAAAAGCATCAAGGATGCAGAACAAAAAACAAGCAAAAAAAGGAAACTATGACTGGAAGAGACCTCACTTTTTTTTAGCTACTCTAAAGTTTTTTCATTTTTTTAAACTCTGAAAAATCTGTTTCCCTAGACAGTTTTCTCTACACTAAACAAAACCTCCTGCTTTCTTTTGCTAATCTTTAAATAAGGCTAATAACTGGCAATAACATTAGCATAAAGGCAGAACTGCAAGTCAGAGTTTCCATCTCAATATCAGACTGCTTTCTGCTGGCACAGTATTCTCTCCTGCTACATCTCCTTATCAAACAGCCTCATTTCACCTCCCAGGAACTTCCTCTCCTTCCAGCCCATACACACAATTACAGGGTACCTCTGCTTTCCTTCCATTGATGCTCAAGGGCATAAGTGACAATGAGCTGAATCACTGACAATTTAGCCTGGATGTTTTTCCATCTGTGTCCTATCAAGAAGCCAATATTTTCATCAAAATTGTTCCTAGTTTAGGTGGACACTTTAACCTGCAGATTGACAAAACACTTCCAGAATAGAAACTGAGATACTGCAGTCTTGTTTTATGGCCAGATCAAGTTTATCACCATCATTACTGAAATTCTTCATTTTGGAAACCATCCCTTTTGGGTGGTGTGTTTCACAGAACATCACCACCATTTTGTCAGTGTAAGACACACAGAAAGCAGATGCAACAGCCAGCACTTCCCTAGATCTCTGCAATTCAGATACATGTCACTTCCAGAAAAGTTCATCATCATTACTGCTTCAGCACAGTTGATTTTCCACTTACTGAGAACAACACTGCTCTTCATTTAAGTTGAGTTCTGTAAGTTGTCCAAAGCTTTCTGGATATTTCTATTTTTAGTAGCAATTTTTTGTTCATGCCATTTGAATTCCTGATCACTTCAGCTCATTTTAGCACCTGACATTTTTAAGCTGGACTTCAAAATACTCTCAAATCTCTGTCAACATCTAACAAAAAAAAAATTAGTATCTATTATTTTCATTCTGTTGCAGTGTTCTCTTACCAGCTCTCTCCAAAGCTCTAGTTTAAAGCTGGACTAACAGGTAAATCTGAAATGAGATTGTTTGCTCTCCTGATTGTACTATCCTATCTTTCCAGGCTAGACACTTCCCTTCATGGGAACCTCATTTAACCTGACCTCATTATTCAGAAACTTGGATGACAAAGGTGAATGAGAACTCATGATTTTCCTTATAACATAGTTTGTAAGGTTCCCTTTTGATGAGAGAGGTAAGAACACAGATTCACAGTATTCATTGTTCAATTGTTTGATGTAATTTTAGATTATTTTCAGAATTATTAGTGTGAAATGCAGCATTAGATTATGTACAGAAACAAAATTGTTAAAAAAATCACTTGAATTACCAGTGGCAGGGGGAATCCACAAAGCTAATATAAACAACATCACAAGAGTAACTGTGCAAAGGACAGAAAAGTTGAAAGTAAAAGTTGTCCATTAAGATCAAAGCTTGTTGCCTTTAAGCATCTTAGTACATTGTCTTGCTCAAATTTCATCACATGCACACTGAAGAGAAAAAAAAAAAAAAAAAAGAAAGGAAATCAAAGAAAGCCTAAAGATTTATAACTGGAACTTTCACTTCCAAGAAAGCCAGTTGTGGAGTGTATGGATACTGAATGTTCACTGATGCATTACCCAAATTTATAATTTCAAAACTTAAGAGATTTGCTTTGAAGCCTCAGAAATTGACAGCCATTATCTTGAATATCCAAATAATTTTTAAACTAAATCTAGGGGTTTTCTTGTAGCAATTATTCCACAGGATTACTGTCATGGCCTAGGTGAAACACAACTGAAATCAAGAAGTGAAACTGAAAATGTTCCTAGTTATACATAATGAAACCCAGTAAGTTTCACCCTTTAAGGCCATATTAATGGAAATGCGTAGTGTTAGATAAAAAAATAAATAAATTATACCTACCCAACGCTCCACGGACCCCTTCTACAAATCAAAAAAACAAAGTTACATGAGCTGTAGAACACCAAACTCATCTGTCACTGTACTTCTAACTTATCTCAAAGGCATCTCTGCAGCATCCTACATAAATGTTCCCTGCCCACAGTTTGGAAAGTTGGCATAATTAGAGGATGCATGAGTGCAGTTATAGTCAAAGCACAGAAACATCTGAGCTATTTTTAAGTTTAGCTTGCTTGTGCATCAGAAATATTCTAGTTTAGGGCAGCACTGGACTGAATCTAAATTAATTTACTGACTTTTTTATCATTCTCAGTAAGCCTTTGATTTTTTTTAACTGTTTCTCATTTAAAGATAGTTCAAGTTTAGTGCTAAAATTTTCAGAGTAGATTAAATTGCTCAGACTAAGATTTTTACTACAAGGCCCTTTCCTTACATGAATAAATGAAGAGCACTTTCATTGTTCTCAGAAATCATAACTGCACCAGAGGTATGACAAATACATGCTTATTTTAAGCAGCAAGGACTCAGGCTATTTAGTTCATAATGAATTAAAGCCACTAACTTAAATTCAAACTAGAAAACAACATCCATGTACTGAAGATTATACTGCTTCAATTCAAAGTCAAGCAAACTACAGCAACATCTTCCACCAGAGAAGAAAATCTGTGTGTGATCATAGGAAGAAAATGGCTGGCACTTTACTGACACTTCAGGCAGCACACAAAGCTTGTGCACTCATGATGGGTCAAAGACCAAGTGATCTGATGCAAGCAGGAGGGGAGATGTCCCTGTCAATAAGCTGCCCAATGTTAACAGCTGTATAATAGCTTATTTTGCAACAGAGGTCAGCTACCAAGGATAATTTCCAAAGATGGCAAACATTTTCTCAGTTGCAAAACAGAGGGGGGAAAAAAACCCCACAAACAACAACGACAAAAAATATATGCCTACAATTGTGGAACTCAGTGACACACAGAGAACAGCCTGGAAAAAAAATCTCAAAATCTCTATTATTCAAAATCACTTTCCACTGCATTTCTGAAATACAAAATGTTCCTGGATGGCATGCACTGTGCCACCACACTGTGGGGTTAAAATGTCTCTGGAAGTCTGCCATATGAAATTTGGGTACCCTTGACACAACAATTTAGATGCATGGAAATTTTAGAATATACTCATCCTTTTCCCACACCAAGAACTTAGAGGATGGTACAGCAGAACTTCCCAATATGAAGTGGGAAATCAAAACATAGTGAGAAGCTTTCCTTTCTTAGCAACAAAATGCTCATTGATACCCTTTCAAAGTCTTTTGATATAAAGTATTTCAGCCCTTCTGATCAAGGGAAAGCATCATCCACTACAAAACACAGCAAAAATTAAGTACCAAGAGATGTAGGCATAGAATAGGTCTTACATTTTAATGCCTGAATTCCATTTTTGAAAGTATAGCAAGTAGACTTTCATTGAAGTAGTATGGTATTACAGACCCTACACCTAAAGAACTAATATACCAGAAAATAGCTTTTTTAGTTTTGTTCTTAGATATCACAGGCTGACTATTACATATTTTGTAATAACTGCTATTATTTTTAGCTTCTCCATTACTTCATTCTTGTTAAGTTTTTAATCTAAAAGAATATGAAAATCAACAGGTTTGCAGAATGGTTTGATGCCCACAGTGAAAGAGAGGGGGCAGTCCATTTATAAGAAGTAAAAGAGAGAGATAATTTTCCAGAAAACAACCATTGCAATCCAATCTTTAAAGCCAAATTCACATTTCTTATTACTTCTTTTCAAGTAAGCTTAGGTAAAAGTACCATTCATATAACCTCTCAAAGGGTCTTTTTTTGTACATATAGTAGAGATAAAGTCCAGTTCTCTCTTTTTTAAAATCAGTCTCACTTCCAACAGTGTTTGTTATTGTGTTACCAACTGGACTGAACTGATATATTCATCAGTTATGACGGACCACATTCAGGAAAAGGGCAATAAAATCAGTAGAGCATCTATAGGGTTTCCATACAACTGCTTGTCATTGTAAATAAAAAAAAATATTACAGATATAATTTTTTTAAATCTGTCTGGCAGCATAAAATAATGTTTTGTTAATTTCTGTTATGTATTGTGGATTTTATCAGTTCCTTCCATTTTGCTCTGTTTAACCATCTAGGAAAAAACCTACCTACATAATTGTTACAGCACTTTGAATTCAGTATTTAATTCCAAGCAATTAAAATGCTTAAAAAGGTGTTCTCTCCACATTAATAGGGATTTAAAAACAAAACAAAAATAAAACTTTGAACAAGCAGGATAAACAATCCCATAAAATGCAGTTTGCTAGCAAAGTACTCTGCAATAGACCACACACATAGAATATACCTACTTTTGCAAACTGAAGGCATGCAAATTATCAACACACAAGCAAAAAACCTAATTTATTGTCTTGCTCCATTCCTTGTGGATAAAATAATTGAACACTTTACCAAGAGAAAAGGCAGGAGGGGGAAATCAAATCTTTCAAATCACTTAAATGTTTATGAAAGTTGTTAATCTCTAAAAATTTCAAGTGAGCAAAGTGAATAGAAGCCTTCCAAAATGACAATTCTTACCTACCTTGTCTTTCTTATCTTGCCTGGCATATGGAAAACATGGAATTACAGCAGTGACTCTGGAAGATGATGCAATCTTGCAAGCATTGATCATGATGAGCAGTTCCATTAAGTTGTCATTTATTTCTCCACAGCCACTCTGGATAATATACACATCTTCCCCTCTCACACTTTCACCAATCTCTACACTGAAAGAGATGATCATTTCAACACTTAAATTACTGGAAAGGCATTACTAAAAAATAATAAAAAAACCTAAACAGCTGTGTTTTAACAAACGACCATAGGTCTTCTGTAAACTTCCCATTTAGAGTAGGATTATTGTTCCAGCAATTTCCATAAGAGTCTCCTTGACAATTTCAATATAAGCCAGTATGGTCTTCATCAGGTCAGCACCAATCAACAGCTATAAAATCTACACCATGATGTTCAAGTGAAGTGTTTTTAAAAGACAAAAATCTTACAGAAAAACTACAAAGGCTGCCAATCAACAGCTTACCACTGCTCAGCTCTCATTTTGTGGTCTATTTCCTCTGACTGTGCTTACATGCTTTGGTTCCTTATGTGAGTATCTAAGTTTTTTTGTTCTTCCACAGATTTCAAGACAAATTCTGGGGTCAATCACTGATCACATCACAGAATTCAAAAATTAAATCGAACTTAAACAGGAAAAATAAAACAAAACTCTTGAATGCGTAATCCTTTCTCAATTCTAGATCCAAGCAAAAGACATCTACTGCTGAACTACACTAACTTTTCACAGCTGTTACTCCAAAACCTACACATAAATATAACAAAAAAACCTTAGTTTTTCCCTAAATCCATGTACAATGTACACAAAACATACAGACTTCCTAAGTAATTAAGTGATCAGACCTTGCAAATTCATGCTCTACTATGTTAGTCTCAGTTATTAAATGGTAGAATATATTGAACCTTTAAAAGGTTGTATCTTTACCCAAGACACAAATAAGCTGAAGTTTCTGATTGGAAACCATCCAAATGGCCCAGATGTGGGTAGAATAATTTCTCGAATGGGTCCTTCAATGCTGAGGCTTGCTCTAATCAAACACAGTCCTAACAAGTTTTGTTTATCATCTCTCAGGGTGCTATGTAAGACTCATCAGCTTTCTGCAGAAAGGAATTTACTGCTTTTAAACATCTTAATGATAAGCACACGTTTGATTTATTACTATCAAGATAGTTGAGTACATGCTCTCAGCTGCCATATTTGAGATCTCTGCAGTCCCAAACAAACTATATAAAGATCCTGTATTCATTTTTCTCCTTAACTGGATACATTTTTTGCCTAAGAATGCTACTAGCAGGATTTCTTAAGGTCAAAAGAAAGCAAATCATCAAACATCAGGTCTCTGGAAGGACAGAAGTGGTCAGGGACGCCATCATCTGCAGATATGTCAGGAAATCTTTGGGTGGCTTTCATCATTCCACAAAGACACAATTTTTTAGTCACAAAATTGTTTTTTCCCTCTCTAAGTTTTAGATCAATGGAATGAGGCCATTCAGAGAATTGTGTTTTGATTTAAATATTTTGTTTCCCTTTTTGAAGCTGGACAAGTTTTGGTCACCATAACATTTTTTCAGCAAGATACTAAGTGTGATACATAATTGGAAAAAACTAGTCAGGCTTAAGTAGGAGCCCTTCTGAACACAAACCCAGCTCCATGTGAAGAATATACTCACAAGCCTACAGATGAGGCTGCAATCATTATTATAGCTTTGTGTTTATCGTGAGGGCTTTAAAAAATTCTAATTGCACCCTGACTCAGCAGTTACACAGACCTGCTTTATAATGAGTGTTGTCTCATACCACACCTTTGGAATATGCCCAAAGAAAAATTATTTTATTACTTAAGAAAAAAAAAAAAGGAGCAGCTAATTTAACAGTCTAACATTACATACTAGGAAAAAAATTGGCTGAGTGACAAAAGTATATGATCTTTGCGTTCACTATATACTGAAAGAACACTTGGAGTTGTTTTACTCTTTTTAAAAACTGTCACTTCTATGTACATCTTTAAAAAATCACAGTTTTCAGATAAATATAGGTCTGGTTAATACCATGTTATTTTTCCGTTGTCACTAATTTTATTTTTTTCTTATTATCTTGGGCTACCAATAAACATCAACTTGTAAACAACTTAGAAAACAAACATCCTACCTCTTTCTCTCTTAGTGCATTTGAAAAAGAAGTGTAGCTACATTTTTAAGGCTAGAATGACATACTTGTCACATAGAAATGTGAGTAGTCACATTTCCCAGTCAACAAGACAGAGCTGTACAACAGATCAGTATCTTTTATTATCTACTTTCTCAAAGATTGAGAGGTATTGTATGGACTCAACCAACAGATACACACAGAGCTGCCTATTTCACCTTCCCCAAGCCAGAGAGTAAAAGATAACCAGTCATTGTGTTGCAAGTGTTCCATCAGATACAGCCTGTACTAACCATGCTGGTGGGGGTTTGGGTAGTGTTTTTTTGTTTTTTGTTTTTTTTTTTTTACTGGAGGGAGAGCGGGGAATTGGCAATTAGGGTTTGTGTTTTGGTTTGTGTTTTTCTGCCCCATCCCTTTCTTTTTTTTATATTCATGCAACGAATAAAAGACTATAAACTACAGAATCAGGTATTTGAATGTTGTATTTCAAATATTTGTATTTCAATTTTTGAATGTTGTATTTCAAACAACAATAAGCTAGCTGCAGACAACACTGCAGTCAAACTCTGTGACAGTTATCTTATTAACATTGCTACTAAATTCCCCCATCTATATCATGACCTTATTAACTGTTTATGAGGTTATTTAAACAATTTCACATAGTCAGGACACAGAGGAAGGACACAAAAACAAGCTCTTGCCTGAAGATTACAAGCTCTGTTTGTTTTATGCAATTTAATCAAATTCACCTATTTGGTAACAGTTTAAATAAATTTCTGTTCAAGAAGAGTCAACAGAACCTGCACATTAAAAGCCCTGACACCACACAATTGTGTTTAAAAGGGAAATTTACAAAATCAATAGCAAACAATAGTAATTAACTCTGAGCCAGATGCTTGGCATCCAGAAGCACAAGGCTCTAGCTGGGAAAGACACACAAAAGACAGGACATGATGAACATCAAGGTTAAGTGTTGGTATCTGCCTTCAACTTGCAAAGGCTGATTTGAGTGTTCCATTTAACAAGTAGAAACTTGGACAGACTAACAACCATGAATTAAGGATACAGCATAAAACCCACTTAGGTTACAAACATATTTCAATGGCTGAAGAATCCATTAAGCAAAAACCAGAATCAGGAGTAATCACAGATTGAGATCCTTTTGAGCCAGATTTATAGTGCAGTCCCAACTGAACTTAGTGATGGGAATTACAAATCTGTATGTTCTAACTAGAAACCAAGCAGCTGTGGGGAAACAGGGGATTAAGTATGTAGAGCCAGACTACAAAGGTAAATAATGTAAATACATAGCTAGGATGTTCAAGTTATACACTTAAAAGAGCTCTATGTATTTTTAGAAATAATTACAGCAGTTTAAGTTTCTAGCCATGCTTATAAAAAGTAAGATTTTTCAAAAAAATTAGATGCTAAAAAAGTAGATGTATACTTCAGGCCCTTCCAACACCCAGAAAAGAGGCCAAAAATGAAGGTCTAGAGTCCTCATACAGCGTGCAAAAGAATCAATATCTCAAAAGCGATCAAACAAATCCACATGCTGAGTTTGCAACTGATTGAAACCCAGCCAATGGCAAGCACTGAGCAGCAGGGTGTGTGTTTGACCTCTTACCTTTGGGAACACATTTCCCAGAGTAAAGTCTTTCAACCCAAGAGTTTCAACTTACTGGGCAAATATTTCATCTGACGTGATGTTACATCATAAAGTGAATACCAGCAAAGCCCAAAGCAAGAAAGAAACAATAAAAATGCCAGTATTGGTTTTAAGGCTACAGGGATCCCATATCTCCTGGCACCCACGGTGTCCCCTCAACTTAGGCTTTTCCACAGTTCCAAGACAACCCTCTGCTATATCTCCACTAACAACTGCCCAGCTCTGATGCAGAGCACTGGTGTGGTAAACACCAGAAGATAGGAAATATCTTGTTACCCTCCACTCTGGCACACAGCCTGCCACAGCAAGAGGAAAACACCTTTTCTTGAGCAAGTTCTGGGTTTAACAACATGCAGCCCAAAAACTACCCCCAAACATTTGGAAACAAATGTCCATCAAGCCTGAACATGTGCAAAAACTCTTCAAAGGATGAGCACCAAACTCTGCAGCTCAGGACACCTGGGACTGTCAGCCATTATCTGCACATATTGGGGGGTTTTGCTTGGCTTGCCTTTATTTTTCTTGGGGGGGGCAGGGGGGAGGAGGTGGGGGTGGTGGTGTTGTGTTTTGGTTGGTTGGGGTTTTTTGTGGTTTTTTTGGTTTTTTCAGTTTTTTGGGGGGGGGCATTGCTTTTTGATTTCGAGTATTTAGCATCTACACAAAGATAAAAGTGCACCATATATGGCAAGGTCAAATAAGTGGAAGTCTCAAACCAAAAGCTTTAAAGTATTTGGGTCCTTTTCCAATTCAGAGAGATGAACAGTGCAATAAGTGGCCATATTTGCTGTGTCTTCAATTCCCTATACAAACAAAACGCTGTTGTGGCTTTAACACATACAGCGTGCAGTCCAGAAACAATTTTTACCTTCTCCAGCCAAGCTGGTAAAATCTATTTCTCCAGTCTCCTCTAGCTCATGACAGTGTAAGCAAGCTGGGAGAGAGGGAAACAGCTGTCCCCTCTGAGAGAGGCAGACCACCACCAGCCCAGCTGGGAATCACCTGCTGGGCAGTATGAAGAAACACTTCACATCCCTGTGTGTCCCTAGTCCCTCCTGTCTTCAGCAGTTCTAACACCAGTTTGTGACCTGAGCTTGCTTATTCCATGGGCAGGGATCTGCAAACACCAAAGCATCTCCTCAGGGAGGGTGATACAGCTCATGGCTCCACCCCAACTGAACCCAAAGGAGCCAGGTTACATGAGATGTAGTGGAGTTATGGCTCATCTGAGACAACTGCAGTACAAGGATGCTGATGGGGGTTTAAGAAGGAAGTCTTAAAGCCAGGTGACAAATTGTAAATCTCTAGGGCATAAGTTTCCAGGTTTGCTCTTGATTTTTTTCAGTTATTTTCTGCATGGAACAAAGTGATTTCATTTTGCCACTTCATGTGAAATATAGACTCAAACCCATCCTGGATTCTCCAGGGAAGCATCAGCTACTTTTTCCTAACTTCCAAGATCACATTTCAGCCCATGAAATCAAGTTTAATTTACTCACAAAAAAATGGCTCTCATATCAACAGCAGCTTTTCCCATAAAGCGGACAATGTCCCTTTGTAGTCATCCCATATTTCCTTCTGCAAAAGCTAAATGAGATTCACTTTAATTTGATATTTCTGAAACAGTCCAACTTCAGCAGTTGAATAAGGTTGTGGGTAGGAAGCCTTCAAATTCACATCTGCCAGACAGGACTTCAATTCCTTTCCTCTTGGATTAAGAAAATCTACACGACTCACTTCAGCCAGTGAATCTGACAGCAAGAAGCCAGGAACCTCACAGGAATGGGTGGCAGCACTAACCATCTTCCACTAGGAAAAATGTGTGCAAAACAATGCCATATGAGAGCAGTTTCTCCATTTTGAGAATAACAAGTATATCAAGGGCAGAGTTAAAATAAATAGTCTCCAGGGAAGGAAGAATACCCTACCTTGTAAGAAAATAAAATTATTTACAAAGTAATAAATTTTATCTTTTTTTTCAATTGACTCACCAAAAATATCTTCACTGGGGTTTAATTGTACAGCAACTCTAACGAAATGCCACCTTGGTGTATTTGAAGACAAATTTTTCAAAAGGCTTCAGAGTGTTTAATATCTGTATGCATCTGTTACATGTCAGTCAAACAGCTTCATGATGCTGAGGCTACAACAACCATCCCTGTTTAAGGACTTCTATTCTTTCTTCTTCCTCCAGCCTCAAAACTGCTGATGACAGTTGGTTTGTGGGGTTTGAAGAAGATAAACTGACTAAGCCTCCACTGCAGTCCTTATCATTTTGCCAGATAAATAAGGTGGTGCCACCCAAGCTCCTTCCATGCCACTGTGGCTGGCACTTAACTGACACGCAGGCTATGCAGACTAACAGAGTTATCATCCACAACCAGAGTTTAGTGAGGAGCTCTGGTGCTGCATTTGGTAGGGCTGCCTGACTTCAGTAGCCAGCTGAAGGAAAGCATTTCCATACAGGGAAATGCTTCCATTTAAAGGGAAGGAAGAAAAAAATGGGGCAGTGATTGAGTCTGGCAGCAATTTCCCCCACTTTCTCAGCACAGGCTTTACATTTACCAGCTACAGAACCTGAAAGAATATAGATTGCCTAAATCAGAAGATGACTGTGATACTGTTGCTAGATACACCAGTCTCTGTACAGATAAAAATGAGGAGCCTTTCCTATTTTAAATGTTCTGGAGCTGTAAACATACAGGCACTGGCTGTTTAGCCACAGTGCTTGTCAGTGGTGGTCCTATCCATGGCTAACCTCAGCATCAGTTTCTCAAACCCACTTAAAGCTGCTGAGAACTGGGACTGAAACTTAAAGCCTGTTTGACTTAAAATATAATGCAAAATATTTAATAACTCTTCCCTCCACTCTATTCTGCAAGCCAGACTAATTACAACTCTCAAGTGAAAGGCTTCCAGCTTTCCAGGACGTCTTGCACAGATTTAAGCCTGGGGCTGCACACAGTTGTCAATTTATGCATCATTTATATTTAAGAGAATGCAGCAAGTAGCAAAACAGAGTTTTGAACAAAAGGTAAATCTTCTCTGCAACTTGCTAACTTAACAGATCTGACAAAACAAGAGTTTGACCCTCAGGCCCAGGCTTATCTGTTTGCATGGGGGATTGCTGGAGTGCAACTGGAAGGTTTAAGGTTCTTTGAGCTTTTTAACTATCAGGTTTTAGTGTTCTGCAATACTGCAAGTGTATTTCATAATGCCAATACACTTTTTAATTAATTTAAAAATGGAAGAAAAATTTTTAAAAAGTACTGTGCTGGAGTCACTGTATATAGGAAGAAGTAATTTTTTGCTTACATACACACACAATTTAACAGTATAGAAAGACTGAAAATGCAGATGCCTCCAGAAAGAACCCTTCTGCATAAGTATCAACTTTACCTGTAGTTTAATTTCAAATACATTGTTGAGGAATTCTCTTACTATTATTGCTGGAAATCTTTTTAAGAACATTAGTCTAGAAAACTGGAAAGTCAACATTCTGAAGCACGTTGCTAAGAATATTGAAAAAATTACTTGAAATATTATATAGTGGATACAACTTTACTTGCTGAAGGGGAAACAGGAAATTCAGATTAGACTCTCAAAAAAAAGGAAGTTGTAAAACAAAACAAAAAAAAACCCAAATAAAACCTAAACACTTATAGGTTTAAAACATTAAGCCGTATTAGTTCAGGGAATAAAAGAAATAAAAAAAGATAATGTCAGCATTGCCATGTTGCAACAGAAGCAATCAGAAATAATGTTTCTAATAAATACATTCTGCATATGTGTACATTGCTACTTGCCTAAAAACATAAACTGGGACTACTAGATTAGCCAAACCACTGAGATAGTGCTGTCACCACTACCTTCTTTTTAATGGTAGAGAGAATATTCCATACCTGGAAAAATAGAATATTCCACACTTGGAAAAATAGGTGTATTCTGAAGCCCAGAATTTAAATAACTTATCTTATAAAATAAATACGCAAATTGAGATAAATTTCCACCTTGGATGAAATTTAAATCAATTTACTTCTGCTGTTTGCTGTTTCAAGCACAGATTAAGATAAGTGTCTCTGGAGAAGAAACATTAAAAAAAATTAGGCAAGTTAGCAAGGAATTCATGCAACCAAATACACAAGTTAAGTTTTATCATGCAGAAAGGAGATCAAAGAGCAATAAAGTGAGTATGGGGCTGGAAAGAATTGAGAGAAGATTTAAGCTTTCATTTAATCAGGAATGAATAGAAGAGTTAGAGTGTGCAAACATTAGATTGCATAAACACCAATGGAAGAGGGTTTATAGTAATGCCAGTGAGCATAACTAGAACAAGAACAACTGCACTGAGAACGCAAAAATGTAGACAGAAAAGGGCAAGCTTTGTGAGAGCAATTTTAGAACACATCATGGTAATCTTTCAAAGGAAGCAATGAAAACATGCTTTTTCAGGAGATTCAGAACAAAAACAGATGAAAATAAACACACAAGAACCTCAGAGACTAGCCAGCCATTTACAGCAGGAACTTGTGTTTCAGAATCAGCTGGCAGCCTAGACTCACATACCTGTACAGAGGAGCAGTTGCAGTCTTACCCGCTCATAGGGTGAACATACCACTGTCACCTCAATTTAAAATTCTTCATTAAAACTGAGCAAAGTAAATAGGTGGTTCAGAAAGCTAAGATGACACACTAGCAAAGAGAGGCAATATTGATAGAAAAAGCCTGGCAAGCACATTCCCAGACTCCAGGTGAGCAAGCTGTCCTCATGGTTTCACACAGGATGTTTTGCACTGTTACCAGTTACTTTCGGTGTTTGGCTGGCTAGGAATCTGGAATGACTGCACTCTCAGGAGTGAGCCAAGGCCGTCACAACAACCTGTATCACTCTCACGCATGACCATCAGTCCTGGACTAGGGAGTGGAGCCCTACAGCAGCTGTAATGGGTCCACCACACACACACCTGGCTGCTAATGCAAAATAAAGACCAGTTGCAACAAATTCTACAAGTGTAATTTGACTTAGATGGTTTTAAAAATCTAATCCAGCATCCTGTTTTCGTATCTGCCTGTATGCAGATATAGGTAGGTAAGTAGTGAAGACCTACTTAAAAAACTGCACGGCGTACTGTGGTTGGTAAGACTTTTTTTATCTTTAGGGAGATAAAGTTGATCAACTGTGCAGTTAATTATCTGCGAGCGGCAGGATGTACCTGACGTCGCAGACGGGCTGCTGTGCAAACACCATTCCAACTACAGAGGGAGGATGCTCTTCACCCGGCCAGGGCCGTGTCAGCCCCCCTTCAGCCGAGGAGCTCCCGACGGGAGCGCTCCCGAGCTGGGCACAAGCCAGCAGGGACACCGGCGGTGCGGTGATTGTGCAGGCGGGGGAAGGGAGGGGGCACAACCAGGAATGAGCGCCGGCCGGGACACACGGCCCCGCGCCGGGCTCCCGCGGCTGCGCCTGCACCGAGCCATCCGTCCGCGGGTTCCGCACCGGCACAGCAGCCCTGGCAGGACCCGCCGCCAGCCCGGGGTGACAGCGGGGCGGGTGACACCGGAGCGGGACCCACCGCCAGCCCCGGTGACACCGGAGCGGGACCCGCCGCCAGTCCCGGGTGGCACCGGGGCGGGCCCCGCAGCCGCCGAGCGCGGGGGTGTGTCCGGGGTGCGCCCGTGACGCCAGCGGGGCGTGGGAAGGGGACGCACGACGAGGGCCGGGGCAGGGGCACGCACCTGGTCTCCTGGTTGCTGAACTTCTTGGTGACCACCTTGCCCAGCTCCAGCCCGAGCCGGTCCGCCACCCGCTGGGACAGGTCGTGGTGGGAGCTGCCGCTGAAGAGCACAATGTTCGGCATGGCGGGGGCGAGCGCGGCGGGCGGGCGGGCGAGCTCGGGGCTGCGGCGAGAGCGGCAGAGGGGCGCGGGGAGCGCGGTGCGGGGTCAAATAGCGGCGGTGCGGGCCCGCCCCACCGCCCGGAGCGGGAGGGACCGGGGCGGGGCGAGCCGGGGGCGCCGCGGGGCACAGGTGTGGCCGGCCGCCCTTCGCGGCCGCGGCGTGGCGGTCGGAGGGGTGGCTGCCACTGCCTCCTCCTCCTCCTCCGCGTCCAAGTCCGGTGCGGTCCGTGCCCCCCCAGCCGCGTTCGGCCGGGGCGCTCCTCGGCCGGGCAGGGCTCCGCTCCGCAGGCGGGCAGGGCTCCGCTCCGCAGGCGGGCAGCGCTCCGCTCCGCAGGCGGGCAAGGCTCTGCCCGCCCGTCGCTCCCGCACCTGGAGAGAGGCGCGAAAGGAAGATCCTCACGGGGGCTCGGCTGCCTGCGGGATATATGGTTCAGGTGACACCGGCACCTAAAAAAAGCCGAATATAGTTCTAGCTAGGTTGATGTGGGGTTAGAGATCTTACTAGTTTTACTTAGCAGAGCTGTCCTTAAATAACCCGTGACCGATTCTGTGTAAACGCTACACATTTTCCATTAGCTTGGTTCTGTCGATTGTTGCTTAGAAATATGCTCATAAGCAAAGTGCTATCTGAAAACTGGCTAAGATAAGATGGTCTTATCTTTCAGGTAGAGCTGTTTTAACTTGTATGTATACAAATAAATAGATTGCATTGGATAGGTGACTTCAGAACCACCTCAGTTTTCCTGCCTTAAGCATTTTCTTCAAAGAGCAGGGTCTGGAACGCATGTTATTTATGTTCTGTCTGTAGGATAATTCATTACTAAATAAACTCCATTGTTGATTAGTAAATTTTTCAACTGAACCTGAAGTCTAGTAAGGAACTTCCTCAAAAAAACCCCAAACAAATAAAGAAAAAAATCCTCCCAAATTAAATTAAATGTTTTAGTCAACAACTGTGTAATAAATGTTTTGGGCTGTGGAGCTGGGGGTTAATAGGTTGGGTTTCTGTAATTTCCATTGTTTGGTGGTCCAGATGCTTGCACGAATTATAGACACGTCTTGCTAAGTATCTCATCACTGTAGGGGGAATATAAATAAGGGATGCTTATAATTCTGCTTATGGACAGAATGAAATTATAAGTATTTTGATTTACCACAGCATAACTCTAGAATCTGTTCTGGTTTTTGCTACATTGCTAATACCTCAGCATACATTTTTTTGGCCCGCTCATCCACTTGCCCTCTTTGTATTTTCTTTTTACGCAATGAAAAAGAAATGTGTTTAACTGTCAGCACTGTAGGCTCATAAAGCATCTCAAAGTCAAATTTGTGATTCTTCCAGTTCATACATCTTCTTCAAAGACTAATTTTGTAGGCTACATTTTATTGAGTTTCTTGCAATTCCAAATTGTGCCCACTGTCCTGATTTTGTTGTGATCTTTAGTACTGATTAGTCTAAAATCTTTAGACTCTCTGACAGGACTTCACAGCTGCCATTAAGACTGCAAGTTTCAAATCTGCAAAAAAGGAAATTTGCCAAAATGATCTCAGGTTTATCAGAACTAAAAGCATTGCTAGACAGAAAAGGGCAATTTAACTTCAAAATAACATAATAAAGGAAAACCAGACTTCACTGTCCACTCAGTAACACCAGAACTTTTTAAATGGTCTGCAGGACCAGAAAAAAGACAAAAAACCAGCTTGGACTTCCCATAATTTTTTAAATATATGTTTGCCAGCACTGAACCTTACAATGAAAATGGTGATTGTCTTGATCTACTCTTTTTTCCCTAATGCATCCGGTTAAAACTCTTGTCCTCATAATTATTATATATTCCTTTATTCACTGGCTTAGCAGGATATCCAGACTTTTCTTTTTGGCCCATTAAGACTTTTGTGCCTAGCAGCTAATTAGTGTTGATCCAGTACCTACAATATAGAAACTGCATATTAAAAGTAGTCATGGAGGCTGTCATGCAAAAGAAATAATGGTGATTGACATGCTTAGTGTGATTGTCTTTCCCTTGGTGGTCATAGACTAAAATAGCAGACCAGAATTCAAAAGTTAGTGCCATCCCCACTTGAAGCTTTGTACTTTGCTAAAGAAAATAAAAAACTACTCTTTTAAGAAATGAAAACCATAAGGGAGGTACCTGCCAAACAAGAGAAATTAAAACTCTCAACCAGAAATTGCTTTCTTCCTTTTATCATCTCAGTGTGGTTAGAAACACTCTTGCCTGATGTGTAGGCTGTAATAATCAGCAAAGAACGAGAAGATGCTCTTTTCGGGTAACTACTTGTGTCAAAGTATTGGTCAGTTCAGCCAGGACAAAGACTGAAACAGCTACAAGTCAACTGGACCTGAGAAAACGTATGTGAATCAGCTCCTGCAACAGAAAGCACTTCCAGCAAAGGTGTGAGAGACAAGGAACAATAAGAGACTTCTAAATATCAGAAGCAGAAATCAGAAATTCTCTGATTTACATAAAACTGAAAAATTTTTGCCCATCTTGATTTCTTTGCACTGCAGTTTTGCAAATCTTAGCATACAGCTCACTTTAGGATTCTCCTTACAGTTCCCATACTAAAAAATGTTACACCTTGAAAAAAGGCAAAGTAGCTCAGGGCTTTAGTAGTTTTTGTATCACAATGCTTTCTGGCTGTTTGGTGAGGGTTTTTTGTTTGTTTGATTTTTTCCCTTTCAATTACAAAATATCTTTATGGGACAATATCTGTTGGAGGAAAAAAACCCAGACTTAAAAGAACTGACAAAATCCCTGTTGGACCTCTGGAAATACAATCTGAATAAAAAGCCATTTAGTTCCTTCATTTTACTGTCATAATTTGCAAGAGTCCATTGACCAATTTCTGCCCTGAGTTACATCATTTAGTTATCAAATGTTAGCAAATCATGGCTTCGGTCTTGAAACAGTTAGTTGTGAAAAATCTGAGATTTAAAATAAATTGTTGCTGGCTATTTTTAACTGTTAGTGTACTGTCTTGTTATGATTTCAAGATCTTCTCAGAATCTCCCTTAAAAACTAAAAAAGCAGCTAATATTTGCTTCTAATCACTTGTCTTCACAGGCTTTGGCTTGAAGAATAAAAAGCAAATATTAAAGGCCTTGATATGGAATAGCAGCAGCTGACAACATTACAGTCACATCTGTCCAAACCTATTATCTCTGCATTTTGAGACCTGTGATTCTATTGTTTTCAAATGCTGATCTGGTTCTTCCAAAGCTTGTTCTATCCTGCAAGTATAAAAACATAAAAAGTTGTTAAATGAATAACCCTACTGAGAAAGCATAAAGTTTTGTCATAAAACCCCTAGAGTTGTTCTTACCACTCCATAACTTAGCATTTTTTTCATGATCTTGGCCACCCACAGTTTCCAAATTCCCCTCAATGTTCCTAATTTCCACATAGCTTCAGTAATCTCCCTCCCAGCTTCCAAATTCCCAGTGCTTCCTGGCTTTGCTCTATGGCTTCCTATGATCATTTCTAACATTACCTCTGGATATTTTCTGAATACAAATATACTGAATATTTCTGTTGCTGCTTCTATTTCAGATCCACAGCTCTGTGATGTCCTATTCAGCTGCTGTTGAAATCTCTTTGATCACTCAGCTCCACTTTTCTTTGTCAGCAGATGTGACTCCTCCTGTCTCACTGACTTTATTCTGGAAAACAGCTCATTGCCTTTCTTACATTTATTCTGAAGGAAGATGCTAAGCCAAACTCTCTTAATAAATTTCTCCTTATGTGCATCATAACTCACCTTTCTTGACTCTAATCATCATCTAACAAGTGCATCTTGTATAATGGAGTGCGTCATGATCAGTGGAGAGAAAACAAAGAATTTTCAAACTGCAGGTTACATAGATTTAACTGTTCACTTCATGCTTTGGTATCTGGACATTTTCACATCAAAGTTCTAGACTGTTCTTAGCCCCCTACCTATCTACACAGGGATGCTTTCTGCTTCTCTACCCAATTTTCTCTTAACTTGCCTTTACTTGAGCAACAGATAATTGTCTTTTGGTGCCAAGAAACCCAGAAAACTCATCATTATTTTTCCAGTCTGATCTTTGGTAAATGTGTTTCAACTGCAGTAAGCAATCACTCATTAATCTTGTATCTAGGACAAGTTACAAAACTTATGGATATATGTCACCTCATAATGCTGAAGTTTTCCCAGACAGCCTACAAAGCGGCTTCCTATTTCTAAGTACTATCTGGAATCTGTAGTTTGTCCTGAGCATAACTTCTTTGCCACATAACCATAACTAAAATTGTCAGCTGTAGGTTGAGTGGGTATTGTAATTGGTTTTTTCCTAGTGGTTTAGGCCAGGATTATTCCTGCTGGGGAATGATGAGTATTGATTTTATGATTGTAGAAGGTTAATTAATTGCTTTATTTTTCCTATCCTATCCTATCCTATCCTATCCTATCCTATCCTATCCTATCCTATCCTATCCTATCCTATCCTATCCTAACCTATCCTATCCTATCCTATCCTGTGCTATCCTGTGCTAGCCTATCCTATCCTATCCATTTTATATGAAAAACTTATTGCTTTTGCTAGATAGTCTGATACAGTTTTGACTTAATTGGTTGATTAATCAAAACACTATTACTAGAGTTTAATTAAGAAACTACTTTTTGGTAAAAAAATCTCCATAACATTTACATGTGCACAACAACAGGTGTAATAAGTGGAGATAGGAATTGTTTTCTCTGAGCTTTCTCACAGCTTCCCACAGCTTCCCAGGAAACTCTTGGGAGAGAATTATGTCTCTCTCTGTTCAGAGGACATGTGATTACCACACAGGATCCTTCCATTAGGGTTTCCTGGTGAATCATGAAACATTTTAATTTTTTCAGAGACTTATTTCCTACTACTAGATCACTTCTCAACTTATTTCTATGCTGGGATTTTTTCCCAAGAGTTTACTTGCAGTTTCTCTAATATTTCTTTCTTAGATCTCTTTTCACTGTTTTTTTTTTTTTTTTTTTTTTTTTGTTTGTTTGTTTTTTTGTTGTTTTCCTTTCTTCCATGATTTTGCCTGCTTGAACTACAAAGTAGCTGATAATCTTCATCCTTGAATGATGCATCTCTAACCTAGTACCAGGGCTTTTACCTCTGTTTGCCCCAGTTAGTCAACCACCAGTCTTCAACATTGTTACCACACGCCTGAGTAAATAAAGGCAACACAGCAGACTGATCTTGGAATTAAATATTTCTTTGTAAGTCTATATATAAACAGATTGAAGTTGATTTGCAGAACACAAGCTCTGGGGATCCATTACTGGAGAAAGGATTATATCAGTGACAAGATAAGGTGGAAGGACAGAGCAAATTGTTACATATCATCCATTCAGATATCAGAGGCAAAAGACCAAGACTCTTCAGAAGACTTTTCTACTCCTTTAAAAATAGCCTTGTTCAAGATAAAGGATCAAAGATTTCCATTCCTTTTGTAAGGCTGAATCTTGTGCATTCTGCTTCAGGCTAATTTAGAAAATTTTAACTTGTCTTTTATGCATCTTGATTCTAAGTCTAGACAGCCATAGGATCCAGCTTAGCCTGCAAGCCTGACTTCTTGCTCTTTAATCTTCTACTAAATGAACACATCACCATGCTGTGTCTCTGCTGTCAAATCACATTTTCCAAAGGAAAACCATTCTGCAGGGACATTTTTGACTGGAAAAAGATAAGGAAAGAGAAGCAAACAAGAGAAGCAAGGAGATCACAATCTGAGACTGCACTCTTTCATATCATTCTTGCACAACCACAGGCACCTGTTTTTGACTCCATTCAGAGGCAGAATGTCAGGTATCTCTCTCAGATATGTTCTGAGCTGATGTGGCCTTTCTGATGTTTTATACCTGTGTTCTGACAGCATAAAGTGCCAAGCCAAAATAAGAAAAGTCTCCATGAAAGTAGACAGCCCTTAGCCTATTTTTTAAGTCACAGGGTAAACTTTTGTGATGTCTGTGATGCTCATTCTCCAGTTTTGAGTGAAACTTACCTTGGGAAGTTTGTAGGAATTGTCTTGTGTTTTCTGTGGCTGTGGTTGTGCAGTGAGACCCAAGAAGACTTCCTTGCTTCCACATTTGGGTGAATATCCCATAGGATATTCAGGATACTCAGTCAGGATAAGATATGCAAGTGGTCAATTATTTACCAACTACCTCTTGATTACAAAAACCAAGCACACTGAAAGGAAGAGATCTGAAATACAACTATAGAAAAAAAGTAGGACTGAAAAAGAGTCATGTATTACTGAGTCAATACTTCCCCTTCATGTTTCTGTAATTCCTATTAAATGGTGCTAGTTACTTCAGAAATTAGCATAGAAACTTCATATAACAATAGAAAAAAATATAAGAATATTAACAAAGTAAAACTGAATTTCCTGAATCTGAAATTAGGCATCCCTACAACATTGCTACAAACACAAAGATAATAGATACACCCAACTCATAATAAGCAAATTTTTTTGATATTTAAAGAAGTCCTTCATTGAAGATTCTTTAAAGCTTATAAAATATTTTTGGTGAAAGAAAACTGCAGAAAATACTTTTTCCTTGCCTATATATATTTTTTTTCTAATTGATAAGTATTTGGAATTATTATTGAATTGAACTAAGGATTTGGCAAAGACTGGAGAAATATTTTCCCATAAATATTCTGAAGAAGGTTTAATCAACTCCACTGTAGTGTTATTACATGAGACAGCTCTATAAGTTGTGTGTTTTATTCAAATCTGGTATGAGAAATATTTTCTTCGCTAGAAGTGAAAGGTATGCAAATCAAGTTTCACTGACACCAGCATAACAAGTACCAAGAAATAAAAATTTGATGAAATATAACAAGACTCGCTATCTCTAGTTCATCATAAGTCACTCCATGTTCAAAATGTTTCTTCATATTTGCTGCCTTTGTATATAAATCAGACCAAATGCTTTACAGTCGAAACCAGTTCTCAATCACCAAGGTAATGCAAAGATTTTAGATAATTTAACATATTAAAAAATCTGCAACCAGAAAAAAAAAAGAAAATGAGGGTTACAAATGGGTGAAAAAAAGTATGTGTGCACAAACCTGCTGCAAACTAGCTGCATAATAATGTTCACTTCTATTATGAAGCTAAGAAGAGAGGAATAAATATTGAAGAAATAAGACAGTGACTATTTCCTCCTGAAATAATTTTTAAATACTACTAAGTCCTCATTAATTTTGTTTCAACATCCTAACAGATCCTAAAAATACTGCATGGGTTTGATTTCTGATCTTGTCTTGTATCCTGACTTTAAATTACTCAAGAAGTCCTGCCCTAATATTCTGTGTAGCATATCAGTGACTAAAATTATTCATAAATAAAATACATAATAATGCATCCATTGAGGAACTTCATGATTTGGATGAAGATATCTCTGTATGTGTGTATACTTGTTGCCTTAAGTTCAAGAACCATTTTCATCAAATCATTCTGCAGGATCATTGTATTATTTATATCAAAACAAGACTACACATTTTAAAGTCTTCTTTGAAATATTTAGATCCTTAAAAATCTTTACATATGCTAATTTTTCCTTCTTCAAGCTTTTCAAAGTTTCATAAGCTTTTTCCTGCTTCCTGCTCATTTTTATGGAACTAGCTTACAAAGGAAAAGGAAAATAAGGTGCATATGTTTTTAAAAAGAAATATATAAAAAACCTCAAGCCAATTCTTGCCTTTGAGACAATCACAGTAGCAAAAATCTCTTGCTATGAAAGACACTGGGAGTCAGCTCTCCACTAATGGTTATGGCTAAAAGGTCCTTTTGCCTGGGAAAGGCATAGATGCATCCTGTTGAATAAGCAGCAAAAGTGCAAGGCAGTGGAAATAGTGTTAAGGTTCATACCAAGATGGTGTATAGTCTTTGTGAAGCGCAAGAGATGAGATCCAGGCTTGCTTAAGCACAAAAATCTGTGAAGTATTAATCAGGAGGAGGAGGGTTTCTTTTCTTTCAAATTTACAGCTGAAGCCTACAAAAGACAGAATCTAATGATAAATGGAATATAACAAGACTCTGTTATAACATAAAATCTGTTAGAAAAGCAAATGTGCAAAGCACAGCCATCTTACATACCAGTGAATAAAACACATCTAAGAATTTTCCTTTGCACTGAGGCTAAGATAAAACCTCTTAGCTCCAAATCAGTGTCTGTGTGCAAACTGCCTATTGGCAATGACCCCTAGAATGATGATGAGCTGAACTGCCCCCAAGAAGTATTTGGGGAAAGCACTAGCTAGGAAGGGCCAAGCTCACACCAGGGCACCGTTTAATGGTTTCTTAGCAAAAAGGATTATCCTCTAAAGGTCAGCAGTACCCTCAGACATGCTGAAATCTCCTAGTAAAGGCACAGTTATTCCAGGAAATTTTTCTGGTAATGATTTCTCCCTTGTCCTGTCTCCCTTCTAACCCTCTGTTTTCCCAGCCATGCAAATTAGAAGCTACTGGTGAAGTGGCTGTTCTCAATTTGATTGGCACTAGAAAACTTCTGCAAACATAAAGGTGGGAAGCAAGCCTGGTGAAATTGAATGAGAAGAATTCATTATCGTAAGGAGAGGAAGGAGTCAAGGGATTAGAAGAAATAACAAACTGTAACACATTCAAGGACCTGGCAGATGGAGTCTTCTGGAAACTTAATTTAAATGACAGAAGACTGCCAGGAAGGTAGCATTAACTGAAGAGGTTTATAAATGGAGAGAGAACAGCAAACATCTCTGATGTTAAACAGAAAGCAGAGATAAGAAATTACTGTGGCTGTACCAAGAGTTTTAAAACAATGGGAGAATTACGGAAAAATCAGGCAGGAACAAGGACATCTCTCCATATGTATGAAGAAAACAATACTAGGGATTAGCAAGGGGATAAAAATAAAAGAGTTAACAGACATAACAGGGATTTAAATTAAATAATTAAAAAAATGTTTTCTTACCAGAAAATAATTCTTGGAGTTAATCTTGCTCTTGGCAAACTGATTTACCTCTGGAAGTGCATATTTCCACTAACTCTCAGGGCGAGCAAAGGCAAAAATGCATATATGTTCAGTGTCAGGACTGATAATTCATTTTAATGGTTAAACCTATTGCTCTACACAGAAAGAGTAGACTAGAGCGTAGAGTAGGAAATTCAAATAGGCAAATGTAAACATTCCTAGAAAGTGAAATGCTTTTGACAGTCTGCTACAGTATCCTATAACCAAGATGTGCTACAGAGGTGGATTGTCGGGACCCAGGACACACCTCTGGCTGTCCAGGACACCAGGACCCCTGCTAGGGGTCTCAGAGACCCTGTCACAGAGCCCAAGACACCTGTGGTTTTGATTATGACCCATGGAGCAAATTACCAACCTTATATGAAGATCAGCAAGCCACAACAGTTTAGGTAGAATAATAGTGAAATTATCACGGGCTGGAAAAGAAGATTTTGGGTTTTTTGGTATGGGGGTTCAGGAGGCAAGATGGAGGGAACTGGGTGTGTCCAGCCTTTCTCCTTCTTCTTCTTGGCCTTCATCTTCTGCTGTGATGTTAGCACTTGGGGATTGGTTTAGAATATAGGTGCACTGTCCAACATGGGTGATAGGTATTGGAAGGCAAAGGTAAATATGATATACGTAATTTGTGGTATAAGAGACGGAGCAGCCTTGGGGGCGGTCGGAGAGCGTCGTGGCTGCCTTGCTGGTCAGACCTCTGTCTGCCAGGGAGAAAATTTTGTAGATAAGACTTAATAAACAACCTGAAGACCGAACAACAGAGAGTCCAGTCTCATTCTTCAGAGCCTGGGGTCGCTCCCTGGACCACCCAACTCACCTCGGGGGCAGAGAACAAGCAGCCGACCCCGAGAGTGGATGATAAGGTGGGTGAAATATTGGCTTGCTCATCAGGCTCAAAGGGCTGTGATCAACTGTACAGAGTTCAGCTGGCAGCTGGTTATCTCTGCATGCCTGAGGGGTTGATACTGGAGCTAATATGGTTTATTTTATTTATTAACAACCTCGGCAATGGGGCAGAGGTGCACACTCAGGAAGTTTGAACTGGGGAAAATGGTTTGTAGGCTGGAGGACAGGGGTGGTATTCAGACAAACTTCAATAGGCTGTATAAATATGCCATCAGGAACCTCATGAAAACGTCAACAGAGGTAATTGGCATGAACTGAGAGAGCAAAAAGCCCAGGAACCAGTATGTGCTGAGGACAGACCAGCTACAACACAGCTTTACAGAAGAGGACCTGTTCCTGGCAGACAACACATTGAGCATAAGCCAGGAATGTGCCTGTGGCAAAGGCAGCCTGGGGCAACCCGGGCTGCTCTAGCAAGGTGTGACCAGCAAGCTAAGGCAAGGGTTTCCCTCTTGCTCTGCTCACCTGTTCTGGGGTGCCATGCAGAGCTTTGAGCTCCCCAGTACAAGGAAGACACTGGCAGGCTGGAGTCCTGCTGTGAGAGATCCACCAGCATGGTCAGAGGGACAGCATCATGAAGGAAGAGGAGAGGGCAAGAGAACTGGGCTGGCTCAGCCTGAAGAAAAGACAGGGATATTGCTGCTGTCTCCAAACACCTCTCAGGGGGTATAGAGATAGTGAAGCCAGACTCTTTTCAAAGGGACACAGTGGTAGGAGAAGAAGCAATGGAAGCAGGCAGGTACAAGGGAATTCTGATTGGAAACAGGAATTCCTATTTATCCTTGGGGGGGTCTGACACTGAAACAGGTTGCTCAGAGACGCTATGAACTATTCATCCTTGGAGACATTCAAAATTCAACAAGGCCCTGAGCAACTCAGTCTAATTTGATCTACTTTGAAAAGTCTTTAAAAGTCCCTTAAACTGGACTTAAAATGTCCCTTAAAATGTATATGATTCCATAATTACCAAAAAGTGCTGATTGATTTTAAAGGCAATCAAGAGTTGGAACTGCTACATATCTGAGGGGGCCATCCCTTTCCTTTCTCAGAAAATGTTTCTTCACACAACTATTAACTTGCCTGCAGTATAAACCTGTATTTTTTCCCCAAGTTTGAAATAGATGTCACATCAAATCATAACACAAAAATAGGTGCTTCAAGGTGATAAAACCTTGATATTCCTGTCCTGACTCCTCTATACCTGTCAAAACATAATGGAAACAAGAGTGAAGCCATGAGAAGCCTAACACGTCCAAGGAGGCAAAACAACCTTTTCCAGCAGCCTGAAAATTAGAGGTCTTCACTGTCACCACTTGAAATAAATCTTAGTCTAAAACCAACCAGAGGAGTTCCTCTGCTAAGAGACAAGCCTTTGTGCTGCTGTTTTACACTTCATTAGAAATCTTTTACCCATTTCCAATAGTTCCAATCACCTATACAACATGGAAGAGTCTCCGTGCTGAGCACTCAGAATTGGACCATTACTTTAGATTTTCTTCTTAAAGAATTTATGTTCTGCATATAAGTACTTTGTCAGTGACAGGTGCTGTAGAATTATATTAGTAGGGGCAGAACAAAACTGCTGCTAGTGTGGTTCTGTTTTCTGTAGGTAAAAAAATTCTGAATTTCACCCAATGCTCACAATCTCCCAGTAAAACAATAGATAAAAAGACTGTTTTTTCTCTCTAGATCTCAGTATAAGTACTTGTGTGCAACAGAATTTCAATTTCTGCTATCAGGTCTTAAACACTTTCCAAATATAGTTCTAAGTTTTCATTCTTTGTCCTGTTTTTAATGATCAGAACAAAAATAAACTACATGTGGTTTTCTTCCATGTAAGGTAACTTAGAGGTGACTTCATGCGTTTCACCCCTAGTACTCTTATTGTTTGGCTCAAGCATTCCTGTAAAAGAGAGAACCTGACCTCTAGATGGAATTTAAGAGAAAACATATTGTTATGCCATGAAGAACATCTCTGAGTATGTTGGAAATAGGCACAAGTAAAACTGAGCAACAGTAGACTCAGGCTTTCATTACCTTGGGAAGGTGGGGACATTTTAATGGTTGCTCTAAAAGTTTTATATGTCCTTATATTCCCAACTATATTTCCCTTTCACACAATGTGTGGGTTCCTCCATTTTTCCTATTTACCCTTCATGTAGCCTGGTGCTCTGTATTCTCCTCTGGGTCTGATCTCAGCTGCATGCATATTCCATTTCAGTAGCACTCCATTAGAGAGACAGACAAGCAAGACATATTTTTTTCTATTAAATAAAATACCACCTGATGTCATGCACTGGTAACATGTCCATATTTCACAGTTTCAGAGATAAATTTTTGTCTGCAAGACCTATGGGGAGAGGCTACTGTTTCCACCTTATTTATAATACAGAAGTTGTATAATATGGGCATCATATAAGACACAGCTATCATGACCTGAATGTCATTATTTTCTTCTAGAGCAGCTATGGGATTTCATACAAAAGGTTACCATAGTTAGGATTCTCATAGTCCCCATTCTCCTGGAAAGACAATCACATGAAACACTTCCACAAATGGATATGGACAGCATAATGATCTCATTAGAGAGGAGGCCACTGTGTTCTCAGGAGGAGGAAACATTCCTGTTTTCTTAGAGTGTTTCATCTGAGCTTGGTCAGTGCCTTGCCTCTCCATAGGAGGAATTGGTCCCAGCTTTCTGTACATCCTGAAGGAGTGGAAGATGACTACTATTACACAGCTTTATACACCTGCTAGCCTTTATTTAATTTTATTTCCTTGAAATATGCAGAATAATCCTTAGGGTGCTGAAGCAGAATAAAATACTATGTTATTTTTCCCAGTCTCCTTAAAAGAAGGGGAAGATGATGCATCCCTACCCTCTCTTCTTCTGTACAACCTGATGACTTTGCCTTCAGTCACCAGACCCACTCAGCAAAAGGGCACTGGGCAAAAAGTATGTAAAGGTATCGCCACTTGTCTCACTTATGTTGGAATGAAGCATAAAGAGAACTGTGAGATGTGAGAGAGGTTCTATCAAAAAAGGGAGATAACTTCTACTTTTACCCTTTGCAAAAAACATTCTAGTATTAATAAATGAATTAGGTATTCAAAAGCCTCTGGAATACATAAAACCAAAATATTACTGCCTTTTTTTTTTTTATTTTGCATTATGCTTGTACCTGGAAGATTAAGATATAAGAATGTCAATCCAATTTTATCGCAGGAAGTAGCTTAATCTAATTTGTTGTGGACATGGAGAAGTTCCTCAGTGGTTTTCCAAAGGCAGTTTCAGGTGGTGCATTGTTTTACCTATATGTTAGTCTATGCTAATATTTTTGTTTATATAAATAAAATATTTATATAAATAAAATATTTATACAAATATTTATAATTATATTGCAGCCAGATTAGAACGGCCGAATTAATTTTTATCCCATTGTCATTCTAGGATGTTCTGGCACTGTAGTTTGTGATACTATAAAATAAGCAGTATTTAGGATTCAGATGACAAAAGTCTGGATCATCAACAAGAGAATCCTTTTAGGCCCATTTGAAACCTACTGACTCATTATTCCTCAAAGGTCATTTCAGATCCAAGTAATACCCAATTCACATCACATTTAAGAAAATAAAAGAAGTAAATCTGTTAGCCATGAAACCTGGTGCAGAGACTGAGAAAAGAATGAAAAGGAAAAGCAAAGGAGAAGACACTCTTAAAATATATGAAGAGAAAAAGGGAAACAAAAATGGAAAGAGAAATGCTGCTGAAACCTCCATGCCTAGGTATCAATAAAAAAAGGTTGTCTGTAATTCTCAAAAATGAGTTGCAGACCACTTTCTTGGATCACAATATGGTAGAATGACTACATAAATAAGCCTTTCAAACTTGTCTGTATAATTTATCTTCTCCAGTCACTGAGAACCTAAAGGTTTCTGAGAGCTTAAAGGGATTTTTAAAAGCAAAATTAGTCAGCAAGCATATTTATTGTAGAAAGTTAAAAATTAGCTACTTTGGGTCTCAAACTGCAAGAAAAGCAGGAAAAAAGGAATGCAAATTTTACCTATCATCCCTATTTTTTTGAATGGATTCAGGGAGACACAAATGGAGAATGCCCAGTGCTCTGCTGTGGGACCCAGGTCTCTCCTTGGAGGTAACTACGTGCTGATAAAAGTCTGGCTTGCTCCTCTCACAGGTTTCCACGTGTTTGTTGATTTCCTATCCAGTGAATTGCAACCAAGGTCTGGAAACTAAGTTAGGTTATCCCCAGCTCTGTGATACTGCTTCTGAAGGCCTCACTTGTGCTCTTAGCTTCATCCAAAATGTTTTCAGATGTCTGAATGAGGTGCATGAACCCTGGTAAAGGGAGAGCACAGATATTCCACAGTGCTAATTATTTAGCATATTTTGTCCTGGGGACATACCCTATGGGACAAGATGGGGGAATATTACATACAAACAGAACAAATTTATTTTGTAAATGAAATTATTACCTGTGATTGAAGGTGATATATTAGCCCATCCTCTAGCCAAGCAATATCCAGTGTTAAGTAAGTATCAGTGTGAAATAATTCTGCTGTGACAGGACTACTGGTGGGACACATATTGTGGTTATACCCAAAGTGGGTTCAAAATCATCAAAACCACAAGAAACAATGAATCTGAATTCCACTTCATGATGTCTCTGACCACAAAATTACAAAATCCAAAGAAAAGTCCACTTACTTCACAGTCAGTGCTTCTTGGTTGTTGCTAAACCTGAACAGTTTTTTTAGAGCATTTGACCCTTATTTACAAATTGTTTTAAGATGGTGCTGGCAATTTGCTACTTTTTGCAAATACTGAGTGTTATGCATACTGATGCATGTTTTTGCTTATTTTTGCTGCTGGAGCAAAACAAAAGGCAAGGTACATTTGTTTGAATTTCAAAATAAGGAGACAAATCTTCACATCTCCATTGAGAAATGTAATTCTGATTTCCTCCAAGCAAAAATGTGTGGAGGGGTGGTAATGGGTGGGGAGAAAATGTGTCTGTTTTGTTCTTTCTGTGCTGTGGTTTGGTGGGGGAGTTTTTTTGGTCGTTTGGTTGAATTTTTTTTTAATGTAATTGTGGCCATAAATACAGTGAAGGAAAAAAACCCAAAAAAGACCAGAATCTCAGAAAGTAGAGGATGTGTACTTTCAAAGGTCAGAATTAAACAATTTTCACAAAAAAGTATTTTTAAAAGTGACATTTTAGCAGCAGAAAAATTCTGTATAAAGAACTGACAGCTCTAAAAGATGAACCAGGGAATAACACGGATATGCTCCTATGTACCTTGCCCAGGTGTAGGGCCAGTTACTGAATTGTCTGCACTTCCCAGACTCAGAGCACAGCACAGTCCCTCAGGGAATGCATGCTAAGATGGTTTTACAGCATAATTCCCTATCTGAGATGCTCTCCTGATATATTAAATGATCACCCACTGTTTTTATACTGTACAGATTTTACAGTAGATTGGGAACTTTCAGGAAAAAACATGAATCACACAAAGCAATTTCAAACTAATTTTCCTCTAAGTTACAGGCAGCAATTCTTAGAGACCTCCTTTTTTAAAAAAATACTACATTAACAGCATTAATAAAATATTAGTCATTGGTGTTTTCCCATAATTCTGCAGAGAATAACTAGCAATTCACCAATGCTGCAGGCTTTTGTAATTTGACTCAGTCTTGCAAGCTTAATGGATGTGATTAAATTATTTTATGCAGAGTAAACATTTGCAGTGTTTCTCTTCTTGCTCCTGTCCCAACCTAAGCAAATAAACTGACTGCCAGCATCAGTCTCATGCTTCTCATGTGAAACCTATTGTGAACTTTCAAAGCCCAGTACTGTAAGAGAGAACCTGATGTACTTCTAAATAAATTCACAGATTAATTTGCTTAACAATTTTGAACAAGTAAGGTTATGGCCCTTGTCATTTGTCCACAAAGCATTCTGTGGGAAATTAAATGTAGTTAGGGAAGAAAATAATTGTTCCCTGTTTTCGGTTGCTCTCCAGAATAAAATATTTCCCCCATATCCATCCTTCCCTACGCAAATAGCTTTTCTGTCTTGGAATTTGAAGAGAATTCACAGGAAATAAAATGAAATCATATAGATTGTACTTCTGTAATAAAAGGTTGACTTTCTAGAATGAGGTGATCATCCAGTAAAACTGAATGTGGATTAGTTGCTTTCTTTCACATGTGTCTCCTCTAGCATTGCCAAATCCCTGCTGAGGCTTCTGTTTGGATCTGCATGCACTGACTGAAAATTTCCTGCAAAGGATTATTTAAAGCATTTACCTATCAATCCTTAAAGTCCTTAAATCCTTAAAAGCCTTCTGATTTGTTTACATGAGTTATTCAAGATCATACAATCTGTCAGTGAAAAAATCAGGACATGACACCAATAGTATTCAAGGGTTTGGCCTCTTGTCATAATATCCCAGTTAACAATCCCCAGTTAACAACCTCTCGCCATGTGTGCACATTGGCTCTCATTCCCTGCATCCCATTGCACAGCTTTAAAATAATTAATATTTGACCTTTTTGGGACAAGCTGGATATGACATTTTTAAAAAACCTGTTTCAAAATCATCTCCAGGTTGTAAGAGTTTTAGAGTTTGGTATCTGCTCGGATCTAATTTTTACAGAGAATATTTTGAAAAAATTTCATTAACTGCTTTCAGGTCAGGTGGTGGTAAAAGACACACTTTCACTGTAACAAAATATAAGCACTTCTTCAGAGCTCTCAAACAAAAATGTTTACGTTTTGTACCTTGCAATTTGCCACACAATGCACTGCAGAATAACACATTATTTTCTAAATCAGTTACTCAATTGACATTTGAGTTTCAAATGAGTCTATGTAAAACCCATATCCAGATCCTCTGAAGCTTTTTAAACCTTGGCTATGACACAGCACACTCATTGCTTAAAAGCAGAGTGAGGTTAAAGATGAAGTCCTGCACTTCTGCAGCCAATAACAGAGTTTTAAAAGGACCTGGGCTGATGCTGTAAAAATAACATTGGTGAGGCGGCAATAACTTCCCTGTAGCTGCAGTGGGTGGATACACTGGGGGTCAACATTTTTCCTGTTGATTGTTTCCAGAAGACAGTTGTTTCTTACTCCCAGATCAAAGACTTTATGAGAGAAAAGAGAAGGCTGGGGCCTGGTGCAAATGATCCCTGCTCTAAACCTCATTTCTTACAATGACTTCCTGTACATGCGCTCTTCTATTAGGATATGAAAAAGCTAAGGTAGACCTGTCTTGTCTACTCAAGCTAACAATCAGAGGGTATGAGAAGAATAAGATCTTCCTTTCAGCAGGGTTATTCATTTGAGGATTTGGAGTTTTTCTTGTTAATTTCCCACTTGGTGACGTTTGGTGCTTACGAAATACAGATGGGAGCAAAAGCAGCCAGGATAATTGCTTCTGCCAGCCAGGGGTTTCAACACTTCTGTGTACAAACAGTCTCTAGACTGCTCTCATTCCAGGCAGCCCTCAAAATCATGGGTCAAGAGAGCTGAAGCAAATTGCGGAGTTCTCCTAATTAGGGGGCATTAGGTGACAGTCTTGGTAAAACCAGGGTGCCTCTGTTTTCCTTGACTAACTGGTAGTTTACAAACATAATTTAGGATGCTGCTCTTGACCTAGGAAAGCATTTAGAGACAGTTTTATGAACACCTTTTGCAATGCTAATCAATATTAGCAAAGGTGTTTATCTTCTACATGTTAAAAAAGGATTCTTAGTTTCTGTCTCTGGAGTTCACTCCCAAATGCCATTTTAAAATGGCTACTCCAATTATTTTGAATTTTAAAGACATACCTAAAGATGTTCTTCTGTGCTTTCATTTAGATGGGAATTAATTAAATTATTCAGTTGGTTGGATTTTTTCCTTTTCTTGGGGATAAGAACATACTACCTCTTTTATTCTTGGTTGGGCTCCCAATTTTCCCACCTGTCAGAGATACAGCTTGGGGGAGGGCACCCAAAGAATAGGGCTCTGAATAGCAGCCCCCAGGATGCAGGGGATGGAAATATTTCTCAGCGTTAGATGCATCTAAAGAATTGAATTAACCAGAGCAGCAAGGCTCCTCCACCGGAAAAGTCTGGGCTTAGACAAACATCCTCCACCTCAGGGAGACAATGCAGCTGAAGAGGAACATTCAGGGAACATCCAGGGAACATCCAGGGAGGGCAAGCATGGTAAAGCTGGGCTTGGAGGAGGCAAATGGTTGTGTCCTGAAGCTGATGATGTTTCTACTGAAGCAGGTTTGGTGAGCAAGTAATTACCAAAGCTGAGAAGAAATGTTTCTATGAGCACGCCAGCAGTGAGTGGTGCAAGACAATGTCAGACTCTGTCTCAGAGAGAAGAAAACTTTTGGTAGGGAATTGTTGGAAAATCAAAGGGGTTTTTTTGTTGGTTTTCTGTGGGGTTTTTTTTGTTGTTTGTTTGTTTCGTTTTGTTTTTTGGTCACAGCTTTCACTAACAGAAACCTGCGAAGAATTGTTTAGCACAGCTAATGAGAAATGCCACTTCTGACTAAAATACTCAAGGAAGGACTGTAGAGTGCTCAGTCATTTTCTACTGAATTTGGCCTCATGTACTTATGCCTGGGCACTTAAAAATAGAAACTGAAATAAAGCTAGAAAAATGAGCGCTGCAAGACATGAGGCATTGAAATCAGAGGATTACATTGAGTTATTGAAGCCAGTAGAAGTATTCAAGGGTTGTGTCTAACTATATTTAAATCTGCACAACTTCAGGAATTAACCTCAGATATGTAATAGATGTCCGAAACAGGGAGCAACATCTGTATAATGGCCTGTAATAATATCAAACAAAATTTACACATGAACCCTGCTTTTCTGTTTTCCTTTGATTTTTGTGTTTTCTCACATTTTAAAGGCCTTCAGTTTCTGCCATTACCTGTAATATAAGATTTTTTTTCCTGGCCTCCTTAACCTGAAAACTCCATAAGAACTGAGCTGCAGCTGAAGATTTCAAGATGTGCCCAAGATTTCAAGATATAACCCAGTTTTATTAATTCAAGTAAAACTGGGTTATAAAGCAATGTAATTCCTACAAATGAGAAGCAAACTCTGTTACTGGCAGGATTCATCCCATCAATATCTACACCTTTACAGACTAGACTTCCATAATTGCACTGGCATCCCAGTCTCCTTACACAGTTCCCATTGAGAGGGGATGGAGAAAAAGCCCAAGCATTTCTTGAACACAAATAAACTGCCTTCTTTAAGATATTTTCTTTAAGATGAGAGAAATTCTGTTGCCTATAAAGTGAAGGTGGAATGATTAGTATTTGGTCTGATAAATGCCACACTGACTGTTAACAGAAAAAAACCTTAGTTGGAGTTCTGTTTAAAGATAAACAGATACAACAACCAAATCTCCTTGCCTTGCACAGTGACAAGCTGCATCTATAAATTTAGAATGAAGCTTTTTTGGTCCATAAGGAGCAGTAGAATAAGTGGCAAAATGAATAAGCAGAGTCAGTTCATCGCACAATTTTAAAGGTATATTCATCTAATTATCTGTAGGAAATGTTTAGATTTTATTGTGAGATTCAGTGGGTCATATTAAATATTTGCTTTCCACTTCATCTCTATTTAGGCTGATACAAAACAGATGCTAAAATCTTCTTCTGAAAAGATTGAGAATTTTGAATTTTCAAAGTTAGGAGCTTTGAAAATCTTCACTTCTTCCCATCACTCCCATAAGTTGCATGCACATTATTATTTCTGGCATTTTCATTAAGTAATTTATGTGCTTTTTCTCTTGATTGTTGCTCTTGGAACAAAAATAAATATGCCCCTTCTGATTTGCTTGTTTAACCTGATAAGGTGCTAAGATTAATTTTTTTCCCATTCATTTGCTAATAAGGAGACATTAGCAATCAGAAGATAGTCTCATTAAGGATTTCATTCACACTGGCTGGGGATGTAGCAGCATTCCTGTAGCAGCATTGGCCTTGTTCAACAGATGTTAATGAAGGATTGATTTTGATGCCATCTTTAATGAAGACATGAACTAAAAGATTAGGTCTTTCAGTCAAGCTTATCTGAGATTCTGAAAATAATTGAAAAGCTTAAAGTGACAGACTGGGACAAGACTACTCTAATGTAAACAAACCACTAAAAACACAGGCTATAAAATATTCATTGAGTGCTTGCACAGAAAAAACAGAAGAGAATATTAATTTTAAAATTCATTAGGCTATATTCCAAAATGATTAATTATTCTCCCCCCACACTTCTTATATAATCAGAAGATTTCAATAAAGCCACCAAATACATTCAACAAGACATAATAACCTCTTTAAATTGGAGCAGCATCTACTTTTTCTGGGTAGCTTTAGATAATGTGGAATGAGAAATGATAATTGAAAGTGGCACCACAATTTAACTTTAGATTTTCATGTCTTTTAAGAACCTAATCTCTATTTTCTAGTCTTCTATCACCAGAGATTTATTTTTTTACATAACTATACCCAAAATAATGTAAAAAATTTTCTTAGTTCCTGTGTGCTTTTTGTCAAAAGTCATGTCATAATTTAAGTATCAAATCTAAATATGTCAGAGATAAGACGCATTTGCTAGTTTGAGTGAATTTTTCCTGCTTTAAAAAAAAGTCTTGACAAAACTAAATTTGCAAATTTTGTTATCTATAATTATTTCTTTGTCATGCACTATGACTTATAAAGTCCTTCTACAGAACTGATGGAGTTCTATCGTTTGAGGGGAGTGATATTGCAGCAATCCATTAGTGTGAGCTGTATACATAGAAAATAACCACACAGCTTAAGTGTTTTCCCTTGCTGTGAACCAGGTAGGTCAAACTTAAGATGGCAACAGTAGAAAAAATATTTAAGTAAAGAATCAAATTTTATTTTTACTTCCCAATTGAAGTGTTTAATGGACCTTATGGACCTACACAATTTATGAGATTGTAGAGTAGCGCACCTTTGAAATCAGTGTCTTGGAAAAACTTATTTGTAACTAGAGGCACAAACATGTACTTTGGAAATCCACAGAAATATCTATTCACTTTTACAATGAGCATAGAATATTTCAAGGTGTTTACATGACATGTTTTTCTTACTTACATCTTTCATCTCTTTCTTTTTCTCTTAGTAATTTTATACTCTGTATAATTTTTCATTCTTTGTTCCCATTTCCATTTTTTTCTTCTATCTAAATAAAAGCACAGAAAAGAGTCTGTACTCAAATATTTGATTTCATTTTGATTGCTGGAAGACCTGGACTGATATTAGAAATATTTCTAAACAGCTGCACTGTTTCTTTTTTCTCCCTCCACTTGAAATCTAAAGATAGTAGACTAACTGTAATAGGAAGTGATCTGGCTTTAATATTACCTGATCTAGAAGACAGCAAAACCCCATATTTTTCATTTAATGCTTCAATATATCTTGCTTAAATGCATGATTGTTAAAAGAATTTTATTATTTTTCTGAGGAATTGTCCACACAGTCTCTTTCCAATTGTGCATGCAGGATATAGATGTATAATGGAACTAAAACTGAGAGTTTGACTAGGAGAATCCAATAAAAGTCTCAATATTGCTGTAAAATACCGTGTTATCTCCTGGTGACCTTTTAATGAAAAAAATATTAAAATGCCTCTCTTAGAAGCTACTTTTTTGAATTGGGAGTCATCACACAATTGAAGCATCCTAGACCTTTCTATCTGAACACAGTGGCTGTCCCTGCCTCAACTTACGCTCTAGTCTTAGTTCACACTTTCTAATGAAAAAAGGCACGTGGTTTTATATAACACTGGAACCATTTCTTGTCACTTTCTTTCCCATCCTGCTTAGAAGATTTAGATATTCTACTTGGATGGGCCAAATAATTCAATGATGCAAAGAGATTCCATTGGTACTGAGTTCCCACCCTCATGTCTGCAGTTCTCATCCCACGTTTATTTTTGTCAGTTTTTCCCACCTCCAAGGTTTGCCTGTGCTTCATCTGCTTGAAAAAAAACCCCAAATTTGTATTCAATACTTTTGCTTTGCTGGGACTGGCAAGGCTCCTAGTCTGTGCTGGTTTTAAGAACAAGAAGTGACAACAACTTTCTTTGCTACTATGATGTTTGTGCTCTTTTTCTGTCTCCTCTGGGTAGTCTCTCTGGGATTTCAGGAATCTTCTCATCTATGTCACCATTACTCCACATCTCTGATCGCTTGACTGGGCTTTGACACATTTTAGGGAAAGTCCAATTCTTTGAGAAGTGCCTAAACTCTACTACTTAGTTTTTCTTTGAAATACTGAAATAGCTTGAAAGCTATTCATGTACCTGATGGGTTTTTGGTTTATGGACTTAATTTTTCTGTTTCTTTGCCATTTGTGAAACATAAATGCCCCAGCTTAAAAGCACAATCAATATTATTCTCATGACAAGCTTCATCTATGGCTAAGTGACTTTCTCACTTGGCCTAGCACAGCTGTTTGGCATTCCTGATGTTGGGTCACAAGTGTAAGTAAACTCTAACTCAGTTATAACATGGACCTAAATTATAATTATTTTAAATCTTTCATTAAATGAAATTTTCACTCTTCACTTCTTTAGACCAAGTGAACTTTTTATTTCACAACATTTTTATAGAACTGTTATTCTGTCAGTGTTTTTTTATGTTGTATTGTGTGGTTTGGTGAGGATAACATTTAGGAAGAATCAGATACCCTTCAGGACTATAAGTGATAGAAATGGGATAAATGTGTAGTGTCAACAGGTACTGGTAACAACCTCAACCACTGGCAGTAATCAGGGCCAGAATGATTAAGAGCTATTGATATACTGAAAAATGTAAATGTGATGATAGTATGTACATATGAGATGACTAGACACAGATGGTTATCAAAGGCCTGATTAAGCAGATTCTAAAGAATCTGAAGAGTTTGAAGATTAGCTAAGAAAAGCAGAGGGAATGTGAAGTGGAAAGATGCTATCATAGATTGAAAGAAAACTGTTTAAAAGGCCCAAGGTTTGCAACAAAGATTAATGTTGTTTTCACCTGAAATAAAGAAGAATTTCTAGCCCTGCAAGGAGTGAGGTTGCAGAACAGCTATCCAAGAGAAACAGGTACAAAACCTGTGTGAATATCACTGTAGCATGCAAAGAGATTTGTTTGGGGTTTGTAACTCCAGAAAATTGTTTAAAAATCAGGAAAGGTCCTAAGTCAAACATTTAAAAGTTGTGACATTTCAAAATTAAACCTTCATATCTCTGCAAAATTTGTGTTGCTGTTTCCTATATGCATGATTTCTACAGTGTCAACACTTTTCACTAAGTCAAATGAGTAAATGGGGATATCTGAAGAGGCAAGTGATGGCCATTGTTTTAAATTAAAGGAAACATTATCCACACACAAATCCTTAATAAATTAAGGATATTGAAATAATTTTGATTTTTCAATGTTTATTCAGTGCAGGTTTTTTCTAACCTTGAAAAGAGGAATAGGAGGAACTAAGGTCTGGGTGATTTTTGGTCTGTTTTACTTTCTGCTCTTCATATAAGAACCATTATTATGCTCTGATTGTTTATTTTCAGGACAGCTCATAAAGCAAATTCAATTCAATTTAATTTCATTTTAGGTTTGCAGCCTTTTTTTCTGTTTTCAAAGGTATATTCAAGAAGACACTTACTCTAAGTTGCCAACCAAATCTGAACTCATGCTGGGTCGAGAAGTGTTTGCAGGAGCGAGTACTACAGTAACTCGTGCATCGTAATGATCAGGATGGGGCAAGATTGATGGGGTCCAGTCCTGGAATGTCGTCATAGGTTGGGAGAATTTGACAACATTTCATGATAAATTATTAATAAAGAACCAAACAAACAAGTGTTTGCTCTTCAGGTTCCTCCTACAACATTTTGTGCTTTTATTCTGCAGCACCATGAGAAGGGACATAAGTTAATTAACAACTGTTTTACTAGAGCTCCACTGACATCACCAATGATGCACATTCAAAGCAAAGAGTGAAGAGGGCTGGATTGCTTTTGATGTAGTTCTTTTCTGAAGTGTTGGCAGAATATTTTAAAATCATCAAAATGTACTTTGCTCTGTCAACAAATTCACGGCTTTTAAACCAGTTTAACCTTCAGACTAAGACCATACTTGGCCAATTTGAACTGAAAAAGAGATATAATGAAAGCTGTGAATATGTAATGTGAGAGTTCTCATGGAAATTGATGTGCATCCTAAACAATAAAAGTAAACAAACAGCTGTTACAATCCCTTAAAACGGCCCATCTGAGATTGTGAGAGTCATTTGTAGAAAACCTTGGCCTTTTGAATAGGAATGTAAGAGCTACACAAGGATTTTGTGCACCTCTGAGGAAATAACAACATATGCTCAAAGTAAAAACATGGCATTTTCCTAAGAAAAGAGAAACACTCTTTTGACTTTTCATTTATAACTATGGCATTATTCTTGAAATTGTGTTTCACATTCTCCATCTGCCTTTTTTCTGCTATTTATTATACTGGCCTGCAATTTACTTGAAATTGGATTTAGAAATATGAGAAAAGTATAGTTGGGAATTCTACTACTCTAAATCTTGAAAAATACAATTTATGTAATTTCTATGCAAATACTAATGAGTATTCAGAAAGATCTGTTGTTAAACCGTGAACAATTATGAAGGGCTGTTAACCACTCCTATTAAAGTTTGATGCAAAATAAAGTATTAGATTTATTAGAAACTAGACACTCCTTTTCAGGCTCTCAAAGCTCATTGTTTTATCTCTAGCACTGGTGGTACAAAGGGTTAGGGAGGCCAGTGCATGTGTACAAGGAGCTCTGGCAGACAGCGCTGGTCCCCGAGCACTCAGACAGACTGGGAAGGCTGGCAAGGCTGGTACATCCCAAACCAAACCAGAACAGACATGATGGTGCCAAAATCAACACAGATTGTGTAGTATTATCTAAGTTATTCTTCCATGTTGTCCTCTACTGGCTTAAATATGCTTTTCAAAAGGGCTAACAGGATAGCATGACATAAAAGTAGGAAAAGAAAATGTAAACAAACAAACAAAAAAACCAAACCAAAACAACAAAAAAGGGAAAAATGTAGAAATCTTCATGGACCTTCTAAACTGATGAAATTCATTACCCTTTTAATTTCTCAGCTGGGTTTTTTCATTTGCTAGCTTTAAAAAAAATTACTTGAAGCATCTACAAGGTAAGCATGAACATTTGAACTGGTCAGCTTAGACTTTCCTAAAAATTTATCACAGAGAAATGGGCATTTCCTAGATGTGAATTCACTTACCTATTTTTGATCTTTACTTTCCAGTGATATGAGTAGCATCCAGTAGTGCCTATTCCTCTCCAGTTCAAAGGGAGCCCAGCATGACTGGTTCACACTTGAAGACTTCTCATAAAAACATCTCCAGTGATTTAAATTAATCCTATTTTTTTGTTTTTCAATAACCATATTCTGCTAATGATCCAGTAAAAGAAATTTTGATCCAAGAACCTCAAATGCATTTAAGCACCAGAATTCAGCCCTAGCAACTCAAAGAAAATCTTTAACCTTACTAGTTCTGGAACTGTTTCTTACTGTTCACTCCTAAAGTGAGATGTAGCTTCACTTTTAAGCACCTTTGGTGGAATTAATACTCAGTTCAAGTTTAAATCAGCAGGATGATCAAACAAAAGAAACTAATTTCATATTAACTTAACATGAACAATATGATAAGTAATCACACAAATGTCTCCAGTAGCTTTGGAGAAACTTTCCCCTAAATTTTCACAGCGCATTAAAACTTTGCAAGTAAAATTTTAAAAATGCAAGTATGAATAGGGCAAACAAGGAAAAAAAGTCTGAAAAGCTGGGAGATGTGTTCTAACTGGCTAAACAACATCCTCAAACATACTGGAAAAAGCTGCACATCCCTTGATTTAAATGCATTTTTTTGTGGAGTGCTTTGTACCTTTCAAAGCACTTTGTTGACTCAAAGATAGGAAGCATCATCAATTCAGTGATGATCAGATGTCACTAGAAGAAGTGAGGAGTAGATGACCTTGACAAATGCTAATTGATGAGAGTTAAAATTTAAAACAGTGTGAAGAGAAAGGCGGGTGGAGTGGGGCAGAAATCTTCATCTCCCTATATTCAACACTGAGACAAGCTGGCTGTCTAGGCTCTCTACATTGCCAATGGGAAGAGAATAAAAAACATATCCAGGGGGTGATTTATCCCAGACATCTTTGAATGTGCCTCTGGAGATGTCTCTTCCACTCCATGCATTGACTGCAGAGGGTGTTTATGTGATTTATACCCCATACCCAGCATTTAGACAACTAGAGTCAAGCAAGATGAATTCTGCCCTGGGGAAAGAAAATGAAGTCCATGGTAACTTAGGAGTTCATCAGTTTTAATTGATTAAGGAGAAGGAACTGAGCATACCAGTAATTCACAGAATGACTCTAAGCCACCAGTGTGCTTCAGGCATGAAGGGTAAAAGGCATCCTGCAGTAAGCCAGACAAGAAATTTTCCACAGACAGAGAAGAAATATTACCATTATATAAAAATGGGTCAGATCTCATCTGGAATTTGATGCACAAGCACCAGTAACAGAAGAAAACTATTTAAATAAAAAATGTATTTGAACTAGCTTTTTATTTGAGGCTTTGGTAAGAAATTAAAAGCAGTGATGTCCTGGAACAGCTATCTACAAAGAAAGACCCAAGACCCAAAGAAAACCCCGAGTGCTTTCAAGATGGGTCTTGAGCCTGCCTGTCTACACTGAGAAACACAAATAGACTCAGCTAGAAGAAGGTATCTTTCAATGCAAAGGTCCTATTGACATAAGAGATATAAACAGTGCAAATTTTTCTGCAAGGAAAAAGACTCTCAGTCTATTAATGTGTAACTTGTGAAGTGCAAATAAGGACATTCAGGAAGACTAATGCAATTTTAAATTAGATTCCTTTTCAAGCTTTGCAAAGAAAACTGCATTTCCCTGAAACTTAGAATAAGCAGGGAAGGAAAAATAAAGCTTAAAAAGCAGCAAACAAAAAAAGCTAGACTCCAATATCTTCCAATGTCATTAAAATAAGCTGCCAGTGGGGAACTCAGTTACACAAAATGAAGTTTCTTTTAAAAATTTTTACTGACATTACTGCAATCACAACAATACTGCAATTCTTATAGGAGACCTCAAATCTATACTGACTGTAGTGGTAATTTTTTTTACATGCAAGACAGGCCTTTGTGTAGAATCAGCTTTTTTCATAATCTAGTGGTTAATTTACTCATTCATGTGGTCTTATATAGCAAGAGAGGAGAGAAAAAACATTGAAACATATTTTCTTAAATCAGTAAGAATGGCAACAAATTCGGGCAGAAAAGAGAACAGGAGCTTTGAAATTGAATTTATAAAATGTGAAAAAAGAATTTAAATTGCAATCTTACCTTTGTGCCATAAGCAGAGCCATGTGAGCTGAAGGCAGCCTCCACAGAGACACAAGAGTTGTCCAAGGCTCTTCATGATATTCTTCAAGTTTTGGTGCAGGTCTATGAACCTTTCTGCTGGATGTAACTTAGTCTTTTTATGGAGGACATGCTGGCAGGAAGCTCCATAGAAGCATCTCCAAGGCAAAGGTGGTCTGCTTTTTTTTTCTTTTCCCGGACACAATATTTTACCTGAAGCCCTATCAGTGTACAAATGAAGCAGTTGAAAGGCACATCCTCACTTGTTCTGGTGAATACTTACCCCTCCTGACTCCTCAAGGAATGTACTGCTGCCTTGCTCTCGTAGTTCTTCATATATTTAAAGATTGTTTTTAATATTCTGTTTCATTGATTAAAAGAGAAGATGCTGCAGTAAACATTTTACTTTTTAGAAGGTAGGAACTGCTTTTAAAAGTAAAACATCTAATGAGAAGAAAAAAGCATCCTTAATGAGAAACATACTTAATGCATCGCTTCTTAAGACGTAGTGTTCAAGTGCAAAATCTAAGTATCTCAAGTGTACGAAACAAAACTGAGATCACAGTTACAAAAAGCCAAATTTCAGTATGATAAATAGCTTGTATTGAAGTATCTAATCCAAGTAGTGTCCTGCATAGGTAGTAATGTTTCAGAGGCATTCCACTTGCTGAAATCTGACTATGCTATAAGGTACATCTGGCTGCTCTAAGCAGGAGAAGCTCAGCTGTACAATTAGCTGTGCTGCATTTGTGCCCATTATTTGCTCATAGAAGTGACGCGTAGCAGAAGCCCTAAAAAATTTATTCAATGGGGCTGGAAAACATTAAAACTTTCCACCAAAACATGATGACTTTGGACTAGAACTAGGTGAGGGAGCACAAGCAGTTTTCTCCTCTTACAGCAGAAAGCAGTTGAAGATAAGCTGGAGAAGCAAGCTTGGGTTTATGCATTTGGAGAAGTTTTATCTTGGGGCTCTGTTTTCTCAAGGTTGCCAGTTCTTTGAGCCATTCACAAAAAATTTCACATCAGAAATTTTTGCAATGGTAACAGGATGCTCCATTTCAGCAAAATGACAGATTGGGAAATTCTTCAGGCATCCATGGTGTCTGCATTGCCAACCCAGGGACAAACTAGATCCTCAGCTGCATCTGTGGCCATTTCATTGGCAATAAAGGTTTAAAGTAAAACCGGATCCTTCAGCATCTTTTTCAGAAAAAAACCCCAGTCCTGGCCATTATGAAAATGGGATTCCCATAAAGGGCTAAGATCACCTCCTTTGATGGGTACTGAAAGAGTTATTTGTATTAAGGAACTTAGCACTTCTACTGAAACCAAACCCTGGAAAACAGGCTAAAGCCTTCAGGTTGTTACCAATAATACTTAGATACACCATTTTCAAACCTGTCCTATATACAGTCTTAGAGTTTAGCATATGAAAAAGCAGATTTACAAGGATAAAGCTGTTGATGACATTTAATGTCACCCCATGCTGTCATTTGAAAGGCATGAGCAACAAGGGAGACTCTTGCAATGCACTGCCAAAAAGGATTTTAAAAACCTATCTTCTCTCTGAAGAGCAACTCAAAAAACATTGTAAAAACAATTACCAGTGTGCAACATATCAGTGTTGCCCATTATCAAATTACTATGTAAAAATGGGAGGATAGTACTTGTTGTTAGTAGTTGTTGGCACATCGGAGGCAACTATACGAGCAACTATCTTCTTTTGATCCTCTGTTTATGGTATGAAACAACACTAATCTGTTTTATTTTTATAAATATAATTTCATCTTTGATACAGAGTGCTGCCCCATTATCCTTTCTCATAATCCATGGGTAGACTAGAGAATAGAGATTGGTCTTCAAGAAACATAATTTACCAGTAGTGAGTCTTCTTTAGGATGCACAGACTATATATAAAACTGTTCTGAGGGTACACCTACCTCTTATCCCTCCAGACAGCTGAGATTTTTCCTTTGTAGTAACCAGGGATGATGTATTCACACTGTTGTCTTCACCTTTGACACAACAGCATAAAACTCCCCACATCATGCCATAAATTGTTTCAAAGATCATGTCACACAGACATGGTCTAAACCATTGAAGCAAGCCCTGCTAATAGAGCTTGTAGAGTTAATATAACTTCTTTCCTTTTCAACTTCCAAATTAATATCCACATTTGCTTACACTGTGAGATTTCATAAAATAAACTGACACAAATTATCTACCAGAGGTTCTTGACTTTACCAAGTGCTGTGGCAGCTCTCAAGGCAGCTCACCAGAGATGGCACAGTGCCTGGGGAAAGAGTAGTGGATATACTGCGGGTCAGCAGCTCAGCAGTTTCACAGAAGCTCTACACTCAGTTGGAAGTATTGATTCCTAAGTTTTATAGCAAATACTGAGACACCTACCATCCATCTAGATAACTGCTGGATCTGCCAGAGATATACACAGTCTGTATATTCTGAGATAGCCTGGAATACAAATATAAAGGGAGCTCTTTTGCTATTAATGGTACAAAATAAAGCATGTTTCTTAGAAGCCCAAGGGAAGGTGAAGGAAAGCATAAAAAAATAAGTGATGTTAAAGACACTACCCTCAGCAAAAATGATGGCTGCATCTTAAGAGCTGGCCTATCTTTGAAGAGTAAGGTCAGAAAAAGGAATCACAAGGGTATGGATTTCTCTGATTTTCTAACAGAGTAAATAACAATAAAGAATGCCACTTTTTTGGAGAAAGAGAATCCATGAGAACATGAAACACCAAATTAAAATTCCTGCAAGTGACTTGCCTGGCAGACGGAAAGGTCTTGATAAGCACAGCTCAAGGCTGTGACAGATAGTAAACAGATTTCATTAAGGGTAAGAAACATGCAACAAAAGACCAGACTGCTTCAGTTTGAGCAGGTAACTTGGAACAGACCAGACTGATGGGAAGGCCAAAAAAAACATCAACCCAAAAATCTAATCTAGTTAATAATTTACATTCCATTCCATTACTTATAAGGCACAAGAAAAATAGGAGTGCTGAAAGAGTGAGTCTTTCTCCATCTGCATCATGGAGAGAAGCATTTCTAGACTCAGATGAGTCAAATAGTCCACATTCCACAGGTAGCCCACATACCTAACAGGTAGATGAGTAGCAGCAGAAGTCTCTTTGAGAAAGGGAGAAAATCTTGATATTAAAGTTCTGCATCCTTCATCCCACCTTACCCTCAGCTGGGGAAACTGAAACTGGGGATGAAGGGCCTGGTGGATATGTTTCATCTACTTTATCAGGGGACTGTCCAACAGCAGCCTGATAGTTCAACCACTCTCATAAAAGTGTTGCAAGACACCTGAATGAGTGTTCAAGATAGAGGAAGGTTAGCATTGTGGGACACAAACTGATACATCAATCTGTTTGTGATAGATCCACTGGTAGAGCTCAGACAGACATTTTTTGAGGAGGACCAGGTAGATAAAATACTAATAAATGAATACAGTTCTCTATGACATTCTGCCAAGGGCTAATTTAATACTGAAAGAGAGAAAGGAAACCTACGCACACCCTTTCCGGGTTATCAAGTTTAAAAATGGGTCGTTTAGTGGTGAAGTCCTCATTTGAGTGAACAACTTTAGATATGATAGAAAGCCATTCCTGCAGTTCAGATAATGCGGAACTCCATGATACAGATGTGAAGCTTCCAGTCCTTTGGGCAGTCCCTGTTTAATCCTGTTGCCCAAATGGACAGTCAAACTGGAGGGAACACATCTAATGCCACTTCCTAGAAAGGTGGAAAAATGTAGGCATCATCACTCAGTGGAAACTTGATGCTGCCACCACAAGAGAAAGTTCTCCCACTTCAAGTAATAGCAGCGCTGATGTAGGGACCTTTCCTATGCTGTAATCCCTGCCACTTGGACTGAAAAATTCTGCTTCATTTTAGCATTATGGAAAGGGGGAAGCATTGCCTGGAGGATAAGTCTTAGGACAACCATTTCTGGCTGTGTCAAAATGAAAGCCATTCCCTGTGAGAAGGTGACACGAATTTCAGCTTGGCCAATATTCCCAATATTTTTTTTGTGTTTGCAGTTTTGGCCTGACAGATGAGAAGAAGCTTCTTAGCCTACTAGATAAACACTCAGATGGCATCTCCTTTGACTTTTAAAAGTATGATGAAAGGATCACCTAGGTGCCTTATTTTGAGGCAGTAGAGGCAGCTCTTAAACAGGTGGCAAGATATAATTCAAATCTCTCTGATCAAAAAGGCAAAAAGGTAATCCTCAAAGAAGGTGTGGTTGAAGAACAAATGCCAGTAACTTGGTTGGCTGTTGAGAAAAACTGATATAGTTCAAGTAGAGTTCTGTCAAATGTTTTGAGAATAAGATAAGACTGTTTCAAGTGCAGGTATTATAAGGAGTAAACACCCCAGAAACCTGAGCAATAAGGTTCACATAAACCCAGTGTAGCAGGATAACCACTTAAAAAAAAGGAATTTAGAGACTTTTCCTAGTGGAACGGGAGATATAATACATTCCTTTTTCTCTCTCTTAGCTTTGCAGGCTCAGAGTAAATAATTGCTTTTTTTTCACAATGACAAAATGAGCTTTAAAATGTAATTATTTCCTATTGCATAAAAATATGCCATAGTCTCTCTTCATCAAATAAATGCACCTAAAAATCAATACTGAAAGATTTGCATTTACTGTACTACAACAGGGTGTTAGGCTAGTTTGCCTTCCCTTCCACCCTTATGAAATCAAAGATTTGCTCCCAGATCTCATGGGCCAGAATTTGCTCTGTCAGAATCCATAGCTCTACAGGCTCTAAAAGAAGAGTTTTGACTGAGTCTCATGAATTTCAATCCATCAGCATCTTCCAAATTCCATTAGGACTGACAGAAAAATTCAGATTTTTCCTTGTGAGCACCTATAGGAAAATGTATTTAGAATTTTATTTATTTTAACTTATTTTATTTATTTTAGTTTAGACTTTAATATTTGTGCCTCAACCTCTCTACAGCTTTGGCCAAATCCAGGTCTGAAAACATATTAGGGCTTTTCCATGGATAGTACAGTGGAAGATTGTGATCACCTTCTTTTTGTGCAGAACAGCTACTACTGAATTTTGAGTGGCAAATTAAAAATACTGGTTAATGGTAGTGTTCAGTTTGTAACAGTTTCATGCTTAGTTCAAAGACTGGCTCTGGCCTCATCCTAGTGAGACAAATTAATCCCTGATAAAATACTACTAAATTTAACTGGATTTCAGTGCAGTAAGCAGATCTCTCTTTGATATAAATTGTGTTTAAACAAAGTTACTCAGGAATGCATTTCTTAGCTTTGAATAATGTGCCAGCATGATTATATCACATATCTGGTGAGCAGTGAGGACATCAGGAAGCATTCTGGATCTTCCAGTGATCATTAATTGAAGGAGTATTAATGAAATAGAAGAGAAAAAGTGTAGGTATGCAGTTTTGTTTCTTAATGGCAAAATGGCAAACTTTGCCCAATTATTTTTTAAAACAGCCTGAACTCAAGGACTCAAACATGAAGATGCCTGTCATTTTGCCAAGTTAAAAATCACTAAATATATAGTGTATATATAAAAGTTTATAAAAGTATTGCATTATATTGTATACAGATGACATGATATAATTTAGCATTTCTTTACTGCTTTAGTGCAAGTAGGTACATATTGATGGCATTCCCTCATGTCATGAAGTTAAAATGTGCAATTAATGGAGGAATCAATTAGGATGCCACACAGGAAGACAAGGTTCCCTTAAAGCTCAAGATTAATAGGAATGGGCTATAATTCAGCAGCAATTGATGTGCAGTTGATATGCCTCAGAATTAATAAAAGTTATGTCTATTTTCATTCAATACTCTCAGCTGGACACGACAAGCTGAATCCTACAATCTTAGAATTACAGAACAGTTTGGGTTGGACAGGACCTTTCAAGGTCATCCTGTCCAACCCCCTGCGACGGCAGGGGCATCTTCAACTAGATGAGGTTGCTCAGAGCCCCATCCAGCCTGACCAGGAATGGGACACCTACCACCACTCTGGGCAATCTGTGCCATGCCTCACCACTCATAATAAAAAAAATTCCTTCTTGTATCTGTAGTTCCAACTCATTATCTCTTTTTGTACTGCAACAGACCCTAGTAAAAGGCTTGTCCTCATCCTTCTTATAAGGCCTTCTTTAAGTATTTAAAGGTTGCAATAAGGTCTCCCAAAAGCCCAGCAGATATATGAGAACACTATCTGACAAAGGATGATTGTGAGATACTAACCTAATATGCCTGTGAATACATGTGATTCTAGGAGACTGCAGACAAATCATTTCCAGCAGCTGTGCCATTGTACAAAGCTCTCACAAGACAGCATTTAAAAGCCTGCATATAAATCTGTATGGAAATATTATGAAAAAGACATTCATATGGTACCACATGGGGATATCTAAAGTCCTGGGGGAAGAAGAAACTGCCTTCTAAGGGATGCCTCAGAGAGCTTGGCTAGATGATCCTATTTATCAAAACTGACACAAGAGCATGGTGGTGGTTTATGAAATCACACCATGGAGCCCAGTCAAGGGTGACCATGCTAGTCAGGGGCTGCAGCACATGATATATGAGAAAAGACTGAAGAAACTGGTTTTACTCAGTCTGGAGGAGAGAAGACTTAGGGGAGACTTTATTACAGCCTACAGCTGCCTGATTAAAGGATACAGAGAGAACAGAGCCGGACTGTTCTAAAGGATGCACAGCATTTTGATCAAAGGCAATAGATATTGTTGGAACATGGAAAATTCTGATTAGACCTAAAGAATTTTTTGCATTTTTTAGCCATAAATACTGTAAAATATTGGAACTGGTACCTGGAGAAATTGTGGGACATCTATCCTTGGAGGGTGTCCAATAAACCCTTTAAACAGCCCTGAGCAACCTGATCAAATTAGACCCCCTGAACAGGGGTTGAACTAGGTAAAATACAGAGAACCATTTATATTTACAACTCAAATTATTCTATGATTCTATGAAAATGCATTAAAAAGCAGAAGATACACCCCTCCCTCCCGCCCCCCACTTGTTAAACACAAAAAACAAAAACAACAACAAAAAAAAAGAGAGACAGAGACCAGAGACCATAGTTAACTTTAAGGAGCCAAATGAACATGTTTACAATCAGAAAACGTCTTGAACAGTAAGAAGAACAAAAATCTACTTACCTTTGAAATAAAATTAGATCAATTGAAAAGGAATGGAATGAAAAGAACTGGACTAAAAATGCTTAAAGTGACACATTCCTATCTATGTCAATGCTTAGTTGTGACAATCTAAATTTCTTTTTGAAACTTAGTAGTTCTAAATCACTGTTGACATTTTATAAACTCAGAAAACCATCAAGGAATAGATACCAACTCAACAGTTCAGCTTGGTTTTTTTCCTCAGTATGAAATGCTCAAACCCCATAGTATTTGCAGCACAAGAGCAGCACTCACAGCCCCACTCTCTGGGCTGCCAGAACGAGAGTGTGAGCACCACACAGGACAAGCTGTTGTCACCCACCAGCAGTGTAAGTCAGCCTGCAGCCTCCCTCTGAGCTGCCCTCCAAAGTGGGTCCTTGCGCTAAGTGAATTGGTCTGAGAAATCAGATTTTTCTACTACAGACAACAGATTAAGCTTCTGCTACTGTGTTTCTGAAGGTGTTTCTCTGCAGCCAGAGGGAAAGGCATGTCTGTGTTTTACAAAGTGAAGTGCAAGAAAGTTTTTGTTGGTTTAATCATTCTAGTTCAGCACGGAAAGCTTCACGTGTGCCTCAACTGAAAGACTAAGTTTCCAAAACAAGAGCAGTAATACCCTTTGCACATGGTGTTATGAGAAACAGCTGAAAATTACCTACAGCAGTTTGGAGAATGGAGGCTGCCGCTCCTTGGTCACTGAGAAGGTCACCAGATGCTCTTGTGAAAGCCTATTTGCCAGCCAGAACTGAGAGCTGTTGCTTTGGCTGCCTCTCAAACACAAGGCTACAAAATGCTTTCCAGAAAAGTTCAGATGGAAGAGATTACTCACAAATTGCCTTTGTCATCACTCAAGAGAAGAACTGTCTCTAGCTGGAAATATTTCAGAGATATTTATTGTATTCTGAAAATTTCATTTTATTTCTAACTTATTTACAGTTAAACATTCAGAATCATAAAATATGAAGTATAAAATATTTAACAAAATAGATGCAGTCCGTGTTGTTCAGGTGCACCATAAATATATGATGAAACAGTAAACAGCATAGGAATTTTCTGATGGTCTTCTCTGTCATTTACCAGGAAAAAGGGTATGTAGACCTGCCTCATACATTCTGGTCTGACCATTATGGCATCTTTCATTTCAGAGAGACCACCACCACTCTGGTTTCTGTGTCCTCAGTTTTCTACAGTTACTTTCACTGTCTAAAAGGCCAACACTATAAGTTCAATACATCAGATCCCCTCTGAAGTTGGTATAGTCATGTATTCAATACATTTTTTTTTAAATACAGAATTTCCTAGAAAAGAAGAATCAGGTAATTCAGTCCATATGAACAAAAGTCATTTATTATATATATATTCTCTAGTAAGTTATAATAGTCTCTTGGATTTTAAATGTCTTTTTGCTATTTTCAATGCTTAAAAATTATAATTTTAAAACATTAAATATTGTGTTATATACATTATGATTTAATTAATCATTCTAAACATGGAGCATTCTCCAAGTGAAAACTTGGATGAAACAGAAAACAATTTCATTGACATAACAGGCTTTAGAAGTTCACTTCATACAACCATAAATTTGACTATATGAAAAATAGCCAAACATCAATTTGCTCCTATATGGGACTTTTTTCTATTTGTTTTTCTGATCTTGGGGAAAGGGTTTTTTGGCTGTTGTTTCTGTATAAACTGAAGGACAGATCTAGTCATTACTTTTGTCAATGTTCAGTATTTTAACTTTTTTTAATCTCCTACCTATTTTATATAAAATAACAAAATATACAGAGAAAGCTGAGTTTGTTACATTAGTTCATACACATACAGTAAATAAAAATTTTTAATGTATGGCTTTGCAAAGGTAGATTATGAAGTGACTTTTGTATTTTATTTGTTTAAAAGCATTTTAAGAGAACGTGTTAGTGTGCTTACAATAGCGGCCATGGTATTCGGATGTCGAGCCAAGAGTTTAATGCTAGGATCACCGGAGGTCTTGCCTGACACTGCTTCTGCAGCCCTCAGAAGACAAATGTAGTTTATCACAACCTCGTCTATCTTAGCTATAATTTCCTGCTGCTGTGTTTCAGAGTTCATGACTTTAACTAAACGCATGCAGGCTTCTGTTAAGCAACAGAGTACTTGAAAGCTGGAAGTCATAGCTAAAAGCATTTCCTCAGGGCTTTTATCAGCCATGGCCATTTTCCTGCAGGCACTTCCCAACTGTCTCGATTCCAAAGATAACAGTTGTTTGTACTTAGAAAGTTTAAGGTCATATGTTTCTGGATGTAAATCTTCTCTCTTGCCCATACTTGCTCGGACCAGTGAGAGTAGCTCATTGGCATCCTTTTGTGCTGCAATAAATCCATCAGGCATTGCATATGTCTTCTCTTTCATCACGTTTATTCGTGTGATTCGTGCATCGAAGGCTACATCATTGAGATTCACATCAATTTGGCCACCTTGGGTGTCAGCACTACTCTTCTCATGCTCATTGACTGCATCACATGGGGGCTCAGCAGCTTTCAGGGACTCCAAGACTTTCTGCTCATTGTCACCGGACAACTGAGCAACTGGTTCTGTGAGCTCACACGGGGTCTGTGGTTCGAAGAGATGTGAGAGCTGATGGCTGTCTCGGTCATCTTCCTCCTCGTTGTCATCATTTCCTCTGCTGAGGAAGCAATAGCTAAAGGGGCCCCGACACCTCCAGGCGCTGCTGGTCAGCTTTCGCAAGGGCAGCGTTCGACACTGCTTGGAGTCCTTCTGACTGGTGCCTGTGCCTGAACACCTCTTACTGTCCTTCTTATCAGTGCTGACATACACACAACTCTGAGAGTAACTTTTGGACAGCTTTTTGCCCAGGGAAAATTCCACCCTTCTCTCCGGTTTGGATTCATCCTTTTGGGTGGTGTCCAGGCATTTCAAGCTGGCCGTGGCTGCCTTCTTCTCAAACAGCATCTCAGTGCCTGCAGATCTTCCAATGCTGCTGCTGCTGCTGCTGCGTCTCAGCATCTTCTTGTTCTGCGGCATCCTGAGGCTTCCTCCTATCATGTCATATGGCCATAAACTAACTGTTGCCCCACAAGCCTGATTTACTTTGGGAATGTCACAAGAGTCTTCATTTTGACTTGGCACCTTTGATTCTGATAGCATGGATGATAGCATGATGGAGTCAGCTAGAGGCTGTCTAGGAAAAGCTGTAGGCATGCCTCCTTGTCTTCCCTTTTCAGGCTCTGTGAAAGCTACACTAGGGGTAGTAGAAGAGCAGACAGAATAATTAAGCATCACCCTGATAATATTCATAGGCTGAACTTTTAAGTATCTTTTAACAGTCAGTACAAAACGTTTCCTGGTACTTCCCAATGGTCCCCATTCCTCAAAATATTCCATCAACAACTCATTACAAGTCTTTTGTATTTCACTAAAATGTCTTCTACAACCAGTCAACAAATTGTAATTTATGAATTGTTCATTTCACTAAGGCAGACTTACTCAAGAAAAGGAATAGCAAATTATGTACAAAAATCCTAAATCACCCCTAATATATGGATAGCACGTTTTCTATTAACTAATTATATGAATAATTTCAGATTAAAATACCTTCTTTAACTACACCTGAAAGAGCATGGAAAGATGGGCTCATAGAAATTTTGGTTTGGTTTTGTGGCAGTTTTTGGCAGAGAAAGATTATTTTTCATTTTAAATATTAGTCTGTTCCACTTTTGGAATTTCATGCATTCACACACTAGTGCTACATGTGGGCTGCAATCCAAGAAGAGGGAAACATTTAAAATTCAACTGAAAGAATTTCAATGCTGTCTCCAAAAACTGCATTTTTTTATAACTTGAAAGAAACACCTACTGTCAGATTGTGAAGTAAATTCATGCTTAATAAGGTAGTGACATTTTCTTATTCTTAACATCTAGAGCTTTTTATTCATATTGGCATGTTTTTGACAACCTGCTAAAATAGCATATAAGATACCTAAGAAATTAATCAAAGGTTTTGCTCCCCTATATTAATATAACTTCTGAAGTAATTTTACAATCTAACAAGCATCTGGGACTCAACTGACTATGGATTTTGGAGAGGCTTCCAAAGAGTGGAAGAGAGGCCTCTCCATCAGTGTCCCTCCAAATATTTTAACTGCAATGAGAGGTTTTTTAAAAAGTTGATCTTTGTATGCAGATCATCAGAATATCTCAACAAATAAATTGAACCAGTAAACTGAAGGTCTAATCTCACTGTCTGTTACAGCTTGATGATGTAGTTCCAGATAAAGATAATAGAAATGTCTTACCTAGACCTCAACATGAACTTGTAGCTTTAAGAATAAACAGAAGAAACACTCTATTACTGCTGTACCTGTAGTTTCTTTTATCTTGGGGATCCGATGACATCCTTCCCTCAAAGTGCCGAAAAGTGGTTCAGCATTGATTGCTGAATGCACAACAGGCACCGTCATTCTGTGACACACGGCTTCAGGCTGCTGGTGCAGGTCCTTGTATGTCGTTCCATGGTTTGGAAGAATGGCAGCTCTTTCATCTGCTGGAACATAGGCAATGCCCTTCATTGATGGATCAGAGATGATGTGTTTACCATCAGAGGTACAAAGAGGGGATTCAACTGGGGTAGCACACGTGCTACTGCCTGTGCTGCATCCTGCATCCACTGAAGAGCACTGAGAGCTCTGCAGCGAGAAATGGCCTTCACTTTGCAGAGATGACATGCGCTTAGCCAAGTGATATTCACAAAGTCTAGCCACACCCTGCTCAGCTTCTGGAAGCTTTGAAGGATGGTCATCTGCAGATAAATCAGTGTCTTCTGCATCATTTAGGTCTTTGGCTGAAGACACGGGAGTCATATCTGACAGGAAGTTTTCACCTTGGCTAAGCCCTGAGGTGTCATCCTGATCCACCTCAGGATCCACTTCATCCTTACAGTCAGATTCTGTTTTACCAAGGACAGGAACTCTTGGAAAAGTCTTCCCATTAACTGTTTCTGGGCTTGGCTTATCTGCTGCCCCATCATCGGCAGCGTACCATCTTTGGCGAAAGGCAGTTCTCTCCACATTGAAAGTGCTTAAGCGCTGGCTGTCTCTTGCTGAAAGAGTTCCAAATTTAGCTTTTAGATCTTCATCAGACTCTGCTTTTTTATTTCCCTGTTGCTTTTTCACAGTAGCATTGCCATCAGAGGATGCTTTTACTTCACTATCTGTCATTTTATTTTTCCTTTTACTAGTGCAAGAATATACCAAGGATCCCATGTGCAATTTGCTAAAATAATCAGTGACAGATTTTGTTTCCATGGTCTCTGGCTCCATTTCCATGTTATCGGAATGAAGAATCTGCTTTGAAGGCACAACTTTTGACTGTAGCTCTGCAGCCTGACCACCAGCCAAAGGCTGTGAGGGCTTCATACCTGGCCCTCCAGCCTGATTCTTAGCAATGGGAAATTCAGTCTGCTCTTCCACAAGTGGTTGGTAGCCTTCACTTGTGGTCAAAAACATACGTGCAGTGTTTTCCGACTGTTTCTGTGCTGTGGCTAGTTCAGAGCTTTCAGTCATTTCAGAGGAATTTGTTTCATTGCCAGAATCTGAAGATGACTCAGGGCTATATGCTCGCAGGATAGCTACACCTGCAAGCCACAAAAAATAAGAGTCAATTAAATGACAGCAGCTGAGGCACCTGGATAAGCGACAAGCAAAAGGGGGTGTATTAGAGACAAAAATATTCTTTGTAAGAATACTCTGACTTTATTGCACAGTTCCCGAGACAGGTAGTTTAATAACAGTGGTGGCTCCATTAAATATGAAATACGATGTATGAAAAATGATGGCAAAAAAATAAAAGGAAAACTAAAAAAAAACCAAACCAACCCTCATGAAATGGAGTACTTCCAAAGCTAAATGGATGAGATGGAATGATTCTCAATGAATAAATGTAACTATGGTGAAAGAACCTGAATTGTCATTCGTCTGCTCTTCCTCTGAAGCAGCCAAAGCTTCTAGTGCTTGAAGAGTAGAGACTACAGCATCATCTAGCCCCTTCTCACACTTCCCCTCTGTATTAGTAGGGACAGCATCAATAAGCGACACTGGAATGTCATCATTGCCTAGGTTACTGTCTTGCTCCTTGTTGTCTCTAGGCTGTGTCACTTGATTCTGAGAGTCTTCCTCATCAGAACTGTCCCTGAAACCAGGTGGAGGAGCAGCAATGGCCATGTTTAAGGTATGCAAAAGGAAATCATCTTCATTGTCATCACCTTCCGGAGGTGGAAGTGAAGTCAAATCAATAATGTCATCACTAGAACCAGAAAGGCTGAGAAGAGGAGGCCTATTGATTTCTCCTACCATAATATCTTCTTCACAGCTTACTTCATCTTCATCTTCAGCATCATCTGTGTTTTCTGCATAACAGATATCATGCAGCAAAGGCTCTTCTATCCCTTCTGCAGCTCCAAATATTTTACCATCACTTATAGTTGCGTAAACAGAGTTTGTAGCAAACTGAATGCTTTCAGCATCTGGTGACAACTCCAGGCCTTTAATATCATTGGCATTACTAAGATAAATGGCTCTTTGTTTTTCTAATACTTCTGGACTTTCATCCAAAAGCCTTTCATAGCCAAGAGTCTGGGGACTGATACCATCCAAGTTGGGATCTCCAAATATAAAGGAAACTTTTGCTCCCCTAGGAGAATCCTGTGCTTTCTTGCTAGGTTCCAAACCTGAGAGTGACAGCAGTGAAGGCTGGTTAAAATTTCTGGTTTCTTCTGTTTCAGCAGGGTCACTTTGCTTGGCCAGATGCTGATCAAATCCACCTGAATTATAAGTATTTTCTATGTACAGATGTCTGTGTTCTTTTGGACATAACAGACTTTCGGAAACATCTATAGTCTTCTGCATTGGATCAGCAAAGGACATTTGAGCCTCCTGATCTCCTTCGGCCAGGAAAGTGGTAGTTTTTGGTATACAGTTCCACTCAGAAGCAAGGATATTATGCTTCCCTCTATTTTCAGGTCCTATAGCATGGTGAAATAAAATCAACATTGTGAAATCAAAGAACAAAGTCAAGTAATTTGTAAACAATAATTTGTTGATGCTAAGTATTAAACACTCTGAATAAGATAGCTGAGCCATCAAATACTTCACAAAAGTGTTTTCAAATTCACCTCTGTTCTAAGTTAAATATCTGTTGACTTAATGACCTAAAGTTTAACTGGTCCTTCTGTACTCTAAAACAAATCTAAACCTCAGCTAGGTACAAACGCTGTTCCAGGCATAGTAACACAAAAGCAGCTGGTTTCTACAAAACCATATGTATTCTGACAAAAGATATATGCATATAAAATAATAACACTCACAGGAAGAATGCATCTGTGTACTAGAGTATGAAGAAAATTCGAAACATGGTTTATTTTACCATGGAGATGCTATCATAAGCTGAGTATTGGAACACTATAAAGCTGAATTGAATACTGTGGTGCTAGGTCTGAGCCAGCAATCAGATGTCATTTGACACAGCTTTCTATTTATCTGGAGGTGCTCTGGCTTAAGTTGACTTCTGCTTTATACACTGGACCATGGGTAACATACTGTGAGATAAATACCTGTTTCTCGGCTCCCTGCATTTTTCTTGTTGGCCATGTTAAATATTGAACGCCTTGAGTCAACCAGCAGTCTGTAGTATCCAGCTGTTAGGCAAGCAAGATTCATTGCATCTGATGACTCCATCAGAAGAGTAATAGGCTAAGAAGAATACAATCAAGTTAAGGCTATTCCTCCTCTGTTTGCCTGTTGACAATACTATTACATTGGAGCAAAAGTAATTACATCACAAACACCACATGGAAAAATACACGTGAGAATTTATTCTCCTCACTATCAATATCAAACAGTATAAAATGTTTAGTCAAGATTGGAGTTGTAGTAAGGAAGAAGTCCAACTAGACATGTTAACAACTGATTACTCTCTTTCTGAATGAAGCTAACTATTGTAAGACTCTTGCTCCATCTTTTTCTTGCACAGATATCTTACTCTGGTAAAAGCACTATTTAATGTTACTCTGAATATGCCAGAGGTGAAGAACCTGGTACAGTAGGTGCTGGAGTCTTGCAGTTGTATGAGAATCTGCTGCTTCCCTGAAAATGTCGTGCACTAAGTATATGCAAAGAAGCATGACAGGGGAAGCAAACAGTCAGGGAAAGTTGAGGTTCATAAAATAAAGCAGTCAGGTTCAAGCTATCATTACACTGCAAGACAGGGACAGGTTAAAAGATTTCAGTGTTTGTGGCCTGGTGTTACTGAAAAGTGGTGAAAAAATAAGCAGATAAGCAGAGGCAAAGAGATTGGAGAAAGATCACCAGAAGTGTGACCAGCAAAGACAACTAACATAAAACACTAAAAAAAAAGACAGCCCTAACAAAAAGTGAGACCTCAGAGCTTTGAAAAACTGTGGCTGCCAGGTTAGCAAGCACTGAACCCAAAACATCCATGTGAAACATACTTTAATTCATTTTCTTTTAATTCAATTTTCATTTTCTTTCACTTTTCTTTATGTATACATTTTCTTGCCTAAAAAAATTCTTCAAGTCTCTATAGCTTTTAATACCAAAAACTGTTCTCCTCAAATGTAATTTAATAAGGTGGTTAGCCTCTACAACTCCAAGACAGGAAATAAAAATGAAGCCCTCACCATGATGCATAGATAGAAATTAGGCCACAGACAACCCATCTTATCACTCACAGTTTGTAGTGACTCATAGTATGTGGACATTTGTGACAATTTATCATAATTTAGCATGCAGAGCCCACTGTCACAAGACAGATGCAAGGACCTATATCATTCATTCCAGGAGAAGTATCACAGGTAGGCTCTCCAACCTACTCAATCCCTTACTAGTAAAAAGACAACTGATTCTGATGGAAGCTGCGGCCAAAACATAACTGATCACAGCTTACTACCCAACCCAAAATAGGTTTGATGAGTTTTTAAAAGCTTATGCTACAGCACCTTAGGCCACAATGTTCCAGGTGCCGTGAATGTTGTATAAATTGTTTTCACCAACTTGGAAAAATATATTAAGGCTTTTTTATTTTAACCTATTTTTGCTGCAGCTTGAGCTTCTATTCAGTACATGCTTCTTTCAGGGTATTCAAATATAGCTATTATAGTTACTATAAATTATTTCAAATATAGCTATTATAGTTACTATAAATTATTAAACCAACAGTGGATTAATTAATCTCTTCTTTTGAGCAACTACTAAAAATGGACATTTGAAATGCTACATTAACCTCAAATTTTCTGCAGTGATTGGCAGAAATTGATGAACTCTGCAGAACTCTCAGATTTCTAAAAACAATTCTGTGAAGTACTGCTACTCTGCTGAAAAGTTCTGGGACAGCTAAACTTTTATTGCCTGCTTCTGCCAAGTGAAACGTTCTTGAGAACATATTTAAAGAAACAAAAATAAAATAAAAATCTGAACTGTCTGTTCATTAAGAAAATAATATCATATATAACATATACTCGTACATTCAGAAGCTGGAAATATGAACCTGCTACTTGAGGGTAAATGAAAGGATGAAAACATCATTGAGAATACCTACCAGTGTGTGTCTGCATCTCCTTTACAGGACATGGTCATAACCCCTACTTGTGCCCCACAGAGAGGCATCTTTTTGTCAAATTCCACCCAGAGCCTCCCAGATTTTTATTTTTTAGTCAGTCTCTCTGGTTTAAGATCACATATGTTGAAGTGTAAGGAGATGAGGATATGCACAATTAGCAATAAGACAGTAACTGTATTATAATATATAACAAAACTGTATTATAACAACATAATACCATGGTAATACATAACACTATGGCATACTGTGCTGCATATTAATATGGGCAGATGGGAAGGATTTAATTTCTATATTACTTTCCCCATCTGTAAAAAGGTGATAATAGCTTTCTTGCAAGAGGGCTATGAGTTTAGCACAGTAATGCAGGCAAAGCAGCCTGAGATCCTCAGGTGTTACCATTGCTAAGTAAGGTGAAAGAGATGCTATGTTCACCAACCTGTACATTTCTCTTAAATTGTTGTCAAAGAGCCTTTAAAGATTACTTTACAACAATGTTTTTTTCATTACCTTAAATACAGAGAAACTGTTCCAGGTCAATACACCTAAAGCATTCAAAGCAAAAGCCTAGTAAAATATTCCTCACGTGTGCTTTTTGTGTATAGCTGGGTAAGCAAAAAGAAGTGTTAGGTTCTATTTATTTTAATCAAATATTTCAGTTTCAAATACAATGAGAACTCCGCCTTCAATCTCTGGTTTTTCAGATTAATGCCCCAGAAAGTCTATGAAGCCTTTCACTTCAAAGCCAAATGGAAACCACAGTGAAAACAACCAGGACAGCATAACATACAGAACTCCACTGATTTTGCCATTAGATGCCACACAGATGCAGAGGGTTAAGCGATATTTAAAAGAAATTAAATGACTATAGGTAGATGATGAGCATCTGTGAATACCAAACTGGAATGATAAAGGTTAAGAAAAAAAAACATTAATTCTTACAGTTTTTTTTAATTGTCAGTTGTTATGTGGTCACTTGCAGTAAACTTTGTGGATATAACACTGGATTACAGGGGACACTGGTCCAATGCAGCTGGCAAATCTTTACTGGTAACAATACTGTATATTACACTAGAAGGAGCTTCAAAAGGTAATTTTCATCACCACCTCTTCTTACCATGGAAATCCATGAAGACAATAACAAAGCAAGTTTCTGAGGGTCAGCTGAGAGAAAAATCAAAATATGCAAGTGCTGGAAAACACCAGCCTAGTACACTGTAAGGCCAACCTGTAGTATAAATGTACTGTGACCACAAAAAAAGAGCTGAAAATGTACTCTCAGAGTACTATTGGCATGAAAATGTTCAGAATAGCATAGCTTAATCTAATACTCAAGGAGAAAAGCATTATTAAAAGATGCTATATCAACACAAATCAATAACAAACTTACTTTTACATCTAAGACATGCAGCTCAACTCTAACACTGCTTTCATCTTCTGTAAACATCTCAATTCTGTTCACGTGGCTGAAGTCTGCCAGGAGAGCCACAAGGTTTGTTTTGGTGTTTATCACATGGCTGATTCCGTACCGTGGCCCTACTAACAGGGTCACTTCTGAACGCTTTTCTCCCTGCTTTAGCAGAAAAAGAAAGAAAACACAAGTAAAAAACATGATAGGTACTGCATTGTGACAGAAATCACCACTCCTTTCAGTTACACAGAGTTACATTTGCATGGCATTTCTGCATTAAAGATTACTATGTTTTTACTAGATAGATACGATACACAAGAGCATACTTGATTCATAATTTTAAAAAAAAGTAAAGAAATTTCTTGCTGTATGTTGATTGCACTCTAGATTTTAGGTGGATAGTTAGATGGACAGACGATGGATGGACTCTGCTTCTGTTAAAAGAAAAACTTGGTCATTAAGATTTTTCCAGACTAACAATTTTATCATTCAATAGATAATTGGATGGTGTTATTTGCTAAGAAAGTGCTATCTATCTCCAAATTCTCAATATAATTTGTATTATGACAAATATATTCTTTTCAAGATTAAAAGAAGCAAAAAGTGATTTGGTTAAACTAAAAATTATTTTAAGCATATGAATAGAACCTAAACTTCTAAAGAAAATTATATGATCCGGCTTTTGAAAAAAAAAGGCATTAGATAAAAAAAATCAAGAGAAGAGACTATTTTAAGAGAAATGTTACCACTAGTGTTGCCTTGAAGACACGCCCTCCATATAATCGTAGATCACTGAGGAACTTTAGATAATGCACCTTGGCCTGCAGAGCAGAGAGCTGAGAAAGGAGAAACAGGGGTAAGAGGTAGTTGTGGAAATCATCACATTAGAAAATTCTGAAAGAAAATGTATTTGTGTAATATAAAGAGAATGGTCTGCAATAACAGCTCTTTGGAGCCTGAAACTAAATCTTGAGATGCTTGAGCTTCAGATGAGGTGAAACAGTTTCATTCTTAAAATTAATATCTTGCTCGTTTAGTTAAAATGCACTGAGGACTTGGGAATGGGCAGATCAGAGCATTTCAAGAACATCCTAACTGCTTTAATGAAGGGAAAATGTTAAAGTACTCAGATTAAACATCTGTTCACTGAGAGATTTCAAGCAGCTTTCCATTCATAAACTCCATCAGTTCTTAAATGTTTATGTACCTATACAGAGAAAGAGAACAGAGAATTTGCATTTGTCAGCTACATATTTTACATTTTGCTAGGTACTTGTGGTATTGGGCATATTATTCCACCTTGTTATTGCATTTCTTACTTTCTAAAATAACACTCCCCTATATTTAGTAGGTAATAAATCAGAAAGCTAAATACGGCACATGAATACATATGATCATGTTATATAATAGATGTCAGAATTTGTCTTCTCTTTTTTTCCTCTGAGCTTAAACTGCCTACTTAAAAAAGAAAACTTGGAAATATTTTATGAGACAGAAGGGAAACAAGAAACAGTTCATTTCAGAAGTCTGAATCCAAACTTTACACTTCCCGTGTGTAAATCCTTGCATCTGGACGTTTAGAAGATAATATAAAACAGTCTCAAATCAGTTGCTAGTTTCATTCCAGTCACTGGATTTCTAATTCAAAATCTTATTTAATCTTGAACAGAATTTAGGGGCCCCAATCCTAAATTTTTTCTAGACAACAAGGAGGAAATGGATCCAAAGCAGAGCAACCAGCGGTAATGCTTTGCCCTTTGCTGTACCAGGTGTTCCCTTGGTGCAGAAATACACAAGGGTTGTAAAAAAACAGGAGAATCCTGAGAATGATGAACTTCTCTTCATGTGAAGGAAGAGAAGAGCCCCAGAAAGAAATCAGTTAGTTCCTGTGGTGGTACCTACAAGTGAGACAGGAGGTGATCAAGAGCTTGGATGCTTTCCTTCTCAGACCTACCTGGTAAGAAGGCAGGTTGGCTAACATGCATTTCCAAAGCTCAAATCAAAAGGAATGAAGCAAACCCAACAAAGTCTGCTTGGTGCAGGAAGGGACTGTTGCAATACCTCTTCTAACCAAGAGCTGATATTGGTATGCCACTGTAAGGCATATCTCACACCGGAAGGGCCAGCAGCAGTGATGCCTTCCAAAATAAATCCAAATTTATACTACCAAGATAAATAATAAGCAATTGGCATAATTTAGCTTTAGTTTCAGAAGTATAGGAGACATGCACTGCTTCAGCCTTTCTTTGTGAGGTCAGACACACAGAGCTATGTTCACACTCACGATGTGTTCTGAAACCTCCAAGCAGGATTTCTGCTGATGACAATGAGCCTTAGCTCATGCACCAGCTGTTTTGAGGTTTTTTAGTTTACAAACAAAGTGTCATGAAGCAGGATTCAGCTCATTTTATGTCTCAACTAGTCACTCTCAGGTTCTTTTTATAGTCCATGAAGAGACATAAGCATTTCTAGGGCACAAGCAATCTGACCTATTTCTGTCCCGAATGTGGGATGGGATGAATCGCTCCCTGGAAGTGCCAATTTCTCTCCATTGACTACACATGAGAAGATGACCTGCACTAAGAAACCACATTTTGGTGTCTAAAAGCAGTCTCAGCTGCATGCATGTAACAAAGGCATTTCTCAGAGACATTGTCTTATCCATGTTTTTTCCAGCTGAAGTGAAAGCTTAGTGCTAAGAAAAGTATTTTACAGCAGCAAGGAGGTTCATTTACTGCAAGGACCATCATCTATCCAGTTAGATCTTGGCCAGCGAAAAGTCTTTCTCTACAGTGTAACAGAAAACAATCTGAAAAACAGCATTTAGGTCAGATGAGAGCATCAGAGAGAGAACAAAAACTTTCCTAGCAAATCTGCCATTGATAGAAAGCGCTAAGCTAATGAAAAAAATATATATGCTTATCATACATGAGGTACTAATAACCAGTTATCTGTCATTCTCAAGATAAGAAGATAGTTTAGGTGGGATATAATTAATTATTTTTAATAGTTTTTGGCTATGTTGCACCAGCACCTGAAGTTAAATCTGAAAATAAAGTGGCTAGGTGTTTCTCCAAAATATTAGCTTTAAAGGTGTCCCATGCATGCCATAATTTTGTTCTTTAAAACATATTTTCCATTAAGATGCAAATGTAGTACCTTTTTGCCTGGAGGAACTAGGTTTTGATTTGCTTTGACAAGGTGGGAAAGTGCTTTCTTTATGTTCTTTTCTTTCATGCTTTGCAGCACAGCAGATGGAAGAAAAGTCTCTAATCCCCATTCTTTTCTGCAATAAAAGGCATATATTTAATTTCACATTCCTGTGATGATTATTTATCTAAAGACTGGTGACTACGATGCCAAGTGAATGATTACCTGAAAATAGAAGGAGAGTTGATCAAGTCCAGAATTTTGCAATAACATGTTATTTATTAAATTTAAACATTTTATTTTTTATGAGAAAGGTATTTTAAAATGATAAATAATCTCTCTTCTACCCCTTCCATTACTTCATTCATGCCATTCAGAAAAGAATATTTAAGTTTCATATGTAAAGTCTATGTTAGACACTACTTAATTACATTGGCAAGTATGATTACAGAATTAAAATAGCAGATAATTTACCAATGCAATGTCAGATTTAATTTTATTTTATGGGTTTCTTTTAGAACATGGAAACAAAGCCATTTTCTTGTCACCTTTATGTTTGGGGGTTGGGGGGGAGGTCTGGTTCCTCCTCAAATGCAACCAGTTTGCCTCCATTTACCAAATTATTTTTCTGCTGGAAGCACCCCTTTTGACAGAAGACTGACTCTTCACTCGTCACTATATTTGCAGATTCATTAATAGGATAGAATATAACATTGCCTTCAATATGATGGATAAACTGTTCAAGACTGAGTGTGTAACAGTTATTATTTCCATTCTGCAAGCAAACTCAGCAACAGCAACAAAAGTTTTAGGGCTTGGGGTTTTTATTTAGTTGCGGGTTTTGGGTTTTTTCAATCTAAACTGATATACACACATTTGCACTTTCCAATGTTTATTTTTCATTTTAGTTGTATATATGTATATATGTAGTTTTATATATATATATATATATATATATATATCACACATAGAGCCTAAAATAGGACAGGTGCCTACTGGAGTACATCTGCATTTAAGAAATATTACAAACCCCAATCTATGACCTACTGTACTCTGAACTGAATCTTACTATAATAATCTTTACTAAAACCGTAGGATTCAGACCATATAAACTTAGATCTTAAATCACTGAAAGCAAGTGAGCTAATCATATTTACATTTATAGTCTATTTCACATGCCCAAACAGATGATCAAAAGGTAAAACAGACTCAAAGGACAAAAGGTACCACTCTTAACACACCTGAATTAATTTCAATGACAAAGATTAAATCTAAACTGGTGCATGCGTACAGACATACTAAAGAAACAACCTTAAATAATCTACAAGTTACTCCTAAACTTTCACTTTTAAAGAAGACACAGCATTCTCAACTTACTCTATGTACTTGAGGGAGATTTTCTGAGTTTGCTTGGTGGTCACAGTTGCAATATACATTTGTAATGCTGCCAGCCGCAGGGCGATGTCGTATTTCAGTTCTGGTCCAAATCTTTCCTGGACCACATCATTACAGCTCTGCCAAAGAACCAGTAGAGGGAGCATCATGTTAAAAAACCTTGCACTAAAAATAAATTACTGTTATTTTCTTTTATTTCACCCCCCGCCCCCGTTTGGTTTTTTGTTTGTTTGTTTTGTTTGTTTGTTTGTTTGTTGTTTTTTAATTAACACTTCATGAAAAGTAACCCCTAACTCAGAAGCAGGACTCTGTTTTTGCTTTCAGAGTTGTCAGGTATTTATGATATGGGCACTAATGAAGAATGCCAGTACTTCTGCCAAAGAGCAAAAGGCATGATTATTTTCACCTAAGCTCTCTTCAGCCTTCCTGGAGAGAAGACTAATCCTCCATCACAGAGTGCTTGGTGGGTATCAGTATATCTAGATTCAGAATAGCAGGATTCCACCTGATGAGATACTCAGGAGAACCACCTTGCTTGTACATCAGTTCTCCCATCCCCTTTACTGGAAGAACCTTTTCAGACATCATTTCTGTTTGATATTACAGTACCATAAATAAGTATTAACAATTAATTCAGCTTCACTCTTCTCTAAAGCCAAATATATTTTGGAAAGATATCAAAGCATTACTACTTGGAGAGACTTATGAAGAAAGGGGACTTTGCAGATGATAGAGATTTGCACATTCCCCAAGTGCATTCATCAGCTTTATGCAGCAGTAATAAAAGCCAGAATTCACTGCAATAATGCTTTTTTTTTTTTGTGAAGATGTAAATTTATATATAGAGTAAGTATATTATTTTATTCTCCTTTACACTAGCAATGGCTGTGCTTTCACTTACCTGTACATAGAGATATTCAAAAGCAACTGGATCTCTTCTTAAAAGATCAATGGGATCCTTTGGGACAAAGCTAATCCTGAAAAGACACCTCATCTTATGCGAGCTTGGCCTTTGGGTCACCTAGGACAGTGCAACAATAATATTAGATCTTGGCAACCCTGGTAGGGCAACAGGGTCTATAGCCTTGGGCAATGTTACCCTGCTCCAGAGCCCTGTGGTAGCAGGAAAAATCATTCTGCCAAAAAAAAGAGCTTTGCCATGGGCAATTTATTAATTCTTCACCTAAGCACATTGTATATATAATCTTGGGGAAGGACTTTTAGACTCATACAGGCATAACTGCCTGATACAACTCATCCTCAAAGCAACAGCATTCACTCAAAACCAGGGTGAAACAGATAAAAGACTTTAACAAAAACCATCCAAGTGAAATGCAAACTGAATTGAGCTTCAGCAGGACTAAAACATATAAAAGAGAAGAGTTAGGTGTTTGGGGAGAGGTCACATTTTATTTCTTAGGCTGTCTGAGAACACGGGTGAGGCGCAACTTGGCAGCAATTACTCTCACCTTCTCTTGCTTGTTTTAATCGATTAGGCAAATAGAGAGAAATTAGGTCTTTTTCCTGGATTGTTCTGGATTAAGAGATCTACTCCATAACTTCTGACTAAGATCCAATACATTAAAAAATTAAAAAGTCAGCTTTGTGTGTTGGTCAGCAAAACTTTTTTAAGCATCTAACTCTGTAATCTGGGTATATTCACAGGAGACCATTGCCTAGCAAAGTAATAATAGGAGAACAATCCAAACCCAGCATTTTAAGTCATGGTCAGCAGCAACATTATAATAGCAAATTAAAATATTGCTGATTTTACAGGAACTTCAAAGAAGACACCCTCAGAATTAATGTAGTTTATGTAATTTCTTCATTAGGCTAATGCAGTTAGAGAGTTGGGGTACTTTAAAATCAATGTATTTTCTTGACAAAACTGTACTTTTAAAAATCTCCAATAGAAGTCTCTGTCTTGCTCGAACAATTTTCAGAAGTTCTATTTATTGCACATTGTCTCACCTCTTTTCTAAGTATATAGACATACTCTGTACATATTAATAAAACCTCCAGATGGGATTTTTGAAAGCTCACTAACTTGGTTTATTCTGATCTTTCTGATTTCAGTGAGAATTTTACCAATAACCAATTTTACCATTCAAGGAGATGGCTGGGTTAGGAGGACAAGTACTGAGTATTTCTGGATATTGTTCAAGCACTGGGTAGCTTATACTCACAAGAAAAGAATGTTAACATGGCAAAAGCAAGTGCTTAAAGGTTAGAAAATGCTAGGAAGACTGTCATCTGGTAAACTAACCTCCTTCACACCATTACACAGACTAATTATAATTACAGGAATTCTGTCATTTAAATTAAGTATTTTTCCACATCTAACAATTAATTTCTCCTTTTTCCTTCTTTTTCTAATTTAACTGAAATTTAAAAATATACTAAAGTTCTCCTGAAACACAGAAATATAATAGAAAATTTCAGGCTAAACAATTTGGTAAAATGATAAGGAGATAAAATCAGGGTACTCTGCTGGTAACTCTGAAGAAACTTTAACTTTAGTCACACTTCCCTGATCTAAGGAAGAAAGTCACACCAACATTTTCTGTGTCACATTTCATCATCAATGAAGTGACACAATGTACCTCTGTGTAAACAAGCCAAACTTGACTCCATCAGAAAGAGACTATTCCCTGTCACACAGACACAGATCTGTATAATCAAATTTGAACAAAATATCAAAAAAAGGCTTTTAAATAAATTTGGCCAGACTGTGCTTCTCAGAATTGTTACCATGGATTTGCCAGCTGTTGAGTATGTTCAGTAGCTGGGCCTCATGTGATAGGAAAAGGTTAGGTTTTCAGATTTCAGTGTGATTTTTTAATTATTTATATTTTTGAAAAGCCCAATAAAGCAATGAAATATCATGTTTTTATAACAGAAAATTCCTGTGAGAACCTTATTTGTACAATCACTTCTAAATATCCTAGCTATTTGTTAGACTGTGTCAAACTAAAAAGCTTGCAGCTAACTCATCTGAGTAATGAAAAAGACGGAAAATTTACTGATTAAGCCATCTCATTAATATCTGTTTTCATAGACCATTACACAAACCTGAGTTAGAGTCTCTTGTTCATGTAGCAAAAGGAGTTTCGTTCCAGATCCTTCAACTCTCTGCTCCAGCATTAGGGAGAAGTGTTCAATACACTTGATGGAAAGCTTTTCTTGGAGTGTTAAGATGACATCCTAATTAACAAAGGATTTATAAAAAGTGCTTAAATTAATGAAATGCTTGGGATCCAGTTCTTCACTGCCACACACCCTGTATGTACCCAGCACAGGGCAGAAGCCCAGACTTTGTGCCTGTTTTGCACAAGTTTCCAGGACATCACAAAGATTCCTCAAACATCCCCAAGATGGTAACAGATACGAACATGAGAAATACACAAATGGGATTGCCAGGAATGGACAACATGCTGTTGTGATTTAACATGTAAATGATATTGGCGTGGCCCTTAAATCATATCTGTCTCCTTGGAAATAAAACCCATCAGCAAAAAAGGGATGGTCTTATCACTGTTCTCTTCCCTTTATCAGGGCCACGCCATCAAGTAGACAAACCAAATTTATAAGTTCAACAAAAAAAAATTAGATGAATGGCCTTTATTTGTTCTTATGGCAAAGGGTTTTTTAAATTTCACTTGAGTTTTAAATGCTGACAGAAAAGTCAATGATGATGACTGTGCAGAACAATAGCTCTAAACTGATGGACCATATCAATTTTTAGAGACTCCTGATTAGCTTTTTTCACACTAAATTATGACTAAGGAGAGTTAATTTGGGAACGACTGTATCTAAAATAACAGCTAAACAAACCTCTTCACAAAACCATTCAACTAATCCCTACCTTACTTTCATATAAGGCTTTGTAAATGTATGCAGATTATTAATATCATTTGTCAAGGTATCTTTTACTTTAGTGAATACTGTAGGAAAAAGAAATGCATAATAACCCATCATTTAGAAATAGTTTCACAGTATGTTGGTGACAAGATTAAAACATTTCCTTCCATCTGAAAGATTTTCAGATATACGCAAGTATCCAGATGGATAGGATCTACTAAGGAGATCATGACAAATTGTAATCCAAGTGTTTTAACATAATTTAGGAAGATTAATTGATCAATTACAGAGTGTTTAAGGAAAATCAAGACCAAACTGGTGGAAGGATGAAAAAATGTAAGTGGAAAGATGGGGACAGCTCTCTGCAATGTAGAGAATATAAGACAGCATCAATGAATCGCTAGCTGTCACTCTAAATAATAAAGGCTAATATTATACTATTCTGGCCAATGGGGAATTTATTACTTACACATTAAATCTACTTTTATTTATACTTCTAAACTGTGCTAAAAGACTATGGGCATAACAGTAACATGAAGCAGCATAATACTAAATATAAGCTTTTAAGAGAGGGTATTAATGGCACTGCTTTCCACCACTAGCTCTTCTGGGCCTTTTAAAATATGAGGCTAAGGCACACAGCCTCTGAATTACTGCACCAAAGTTTTTGCTTTTCCTCCCATCTGATAATTTCAGAGTGAGCCCAGGTGCCATGACCCAATAATATGGAAATTGAGGACTGCAGGTTAGGTGCTGCTTGTACCCTCCTTTTTAAGTGGTGAACTACTGGACTGCTAGAGGTGAGAAAAACTGCATTTACGTTGACTCACCTGGGCCATGTCACCCCAGTTAAGCAAAGAAGCAACAATCCACACCCACCCATCCACACTGAGGAATACACACACACATGCAAGAATATGTCATTTATAGCTGTGAAGGTTTCAAAATATTTAATTGCCTGAATTAGATGCAAAGGAAATTATTCCTACCAATAGTCAAAATGACTAAGTTCAAAGCAGGCTTACAACATCAATACAGCTAGGTAACTGAGTCCACATGGGTATCTGTGCCAATGACTTCAGATTTGACATTTGGTCTGATAGTACATGACACATCCACGACGGGACTACTTAAAACTAATGTAATGTGATGGCCAAAGACTGGTCTTCAGGAGCAAAACATCCTGGAATATGTTGGTTGTTTATATGCTCATAATAGAAAATACTAGAAAGTGGACTTGTGCACCTTAGAATGGTATGGAGAATTCACTAGCTACGTGAATAATGTCTCCTATTTCTTCACCAGCCAAATTTTCAAATTAACTCAAGGAATTCAGTATCCCAAGGTTGTATCCCATGGATGGAGTGCTTGTATCCATACCTGCATTCAACTTATGCCTAAGGCATATATGCTACATTTATTAACAAATGTTGCATGCCATTTTTAAGTGTGACTCTAGCATATGTTTTTTCATCAGATTGGAGTAAATTTCTTGTCTGCCTTAGTAAATAACTCTCTTTGCTGCTCTAACTGATTGAGCATGCTGCTGAGCACAAAGACAGCCTTTCTTTAAATATTCCTGGTTTTACAATCCCTTAAAACTAACTAAAGCCGGCATCCCCAGCCTTCATCGATCATCCCACCCATGCCCCTCTCATGTCTCGGGGTAGATTTGGTAACCAAACTGTAGATTTGGTAACCAATCTGTGTTGAAACTAGCTTCCCCAAACAGTAATGCTAGCCCTGCTGCTTACCACACTGTTCCAAGACTCTCACAGACACTGATGATGCCTCTGATTTAGGAACCCACATGGAATAGTGTCACAGACATTCCCTGGCAGACTCAGTTTTGTGCCAGGGTTTTACCTTTTTATTTCTGCATGTGAAATGTGCTATGGAAAGTGTAGAGGGCACTGCACTGAGGCAAGTAATTTATCACCGACATAATCCTACAATATTCCATCCTAAATTCACTGAATGATAAGCTGGATGATATTCAATCAGTAACCAACATCTTAATCTTCTTAGCTCCTGACTTTTGCTGACAAATCATGCTAGTGTTTGGCAGTATATCAAAAGGATACAAGCACACAATTCTGATTGTGCTCCAAGCACATTAAAGTCATCACTTCTTCTTCACTGACAATAAAATACATTTTTAGGAGTAGAAAGATGGACCAAATCCTCATTATTTGTGAACTAAGAGTCCAGCTCAAACTGAACACACTAGTAATTTTGTTTTTAAAGCATTCCAAGTAAACGATAATTACTGAAGGTCTCATACCAAGGAATAGCTAGCTTACCTTTATTGAAGTGCTGCAGTCAAAACGGAAAGATTTGGTTTGTCCATTTTCAAGATACACCTTTAGAACATTTGGCATGAAAAGAAGTGAGTTGTCCTTAACTGTTTCCTGTCAAGCAATTTAGTGAATCAGATTACAACATGCAACAAGAGAAATATAAACATTGTTCTATCAAGAAGTACATCATTCTGACAGAAAAGCAAAAACTGAGAAGGAAGGTGTTGGCCCAAACTGAAAGCAGAAATATCCATGCCCTGCAAGGGTCTAGCCAGGCTCATAACAGCTGCCCTCTATAGGTTTCTGTCCTGGAAAAATAACTATTCACATACATTTTATGTCTGGCTTGGGGTACTCTCTTTCCCTAAATACTATCTGTCTGACAATAAATATTGCCTCTGAAGTTGAAACATTTTCACTAAAATAGAAAAATGGATCACTGTTTCTCTGAATATAGTGAGCTATTTAGTGTTTTCAATCTAAAAAATTGAAACTACAGTTTGTTAGTAAGGATTACAATCAAGATAATTAACATTTTCTTTATAGAGGGTTATTAAATGTTGCTATTTCTTTTATAATTTAAGAAGAACAAGATATAACATTGCTACCTAATTTGATGATTCATAACCAGTATAGCAAAATAAAGAAGGAGAAGGAAGGGGAGCAAATCTTTGGAGATATTGTTTGCTTATTTTTATTTTAAAAAGCAGAAATTTCTTTTAAAAATGCAGTATTGATTTAGGTTTGGAAGAGAGTTGGCTAAAGACATCAGTGTGGAATGATGCTCTGGCAAATTATGAAAATGAGCTGTGAGTTCATGTCTGAGGAGGAGTCCAGTGCCTCTCAAAGGGAGGCTGACGTTGTCTGAGGTCTGGAAACAATAAGTTCAAGGAGATAAAACAAATTTTAAAGTGGTCTGTGAGGTTAATCCGTTTTTAAATTAAAATCTTAATCAGTTTCTCTGACATGGTACCTCTCTTGAGCTTATGGGTTTTATGAAAACAAAGCTGATCCAAAGAAACCAACAGACAAACACTATAAAGACTATAAAGACAAACGTGTTATCACCACAAAACTCATTCAGTAGCATCTTAATTTTATTTTAAGGGACAAATTTTTCATAAAATTATGGGCCTAGTGTACTTGAAAAAAGATCTTTGGAAAACTTCAGAAACAGAAAAACCCTTCTCTTTGCAAGCCTGTCACTGCTTCTCCTGCCATGTAATTACCTCCCTTTCCAGGCTTGAGCTGTACCTTTGGATGAAATGCTCAATCCTTTCTGAGGTTAAACAGCTGCATACTCACCGACACCTGCCCATTGATAATTACTTCCTCAGAGAAGCGCACTTTGACAGGATTGGACTTCAATCTTGCCTTTTTTGCAGCACTAATAAAAGCTGATTTAGGAGACTGTAAGAAAAGATGGTGACAAGATATATCACATAACCTAAAATTAAAACCTTTTTTTCCTTTTTTCAGTTATTCCCCCTGTTATATGCCGGAAACTCCATGCATACAGCAACATTTTGCATACAGAAGGATGGAAATACAGTCAAACCATTATGCATCCTAAGGTAATCTCTATGCACATACTGAACATACTGGAAATTATCCCACTGTTAGACTGGAGCAATGAGAAAGGTTCTCAGTGCACACAGAAATTCCTGTAGTGTTCCCACAATGACTGCTGTCACCCAACCCTGTCTGCATGAAGGGACACTGACCAGAGACCTACCAGCAACCCTTCCTTTACAGACTGAATGGAAAATCTTTGCATAATCTGTGATCTACTGGATAGACATACACACAACTTTTGCAAAAAAAGTGTCTGCGAGGTCTCCAAATGGAATGGCATCTCACTGTATTTATGCACTTCAGAGCACAGGTGAAAACCACCAAGAGGCATCTGCAAGCCATCAGGCTTCCCCTGAAGGCAGCCTCTAAACACACCCTGTGCCATCAATATTGACATGTTGTAGGACTTCATGGCTTAGAAGTGTAGAAGCATTCCGAGTTTTCTTCTGTGACCTACTTGACTTTTACCTACTACATTATGCAATGGGTTCACCTGTTTTCAGCCCCAGGAATAAAACTCTCCCCACCTGAGAAATTTGACTAGCAGCTACTTTTTAGTAACAAATTAAATATTCACAGTCAATGGTATTTCCATTTTCATCAGCAGAAGTGAGGTTGGTTTATTCTCAGGTCATTGCAAACAGTGCTTCTGGCATTGCCTCCTTCATGACCGTGATAATGGGCAGTGGAAGACTTTCTCACTTTGGCTGAAATTCACTGGGCTCTTTTGGGCCAGGTTTTGATCCATTTGTTTCGTGAAAATATGAATTAAGAATTTCAGAATCTTACTCTAAGTCCTAAGTGGCCTTACTAGTCCTGAATAAAGACTTAGGTGATGTTGGTTTTCCTGTGAGAAATAAGTAGAGGCATAAGTGGTGATGATCAATGTGGCATGAGAGCTGTCCTTGTAAACATGGGAAATCTCATTTCTATCACTCAAATTTTGACTCAACTAACAATCTGCAGGAGCAATGGAATAGTCCAAGGTGGAAACAACGTGCTCCTCTGTTTCTGTCTCTGATCTCTGCTGAAACGGCTTAAAAATTTATTTTCTTGTGATGCAGAAGCCTTGTTTCTTAACCAGCTAGTTACTTGTTTCTAGTAACTAGCAGGAACAAGTCTAGCTCATTTCTGCAGGCCTCAAATCTACCATCACATTGAAAACATGGTAACTATTACCATAGGTTCAGTATCAACCAGTGAACAAGGAATGAACACTGACACATTCTCCCAGGAAATATCAGAGACATCCAGTAATTCCTGAGGCACAAAACAGAATCAAGAAATAAAAATAAATGCTTCTTTGCTTTCACAGTTCATTCTTTCTTACCTCTCTAGCACATATGACCACACAATAACCAATGATTGTAAATAACAGAAAATTCAACCCCATGAACAAACCAAGACCAGCTTCCAGAGTCAGTGCTGAAAAAAAGTGGAAGGTCCCCAGAAGTTTTGAAACAGCCACCAAAAAAAAAAAAAAAAAGAATAGTGGGGGGAAAAAAGCATTTCAGGGTGGGGACCTTGTTGACTTCTTCAGCAAGAGGGGACAATATGGAAATGCTGAAGCAGTTTAAATACTGTCCTCTGGAGATTAATTCCTAGAAAGATACAGTATAACACAGTACCATGATTAATAAAACTAGAGATGCCTTCTCTAATTTCCTTCCTCTCCATGTAGTCCCCCTTGGCAATGTGTAAGGGGGATAGTCTATTTGGCACCCAAGTAATGGACTGCAAACTGTTGATTCCACTGCCACAGGGCAGCACAGCAGCTGGATTAGGCTACTGGCTTTCCCTTGCAAGAACAAGGGGAAAACAGTGGCTTTCTCTTACTATTCTTGCTGAAAAAAAATCTCTGTGCTGTTGCTTGCTTTTATTACAGATGAGTCACCAGTCTGGCCTCTCTTGACAGGCAGACTGCCAATTTTTTTCTGGATTCTGGCAAGGTTATTCCCATACAGCAATTCTGGAAAACCACTATGTGTCCCTATTGCTCTCTACAACCTCTTGCTCTCTACAGCCTCAAAAGTCACTTGCAGGAGGCATAAACACTTAAATTATGGTATTGCAAAAATGCAATTGGACAGCTAAAGGTTTGAACATATATGGGCTCCCAAGAACCCCTCTGGGATGTGGGGTTTGATGTACCCATTGCACAGCCAGGGGAGCACACCATGGTCTGCCATAAAACATGGCGCTTCCTTTCATTTCCACTTTTGCTGTGGCGACATGCGAAAAACTCTGGCCCTTTGCCAGGCACTCCAGGAGAGCCTAGAGCAGACTGTTTTCCAAAAAGCTCCAAACTATAAACTAGGGGTGTAAGAAAATGAAACAGCTGTGCCAGGTATTTGGCAGAACATTCTCTGCTGGTTAAAGGTTTGAGTAATAGCCCAGCTTTTGAGTTTAATTGCGCAATGTCATTGTTTCTACCTCTGCATCAACTTGACACTTGACATTTTCTCGTTGGGAATAGAAGTGTTTCCAAAGGACGTGCAAATACCTGGGAAAACAGTTAGGTTTGATTGTTGGAACTTGCCTGTCTAAAAAAGCCTCAGCAAGATGATGTGCAGCTCTATTGTATTTCAATGTCTTTAGGTTTGTAGAAGAATGTTATCACTTAATGATTCTCATAGTGCCAGATAATAATTCAATTATTTCTGAGGCTCTGTGTTTTAGCCAAATGGATGCCATTATTCTCAGTTAATGACCTTAAGCAGGAGGTGTTTACACTAATGCAGGACATCTATCACTGCAAGTAAAGTATTTGCATTGTTACAGACAAAAACAGCTTAATTAGAGTGACTTTTGCAAAATGAGGGCACACATTTTAACAAGAGTCAAAATAACTCAAAACCCTCCAAACTTTACTCTGTGTGACCTAAGGCCTGTTTCCTATTAAAAGCTCAAATTTATTAGGATTTTAAATAATTTTTACTTGTTTACATAGAATTCAAAGGAAAATATAAGCTGATCATTTCAACACTACCTAGAGAAACTGCTAACAAGAAAAATGAAGCATTGCACAGAGATATTCTTGGAGGAAATAATAGTGAAGACCTAGACCCTACTTTGAACCCTGCTTATAGTGACTGCAATCAATGGGCTTCCCATCAGCAGGGTTAAAACACAAAAGATTGCAGAACAGACTTTCAGGAAAATGTTACTTTCTCATTTTCTAGACTTTTCAAAATCAGATCCTATTTTTGTCAGCAGCATTAGAGCAGGTAATTTATTAACAGATTTTAGAAATAATATCCTACATTATGAAGGGAAACTTTTTTGATGGAAGTAAAAATTCCTAGTGCTTCATGCACTAGGCATAAACTATAATTTGGGGGAGATTGCGAAGGAAGTAGGTTTTATTTGCTGAAAAAGCCCCTTTGAGTGCTCTTGACAGTAGAGGTGCTGCAACAGCAAAACCTTTTTTACTCATGCTCATGAAAAAAAAAGGATTTAGTAGCTAGAAGAGCACAGTGTAGTACTGAGATATCATAAAGAAATAGAATGGTAGTAGTATAGGACAATCACAAGGTGAAAAGAAAACCTGCTCTGTGACAGTAAGCATCAAAATTAGAAATACTACATTTAAAACTACAGAAACACTGTAGTTTTTAAATAGTCACGGAATGTATATATGCAATATATTTTAAGCTTGTTATTTAAAAATAGTCATTAGTTTAATATAAAATACTTAGTATCCTAGAAAATAAGGAAAAAATTGCACAAGTGCAAAAAACGAATTGACTTTTTGGTTCATGGCTAACAGCAATTACAAGTACCAGTATTTAACAAGCAAATAAAAGGTGAGTAAGAGGAAGAATTACATTTATTAAGTGGAACAGGACATAATGCCCAAAGGCAAACTAAATATGGTAATTCATAGCTGCGAACAAGGCTGAAAAGACTACACTGGCTCACAAGAACATTGTAGAAGAGCAAGTAGGGACACGGAAGAAATAATGTGGAGAAGTTTTACCACACAGTAATTTGTGATAACCACATGGCACTGACAGAGTATCATCAGGATTATTTCTTTGTTAAACTCTTGGTACAAATTTAATTGTTGGAATAGTGGTCAGATTTGGGTTCTCTCTTAAAAAGTTGGCAATCTATCATAGACAATTGTATTTAATTATTTGCATTATTTATATTTTACCATTTTTAGATGGTAGTCACAGTCTGATTATTAGTCCAACAAACTCTCAGTAAGATTGTTGCCACAACCATTATGATCCATAAATGTTATTTACTGTAATTTTTCTGCAACTGTTGTGTCTCAGAAGTATAACCATGTTAAAACAAGAAGCATCTCTTTCAAAACAGAAGAAGATCCTATCTTTTTCCCATTGCAAAACTTAATGCACAGCAAAATTGCCATAGATCTCAGCCAGGCCTGGACTTCATCCAAGGAGCTTAAGAGATTAATCATGAAAGCAACCTACCAAATGATCTCTGCACATAAAATATGAAATGATATCAAACAGGCAAGTTATTTGATCTAAGTAATACGTAAAACTTAATAAGGCAACAATCAGAATGATAGTTCATTTACAGAATAAAACAGTCAGAAATTATAATCAAATGCCATACTTCCAGAAATCAAAACTCTGAACTGCTTTAACTGCTTGAGCTGCTTGGTGACCTCCTTAGGAGCACTGGTGATAAGAACCTAACAGAGATTTTTAGATTGATGGAAAGAAAAAGATAGCCTAATGCTTTGGCTTGGTCATAATTAAAATGAAATTTTAATGTGTTTTAATGTGTTTAAGCATTAAACAAAACTGAATGCATTTAAGCAAAAATTATCTGCAAAAGCTTTCAAAGAGTACTAAGTGAACTACAGAGTACTATAAATCTAGATTACATCTACTTTCACCTGCAATCATAAAGGATGGTTACTTAAAGGCAAAATCAAACCACACTCCAAATAGCACAAAAAAACCAATTAAGAAATAGCACTCTTGTAATCCATCTTGGCAGATATTTTTCATGTAATGGTAGAAGGAAAGTCACTATCAAGAAGAGAGATCAATTAAATGTTTGTTGAGATGTACTTCTGTCAAGAGGGAAAAAATTCAGTCTATTTAAAAGCTCTTATTTTCCTTTGTCTAGTTTCTACTTCATCATCCCAGTTTTATTAGCAAAATAGTAAAAGGAAATATGGAGGAGGCAAAATTAAACAAACATGCATCATAATTTTTGAAGGCATAGATATTATTTCCAAACTGTAAAGCAAATTGTATTTGTCAGAGGATTCCCGGCACAGAAGACCAGGACAAGTACACAGCTGGAGTCAGCAACACCCAGGGGTTGCAAGGCTGAAAAAGATGCCAACGGGCTCAGGCACTACTGACAGCAGGGATCAGATGCTCAAAGTGACTCAGGAGCACCCAGGAAATCTTGCAGCCCAAGGTTGGCATAAACTGAGGGGTCTTGCATTGCTTCAGGGCCAAAACTTGGCTGCACAAACTGGCATCATCCTAGCTGCTCCACATCCCTACAGACACCCTTGCTTCCACTGCAGAAAAAATTGAAGCTGAAAGCAGTAGGGGGAGGATGCTATGAATCAACAGAAGCCTGGTCTGGACAGGGAGGGAGGTACAATAATACTGCACAGATGAGATCTACCAGGTGCAACAGTCCTGCACTCAAGGCCCTCCCAACCAGTTCATTTCACTAAGCATCCCAACCTTGGGGTAAAAATCAGTCAATAAAGCTAGCACCAACATACAGGCATTAATCTCACCTTCTAACTGCTCTGTGCACATCCTTGGGGAGACTATCTCCATGCCTACATGAGCTTAAATGTCCATCACGCCCAAAAACCCAAGTGCTTTGTCTGCTGAGGTAGAGCTGGGGGACTCTGATAGACATACCAGAGTGGGGCAATGCAAATTCATGTACAAAATGGGCACATCAGTCCAAACAGCTGACAGAAAAGTGTTTCAGTAGCATCCTCAGCTCAGTGACATCTAGAGGTATTTCAGATACTGATTAGATTTTGCTGCTACTTAACAAGAGGAGCAGGTTCTGCCTTGTCAGGCCTCACAAAGAGCTTGAACAAATAGCTGTGAATCACAGACACAATTAAAGAATGGAAGGTACCTCAAAGATCATCCAGTTCCAAGCCCTGTGCCATGGACAGAGGTACCTTCTAATAGACAAAGTTGCTCAGAGCTCCATCCAACCTGGCCTTGAACACTTCCAGGGATGGGGCATCTGCAACTTCTCTGGGCACCTTGTTCCAGTGTTTCACCACCCTCAGAGTAAAGAATTTCCTCCTAGTCTAGTCTAAACCTACTCTCTTTCAGGTCAAAGCTACTACCCCTTGTCCTGTCACTACATGCAACGCCTCACACTTGGTCATGTTAAACTTCAGAAGATTCCCATAGGCTCATTTCTTGAGCCTGTCCAAGTCCCTCTGGTCCTTCAGGGGTGTCAACCATCCCCCTTGACTTTGTGTCACTTACAAGTCTGCTGAGGATGCCCCTAATCCCTTTGTCTATGTCATTGACAAAGATATTAATTAACACTGGCCCCATTATAGACCTCTGTGGGGCACCATTTGTCACTGATGTCCAGCTACTGATGGGGATTCTGAGATGTTGATCACAACCCTCTGGATGTGAGCATCCAACAAATTCTTCATCCACCTAACAGTGTCCCTAACAAATCCATCTCCCTCCAATTTAGAGAGAAGGATGTTATGGAGGATTGTGTCAAAGGCTTTACAGAAGCCCTGATAAAAGGTATCTGTAGACTGTCCCTTGTTCACTGATGCAGTCACTCCACAGAAAGCCACTACATTGGTCAGGCAAGACTTGCCCTTGGTAAAGACACCAGGTAATGACTTTCTTTCTTTTCCAGGTTAAAGGCTGGAGAAGGACTGTACCTGTGCTGTAAGGTCTTCCATTGAACATGGAGTGCACAATTTATTTGGGTTTCAGCTTCCCTTACATTTAGTTTATACAGGGCTTGCTCTCAGACCAGCAGCATAACAATAAGAGGTCACAGCACCTCACAGACGTAGTACTACACTTTGTTGTCCACTTTCAAGGGCTACACATAGATGCACTAAAGCAAATGCCCTTTCTTCACCTGACATTTATAGACAAGAATTAAATCTGTCAATAGATGAAACCTGTATAAAAAAGAAAAGTGTGTGAGGATTTCTTTTCCCCCATCACATATATTCACTGTGACCTAAACCACTGGCTGTAAACCAGCAAGCGTTACAGGCAGATAGGCTCTTTATTTAGTCTGACCAGGCCTCATTTTCATTTAAGGTGACTGATATTGGCCTGATCCCAGATCATGTTCCTGACAGAGGTCTTACTGCAGAGTGACAGCCCTTGCCCGTTTTTGCTGTGGAATTGGAATGCACGCTCTTCCCCCACGAATCAGGTGCAGGGCAAACTGGCTTCTAGAAAGATGCAGGACAAGTAAAGCTGCATGGCCACCTCAAATCTAACTAGAAAGGCTAATGACTAGTACAGAGACACACAGTTTTCAAAATGTACATTTTGGCAGCTTCATCAGATAAACTTCTTTTCAAGTCTTTGTGTCAAATCCACCTCATCTCTTATTCTTGCGTGAAAAGGATGCAATTATCCTTTGTTAATGAAAACTGCTGTGTATCAGGCTAAACAACAGGGAGCCAAATGGACCTGCTGAATCTGAATTACTCCTGATGCATGGCTGAGGCCCCTCAGCAGCCTGCAATGTCCATATGGCTGTGCATGGACAGATGAGTTTCCTCCCCTGGCTTGGCTTCTCCCCTTTTTTCATGGGAGATGGGTTTGAGCTGACAGGTCATGAGCCCACTCCCACAAACCACTGAGTGAGTTGCAAAGTCACACTGCATCAACCAGCTCTGAATGGGCTGCAGTTTCTCCCAGTCCATTCAAGGAAACCTTACATGTTTGTCTGTCTGTCTCTGCTCTCCCTTCACCTCCACAGGCTGGAGATACAGACAGAGCCCTCCCTTAGACAAAGTACAGCTGCTTTGCTGCAGCAGTGTAACTTTTTGGGACCAGGGCAGAATCAAGAAAAACCCAGGAAATGCAACAAACAAGAAATTGAAGCAGAACTCAGAATTCTGCTCTATCACTATGAGTTTAAAGACTGTTATTTTTTAATTTACTAATGTAGCTTTTGAGTAGAGGACACAGTAATGCCATCTTAAACACCACCTTTAATAGACACAGCCCTTATTGCACTTCTTTTTATTGCACAGATAATGTAGGGACACAAGCAGAATATGGGCAGAAAAAAGAAGCTGCTATGTTGCTAGGAAACTAATTCAGAAAACATTGACAATACTTACAGGGTAAGGTTGAACAACAGTAAGGAGGATCGATTCTTTGCAGCTTCTACAAAAAGAAAAAACAAAGCAAAATCAAGTAAAGTCATACTTTTATTCCCTATTGATAACCAGCTTTTCTTTTTAATGGAGAAAACTGCATTAATGTGGAAGAATGTTTATTACAATGACATAGCAGAGTAGTACAGAGATTAATAATATGCCAAAATAATGACAGATATTACGAAATAAGTTTTTTCCAATCTAATAAATTGAATTGGCCTAACTTTGCAGTTTATGTTACAAACTTTTTGCTTCATCAGAGTAACCTGCATGCTGCAATAACAGTTGTCTCTAGCAAGAATGAAATAACCTTTGATTAATTGCATTGGTTCAGCATCTGTAGTCCATTAATTTCTTTTACCTACTTTACAAATGCAAGTCACTTTTATACCATCTAGCTCTTGTACATTTCAAGCCAAATCTGTTTGAAACAGCAGCATTCTTTTTCAAAACAAAAATGAGGACAAAATTTAACCCCCATTCCTTCTCTAGCTCACCTCTTTAAATGGGTGGGAAAAGACTAATGTTTGGTGAATTCTCCCATTAGAATTTATGAGTTTTTACAGGATTGCTAAGGAAAAGTTTTTCTTTCAATTTAAACAGCTCTTCTTTATGATGAAACTAGTAAATGCAAAACATATGAAAATCTCTAAAAATCCACAACTGATTTATAAGATAAAGAGAGGAAATTATTACGAATCTTGATGTGACCAAGCGGCCTAGACAAATAATACATATATATTAATTCTTGGTGGGTAGATGGGGATAGTAGATAACTGTGGAAAAGTAAAGTGGAAGGAAGGAAGAAAAGACAATCACAGTCGATATCTTTTGTTTTACCTTTTGATCAGATGGTTGCAGTGGGTGATATTAGTTAAGAAAAGGTCAGTTGCCATTTTGTTGAGATAGAATTAAATTTCTCTTGGTTTTACTACTTTCAAACATAAATTGTTTATTTACACGATTTACCACCCGGCTAAATTGTCAAGGAATTGATTTTGCATGCCTGACCTCTTGAGCAAAACTAACTAAAAAAATCATACTGTATTGGTTGTTTATAGGGTCACCTTATAGGCAAAATGATAACTCTGATATGCAACTTAAAAAGCCAAAAGGCAAAAAAAAAAAAAAAAAGGAGGAGAGAATGAAGGCCTAGTCAGAAAAGTGTTCTGGAAAGCCAGTCTACACTTGATGAAGCAAACACATTACTAAATGCCAACAGGGACAACAAATTCTACTTTTGCCAAAGCCATCAGTCAGGTAAGGAGTAAAGTATAATCTAATATCATGTAACTAAAAAAAATTAGCTGGAGTTTCAATTTCTTGCTTCTTTTATTAGATATTTGTATCATTGCCGCATTTTTTTGGGAATCTACAAATGCATGTTGAGAAAGGTAATTTATTTCAAGAATCTCATAATCTCTGTGCTATCCACATCTATCCAATTATGATTGCTATCTTAACCTAGGCAGGCTAGTAGACAGAAAGGCTCACAGTTGTTAGTTTGGGATAAACTGCAGCACTGGGATAACTGCACCATGACCAAATGATCCTTTCAATTACTTTGAACGCACTACTTTACCTTTCTCATGCTGTTCATGACTACCCCACCACCACTGCATCCTGCAGTCCAGCTATGTTAGAGAGTTGTCTTTAAAAATTAAAATCAGCTTCTTCTGAAAATGTTTTTCAGCCATTCATTATTCTTGGATTAAACCTGTCCAGGTGTCAGGCTAGGGAAGACTCATGCTAGATTAGCAAGTGGGGTTTTTTTTAACAAAAAGATCAAAATATATATTTGGTGGACGAGACTTTCTTGCAGGATAAACACTTTCATTTGTGTGAAAGGATGCTAGACTCTGGACCATACATTCAACATTTGAGGCTATAATAAGACCCTTGGAGTATCTGGACACAATCATGTTACGCATTCAAAAAGTTGGTGTCAAGCACTACACACAAATCCCTCATCACCAGAGTAAACATCTCCTATAAAACTTGTGCTACATACAAAACACAGCACAGTTCCAAAAGAAGTATATATTTAATCATCAGCTTTTTTGATCTGCAGTACTCAGTCATGACTCCATTGCTCATTTGAAAACTTCCTCAACTAATGATGACAAAACTCTGCAGGAGAGCTCATCTTTATCACTTCTGGTATGGCTAGCATATCTTATGGATCTACATGGTAAACCTTGCACAGCACAGGAGACTGCCAGTTGTACCGTTTATTGTATATGTCACAAGAATGGAGAAACAATGGAATCATTGACTGTGTGATGATCTCTGTGTTTTGTAGCTCAAATGTATGTGGACAAACTTATGTCCCCAAGTGACAGTAGGACATACAGACAGTGAAGTTTACAGAAACAATGTACATCATCACACTGAAATGTGAACTATGTCTTTTAAACAACACCTGAAACACAGTGGCAAAGGCTATAAAAACCCAATAGCAGTCTTAGTTTCACCCTGAAATGTTTTTCCTCATTTAATTTAAATTTAAAAAGAGCCTATATTACAGTAATTTTAATACCTTTCATACTCACTTAACAACTACCTAATTATTTCTGTGCTCTTTTAGAGTCACTTAAGACCAAACATCTGCAATACCCGCTTAGAAAACAAGCTGCTGACTTTTTGAGTGCTCTGCCATCTGACTGGCTAACACCAACATCACAACAAAATATCTTCATGTTTCTTTCATTTCCTGACATTAGAATCAAATGGTGATAACAAGGCTGAAAAATCTGATGGGAATTTGTGATTCATCTCTCTGTCCTTCTCCGTGTCCTGCATGGTGATTATATCTGTCCATTCTCACTACTCCTCACAGCTGCAACAAGAAGAGAATATAGATGGTTTGACAATCAAATTATGTCTATTATAAAGGTTAAAGTTGCATTACTAAGTATCAGGCATCTCGAGCTGCATGAGGCATTAACATTCAGCTGCAATGGCAGCCCCTGTGAACTTGAGGCTGGAAATCACTGCCTCTCTTCTGCTTCTTGCTAGCTGGAAGAGAGCAAGGGCAAAGGCAGGTGAGGCACATGGGGGAATCCCAGTACCTGAGCCAAATAGAATAAGTGGGTCTGTTATTCATATGCATCCTACAGCAAATATAGCATATAAATAGAATAAATATATATGTTGCTCTAAAGAGGGAAGAATGAAACATTGCTTATGCTAATTTTAAAGCTTTAAGCAGTTTTATATACTAGAGGAATACTTGATTTCTTTCACACTGGGGATGAACAAATAAAGAATTAATTAAAGCTATAAAAAATAATATAATTTTCAGGGAATACAATTCAGAAAAATCTTCTAGCTGTAACTTAGCTGTTTCATTCACAATGAACAATAAATTCTGAAACTCTTGTTCTGAAACACTTTTTCCCTGGTATTTTAAAATTATCTGTTTCAATTTGGGTCACACTATTGATGAGAAAGGTCTGAATACCACAACTGTGGATTTTGATGCCATGATCTGCAGTATATTTACACTACATTTTTGAAGCAAGGAAATGGAAATCAATGGGTCAAAAGATAACTAAAAAATGCAACAGGTTACCTCAAATGCCCTATTCAAAGCTAAGGAAAGTGGAAATTATCTTTCAGCATTATGAATATTAACACAGTATTAATGAGCAAAGGGTTTGCAAAGTCACTCTATTGTGGTACATTTGAAATTATTTCATAGAATGAATCACAGGGTTGGCAGGGACCTTAAAATAATTTAGTTACAACTGAGGATCATTTTTATTTGAGCTGCATATACATTTTTAGAAAAACCTGTTTTGCAGTATTTATATTCACCTAGGGAAGTTACAAATTTCACTTCCCCAGGGTTTTATCACGAGCAATAGTTCCTGTGGAAGAGTTTTCCCCAGAGATCCAGGTATATTTATTTCCAGGGATGGTGACATCTTCTGGAAAGACCTTGGTGGGACAGAGCTGACCCAATTAAAGACAGTTTCCTCATTCTCAGTTGTTATTACACAGCACAGACACACAGAGTGAGCCTTGAGATCCTGTGATGATGCCAACCTGCCTGAGTTGACCTGGGGCACCTTGATAAACTATCAGACAAAGTCAGTACTCATGGACACCCATGAAACAAGGTGGAGGGATCCAGGGAGAAAGGCTTTAAGAAGGGTTTGCTGGGCTGTTTTTGCCACAGGAGAAGCAGCACTGTGCAAACAAAAACACCCAAGCTAAAAGCCCAGACAATTCTCCAGCAAGAGCCACGGCATGTGGGGCTCTTCCCTTTCCATTTCCAAAGGTAACCCCACAGAACACAAACTACATGCAATAGTTCCATGACTCTAATTGACAAGTACAACAGATTACACCAAGCTGGAAGCCATGCTACCATGGGCAGATACCTTTTGGTCTTTTAATTACATCTCCCCATAGATAATCACTGTTTCAGCAGCAGGGGAAGAATCAGACCTCTCCAAGCCTAGGAAGATGTTTTCCAGAAATTTTTTTAGGTGAACACAGAAAATTATACTTTCTCTGGAGGTTGCCAATACCTGGAAGAGCCAAATGCTGGAAAAGTGGTAATGGGATTTCAGTCTCTGCCTTTTCAGCTGACCCCTGGGAACTCTCTCTGAAGATCCTGTACACAGTGAGAGATGGGCATTCCTGCCATCACACCATGCAGGCAAGGAAAGGTCCACGTACACATGGCATTACATCCCCAGCTCCATCTCAGAAGACCGCTGCAGGAAGCAGAGCAGGAGGCTCATAATATAAGGTACATCACCACACAGGTGAGGTCTGGGGTCCCAATTTAGGGAGGACAGGTAACACTGCATGAAATAGAGTCACAGAAGTCATATGAGGAAGTCACAGAGAAGTCAAATGAGAAGCCTCATATGAGGCCAAGGTACCAATCTTTGGATTCAGATACATGAAGAACAACTTCAGAGATGAGCATCAACTTGGATACTGGAGATGACAGAGCACAGAATACAAAGATCATAGTGTCCAGGTCTTAGTTTTGGAGATCAGAATGGTGCATTGTAATCGCTGGTATCGGAAGGCAGAGACATCACAATCACATTTGGAAAGCTGTGGCTGCCTTGTCTGCTGATGTTAATCATATTACCTGTCCTTAGCCTTGCTGTCAAAGGAGTGAAATACTCTTGATATCCAAGCAACCTCAACTTGTGAACTCCTGAACCCTACACTTTAATTTGCATAGCCTGCTGCTTCACAAAGTCATTAAAATTTAAATGTGCCATCAAATATCTGGGGGCTTGCAATAGCAAAAGCAATCTGCACAAGAACTTGGGAATTTTGCAAGAATCCTGATTGAATGCCTGAGCCCTAAAAACTGTGTAAGTAATGGATGGTTGAAACAACCACTGACACATAAAGTATAAAACACATAAGGATGGGATTATTACAACACTGCAGGATCAAACAGCAGCAGAAACAGCTGAGTGAAAAGATGCTCTGATTCAAACATAAATAACTTCAATAATAGCATACTGAAAATTATTGTCAAAGCAAATTGTGTTCTGTATAAATGTTCTTTATTTTAAAGGCCTGGCATGGTGTGAAAGTCAATCTTTAAAATTGTCACAGTCTGCTGCTGGTACTAATTGGAACCCTTGTTGGCAATCTCTGTAAGGGGTCAAGGAGTGAATGTGTCTGCAGGCTGAATTACACTCGCTTCCTCTGACAGAAGTGGTCCCTTCAGATCAGGGCTGTGGCACACTGGTGGGCTTTCATACAGCAGATGCCATCTCAGATACCTTTGCAATAAAAGCTTTGAGAATAAAGAAGCCTCCTCTTCTTTAAAGCTGTTCACCTGTCAAGCTTTCACATGTACCAGATTCACACAGTTTCCTTCTGTACTGTGGCACTGTGGCAAGGTAAGCCCTATAAAGTTGTTGAATTTCAGTGCTGTATGGCAATTATATTTACCTCTTATTAAAATAAACCCTGCTCTCACAAATACTCAAAGTTTTCCAGGTGCTCATATTTTCAACTTTAAGGCCGTTAAAACTTCGTAATTGAGTTACCAAAATGTTGGTAAACAGTAAATACCTGTGTATGCTGCAGAGGAGTGCTTTGGCCAGGCTGCTTGAATACCAGCAGCAGTATTACACTGCTGTCTAACTCCTGAGCAATGTTACCTGCTCCTTACTACACTGGCCTTCAATTAATTGAGTGCACCTCGAAGTATTGGTGATATGCAGAAAACTTGACATTGACTGAGGTGCCTTGCTTAGACAACCATATTCCTACTTAATGATGGCCTCCCTCAACCCCTGAGAGTACTCGGGGTTAAACTTCAAAACAGAGCCAACAACATTATTAGGAGTTACTACACTGGAGTTCTCTGATCCAACAGAAGCAGTATGTGCTTATTTTGGTCAGTGTATCAAAAAACAACCAAGAGCCAGATGAGCATGTGTGTGTATCCGATGGACTGAGACTGTCACCAAGTCCAACTGTTGGCATACCATTGCCAACACCATCACCACATCAATTAATTCATGCTGCATGAAGATGCCATGCAGCCAAGGAGAAAAATGTAGTGCTTATTCCCCTATTAATTAATTGTTCAGCTGTCCTCTTCTAATTAGACTTTCTACACATTAGTTTTAAAGGATCAAAGGCAGACAAAATGAGATCATATTGGTCTCTCAGGTCACTCATCCAGGCCAATGTTCCAGTGCTAGTTTCTCTATCATTAACTGCAAAAGTCTCAAAAGCTCTGAGGAAATGTTAATTTTCAAAGTGTAATGAAGAAAATGAATATGAGGCAGTCCCAAGATGTCTATTGATGATATAGAGAAATAGTTCTATTGAGCTTTAATACAATACTAGCAAAGTAAAATATTTACAGAAGAGGTTGGTCTCACCATAGAAAGGTCAGTTCTAGTCTCCTGAAAATTTCTCATCTTTATTTGTCAGACTGTCCTGTTTCCATCAGACTGCAATTACTTTTAAATGGCATTTCTGTGAGCATTTTGTGCAAGCCCTTTCAGACAGTTTCTAAGTCAGCTAAGTGCAATTCTGCTCTCCCATTCAGCAGCTGTCCATGCACAGATCCAGCAGACACACAACACCTGCCCACTGCCCACTGTGTTCAGAGATGTTAAACCCACACAGTCAGTCTGGGTTCACTCATCCTTTGCACTGGCATTCTGATTGAGGATGTCCAGGAACTTGGGCTGTAACAAAATACCAAAGTTCCAGAACAAAATGCTCAACATGGTAAATTCTAACCATTCAAAAAAATCCACCCCAATGCTGATATGACAGACAATGCTTTGAAAGAGTGGCATGAGCAATTCACCTGAGGAAGCCACCAGAGACCCTCATAACAAGCAATGGGTATTAAATACATTCCAATTGCTTCATCATTTCTTATGTTCAGCTTTCAAAAATGGAGCCATCATGATATTTCTATAGTAGCATACATTTTCATAACACAGTTTAATTTTAAAAATGCTAAATGTAAAAACAACATCCTTCTGTTGTCTAAACTAACTTCTAAATTTTTGTAAATATATATGGATGGTTAAACTGAGTTCAGAGTTCACTAACTCAAGAGAGAGAAAGAAAAGAAATACAACATCTTGAGAACATCTCTGTAGAGGTCTCTTATGCTCCTCTACATTATCTGAATTAGAATAAAAGAAATTTTCTTATGCTCTCCTGAATTTCCAGCACTTGTTTAGACACCTTGATGCAATCACACAGTCTCTTGAATTTTTATTTCATTTTTGTTTCTATAGTGGAAACAGATAAAATAATGAAGGTTAAAGCTGAAGGGTATTATGAGACAACTTTTCAAACCGTGGAAATTTGTGTTACTCTATTCACTTATCTCAGTATAACACAGAGATTATCAATATGATCTAGCAATTGAAAAGGATGTTTCAGGGAGTAAACATAATTCTAACATTCACATAATGAAGCCTTGTTGATTCCTTCTTCTTTCTTTCGAAGAGCTGCTATGTAAATTTTCATTTAGAAAAGAATTTCTGTCTTCTGATGGCTTGTTTTTAATGCCAGTTTTTGCTGACACTATGTTAGAAGGCAACAATCATCACTGTACGCAATATTTTTTTTTCTCTAGTTTGGATGCAGCAGATATCTCAGGCTCCATAAGAAGGGAAAGTTTTGAGATAATTTGTGCTGGGCTATTTCTCTTCATTTTAAGTGGTAGAGCAGCTTAAGCTTAGCCTAGAAGTCAACAAAAACTTCATGGCACAGCTAATGACTATTTTTGCAGAAATGTAACTCTGTGCCCAGATTAAAACTACACTGGTGATTGAACAAGCAAGGTGCAGCTCTGCTGTCACAAACCATCAATCCAAAGCTGGACTGGAGAGTGACTGCCTATGGATTTGAAGGAAAGACCCCTTGCTGGGATGGCCACAGCATCTTCTGGAGCACAAAAAGAAATGTTGCTGTCTTCACAATGAACACTGCCTCTAACAGAGCTCTTGTTTGCCTGCCTGGTCTTCAAAAAATGTAGGCAATTGATATACTGATACTAATATAATGCAAATATTGCTTCATTAGCACGTATATTCTCCCAACAGTTCCTCCCCTACTCTGATTTTTGACATATACTTTGGACAGAGAAGATGTACCATACATTCTGCTGCAGTATTTTGTAAAGTTTTGTATAGTATATTCTAGATACTATGGATGTTAAGAAATCAATAAAAACAATTATTTAATAAAATGCATTATCTAATGCCAAACACCTTGAATAAATAATTACATCAATGACTTAAATAAACACTAGTATGACTTGTTGTTCCTTGCTGAGAAACAAGGAAATCACATACTTTAGAATTATACTTCAAATTGGAAATAAGAAAGTAAAAGAAAAGATAGCTGAAGATGTCAAAAAGTGTAGCGAAGCAATGCTGGTATCTGTACAATTGCAAAAGAGATTTATTGGAGCTACATGTTAAAGAGGACGAAAGATCACTAAAGATGAGAAAATCTTACAGATATTTTTACTATGTGACAAATTAACCATAATCTTTTATGATCAGAGCTTCATTTTCATTTGTACTGAAGCATTAGAAACCATTACAGCTGCTATTCATAATCTGTACGGCACTGGCATTTTCATTTTCACATTTGGGCATTGTGTATGTAGTAATGAAAGGTCAGGCATTCACACACATCCTTCATCCCTGCAGCTATTAAATTTTTTCTTTCCTTTAATGCTTTTCAAAAAGCAGAACATGAAATAAATTTTGCTGATTAAATGTTAAATGCTTTAGAATCATCTTGTTTTAGAGAGTTATCTGAGTTTTTATTAATAATGCATAACATTCACTTAGAGTTATTTTGTGTTGGAAGTCCTTCACAGCATTATCTCAGCTCAAAGTAACTCACCAGTAAAGAAAAAGAAATTAAGAAGAGGAAGATGCAATTGGAAATGAGATAAACCTCTTGAATTCTGAAGAATACTGTATTTTCAAGCATTATATTATATACTGTTCTCAGTTCAATATTATTGGCTTTATCATTGTTTCTTAAAAAAACCCACATTCGTTCAAAAAGTGATGGCATTTTTCTTTCAGACGTCTGAACACTATAACTTTTGCTTTTCAGTCTTATCTGCTTTTTTGGGACCAAACTATCTCATCCAATCTAAGAGCATCTCAATCCTTTGTTATGGAACACAATGCTAGAACAATGTTTTAAATAATTAGAGATTGCTGGAAATGGTTTTAAGAAGTGAATGTTTGAACAAAACAAGACTCATTCAATTCCTCATTAAGAAAAGTTCCAGCAGTGTCTTGAGCATTGTGGGTTTTATTATTAGTATTACTGTAATTATCATTATATCTGCAAGGTTAGACAATTGATGGATACTGAGATGCAGAGACTGATGCAGAATGATTTTTGCTTACCGCATCTGGAATAGAAAATTGATTGGTCAGATGCCAAAGACATATCCATGTGCCACTGGAACAGTATAAGTGATGGCAAATGTGATTTTATAATGATTTGGAGGAGCAGCCAAAGGGGCTACGTTCTCAAGCTACCATTCATACAGCATAGTAATTCAGACAGCAGTCTCAAAGTGGAAACGCTTTGGTTATATTTATATCCTCCCACATTATTTAATTTATTTAAGAAGTAGACTGAAAGGAAAAGAAATTGAGACAGAAATTCTACTGGACAATTAACCACTTGTTCTCGTTAAATTGCATTAGTTATTAAAAAGTCCTGCCATGAATATATACCATATATCTGGAATGTTTCAAATCCAAAGGTTCATCCCCTTTTTAAAAGATTTATTAAAAGGAAAAGTTTATTTACTGTGCTAAAATCATTTAGATGAAACTTTAAAAATCTCTTCTCTTTAAAGCTTTGTCCAATCTTTCAAAATCATATTATTGGCATTTAATAAATCTTATTATTTATGCTGGCTAACCTAAAAATGCATTTATGCTGCTATACCCTTTATTTTTTCTCCTGTTTATGTAACACTAGAGCAATACATAATTTTTTAACAATTATTTTTATAATTTTAATAATTTTTCTTGAGACTAGTATGAGTCTCTGAAAACTTTCAAAGCAAATGTATGCTGCTTATAAACATGGTTGCTAACATAAAACTTAAATTACACTTTAGCAAAAAGTCTTCCCTGATAAATGCAAATATATTGTAAATTATAGAGGGGGAACGAATGTTTGAAAAGGGGAGAAGAAAACTGCCCTGCAGACTCAAACCAAGCATAAAATGCTGAATGGTTGCATTCTTCTATCCACACAGAAAATGAAGACATAATTGCAGTGCAGTCGGACACAGAGATGTGAGCTCTAGTCTAGATGGGTAACACCAGCAGTAAAAATACGATGCCAGTCTCTTCAGTATGGGTTCTGAAGCCGCCCACGCTTGCCGAGCCGAGCCGATGTTTCGGCACCCGCACCCGGCAGATTAAAGTTCGCTCGGGGACACGATTCACACAGGCGCAGGTGCCGTGCCCGGCCCGCCCAGCCCGCCGCCCTCGCAGCGCCGCCCTCGCAGCGCCGCCGAGCTCCGCAGGGGAAAAAAAATTAAAAAAAAAAAAAAAAAGGAAAATGTGAAAATTAACCAGTTTATCCCTGTCCTCTCCCGCTCCTTAGGAGCTGCGGGTAACAGTCAGGGCTGGAAGGAAGGACAGGAAAACAACCCAGCTCTTCAGGAAAACAGGGGGAGGAGGGAAGCTGTTCACGGGGGAGGTGACTCCATAGCTCATAGCTGCAGCCAGAAGGTGGTAGGAGGGAAGATGCGTACTGGTGTAGGGGAAAAAGAAGAAGGGACTGACCCGAAGTGACTTACTAAATTGATTTCATAGGTATTTCGTACGTAATTTATTTGGTGTACTTGTATTTGCTCAGCGTGCGGCTGATGGGGCGCTGCTGCTGCGGCCCGCAGGAGAGCCCGAGCCGCCGCCCTGCAGTGGGGGCTCCGAGCGGCGGCGCTGGGACAGAGCCTGTCCTGGCACAGCCCCTGCTCCCGGCACGGCTGCTCTGCCGAGTCAAGCAATTACTCAACACAAAACAGTGAATCGAGTCGTTTTGTGCAAGCCCTCTCTAAGCAGAAGCCATGGTGGCGAAGGGGCAGGGCCCGTGGCCGCTGCTGCCTCTGGCTGACGCTCTGAAGGAGCCAGGCCTGTCCGTGACCATCTCCCTGGGCACATACCGGGCTCGCTGTGCCAGGGCTCTGGGATGGAGCACTCAGACACTCACCGGGAGCTACAAATGAGTCGAGAGAGAGATGGCAACCGAGCGGCTCTGCTGGTCCAGCCAGCACGACCAGCCACCCCCCTGCACCCAGCCAAACTGGAGATTCACCTTGAGCTGTCTCAGGGCATGAGGTACCACAGCTCAAAGTGCCAAAGCATCTCTAGATGCTTTCTGAAATCAGAGGAACAGCTGCAAATAGCTTCTCCCATCCTCATCAAGGTTATGGCAGCTAGTTTGGGCTAAAAGCTTGGTTTTAAAGAGTTGGAGCTCATAAAGGCGAACTTTCAATCATGTGTGAGAGAAGTTTTATTGTTCAGAAATTACCCTGGCCTGTCAAACACACAAACAGAACAGGCTCTTTGAGCCGCACACAGGGTTTTAGGCACCTTGAGTCATCTACCTGGGTTTTGGATATTGCAGGGCTTGCTCTTGTAGTCTGGGCCCACTCATGGTATTCTGCATAAAAATGCATCCTGTATTAGCCATGTAAACAACTTCACCAAGTTTGAGAAGTATGCAGCATGAAGGTACCCTTCCTACAGAATAACTCCTATAAAGAACAACCTTTGGGGTCTGCAGATTTTTTCTCTTGGATGAACATCCCATTTTCCTCTTGAACAGCTTGTACTTGTGTTTCATCCATAGTATGTTGAGGACTTTCATTTAAAGCTAGTTCATGAACTTAAGCCATCACAAATATCCCTCACTTCAGCTGCAATCATGAGATAAGCACCAAAAAAAAGCGCTTCAAAAATCTGCTTCACTTGTACACACTGACAACAATCTATCTGTGCAAGAATAAATTCCTTGTTCCAAGGACGTGCTTTAAAATTCAGTTCTCAAAGGGGACATAGGAGCAGATTTAGCATGGAAGGATATATGTTCTTTAGGGCTATAGGTCAAACCTCAAGATTAAAAATAGACTTTTCAAAATTGAGTCTGACAGAAATCGCTATATCTCTATGTTCCAATGGACATAATATTCTTCATTATGTAGCCACAAAGTAATTTTTTTGAGTCTAATTAGACTGCAAATGTGATTTGTAAAAAGCAAATTGAATCATTATTTCAAAATTACATTTACTGCTAATGCCAGAGTGCCAAATTATGAGTATTGGCTGGCAGATTCTTTACATCTACAAGTCAGTAGTTTTTTGCATACATGTAAGTGAGGAAAACAGTTACGAGTCCATCCTCAGGCATAATTTTGGCCTTTAAGTCAGCAAAAAGAGGATGAGACCAAGAGAAAGATCTAAACAGAGAGGTCACAGGACACTGATGATGTGTTTTTATCACCTGCAGCCCTGACTAGACACCAAACTGCCCACATGCATGTACTAAGTCCTTATGTCACACATGGCAAGAGAAGAATAAAAATAATGAAAAATAGTACAAATTTACTAATCTGTTATTCTACAAAAAATAATCCAGCTACTAGAAATCTTTTAAACCTTGCAAATCCTTTTTAAAATTTTTTGTTTGGTTGTCTTTTTTTTTTATTTTCAATATACTTTTTATTCCCTAATTCTGTCCTATTCTAACTAAAAGACAACCTCAGGGCAAAAGCTTTTTATCTAAAGGATCTAAAGGATCAACAAGCCACAAAGGCATATAAGGAAAAGAGGCAGGGGAGAGAAGCATGTTTATAGAATCACACTCTCAAAGCTAATCATTAAAACAAAAAGTGGAGGAGGGAGATCACAGAGGTTTGAGAGGGTTTATTTTGTTTATTTTCCTCCCTCTACCCTCTCCCCAGCTTCAGCTTCCCAAGAATTGTTCAAAGGTCATACCTTCCCCATGGCTCTTCTAAAGATCTGAACTCCAAAAGAAAAGTTTCAGGAAGGTCACCTGTGAAAGGGATCTTTGCTCTTCAAAATCTGTAAATTCACCATTTGAATGACATACTGTTCACATTTTTAAAGGCAGTTATAAACAATCCACAATCCACTCTCCTAGTTCTTTGATTCATCCATTCATTGAGACCAAATATTCAATTTTTGCTTTGCTGTTCTGCATGCTGCTGCTGCCAGTATCATTAACCTATTCAGTCAGCCTGACAAACCTCAGTGTTCTGGAATGTGTGGTGGTGACTTTGTACTTCCCTCACAGTGCTGCTGCTGCCACCTTGTACATTGAGTGCCTTCCATGAGCGGAGGCCTAAAGACCTCCTTCTGTTCTGTCCATGGGCAAAGAATTCCAGGTGACCCAAAGGCTCTGTGTATTGCAATGGCCTGCACAGCAAAGTCATTGGTTACTCAAAGCCAGCCACTGGAGATGCTTATGGATCCCTGCAGCTGTGTGACATGACCTTAGACCTGCCACTCCTTTTAATCCCACTCCCAAAGGGCTGGCTCTTGGAGAGGCAGGGAAAGCAAAGTCACCCTCCCTGAGCTGCCTCCCTGAGCTCACCATGGGGAGCATGGGAAGAAGGGATGGCTCCTCTTCCAGCTGCAACCTTTTCTTCCTGTGTCCTAGGCTGCAAAATAACTCCAGCTGCTTCAGATGCCATTTACTGCCTGTCCATCTACCCATTATTAAGAAGTAATTTGGAAAATTATACTGCTCTGGAAATGCAAAAGTCCTTTCCCTTTGCAGAGTAAGGGTGAGATCCACACACAGTCATTCCCATTCCAAGGGAAATGGAAAGACAACAATCACTCTATACTTTCCACTTGAAAAAATCCATATTATATATATTCATTAAGGAGGTCTTTGATTATGTGTGCAGCCAGTGATGATTGAAGGGAGGAACCTACAGAACCTCTAGGTTCTTATTGTGCTGCTTTTTAAGGAAAATTCAGGACTGTTACAGAAAGTGCAGTAAAAATCAAGGGAGGGAAAAAAAGTGCTTATGCTTTTTCTAATTAAAAGGGTTGTTGAAACAGATCTTCCCCAAGAAAGATTATTCCATACACAAATCATTGTGTGGTCTCTGACCTTTCTCTGAAACAACTGGAGCCAGGTCTGTCAAATACAACACGTAGCAGTAAAGGACCTCGGATCTCTTTTGGCTTGGTGGTTCCTAAATCGTTGTTTTCCTCTTGCAAGTGATTAACTTCTTCATAAAGCTTGTGATAATGCTCACATTCAGAGGTTACTCAGTACAGACAGTATTGACATTTTTTGTTGACATTTGTTACTCATCAAAGTTCTCCTGATCTTCAGCAATCATCACCAATGTATTTGTTATATGGAATTATATAACAGTAAGTTCTGAATAGAATGAACTTTCTCTGCACAAAATGCTTAGTTCAGGAAAGAAAATTAGTTCACTGCAAACCACATGACAATATGTGCTGTAAAGAAGGGTGTTATCAATTAACAATGTATTTTGTTTTACTTATTGAAGTTTTAATTTAATAGGTCAGAATTTGAAACTGAGGCATTTCTGATGCAGCCTGCTTTGTATTTTCATCCCTAGCACTGTATTGATACCTGGAAAATTAAACTAACTAACTTAAGGAAAGTAAAAGCAGAAACATGAAAAGCAATGAAATTGGATTGCAAAAACTTCCCCTATTACAGAGAAGATGGTAGTGATAATGCAGATAAAGGTAGTTTTTGCACTCCATCAGATAAATGGTCAAACTGCACATAACTCTTGTAAGGAAGAGGATGAAGACAAAATTAGGAGGGATGTGGCAAAGGCACAATCACCCTTTTCTCCCCTTCTAACCTCTTTTCATAGTAAAACAGCCTCAGGGAAAAGAAGATGCACTGATTTATATCAGAAACTTTATCTCAGTGCTGTCAAACTCATGCATTGAATAATGGTGTATCAAAGCCTACCGTGACTTCAAAGCCACGATGCCAGCTATGATAAACTTCTATCTTCTGTTCTTGCATTCTTGGTCTTTCTGAGCTCATGATTTTATGCTTTCTGCAGTCAAGATGACCATGCTTTTCCACTGAAACAACACTGGGACTTTTGTCCATTCACCTGAATCCATAACTCATAACAAAGTACCTAACAGTTTAATTTAGACTCATGAAAGAAGCAGAGGAAGGATTTCAAAACGCTTGCTTTTTTTTCAGGTCCTACATAAAAAAAACAAACAAACAAACAAAAAAACCCCCACTCTTTTTTTTCTGTTGTAGCTAGCAAGTGATGTTGAAGGGTGTTAACTGCAAACTGTGCAGCCCATGAGCCCCTGCACCCTGCCCCAGATATGCTGATGTAAAGTTGCTTCAAACATAAAGCGATGCAGTGAAAAAATGGTAGGAAAGTCAGTACACAGACCATTGTACTGAGGCACAGAACAAACACAAACATTTTAAACCTCTGTATGTTTTCATTTACAGGTTGGGGAGTGAACAGATCAAGGGCAACCCTGCTAAGAAAGACTTGGGGGGCTGTAGATGAGAGGCTGGATTTGACCTGGTAATGCAGACTTGTAGCCCAGAAAGCCAAACGTGTCCTCCTGGGCTGCATCAAAAGCAGCGTGGCCAGCAGGGTGAGGGAGGGGATTCTGTCCTTCTGTTCTCATGGACAGCTGCATTTAGCTCTGGGATCCCAAGCACTGAAAGATGTGGACCTTTTAGAGGAAGTCCAGAGGAGACCACCAAGATGATCAGAGGGATGGAGCACCTCTCCTGTGGAGAAAGGCTGAAAGAATTGGGATTGTTCAGCCTGGAGAAGAGAAGGCTTTGGGGTGACCTGATTGTGGCCTTCCAAGACCTGAAGGGAACCTACAAAAAAGATGGAGAGAGGCATGTAGTGACCGGACAAGGGGTGGTGGCTTTGAACTGAAAGAGAGCAGGTTTAGATTAGATATGAGGAAGAAATTCATTACTCTGTGGGTGGTGAGGCACTGAACAGGTTGCACAGGAAAGCTGTAGATGTCCTATCCCTGGAATTGTTCAAGGTCAGGTTGGATGGACCTCTGAGCAACCTTGTCTAGTGGAAAGATGTGCCTGTCCATGGCAGGGGGGTTGGAACTGGGGGGTTGAGGTCCCTTCCAACCCGGCCATTCTACAATTTTATGATTTATTTACAACTGTCATTTGTTGTCATTTCTACTGTCATAAAACCTCACACTCTAAAAACTCTCCCAGTGTCTCTCTCCTCTATGGTTTCGTTTTGTGACATAGAGCATTACCTTAAGAATGGGTCTGGCCTACTTGAAATATCTAATTTTCATGTTGTGTTTTCTGAAAAAAAATTAACAGTGCTGTACTAAGCATAGTGTTTCAGAGAAGGAAGGATGATGGGAAAGGGACCTGTAGAGGCTGGCATGGGTTATCACTGGGAATGGCATATCCCTTGAACTACCCTAGATCAAATAGGGAAACATTTTATTAAAGCCTGTTATTCCACCATTTGTCAGCTGTATCTTAAAATCAGGAGGCTACAAGTAGAACCACTACAAGCAGTTCATGGGATAATCATTAAACAGTCTGATTCAACGACCACTGAAGTCCACCAAAAGACTACCATCATCTTCAGCAGGCTTTGGATCAGTCATGTTGCTGGAGGATGAACATTGCTCCATTGTTCCATTCCAGGAAAATTACACACAAAAGCAGAACAGGCAGCAAAGCAACACCTTTCCTCCTGCTTTTAAAACATCTTTGTCAAATTTTCCCTTAACAAAGCCTTAAGCAAGTAGGGACTTCTTGTCAGAAAGCAAAATATAAGCATTTCTAGAATTAGGCAGTATGCATTTTATCATGTATATTTATGGACTCATCATTTGTAGGTTCAACATACAAAGTATTCATCATGTTTAGAGCTGTCCTTAAAAAAAAGTCCAGGCATTATTCTCTGTGCCTGCAAAAACAAATCCACCATGTATGTTTGGTAAAAAAGAAATAGTTAATTTACAAAGCTGTAGAATTGCTTTATTTACACTTGACTGTTTAACACCCAAGGGTTTTAATAGGTTTGGCACTGGCAGGATAGGGTGAAACAACACTATTACTTTCTCTGTATTATGCTTAATAATTATAAATTGCTGTGTTTTATCGCTCCATTTACAATAATAAGAGTATTGCTAAACAATTATCTTAACAATTATGTATTTTTGATGGAACAGCCACTGATGTTTGTCTTTATAAATTAAACTAGTCATAAAAGTCCATGTTTATAATAGTATTACCTTCTTTGAAATAACAAAATAGTCCACTATGGGCACCTACTGGGAAATTCATGGTGTCCTGCCTCTTATATTAGATATCTAAATGAACGACCGTGATAAAAGCATTTTTTTTCTCCTCATTGTTAATGACATACATACAAAAGTACTATAATTATTCTAAAGCAGCAGCTGAACATGGAGATACGGGTAATCTGTCATGAGTAGAGTACTGTGAAGACAGCAGACAATTAAAAATCCAAATATTATTTTTTGAAACAATTTAACTGTTCAAAAGCATCTATCAAATACTTACACAAGCAAATATTAGAATATTTTCCTCAAGTTTAGTATTTCATCAGTAGACTATAATTTCTGTAGAATATATTGAAGAGTAAGATATGAAAATATTTTTAAAAAGTACAGTAGCTATTCAAAGAAGTTATTGTACACTGCCCTTTGATAAAGCATTATCTTTCTAATCAAGGGATTAGTAAATAAACTGTTGCTTGAATAAAAAAAAGTTTTAGATCAGTAAATCCTATCAGATTAAAGCAGTCATGTCTTATCAGTCATGACCACAGTACAACCAAACCAAATTATTACTTCTTCCTACTGTTTTCTGAAATTCAGAGCTATAATTGCCAAAACAGAATTTCAGTGTAGAAAAAAAGAAATAGTACTGAAATACACTGTAAACTGTGTATGTTCAATATTGTGTACCAGAAAAGTAACTCCATATCATCCTGTATTTGACTTCCACTGAAAAACCAGGTCATGAGCCCCAGTGAAATAATACACACCTCAAAAAGCCAAACAAAACACCAATCAAATAAAAGAGAGAAAGTGAAAAATAATAATAATTTAAAAAAAGTCATGTCCGACATAGCATCAGTATCTGGTGAGGCTGCAGGTCTGAAGACATCCAGCTGTGGGCAAGCCTTTGAAAGGCTCTGTGCAGCACTAAGTGCAGGTAGACAGAACACAGGCATGGGTGACAGTGAACAAGAGCCCAAGAGCAGAAATTCACTGCTGTAAGAGAGAACTACTCATTTTTCCTCCTTCCTGGAAAACTCACATCTTCCCAGAAAGGGCTGATAGTCCCAAAGGAGTAAGTACAGCTTATTCAACTCCTCAAAGTCCAGATTCAGGCATGAGATAAAACAATCTTACTACTATGATGCACTCACAGATCCAAGACCAACACACAACTTATAACTGACTTCGTCCAGGCTTCCTGGCTAAGCGTTGTTGGTAGATGTTTTGTAAAGGCCTTATGTTATGCTTGAGCTATAGCACATCTTCCAAACAGATACAAGTTTATAATTTAAAGACTTGAAATGATGAGGATGACTACAGCTCTCTCTATCTCTTATCTTTCGCAGAGTTATTAGCTGTGGTTTCCTAGGACTAGATTGGACTCTTTTATCAAACTGAAAAGATACCTGCTATCCCAATTTTTCCTTGTTCAGATAAAACTGTCTTGATCTGTCCTGCAGCAAGCTAACTAGGCTGAGTTTCTTACGAATCTCATAAAAGGGGAAACTTGTGGTTAATTTTTGCTGCTCTTCCCAAACTACATCCAATTACCAGCACACTTTCAGGAATGGACAGCACTGCAGACCTTCTAGGGTTATATATAAAATTTATATTGCCTCCCTACTCCCACTTGATATTCTTATTCTTTTTATATTCATTCTATTACCTACAATGTACTGCTCTGAAAGGTCAGATTCAATGAATTATTTAATGTCATGGCAAGCTAAGGCATGAACTGATGTATCTTAACGGTCTCTGGTAGTTTCACCCTAGGCTGAGCTTCATTATGTGAGCCAAGGGGATCTAGAGAGGAATGGTCTTGATACCAGCTTTAATCCACTTGCTCTGAGCAACAGGCACAGTCACCCTGCACTTCACCTTGGCCAGCCTTCTTCTAAAACAAAGTTTTTACTACCAGAGGCCATTTTCAACACATTACACTGGGAAACAGCACACAACTTTCAAAGCTCCTTTGCCTAAATTTCTGAACTTCTGGAATTTCACCAGCTATTGCCACATGACAGTGGCTCCATCAGCTAGAGGTGCAAAGACCCAGGTCCAGAGAAAGTCACAAAAATGATCACAATGCTGGAGCACCTCTGCTATTAAGACAGAATAAGAGAATCGGGATTCTTCAGCCTGGAAAAGAGAAGGTTCTGGGAAGACCCTACAGCACCTTCCAGTAAAAAGAAGGCCTCTAGGAAAGCTGGGGACCAGCTGTTTAGCTGGGCCTGCTGCAATGGGGCAAGAGATTTTAAACTAAGACAACTGTGTTTAGAATACAAGGAGGAAATTCTTTACTTAAGGGTGGTAAGGCCCTAGAATAAGTTGCCCAGAGAAGCTATGGATGCCCCATCCCTGGCAGTGTTCAAATTTAGATTGGAAGGGCCTCTGAGCAACCTAATTTAGTGGAAGATGTGCCTGCCCATTGCAGGGAGGTTGGAACTAGATGATCTTTAAGGTCCCTTCCAACACAAACTGCTCTATGACGTGCTTACTTTGTCATCCTTAAGTACCAGCTTTGCCATGACCTCCAGTCTGCCTTCCTGAACTTCTCAGCATCTCACAGGAAATGGAGTTCCAGTTGCTGCTGTACTTACAAAAGCCTCATGATAACATCCTCTTCTGTAGGTGAGACAATCTCCAAAGGGATCAAATTAAGTGTATTGTGTATCTTTGGCAAAACGTATCCAGTACCTCTCCCCCTCTCTCACCTCATAGGTAACCTCTATATCCTATGAACCCCATAAAACTAGCAATACTCATAAAATTATAGGTGTTATAAAAATCCCCTCTGTCCACATCTTTCCCAATTTTAATGTGTATTTTTCATGTAAAAAAAAAAAAACAGACATGATTTTTTTTTCTACTGGAGATAATCACAATGACATGGTAGAATTTGCACCTTTAATTTATCACTTTTAGGCTGAGATAACAGAAATGTTTCAAAGAAATATTTTAAAACTGTCTAGGCAATTTTCCTTATAACAGGTTGGCTGTACAAACCATGTAAAATTGTCATGACAAACCATGTAAAATGTCAAGACAAGATTTTAGGTAACATGAGCTGCTTTGGGTAACAAGCAGGATCTTTTTTCTAAGTAACTCATAAATCCCAAATCCATTATAATAGAGCTTTCTGAATCATATTCCTCTCTCTCCACATATACATACAAACATGTGCAAATGCCTGCATACAAATGTAGAATATACACTGCATGCTTATGGCATGTTATTTGTCCAATAAACAATCCTAAGTCTTACATTAGCAAACTGTATCCTCAGTCTGTATATCTGGGAGCATAAATTATGCAATTTCCTCTTTGTCCAAAAAACCATGGTTGCTACAGTATGTGCTGAATTTTCTTCCCATCTCTCATATGTCAGTGTGGTACAGTTCCTTCCTTAAACCCATGGCAGTTTGAATGAATTATTGATGAACTCAAGCCATCTGCTGGACACTCCAACATGACTGTAATTGGTGTAGAACACTAAGAAATTGATTCAATACTTCTTAAGGGGAAAAGGAAGAAGTATCTTTACTAATGCAGTTGTCCTAATATTTAATTTAAGACTTTGAAAACAAGTAGAATGTCAGATGAAATGCAGAACAAAGGGGTATTTCTGGTCACAAAAGTATAATTTCCATGTAAAATTAAGCAGTAAGGAGAATGACACAAGATAAAAAATTAAAAAGAATATGGATTACAAACTCAATTAATTGTTTTAATTTTTTGCTGTCTTCCAACATGGAGAGTTTTTGCAATTTTTCTTGATAAATTCAGGCAGATGATATTTTCCTTTTAAGTCTCTGGCACACTTAAATGACACACAGAAAATAATATTGAGCAGAAAAGATGAAGTATGGAATGAAGATTTCAGTGTAATGACTAAACCTCATGATTCCTATGGTTTTGATAAAATACAGATGACCTAAAGTATTTTCAATTGCTGTAGCAACCAATTTCTTCTACAAAAGAACTGCCTTTTTCGCACAGTGCTTTCTGAGTAACAATCCTGCTGAAAAGCTGAAGTGATCATAAAATGGGTAAGCTCCATGATACAAAATGACAAGACCTTTGCCTCTCCTAGAGTCTTGTTTGATTCATAAGCTCAACAAATGTGGTTTTAACTAAACCTCCAATCAAACTGAATTACTTTATTTAACAATATAGAAAGTGGACTGCAGGGATTTTCCCTTGTGCAGTAAGTAAAATATATGAAGCTTTAGTTGGTATGGGGAGGAATAGGAGCTAAAAGAACAATTAACATTTCAGCACATAATATGTAAGAAATATGCCTTTGGGGAAACGTAGGCTGATGGCAATCTGGTTTTATCACTACAGTCTCTCCTTTGGTATTTGCAGTCTCTAGTTCAATATTCTAACTTCTTGGTTTCTCAGAACCAGCTTCTTTGTTTTTCAAACAAAGCCAAAGCAAGACTAATACCAACATAATTTGGAAGTCACCTGCTTTGAAATACACCATTTGTCTTTCCTCTCTTCCTGTTGCTACTTTCAGGAGGTTTGTGAATACTTAGTTGTTAAAAGCCAAGCAAAAAGTCAAACAGAAAATTATGTCTATGGGAAAAAAAGCCTAGAAAAGCTGAAGTAGTAGCTAAAATACTTCTCTTACACTGCTTGTTATGTGTTGCCTGTAATAAATTACAGATGATCACATCAGAAATAAAGGAAAAGCTGACTGATAAATCCCAGAGAAATCTATCACATTAAATTGCCTTTTGAAGCATTCAACATTTTTAAAATTAATTTATTTTTAGCTATATTTATTTTCTACTGGCTTCTACTAGTTTTTGTTTCAGATTAATGAGAAACTGTTTTCCTCCTTTGACGTCCCACTGTGACCCAGTCATCCCAATCAGTGGTAATATTTAACTGAAGAATCTCACTTTGGGGACTAATGAGTCAGAATATGTAAAACTGTTCTCTTTCCCTTTTAACTAACCTCCTGATTGGGCATACCAGGTAGAGTTAGAAGTAGATACTCAATCTCTTGGCAATTTGGGCAGTCCTTGTTGGCTGCACTACCACTAAAATAAAAATATTATCTAATTCTGTGTTCAAACTTTTCTAGTCCATCAACCAACACAGAAGTCCCCACAACATTTCTATTCCAACTACGTTAATGTATCAACAGCTAAGAGAGACTGTGAATCACAAAATTATTCTTATTGGAGGGAAACAGGAAAGAGAAAGGTCTTGCTAGTGACAGTCTTAAGCCTTTTGATCAGATTTTTTAAAAAGCGTCAAAAACCCCAAAAATCAGGCCTTGCATACACACAAAAAAAAGAAGTCAGAAAAAAAATCAAAGTCAATTGCACTGAAAGCCAGATCCAATTATTTTACAAAACAATTAAATCTAGACATCTCTCAATCAAAAAGAAGTCACAGAGAGTTTTATCAGACTAGGATTCAGAGAATCATATAAACATAGAATTTCCTGAGTTGGAAATGATCCACAAGGAGCACTGAAGTCCAGTTCCTGGCCCTGCACAGGACCACCCTAAGAATCACACCATGTGCCTGAAAGTGTTGTCCAAACACTTCTTGAATTCTTTCAGGGTCAGTGCTGTGGCCCTTTCAGGGAACAGGCTTTCCCTGGGGAGCCTGTTCCAGTGCCCAGTCTCTCTTTGGGTGAAGAACTTTATTCTTATATTGAATCTCAACCTCCCCTGGCACAACGTCAAGCCTGTTTTTGTCTCTTTGCCCCTTCCAATCTAGTTCAACTATTATGTATTCACTTAGGTACTTTCTCATTTCTACTATTTTTTTGCTTTTCCAACTCCTTAGACAAACTACAGGTTATAGGTTTCAAGCACTGAGATCCCTAAGATATTTTTGGCAGATTGAAAGGCAACATTGCCATGAGAGAAGGAATATGAAATGGAAGTGTAGAGGAGCCACTGAAAGTGGACCCTAATGTTCTGAGGAGCCACCTTACAGACACACCCAGCTTCAAGAAGCACCATTCTTCATTTTATTTCACTTTATAGACTTAAGTGTCATCTGAAAAATAAATAGAATTGTGAAAGTAAAAACTAACACTGAGAATCAGGAAGAGACAGGATCAGCATGCCACAGAGCTAGAGAAAGATCTTGTCATCTTCAGGGACTCCTGATTCAGCTTCCATTACGCAATTCATTAAAATTATACTGTTATAGCAGTGGATCATGGAGTACCAACACCTCTCCATGACATTTTTCTCTGAGTAGAGTTTTACTCATTTACAGTCACTCTCCTTATGTCCTTCCCACCCCAAAGAGTGCTGCTTCCACCTTGACAGGGGAAAAAGCCTGAAAACTAAAGACTAAAGATACTTCAAATTAGTGGAAATATACAAGACATTGCAAATTGGTCACAGTCCTTTCACCCTTCTCTCTCAGCAGTTTAAATTGCCTTTTACCTCCTATGAACACTGGTGCATGTAAAACTGCCACCTTCAAAACAGCATTCCTTACAAGGAGGTGATGCAAATGCCTTTCCTTCAAACTACGTACCTGTAGCTGACAGAAGTCTCCAAGGGTCAACTTACAAAACCATAAAAATGTCATGTTTGCCTCTCAGCTCTTGACATCACCTTTGCCATCTTTCTATCAAAATACAGCATTTTGGTATAATTCAGAGAAACTACAAGCCACTTTATTGACAATGCAGTCTACATATCAGTGTTTTGGAGAGCTACTTCTCTGTCATCCTGAAGCTATTTGGATAGCAGATGAAAACCAGTTAATTTCTGTGATTCATATAGCCAGCACTGGCTCAGGATAAAAGGGAATGCTGATGTCACCACTGGGAAAAGTCACATTGTGACAGCCTTCCCAAAGCATCACAGGCCCACAATCATCATGTCTTCTCAGAAATGGCTATGTTTTGCCCTTACAATAGCTTGATTAGCTGATGTGTATATGCTGAATTAGTCAGCAACTGACTGGCAGGATAGGGAGTTGTAAACTTCCCAGTGAGGGCAGACAGACACTTTTGTAAGGACAGAGTTACTTTGTGAGTTCTGTGCATGCAGTGGTGAAGGCATCTCTGTCATCTTCCTACTTCACAGCCACGCCATGCTGGCAGCCCCAGGTGCATGGCACAATCTCTCCTGTCAGCCTATACTGCTTCCCCAGTCCCAGAAACTGTTTTGCAGAGTCTGGTGTTTCCCAAACAGCTCCTGAAACTGTCTCTGGCTTGTGTTTCTCCCTGACTTCTACTTTCTGCTGATTAAATTTCATAGTGAATAAACCTGTGTAAGTGTCACTGTCCTGTTGTAATGTCTTGAAGGCATCCACAGAACATTCAAGTACAAACAGCACAATGTAAAGGGCTGGCTTGCCCAACATTGTCTTTGAGGATTTGGAAATGCCACTTCAAAAGAGACATATAATGCAGCTGGGAAAGAGAAACCTTGCAATTGCAGTAGTTTGACACCTACTCTGCAACCCTCCCTACCCCAAACACAGGATGGGAGATTTTTAGCTACCTCCTGCTCCATATTCCAACTGGATGTAATCCTTTGATGCATGAGGCTTGCAAAAACAGTACAAAGAAGGATAAACATCTGTTGCAGAGCATGCAATATAAAGGTAATTCATCACATGGAAGCATTGATTCATAATAAACTCAAATCTGGGTGTTCATTTGAATGACTTTACATGGAAACAACTACTCTGAAACATCACTGATTCACATCAGTGCATCTGGCTTTAGAGCAAATCTTCCATTTGGACAAGCCAACACTTTTATTTAGTTGGATGAGAAGCAATAAGCTCATCAGAACAAGCTAATGAGAGCAACATTTGCTGGTTCACATCTGAAGAATCAATCAGTACAGTTACTTGTGTTTTGGGCACAGCTGTTCCACATCTCCATTCATGCCCTTGTGTTCCATAAAGCAACTTGTTAAGGAACAGCTGACCTGAAATTCATCACGGCTGACTCCTTTTTCTAGAGAATAGAGTGAGATGATAACACAACATTTCAAACAGATGACACATGAGCCTTGAAATTTCAAAAAGGGGCCTACACTTGCTGACTCTGAGGGCCATTCAGCATGGTTAACACAAAAAGAAAATTAAGTGTACGCAACAAATTAAGATCTCGGCACTCACAGCATCTGAATTATCAAGGCCAAACCTTTCTAAACCATGTCAGTCAACTTTCTCCCAAGAATAAGCAAGGATATGACACTGCATTCTTTGAGAGATATGATGGATTTAAAAGAGAACAACGTCCATAGTTGGCATTGATTTTAACAATAACAAGTAATATCTCTGTACAGCTTGCAGCTCTTACAGGCCTTTGAAAAGGTGGGCGGGCATTTCTGAAATGTTATTGCAGATTAGTAATTAAAATCTGGAGAAACCTGAATTAGCCTTCAATGTATTAGCTCAAGAACAAGAAGCACCACAACAGCCCAGAAAAGAAGATAAAAGAGATAATATTAAATGTGTGCTCTCACAGATTCAGAGCCATTTTGAAGTATGATCCAGTTATCTCTGTATTATGTTGCAGAAACACCTCAAGAGATAGAAGATACATATCTAACAATACCCCTCAAGACAGAGAGGAACTGACTTCTAGTATCCTGACTCTGAGCTCCTTGCATGGGCTAGCTGATCAGATGTAGCTAATTAAATGCCCTGGCAGAAAGCTTATCTCCATTGATGGCACTTGTAAAACTCTGACAGATCACTTGGTCCAACATTTTGTCCCTTTGTTCACCATGATGTGTCTAAAACCTAAAACACTAGCAATTCATCAATCAGGGCCTGACACAAAGTGGTTACAGCCTCCAGATTCATTTACTGAACTGAGAGTACCTTCAAATTAAAACGTCTGCATGACTGGTTTTTCAGAAAAAGCAGTTTTCAAGGTTCACGGTTGCTAAGCAGTATCATAGATAATAGCTTAATATGCTTGATTTTTTCTCTATGATGCTGATGAAGAAAGAATATCTTTAATAGAAAGTCCACCAAAATTACTTCATCCAGTATAAGAAACTGTCTAAACTACATCCAGGAACATTTGAAAAGAGGCATTTTCAGCTGCTGTAAGATGATGCTGATGACAGGCACTGTCACTGAGCTCCCTTTTACACTTGCATTTAGCTTTGAGGATGCAGAGTAGGAAAAGTGGTTCCCTGACATTCACAGAGTCAAATGGGAGTGACAGAATCCTCATTCATTTCGCAATGATGGTGAGGAAAGTCAGTATTGATTAAATTCATGTTAGCACTTAAAATGCAACATGCAGCCTAAAATCCTGGAGGGTTCCTTCTCTCCAGTCTTATGGCAATACACCATTAAACCATAACTTCTACTGCAGAATTGAAAGAATCCTCTAGATCCTCTTGATGAAAACTTGCTGTGACATTAACATGCCAAAGAAAGAGTTATTTCAGAGACGTTTTTGAGTCATTTCTCTTAAATAGAAAATAGAGCCAACAAGAAATAAAAGCCCTTAATGAATTTCACCTTTTTCATTTCTCGCTTTGCAATATAGGTATTTTTAGTGGAATTCCAGAGGATATCAAATACTGATTTACTGCTGTTACAGTTGCAAGGAATGGACTAATCTAGCCTAATTTAGCAACCTAGAAGTCAGGTTTCTACTTAAAAATACTTTTCTGTTCTTCTTGTTTAGTCAATAAAGCTTTCTGCAACAGGATAGCTTTTCCAAAACAAGTATTTTAGATGGATTACCCTCCTCAGATGCCAATTTCTCCTGGATGGCAGCCTGGATAACTATTTTAATTAAAGTGTGAACAAAGTACCACTGCCATGCCACTACTCACTGTTTGGTTTATGGAGTAAGTAGTACACTTGTGTGTCACTTAAAATTTCAGCAAAATACCTTGCTAAATAAAAAGACAGTTTACATAAGTTGTGATCCTTGTAGACTAATGCCTACTGAGTGCAATCTAAGAAAAACAAGTTATTCATGATATAGGAGTTGCCTATGAACAGCTAATAAGGCAAATTACTAGTCAGATGTTTTTCTTTGTTTCAAAAAAAAGGGTTGGTTAAGCTGATTCTTAAACAGATAAAAATGTAACATTATCCAATGATAATGAAATACATGAACTTCTGAGCAACCAATTAATTGATACGGTACACTAAAATACCTTCTAATATGTCAGTGTTGCATTGTTGCTCACTGTCATATAAAGAAAAAATTGCTCCATTGTGCCATGACTTCAATGTTATCTCAAAATACTTATTGTTAAGTATGTGTGAAAAGCTGTAACTCACAGAATCCATATCAGCAGCAAAATAAACCCAACATAAATAGCTCCTGATAAATTTTGAACTGACTGCACTTCAGATACATCCTTTGTATTCTGTTCGCTTGCTACTTGTCTTGACTTGAAGCTTACATTTAGAAAAGTGATCTTGTTTCTTCCTCTTTTTTGAAGTTCTGTAACTGTCTGTCTTGAATGGAATTCATCTTGACCACAGCCTCAAGTGACTTTCATAAAACTGACCTCTCTTTGCAAGGGAAACCATAAACATGACTTCTGAGTTTGTGCTGGAAATAGCCCAGGAGAACAAAATACGGAGCAAAAGCCATTGAACAGCACCCAGAAATAATGAATCCAAATGGATTTTGTCTGCAAACCATACTTGATTCATATTTCTGCAACCCTGGCTTTCAAAGGACAACTTGAACACTAATTAAGTGTTGCCAGAGCCAAAATAATTCAATGGATCAGAATGACCTACAGGGGATATTTATAATGAATATCCCTGATAATCTCTAGACCTAAGACTTCCTAGGATACAAGAGTGTCGCTCATTCTTAAAAAACAAAACAAAATCTCTCATCAGGTTCCCGCTCAGTAGCCCCTGGAGTCAGCAGAAGTGGCTATAACAGTTTTCTGCTTAAGGAAGATTATTTTCAGTAATGAATGCTTAAAAAGCCCACCCATAATTAAAATATTACAATGTAATAAAAAGCCCATAGGAAAATTTCTGTGTTATGCATTGCCTTTAACTTCTTGAATTTGTTGTAGTAAAACCATTATAAAAAAGGGACTTTCCTGAAAAACTAGTCTATCTGTTTCTTATCCTGTAGGAGTAACAGTTAGACAATGAATTTGGAGCTGATAGGAAAAGGGCTGAAAAAAAATTATCTAAAAGAAATTACTCTCATTTATTTTGTGGGCAATTTAGAAATAAAGCTAATTTATTAGTTAGGGATATGCATTTTCCTAACAAAAAAAAATATTTAATTGACATTTTTCAGTTATCCTTTCTGGTGGAATTTTGAATTTTTTAAATTTAAAAAAATGGTTTTTGAAAGTTTTTAATTTTTTTCAATTACAGACTTTTTTTAAGAAAGCAGAAATTGCGTCATCCTTTTCTTTTTCTTCAAGCTCATAACTCTTTTCACAAGTTAATCTTCTGACAATGTTTTATTGGAAAACAGATATTGTGTTTCATTAAAAACTCTCTTTAACATTAAAGTTTGACTTAACATCTAGCATTTATGTGTATTTTGCTTGGAAGTTTTGGGCTTCCCTAATCCTGGTGAAGTTTGATGCTCACCTGGTTGTGAAATCTGCCTTTTTCTTTTCTTACGCAATTTGTGTTTTCTCTATTTGACATGCTATGATCTTTATATCAGTATTTTGAAAGTAGATTAATTTTTTCCACACTCTCTGCAGTTATAATGACAAATTGTTTGTTGACTTTACAAAAAGCTTTGAGGGAAAGCTGCATAAAAATAGCCACTGAATTTCACACGAATGTAAAATATACCTTGTTATACCCAATCAGCAAGAGACCACAGGAAAAAAAATAGTCTTGGAATATCAATTTCTCATTAATGTGCTGCAGTGACCACAAGATAGTACAGTTTAAGATCCTGAGGAAAAAGAGGAAGAGGAGTCCAGTCTAAAATCAGAGTGCAGCTTGTTCAGGGCACTGCAGAGCAGGGTCTTTTGGGATGCGGCTCTGAAAGGCCAGAGCCCAGTAGAGCTGGGTGACCTTCACAGAGAGCCCCCTCCAGGTGCCAGGGTGGTCTATTCCAATCTGCAAGGAAGCAGGACACCAGTGTGGCTCCACAGGGAAAGCCTGAACAAGACCCAGTGCAAAATGGAAAGAGATCAGAAATGGAAATGGAGACATGTTACCCAGGAGAAACAGAGAAGATGTACCTGGCCAGGCAGGGATGGGGTTTGCAAAGCTAAGCACTGAAACTTATCCAGGATGGATGAAGGATAAAAGAAGGGTCTCTACAACCACAATAGCAGTGAAAGCCAAGGGAAGTAAAAACTTACTGCTAAATTGAGTGGGTAGCCTGATGAAGGATACTGAACAAGCTCAGATGTTTGATGCTTTCTTGGCTTTGGCCTTTATTGGCAAGGTCTGCTATCCTGGTCCCTGAGCTCAGTGACAGAATTTGGGGAACAAAGGCAGACAAAGGCTGAATTAGGGATTGCTTAGGTAAGAGTGACATTCACAAGTCCATGGGCCTAGATGGGATGCATCTAAAGCTCATAAAGAAGTTGGCTCATGTTTTTTTGAAAGGCTGCTGGTTAGGAACTGAAACACCTACCCAGTGTGGTTGTGAAATTGCCATATTTGGAGATATTAAAGACTTGATTAGGCAAGTGCTGAGCAGCCACATCTAACTTTGACACTACCTGGCCTGGAGCAAGAGGTTAGACTGGATGACCTCCAGAAGTCTCCTCTCAGTTCTCCTATGCTTTTGTGATAATGCCCATTGGGTAACCCATGCATTTAAAACACCCTCACTGCCAACCACTGAGATGCTGCTACCAGCAGGAAAACAAGATTTCAAAACTTCTCCCACACACATTGAAAAATGCAGATGCATTGAAAAGTTGTAAATGTATCTAGTCCATATGAAAACCTTCAATTATACAGAAGAGATTCACTATTTCATTGCTGTAAAGAATTGCTGTGGTGTCAGGACTGCTCATTGACAGTGTCTAGTCATTCCAGGCATGTCCACTGGCACGAAAGTAAGTTCTTATTTTCAAATGCTGTAACATACAACCCAAATATATTTCACTCCAAATTTCATCAAAGAATGAATCTCTGTCAAAATCCCAACAGCAGACATGTTTTGAAAGCAGAGGTAGAATTACAGTGTAAGAAAAGCATCACCTAAAGCTTTCCCTGGGACGAAACAACACTTAATTTAACATTACTTATGTAGTCAATGTAATTGGGAAGGGTGACATTCTAATTGAGTATCTCATTTGAAGGCAGACAGAGAATCAACTATACAATAAATTCAGTTTGTCTCAGGTCTAATCAGTCTGTTTTCCTTGCTGTTATTACTACATATTGCTAGAAGCAGAAAATGAGATAGAGAACCTAACTTTGCTTAATATCAAAGAATCAGGGAAAGAATGAAGACAATATTACTGCTTTATTGAGAAACAAAGACCTCAGAAATTAGTATAAGACCAATTTTTGAGGCTTATACCAGTAGTCAACACAGAGCACAAGACAGAACTTTATTAGAAGCAGGACAGTTCTTTCAGTTTAAGGAGTCTACTCATCACATGAAGCTCTTAGCAAATTTTGTTTGTTAGCTGACTTGCAGGTTAACACTTTTTTGGAAAAAAATCTGAAAATATATTTTGTTTAATCCCACCTAACACAGATGAAGGTTTTCAGCATTTCTGGTATTTTTATACTATTTCTGCACCATCTTTGGAAGTTTTCTTTCAGCTAAATCCCCAGCAAACAAGCAGCCGTTTGCAGGAGAAATACAACTGCTGTGGCACTTCCTGGCCAAATTTCTGTAAACAAATGTGACTTCTCAAAATTACACAGGTAACAGTGAAAACACTGATAGCTGTAATTTTTGAGAAGAGGTACCTGTACCATTAAAATCTGAGCATCTCTCAGGAATCAACAAGACCCACCAATTCAGAGTTTACACCAATGGGAAGAATACAGAAACAAAATTGGGTGCTGTTCAATTTTGCACCATGTTTTGTTCTCCTGAGCTATTTCCAGCACAGGCACAGCAACCAGGCTACTGGAATTTAAGTTATTAATTCTTAAGTTTTTTAGTTACTTGCCATTTTTCTGTGCAATGCACTAACATTTCTCATTACTCCAAAAGCAAAATTTATTATGTGAATCGCAATACATCTTTTTCGATATCCTTACCATTTGGCACTCACTGTTCTTCCTTTCCTTCTACATCCCATTACAAATACTGACAGTTCTTCTTTCCTGTACTATCCCCAGCCACTTTTTTTGTCTAGTTTTCTGACTTCTGTCTTTTCTTCCTGCTTCTTTCACACACTCGCCTACCTGCATTCCACCTAAATACTTTTTGAGCTTCTCTATATATTTACATGCATTAATTCACTCTCAAAAATCACCCGACCTACCACATTTTCTTTATTCTTTACATAAGACAAACCTGACTTAATTTGCTTCATGTGAAAAATAAACAGTAATGCAACAGTGAGTGGAGCTTCCATGCTTCAGGAATCATCTTTTCAACAATCCATACAAAAAAAATTAATACCAGGAAAATACTATTCCTCTTTTGATACTCAAGTACTTTGGAACTTCTCCTGAATGTTTTTATACTTTTTCAGCTACTCAGATGACATTTTAAGAGGACACTTCATTTCAATACTAAAATAATTCATAATTCTTCATTATAACTAAAGCAAAATTATTTTCTCTTTTCTCAGCCATGGGAAGGCAGGACTTGCTGTACTACTGAATGACTGCACAAGGCAATAAGTCACTGTGTTTGCAGTTTAAGTGACAGGACATCCACTACCTGACAAGGTCGATGACTCTCTCCCTTGGAGCAGTGCTGACTGGCTCATCATTAATCATTATGATCTGATCCCCTGGTATAAGCTTTCCTTCAGAGGGGCCGCCTGCAGACAAATGAAGAAAGGAAAAAAAAAAAAAGAGTACAGGTTAGCAGACCATTGTAAACACACAGATACTGTTGTTCATATACTACATGTGTAGTTTTTCTTTAGCTAATGACATTTTTACACTAACACTATTTCTGGCGTTACCAGTACTCCCTCACCAGGAAAATCTTGCAAGCTGCTAATGGTTTAGCAGCTTCTACTGAAGTTCCTCAAGTTCTAAACCTGTATCTAACTACCTAAACTAAGGGCTTAGTTTTCTGAAGGGCCAAAAGGACCCATAAGCCATGGACTTATGCACCCTTTAAGGTGCAATCAACTGTATTTTAATCATCCTTGATCAATGTTTGTCTGATATTTTTTAAGACCACCCTGAGAAGGATTTCTTGTGAACAAATGATCCTGTTTATCTACTGTTAAGAACAGGAAGCCTTTTCCCATAGTAAATATACCAGATCTTCCTGGTTGCAATATATTGTTTCCTGTCCCAGGCAAAGTAACACCAGAGAAAATCTTATTCCTCTTTCCTATGAAACATCACTCATGTATTTGAATGTCATTCACAGGTGTCTCCTATGATTTTTCTGTTCTAGGCAAAACAAACCTGTTTTCTTCAATTGGAGACAGAAAGTTTTTATACTCCAGCTGCTTGAATCTCTTTTCTGCTGGATTCCTACCACTTGATGAACATGGGTACATCCAAAAGCATTGCCACTTTCAGTTAGACATGAATATTTAGCATTAGTCTGAATAGACAATCAGTCATGTATATGTCTATGTGGTTTGGATTCTGGCACTGCTGAAATGCTCATTGAGTGCATTGTATTTTATAAAATGCACATATTACTTTGTTTCTCAGCACAATTACATGCCCAGAAGTTGATGTGACATCACAGTTCCTAGTGTAGAGAGATATATCCTCTCTAGTCTTTGTCTTTACACTCTGCAATGATGATACATAAAATACCAAATAATATTACCATTATGAAGATGAAGTCTAAAAACAAAATGTTTCAGCATCAAAACAAAGTCATTGAACAACTGAGCTAATGCTGATCCTTTCCTGTTTGCTTTGAAAACTTTACTCTACTTCCATATCCCACATAAATGGATACAAATACATGTAGGAGAATGTTGTCCTGAGCTTATATTTCCTCCTATTCATTTGAAACAGAGCAGAGTACACACATTTTCCAAATTTTTCCATAAAACTACATTAATAATGCCAAGTTGAGAGAAATGAGCTGTCTGGATCTGGTTCAAATATTAGTTACACTGCTCACTTCATGTGAAAGCAATACAAATGTAATCAATGCACACACGTTGGTAAATGACATCAGAACCTCACAGAGTCGATTTTGCCTCTGTCTCCTCTGCTCTCTGTGGGGGTTCTGGAGAACATATTGAACAGGAGCAAAGTCAAATCCCTGCCCTTGGCTGCAATTTTACATAACAGCTGGACTTTTAAGCATAGAGAGCAGGAGCCTGTGATTTGGGAAACAGATTATCCCAGGTCTGGTTTCTTATAACTTCAAAGAGATCACAATCCTCACTAATTTTCACTGCAGGTAAGATGTCTGGGGATATCTTTTGACCTGGCTTTTAACCATATAGTTATACAGATGCATTCATTAAAGAAAAAAAAGCCAGCAGTAATATCCTCTTTTTCAGAAAGAGATACTGTTTTCAGAAAACTAACTTTCTTTGGGAAGGTGATGGTGAGAAAGAAAAATATGCAAGCTTTAAGTTCAGAACTCAACATACCTCTTGAAAATGCTGATTCAATGGTAATGAAGGTGACAGCAAACCAATGTAAAGATACCAGGGAGAAGACCTTCTTTCCTTGAATGAAATGGGTTAACTTTTTTCAGGCAAACAATAGTAATGGCTCTGAGCAGTAACTCCAAACTGGCTTTTTGCCAATACATTTATGTAATGTTCAAAAATGAGTGTAAGGAAGGAAACCATTGGGTAAAACAAGGCTAAAAATCATATCTAGTATTTGTGATTACTTTGCCTGCCTGAATATTTCAACAGGTCTCAAATTTGTAGCTGCATTTCATCTTAGTAGCCTAAATCAAAGTTTTCTTCTGGGGTCAGGTGGGGAAAACATACCTGGTGTTACTGAGCGTACAACAACTGGCTTTTCACTACCAGCCACAAACCCAAATCCTAGCACAGGATCCCTCCTCATTTCCACTTTCCGAGGGGCTGGAGGGGTTATTTGGCAGCTCTCTATTCGAGGGTCTTCAAATGTGGCTGATTGTGTCATGTGACTGTGAAAAAAAATAAAAGATGGAAAAAGGAAAAAAATCATTAAAACATGATTTTGTGGTATCTACTTGAGCCAAGCAATTTGTGCAACGATATGAGATGAATATCTGAAACGTTCTCACTAGAGGAACTAAAGCACCAACTTAATAATTTTCTATTAGGTTTTCTTATGCATTAAGTAATAATGCTGCTGGCAGGTCTCAAATAGTAATCAATAGTATCAGGCTTGAAAGAGGTTTTTTTTTTTGACAGCACACATTTAATCATATCCCATATATGAAAGAAAAACAACCCAGTAATAAAGCCTTTGTGATCTGTGCTTGAATTTTTCATCCTTCAATTTTTGGAAGGGAAAAATAATAGTAGTGACCTACTCATAACATAAAACTCAATAATTAGAGTCTGTCAGAATTTTTAAAAAGAGAACACACATTTTAATTTGGGGATCTAACATGTTAAGCAAGTTTCTGAGCTGAATCCTCTCCCTCCCTGAGGCATCCATAACAGCTCAATATTTGCTATTTGGATAAACTACCTGAAATCACTTTAAAATGTTCCAGGGCACAAACAAACAAAAAAAAAAACAAGAAAATATATTTATGTGGAATTACTAAAATAGTTTGCTTTTTTCTACATGTTATGACAAAGTCTGTTTATTGTACCTAGAAGAAAAAATTCTCATGGCTGGAGGGAAAGATCTTGAGTTTTCAAGCAGAAAATAGAAAAGATGAAAGCTATCCAACATCCCATATCCATGAAATAGGTAACAGCTTAAAAGCATAAAGATTTTAAATTAACATTAATAAACACTGAAACACTGGCTGATGCTATACACAGTCAGAACCAAAACATACTTTGCATTTTCCACCCAATGGCTGGAGTCCACATTGAATCATAGCTACCAATTCCCAGTGCCAATCAGACAGACAAACAGACCACTCCAGTGCCATACCCCAGACACCATCCATTGAACTCATGTGCTTCAGGAGACCAAACTACCACTGCAGGCAACAAGCAATATCTGGTCAGCACAGTACAAAGATTTCAGCTCATGGCATCAACTTATTGCAGTCCTGAGAGACCTCAGATAATATTTGTTTTAAGTTGCCTGACCAAGAGTTAACTTTTTTTTGCTTTCAAGAGACTGTAAGTCTGCAAGTGCTGAATGACTCTAGCTCATGGTAGATAAATGCAGTAGGCAAATGGAGGAAGCCAAGTCCCAGCCCCACCTGCAGAGAGGGCACAGGCTCTGAGAAAGGTAACAACCATGTGCACAGCCTGAGAACTCTGAAATGCACATCAGAGAGGCAGATATCCCTACAGCACTAGGCAGTATCATCCATTGGTGTCCTCATAGGTAATTAATAATATGAAAGTCTTGACATCTTGAAATCTTTGACAATTTTACATATAACATGTTTTAACATGAGGGTTAAGGGACATACCGTGCAACCAGCATTGTTGCTCTCACCACCTGTCCCTTTTCCATCTGTGAATACAATTCCCTGAAGAACTCCAAACTGGCAGTCCATAAGGAGAAAGGTATCATTCAGAGATCTGTTTTCAGCATCAATGACTCACAAAAACTTCTCTGATCTTTCCCCAACACATACACCTTGGGCATGACATCAATTTACTTTCTCTCCATGGTCTGCTTCATTACTGATACACAGAAGAGCAGCAAAATCTCAGTAAACTCTCAGTGGTAGTCTATTTCTGTTACTGGATTTTTCTAGGGCTTTTCTTCAAAGAAGCTTTCTATCCCTGTGACTAGATTCAGTCTGCCTAAGAGTAACATGCTGTCTTTTTATGCATATGATCAGAGGCAGCAGAAGCTACTTCCTTACAAAAAATAAGAGAGCAAGAGAATATCTCTGTGCTCTCTTAATATATGCATAAGGTGAGGTCAGCAAAGAAAGTACTTGTTTTTTACCAGCTAGAGCATCATATCTGATACTTGATTATCTTCCTCCTCCTCCTGTTCCTCCAGCTTTTGTCAGTTTATTTTAGATAACATTCTATTTTCTTTTTCCAATGAACTGTTAGAAAGCCCAGAGAATTATACACAGACCCTTTAAGAAATCTATCTTCAAGACCTCCCAGGCATCTCCTCTCCATAAATTCCTATTTGTGGTTTGTGCATCTAGATATTCAAACATTTTTTCTTTCTAATGAGACAATTTCTGAGGTGTCACTGGTATCTAAAACACTATTTATTTCAACTTGAGAGCTTTGTTTTGATAGAGAAGACAAAACTCTGCATTTTTTACTTCTCTTTGATGACAGCCCCACAAAGTTAACTTTCCACAAAGTTAGGATAATCTATTTAATATTTTTTTCCTAATAGCTGTTTCCATTTTTAGAGCACTACAAGTCCAAACAGAAAGCGCCTTCTGTCCTAAAGAGAAAATACCATATTTACAAGCAATGTGAAACTACTGCTTGAGCCTTTGAAAACTACTTTCATTGTACTACTGCATTGTACTTACTCTGTCTTCAAACACTTTTACAATCTGTTTTAAAAAGAAAAAACCTCAAAACAGCCCCAAATCCCCCAACAAACAGCAGCACTTCACATAACAAATTCTAAGAGCAGACAGAGATTTGCTTAAGGGAGCAGCCCCGCTCCTGGATGCTCCAGCCCTTGCCTTGGCTGGTGCTGAGGATCTGCAGCAGCACAGCATCAGTTATTCAAAGCCTAAGCAAGAGGATCAGCGAGGAGCAGTCCATCATGATTCTGAGAGGCACAGCAGACACTATTGATTTTTAAGGTTATCCACCTTGGAATACATCAACTAAAAAGACTCTGCAGCTCACACTTCCACAGCTTGCTGCATCAGACATTCTTGTGCCATTCAGTACGTTGGGGGTGTACTTCAAGAGAGTAGCAAGATGTATAAATGTGATCCCAGAAGAGATCAGATGAATGCTCAAAGCTTTTTGTGATGGTACATTGACAAACCTGCTTCCTCCTGTGGTTAGTTCATTATTGAGATGCCAGTTGTGATACCACAGTTCAGGACTAATTTGAATTTTGCATTAATTGGAGGTATTTGATCTCCATCTCAGCTATGAAAAATATTAACTTCTGCAGAATAACTATGCTACGAGTTCTAAACCAGAATCTAATAAGCTTGGACTCAAAAAAGCCACTTTGGAGAACCCTACCTAAAATGTGCTTTACACTCTGCAAGATCTTAGAAGAAAAACTGCAACACTACAAACTTGCTATTTGCTTCAAACACCTGAAAAAAAAAATTATATACATTTCTTACATCATAGCTAAAGATTTACTTTTCTCAAGGAAAAATGGGAGAAAAAGAGAAAAAGAGCCTGAGATTTTAAATATGAACTGTTCTTTCCATGTACACAAACTCAAGCTGTCCTTAAATTGCCTTTCAAAGACAGACACTTATTTCCTCCCATTTTCAACAGCTGAGATTAGTCCCTGCTTTGCAAAAGGCCATTTCCCTGATGCACTCACGTTGTCAGCAGTGGGAGACTGCTGCCATGTGAAGGAGAAAAATTCTTAGAGAATTTCTTGAACAGAGATTTTATATAGTAGGCTCTTCTGAGAGATAAACTACCAGCTATGGAAAATCATAGCAGAAGTGCAATCATAAGCACTTACTCTCAAAAACTCTCTGTGGAAACTGCTCTAGTCAATATAGAAGGTAACAGGGGAAATGAGAGAGAAGGCATCTGAGCGAGCATGCACCAACACAGAGCAGAATAGAGACATTGCAGGTGGCATAAAATTCATGTGCACACTTACCCACAAAGGGGCCTACAGTGAGCAAAGGAAGAAGCAAATTAGGAAGAAAAACACCCGGGGGAGCGTTGATCAGCTGCATCACAGCAGCTAGCACCTGCAAACACAATTCAGAAGCCCAGGACATTATGAGGAGCCTCACTTAACATTTGCATGTCCAAATTCATGCTTGGCTTAGTCAGAGGTGTAGTTTAAGACTGACACTTTGAATCTTCACATAATTAGCTTCAAAGTTATTAACTTGGTAATATTTTCCATGGAAACCTTCCTAGCATTGTCCTTATTTAAATTAGAGGCTGAATAATCCAAGAAATATATGAACCAAGACTGCAATAGAGAGTTTGATTTAATAATGCTTAATAGTAATAAAAAGCAAAGTGTCTGAGTACAATGCTTTTTAGCCTTTGTATTTTGATATGTCATTCCCTGACATGTCAGAAGGTTTTTTTTGACAAAACATGGAGTTTTCATTTCCACCGAAAAATGGTTAGAGCTCTAACTCTTCTAAGAATCTGAAAACTATGGTAAGAACCCAGCGATCCTAGTATGATAAACATTAATTTAGAAATAAGTAACAAAGGCGCCAGAACAACTTTAGCTCCATTCTGCAAAGACTTCCAAAAAGAAAGCAGAAAAAGCGATACCTCAAGCTGAGTTGAATACAGCTGCACACCCACAAACTCTAAAACAACTGTAATCAATCAGCTTTGCATCATATTTGGACAGGGTGGAGACATGCTGCTTTCAGGTATCTCATTTCATATTCTCCTATTACAATTTGTTTCAATTACTTCACAGGTTAACACCAGCTTGCAATTTTGGGGTATTTAATCCTTCACTTTTAAATAGTTACAGTATTTCTGCTATACAGATTGATTTACCTACAAAATAGATTCTTTTTCACTTGAGACACAGCAGGTGTAAACTTGGTCAATAACAGAGGAGAGTCTGTGGAAATGTCAAATCACTCACAGACTGATGAGTGGAAGTGGGCAAGGAGGATGGAGATGAGGACTTTTTACCAAAGGTTGAATTCAGAAATAACAAAACCACTTCAAATTGTTGAGCACTGTTAGAATCCTGTCTCATTAATTTGGAGGAGGTGGAGGATCTTCTTTGTTGATTGCAGTTGTGATTTTCAACAAGATCTGTGCAAGTTAAGGACACTGAACAAACTTTCATTTACAATTATCTGAGTCCCTGCCATGAGTCTCTGCCCATCCTGCCCCAAAATAACCTCTTCATACTCTTTGAACTCTGTGATACTCAGAGTCTTGGGCTCTGCACTCAGAATTTCCTAGGAGTGGGAAAAGCTATTGTAGCAACAGAAAGAAGTAGATTTAATTCTCATTCAATCACTGTTCTTCAGGAATTAACACTAAGTAAAATGGCTTGAGACAGATTTATGGAAACTGATAACAACATGAGGGTATTCTATATTTTCCTGCTTGATAATCTGGAAAGACAACCAAAATAACAATGACAGTTCAAAGAGAACTGCCATAGAGATGAAGAAGTATGCAAACCTCCAGAAAATGAAAAACTCGTCTTCGTTAATTTAGCTTAACTAGTAGCTAAATATGAAAAATAATTTCCTTCCTTCCTTTCTTCCTGGAACCTCTCAGTATATCCCAAGTTAATTTATTTTCTCTAAGAAATCCCCCAAGAATTATTAAGAACTAGGACACAAGTGTCAAAACCATGCATCAGCTGCCTTTTACTTGAAAATGATATTTCAAGAAAAAAGTGCACAAGTAGTTATTACATTGCTCAGTAAAACTGCTGCTCCTACAGAGAATCTGGTGCCTTGACAAACTCTTTTTTGCTCCATTTTGCAGGAAACCAGAGAATCGCTCAAAGCTCTAGAAGTTTTTTAGATATATTCAACAGACAAAAATTTTATTTTCGGTGGTTAAAGAAGGAGTCAACTTTTAACACTTCAAGAAAACGTTCCCTCTATTTTCACTGTTTTTTGTGCAGGTGTATATACCAAGAATTCAGTATCATAGCCACAAAATGCAAGTGGGGCTATTTATCAGATGTTTTTGTTTCTTTCTAGGACTACTTTTTTTGCCCCAGTGTCAATTTTTTATTTTTAAAGCTTCTTCAACAGTTAAATCCTTCAAAGTCAGGTCATTTTATAACACCCTAGAAAATGTTTGGTATATGCCATCTGGATGAACATATGGTAAAAATGTAATTAGAAAGAAAAAGGTTTGCTGGTTTCAGAAGAAGCTGGTGACAGCTTTTTTGATAAAATTGGATACAGGGAAATCTGACACATAAAAAAATTTCAAAATCCACTCTTCCACTGTTGGGCATGATCTGCAATCTAAAGCAAGGCAAAGTCAACCAAAATTGCACTGAATAAAACTGACATGAATACAAATTCAGAGGGCTAAAAAGATTTATGCTCAACTTTAGTCAGGCACTGGGGAAAACACACTTAAAATATAATTCACAATGACAATTAGGACTCATATTATTACATGTATAAAATGTGAATACTTCTGCATTCTGCCCTATTCTATATAGGAATGTCATATATTGGGAAGGAAAAAACCCAAACTTCTATAGTTGAATCCCACAAAGACATGGAAATAAGCCTCAAGCCCCAGCTGCCAACTAGCAGTTGCTTGCTTTGAGTATTGTATCTACAGATTGCTAGAGATTGCTAAATTATCTACAGCAATCTAAATTATCTAAGCAATCTACAGATTGCTAAATTATCTTTTTAAATTATTCTTCTCTCAGGATAGCCACAAACATATCAAAGGCTCTGTTCATGACAAACCTTGGATTTCCTGCCTTTTGTACAGGGACAGGACTTTACAGGCAAATGCCAAACAGCAGAAATTGCACAGAAACATCTCAGTGAAAATTGGTGGAGAAAGGACCACCTGAATGCTGGAATTGCCTCCCCTGGAAGTTGAGTATGATGCCAGCCTCTGTCTGACTCACTGCCCAAAATGCACAGCCAAGATGGGTGTGCCAATGACAACTAAGTCTGAACTGCAGCCCTGCACATGCAGCACGTAATGCACATGGACAGCCCACACCCCTAACACGCAATAATGCTGCTACACACTGCTGAATGGCACTTCTGCACTCAGTTTCTGTCCCAGCAAACTTTTCCCACCTGGGTGACACCAGGTTCAGCAGAAATGCTCTTGGTTTCAAAGCCTGTCATTGAACAGAAGATTCAGGGACTCATTCTTGAGCAGACTTTCACAGCTAAAGGAAGCTCACAAAATACTCATATGTACAAGACTGCATGGATGAAGCTGTGGATGAACTGCCTTCCACAAGAAATTCCAGGGCAAGCCCTGGGCTGGAGCTGTGCAGACACACAGTAATCCAAAATGTGGGAGACAGCAAGACAGCAGAAATGGCAAATGGCTAACATTGGCTGGTTTGACCACCAATTGGTCCTTGCCTTTTCCTGGAAAAAGAGATTTACAGCGCCACAAAGTCACTGGTATTTCCTTCCTGAAAGAAGCCTTTTCACGGGTCAACTCTTTCATATGCAGCATGGGCTGGTAGTATAGCACAGGGAGCCAGGGTGTTTGGCCACTTGCCTGGCCCAGATCCCTCAAGAAGGAAACTGTGCAAGATGTTTCTGCTAGAAATCAGAATTACTGGCTTTCCTCCACAGCAGGAATTTCTTACAAAGTTAGGATTTGAAGTCCACCCAGGTTTTATCCCAACATAAAGCATTTTTCTTAAAGTGATCTGAGCTACTCTGTTTAGGACAGTGAACTACTTTACAGCCCTTAAGGATGATCTGAAATGTAGATTTTCATTATCCTCTGCACATGCATCAATAAACCCTGTTGCAACTACAGACACAGAAAAGGAAAAAAAAATAACCCAACCTGCAAATACACAATAAATCCATTTGGGCTGAAACTGTCCTCTGGAAAACAGAACAAACAACTCCTATTCATCCTGCTTTAGAGATTTCACACTAACCCCATCAAGAGCAATCTGACAGCCCTGCCTGGCCCAAGTCTGCAACAAACAGCACAGACCTGTGCTAAGGGCTGCCAGCATGTCCCATCCAGCAAGTAAAAGGAGCTGCCATCTCCAACTCAACATGGACAATTTGTCCAACTGAAATGTCATAAAAAGAACAAGGGAGGAGAAGCAGCATAGAAATTGAGTTTAAGGTACTGATTAGATTAGGAAAGCTACTAACTAAAAAAATCTCATCTGGTGCAATGCTGGAAGCTTGCTCCAACAATCACATGTCACTCTGTGAATACTAAGTGTGGGTAACCTGATGACAGGGTAAGAAGACAGAATGCATATTTAATGTGCCCATTGTAACCCCCTGGCAGAGCAGGGCTTGGCATGAACAAATAGCTGAAACACTGAAGCCCCTGCTTTGACAGTTCTGTACCTGCCTAACTCTTGGGAACTCAGTGCTGTTATGAGCATATGGAGATAAGCAATTACAGCAGAAGCAAAACCCATTTGTTAATCCTTTGAACTTAATCTTCCTCATTCCTTCAACAACTGAATGGATGAGCAGGTTACAGAAAGGGCTCTGAATTATCTACTTGTTTCCTTCCTTTCCAGTTACAGTGGAGGGCTCCTGAACCAAAACTAGCCCTTCTGATGGCATTGTGTCGACCCAGCATTCCACCAGTTGCCTCTTGGGCAAACCTTTCTCAGGGGAAACTGAACATCAGCTGCCAGTGTCAAAACAGGTGAAATACCAGCATATGGGTTAGTTAAAAAACAGTGGGTACTCAATACTGCAGCTGCTTAGTTTATCAATAACCAAGTATTTAAAAATCAGGGATATAAACCCTGAGTTTGCATCACTCTGGTCAGTACAGCTCTCTGCACTCAGAAGCAGACTGTACCTGCTTCTATATGTTAACTTCAGGAAAGGGCAACACAACAACCCAGTTAGAAACATTGAGTTTGTCCAAGTTCAGGGTAACACAGAGGAGCAGTCTGTACATCAGTACAACCAGCTGTCTCCAGTTTCTCATGCTGGGTATGAATTCTCTTCACTGGAAATTCCAGCACAGGAGAGATTAGGAAGTTACTTTTATAAAGATGTCCAACTCCTGAACTGATACAATGACTGTAAGGAAAACCTTTAATTCTCCAGCTACCAGACAGAAAGGGATCTGCAAGCCACCAAGGGGAATAGAATGAATTTAAAAGATTTTCATAACAACTCACAATAGTTCCACATTCAAACCTTCATGATCTGTCACAAAGTCTTCACAACTAGTCTTCAAAGCAAATCTTCTAGTTCTGTAATTCTGGAGAAGGCCTTCAGGACAGAGAGGAAACAAAGAAACCATCTCTTCCTTTCTCCTTTCTTTTAACTACTACAAATAGAGAGGATTACTCTTCTTGACTGCTGATTTGGGAGCATGCCATTATGACTCTTCAGCAAATGCAAAATGAAAAAGAGAACTTAATTGAAATAAGTTAGAATGACAGATTGCACTGATGGGATGTGAGGCTGCCAGATAGAGCTGTCATGCAAAAATTAAGCATAGGATATTGAAGGGAGAAAAAAATCAGGTGTATTTGATGTTTGGAATTTTTTTCCTGATACATTACTCTCTATACTTTGGCACAAATGGCCGAATTATTTTTCTGGACTTACTTTTTCATTCCAAAGTAAGCAGCTAACCTTTCTAAGTGAGAACACTTTTAGTAACCACAGGATATTTCATATATCTTAGAAATAGGAGTGCTGCAGATCATACTGCAGTTTCATTATATCAAAGAAGCTTTTGCTAAAGCCTGCAAGTAATTTCTATTTACCTACTTACCTATGCAAGAATCTGCCCAGCTTCTAATCCATTGTGTTTGATAGTACCTATATAAATATTATTAAAGGCACTATGTGTGGTAACAATGCACAAGAATCATTACCTCCTTCAGTTTATAACTGCCAGCAAAGCTTCCTCAAGAGGTGAAGGAGAAATAAGGTAATATACAACATTTCAAAACAGGTGCATTGGAGTTAAACTGGAGTGACAGCTGCTCTAGGGAAGCCTATTCAGACAGAAAGCCCTTACTTACAGGTGAAGAAAAAGGTCAAAAAAAAGTGTCATGTACAGTAACCTTGACACAAAAAAATAAATTATGATGGAAGTTGCAGCCAGGCTGATCAGCACATCAACTCTCCCTGTTTATCTCAAGAAGTCCCAATTCTCTGTAAACAGTGAAAGATCTTAGTAATGCAAGCAGTTAATTCCAAACTATGACAATCTTCACTTTGGAGTTCAGAACAATTCTACAGATGGTTTGCTTTCTGTTGAAGCCACAGACATGTCACTCTCCTCTGAAATTTAAAGCTGATAAACTTGGCAAAGCCCCAACTAGTGAAAAACATAATAAAGGCCTTCAAGGTTTCTTAACTGAGAAAGTACATAAAGCACGTTGGAATGTTGGGGTTTTTTTAAGGAAAAACACTAGTGCAATTGCTGACATTAAATACAATGATAAAAAAAATTACTTTAAAGACCAATACAATTAAAACAAAATCTTGGTCATTGATACTGCACACTTGTAGTACATATTTTCAGCCTGGAAACTGTCATGTCTCTTTTTGTACATAGACAGGTCAGACTGACAGAACAGGCAGGCCAAACTTGAAGAAAATAAGCCATAGCTAACATTCTGAAATATACTAATTTCTTACTTATCTTCTGAAACTTAAGAACAAGGATAGATCTGAGCCATTGGCAGTAAAGGTATATCACTTTATCTTGTAAGTGTAGGTCTGCCTTGGATTGGGCTGATCTGGGGTTCAGGACTATATGGAAAGAGTGGTAGTTGGCAGCCATACAAACCCAAGGTTTTTGTTTTTTGTTTTTTTTTTTTTTAGCAAAACCACCACAAAACTTAAATAAGTGCTGAACTACACACTTATTTAAACATCAATCTTGCATGATCTGATTATCTAGCTGTAGCTAACTTTAGACCAATACTGTCACCCATTAAGCTTAGTCCATACCATGAGGATAAATCAAATCTGTAGGAAACATTCCAGTGATGAAGTTCCCAATTTACTATGTAAATTACTTCCACTATGTAGGGCATTCTATAAAAGAGTGTTTTTCTAGTTAGATAACACTTCCTGGCCCAAAACCCCTTAATTTTCACAGAGCATTATTAAACCATAGTGGCCTGTAAAACACAGAATTTAAACTACACAGTCCAGCACATGGGAAGGAAAAAAAAAAGAGGAAAACATCTGCGTAATCATACCACTAAAACTTCAACTCTCTATAAAATATACTGTGGCCTTGTTTTAGTGTCCATACAAAGCATACTGAACTTTGGTTTTAAATGTCTGCCATAAAAATAAAGAACATTTCCACCAAGGAATGTGAAGCCAAGCCAAACCAAACTGTCTGACTTCAGAGGTTAGTGGAGCTCACCAAGGGTCTGGAACACAAGCCTTATGAGGAGTGGCTGAGGGACCTGGGAGTATTTAGTCTGGAGAAGACTCAGAGGAGACCTTGTCACTCCCTACAACCACCTGAGAGGAGCTTTTGGTGACTTGGGGATCGGTCTCTTCCCAGTAACAAGCAAAAGAACAAGAGGAAATGGCATCAAGGTTTGTCAGAGGTGGTTTAGACTGGATATTTGAAATATTTCTTAAACAAAAGGTTTGTCAAGGATTGGAACAGGGACCCAACTCCAGAGGTATTTATAGGATGTGTAAAACTGGGGACATGGTTTAGTGGTGCACTTGGCAGTGCTGGGTTAATGGTTGGACTTTATGATCTTAGAGGTTTTTTCCAAACTTCTATCTGTAATTCTCTTCTACATACAATATTTTTGCTGACAGATTCAGGAATTATGCATATCTTGGTCACATCACAGCCTACAAGTAAAACTAGGAAATAAATTTCTGGACATTTAGTAGACTAACTTTTAATAGAATAAGAAGCCAGTCTATGTAGGAAGCACAAATTCCTCAAAAGCAAAACAGCCCTTCCCATCATTAATTACTCAACAAACCAACATTTATATTTTAAAATCACAGATAGTCTAGTCTATAAATGGAAGACGTTTTCATAATTTAATAATATAGCAAATGTATGAAAATCAAATTGTTATTTCACAAATCAAGAACTCAGAAAGATTAATTAGAGAAGTTTTACTCATTTCTGACAAGCAGTTTAACTTCAAAAACTACATAATTCAGATTTGGGATAGGACAAAAAAATCTGTCAGAAGAGGAAATTAAGTTACTCTCTGAATTCAGTTTTGAAACATGAGTCATACATTCTCACAATTGATTTAAAACAACTGGAATAAAAACAAAACAAAGCTCTACTATTTTAAAAAGTTAATTCAAACATCTGGCAAGAGAAAACAGCAAGTCTTCTTCAGCGATGGATAATTAACCTACTCACTATTCTGTCAAACTCAACTACTCTACTACTTATGTTCATAAACATAAGGAATAGATTTGGAAAAGTTTTAACATTTTAAATCAAATTCATATCCTTGTAGAACATAGTTACTTATTTTATTTTGTGTAAAGAATGAGATCAACTAAAGCATGAGCAATTCAGGGGATCTTATGTCTGTCCATTATAGTTTTGCTATAAATGAAATAGTAGGAACAAAATAATGTGTTTAGAAGAAGTGTAATTTAAGCTTCTCCACCCATAGTCAGTAGAGTTATGCAGATTACTCTTTTGCCAGTTTTAGGTCCTGTATTTCTACCTCCCAGTTATGGCCTGATCCAAATACATAAAGCTTTTTAAAGAAAACAAACCCCAAAATAAACCAGAAAAAAACTTGCAGCTACAGAAAAAATATAAAATGTTTTGCAATAAATCTTTCTGTTACATCACTTCAATGAAACTTCTCTTCTTCTGTTCTCCTAAGACAGAAGGATAGGAAAATTAAATCACTTTTAAATAAACCTGACTTTTTTTTTCTTTAGAAAATAGCTAGATGCATGGCAACAATTTAGAATACTCAGGTATGAAAGAAGAATCCCATCCTCACTAGCACCATCTTGAGGAAAAAAACCCAGCAGCCAAAATCCAGCTAAATGCCAAGCCACCTATACATTCTTTAAAGAGTGAAGATGGGAGTGGCAAAAAAGCCCAAGGAACATGAGCACACCAAGTCCAGGGTGACTTGTTTCACAGTTAAACCACGAAACAGAAGGAGAAATGGGAAGGGGAACAGGTAGAGATGACATCAGAGGAGAAGCCACTCATCAGCAACTTCTCTATTCCTCTTAATTGTATATAGTGTGGGGAAAGAGTTGCTACTGCCAACACAAAATTCACAGTCAAACTTCTGGTCTGCTGGGAACACTCAATATTATACCTGTGACATTTTCAGTGCAGGAAAAATTACAAGGAGAACTGTCAAGAAGCCTCCATAACTTCCATATCTTACTTGCAGCTTCCTTCCAGAGACTGCAAAAGAAACCCAACTTGGTTTTTTCCTACCAGGATGCTTTCTTACAGATTGGCTCAAATATCAATCAGTATTTCATTCCTTCCTGAATCCACAGGCAGCCTGACTTATAGTAACATCCAGGTAAATCTCAGGCCAGGGAAGACAAAAGCAGTCTTTATGGTAAATAGAAATGCACTGGGAAGCCTTGGCATCATTATCATCTCACCATCCATCAAACTCTGCACTGCCATCCTCAGTCTGCTCCATCAGCCTGCATTCCCTGTTCTTCTGGCCATACTGAAAGGACATTTCCTTGTAAAATCTAGGTGAGGCACTGTTAATTCACAGTGATGAGACTAAAGCAACTTTTATTTTAAAGGGGTATAATTACTCCAGCACACAGAAACTCAGTTAAAGCCACTTTGTAGGGATCACAGGGTATGGCCACCAGAATCCTCTTTTCTCACAGCTTCAGTGACTGTGCTGCTTGGGAAATCTTCTATAGTGGAGCTTAGCTCCTTGGAGGAAAAGCCATCACTAATCCAGCCCTGAAGCTGTGTACATATTGCCAGATGAAATAAAACATGAGCATGAACTGAATGTTTTCTACAAGAACAAAACCTGTCTCTTCCTCTTAGATCTCCTTGTAGCTGTAACTAAGGGCAAACAGAAGACTGAATTTTCATCTGAGTTTTGCATAGCTTTTGTAAACTTGAAGCTGCAATGCAGCTTCCATATTGAACAGCTGGGAATAAACCTGCATTTATATGCTGTTAGGGTCAAATCAATCCCTTAGACTGAAACAATATGGCACAATCTGGCTGGAAAAAATCTCCAGAAAATATCCAGTTCCTCTGCTGCAGTGTGTCTTCCTTTGTCTTTACATGTGCTTTCCTTTATGGATCTTCAGTCAAGACTACAATTGCAGTGTAATCCTTAGAAGAAATTTAAATCAGTCATACTGGAAGTATTTAATTTGCTCCCTAAATAATGATTCAGATTCTCTTTTAGGGAAAGTTGCAGGGGCAGGGAGAGGAAAAAAAAAAAGAAGCTTGGAATAATTAATCCCTTCTACCAGTTGGAAGACCATTACAATAGTTTGACCAAGCTCCTGGAGTTATAAAATATGGAGCATTTGGGATTCAAAGCAGACAACTCTCTGCAGCAAAATTAGCTATTCATCTCCATTCTTCTGTATATAAATGAGCAAACAAGTTACAGCCAAAGTGTCTGCCTGCATAGTCTGCTTAGTAATTCTGAATGCAGGACTTTCCATTGCACAGACACCCGGAATTAATGTTGAAAATACCCTGGCAGTCAGTTATTACTACTGATAAATATTAAATTGGATGGGAGACTGTACTATAAAAACTGAAACTAGAGAAATGAAATGGCTGTGTTTTTAGCCAGAAAGACGTGTCCTCTAAAAGATAAAAAAGAGAATTCTTCAGTAGGTATATATATGCTAATGATTGATCGGAAGAAACTTCAAAGCAGATGGGTCTACAAAGCAGGGAAATCTATCATATAAATCTTAATTCATTAATAAAGCTTATCTTGTATAATTGTATCCTATGAATGATGTTGCTGGCACAAAGCAACATGGACAGTGTTTACTAAATATGGTAAAGTGCTGTCCTACATGCAATAGAACTCTTTTAAAAAAGTAGTATTTGGGGGGTTTTGCATGCTAATAATCTTTTGTAAGTACATTATGTGCTTGGATCAGAAGGCAACAAGGCTGGATGCAGTACTTTGTCCTTCCTAATTTTGGACTAGCCTCTGAAAGCTCAGCTTTGGTACAAGTATGCTAAGCAGTGCAGTATATGTTTCTGTGCCAAAAAAGTGAAATCATGGACAAATGACCTGATTTCAGGAAAGAAAATTACCTCCATCCAAAGCTATTTATAGAGAAGACTTACTTCATGCTATCAACAAAGGCCATAAACAGCAAATAAAGACCCAACATGCTGCTCTCATCCTCACCCACTCCATTCAAACTTTCACACCCCTCCATTGTGCCATGATCAGAGGGACAGGAAGGAAGGAATGAACTCATGCTGATGAGCTCAGAGCACCAGTCCAATGTTTGAATTCAGCTTTGAATTTCAAATACTGAATTTCACAGTATTTGTGCAGGGGATGATGAGGCAGGCAGCTGCCTTTACCAGTTTGAAGGCCTAGGTAAGGCACACATTGCATTCAGACTCAAGTCTAAGTTCATGTTGCACAGTGTTTTCTAAACCTGAGCAGTGAGTCTGACATGCCAGGGATTTGGTGTCCTTGGCTCTAGCAGCAAGCTCTCAGAGTCTTTTCAAACTAGGGCTGAGATCTTACTGACTGGGAGCGAGGACCCCAAGTTGCGAGGAAGCACGTACACTAAGGAGACACTATAAGTCAAGCATTTTTGATTAGCCCATGTCTTCTACTAGTGGAAACTTCTAAAATTATTTCTGTGTCTATCTGGATATAGTCCAGCAAATCAGGTTCCTATTCCAGCCAGCTGCAGAAGCAAAGCTCAGCTCAGCATCAGGGGTAACACCAAAGCACAGTCCCCAGCATGTGCCTGACCCCTGAGCAGCTACACAGGAAACTAGACCCCAGGTCCAACAGCAGCTGCCTGGGGAGCACTCCTGGGGAGGACTCAGATCCTTATGATCTTAACAGATGCTGTATAAAGGATGAAATGACAGGTTCATGCATACTGGAAGGCATGCTGCTTTTCAGCAAGGCTGAATGGGCAATGTCTGTTTATTTAGGTCACAATTGTATTTTTGTAAGAACGGCAGTAAATGAAAGCTTAAAGCAATAAAAAAATTACTTTGAGTCCCAGTTTGCCTAATAGCAAGTTATTAGAGCAGCTTATGTAGCTGAGAAAACGAGTAAGCTTTTAACCAGATCTTGTTGCCCAAAAGAATGGGTTTGGTTTTTATTGGTTTGGGTTTTTTCCCCAAACTATCTTTGTCATCCCAGTAGAAGGTACTATCTCTGCTAACAAGCACTGCCTCAGTTCTATTTCTAGATCTATCACACTTACAAAAACACTACCAGCACAAATTTATTCACTGTTCTCAGGGAGGGTTTTTCTGACTATGTTTTTAATGTACTTCACAGTGGATAATATACTGGGTATAGGCTTATTTACCATACCTTATCTTAGATCAGATTAAATTCAACCATATATATCAGAAAATATCAGTTTGAAAATACTGCTTAGCTGCTCTACTCAGTAAGTCAGCTACAGATCATGATAAATCACACATGGAAAGTAGATGAAGTTTCCTATGCCCCCCTCTGAAGCTTCCAGATAGATGCAGTTTCTGCACCTTTTTTCTTTGCAGCCTGGGGCGCTATCAATGCTTTGGTGACTTCACATATAAAAAGCCTAAAATGCCACAACCTCGCTCACAACAATCAAAACCAGACAGACATATTTTGGATCTCCTTAAAAAAACTGAGAGTTAACCAGAAGGCATTTTCTGCCTCAATGACAAGGATTAACTTCCATGGAAACGTCCTGCTATTTTGCTTGTTTATCAAAAATATGGTATAACTAACTGATAGTGAGGCTAAATACAGAGTCAACATGTGCTCGCATATCTCAAAGGAATCTCTAGGAGCTTCCATAAAGGAATAATTCATTATTACAATAAGGTGCCAAATAAGATACAGTGGCACATAAATCAAGGTTGGGAACAAACCAATCCACTGACTCTCTCTGGCATTGAGATGATCAATCTCTCCTCAAAGCATCCCTGCTCCTGTCAGCACTGCAGCTCTTACCTGCCAAAGCCTGCCATTGACTGGCATTGCCTTTGCTGATGCCCACAGTGGCTGTGGGCTGCCATGAAATTTTTAACCAGTGCAAAGCCTAAAGCAGCTCGGTAATAATATAACAACACATTTGTAAGATTCAATGACAACATAGTGCACCTTTTCAAGTTTACACAACATGCCTTTAAAGTATCCTTTACCAAGCCTCAAAGAGAAATAATTCCTTTAGCATGGGTTCTCTAGGAAAAAGAAATTCTCCTTTGGTAAAAAATAACTTCTGCCAGCTGGATAACTGACAAAAATCGTTATTCATGTACAGTGAAAAATAAAAATGGAGCTTTACTAAGATAGAAGTGTTCTCCAAGCACATCCTCATTTATCATTTCCCAGGTACTTCTCAACAGATAACGGATTTTATTCTGCAAATGGACTAGAAGATTCCCAGTATCCCCAACCTCCCTATTATGTATTTCCTAGTAATATGCAAGCACTAGTGGCCTAGAACATTTCTGTCTCCCTAGTAGTACCAATAAATTAATTATGCCAGAAGCTGTTCACTGGCTCTGAGAGCAAATGGCACAGAGCAGCCTGTGCCAACATTATTACTGCACTGTACTTCTCATTATAGTTATTCTCTTAAACTCCAGAACAGAAGGTATGATGTCCAAAAAGTCTTGTGGGGATTACAAACCCCCTACAGTCTATGCTAAATCCCAATCTATCATTACAGTTTATTTGGAAAGTCTTCAGTGGCACATGCATCAGCATGTCAAGGACCTTTCTAATAATTCAAATTAGAATTATTAAATCCTTGTCCCTGAAAAAATCATACAGTACTGCTTAATTTACAAAGGCTTCTATCTCAATGATGTCTAAAACAATAATATCTTTTTGAGAAAGTCTCTCACTGCTTTAGTGCAAATTAAATTATAACAGCAATAAAAACTGTGAAAATAGATGTTTTGGGGTGTTAATTTTATCAGTGTCTTGTGTCTCATTTTACTCACATTAGTAGAAGTATCATGTCTAGAAAGATTCATAAACATGGCCCTTTAAATACACCTAACAAAAATCACCCAGCTTCTGGTCAAAAGGCAAACATTCTTTAAGCACAACTTCTGTATGGAAAGCACCAAGAATCTACTAACAGATTGCTGGAAGATGAGAAGGTGTATCAGGGGAGCTATGGAGTCACAGAACAATTGAAGCCAGAAATGACCTTTTAAGATCATCTAGTCCAGACCCTTCTCAAGCAGGGCAACTTAGAGCTGGTTTTCCAGAAATGTGTCCATATGGATTCTGAGCACCTTTGGCAAGCTTCTGTGGGGAACTGGATTCCAGATGCAGCCACACCAGTGCTGAGCAGGGTAGAAAATCACCTTCCTTGACCTGCTAGGGCCCTGCTCTCCTGGAGATGGCTGAATGCCTGCCTGCCCATGGGAAACACTGAATCAATGCCTTGCTTTACTTTGCTTGTGTGTGTTGCTTTTGCTTTCCCTATTAAAATCTGTTTATCTCAAATCACAACTTCTACTTTTACCCTTCCAATTCTCTCCCTGATCCTGATGTTGGGGCAGTGAGCAAGCATTTGTCTGGAGCTTGGCTGCTGGCTGGGGCTAAACCACAACAGTGGCCTACATCATCACCCATGTTGGTTTTCCGGCCAGTCCTGACCCATACACACTGATCTGGTCATCTCCTATCCCCAGAGCAGAGTTCTTTGCTTCCCAGCTGCTGTTTCACATGAAAGATGATGCCTCTTCCTTGCCTTCCAGCATGGCCTTCCCAAAGAGCCAGTAATACACAATTTCTAAATACAACCTCACTGCAAATGCAAAACGTTGTAGTATCTAATAACATTTTCATTTCTAATCTTAGATAAACATTTTAAAAATCACTTCCATTACTCTGTATTCACCAAATAACACAGGCTAAAGCAGTTTTAGAAAATAAACCAAATAGAATGGAAAAAATTACATAGTACAGGTAATATACACAGCAGTGTATGAGTAAAGCACTACTGCTTGTTATAGACCAAACAAAGAATGGTAGCAAATTAGTTTTATAGTTAACTACCTCAAAGAAAGGCTATGCTTTCTGTATACATACGGGTATGTATATGAACATAAATCACAGGGGGGATGTGCGACTTATTTCCCAAACATTACATCCCCTAAGGAAAGACATGATAATGGCAACAAGAAGTAATGATGTGTGTTAGCCATTAACTATATAATTTGGCCCAAAATAAAAACAAAGCAAAACACAACAAAAACAAAACAACAACAATCAAAAACCCAAACAAAAAAACAAAAACAAAGAAAAACCCAAAACCAAACAAAAAAAATTATTACTATTATTCATGTCCACAATTTAAGCTATGCTTGACCAGAGATCAAGATTTTTCAGAGTCTAGGAATGAGTGCTTCTTTTCTAAGGATAAACGCCTAACACTTCACATTTTCACAACCTCTGAACCATGCATATAAGGCTTACAGCACACATGCAAAATTAGTGTCTACTTTAAAAAAATATTTTGTCAAATGTGGAAAAGAAAGAAATAATAGAGTGGTGTAGAAGAGTATTCTATGACATTAATTTTGGGGAAAATATTTTGAGAAGATATGTAGAATAAATCATCAACTTTTAAGTGATTTTGCAAAAGAAATTAAAAATGAGATATTTTAATCCAACTTAATTGAAGGTTTAAAATAAAGTAGGATCTGTTGCAAGGCAGTTAATTTTTCTAACTTTGTTAACTATTTCAGACTCCTTTCTTTCCTTCAGTCTACAACGTGGGGGGTTGTTCCACTCCACTGAATGCAAAAATAATTATTTTAATCTCCAAAGATAGCTTTCAAAGAAATATGTTGAAGATCAAGTGATCATTCTGTAGCAGAGCAGGTTTCTCTAAAGGTTAGAACAGATCACTTGAGCTACATACGCACAGCACCAATTTTTCCCGATTTGTTAGTATCCATAAAGAAAGCTGCACAGCTGCTCTCTGCCTTCTGATATTCCCAGTAAGAGAGTGTAAAAGAGAGGACATCTGGGATGCAATTCCTCAGCTCCCCCATAAAGTCAAAGTCCTGGAAAGCAGTGAGCCAGTCCTGCTTTAACTGCTGTAAGATTTGGTACAGGCTTTTTACTTGCTGAAGTAAAAATCTCAAAATCATCAGAGTGAAGTATCTGGGACTCAAACTGGGGTCACTCCTTCTCAGGAGAAGCAGTCTCTGGGACTGGAAAAAACTCCAGCTTTTTCCCTCAGCTTCCCAGGATCTGGGCATCCAGCAAGCTCCCATGGCACTGGAGAGTGACTGCTACCCACCCAGCATAAGGCTGCATTGTAAAGTCCATCAGTTAAATCTCATCAAAACATTACCCACAGGCAAGCTGAAGCAAGGCCAAATGAGTCATCTGACAAGTGTCATACTTGGTCCCTGCTCTGCTTCAGTGAGCATTTAATTCTCATTTGTGCAACATGAAGCTGTGCCACTGTGGCCAGGAATGCTGACTGCTGGATAATCTTGCACAGGGAACAGGAATCATGAGTTTATCTCATGGTAGATGATGAAAGTGAAGAACACAAAGTCATGAATCACTTTGAAAAGCAAATGGAGTTTCTAATATTCAGGTAGTTTTGTGCATCTATCTATGAATGGACCAATTTGTGTAGAAAAACATGAAATACTGAAGAAGTGGAGTACTTTTTGTTCTAGTCAGGGAACAACCCGGAAGAGGAGAAACCGTCACACACATTACATTTGATTTGATCTGAAATAGCAACCAAGCTGAAAAAACCAATTATTCACAGAATAAAGCTGCAAGTTCTCATAGAATCACAAAATCATTTAGGTTGGAAAAGGCCTTTAAAATCACTGAGCCAAATCATTAACCAAGTCCTGCCAAGTCCAACACTAAAGCATGTCCCTAAGTGCTACATCTACATGTCTTTTGAATACTTCCAGGGTTGGTTATGAAATCACTTCCCTGGGCAGCCTGTTTCAGGATTTGACATTGCATTCCCTGAAGGAAGTTTTCCTAACATCCAATCTAAGCTTTCCCTAGCGCAACTTTGAGGCCACTTCCTCCCACCCTGTCACCTGGCAGAAGTGACTGACCCCACCTGGGTACAGCCTCCTTTCAGGTGCTTGTAGAGTGATAAGGTCCCACCTCAACTTCCTCTTTTCAGGCTAAACAACCCCAGCTCCCTTAGCTGGTCATCATGAGTCTTGTGCTCCAGACCTTTCAGCACCTCCATTGCCCTTCTCTGGACTTGCTTTGGCATCTCAAAGTCTTTCCTCTGGGGAGGGACCCAATACTGAGCACAAGATTCGAGATGTGGCCTCACCAGTGCCAAGTACAGTGGAATGATCACTGCCCTAGTCCTGCTGGCCATTCGATTGCTGATACAAACCAGGAGTGCAAGGTGGAGTCTGCTAACTGCAACAAGATACAAGAGATTCTTCCATGCAGAAAAGACCACTACATCCCTAGAGAGTATTTCCATTAGAAGATAGGTCAGGCTGAAAATCCGAGTCCATCGCTAAGGACAACTATCTATAAAAGGGAATACTTGAGTAGTGAGCTGTGAGAAGTCTGAAATCTATACAGCTTTCAGCCAGACTGCTTGAGTGCCACAGGAAGCCCAGCTGCTGCACTGCAGAGCACAGCACAAGTTTAACCTGCTCCACTTCACACCAGCCAAAGCTTGAGGCTGCCATAGCAGGAACTGCACTGGTACCCGTGCCAGCTCAGTCAGGGCTGACTGGGGTGCACTGATCACAAGATTCACAGCAACTATCACTGACTGCAGTGCAGGGAGAACCCGGGGTTTGACTAGGCCTGTTTTCTTCCTGAGTCACAACTGAGACCCTGATCCAGAAAAATGACCCCATAATGCACTTATCTAAGAGAAATGCATCAAGGTCCCCATAATGAATGCAGTAGGCCTAATTAAACTCAATCATTTGCAATTTGAGTTCTACTGTGGGGCTGACAGGACATCCATTCACATCTATAAACATTTATGTGTGGATGATGATTGCAGAACAAGGCCAGAAAAGCTGCAGGCAGCCAGCTTCCCATTCACAAAAGTCCAAAGTACACTTTGACTAATATCTCTAATGAAAAAGTAAAAATTGAAATACCTCCATGGTAGCTACAGACAAACACAATACTAAACCTTTATCTACACTTACTCAAACTAGGTAAGGATATTTTTGAGCTCAAGTGACTGAAAAAACAATGAAAGCACAGAGAGAAAAAGATGGGAAAAAAGAGAAAAAGAGCTGTTATTCTAGGACTCATGAAGCACTGTAATAGAGTAACTCATGAGAGAAGCAGTAAAATATAAAAAGTGCTTTTATGTCGTTTCTGTTGGTGTAAATCAGTGGGGCTCTGCTGACATTAATGAAGCCAACCCGACTTATGGTAGAGACTGTCTCTTTATTTCCTGTGATGACAACTAATGTCTAAATTCAACAGCAGATTTTGTAGAAATATATTCTTAAAGATCTACAATAACACAGAACACAAATGTAGTCTGTGCAGGAGAGCTGAATTCATCTTGTGGTCTCATATTGACAGTGGCAATGATACACATAATTAAAGTACTAATAACACCTCTGTGAAAGGCAGCACCACAGCATGAAATGAATACTTCAGAACTACTAGCAGTCACATTTCAGGACAACTAAATATTATAATTTTGTAGGACAAATTTTGATTCAGTTAGCAAGAACTGCAATACTAAATTCATGCCACTTCTTAATGCTAAAATGTTTTAACACTTAACTCCTGTCACTCCTGAACTCTAAAAATGTTTTTATGTAAATATGCATATAACACATGGCTAAGTCTTTGGGGCATGTGACAAAACAAAATATTAAGATTCATGTTGCAGACTTAATGCTCCTATCCATTTGATGGGCATAAATACAGAGAATTCATATGCAAAAAATTTATAATAAAACAGGCAGAGCAATAGCAAAACTTACTACAGGTCATAACCAGATCATGAGTCAGTGCCACTGTGTTGCAGAAAAAATTACAGATGCCATTTGTTACTTCCCCTGTCCTCCAACTTTCTTGCTCCCATCTCCTTGTGAGACCAATTCTTCTCCACCTAACCCTTCTCCTCTCATGGTTCCTAAAGACTATCCTGTTAAACTCAATTAAACCAAGTCCTGCACTCACACTAGTTCCTCCTTGAAATGTGCTGTCCATATTTTTACCTAGCTTCCCGCTCAGCTCTCCATTCTGATGCCCAGCAGTCACTATCAGCATACTTCTTTTTAGCTGTGTGATTGCATGGGCACTACTGCTCCTTCTGTGTTCCTGGCAATTTCCAAATTTTCAGAAGGCTCTTAAAATGGGAGAGCTTCACAGCAACAACAGAAATTACATCCCTGGTTGCAAAGGGATGCGTGGGTCATGTTTCAAATATGTCTCAAGCACTGGGAACCAAGCTTTGCAATGCACTTTGGCAAAACATCTTCTGTTTCTCCAGGAAAGGGAAGATATTTTTCAATATACCAGTTAGGTCTCAGAAAAGATATGGGAACAAAACTTTTCACCTCAGTTAAGGAAAGCATGTAAGGTTACAAATAGCTGGAAAGGGTCTGCTGATGAAAGGTATTCAGCAGCCCTTGTAAAAAGAATGAGATCATGAAGAACTCAATAATTTCATTCAAGTTTTTCCAAGATTTTGTAACACCCATAGAGCAGTATAGCTTTTTATAAATCCCCAATATCTGGCTTAGACAACCATCCTCATTTACTGCAGAGAAAGCACATATAAATAAAAATGTTAAGTTCCTGAAGTACTGTTAGAAAGAATTAAAATACAATAGTTGTAGTGCTAAATTCTAATCCAGACATCACCGAAAAATGGAGACCAAAACCTTTGTTCTAACTTGTGATATATTGTGCCTCCTTTTCTTTCCCAGAGGTTGATTGACAGAATTTGGAATTGACCACTCTTGGCACTATGTAGTGAACACACACATTTTTCTGTTTTCATAAGGGATTTTTTTTTTTTAATGCATACAGAGATTAAGGAGCAGCTGATCAACCAAGAAAAACTGGAAAGCACATCGAGAGAAGCAGCTGGGTGTAACACACAGCAGAGTGAGAAGTGCCACAAGTGACAGGGAGGGCTGGCTGGGTGTCATGGGCAGGCGAGGGGGAACCATGTGTAAGATCACCACGTTTGACAGGACCCCAACCAATCCTTGGGGAACTGAACTTCCAAGGCCAACCATGCCAAGGGGACTGTATTGGTCTTACTGAGTAAGGCTAATGGCATCTAGGTGATGGTTCACAAACCCCAAGTTTAGGTGCAGATATTATGGAAGTGAAACCAATGACGAAAAGTAATGTGGAGCATGGCACTGGAGAGACCAGAGACAAGGGTTTGCTGTGGGGGAGACCACAAGTGTGGATCAGCTACTGGTGACACAAATTCTGCTCAGATATGGGGAGGTTGTGTGTGCATGGGTATACATGACCCAATAGCAAGCACCTGATATGCAAGATCCAATTGCTGATGGGTAAGAACAGGATCAGGCTGTTTGTACTGGTCTTGTTCATGGGTGGGCTGTTTGTGCTGACGTGGTCCCTGCAGGGCACTGTTTGCCTGCATGCATGATCTGGTGGTCATCTGTGTCAGTCCAGAGTGTGTTTGCATGCAGTCATGGGGGCTGCATGTTCAGCCTAATGGGGAGCTGGACCAGGGGACAGGAGACTGCAGCAGCCTGGTGCCATCACACCAGCATGGGAGGAATCCCTTCTGATGTAGATGGGCACCAATCTGTCCTGTCTTAAAACATTTTCTGCATTTGACTAGCATTACTTTAGTTGTTCTACTTTAATTGAAATAATATATATATGTCTGAGAACTCATAAGGAGCATTAGCATTCTATACATTAGGATAAGAAGGGAAAGAGACATTGGGTCAGTCAGAAAGGAGGTCTGATGAAGCATGTGAAATGTGCACCAGAACATTCTGGCAGCCAGTTGCTTTGCTCCAGTGCCAACACTTGTTTGACACTATTTGGTATCAGTATTTCCTTGTATTGGGTAGTTACTGTAGGGTGTAGGGTAGGTGCTGTAGGGTCTTGCTGCAACACTGCAAATTGTTGATAGCCTATTCAAGGAAACTGTTGTCTCCACATGCCAGGAAAAGTGTGCTATTGATACTGAACAGTGAAAATAAAAGCCAGTCTTTTAAATAAACTAATAAAACCAACAAAGCCCCAAACTAACATACTGCGTGAAGGTAACCTGTAGCATTAGACTAAGGAAGCTGATTTCTACACAGGTTGCCTGAACTGCGGAGGCTTTGGCAACTTGTACCACATGCATGCCAAATGAATTCAAATTGTTGGGTTTTGTTTCTCTTAAGGGCTGTCTAACTAGCACACTTCTAAAGCACCACCATTTATATTACTGGCAGCAAAAGTCTTCTCATTCAAAATTACCACATATATTACCACCATTATGAAGAAGTTCACATAAGCAAAAAGATTCCCTAAATGTTGTTTCAAAAAATTATATCAGATAGTAGCAATTGCTTTTTTAGATAGGTGGGCAGAAGAGGACAATCAGCATATCCTGATGAAATTAATAACTGATGCTGGTTGTTATTAGAAAACAGGATAAAAATCAAAACTTCCAGAAAGAAATAGTCCTTTAACTTGTCCTTATATTTGCAGACTACTTCTATGTTTTATCCTTTAATAAGATTGATGATAATGCCCGTTATCCAGAGACAGAAAAACATTTTGCTGATACTACATATAAACACTTCAGAAAAAAAGTATTTCCTCTCCTATCTTTCAACGAAAGCATTTTTAAAAATGGGATTATTCATCATTCTCTGACAGAATTTAGAAAAGAGCATTTATCCAGTTTTCCAAAAGCCTGGTCAAATGATATCATCGCCTTGAACATCATCCCATTTAAGTATTTTTATTACCCATATGGTAACTAAAACCACTGATTTTTATTCTGCTTTTATATGGCAATCTAAATTGCCTTGAGTAATCTGTCTAACAGGGATAATTAGATATGTTTCATTAATATTTGCAAAAGGTTCTAAGGGCATATAGTGGATTAAGTCTGTTTTGCAAATGTGTTGCTTAGATTTCATGTTCTACGTGCTAAAGAAAGAGGTAAAGTGTCACTTGACTTACAGGAAAGCAGGAATGGGAATGATCTGGTTTGCCACCATCTCCAATCCCATGCTGTTTTACAATCTATCATATAAACTGTGTCCAATATCCTCCTTTAAATATTTACCAATAATCATTCTTGTAAATACATTTTGGATTACTCAGTCCACTGCTCTGGCTGCAAACTTGGAAATTATCTCCATTGCTCTAATCTTTAAAGGGTCTTCTTTCTTGCAATTTGAATATATAGTGCCATTTGGGTTTTTTTGCCACAAACTGGTTTTTGTTTTAAATATTTCTTGCTTCTTCCTGGTGTTTATTCCCTCTTTATCTTACCTTTGCTGTATTAGACAAATCTACGTGTTCTTGTCTCCCCTAATTTTTTCCCTCACCAAAACCATTCTAACAGTAGTTTCTGCATTTGTTACAGTTTGAATTCCCCCTCTCAAACATGTCTAGCTGCAACTCTACAACAGCATTTTCCAGTGACATGCTCAATTGACGATACTTGGATTTCTCTCAGCAAATCAGCTAATAAATCAAGATTCCTCTCCTCAGTTGTTTGAACAATTACATTTAGATAATTGGAAAGATTTTGTTATTAATCCTTAATCATGTCTTTGTGTAAAGAACACAGACAAACACAGTAAAATTCAGAGGTCTCCCCTTCCTTTTATGTATGGATAAAGAGCCACTGTAAGAACTAATTCATGCTACATTTCTGCAAACCTCACTTCAGCCCTCTAGTTTCTGCTTTTTATGAAGTTCTCAATGTTGGTCAGTCCTTTTAACCTTTCCTTACACATCTGTTGCTTTTTTTGCAATGTATTTATGGAAGTGGTTATTTAGCTAATTATGCCTCACTTATAATAGGTTTCAGGTGCATGCATATCACTGAAAGATTTGAGACTTTATACCTGTCTCTCATACTCACACACCACTCTATGCCATCATGCTGAATCTTGAAACTGGGACTGGAATAAACCACTCCTGGCTTCTGCTGCCTCTCTCTCCTCTACCCTCAAGTTTTTACCCTGAGAATCCCCCTGAGTCTCACATATATATCCACATTCAGCTCTCCAGTAAATACAATGCTCTTCAGATTTATTGAAAGCAGCAGCTATTCTATAATGCAGCCAATAGACCACTTGCAAGTACTGTCCTGCAAAGCTATCCCACAATAATTTTAGAGTAGCAAAGTCAGGTGCCAGTAGCAGCTTAGCTGTTGTAGCAGAAAGATCAGTCTGAGTTATAAAACCTGCTTGAGAAACCAAATAAATTTTTGGATTGTCCATGCTAACCTTTATGGTAGCCTAGGAATGGCAGACAATTCAAGGAACATTACATTAAAACATCATTATGACTTTAAAATATGGCACAATACTTAGTCTGGCAACATGTGGATAACTTAGCTTTTTAATGTCTCTGAATGGTACTTATGAAAAAATGCACATTCAGTTCTTAAGCTTTAACAGAAATTTGGGGAGGAGAGGGTGACAGTAAATCCCTCCTTAAAAAATTCACTTAATCTTTTCATGCTTTAGATTTGCAACCCATAATGAGAATAAAGTCAGTGTCTTTCTAGCATCTGCTAATTAAAATGTAACCACTTAGTACATGAGGATCCCAATTTTATGTGGCAGATTTCCTGTGCTCCTGTAGTATAAACAAACAAAAACCCCCACAAAACCAAACCAAACCAACAAAATTAAAAACCTCAAAACAAAAACAAGCAAACAAACAAAACAACCCCCCACCAAACAAACAAAACGCCAACAAAACAATAACAAAAAAGAACTCCAGTGACGAAAACCCAAAATTTTCCGAGCAAATTTCTCTGGAGGTTCCACGGATCAATTCTTTAAATATGAGTTCAAGGTCAAACAACAACACCATGAAGCTAACTGCTACCTGGCTGTTTCACATTGACAAATCTTGAGCATGGGCAGTCATGACATCCTTTTTTTCTAAGGCTGGCTGGGATATGCCAGCTCAGAAGTGAATGGAAAAAATCAAGCCACCCAACCAAACCTCCCCCTCCAAGCAGCTCTCCAGGAAGCCCTGTCCTGTCACTCTCCCTAACAGCACCCAGGCTTTCAGCACGGGGCTCAATTGCCTATGCAAGTCACAGAGGCAGGGCTGGGAAACCAGCTGTGCATCTATTACACATTATGTTCAGGTGATAGGGTTCCTCCTTCAGGAGCAGTGTTCCTGAAGGCTCATGCCATGAAAGCAGCTGTTTCTATGATCTGCCCATTAGCTTGCACTTGCGTTAATTAATTCTAGTCAGGGAAACTAACAGGGCTGGCTCAGATGCAACTTGAGTACCCTGATGTTGGGATTTCTCTTACCAGGCACTGTTCAAAGCATTTTGGAAACTTCTGGCTAGTCATAGTGTGACACTCTGGGGAACCAAATATCTTTCAAGACACAGCCACAATTTTGGCCTGTGGCCTGTTTGAAGGCATTGAAACCCCTATTTTTTATATGTATATTTTAAATAAAAAGATTCCCAATTGGAAAGTTGCAACTTGTCAGTGTGCAACACCATTGCTATGCATACAGTTTCCTTCTCAGAGATAGATCACTAGCTCATACTTCCATAGGACCCTGTTAAAAGGGTGGAACTGCATCTTCATTGGATGCTGGCAACAGGAATTGTGCAACAAAACCTCTAAATGTCATTACTGTGAGCTGCCAGAATCAGCCCCTCATGGCCCAACCCAAAATGTCTTTTATCAGTATGGCTCTTTGCCAAGTCTCTTCTGTCCAGCTCAAGGCACTGGACTGGATTAAAGAAAACCAATAAATACAGCAGCAAAAAGAAAACACTGCACAAAAGGGATTATAAGCAGGAACAGAAACATGAAGTATCTCTTTAGACCCCAGGTAAAACTGTTGTTCCCACTTGGTCAAGGCCAGGAACTGCATTATCTAAAACAGCACTCCTCAGAAACTCTATCTTTGAAGTTGTTTCTTAAGACACCTCCTCCATATACCCCTGACTTTCCAGTTTACCTGAAGTTTCATCCATGTTTCAGTACTCCTTCCTTCTACATTTGCTGGATGTTTATGCCAGGACATAACTTTAACATGGGCTTCTGCTTTTTTTGAATGGTTTGAGTGCAGCCATAAACAGACACTACACTCATTCCTACCAAATGTGCTTAGTGTTAATCTCTTCCTTTAGGAATGTACCAGTTACTGTGACTTTTAGATATATCTGCCATATTTATTATGAATTTTTAACAAAAGTTTTTCATCCCAAGATGCAAAGAGAAAAAATTGCACCTCAATATGCAAGGAAGGACATTCTAACATAAAACTGAGTGTCAGACAACTAGGGCAATTGAAGCAATGTCTCTTCATAACAGCACAGCTAAAAAGCCTGTCTCTTTACATACAGAGACCTCAGCTTATGCTTGAAATGAACAGGGAACCAAAGATATCCAAGACTGTATGGACTCCCACAATCAAAAGCACACAACAAAATGTAGCCTGACAAGGTAGGTAAATTCTAATTCCAGCTGAAGAGGTTAATTTGTGGGTCCATCTACAACTTGGTCTCATAAAATGTTTTCCAAGTGTCTTATCTGCAGGGGTAGGAAGTCCATCCTGCCACAAAGAATGAGAACAGCCTGACTCCAAGACCAACCTCAAACTAGTAAGCGCTAGTGGTAGGAAGCATACACCTTTCATCTCAACATATTGTGAGCTCAAAATAATGAAAGAATATTCAGAATGCAGAAGCACTGCAGAATTTACAAGTGCCTAATACAGGACGAAGAGCTACAGCTCACTTCCACTTCCCACATTTTGACAGAAAAGCAACTCTCCTATCAAGACAGGCTGGATGAAATGGGATTGCTCAGTCTGGAGAAGAGAAGGTTCCAGGGAGACATTAGAGCAGCTTTCCAGTACCTTAAGGGGCCCTACAGGAGAGCCGGAGAAAGATGTTTTACAAGGGCTTTCAATGACAGGACAAGGAGTAATGGTTTTAATCTGAAAGAGGCTAGATTTAGATTAGATACTAGGAAGAAATTCTTTACTCTGAGGGCAGTGAGGAACTGGAAGACACAGGTTGCCCAGAGCAGCTTTGGATGCCCCATTGCTGGAAGTTTTCAAGGCCAGGCTAGATGCAACCCTGAGCAACTGCACTGGTTGGTCTAGTGAAAGGTGTCCCTGTGCACAGCAGGTGCTTGGAACTGACTGATCTTTACGGTCCCTTCCAAGTCTTTCTATGTCCCAAGGAACCAAACAAAAAGCCAGTCTGAGAAAAGTAAAACAAACCAACCCTAAGCCACATAACTGAAAGCTGAAAACTACACATGCCAACAGATGTGCATTTCCAGTAGTTTTAATAAATACACATGAAAAATCTAGAAATAGAGTTAGAGAAAATCAGAAAAATGTTAGGATTGACTAAAGCATCATCCTTCACTGAATATCAGTATGGCTATCTGCACTATAACTTTAGAAGTACATTTCTTATTAAAAATACTACTTGATAGCAGAGCTGCAAATAACCTTCTCTCCTAAGTGAACCTAAGATCACTTAAAAATTAGAAAAAAAATTGTGCTATTATGCTGTTAAATTTTTTAAATTATGGCAAGATTTTTCCATGCTATTTGTATCCTAAATAATATGCCTATCCAGGTTTTAATTATGAAGAGCTAAATAAATCCCATGAGCAAATGCTTATTTGTATCTGTCTGCTAAGTTCCTTCTTGTAATTCCAGCTAATTACTTCCCCTGTCAAGAAAATACTGTCTGAAGTCCCAAGATGTCACAGAAGCAGCTCAATCACTTTCATTTTATGTCTCCCAATGTTTGACACAGAAAATGTAAATTCATTTGTCTACTGCTGGAAGAGCCAGAAATTTGAAATAATCTCTGCACTGTCAGCAGGTCTTTACCTTATGTGCTTAATCCCTGTTACCATGGAGATATTTAATTGCTCAGCGACACAGTTTGATTGGTTTATTTTAAATTGAAGTTCTTCAGTGGAACGGTCCAGGATTCCAGTGAACTTGAGATAAACAGCTTTCAAAATACTGCAGTGAGTCATAATGTTGTCAGTGACTAGATTAATTTGAGTTCAGTTGAACTATTTCCTTACCTGAATCTTATACATATATAACAACATACAAAATATGAGGATTCTTAGAATTATATTTGGGAGCTGAGAATTTTGAGTATAATTAGGCAGTTTTTTATAATAAAAACGGCAATTTAAAACTAAATGAGAAGTAAAATTCAGTAAACTTTTGGTAGTTTCATCTTGTCTTTCTAAAACAAATTATCTTCCTGTTCTACAATATCAGTCCAGATAAGAACCTTTCACAGGAGGCTTATACTTGATTTTCTTTACAGAAAACTGTAAATATATTAATATGAGAGAAATTAATCCAACAGGATGAATTAGGCTTCCTAAGTGCTGGCTTTCATATACATCAGCATGCAGTTCTTTAGTACATGAGTGTCTGCTGGAAATACAGTATTTCCTGGCATGGCATAATACATTAAGTAACTCATTTTAAATTCTGCACATACACCATAATGAACTGGTAAACTTCAACTGTGCTATTTAAACAGCAGCAATAGAGTGTACTCTCATACCTTTTTTTTTTTCCCCAGCTCTATCACCGAGCTCCCGCACATTTTTCTCTCAATGTTGTAACTGCAGCTCTAGGGGAAATTTTCACCTAGCCTTTGCTGTGAAAGGTCTCAGTTCCATCACCAAGTATCAGACAGCTTTGCTTTATTTAATTTTTCAAGCTCATGGCCAGTAAGGCCTCATGTGCAAGCTGCAGACAACACCTTTTAGGTGTTTCTAGGGCTGTAGTCCCCTCCTTATTTTTACATAGCCTGATTTTATTTCATATGCAGAGTCTCTGTGTTTGCATCAATTGGGATACCAGCATCTGACCCAAGATAAGACTTTGCTTCTTACAAACCACTACCACTCTTCCAACCACTTCCATGGCTTTGCAGAACCAGAACTTGACACCTTTAATCTCAGTTCTGCAGGGACCACACTGTTTTAGGAGAGCCATGCTTTGAAAAAACAGACTCCAGTGGGGACTATCATTCTCACACAAACTGTTTACAAGAATTAATTTGTTTTACACTCCCAGGAAGGGTATCTTGGTATACCAAAGCAATGCTTCTACAAAAGCATTTACATGCTGCAATTCAATTCACAGATGAGCTGCTGTTATTCCATATGAAACACCTGCCTAGAACACTGTGTACTCCAACAATACTAAGGATTTAATCATTGCACCTCTGTGTTAATGTACTCTGTGATCCTGGGTTAGAGTACTTTGATTTTTATTCTTTTTTTAATACAGGTTCTGCTCCAGAAGTGTTATTCCTTCCTAATCCATCTTCAAACACACAAGAGTAATGGTGCTCAGGATGCAATATTCTCTGATTTTCATGGTGTCCCCATCCAGTCTGTGTTTGGAGAAAACACAGAGAACTAGCTCAGAAACATCGAATTTGCTGTAGCAGAGGCCCACAAAATGATTCCCTGTACTCCACTTAGGTATAATTACATTCAGGCAACCCAAGGCAAATGGCTGAGCAAAAGCTTCTTCTATTCTGAGGAGTCTCACCCACATTCACACCTTCTTGTGTAACCCCCCTCACCTTTCCAGCGTGAGAAATACTCTTGGTTCAGTCAGTGAGGGTTCTATGTGTGTGCAGAGGGGACTCAAAAACTGCAAGCCAGTGGAGAGGGAGGGAGCCACACTGCTGTGACTAGCTCCTGAGTTACAGCACACTAACCAGGTTAGGTACAGCTGCCTTACAGTGAAATGAAATCTCTATTTTTCCACGCTCCAGTTAAAACAAAACAACACCACAAACCGTCATCTCCTTGCTATCATACCCTCCATTATAACGATTTATCCCAGCCAGTATTAACATCTCTTTGTCTGTCATATTTATGACTGCTGTATTTATGGCTAGAGCAACATCTCTTTGTGAAAGAAGGACAATTGTTAAATCATCCTCTCTTTTCAGGAGGTTGAGCTGATTTAGCAATACTTCCTTTTTCACCATACCCGACTAGTCTCTAGGCAAACCACTGACATAAACAGGTTGCTATACAATTTTCTTTCTTCTCCTTTCTATTTATTCAGGTTTGCTTTAAACAGCCCCTTCCATTTGTGTATCCCTGCTGCTGCTCATCTCTTCTAGACCCACTCCCCCTTCCACCATATGATCCTGTCCTTGAGTAGGTCAAATCCTTAGCAACAAATTTGTATTCAGTCTGAAAGAAGCTGAGTAGCACTCTTTCTCTAATAGCACACTATTCATATCAACCGTCCGTATTAGTGACAAGGGAATTAAAAAAAAAAAAAACAAAAACAGCATAAAAGAGATAGAAAAAGCCAAGAATCGCCATACCAATCAGACCTGTTGTCCGCCTGCTCCAGTATTCTTTCTCTGACAGCACTCAGTACCCGCTTCAGAGGAAGGTGCAAGAAACCTTGTAATTATAGAATAACCTGATTAATACAGGAAGTTTCGTCCTAGCCCTAGGCAGTCAGCAGCTGACTCACCCGCTTGTCTGAAACATAAGATTTTATATCTGCTCTAATTTTTTTAATCCTATGTAATTTAATAGTGAAAGTCTTATTACAAATGTACTTTGCAAATGTACATTGCAATCCTATGAAGCATTTTAGGCTTTACTGTAACCTGTAGCTGGAGAGTTCTATTTGCTAATTATATAGGTTGTACTATTTTTATCACTGTTAAACTGCCTGCCATTCAATCTCATTGGATGTCCCTTTTAGGGACTCGGGAATAAGTGGGCCAGAGTGTGATTCCACTGCCTTTTTTCCCCTTGGCATCCCACCTGGGAGCGGAGGTGCCAGAGAGGCGCACGGCAGTCAGCCTTTGGCTGGAGGCACGGAACCAGCACATGGGCTGCCTCTGCTCACAGCCCTCACCTGAAGGAAAGGTGCCCTGCACAAGGGATGAGTGCTCTCATGAACGAAGCAGCAGCAGCTGTGCTGCTCATATTTTTGTGAATATCACATAAATCCCCCGTGAATCCAGTCAACATTGTTTCTGTACTTAGAGATGAAAGAATGCAATGTGCTCAATAAAGTGCTTGTAATATCATACCTACAGGGCAGAAGGTGGCTCCTGTGACTTCAAATTTTCATTACGGCCTTATGTTCTATGGTAGTTTTAACGTAAAATAACAGCAGCCTTTTCAAAACCCAGGAAGAGGAGCAGCACAGTAACAACAATCAAGGCTTTCACTATATTTTACTTATAAGCATTGATGGTTTTCAGAACCTTCCAACAACACAAACACCTACAGAACACATATACGAGAAGGTTGGGGTAGGCTAGACATAAAAAAAGATAATAATAATTTTTTAAAATTGTTGAATGGTCTGATCATCTTCTGTGCTTATTCATTTTGAAGTAAAGTGATTTGCAGGCTGTGAGCCTCAGTTTTGCATCTGGTATAAATTTGTGGTCCTTAATAAGCAGGATGCTTGACTGATAGGCCATTAATATCATTAATGATTGTGTTGTGTCATTCCACATTGCTGACCAGCTATGAGAACTGGGTGTACAAGCAGGAGCACACAGGCCAGACAGGATGTGTCAACAGGCACAGAGGTGAACTTTCAGGAAACACAAGTGCATTCCTCTTCTAAGCACAGCATGCACTAAAAGAATAAGATGAAGACTACTAAAGAAACTTTAGGTATTTGAGTATAGAAGAATATCATAACATTGTTTTATTGCAATGTAATATTGTACCATGTATGCTTTGAGAATTTAGGATGTTGTGAGCTACGATAGTTATCAAAGAGCACAAACACATTACCTCTATTTTCTGTACAGGGCAAAAGCTGACATTTGAGAATTTCATGTTTCAGGAATAGCACAGCTACTAAGCCAAACAAGGACAACCTAAATGTAATGATTTCACAAGCTGAAAATCATGGAGATTAAATATGCAGGATAACATACCTTAGAGAAAAGAATTAAGCTTGCCAGATACACCTGGAAGAAGTCTAGAATTATTTTTTTATACTAAATACAAAAGCACTAGTGAACAACAAGGCACTCAGGACATCAAAATATAATGTGCAGGTATACCGAATCATTTAGGTTGGAAAAGACCTCCAAGTCCAACCTTTGACCGAGCACCACCTTGTCAACTAGACCACAGCACTAAGTGCCATGTAGAGTAATTTCTTGAACACCTCCAGGGATGGTGACTCCATCTGGGCAGTCTGTTCCAATGTTTAACAACCCTTTCCACAAGGAAATTCTTCCTGATGTCCAAGCTGAACCTCCCCTAGTGCAGCTTGAGGCTATGTCCTCTCTTTCTGTCAGTTGCTTGGGAGAAGAAGCTGACCCTCATCTTGCTGTAACTTTTCTCTGGCAGTTGAGAAGGGCAGTAATGTCTCCCCTGAGCCTCCTTTTCTCCAGGCTAAACACCCCAGCTCCCTCAGCAGCTCCTCATATGATTCAGTCCTCTAGACCCTTCACCAGCTCTGTTGCCCTTCTCTGCACATGCTCCAGCACCTCACTGTCTTTCTAGAAGTGAGGAGCCCAGAACTGACCACAGGATTTGAGGTGTGGCCTCACCAGTGGCCACTACAGGGGAACAATTACTTCCCTGGTCCTGTTGATCCCACTATTTTTGATGCAATCCAAGATGCTGTTGGTCATCTCAGCCATCTGGGCACATACCAGCTCATGTTCAGCCTGCTGTCAACCAACACCCTCAGGTCCTTTTCCACTGGTCTGCTTTCCAACCACTCTCCCAAAGCCTGTAGTGCTGCAGGGAGTGTTGTGACTGAAGTGCAGGAGCCAGCAACTTGGGCTTGTTCAACTGTCCCTGCCTGACCATCCAGGAGTCACCCTGCCACATTTGCACTACCTAAGCTGGGACCAAGGCCCCGTCACAGCTACACACCCCACACTCATCATCAGACCAGGTTTTCTTACCAGCTCGACCCCAAGTTTCCCATAGCAGAGTCTCACAGGTCTTGATGCTTAAAATAATTTAATCATAGTGCAATAACAAAGTAGCAGCTTGAGCTAGATGTCTCTGAGAAGGGACTCTGAAAAAGGAACCTGGGGTTTTATATCCTTACAGTTTTAGCACAAGGAAGAAGTCTGGGATCCTTGGCTCCTGCTGTGTCTCAGAGTGTCACCTGGCTAGGCCCTAGGGCCCCATGCCCTTTGACTTTGCTGAAGTCCAAGTAGCCTACATCCTCAGAGTTTCCCTCATCCACTGGGCGGGTCACTTAGCCATTTCAACTGCCCTAGCAACCACGTCATATTAACATAAATAAAATTCAGGAAGACTTTTGACAAGTAGTACTCTCCCAGTTCTGCTGTGCACTCTGGAGAGTGACCCATGGGCTCAAGCCAAGCAGTAATAATGCTGCAGGCTTTGATCTCTGGGTGTGCTTCCTTTAATTTCTTGTCTGGGATCCCAACTGTTTGCTGAGTTTGTTCCAGACTGGAGCACAGAAGCAAGCTAATATGTACAAAGTACAGATGGTCAGGGTCCTTGGAGTCAAATAGGGAGCAAGCCAAAGTGGAAACACAGACAGACCCCGTAATCCTCTCTCAGGCAATAGCAAGAATAAACAAACACAATCAATAAAAATAATAAAGCAACATAAAGTAAACATAACCAACAGTACCTCTTGCAAACAAGGATATGGCAATTAACTGACCTAACAGACCCCTCTATCTTGAAAATCTAATAACTACACCTTAGTGGAACCACTGTTACTTTAAGTTCACATGAGAAGGGCTGCACTTGCTTTCAGCTAATTTTATTCCACATTCTCCAGTCTTTATTTGAATGACAGAAACCAGATCCATGAAAATACCAAAGTATTTCATTCCTTAGGAATTAAACAGCAATAGGAATCAAAAAGGTATGACTTTTGAAGGCAGTGAATATTGCTTCAACTTGTGCCTTAAAGTGGAGTTGCAGGGCAGCTTAAGACAATACAAATCTGTTGCAACCCCATTCTCAAACCATTCAGATATTTCAGTGTGGCAGCAACGGTCATTACCAGGTAATATCCATGGTCTGAGCAGGAGGCTGGACAGGCTGACCTTCAGAGGATTCTTCCATGCTAAACCATTCTGCAACTTCATCAGACCATGGAAAGGACTGGCTTAGAGCAAAACCAACAAAAATTTATTGCTTTCTCCATAAGATTGACTTTTTATTAGCTTTTGCCTGTTTATTTCCCTCTATTAACTTCCCTGTAGATCTGACAAGCAGGAAAATTTCCACAAGGGAAAGGACAAAAATGTACAGGCCCAAAAATCAGTATGATCACAGCAGTGGCAAAAATAAGCACCAAAAATTGCTGTGAGTCTCAACCTTTTGTATACAAAATCAGCCAAAACCTTCTGTTCCTTCTGCTCTCTCAAATACTATATTCACACTAAACCATTTTTAATAAGTGTCATGCTTTTATTAAATTAACATTACAGAATTAATATTACAGAATTTCTCAAAATCATATACTACACAGCATATATAATTGATGCAAATAAAACACTTAGGACTTTAAAGTGGTTAAATATATCATATTCAAATTATTTCATATTAGAAGTCCAGTTTAATACAGCTTGTGGAGTACAGAAACATGCTGGGAGAATACTAGATGATTGCCATCCTCCCATACTGAAATGTATTACTTATAACACTATTTCAAGTAAAAGGGGCAAGTTAAAAGGCAGTGGGTGAAGTTCTGAGACTTTTATGTACCATGGCCTAAACTTAAAAAAAATATTTTAGAGGTTTGCAAAATGACCCTGGTTGTGCCATCTGTACAGAAGAGATAATGAATTGATAGCAACATCTGAAAATATTTTGATAAAAGATTCTTCTCACACTTTTACAAAAGCACTGCCTGGTGATGGAAGCTGCCCCTGATTAGCTCATGTCAAAAGGCCTTTCAGAGATTTGAAAGAAATCAAATTTTCTTCAGCAGAAAGAATAAACATCTCTTCCCATTCATGCATTAAAGCATTTGCTCCAACACTATATAATTACATTTCATTTCACCAGAAGATTCTCCTGGATTCTCTGTTCCTCCCACAAATTCAAAATTACAATATGTCTGCTTGCAGTTGAATGAATATGTACATATGGCACAAAGTAAATTATTTAATTAAAAAGCAGTTAATGTCGCTATGAATTATGTTACTTCCTTGTACAGAACTCACACATACATTTCATTGTGATAATACCTGGTTTATACATCTTTAATCAAAACCAAGCAAAGTATTTGAATTGCTTTTTCTCCTTCAGCGTGATGCAATTTGTTAATCTGCATGGCAATGAAAAGCCTTAGAGACAATAAAAATGCTATCTCACTGATCTCTCTCCTGTGTTTATTGGCATAACAGTCAACAATCATCTCACTATATCATTCCTAAAACCTAGGTGTGAAAATAAAGGAAAGAAAATTAAATTCTGTTTTAATTTACATAGTCCTGTGTAGTATTTGCAAAAAACAGTTGTTTTGAAAGCCAGAGAGAGCATCTCTGCCAAATAACAGTCACTGTAAGGACAAATACTATGTACACCTCCACAGAGGAATCACTGGCAAGTCACTGGCTCTGTTTAGTCTTTGGTCATTCTTCTAAAACCAGGATCTATCTAATGGAACTACCCAGTCACATTGTAGTAGCCACCTGGGCTGATGTTCCCTAGTAATGGTGGATGGATGGTAGCAGTACATGGCTCCAAATGGTTTCCTGATTTCATTCTGTTTCCAAAAGTACTGGCTTTTAGTGCATTCCTTACATAATTTCATGTAAGATGCATTACTACTCTGGAAGCACATCTGTGCACGTGCCAATGCTGCTGCTGTGAAGCATTTGATACTGTAGGAATATGTCCTGTAGGAATATGTGCTATAAACCACACAGTGTGTAGGTATGTAGCACTGTTCACCTTGCACCTGAAACTGCTCAGAGATTACAGTGGGTTGGAAAGTCTGGCACAAAACATCAAAGGCTTCTATAGATCACTTTCTACAGAGGCCTCATGCCCTTTACCTCTCAGAGCAGACTATTTTTCTCCATGTAGTCTGCTATCCACATGCACAGAAAAATGGAAGGAAGACCGGAGCCCAAAAGAGAACAAAAAACAAGCACCTTGTAAGAGCATGAGAAAAAAACCTGAAACAACGACCCCAACAACAAAACAACCACAGGCCTCATATTACTTAAGGCATAATTTGGCAATTTTTGGCAACATTCCCTGTTACGGATTTTTTTCCTAGATGCAGTTTTCTCAATTTAAGAGAGGGATGTGGCACTTTAAGGTACTAAAAGCCATTAAAAAAAAAAACAACAAAAACCCAACAAAACCAAACAAAATAATCATTACCTACAGAGGATTAGTAAACATTCCCAAATTGCAAAATTAATGAGTACTAAGGCATTGCTTTTTGTAAGCTAAAGCTGTTGACAGCTACACAACAAGTGCAGCATCCCATTATGTGACCAGTGAGAAAAGAGGAGCAATCAAATGTAGCACCTCTCCTCATAATCAGGATATTAATCCTTCAAATGAATCTCATTCACCCAGACAAAAACATGCCAACAGTCTGCAGAAAATGAGATGTGCAGGTATCTTCACTAACCTGAGTAACAGAAAAAACAATCTCACATCTGCACAGTACTTTGGAGGCTCACCTATACTTCTTGGAAAGCCTCATTAGCTCAGGCAGAAAACCTATGCTAATACAGTTATATTGTGCCTGGCATTCAGCTTCGTACTGCCCATCTTTCAGACATCCAAAGCATGACAAATACTTGTTGAAGCAAGAAAACAACATTTCAAAGTCAGCTTCTGAGCCCTCATTAACCCAGAAAATTTGTTCCAATTTGGACAGGTCTGAAATTGCTCTAAATCTTGAAAGCCTTCAGGTCACCAGGCTGCTACAAATCTTGCTTTGGCTCCAAAAGCAAATGCCTCCTAGGAAGCCAAGGCATAGCTCATGGGCAAAAGGGAAGTGAAGCACAGTTACAGGGATCTTCAGCCTTATGCTTTACAATTATTTTTTTTGCAGTTGAAAGATCTTGAGAGACTTAACAACTTTTAACAGTCAACTAAAAATATGTTTGATTCTTCTACTCTGTGGTAAGAATTCTAATTCTCATCCATGACTTTTTCAAGCACCTGCAAGTTTCTAAATAGGTTGATAAAGACAAAAATTAAATAACAATTTAAAAGCCAAAATTTCACAAGAACAGAATCAAAATGCTAACCTTAAAAATGAAATATAAGCTGAAGAAAAGAATGCCAAGCAGCCAATGGTTCTGCTAACCCTACCATCACCCCTTTTTAGTGAAGAAGTTCCAAAGCCACCTAAGAGTACATTTGCTAGAACAGCAAAATGTGTTTTATCCAAGGCACCTCAGTGATTTAAAAAAATAATTATGCACAGCTTATGATGGGAAAAGAAAAACCAATTATGTTTACAATTATATCATACATATTGATATTTATTTTTTTAAACCAGAGCTAAAAACTATGGGAAAGCTAAGAACTATTATATTTACTATACAGGATCCAAACACACACTTTCTTATTACCAGTATAATGAATATATTAGACAAACCAAAAGACCTCACATTGATTCCTTGGAGTGGCTACCTAAAACAGAGGCTAGACAAAATTAAGAGTATAAAAGCAGGTCTTCATTAAAGGCCTTCAATAGGTGCACCTTGGGCAGTCAAAAGCCTCCAGGGGGCTTTACCCAAGATGGACAATGGTCATAAGTTAAAAGTTTAGTCTATTTCCATATCAGGGGTTAATCCTCCAATTGCAGTTTCAGGTAATGAAGTAATTTACTCCAAGTTTGCCCCCCCTCTTCACTGTTCTTTACATCTCTCTGGGCCTGAGACAATAAGGTGTCCTTGAGGTTCAGGCCTAGAGAGGAATTGCTTTGTCTGAATAAAACAGGGGAACAGTAGCTGACAGGCTGTGGAGTTTTAGAGTTATACAACTAAAGCAGTACAGGATCTGAAAAATATAAAGGATTAATCCTAAGGCATCAACATGGAGGAGAGTTGGAAGTCTCAGTCAGAACTGACCTTCTGCCTCATTCTTTAAACATGGCATTTTTATTTTTTATTCATCTTTTGTTAATGACCTTACTTGTAATTCTCAAAGAATTACAGGTCCTTATATTATCAACACTCTCTTGAGCAAATGAAGTAACCAAGTACCAAAGCAAAGAGCAGAAAGCACAGTCTGAGCTATCCCTGTGCCATAAATCAAAGCAGTAAACATTAACTGTGTTGGGCTGCAGCAGGAATTAGGATTCCAAGGGGATACAGTTGAGAGCAGGGCTGCAGTGCTGTGCCCCACGCTGCACAGCTCACACTGCCCCCTTACCTGATGAAGTAATCTCTTCCATCTCTGTTAGCCGTCATCTCCCATCCATAAGGTGTCCCCTGGTTCAAGCTCCAGGTCCCTGAAGGGTGAGGCCAGCCTGAAGATTTATTCCTGTGGCTGCAATTTTGGAAAATGTGGAAGAGAAAAGAGAGGGAAAAAAAAAGTTATTTCTCTCTTGTACTTCATATGATTCACTTGACATCCGAGTACTTTCATAGTTGTGAAATACAGAGTCAAAACCCAGGCAAGGAACAGAGGTTAGCAGATCTATTTACATTTAGGATATTCTTTCAGTCGCTAGAAAGATACGCTGTCATTTCTAACAGTCTGAGTTCAAACCTTTGGTTGGTGAATTTGTCATTCTCCCTCATTCCCACATACACAGTGCTAATTTTCAGTCTTTTTTAATAAAAGGAACAGGAAGCATTTTCATTCACCACCATTCCTTGTTCAAATGCCAGCTCTCAGCACAGTTTTAGGGAAAAAAACCAAAATCAAACCAAACCACCCACTACATCACTGCAGATCAAACACACAGTGCAACACCTGGCATGAGAAGGAGCATCAACCTTCTCTCTGTTAGCAAACCATTTTATTGCTTCTTGTGCTGGAATGAGGGAAGGCCATGACACTGCTGCATAACATGCTAAATTGACTGAATATGTGAATCTCCTTGACTTGATCATTATCCATTAAGCTCTCCCACCAAATAACCTTTAAAAGGCTGCAGCATCTCTTAGCCCACACACTGTTTTATCCCACTGCTCCAGCACTCTCTGCTAGTATTCCCACTCCCAAAGAAGGGCCCAGCAGCACTCCCAAGTGACAGTGTTTCCCCAGTAATCTGAAATATTTTGTGAGGTACTGACTCTACACAAAAAAAGATTCAGCTAGCAAGGATCCACCATAGTTTCCCACAGGAATACCCAACGTCTGCACACATGCTTTTCCCCTCACTTGCAGGGATTAAGCTAGACGTTACTGCACATTCCTATTTTCTCCTGTGGAACTAAGAGGTTCAGAGGACAACAAACAAGTCTCTTAGCAAAATTAGTCAAGCCATTAATGTCTATGTGCAATCTGAAAAAGGGAAAGAGCAGGAAGAAGAGGCAGGGCAACCAAAAAAGCTAAAGGCCAGCTAAGGGCTTGTGACAGGCAAACAGGAATGAGTACCCAACACTGAATAAAATCTGAAATTTTGACATGAAAACCAAAATCACACAAAATAAGAGCATGTTTTGAATTAGTTGTCTTCCCCATTTTTGTCTTTCTCCACCCATCAAATATATTACAGCTTAGTTTTATGTGCTAGATTTATTTAAATTCAAATAGTAGCAAGGAATTTATTTCCTCTTGCCACAGATAGAGACATAAGAAATTCTTTTCTTTAGAGAAACAGAGCACAATGTAACCTGACAAACACTTCTGAAGGAACAGAATTGGTCTCCACAGACAACTCAACAAGTGATTGTAAACTGCTAAATTCAATGAAGTTGTGCATAGTTAATCTTTCCCAAAGGAGGAATGTATCATTAAAAACAAACTAGCTGCTCAGCCCTCCCCCTTCATTTCAAGGATTAATCACAATATGGTGCTTCAAAATACAATTTACATGTAAAGTAGAGCATTACAATGGAATGCTAGGTATCGTTTGGTTTATCAATTACATTAAGTACTCTAGATAGAGGAGGAGTAGAAAAACATTTCTGTAACCATATTCAAACACTGGTATTTGCCATAAGGCACGGCTTAAATCTAATATTGAAAATGCTTGAACCCTTAAAAAATTAGTTCTTCAAGGCTAATCAAACACATAAATGTCAGATATGCTACACTACCACAGATAAATGCAACCAGTCCATTTCTGATCCAAGGAATTGATTAGAAAATAGTCATACAAGGAACAAATCCAATACACTTTCAACACCCTCTCATGCAGTTTCTTGTTAAGCTGAGCACAAACATTCCTTTTTCTCCATATGCTTGGGAGACAAAGAAAGGGCCCCTCCCTTCTTTGACAGGAGCCACTCTACAATGTGAGAATGTCAGCTTAACTACATCTACAGACTTCAAATAATACTTTAGAGTATTTGGAATCCTAACCACTGCAGTTAACTAAATACAGTACAACGTAACCTTTTTTATCAACACTGTATAAATGGATACCCATCCATTCAACAGTTTTCATTTTAATTAGATGTGTTTCACAAATCCTGTGCTATAGTTTCACCATCTGTTAAATGGATACAGTGACATTTAAATTCTCAAGTAAAGTACATCAAACTATCAGATAATTTGTAGGAGCATAGGACAGTGATGATGATCAATATTGTAACTCTCTGCATTCAAATTAAGGCCTCATCTTTGAAAGGATTATAGTATTAGTGAATTTTAAGGTGCATCTAATTCCCTTGAAAGCTTTCTTTGAGCCCTTAAAACATTAATGGTGTCAGAACCATATCATATACGACAGGTAACAACTGTCCTACTTAACTATAAATATGTCTACATCTGATCTACTCCTCCAGACTTTTATAAAATCAGTGGGATACAAATTAGCACTTGAGACACTGTATGCACCTACATTAGATGTGTGCAAATTCACAGTGGCTCCACAGGGAAAAAAGACATAATTTTTCCTGCAGCTATTGTGCAATTCAATAATAAACACTCACATCATAACAATAAAGCAAGTTCTTTACTCTCAGAGGTGACTAGGATTCACAGCTGCCTGTACAGTCCGGAAAAAGGAGCAAGTGAACTGCATTTTTTTCTACACCTCCCTTCCCTTGTTGAATATAATTCTGCTTGTCTGCAAGAATTCTCTTCAGTGGCCACTATGAAGGGCAAAAGATGGCAAAGAGGAATAATGCCAGGAATGATAAGCAGGTCAGGCATTTCACTTGGGGGAAGAACAAAGTCATCTTGGTAATCTTTAAGTCCAGAGGATGCCTTAGTGGTGAGGAAGATCATCAGGCCCTGGGAGATCCCAGTCCAAATCCTACCTCCATGCTGATGATCTTGGATAAATCCCTCAGCCCACTGATCACCACTTGCCATTTCCTTCCTGTGCAGGCAAAGGAGGAGCACACCAAGACTGCCTAGATTTATGGCACTTACAAAGGGCAAAAAGACAAAGAAAATGCACCTTCTACTTCAGCAAGCCTGGCTGCCTCTGCAGCACTGGCACTGCTGTTACTCCCTGCCTGCTATCCATCACCCTGCCTGCTTGCTCATGGCAATGGAGAGCCTGGCTGCTGGAGAGCCTTTAGGAGCACAGCTCTTGGGTGTCAAACTTCACTGTGAAAGCTAGGCCAGCACCATGCCAGCAGGGGTCTGAAAAAGGCAGATTAGCTAAAACATCCCTCAACCTGCTTTTTGCTATTCCTACTGCAGAAATATAAAACCTGATCTCTCTGAATTCCCCAACATTAAACAATCAGTTCATTAAATCACTGAAGTGGTGATTACTGAAGTGGTGTGTAAGGGAATCAATGTGTCCTGTGGAGGGACATTCTGATTGATAATGCAATAGCTCTGCCATAGCAAACACCTTCAGGTCAGCCTTTTTTCTGCCCTGTGCTTGAGTAATGACCTGAAGCATGAGATCATATGTAAAGTCTCCTGCACTGTACCAGTGATATGCTCTTTATGTGATATGCGGAACACACTCAGCATAAACCATGCCTTAACAAGAAGTGCAAATCTGTAGCATTATCCACTTCTTTTTTAAAGATCAAAACTAGAACAGTTTGAATTTTTAAAGCATACTATTAAAGCCTAATGTCCAGAGCAGTTCAGATAGCATGAATAATGAACACAGAAAGCAACAGCATTTCTTCTTTCAAACATGGAAAAAATAAATGTTTAAATAGGTTGAAAAATTCAATTTAAAAAAATAGTATCTACAGACAACAAGTATGTAATATTGCCCCAAACTGGCTTTTTTAACCAGCAGTTGGAGATTCCTCTCAATAGGTCTTTGCTATAGAAATCTTGACAGACTTTTTAACTGTGCCACCTCTATAGCCCAAGCCTGTAAATTCTGTTATAAATATAGTTCTTCCCTGAACTAGTGGAAATTAAGCTCTCAGGCTGTAATTTTAAAACAGCATAAACTGGCACTGACACAAAAGCATTCCCATTTTCCCAGCATCTCATACTCCACATCACAGTTGCTCCTGTGCCAATGAAAGTAAATTGGTTCACCTTAAAATTAGCAGCTATTTTTTTTCCATTCAGATTCATCTCTGCTTACTTCATGGCCTCACAGATGGTCACATGGCAGCAAAAATAAATGGTAGAACTGCATTCTTCAGAGAGTTCTTAGGTAAAGCACTCAGTTAAATTGAATATCCCAATTGTATTTAGCACGTTTAATGTCTAATGGGGCCCAACACTCAGTACGCAGTTGGAGCATGTCTTCCAAAATGTTCCCAAAGCAGCTCCCCTTGAAAACTCCCCCTCAACACAACTACAAAAAAAAAACCCTTAGCTTTTTTTTTCCCTCTGCCTTATTTTCTCCCAGTGTTGCTTTTAGTTAATATCTGTTGACTCACAGCACAGGCTATCAAAAACTGAAATTATCCACAGAGTTTCTGACAAAAATCTTCATAATTGTTTAAAATCTCTGTATGTGGAACCATATGGAGCCCTATGATTTTCCCAAATATAAATAATTTGAAATATTAATATTCTATGCATACTTTCTCTTTAGATATTAGTAACTTTTTAAGCACCTACCTTGGCTTTCCTCAGTTGGATTAAAATAGTGGAAGGATTATATTCTAATGTTGTTTTATAGCAAGCCCTTGAACCACTGCAGCTGTGGTGAATGGCTGAAATTACAGAATGTTTATTATGGGGATTCATTCACATTATAATGTTGTGTTTACCATTTGGATATTCTATGTCCTGGAATCATCTTGTTCAACATCTTGATGTTTCTCATAGTACCCCCTCACACACAGGAATTATTTTTTCCTGAAAGCACTGTCTGCAGGGGCAGCAGTGACTCACACAAGGCCGACCATGTAGCACAAGCAGCTCAGCGCTGCAAATGGAGTAACAGTGTCAATACGCTGGCTTCCTTTACACATATTAATATTTACATGAAGAAAAAACTTCAACATTTTGAGTTTTGCCACATAGCCTGGCTTCATTTCAACTCTCCATTGGTACAAAAGCCAGTTCTCTGCTTCCCACATGCCAATACACAGGGCAGTCCCTCTCCTACCCATCATAAATGAAAGACATCCTGCACAAAAGCCACACTGCACTCCCAGAGTTGCTTATGGAGGACACACATCTCCACAGCACAGAGGCAATTCTAGCCACAACAATCCCAAGGAGGTACAGAGGGAAACACTAGAGATAAAACATTTTGTATTATGTGTTTTAAAAAGTAAGAGCACCAGACCTGAAGTATCTGCAGGGCATGTCTATCCGCAAATAGGAAACATTATTGTGACACAAGTGGAGTTCAGTAACCATCTCTCTATGATATTTAATCTTGCACTGCCTCAGGAATGAAACCCTTCTTTCTCAATCCAGTTCGCACCCTCTCCTGTCCCAGAAGACTACTGCAATACTTTTACCTCCATCATACCACTTTAACTTGAAAAAATGAGAAATGAAAGTTTTAAAGAATCTGTAGAGATACTATCAAAATCAATCATCATGCCCTGCTACTGAAACTCTCCTGAGGGGCACACAGACATGATGGACAACAGTTTCTGGATACAAGATCAAGGACACTGAAAGACTTCTTGTCTTTGAAGAGATGAGTCCTATAAACCCCCGGAGAAGTAGTCCTGCCAGAAACTCAAAAGAAGAAAATTAACTGCCCCAGACACCTTCTGCTGTAGTAAAAAACTTAATTCATACCGAGTCTCTTATTACTAAATCATTTCAGTATAGAAGGGAACCTGAATGACTTGAGATATCCTTCATCTTCTACAACCCACATGCTTTCAAATCTTTTGATGGGTAAGAAAGCAGAAGGGTTTTAGTCCTCATCTAAATGTGTTCTATTTTTGAACTTTTGTATGTCAGTTAAAAGAAATTTGATGAGTATCTTCCCACAAATGACTTTAGAGTTTCAAGCTTGTAATTCACCAATCATCAGAGGTAGAATTGTTGTCCAAGACTGCCTTTCCTATTTGATCATAAGAAGGAAATGCTAGAAAAATATTTTTGCCCTTTGAAACCTGTCATTCTCAATAATTTTGCAACACAGCCATGCTCTAGTCAAAGGTAGAATAAGACTGCTGTATTCTACACAGTTGCCTGAAAATTTTCTCCCTGAATCATGCATCCTTAGGAAAATGCAAATGCTATTCAGAAAAGAAAGGCATTCACCTTTCTTGTACCTTGGGTTAGTTTTTTCTATTTTCCTAGTAAGGTCTATGAATAAAGGCAGGCTGCCTGCACCAGTTGATCAGAAATTGTCTCCAGTTCAAAAGTTTTTCTTTCTTAGGCATTAACTACTCCCCAAACACTGGCTGAAGCAAAAAAATTCCAAACTTTTTTTGTCCTGTTCCCACTTTCCACCACAGATGCTCTGAACTATTCACAATTTCACCAAGTACCACTCATTCTTACTCCAAACAGAAAAGGATGCTAAAGGCTTCACTCGACCTTTAAATCCTTTGGGGGACCAGAGGAAACCTCAAGTACAACTCAAAAATTCATACTGAACTCCTCTATGGCAATTCATGATTGTAGAGAAGCTAGGTTTCTAGAAAACCCCATCAGACTGTTTTTGTCATAGATTTTATTATCTTCCATCTCCTCAGTGCCTAGATTTTTTCTAAATGGCAGCCTATGCCTAGAGAACAGAAGACCCTCCAATGAATAATGAATTCCTCCTCCAGAAGTCACTGCTTCTGCTGCCAGTCATGAGACAACAAGGGTCCATGCTGTGTAGCTGATCTGAAAGGTAGGGGATCCAATCCCTTTTACCAGGGATTCCATGGGAAACACTCCATGTCAGCTCTCCCGCCACAGAAGCAGGAAATACAGCAGCAGGTACCCATCACTTCTTCAGGGAAAAAGAGGGCAGTTCCTCATGGCCAGAAAAGTCTATTTGTAGACTTTGTGAGCCACTCACAGGCTCCAAACACTTCAGCATCAATTCCAGACTCCTGTCTGTATCACAGGCAGTACAGAACAATGAAGAACAAAACCACTGGATTTTCAAAATGTGCACTGTACCCATTACACACCTCACTGTACAAGGAATGGTTCCTCTCAGTCTGAAACTACAACAACATAATGTTACCTCCAAACAAACTTTGTTCTAGGGATCTATGTGTAGAACATTTTTCACCAAGTATCTTCCAAAATTTTATTTTTCTTTCCTCTCTCTTCTCTAACTGCTATGTGCAAAGACACAAGTAACCAAACAGCACAGTGAAGTACCTATGGAACATGTTTGTTTCAGTTAGATAGAAAGCTCCTCAGAATTCAGTGGTGGCTGCTCAAAGAGCCACTGTTGTCCTCTGTGGACCCATAACTACCGAAGGTACAGGCAGGACATTGGGACAAGGTATGAAACAAACCTTGGGAGGCAATGCTGGACTGTTCCAGTCACTAACAACCTCCACATGCCTTGGAAAAGGGACAAGGCAAAGGGCTTGTCATCCCTTGAGGTGCCTTGCCTCCCCCAGAATACTTCCTTTCTTTGATTCCACAAGAAGTTATAAACTCTTTCTCACTGACAGAGCTGTTTCTTGCACTGCCCTGTTCCATGTAAGTTGAGTCTTCCCTTTTAGCAAAAATTGTGCATGTACTCTGATTCTCCACAGTCATTGCTGCCCAGTTAATGCACTTTCATGTCTGCTGTTTGGTTTGTTCTGGGTTTTATTTGGTTGGTTGGTTGGTTTCATGGGCTTCTTAAAATATCTGATACAGGTCACATTTTTCCTTTGCCTGTCTCTTCTCACTCTATGTTTTACATCCATTATTATTACAGATGTGCCCCCATTTCATAGAAAACAAAAGTGTCCATCATATTTTCTGTTAGACTGCCAGGACTTTTCATTTAAAGCATGCTGACCCCATCCAAGTCCTGAAGGAATTGCTTTCACCTCCAGAATTTTGTATTGCTAAAGCCAGAAATTACCCAAAGCAGCAAGTAATGGTGGGGACTTGGATGTCTGTGAAAGGCTCTTTGACATTCTGTTCTATAGGATGCTTTAGCTTCATGCTAATGTGAGCTAGTAAGTGAAAGTCTCTAAAAGCTGATGTGTGAGAGATGTATTTCTCTGTTTTAATGGGGATTTCGACCTTAGGCTTTCTCGGGCCTACTCAGTATTTCAGGAGAAAAAAAAATCAAAAAAACTAATGAAAGCATATGAAGCATATTTGTCTCTCTCATTTAGTAAATGGAGTATTGATATTTATTTCTAAATCTTCTGAAAAACCTTTTAAAATTTTTTTCCTCCCTCAACTTAGTACATGCAGGAAATCTTACCATATGATATGCAGCATACCCCCACACCAGGCACCAAATTAATTATTCATAAAATGTGATCCCTGACAAAATCACAACTATTATCATATGCTGAATTTTATCTCACATATGATTTTTAGGGGTTTTTTTTCCTTGCTTTAAAGTGTTGTTACTTCTATTCTCAATGAACATTTGTCCTCTTACCAGTTTTGCAGTAACATGCAGCCCTGACTCACCGCTGTGTTTCAGGTAAAGTTCAGGAATTTTGCCATTTCTGCCTTATGATAAAAATGTCCCATAAAGCCTCTGATAGAAATGCAGTCTAGCTCATCAACTGCATTGCTACTAATAATGAGAGTTTATGGTAGGAGAGAGTAGAGCATTGCAAACACAATGCTGTAAAGTATCTTAAATAAAAATAACAGTATAGCATATAATTTCTTACCACCTCTTACACAACTGTCCATTTTATGCCATAAAAATTTGAGGTGTATATAGTTATTAAAATTCAATTATGCACACAGCATTTGGAAAAGCTAAAGGGAATCTCATTTTTCTGCATAGTAAATTTCAAATTATCTTCAATACCTTTATATAAATACAATCTGCCTGCTGTGAGAAAAATGGACAATCATACACTAGAAAGAGCAGCTCAGAAAAATTTCAAGCACTTTTTGGTAAATTATTTCTATTTCTGTAAAGATATCGCCCATGTTTCAGGCCTGTGGTCACCTGGAAATTCTTCATGGCATACTGTTGCTGGAAGGTGACATTTTAGTCTGTAGGAGAACGACCTTGCATTAGAAGCATGAAGTGAATTGCCAAAAAGGAAACAAAATTGCTTTTGTAAACCTGGATTAAAGCCTAACTTCCTACTGCTTGGTTTTGGTAGGAGGTCTTTCTACATCTCAAGATGAGCTCCATCAGCAAAATAGTAGAAGATCTGGCTGGATCTTAAGAGAAGAGTACTGCAGAGAAAAGAGAAGAGTGAGAACATCCTCATATTTACCAGTTCTTCAGATTTCTCCTATGACTTAATCTCCCCCCTTTCAATTTCTTGGGAAATAAAATGAAATGGCCAATAAATTACATAAAGGTAGCCTATCTTAAATATATTTTGGTAACTGAAATTAAACCAATGCTATCCTCTTTGTTTTGGAGGTGAAAGAAAAGTATATTTTAAATATTTTCCCTACACAGAAATCCAGCAATTAGAAGCATCACTGCACATTGATTATAGAAGAAGTTCTGAGAGCTAAAGGGTCATCTCCTTACAAAACACATTTAATGACCTTGAAATGAGATGCAGCCACTTACCACTGGCTGAGTTTGCTTTCCATAAACAGCATTTCCCATTCAAAAATCTTAATTACCAAACTAATCAGTCTGCTAGGCTTAAATCTAATTTAAAATACTATATACAAGAACATGATTGGAGTTCAAGGTATTTTTTTCTAATTTGTAGATTAAAAATACCCCAAAAGCTCAATATTCCACTTGCCTTTAAACCAAAATTCTCAAAACTGGGAATATATGATAAAATAGCCATCCTGCTACTAAAAGGGTAACACCACTAGGCATTTTTCTATACTTCACTCCCCAGCGAAGTTTCAAAGACTTTCAGAAAAGGACCAGATAAATTGTGTGCTGAGCAATCTGCTTACATTCTCAAAATATATGCAGAAAAGTCTGTGTTTCTACTGCTATCATGCTACGAGGCTGGGATTTTTTAATTCTTTTCTTTGAGTTCCTTTGTATTTTTCCATAGAGAAAATTATGGTTTATATGGCAACATACTGAGAAATATTGCTAGTAAAGGACATGTTATGTAGTAGTCAGACATTTTCACCAGTGGTAAGAAGCCTGCATCCAGACAGGAGGTTATTTAAAGCACTCTAAACAACACAAAAATCTGAAGCAGTTTCATTCTTAGGAAATTACCACTTGGCATGTTGTGCTGCAGAATTATGTCACAAACCAAGGCACGTGTAAAACCTTAACAAATGAGAAAGAATAATTCAGGAGTGGGGTGTTAAAACTTTTTCCTTAGTCTTAGTGACTTCATGAAGTGTGAGCCAATAAAGTGGAACCAAAGTCTCATGTTTCAAATTTATTTTAGAGCTTACAAACTTAAGGGCAAGTGCACTACTTAACTATATGCATCAACAGAATATGAGGTGCCTTGAAAACTAACTAACACAACTTATTGAAGATCTGAAGCTGTGCAGATCCAATACAAAACTGGAGACAAATGATCTCAGAACATTCATCCCCTCAACAGATCCCAGGCCAAACTACAGGGGAGCTTAGAAGAAGGTGGGCAAAACATCCATCCATAAGTGACAGAGGCAGATTCCCATGACAATTGATCTGGACATTTGCTCAGGAGTTATTTTCAAAATATTTTTCCTGCATTCTCTACTGGTTAACATACACGTCTTCCTGAAATTCCAAGGAAATGACTGCTTTCCACACAAGAAGCTACAAATGTGTAAAGTTGCAAAAGAAGGACAGGAGACAAAGGAATAAATTTCTTGGTTGCAAATGAAAAAAAAAAAGAAAAAAAAAAACAGAACGAAGGCAAACTTAAATCTCTGACAAGAGCCCCCTCTATCCCAGAAAACCATAACAAGGAGCACCAACAACATTAATCTTCTCTGTCAATTTAAAATCACTTTTTACCCATTACTCAGTTTACAGTACACTTGGTGAAGTCAATGACTGCACCATTTCCTTTTGCCTGCCTTTAAGATTAGCAGCAAGGCTTACAGTTTAGCTTGAATGGTGTTTCTAGTACCAGCTGCCCAAACCACGTGTCTGTCTGCCATTTTCATGTTACACAATGACCAGCAAAAGCTCTTGCTGAGCTCTGAGGCAGCAGTGTTCATACTCCAATAGCAGCCTACACACACACGTCACAGAATCACAGGGCAACTCTGTTTGGAAGGGACCTCACAAGGCCAGATCCTCCAATTTCCCACTCAAAAAAATCAGCATAAAAAATATGAAAAATAGGTATTACAATAAAAACTAAGTTGCCTGGAATTACATACTTTATATGCCTATACCATTAATCACAAAGCAAAAGACAGAAAAAGCAAAATTTGCTGCTTCTATTCTTTCCTGTTTTTTGGCTTGTATCCTGTTCTTTCCCCATCAGTGTTTCCTAACCCAGTGATTTTTAAACATAAAGTCTGGAAACAAAAACCTGTAACACAAAATGCATGTTTTTTCTTTAATTTGATTTATGACCTGAAAAACATTCTGAAGGCAGACATTACTTTTACAACCAAAAGAGAAAATATAATTGTGAAATGTTGCTGCATAAAAAACTCCTGAATACCAAGGCTCCAGCTATCTAAATCCCTAATATCTTATGATGTTAATCCATCTCGGTAAACAGACTTATAAATATCTTCTCATAGCAGGCTCTTAGAAATGAAATTACACATACACACAGGAAAAAAAACAACAAACCATAACCTAAATCTTTCCTCCTCCAATTTTCACCAGTCCTTGGTTATAAGCCATGGTAGGAGTTTGGGCACATATGCTCGTGTATATTCTGGCAAGCTACAACTGCATTGCTACTGGGACAGCTACTAGAAAGTCCCCAAAAATCTCAGCTCTCTGCAAGTGATAGCTAATGAAAATTATACAGACAGAGGTACAGCCAGCTGAGCTAACCTACTTACAGCCACTGACAAGCAGCTTCCTTAAAGATCTTGGAGGAGAAAATTGAACTTTCCCTGCAGAAAGAAAACTAGAGGGACATTGCAACTTACACAGGTTTAATGTCGTTCTCTGACACAAGGCTGTACTGCTTCTGGCTGTTTTCCTACAGCAATATAGATGAATCTGTTTGCAGGTTGTAACTGCACGTTACTCCAGTCAAGGAGTGCACCTACACACACATTCAGATGGAGTCCAGCTCCTTGATATCGCGCATTCTCTAAATTTGCAGTTCTCAGAGCTTGCAATTACTTGCATTGCTAAGAGAAATGAAATTAGGCACAGTATCAATACAGGAAAATCTGAGTGAGAGATACAGAAACACTAAAGTTTAACAGTCAATGCAATTCTGAAATGACCTTCTGTGTTTTCAGTGCAGAAACTGCTTGGAGTCATCCAGCCACACGTGGGTTTAATACATTTAAGGGCGGATATATGCATTGTTCCACCTACTATTTTATTGTTTCCCAAGAACTTCACAACATAGTCCATAAACTAGGTCCCCTCATACCAACAGGGAATGAAAGAGATATGTTCAATTGAACTGGCCCCAACATCAGCACGAGATGTATTGTGTCAGGCTTTCATGAGACAGTCTCAGAACAACAGATATTCTGGAACTGGTGAGCTGAAGGTTTAAAAATTATTCAATGAGTACATGTGATTTTCACAAGAAAAAAAATGTGTCATCTTTCTGAGTTGCAAGAAAGAAGACAGAAAAAGAAGAAAAATGGTAATTTGTGCATTCCCCTTCACTTTTAGGAATATGATGAATACAAAATGCAGGAAGATTTGGGAAGAGGGAGTAAACAAAATTGCTCTCCTCTTGCCGCCCTGTATAATACAGCAAAAGGTGAAGCCCTGACAGAAGAAGGATCAGAAGACCTATGTCAGACTATAAGAAGCCTTGGGTGCCAATGGGAGGTTGAGGGAGTCCGTTTTATCCAGGAAAGATAGAAAAACAATAGAATGTTTACTGATGTTTACAACAAAGAATGGATACTGATGGTCTGACCCAAAATGGTTTGAGCCCAGCTTCTTTGTCACGTCCCTTACAGTGGGAAGCAGCCAAATTCAGGGAAGAAGCAAGCAGCATTCTAAATTAATTTTTTCCCCAGCTGTGATTATTAAATTACTTAATCCCTTCTTTTACAAAAGCCATTAGATAACAGATCATTGTTGTAACCTGTGCATTTTTGTCTTGCACAAACATATCTTATACTTGAGACAGTGACTGCAGACAGAAGCAACTGAGAAAACTCTTACCAAGTTTGGTTTGAGAGCCATACATTAACTTTTACCCTTTTGCACTCCCTCCTCCAGCACTGCAAATTCTTTTAGAAATAGATTCTTTCCTTGACAGGATAAAGTAAACCAATTCTGCCAGCCTAAAGTCTTGGCTGTGGTAAGATGAGTGTAAAGGGACTTAGCATATACTGAGCCTTCTGCTGCTTTAGCCACTGGAAAGCACTACTAGCTCAGCAGCCAGCCTCCAGGTTTCCAGTCAGCCAGCCACTTGCAGTGTTTCACACCCCAAGAAACAGTCCTGGAGGATGCCAGAGCCTATTTGGAATGAACACTAAGTGCTGCTGTTCCACTGCCTTTGCTAGCATGCTTTACCCCAAGCAACAGGTCAGCAGGCTGATTTTATCATCCACCACTCCATTATACTTCACAGAGCTATTTTTATTTCCTCAATGTATTAACTCCCCCACCCATTTTCTGAAGCACAGAGCCAGAACTTGACAGCTTAATTTCTGTAAAGACACTCGGAAATGCTACATGTGTTCATAAGGGCCTAGATATTTATAAAACTGGCAAAAAAAGTGCCCAGTAACAGGAGTTATTTACTGTGATATTTTCTGTGATTCTACTGAAGCCCACCTGAACCTTTAGATGCTTCAATATCCTTAAAAACCTGACTGCAGTGATTTACAATGGTAAATCTAAGTTCAAAACAACCTAGGTTCAGGTTTTATAAGCAGGCTATCAAGTTTAAGTTAACTTGAGACTGTCTTAGGCATTATTAAAATAAATTAGTATGTCAACAAACACAGTATTGGTGAAATTAGTTATTTTATTTTAAAGGTCATATCTTAACACATTTTAATCTTCTATCTATCACCAACCCCAACAAAAGAATAAATTTAAATACGCCTAGGTTTTTGACATTAAAGTTGTTATTCTAATTTTTAATTCAAATAAGAGACTTATACTTTGTTCCCAAATAACAATATGCTGGATTTGAAAATTCACTTTGGAGGACAGTACTTACACATGAGGACTATGGCTTCACAATACTATTACTGAAGATAAACAGAAATTCTAATCCTACTTAAGATGCCAAAACTTTTACTACTAACTTTAGTAGGGTCAGGTTTTCATTTCTGCATATGACCAACAGCAAACACTAGTACCTAACTGTGGGGCTGCTGACCCCCACAGCACAACTGGTGGTCTTGTTTTCCCCAAGCAGGCAGGTTCCTGCAGCTCTGGACAGGTGTGAGCTCAGACAGCAGCACTCGAGTGCAGCACATGCCCAGAAACGTTCCTGTCCACATCAGCATCTCACCAGCTCAAAATTAGCTCCACAGAACTGACAGCACAAAGAAACAACACAGGGTGGTTTGGACGGTAAATATTTACTGACTGTCAGCTTAGATTGCAACAGCCTTAACTCTGCTGCTGGGTTAAACACAGTTGAGTCAGAGTCCTGAAGACACATCTGGGAGGATACACTTTTTTACCCCCCCATACTGTTCCCTAGAAGCAAATATCTAGGAGAGAGTTCCGAAAATAAATCCGTTTTCTTGTTTTCTTAAGTCACAACACAGCAATTATTTCCTTTTACCTACTCTGTCAGAGCAGACAGACATGTAGGCATCTTTGAAATCCAAGGAGGCAGCAAACAATGTTTTTTAAACTGGTCTTTGTGATCTACTGGGTCATTAATACAGACATTTTGAAGTCTACAAGTTTACAGGACTTATCCTGACAAAATACGTAAACATGATTTATTTACCTATTTTTCTACCAAATGTTACATTTGCAAAATTATTTTATATTCTTTACCCATTTTATGATCAAATGAGGAACAGCATATCTAAATGCAAGTAAAAAGGAGAAAAAGAAGACCTGCAAATATATATACATACAGATATATATATATATACACACACACACATATGTAATGTATGCATGGAGCATTAGAACTACACATCATACAAAGTAATTTGCTTTCCCACCAAGTTTCATTTTACCTGTGTGCTTGTAGCATTTTTTCCTCACCCAGTTTTGTTGTCTTAGAGCTAGGACCTCTGATTTTATTACAAGTTTAATTATTTTGTCTTCTAATTAAACTTACTGGAATCTTACTATTTTATGGCAACTTTGATTCAGATATAAAAAGAAGTTTCCTGTACTTAAAGTGGAGAAGGAAGATTTTTAGCTATGAAATGTTGAGGCAGAAGAGGAATTGCATAAAAACTTTTATATAAGTCCTGCCATCCTGATTTTGTCTGGGAAAGAGTTAATTTTACTCTTAGACACCTATTCCTGAGAGATCTGACAGATATTTGTCTTTCCATATTTATTCTTAACCACATTTTTAAAAATCTATTTCTACTGCACCAAATCACAAACTAAAAAAAAAAAAAGTCTTTCTACATTTTGTTTATAGAGGGACAGGAAATGAAGTATGCTGCTTCTTTTCCTAAAAGCTGTAAGAGGTTTAGCATAAATCTTACAGAAGATATACAATTTCAAGTATACAATAAGAAAGCATTAGTGTCCAAATATGCATCACTTACATAGCAACTGAAAAATATAACGACAGAATAAAATTGAAGGAGAAATAATTCAAGTTAATAAGTCTGGACACTCTCTTCTTTTTAGCATTATGTTGCTCAAGACTCCTTTTTTCCCAATACATGTACAAAGGTACTGTGTAACTGAGTACCTCGTTACCAGAGCACTCACTTGTGTTTCTCTGCTGTCATTTCTCTGTGCCCTGGCCAGTGCCTGCCATGAAACACAGCACAGCTGGAGATGGCCTTCCTTTGGCTGCATCCTTCTAAGGCTCCCAACAGCCTGGCTCCAGGGAGAGCAAGGCAGGACAGTCCTTCCAACCTCTCTGCTTCTCCTTCAAAAGGCTTCTCTGCTACGAGCCCTACAGGGTGACGAGAGTCATGTCAGCTATGGGCTGAGCCCTACCTGAGGGTGGAAAGAAGTGGAGCGAGGCACAGTGGAAAGCTTCAGCTCTGAAGGAGTTCACTTCAGTGCTGAGAACTTTCATCCTCACAAAAGCCAAACATGAGTTTGTGTTTGGCAGTATTGGGTTTAAATTAAATTAAAATGTCTCCCACCCAGCTCTGGTCTCTGTGGTACCATCCTTTGTTAAAGGCTTGTGCATTAGGCTATAAGCATGAAATATTTTCTGTCCTTGAATCTAGCCCTGAGCCCCATTACTAAGCTTTGAGCTGTCTTTACCATCACAAAAACTGTTCCCTTGCTGCCAGTCCTCAGGGCCTGTCTCTCTAGAGCTGCAGCAAGGTGCTGTAGTTAGACCTAGCATGGTCTGTTACAGCTTGTGCTTGGGGACTGCCCTAAATCAATCACAAAAATGTCACCAGCAAAGAGATCAAACTTTAATATTGCTTTTTACAGCACATTCCCTTTTATCTGTTAAGAAGAGGATGCTGCTCAGTTCTCTTCAGTCTCGTCTCCCAGTTCCTCAGGAGTTTATAAAACCCTCTTATGATTTTCTTTTGTTGTTGCTGCCATTGCATTTTTCTCCACCTTCCCCCCACCAAAAACCTCTGGGAAGGCAGCCATCAAACTCTTCCAGAGCTTGCTTTTTATAACTGCTCTACTTCCTCTTATATTTTCTTCTGTGTGTGCATCTGCGTGCACACCACCTGTATCTTTATTAATATTTATTCTCTTTTAAGGAGGAAAATGCTTCTCAATTTACTGGCATATTTACTTCATGTGCCTTGCTTCATACTGAGTCATAAAACATAAAACATTTTCTCCATTTGAACAATGCAAACTCAGTCTGACACCAAATTTCCCTTGTCACCCCTCTATGTCTTGCGTTACTCGCTCAGTGCACAAAACAATTTGCAGTTGCACAGATGCATAACACAATGATCCTTGAATACATTTTTTGGCTCTTGCATCCACCTTTCTTCTCCCTTCTTCACCCTGTAGCTTGACTACCATGTGCCCTGAAGAGCTGCTGAGCTCAGGGCTCCTTCCCTTGTCTCTACAGCTGGCTTTGGAAGCTGCGAAGTGGTGAGCAGAAGCATCGAGCCAGTCTGGAGCAAAGTCTGCACCATTCCTCTCTCTGTGAGGAAGTGCAGGCCCTTCCCTTGAGATACCAAGGGTGATGAGCAGGGAAAAAACAGATTAGTTCCAAGGCACAGCTCTTCCCCCAGCACTGCCCAAGGCACTGGAGCTAAACTCTTCCACTAAATACAAGCACATGCCTGGAGGCACAGTCTTGCTCTGTTTATATGCTTTATGAAGCTTTTTTTCCCCTACTGCAATCTTGGCTTCTTTCATAATGTTCTCAGTTGGTTTTATCTAAACCAATTTCTCCCTTTTTGCCACACTAATAATATTTGACTCAATCTCTCCTACTGACTCCTCACATAGCGATAACCATTCTCATACAGCAGGAACTAGGCATGCATTCATTTTATAATGCTCTTCTTCCTTGGGGAGTATCCCATGGATACATTTCATCATCTTTCTCCACCACTCCTCCACACTCCTCTCACCTCTTAGGTCAGGTTCAGCTGGAAAAGGCTGCTGCTTGTTTAGTCCCACTACTTGTCTGGGAAGCACAAATAGGACACCAGTTTAATCTGTGGCTGAGAAACAAGCAAAACAGGGCAAAAATGACTGCAAGGTAGGCAGATAACAAGGATAATTGTCCTCACTTTTTATTATAACATATTGAGTCAGTAGCTTTTCTTTACCTTGGAAGTAAACATGTGAGATGCATAAACAAAGAAGATGCCAGGAATGGAAATACACTGCTTTGGGAACACAACAACCAGCTTGAATCCTAAAATGGTCAGTGGAGTGAAATCCCAATGCTCTTTCTAAGTATGCCATTGGTTGCATCATTGGGTCACATTTCACCCCATATAAGAAAGAAATTTAATATTACCAGTTGTTGAGATACCTGGCAGAACACATATTGCTCCTACAAAGGCTAATCTGTTAAAATGTTTTTAACTCATTTACCTGGAAGCACTGGGCAGAGGAGAGAAACTAAATCCTCTATCAGCACACGAAAAAGCAGGAAAACAGCTTCTGCCAGAAAAATATCCAATTTGCACTTTCACTGAATCCAACACATTAGAAACGTCTCCCTGCCTCCTAGCACCAGCTTGGACGATCTAATTAGTTTAAAATCATTGGACCAAAGTTAATTAGAGAGAAAGAAAGAGGTGGGGGAATACACAGGTGTATCATACCCTCAGTTTGTATAGGAAGGGATGTAAAGCAAAATCCAATTAAACTAGTCCAAAATCTGGAGAACCCAAGGTCAGTAAGAGTCCCTGTTATGAACATGCATGTTTAGTAGCTTGCATCCTCATGACTGTGAGACACCCAGGTTCATTTTTCACTCCATTATCATAAGGGTTATAATTTCAGTCCCAAACACAACAAAATCCTGGGACCAGGGGTTGATTAACCAGGTGAAGAGCTGTCAGCTGAGAACCTGACCAGTGAAGCAATCCCCTTACATGAGGTACCACTGACCATCCCTGGACCACGGAGGCAAGCAAACCCCATGCCATGGGATCAAGAGTCACTGCTTGGGTCAGAGAAGGCTCAAGGAAAAGCCCCAAAACTTCTGATTTTAAAAGTATCAGGAAAGATTATTTTATCATTTATTTCCATTGTTACTAAGTGTCATTCTTTCAGGGTTAATATTCTTAATACCCTGAATTTATGTACTCTATTAGAACAAAGTAATTAAACAGTTTTTAATCTGCTTGGCAATAAAGGATGCATCAGGATCATTGAATCCAACTCCTGGCCAGCTGCAGCCCCAGTTTCACACAACATGCCTGAGAGTGTTGTCCAAATGCTTCTTGAATTCAGTCATATTTTTGAGATTTCTGCTCACGTGGTTTTATAAAGGACTCTGAAGAACACACTTTATTTCCATTTAGCAAGAAAGGCTCGGTGAAAGCTGAGTGGCACCAACAGTGATCTCCCTTCGTGGTGGTCACAAGGTGGTCTCTGGCAAGCCACGAGAGCTGTAGGAATTACAATAGGGATGGGGCATGGCCTGGACAACAACTGTCTAGGGGTGGAAGGCAATAAACTGGATGCAAAGTTTTGATACTGCATTAAAACAAAGGAGTGCACGTGTACAAATAAAACAAAACCGCCCCAAACACTTCCCAAGGAGCACAGACCTGTTCTTCCCTGACTGCCCACAGAGATGTTTCCACAAATATAAGGGCACTGAAGCACAGTGTTGCATTTGTAATTTCCTCTCAAATAGTCCACCTTAAGATAAGGATTATTTGTCTCATACTAGGTGAAATATTATTATTTCCAGATATGTCTTTTGATGTTTTCATCCTTCAGTTTGCTGCGTAGATCAGAAGTCCACTTTCAACAGTACCTCACCATATCAAATACAGTAACATCATTGTATTGCTTTCCAAAAAGGTACACAATTGAAACACCCTTGAGTCAATTCTCTTTTGATTACTTACAAAAGGCAGCTGCTTTAATATAAAAGCACTTTGAAGGATCTTTATTTTTTCTGTAAACACATATTTTTCTAATTGAGATTTTTAAAACCTTCTCTTCCAAAACTCTTCTTTCATCTGAAAATTATACCTAAAGCACACCTAAAGTGCATCAACCCCCCTGCCACCAGTCTGCAGCCCCAAATGTAGCTGCTGCCCTGAGCTGCATGAGCTCCTGCAGAGATGCTGCACAGTAAAAAAAAAAAAAAACAAAACAGTGCGAGCATGAAACATGAAATACCATCAACAAATTTTTCATTCCTAAGTTAAGGGAAACAGTTGAATGATGCACCAGAAGAGATATTAATCTTGGGCATTCTGTAATCTTCTCTGTCCTCAGAGTAGTAGTAAAGCAAGGAGACATTTTTCCTTGGAAAGGAATGACAAGCTGAAATATTCCTTCAGGCACCACATTCCTCATTTCACTTTTTATCAGACAGCAGGATTTATTTGGTTTAGCTGGGCCCAAACTTGTTATAGTGGCATCAGTGATAGAAATGAGAGGTGGGCAGTGAAAGAGAAATTACAAACCCCCTCCACATTATAATATAATTTGACTTAAAATGTACCCCCAACACCTTCCATAGGAGTTTAGGGTGGCAGGTGTTGTGACCTTCAGCAGATAGATGCATTTCTGATAAAATAAATAAATGATAATTAAATAATTACTTACAAGAACTCCAAAAGTTCTAAAGCACCTAATTATTTTGCATCTGACCAGATACCTTCTCATGTTTAAAATGAAGACCCAAAGGAGATAGATTTAAGCAGGGATAAAGAAGTACCAGGGCCCATAGCTTCCCCCTCACCCCTTCTTTTTTAATTTAAAATAAAAATGCATTCCTGAAGAAACATCTTATGTCAGATTTGTATCTACTGAGAAAACAGTGCAATGAGGGTCAATGGCTGGATGGGATCACTAGATGAATTAAAATGAAAAATGAGGGACACATTTAATCATTACAAAACAGGTAATTAGGGAATCAATTCGAGACATAAAATCAAACCTGAAGGTCATTAAAAAAACACATAGGTAAAACAGAAAACACAGGCTCTGTGAAGAAATCAATGAGTGCAATTTTTTAAACTGGGTAAGATGTCAAATTAAAAGATCGAAGTAACACAGAAACTTTACCAGGTGATTCATGACAGCTTAAACAAAAAGAAGATAAGATGATTTAAGACATTCTTAAGGTAGGTCAGCATGGACCAATGGAAAATAGGCCAGTCTTTGTTAGATGTAATCTGAGTAAAAATTTAACAACTGCACATCTGAAACATTTTGCAGCTCCCAGAATTAGTAGTTGGCTCGAGGGGAAGTATGAAAAAAACAGTGAATAGTAGGAAGAATTATTATTTCCCAATTAGAATATGGACCAGTCAAAAGGGAATAAAGGAGAAAAATGGAAGACAAATTGAAGTTCCACTGTGCTGTCAAAAAGAAATAGGCTTGACTAATCTTTGCTAAGCAAAACCCTTAGACAGGGAACATATAGAGAGGATATGATGGTGGAAGAGGAAGAAAATCCTCATTCAGTGAACTTTCAAATCTCAAACTATTTATATATCGTGAATCTTGATAAGCAATGCTGCAACATTTCTGTACAGAATCTTCCTCTTTCTAGGCACAGAGTTATAGAATGGCTTCAAATATAAACACCATACTCACGGACTATGGACTTTTCTCTCCATAAAATCTGTAACAAAATTTTAGAGGCTGCACGGAAGAATCCCAGGATTGCTTGTTCCCACATTGCCAAACTTCATCCACGGGCTACCAATAATCTGCCTTTTTTGAAGGACACAATAGATCTTGCCCACGCCCTTCTCATGCCACCAGAAAATTATCATCCAAAAAATTCATGTCAGATTTCTTCCAAGCTCTTCAGATCTGCCATGCAACCCCAAATTTTTCTAAATTGCTTTCTGCCTAGAAATCAGACAAACCCAGAGGATTAAACTCTACCTAGTATAAAGCAAACCAGTTGGAAGCCAAGAGACTTTGAATTGTATTATATAGCATAATGAAGCCTTTAATCTCAACACACAAACATTACCCATTACACAGAAACACATACAAGCTTGTGGATTTCCAGTCACTTTTTATAAAGTTATTTTATATTTTAAGCACAATAAATATTTTCAAGAAGGATGGTATTGACAACATTAGTGAATCTGGTTAAAAAGTGTAAGTTTATTCTTATAATTTTGCAAAAACATTTGTCAACTCATTGGAAAGCTTTCATAATATTCTTGCACTAGTTATTTCTTCCTGCTCTAAAATTACTGTCAAAATTCAGATGATCATATAAAAGACCTTGTGCCTCAGACTGCACTTATTCTTTGCTATTTTCACTAAATTTGGACAAAGCAACATAACGGGCATGAAAATAAACCAAGTGATGTGTCAAGACATGTGTCATGTCAACATTCTTTAGCTGAGTCTCAAACATTTCTACACTATTTTTGAATCAAAAATATTCTTTATTCAGATATGCAATACATTATCTTTTACCCTGAAATCAGTCAAAAAAATTCCTAGCAAAATAATATCATTTCATGCTAAATATTTTAAATTAAAAAAGGAAAAAATACAAATACAAAGCCCAAATAAAAGAGCAGTCTCATGTCTACAGACTGTCTACTGAATGACCCACTGCACCAATCAAAAGCAGCACAGACAAACCCACCATGCTTCATTTTCATCTTTAACTCTGACATCAGAAAGAAAACAACATCAAGACATGTGGCATCTCTGAGTTTGAAAGCTGCCACATGAGCATTGAATGAAATATGGGTATTTATTGCTAGGCATTTATTCCTGGCATATCTGGTAATTATGGAGATGAAGAAAACTTGTTCATTATCCAGTTCAGAGCAGCAGAGAGGAGAGAGGTCAGGTACATACTACACAAGACCCACAGCTTAGACCCCAACTGAAGTAACAGCCTAACTTTTAACATGTTAGATTTTGCAGAAAGAGAAAAAATAAAATACTTTCTCAGCTTCTGTCCACCATCTTACAAAAATTGCATTAAAATCAAGTTCTTACAAAGAACACTTTTTTTACAATACTGTACTCAGTTCTCCATTGTCTGTAGGACAAAAAAATTGAGATAATGTGATTACAATGAGACAAGAGAAAAATATCAGCCCGAAACAAACTGACCTATACAGTGGAAGTTCATATGTCTCATCAATGGCACAATGCATTCACAATCCAGAAGAAACTTATTCACGCAAATTAATAACCTTCTCTACTATATGTACATCACTATTTTTATGAAAAAATATTAAAAAAACCCCAATGCTGTCAACTGTTTAATAAGGATTTTGACTACATTTCTATACTGTCAATTAACTCATCATGGCAAGACTACTTCAAGAAGTTCAGGCCTTTCAAACACTTACAATTAAAAGAATATGAATGAAAGTATTTTTTCTCTAGGAAGCTTTCACTACACATACTTGTTTCTTGTCTTGTGTGATATTGTTGTCTAGTATCAAAAAGGTATTATTTATTTTGGGACAGTTTAACTTTTTTTCTGGTTCTAATGTAAGTTCTAGTAAAGGCAACAACTTCCTAATTTCTAGAGTTATGAAACTTTATGATTTCCAGGTGCAGCACCACTGAGGAAAGCAATTAGCCAAATTAATGCAATGTGTCATTACACACTCTTTCCTTATTAAAGAAATGCTATATAAAACCCCCTTGTAACACACATAAATCTCAGCTTCTTTTTCACATGAGGTGCAGAACCTGGAATACGTTGGCAATGATACAGGATTTTAAATAGGACAGCAAGTCAAGGAAAAAAATAATAATATGGAAAATACAGCTCTGGGCTGCATGACACTACTTTTTTTATAAAAAATAAACCAACAGTAATTATCAAAATGGTATGGTGAAAAGCCAACAGTCTTCATTGCTTAATATGTCTACATGAATAATTCAACATATCTTAAAATATCACACTGATTTTTTTTTTAATAAAGAGCAAGAAAGCATCAGAAATTTTTACAGTACAGATTCCCACATTCTTCTGGTAATACACTAGCTTTGACTATAAAGTCCTCAAGTGACATCTGGTTAATCTATTACAAAGATATTTTAGAGAACCAGAAAAACATTACCGCTTTTTTTTTTGCTTTTGATGAATCCTATTCCACAGTGATAACTTTAGTTTAATCTTATTTGAGGCCTATGTAAGAAAAGGTAGGCTGGCTGTTCATGTCTTTTATTTTTCTAAGTTGCAGTAATGTGGTTGTTTAATACAAGCAATTTCTTTTGCATGAGCTATGTTGCATTTACAATACAGCAATCAACATGCAGGTACACATCCAGCCTACTGATTTGGCATTGACCTATTTTTACTATTAAGAAATTCTTTGAGAAACTAGCCTTAATAAAAGAAGCCTTAAAACTGTAATCTCATGAGATTTCCTCTACTCTTAATGGATAGACTGAAGTTTCTTCCAGGAGCAACCCAGCAGTGGAAGTTGGAACAATTTTGTTTTTGCTAGAGGAGCTACCACATCCTTTCTACTCATTATGAGGGACTCTACAAAGACCAGACTCCAAAGGGCTAAAATTTATCACACCTACATGGGTCTTTGGTTTGTTTCACATTAGCAGCTGACAAATTTTGTAGTTCAAATATGAAAGTTAGTGCTACTTCATGCAAAGCAAACAGCAATCAAAACTATTGCTGAGAGTTTTTAGACAAAATGCTCTTAAACCTTCCTGCTCAGAAAGCAGAATAAAGTATACTCATGAAGAGAAGCTCACCAGTGAGATGAACTGAGGCTGCAGAGTGCCGGTTTTTGTGGCCTGAAATTAAAGAGCAGCAGATTCTGCAGGTCTCATCTGAAAAGATATTCAGTTTTGACTGAATACAAGAATGTAGGAGGGAAGAATACATCAGCATCTGCAATTAGTATTACCTTCTCAGAATGAGCAAAGATTTTTTCTCTAGGCCAAATAAAGTCATGTCTTGTCAATGTCATAAGAAAACAGTCCTCTATATTATTTTCGATATAGAGGCAGAAAGAGGATTACATTGAAAGCTGAAGTAACAAAAGAAAAGAACATCCTCCAGGAATACTTTTCTTGCAATAAAGCAATTATGAGCACATTATCTAAGATCCTTATCTGGTTAAGAAAAAACAGCTAAAATTCAAAGAAGGTCTTGAGTCATTAGACAGTTTTGAAGGATCATGTGCATTGAGCTTTCAGCTAAATGAATTATTAGTTTTTTTCACGGATAATGTGAATCCATTTTCAAGCAATTAGTCTGCAAGCATTATCAACTCCCTATATGCTGATAGTTACCTGGGTACTCTGCAAAATTAATGTTAAATATCTAGCAGGGTTATACAAATCTCATTTATGCTTCAAAAGGATGTCATGAGAATGAAAGCTTTAACATTTACACTCAAACTGACATGTTTTGAAAAGGAAAGCCATAGGAGTTGAATGGGACAAGAACCTTTTGACATAGACATTTTTCAAACTTCTGGAAGATTTCAGGCATTGACTCTGATCCACACTTTAATAGTCTCTCTCGTCAAACACTGCCACCCCAGCACCTCGGGGAATACGTATAATTCACCAAACGCATACGGCTTTCTTACAGCCCCTTTCTTCAAAAACAGGAATAAATGTGCTCCCAAACCACAAAAGACAGAGCATTCACAGATGCTGGATGCTTCAGAAGTTTCAGCTACGTCACTCAACCGAAGCAATCCTATCTTCAATTGTAGTAGCTTTGCTGGGCTTGAAAAAACTGTTTCATGAGGTTTAATTAGCTTTGGGAATTAATCTGCAACACAGAGATGAGCCCTCTTCACAGAGGTTGACATGCAAAACTAACACTGATGTTCTGACTGTAATCACCATGAAGCATGGTGAAGACAGAGTAAAAGCTCTGTCAGAGTAAAAAATAACCCTAAAACCTTCCTACAGGTACAGCATCTCTTTCATCTGCAGACAATACTGGGAGAGGGCAACAAGCAATAGCCCTGAGAGGCTACAGGGCTTGAGAATTCTCTACTCAAGTAACGTATGATAGAAACGACAGACCTAATTCAAAGAGAGCTGGCAGCAGACAGGGGCTATAATATCCAGACAGCTTTTTGGACAATCACATAATAATAATAATAATAATAATAATAATAATAATAATAATAATAATAATAATAATAATAATAATAATAATAATAATGGAGAAATAGCAAATGTGTTTGTCTAGCACTAAGATATAACATGCAAATATTCAGAAGAGCAGAGGCTGTTTAAAGCTTGCGTACAGTGAGAGACTAACATTTATTTTCTTGACGTGTGCACCACCTAATTTCTACTTGGAACTATCCATTTAGTGTTTAAATTGGACAATCCTATAGCATTCAATACTATCTCCACACAGTAAGCAATCAGTAAAACCTCACTGACTCTTGACATTTTCCTCCTCTTGTGCAGATATAGCCATCTCTATGAAAATTCCTGTTAAGCAGTACCATAAAATGACATCTCCAGTAATATCATCAGACAGAGATTCTGTGCATAGCAACCAATTCTTGCAGGTTCTACACATTTTCCCCCCATGAATATTGACATGCTGATATCAACACCTTGCTTCTCATTCTTGCACAGACAGAAAAGAATATATATGGTAGCCGGCATCTGACTGCTCTCCTTACTATTAACTTGTACCAGAAATTTGTATTTACTTATGTTGCAACTGAAAAAAAAAAGAACAACCTGTTAATGAACCCCCAGCTGAAAGCTGCTATATTCCTCTCTGACAGCACAACCAGCTTTCCTCCGGCACATTGAAAAAGAAGCAGGGCACACACTGCGGCTTAAAAGCTGACTGAAAAAACAATGACCACGCACAGAGCACAAGAGGATAGTTCCTCATGCTGTACTGCACAGCTTTCTTTTCTTATCTGAAATGAAATTGGACACTTAATCACCTGTCTCAATCAGGCTAATCTTATATATTGATACTCAAATTAAAAGCTCAGTTGGAAATTTCATATAGCCAAGAAAAGATGGCTCCTTAGGTTCTACTGGAAGAATTTTGCTAAAAATTTAGCTTTGTAAGAATAGCAATAATTTTATTCTTTGCACTGTCTTTATTAATTTACTCAGTATATTTTCATTTTCTACTGCAGCCAGTCCCAGTAAAACATTCAGTCAATAAGCACCTTCTTATCACTGAGGCAACATATGATTAATAATTTGGTTCTTCCCTCTCAAAGAATCCTCAAAAAAGCCAAACTCCTCATAAGGGAAATAATTTTAATATGCATGGCTAGTAAATCTGTATTTTTATTTTATTTGTAAAATTAATTTATATGAATATGAGAGAATAAACCCCACACACTAGAATTTTTACTCAATTTCATCTTTTTGTATTGTAGGCATTGATAATAATACAGTTTCATCACATTCTGAGGCACTAGTTATTTTCCTGTAAAGGAATGTAAATCATGCAAAGAGTTTCTTTGATAAAAATCCTACTTTTAAACATCAATTTTGTAAATGTTTATGTTTTTAAAGAGGTAATTACAAATGTGGCAATATTTTGCCATTACTTCATACTAATTCAGTTAATCACAGTTTGGCTTAATAACCTCCTTAGCCTTCAGTCATCTTTTATTTCCTAATGACATGTCAGCTTTGAAGTTTCCTTAGCTTAGAACTAAGTTGTCTTGAAAAATGAAGTGTCCAAATTAAAATTATTTATTTGCCCTTTATATTGTAATTTCACTTTGAGGATCCCAAAATAGCTGAGCAGCCTCCAAATATTCAACCTCATAAAACACTTGCTAATGTAAATGTGTCTACACCTGCTTCTCAGGTGGGAAGATGGCAGCATGGAGAAAATTAGGTGGCAATATGCCCCAAAAGTTTTCTGTGCCAGTCAGGAACAACATCTTGTGACAACTGCTCATTTCTCCATTTCAAGAAGACAAAACAACCCTGTGTACCACACCAAGGCATCTTCATCTGCATTTTCTCCTGAGGGCCTTACTTAAGCTAAGCAAAACCCAAGTAATTCTCCAACTTCTCTCTATGGCCTAAGACCAAATCTGGCAAGAATCAGGAGAGAAAGGAAAAGAAGGATAAAATTTACTTTGGAAGCTTTCCAAGTCTATGGGCTGTACTCTCAGCAGTCCACACAATGTGGAGCTACCAGTGGTGTGGAACCCTGTGGGCAAGAGCAGAGCTATCCAAGGGCTGTCCCAAGCCCATCTCAAGCTCCTGGAATGGCATCCACGGGCCACATCTACATAAGCCAGGGGTGGATGCTGGAAGACAGGAAACCTCCTGAGAGAGGGGTCTCGGGACAGGTGTAGAATAATACAGTCCCAGAGATGGGGACAGAGCTGCATGTCCTTTACACAGCTCATTCACCTCCCTCACAGCCTCCCCCACAGTCTGTCATCGTGTCACCTTTCCCACCCAACAAACCCCCTGACACAGCCACAAAATACAGTTCATCAGCTTCTACTGTCACTCTTCATGTCTTCTATGTATAACATATCATGGCAGCCTTACACCAGACCAAATTTGGGATTTATTGCAAATATCAAAGACAACATTTACTGCAGGATGTAGTAAATGATGATGCATTAGATGCATCCCAAATACTTCATCGGTACTGAAATATGCTAAAAGGCCAAATTAGATTTCATTCACATGGAGATATGATGGAGTCTGGATCCTTGGAGATACTCAAAACCCAACTGGACACAGTCCTGGCCACCAACTCTAGGTGTCCCTGCCCAAGAAAAGGATTAGACAAGGTGCCCTCCAGAGGTCCCTTCTGTGGGAATCCATAAAATTAGAGGGTTTTAGGAAAGTTGCAAAAGGCAGGCCTCAGATGCAGCAGAATTGTCAGTAGAGCTAAAAGCCACAGTCATGAGATAAGTCAGCAGAAAAATTATTTAAGCTGTAGAAAAGACATGGGCAAATAGAACAATTAGAACAATAAATCTATGTGTTAGTGCTTGTCTAGCTTTCTAAGTTGCAGAAAGTTTATCTAGCAAGATATTAGGAAGGTTAAGGTTATGAATGGAGCTCGGTGTGTTGTCTCTTACAAACGGGTATTGTATTCGAAATAAGCAAGCATTGTTTTAACCAAAGCTACGTGTGCTTATGGTGATTGGATAGAACTACTGTCAATATGCTTTTTCTTCATGTGATTGGTCTAGAAGGTTATAAAGTATGTTGTAACATTAAGTTTTCTGGCCTGCTGCCTGGATTGTGAGCTGTTAGCATCTTTCCATTATCATAATCATGTAATGAAACTGATGCTGAAAAAATAAATAGCTCGAGACACTTTCCATAGCAGCCCCGCCCTGTTCACGTCTGTAAATAAATCCCCTACTGGCGTCACCTTCCAGCCTCAATCATGCCTGTGATTCTGAAGATCAATCTTATGAAATATAAATAACAGATAGGTATTTGGTACATCTTTAGAGTAGACATATGTGGTACAAAAGTAGTATAAGACTAATTTGTGCCTGTGCATGTATGAAAGTACTCTATGCTACAGTTGCAATTCAGAGACTCCCAGAAAGTGCACTGAAGACAGAAGCAGAAAAGGAATTACAACCAAACAGGACAAGAGGGAAGATGCATCTCCTAAGAGCCCCTCAAAAGGAAGGAAGCTTTGATGAGAGAAAGCAAGGTTTCAAACCTCTTACACTATTAGTATAATTTACTTTTTGGAGGTAACACTACAGAATTTCCAACTTGACTCCAACAGCTTCCAAGCTTCCAAGAGGCTCCAGTCTCCAAGGCAGCACTCCAGAAGCACACGGCTGAGGAAGCTCCTTAGTTTAACCAGTGTTGAGAAGCATCTCAAGAGAACCTCTAATAAGAAAGTCAGGAGACTGGTCACAGTATATTTTGTGCATGACAGTTTTTAAATTTTTTAACAAGCGTCTGTATTTTGTCATGTAAGAACCAAAAAAAAAATCTGAAAGAGTGAAAATGTTCTACGAGCAAACATGGTAATAGCAGAGCACACATCCCCCACAGAAACAATGAAGCCAAGTAAAATGGTGTAAGCAGAAAGCCTTTCTTAAACCAGGAGTTGATACAGTTTCCAGTCAAGTGCAAGAATAGTTTTCAGACCTGGAATTATCTAATGTCATTTAGCATGTATCATCTAATAAGTTTATCACAGGAGGTATAGCTGAGAGGGGCCACACAACTTGCAAAATTCACGCTGTGCTTTTGTAAAAACATAACCATCTGAAACAACAGTGAAGGACTAAGCAAGTGAAAGGAACTTTACTGTAATGGATTTGTGAAACAAACAAATTTGTGCCCTTTGCATTAGTCATATGCTTCATATACCTCTGAACTGCAGGACTAAACTTCCATCAGCAGTGGAAAATGAACGGCACAAGACCACAAATCATTCCCTAGAACATCCTAGTCCTTGCTGTCTCTTTTATTTTCAGTCTTTGGCTTCTGGCCCTGTATGTGTGTGTATTTCGTGGTCCATGCCTCAGAAGCCTGCAAGAGCAGGCTTCTAGAGCAAACTTCTATCAGACACAGCTCTTCCTGCTGCTCCCCTGGACCACCTCAGCTGGCAGAGACCTAACAGCATCTCCTCAAAGGCAATGGGAGCAAAGCACTCCTTCTAAAATAACTCCCAGCAGGGAACTACTGGTAAAGTAACTCCTCTGCTATCAACTGCATAAATTCTCATTGAAATTCATTTGAATGCAAAGACTAACTAACTAAATAACCCCACCTATTCTTTAAGATACTTTTTGAAGTAGCTTATCTGACATGACATTAAATACCTAGGTTTTTCTACATCTGTAGGAAAAAATATAATGTTCATGGGACATTACAATATTTATCTGTTTTCAAATGACAAGAACCTAAAGCATTTTCTTTCATTTAACTCTTCGTTTGGTCTGTTCACTCCTTTTTCAGGTTTCAGTGCTCCCCTGGGAAACATTTTCACAGCTGAAAGTATGCTGTGTCATCTGTTATTCACATATCAAAATCTTAGGCTCTAGTGCAGGAGCACACATTAATCATTTATACTGTATAAAGACATGAAAAATTAATAGCCCAGCTAGGATTCCAAGGCATCCATTTAATGAGCTGGGACACAAACCTAGGAGCATCATGTCATTACACTTGCCCATGTATAAAATAGTTCTCAGAAAACTTCATCAAATGAGACCTATTACTACAAATTCAGCACATTAGACCTCTGAATTAAGCATTCAAAAACCAAATCAAGCATTTACTTTCTGGAAAAATAACCTTTCTTCTTCATTACAAACCTGTTGCAAAATACTGAAAATTCAACCTTGGGTATTGAAAGAGAGAAACAAAATACAAAACAAAAAAGCATGAGATATTTAGTAAACTTGCTCTACATTTTAGTTAGCTTAAAAATAAAACTCAGTGACTATAAAGGAGAGAATGCTTGGCAATTTTCAAAATATTTGGATACACTTTGAGAACAAAGCCATGCTTACTGCTGCAAGAACAATTAATGTAACAAATCCAAACATCACAAACACAAAAAATGAAGAAATAATAAAAAGCAAGCATCAAATAATGTAATTATTTTGTTCCAGTGCTCTAAATTGTGATCCCCCTTCATAGTCAGAAGTATAGATAATTGCATTTACACAGGCTAAATAGGGCAATATAACCCATGCCTATTTCCATGACAACTGCCTATTTCCATGGCATCTGCTTTAGTTTGACCAGAAAGTCTATGTCAATGCCAACTGTACCTAAATGCACTTTGAAGCACTTACAGGAAGGTCACAAAGTAGCTCCTTCTTAGAATCGGTAATTTTCCTTCTCATGAGTGGTAATTTAAAAGCTGGGGTTTTTTATGCTATACCACATCCCATCAGGAAAAATGGAAAAGCTCAAAATGAATAACAAAAGCAGGGAGACTGATTGCCTTTGAAAAGGGGAGGGCAGACAGGCAAGAAGAAACTGATGGAGGATGCAGCATCATCAAGCCACTAGGCAAGACAACTGTTATAACATAACAAACTTTGCCACAAAGCAATAATTTCTAGAGAAAGAATTAACATATTTTCAGGAAAAAAACCCACTAAGTTGTAAGATGTAGAGTTGGAATATATCAATAATCAGGCAAACTGTAATTCTCACTCTTGAAATGTTTGTAAAATGAAGTTCCTTATTACTTAGGGAATAATGAGCCATTGGCATCTATACTGTGCAAGAACACCCGATGATCAGGAGCAAGCTCTTCTGTGACCTGCAAATGCCTTACAATTATGAGCTATGTTTCTATATTTCCTTAATCCAGAATGATAGTTCTAATTGATTCAAAACTCATTTGTATTTTCCTCAGAGCAATTCACAACTTACATAGCTACCAAAAGAGAAAAAAAATCCTAAAAATGTGAACCAGCTGCTGGCAGTCTTTTAACTAAAAAAAGACATGGTGTAAGCTTTTGCACAGTTTAAAGGAAATGTGTCTGCTCATAAGCCAAACGAACATCTACGTCCTAGTAAAATCAAAACTGTAGCATGAAGATAGCACCATGACCTTAACCAGATTGCAAAGATCTGATTCCCCATTTTGAAATGCTTCACGTTATGGGAAAGATAAAATCTCTCAGGCTAAATCTCAGTTTAAAGTAGTCTGGTTTTGTGAGAGCACATGCATTTGCAAACCTGTGTATTTCACTGGTAACTGCCTGCACATTCAGCCCCCTGCCAAAAAAACGTGCTGCTGGTCAGCTGTGACCTGCCAAACCACAGTCTGTCCTGCCCTACTTGCCTTAGAAAAGGTCAGTCTCATCATGGGTCAGATCCCAACACTGCTCAGTTCAGGGGGTATTTAAAACTCAGTGGGGTAAGACATTGCTTGCCAAGAGTTAGGATGAGGACACAGACTGATGGCAATGTAAGCTATGAAACCCTAATTCAGTCCAAAGCCTTCAGTAAACTGTGCTCACCAAAGCAGGCTTAACTCTGGGTCCTAACTATGGAATTCCCCAAACTCATACTTTTCCCACCACCCTGACTCTTTCTATATATAAACCTCCAGCTCTACAAGATAAAACACAACTGTTTCAAGGATACAAATTTTAAAAATGTGAAAGTACAGGATCCTTCCCTCAAATCAAGATAGAAGTACCATAATTCACTAAGCATGTGGACTAATTGGCTATGTTATGCTTCATATCTTACAGGCATATAATTTTGGGATAAAATTATCAGGTATCACTGATGCAAAAGAATATTTCCTTTCAGAATATGAACCAAAACAAGTATGAAAACAAAACAGTTGTAAAGAAGTGGCTTGCAGCATTAAAATTTGATAAAAAAAAAAGCTGAGGAAGCCTGTCTCATGGCAGTGGAAGAATATACTACTAACAATAGTAATAATGACAAAATATCCAAGATAACTTTACAATGAAAGTCCTGAGAATTACAAATTTCACAGACAATGATGGTATCTGGGGTTTGTTTTGTCTTTTCAACAAATTCTTTGTTTTGAATGATGACAAACTTAGCTAAATAACTTGCTACCATCATATCTCTAGATACCGGGAAATGTAACAAAAGGAGGAAAATTATGCAGAAAGACTGGCAGAAGCAAAGGAGCACAAAGCTGTACTTAAAATTACCAGTGAAGGAAGCCTGGGAAAGAAGTGAAAATGTAGCCCGTGACATGGTTAATATTGAGCAAGAGATGCACTGTGTGTAAAACCAACCAAACAAAAGCATACAGAATGAACTCTAAATTTACAACAACTGATACCACCTGAGAATCAAACTAACTGCTGCAGCATTCAACATGAAATTATCTCTTGTAATAATAACTAATGGTTTTGCTATAGATGAAAAAAAGGCTGTGGAGCACCTGGTCTTTTCAAAGGGCATAAACTGCAGAACTCACCCAGGCCAAATGGCCATGCAATTCAAAGCCAGGCCCATATGAATCTTGCATAAAGAAGACCCTTATCCCAGAGAGTAATTCAGGTTTTAAGGGATATATGGATGTCTTTAGTTCAACCTGCTGGCCAAGGTAAGGTCAACCCAGGTTTCCCCTCAGGGTTTTATTCCATTTATTTTCGAACACATCAAAAGGTGGAAACTGCCCAGACTCTGGGCAACCTGCTTCACTGCTTAATTATCCTTATGATATAGCTTTCTTTCCTCATATCCAGTCTGAACCGCCCATTTTTCAATTTATTACTATAATCTGTCATTCTTCAGGTAAATGCCTCTGTAAAAGGCCCAGTTCTGCCTTCATAATTTGCTGGCAGGCTGCTGGTTGGTTCTCCCAAACTGAGCAGTATATCTACCCCTATAGCTAATGTATTGACAAAATAATTTAACCTTGTATAAATCTAACCTTTATTAAACATTAACTGCGGGTCAGAATTTAGGCTTTCTTTCTCTTGGTTTTCATAATAAATTTTTTCTGACTTCTACAGTCAAGCAAATTATTGCCATTACTTCTTGTAATGGAATCAGACTGTTTTTATATTCAATCATTTCCTCACAAAATGAAGAAAATCATGAAATGAGACCATGACCGTTTATATTTTTTTAATACTAATGCAACACCCATAACAGGCATTATAAAGAGAAACAAGACCAAATTCATCCTTTCCTCACCTATTCAAAGGCAGTGTGTCAGTAGCATGCAGATCATACTGCAGTCTGTACTGTCAAAACTGAGAAATTACAGCACTTCTCTCAAGCTGATGTTCATGTCATAGATCCTTTCATAGCTTCCTCCATCTTCTCAACACAAAACAGAGGTATCCAACAGCAGATAATCAAAGAAAAGGAAAGCCAAGTACCAATTCAGTAAAGCCTCTTCTGCTTGAAAGAACACACCATGGAGATAAAAGCTGTTAAACTCCATTATAGCTCCAGAAGTTCAACTGTGCAATGCAGGATCTTAGTTACCTGTCCTCCCAGAAAGAACCTAATTATCCTACTTATTCTATGGCAACTAATGGTTCGTGTTTTGAGGAAATCAAGCATGGGAGCCCCAGTACAGAAAACCCTCTTGAGTAAATCTTAGGTTACTGCATCACTCCCCTGCTCTCTGTCTTGCAATGTACAGGGTCTTTTTTTGGGGAAAGAAGAAAGGGGGGTGAGGGAGGAAAAGCAGCACAATAACAATTCTTAATTGCTGTTAAGAATTTACACAATATTCAGAGAGATGGCCAAGAAAGAGAAAAGACTGGAGCTCAACTAAACCAGACAGGTAAGATGCTGGTTGGACACTCAGACTGAGTGAGCTGTAGCCCACCCAGAGATCAGCACCAAGTGGAGGGAGAACTGCAGGGGTCTGTCCTGAGACCTCTAACACCCTTATCAATGACCTGGAGATCCCAATGGTGTGCACTGAGCCTTGGTCACTAAGGCATCCTGCAGCTCCCGGGAAGTACAAACAGGGACACAGCCCAGAGATCAAGATAAGGGGTTGTCCCCCTCTGCATAGCACACATCAGACCACACTCCAGCAGGTGAAAGAATCTGTTTACCAGTGATGATAGCAATGAAGCTGCATGAGTAACCCCAAGAGGTTGTGCCATCTCCATTCCTGAATTTTTCAACTTCCAACTGGTCCAAGCCTTGAGAAGCCTGGTCCAGAGCCAGTGCTGCTTTGGGGGGAGATAGGCCCACATCCCATTCCACGAGGGAGGGCCATAAGGGAGATGAGAGAAATTGAGAAGGTGTGCTGGCCAAACCATCACTGCCTGGACAGGGCAACATGAATGGAATGTCAGCAGCAGCAAGCTCCTGCCTCTCTGCTGGTTTTGGGAGGGCACCCAGCTCTAAGAAAAAACTTCTCATGTGTCAGATGCCAAGAGATGCATGTGAGGAGAGAACGTACTGAACAGTGAATGGAAAGGCTTTAAGTGACAAAATGTATATTTTCTATATACTCTACAAATTCTGGAAGGAAAAAAATACAAACAAAACCAAAATAAAGACTCATTAACAAGTATTTTAAGCCAGAAAAGGACAAAGCAGTAAGACTCAAAATATAAATGTATTTTACAGAGAAATACCAAGAAGGAATTAAAATTTTCACCTACAGAAAAGGAAATGAAGACACAGAATAGACAAATGCATGAGTTGAGGTGCTCAAGTGCACTTTCGAGAACATTGAACAGGTAAGTATGATTTTAATACCCAGGAGCTACTGGAAATAACCACTTTTTTGAATAGAGCCAAATTATTAAGGTCTGTGAAATTTATTTTATTAGGCATTATGTAATTACCATAATGATAACTCTGTAATTTATATTAGTATAATGAACTCTGCAGTTTGGTATATGTACTCTTACATACATTCATCAAGTTGACATTTTGATTGGTGAAAATTAAATTTTACTTCCTTTGGGAAGTGACAATATTCTAGCTAGATTTTTCTCATTGATTTTCTGTAAATATATAGTAGCAGTTTGGTGCTGCTCATATATAAAAAGCCTACTCTTCTTTACACAGTAGAACAATTAATTATGTTGTTGACATTTTCTACAGAGAGAAACCTGGAAGTATTTAAAAGAAATATAGAAAACTAAAAATATACCATGTTGAACCAATAAAAAACAGAATAGACTCATCTATTTTTAATTGTATTGTTCCCATTACATAAGCCTGGAAATAGTTTTCATTTTCACAAGTCTTCCAGACAAAATCTTGAGTTATTTTGGAAAACCCTCATTTATATGATAACAAGATTTCTTTGTTTACCAAAAAATTAAAATGTCAAAACTGAAAACTCCGTCTAAAAATTACCATTGGAATTTGTACAAAACTTTAATTGTGCATGTGTAGGTGTGTGCATACAAGAAGAAAATTAAATTTTAGGAGAAAAATAACCAGTTCTTTACCAAAAGGTAGTGATCTCTAGATTCGTTTCACTTAGGAATTTGCTATAAAAAATAAAGCCAAATTAATCACTGAACTATTGTCTCTCTCCCTTAGCACTGAATGGGTTCAATGGAAATAAAATAATAAAAAAAACACTTTCAAATCCTGTTTTACATCAAAATGTGTTTCAAGCACAGGTACCTTGCAGGTCTAAGGGTACAAAGGTCTGATGCAAATTTTGGATGAGAAAGCAAATGGATGAAATAGTTAAAAAGAAAAGATCAAGGCAGAAGAAATTCAGCTGTTTTGGCCATTTAAACCAAGCTTGGTTTATCACAGAATAACAGAATGGTCTGGGTTGGAAGGGAACTTAAAGATCACTTAGTTCCATCCCCCCTGCCATACTTACACTAGACCAGATTGTTCAAAGCCCCATCCAACGTGGCCTCAAACACTTTTAGGGATAGGGAGTCCCCAGGTTCTCTGAACAGCCTGTTCAGTGCCTCGCCACACTCATTGTAAAGAATGCCTTCCTTTTATCTACTCTAAATCTATCCACTTTCAGCTCAAAACCATTCCCCCTCATCCTGTCACCACATGCCCTTGGGAAAAGTCCCTCTCCAGCTCTTTTGTAGCTCCCTTGAGGAACTGGAAGGCTGCTGTCAGCCTAGTGCCTTCCCTTCCCTAAGCTGAACAACCCCAACCCTCTCAAACTGCTCTCCTAAGAGAGGTGCTCCAGCCCTCTGATCAGCTTTGTGGCCCTCCTCTGGACTTGCTCCAACAGATCCATGTCTTTCCTGTGCTGAGGATGCCAGAGCTGGACACAGCTCCAGGTGAGGTCTCATGAGAGCTGAGTAGAGGGGCAGAATCCCTTCCCTCGCCCTGCTGGCTACAGCTTTTAAAGAATTGGCTGAAATCTTAAATTAGGTACACAAGATAATCCATCTGGGGATGGCAAATTAAAGTCTGACATATAAGACAGCATTGGAAAAAGGCCCTCTGTGGGCAGCAGAGGCACAGGAGCTGCACATGAACCTCCCCACAAAACGAGCTCATGAGTATGACTGCAAGGCCCAGTGTACTGATAGGGAAGAGTGACCCACAGTTAGAGAGGGAAGAGCTGCGATCAGTGCCGAGATGCAGGGTCTAGCTTGAGTCTCCATATTCCAAGAGATGCAGCAGAGAGACATAAACTGCATCCAGAGAAAAGAGAGAAGCAGCTGTCTGTGAGGCTTGGGCACTGTGACTGGACTCACAAACAGAAGCATGTGACTCAAATGCAAAGTAACAGCAGGTCTGGAAAAGGCACTTCAATCTCACAGTGCAAGAGAACAACAGACAAAAGTTGACACTGAAGTCAGACAAATTCATATAGAAGAAGGAGAGGAGGTGTTCACATTCATCTATAATACAAGAGTGAAAGCAGTACAAGAGCCATGGCACCTCTCAAGAATGCAAAGAACAAACACACTTCTGAAGCAGGCAGGTCTCAGTTACACGTTAGGGGACACAGCCAAGGAACAGCCTATTTAAACAGCCTGCAGCAAGCAGATAAAAGTACAAGGCCTAGAGGTCCCTTGGGGCTTCATAAAATGAAATATGGGCTTCAGGGGTGGAAAGAAGAATGCTCAACATGCTTCATTCCTAAAAGGGGCTAATTGTGCCTGCTGTGCAGAGGCACATGTCATTGCAATCAGAGTGCTGGGACACCAAGGTTACCCAGGTACAACAGACTGCACAGACAGCACGAGCATGACTTAGCACATCTGGGACTTCTCATGCTCTGCCACACCAGTGCCAGCAAGCTCCCTCAGCCAAGTCTACCCAGCAGTCTATTTCCTGGGACACGCCACCTGCCTCTCGCCAACACTGGGTTTTTTTTGATGTTGTTTTTATTTTGAAAATTACTAGTTAGCCAGTTTTCAGTTCATTGTGTTCCACACTGTTAATGGAATTATTTCAAACTGTGGTAGTTCAAAGTAAAGGTTTTATAGAAAGAATTTAATAAATGGAGTCAGTTTAGTACCTACAAATATAATTATTTTTAAGGCGCAGAAAGGTAAAATACAAAAAAAAAGGTACGTTTTTTGTATTCCCACTATTAATAATCAGGTTTTAGAGAATAGCCTAAACAATCTCAAAATTTCTCCAGTCAAATTTAAAAAGAATTGACTATTTTATTATTGTATTACTTAAGTGATTTTAAAACAACCAATCTGTAATCCACACAGTGCAATACAGTGTTATTATCTTACTGACAATACGGAACGATTTTCTCAAACAGTCAAATACCTGAATACCTTGTCCTCAGGCTGTTTGTTATTATACAACTTTGAATATTTATTGCAAGCAGCAAGTTCCTCCAGGCTGTTATTCCTATCTTAGCTATTGCAGATTAACACAGTGCTCTTCTTGCAGCTGCTGTACTTTTCTTCCACAATTTAGACATCACAAGAAAAAATATTTTCAATTAAAACATTTTATTTTCCTAAAAGTGATCATATTTCACCATCAGGTAACTCATGCATTAGCTCGCAGCAGTACAGACTACTAAATCATCATTGCTGAGTTGGAGTTGTTGCAATCTGGAGCAATGGCTTAGTAGGGCAACATTTCAAAGTTCCAGTCCCACTGATGGCCCTCACCAGAGTAAATTCAAAGCCAAACACTGTATATTGCCACAGGGATCAGGACACCTCACAGTAACTTCACAGAAGCCTCCCCACCTCAGCTAGGCTCCTGCACCATGTTGGGTTCCCCACTCATGGACTCTAGAGTTTTCCCTGGCTCCTTCCACAGCTGGCTCCAGCTTCTTAAACTCTTTGCAGAAAGAGGCTCCCATGTTCAACACAATAAAACATCATAAAATCTGATTTTTGAGGGGCAAAGATTTGTTCTAAAATCTTCATTTTGAAGCCATGCCCCTTTCAACTAATCTCTCCACATAGATGTTTGCATTGAAGCACTTCAGACAGACTGCACAAGTACTTGAAATTGAGACCCTTCATACTGGAGAGAATCAGATGCATACAGGTGCACTTAAAAAAGCCAAAACAACAGATCATTCACACAGTCTAGCCTTCCCTCTTTTCAAATGAGTCATGTTTGAATGTGAATTCTAAATGTGAACATCTAAATTGGGGATTAACCCACACAGCTGCAGCAGCTTCCCAGCACTCTCCACTCCATATTTAACCCCACAACACCAGATCTCTCTTCAATCACAAACAAGCCAAAAAAACCCAAAATTACTTTTTAAAGTATCAGTCACTTTCTATCAAAAATAAGAGCAAATCAAGTGTCCAAACTACCTAAATTAATTTTAAAACAACCCTCCAATATGTAAGCAGCACACAACCTGCATGTAAGAAATCCTGCTGCTAACAAGGCTGTGCCAAAGCAAATAGTCTTTACTTCCTTACAGCGTTTGCAGGACTCTGTCTGCATACAGATCAAACAGAAGAGGCATCATTCCTATAGCACACAGCATCCTGTTGAACATTAATCATCATTACCCACTTAGATATTGCAATCTGCAAGACTGATTAATGCTCCACCACTGCTCCCCAGCTCTCTCAAGCATGCCAGCATTCAATGCTACTCCTCTCCACTTTCTAACAAAGAAGTTAAAGAAAAACAATGAATTTTCATGCCCCAAAAGGAAAGACAATTTAAATGTCAAAAAGAAAGATTAGTGGCACATAATTTTATAATTATCACTGCTCCCTAGAAATTAAGCAAGCAGGTCATTTTGGGATTCTTTAATATTTTTCTTGCATTTTTGTTTTAATGTAAATCTATTTCAAAAGCTTAACTAATTGGAAAAGAACTATTCATTTATACTATATAGGGCATCTTGCACTCTTAGGTTTCTACTTCGGACTTTCTTCTTCTTGATTACTTTTTTGTCTTCTTTTTAAGAATATAAATAACTGCTTTTCCAATGATACAGGAGATTTTTTGTTTGATTGTTTGATATTACAAACTAATAGCAAAAACTTTTAACAGGAAATTTTGAAAGTAGGAAAAGCCTTAAGACAATCTCAAATACAAGCTTTTTATCTTTTTCTTATAGTCACATGTATATTGAACATCACTAAACAAAACCAGCAATCAAGCATGTCTAAATGTATTATTTTTTCCTTGTTACACCATATGGCAGCACCTTTTAAGCAGGAAGTGCCAGAGTTCATGAGATAGTCTGTATCTTGCAATGTCCAGCATTTCTTCTTCAATTAATCAGTTTTGAAAAATGACACTAAAAAGTACCAATTGCAAATGGAGCACTCTTAATACTGCAGTCTGTTGATGAAAGAAAATGTGGTGTTACTTTTTATGTAGCTTAGTAATAACAGTTTGTTTCACTGTTTTCGTTTAAAACTAAAAATCTCAGTACTTATGATTAATACATATTGAATAAGATATGGGAATCTACAGCCAATGCCTGCACTACTATGGGTATACAACACACATCTGTACATGGGGTATCTGCACTAATATGCAAGCTAATGATGAGCTGCTCAGGAACTTGGTTTAGTGGTGGACTTGGTAGTATTGGGTTTGTTGTACCAAAAGATTCCATGATCCTATAGCATGATCATGTGAATTTACATACTCTTAGTACCAAGAGGTGCCCTCATTGTGATCTTCAACATCCTCACAAGGAAGGGGAGGGGCAGGTACTGATCCCTTCACTCCTATGATGGGAATTGAGGAAATGACATGAAGTGATGCAGGGGAGGTTTAGGTTGGGTATTGGGAAAAGGTTTTTGACTCTGAGGATGGAACAGGCTCTGCAGGAAATGGGTCACAGCACAAATCCGGACAGAGCTCAAAGAGCATTTGGACAATGTTCTCAGGCACACAGTGGGGGTTCTTGGGGTGTCCTGTACAGGGCCAGGAGCTGGACTTAAGGATCCTGATAGGTCCCTTCCAACTCAGCAAATTCTGTGATTCTATGATTAACAGAATATCTGAAGTCGTGTTTGGCCCTCAGTTAGGGGTTGGGGAACATTTTTCTATGAAATGTAAAAACAGAGGATAAACTGCATGGAAAATAAAAACTTGTTCATCTTACATAATTTCTAGTTCCACATGAATATGAACATACTTGCTTTCTTTACATACTGCTTTATTCTAATCTGAATCCATTCATGATGGATTCAGATTAGAATAAATAGAATCTTTTATCTGCATCTGTGAACTTGTCTTGTTTTATTCCTCAGCCCCAAAAAAGTTTAAAAATATCTCAGTGGGTGTTTCTTAAGATGTTTCTTGAGTTTGCAGTCAGCAATTCTGCTAAATGCATGGCTATGGGTGACAGCAGGAACATTTTTCAGAAGAGACTGAGAAAGAATTCAAACCTTAATCTCATGGGTGCTTTTTCACTGCTCTCTCCCTCTTTGAGAAAATACCTTCCTGAAACCCTTTCCCAAGGAGCTGAGGCTTACATTGGAGAGAAGGGACATTCTTCAGCCACTTTGCTGACAGTTATGGCTGCGTCCAAAATCCTTCCTTCAACAAAAGAAACCAACCTCCTCAGGCATCTCTCCGGTGGCAGAACAGACATCTTGGTCATCATTGAGAGCCCTACTGAAAATGGATGTAAACGCACATTTCAGAAATCTGCACTAAAATGGATATCTGCAATAAAAGAGGCTAGCAGCTGATTGGTGAAGCAGAAACTACTCCATTGAGCAGTGTATGTACAAGGTTTCCCATCCCCACACATGCTGGGCCTGCAGGCTGGGAACTGCCCTCTGAAGCAGCTCCTGAGCTACCTGCAGCACTGGCAAGACAGTGAATTTCTAACACAAAAGGAATGCTGAAGGTGATTAAAAAACCAGAAAGACCTAACCCAAACTGAACTGCTAATCACTCAAAATGAGTTCATTCTTAATGAAGGCATGGGAAAAGAATAAATGCAGCTTTGATGGCACACAATTTAGGTGCCAATAGGGTAACGGTGGTATCTTAGTTCTCAAAACAAATTGAAACAACAAAATTTGTAGAACGTAAGTATGGCTAAGATGAAATAACAGATGTTTTTTGATAATTCCACTATTCCATTCAGCTTTTTTCTATACTGACATACCCTGACTCCTTAATAAATATATTTGGTTGAATTACTAATTCTTCTGCCTACGTAAATCAAAACATAGGAACAGACTAATAAGTAATACAGAAACTTAAGTATTTAGATGTTAAGATTAATGACATTTATTGACAGCTAGTAAGAAAACTTTCTTTAAATTCACATTAATAAAAGTACTTTGCTATATTAATACACCTATTGCAATACCTTTGGTATATGCTGAATAGAAGCAATAGAGTAGAGTTATCAGTCAAGTACAGTGAAGAAAATAAATTTCTTAATTTTTGCGGTAAAATGTACCTTCGTGGTGGCATTGGCAACACTATCTATCAATACGAGTTGCATACAGAAAGTTATCCTCCCAAAAATATTACTAACTCAGAAAATTTCATCTGTTCTTTGGGGGTTTTTGGGAAGGGACTTAACTGAAACAAACAGAAAAACTTCTTAGTAAGATAAAACCTACAAATGAATAACTAAAAATTTAGATGAAGACACAAAATCACAGTTTGGAAGATTCTCTTCCAATCTTCTATCTCATTCTATCCTAATTTTTTGGAACTTTTAGGAAAAAGGTAGATCCTACACACACAACTTTCAGAAACACTTCCAGCTAACTACTGAATAGTAAAAAGCTGTATTTTTCCTTTGGTCACATTAACCAAACAAAGGCTTTCCCCGCTTTCTCTGCTCCACAATTTTCCTGGCTTTTTCTCTAGGTTTTTGGGCCACAGATGTCATTTTAGTAGCCAAAAACTTAGGATATTGGTAAAATGAAAAAAAAAAAAAGAGGAAAAGAAAGTTAATTGTGTTCCTGTTCCCATTTTGTTTTCAGGATAGAGGTAACATAAACAACAACAAAAAGAATTTTCAGAAAAATGTTTCTCTCCAAGCAGTATTTTGACAAAACTGATCATTAAGCATAGAGAAAAAACTGTTTCTTCCTTGGTATTTAAAGAGCGTGGTAATACAGTGCATTTAATCAATCCATCAGGGTTCCAGATTTTTTAAATTACCAATTTTTTAATGCAAATCTATAGGCATCTGAAGAGAACTATTCCTATCTCCCTTCCTGCCCTCACATCTCTGTGTCTGAAATGCACAGAATCAATTTCAGCAGTTCTTCTCATGACACCTTCAGAACATGGATATCAAAGAAGTTCATAAATTCATTCATCAAAAGTCCTATGGCGTTCATGGCACTTTGGGTACTGAGCATGAAAGATCCAAACCAGTTCCACCTGCACCTACTGAATGTGGATCAGCAATTCTCAGCATCTTGTCAAAGCACACCCTTAGGCTATTTCAGGCATAGAACAAAACAAGTTTTTATTCCCACTGTGTAAACTATAACATGCTATCCAAAATGTAATAACACAAAATTAAATCAGAAGCAAAGGATCAGCAGAGTGTTCTACAAATGCAGGGGGAAGGTTGCACTCATTCTTGCTCTGGTTTCTTCCCCAGCCTTTTTCTAGCTTGTACTTCATACTGGGATGGGAAGAAAGCTTAGGCTTTTTTTTTCCCCCATTCAAAATAAAATCTTGCAGAACTCAGTTCTTGATAGACGTGAATGCTTATTTTATTATTATACTTTAAGATGGGTGGAGAGAAACATACTTGATGGCTGAAAAGCATCTACCTTTGAGTATCTCATTTAGTCCCTTTCTAGCTGTAGAATCACTTATATTAATAGTACATTTAAATAATAGATTTAAATAGATACAGGCTGAATGGCCAGCAAGTATGCTCACCTCCTCCCATAGGCCAGAAGTGTGGCCTTCAGGTACTGACCTAAAATTTTCAAAGTGACAAGATCAAGGAGATCACATGATCTGAAAGTCAGATGCTTTATCAGACATACCTTGTAACCAAAAGCTCTGACCTGCATTGGTGCTTCCAGTCCTTTTATTTAGGGTCTGAAAGGCTGATGGGACCAATCCCTGACAGCTCTTGCAGCCCTTTGTTCTTCAAGGTCTGCTTCGGGGCACCAAACTGCTTTGGAGGCTCCGTCACCCAGCAAAAGGGTCCTCTAGGATCAGTGTCCTTACTGACTCCACCCTCACACTGAGAGCTCAAAGGGACCAGCCAATGTTCCTACAACTGTCCCAAATGTACCCCTACCTGTGATAGTTAGGACATCTTTCAATCCAATGAGGACTCGCTTTGAACTCATTAAATGTCTTGCAGAAGCTGTACCTGGGAAACAAAGAGGTGACTGGCTTTTAGAGCTACTCTGGCAAGACTTTGCCTTGCAGTTGGTGATCCTCTTGTTAAGTAGGCAAAATGGATATCACCATTACCTGGTTATATCTATTTGCTTTGGGACACATTTGTTTAGTCAAAATTATACAGGTTCTAAATGTGTGTGCTCACTGAGAAGGAAGGGTGTCATACCACACTGACAAATGCAATTCCCTTTCTGTAATCTATTTGGAAAATATTTAACTTCATTTCAACATACAATTAGATTAGGTTCTTATTGGACTACTAAAACTTCAGAATAATCATCCATCTAAAGCTATTCCACAGTCTGAATTACTGGTGTTTTCTATTTTTATAAAATGTATTTGATAAGAACCTAAATAGCTTTTAATTTTTTTATGTAACTGCCAAATTATAATACAGTAGGTCAGAAAATGCCTGAAGCAAAATATAATCCATGATATATATGCTCTTTTTTTCCCTTTTCTCTTGCAGGCCAGAGTAATAGAAGGGCACAAGCAGTTCCACATGCTGTTCTGTATCACAGGATTTAGTTAGAATTAGCTCACTGAATAATTAGTTTTTTTCCATACTAATAAGGATTAATGAAAGAAGAAAAAGTAAAATATCTAAATTATACTGGCCAAAACAAAAAAGATTTTTTGTCGCTTTTTGTAGAGTGAAAAAAAACCCTCTTTTCCAAACGGTTTAAAATGTGCTTTACTATTACTACAGACTTACAAGCTATGTCCACATATGAATTTCTGCATACAAGCACTCAGTATTATGTCTGTAAAATATATTAGGGGGCACTAGTGACAACTGCTAGCTCAGGCAAAGCTGATGGGTGTAACCCAAGGAAGAGACAGGAGCGTATGAACACATGTTTTGATATTGCTGCCTTGTAGAAATCATCCTGCAGCAACCCAGTTCCTCTTGCCTGCTTAAACGCACTGATTTTGTCTCTGCATTCTTACCCTCCAGATCTTGTTTGTATTGTTTTCAAAGCCTGTTACTTCTTACAGCTCTGCTCTTCATCCAGCAAAAATTGGGAAAATAAAGCCACAAGGCACCCAAGTGACTACCTCAGGATAACAATCGACCTCTACTCAGTAAAATAAGACAAAATCCAGTTTCAAACACAGAAACACATATGAAAAAGGACATGAACTGAGGAAAGTAACAGAATCATAAAATGGTTTGGGTTGGAAGGGACATTAAAGAACTTTTAGTTTCAAACCCTTGCTGTGGGCAGGAATAAAATTAGAAAGCAACTCTCTATTTGCTGAAATCCATTACTCCTTTTGTAGACAACAGGCAGGTCTACTCCAGTGTTTAGGATAGAAAAGCCTGAAATTCACAAATTTTGTTGTATGCAGTGACCGTCTTCTATATAGGTCTCCTATTTCCAATTTTTAAAATAAAAAAATACTAACCAAAACAAAAAAAAAGTCATTGTAGAAGTCAGAGGAGGTTCAAATTCAGTTGCGTCTATGGACTTCCCTACAGTTAATTTTCCTTGGCAGGCACTTTGGTGCAATGCCAGGCAGATAACAAGCAAGTGAAAATAAAATGATACTCTGTGCACTCCAGCTGTACAGTGCTGCCAACCCTCTGAACTTTCCGAGACTTGCAACAAAACATGAGGATCATAAACCAGGAGAACTGTAAAAGCTGATGTTATGCATAAAGATCTCACCAAGTAAAGATTTAATTATTAATAATATGTAGCTTTAATCCATATTCATAAGATGATAACATGAAATAACTACTGAAGAAAAGTGCTAAAACTGGTGCATCACTTCAAAAATACAAAATACAACCCAGAACATGTAACCAAGATAGACTATATCATTCCAGATTATTCAGCTGCAAATTTGAATGTTTGAAACCCTTAACCTCAAACTCAGAGTAATTCCATGATTTTAATTTTTGAATACGGAAACCAGCCACATACATCTGAAGCTAAAGCACTGAACCTAAGTTCAGAGAAACAACACAATTTTGTTACACGACTAAAATCATTATACTCTAACAGACAAACACCTTAATGTAGCAGAAAATCACACATTAAATTTCTTTCTAACACTTAAGATCCTTAGTAATTTAGACATTTACAAGATTACTAAGTCTTGTTTATGGTTTACAATAGGATGGTTAAATTGAAAAGGAAAAGCAGGGAACGAGTCTATCTTTCAGAAGCATTTATACATGAAAACCTAAGCTTTAAATCAAGTTACATCTTTCTTTCCTCAATGTAGACAATCATCAAGCATACTGTGCCTTGCAACTTCCTTGCAAGTTGTCGTAGCAACCATTGCTATGTGTGGACCAATTTTACTAACAGTTCATGCAAACATATTTAACAGATAATTGTTAAGATAATAAATGTTGGTTTGGTACTGAAACACATAATATTTTAGTTTTGATTTACATCTAAAATATGAGCAACTGAAAAAGAAAATCACCTTTTCAGAAAGGGTTTCTACAGAAGATTGATAACCGTAATTTTCAATCTTGACAATTCTCTCCTTCAGCTTCCCAGACAAACAAGCACAACAATTAAAGTCATTGCAAATCAGAACCACTGTTATCTGACAATTTTAAGCTTTGCAAAATAAGTTGATTCATAAAGACATTACACCAAAATTAAACAAATCATGATTGAAATAGGTATGAGCTGTCATCCTTCTCAGTTGCAGAAGCAGAGTAATTAAGAATATTAGCAACATGCAGTCTAAGCTGCCATGTCAGCATTACAAATTCTTCCATTATGTATACAGCCCAAAAAATAAACAGAGATAATTTAAAACATCAAATTTTGCAGCTGTTTGGGACCTCAGACATCATGCACTAATAATACATCTAAACACATACATTTATAGTTTCCAGTTAAATTTCAGGTCAGATCCTGAGTCTATTTTAGGACTATCAATCCTGCTTTCAGAAGGGTAATTATGCTTCATGCAGATACACCCAAGATAGAAACGCTTCCCAGACAGGCACAGCTTTGGTCTCATGGTGCAGGGATGAATGGTGCAGCAAAATCAACTGTGAATGGGGTATGCCTGTATTTCACATTTCTCTTCAGCATTCCAGAAACAAAGATCAAGAGAAAAAATTTTCCCCGAGTCCCCAGGTTGATTATGGAGACACACAGTGCATCTGGTCAGTGCATGCACATCACACCTCCCAGTCCAGGCCACAAACTGCAGAGCTCATAAAACCTGCACACCACATGCCTACACATTTGGCTTCTCTCTACAGCACTTGAGTGTTCCTTGAGCCTCTACAGTAATGCCATTCCTGTAACAATAACCACAGGAATGGTGGCAGCATCATGATTTTTGAATCAACTGCATTATTACTGTCAACCAGGCTGACTAGTTCAGTGGTATTTTAAGAGGTGTGACTACAGTTTAGACATACCTTAAAATGAATATTTCAGATATTCCCCAGCTACTAAAAAATGGCATCAAAAAAATCCAAGCAATATAACTTCCTAGCTAAGAAGATCTTGATTATTGCTGATGGGATTTAACACAAAATTTGCATAACCTCTAATAAAAGCTACCAGAGTAAACAGACTTCAATCATCATGATTAGATTAAACAAGAAGTCCGATAAACTGATAGGAAGTTCCGCAGTTAGTTTAATCTTTTAAAGGGAAAATCTCCATTTATTTGGCTCGTGTTTTACTGGCATACACCCAATCATTTCTTGTGCACAAAGAATACTTTTCATGAAGGTATGAAGAGTTAGAAAGAAAAACAAGTAGGGCAGTAAAAATTTGATTACAAGCGTGCAACCCCACAGAGACAGCACTCTGTGCAAACTAATGCAAAACATGAACAAGGACAAAAAGACACCAATACATTTACTTTCAGACTACCTCCTCAGTCTCCTAACGACAAAGCATATAAGAATAATAATATTGACCATCATTCAATTGAACCCAAAATGTTCTCTTTGCAGCAGACCATGAGACTAAGAAGTTGCACAGCGAGAGGCAGTCAACCTTGGAACTACATGTGCTTCCATTAGGTTCCCTGAATCCAGAGAGTACTCACCAAGTGGGGCACTCTTTCAGGACATTAAACCCTTATCCAGTCTACGCTGACAGAAAAGCTGAACTCAGAATACATGGGGAACACCCAGTTTTTCAAACTACCTCTTTAAAAGTATCCATGTCTCCAATTAAAATGTGAATGTTAACTTTTCAAATTAAAGCTCAGGTGTAAAAATACTATGCTGCTTTATTTCAGCTTAAGTGGTAACAGTGACTAGAGATGCACTCTATATGGGGTGCACATTGGTACTGGAATAACTATCCTTTTGTACATAATCTTACAGCATTTTAAGAGACCCAGAGTGAAGTCCTTTTTACAGTCCTCTGTGAAATCTGAGATGATGGCACCACACAAAATATCCCAACAAACCACCAAGTGGTCCATCAAAGCATCCTGCTGAAAGAAATTTTTCTTACATCTTTTTGCACCATACTTGAACCAAACTGTCCCCACATCCTCTGTGTCTGAGACTTCAGAGAATCAAAGAAGTGCTGGCTGGGATATCTTCTGCCCAGGTGGAAATCATTGCTAACAGCAGATGAAGTCAGTCACAATTTTGTCCAAAAGAGTTACAAATTCCTCTGAGGACAGAGATTAAACCACTTCCATGTGCAACCTCTTCCAGGGCTGCTTTGTCCCTGCAGATAAAACTTTCTCCCTACTGTTCAAACCCAAATTACAATTTGTGCCATTACATCTGTCTTTTTGCCATCTGTCACTACTGAACAGAAATCAGTTTTAAGATCTTTGTAAATGCCCTTCAAGAAGTTTTAGGATGGTACTGGACTGTTCTCCAGATCCCCCTTTTCCAGACTATGCAAGCTCAACTCTGTCAGCCTCTCACTCACACCCACAACCTCTCACCATTTTCTAGACCTCCAAATGATCCTTCTTCCACTTTTCTGTCTACCTTTTGCAGTGCAGTGCTCCAAAGCTGAATGGAGTATTACAGACAGCCTTATAGACCCTAAATACAGGAGATAAAAACAGTCCTTGAGGTGCTGCTTCTAGCACAGCCCAGTGCCTTATTTACCGTATTTGGGATAATGGCGTGTTTAAGGCTCTTGTTCAATTCAATATAATACACAGGTTAATTTGCACCAAGTGCTCTATCTGGACTGAAGATCTACCAATGTGATTTAATGAATCTGAAAATATGCACAAAGTGCCTCTTGCTTCATGACCCAGGATGTTGATGAAAACCCTAGAAGTGTCAGCCTCTGCAGTATTCTCCCAAGTACCCTGCTTGTTAAGGACCAGTCATAAAGCACCATTAACCTTTCAGCAGCTAGTCTTCAACCCATCTAAAATTCCACTTTCCTGGACTATACCACTTCAGCTTCCAACTGAAACCTCTGTGGGAGACAGTGACAAAAGGCGCTACTGAATTCAAGAGATCTACTTCTTGCCCCCACCCCTGCAGCAAGTCATTTAAGCCAAAGCAGCAATAAGGCAAGCCAAGCACAATTTGCCCTTGCTAAATCCATGCAGGCAATTTCTGGTTGTCCTCTTGTTCTTTATGTGTTTGGAAATAAGAGTATACTCCATGATCTTTCCAGGCCAAGAGCTGAAGCTATGCAGCCTACAGTTCCCTAGATGCTTCTCCTTGTCCTTCCTAGAGACTGATAACACATCAGGCTTTTCTCTTTCACTGAAGACCTTCCCCAGATGCAGGCTTTTTGTAGTGGTCTCACATCTTCCAGCTCTTTCAGTACCCTCAGAAGCTCCCATCCAATCCCACTTTCCTGGGTATATCCAGCTTCTTTAAGGGCCCGCTAACTTGTTACTTTCCTGATATTGGCTGTTCAAAAAATGCTGGCAAATAAATAGGCAGGGGAACAGGCTTTTCCCTGAAGCCAATAAAGAATTTAGTGCTTCTGTACCATTATATACTGACTGATTTCTTCTATTCAGTGAATTTACACCTTTCCCAAACATCCCTTTGCTATCAATCAACTTTAAGAATCCCTCGTTACTTTAGCTTGTTTTGGTTCTTCTTTTTGCATTATGCCTTTCTGAATTTTAGTTCCCAACGCAGTCCCTTGTCAAGGGGGTCTTATTTAAAAGTCCCTAATCTTCTTGCATAATAGGATTATTTTTCCTGAGCTCTCAGTAAGTTTTCACATCTAACATGGGAGCACTGCGGAGCCTGCCACTCAGACACCTGTCCTTCTTCCCTCTGCCCCCAGAGCCCTGCAGTCACCTTCAATCTGCTGAAAGCTTTTCCTGGCCGCTTCACTGATGCCTGTCTAGATGAGTTGCCAAGGAAGCAGTCAGAAAGCCAGGTAAGCTGTGACAGCCTCTCAGTGACACCATGGATCCAGGCTCCAGGCAAGCAGCAGCCCTCCCCAGATGACTGATCTGGCTGGCAAACACCATGCCTTGTCCCACAGGGGGTGAAGTCACAAACCACTAGCACTTGTCATGGCATCTTCATAGGGTGGATGGGTCTGAATCAGTGAGGAGGGGTGTCAAGGCTGCTGTCCCCCAGCAGCAGAGATATCCACATTCCTCTGCCCATGAAGCCCAGGCAAACAGCCACAAACAGCTCCTGAACCTTCTGTGTGCATCTGCCAGCCTCCCCACAGCCCAATTCTTAGAAACTGGTAGGGGTCACCTACCAAGGTTAATTTGATCTGATAACTGGGGGAGAGAGAGAGAGTGTGTGAACACTGCAACCTGGGGCTAATCCAGCCCTGCATGGGCACCAGCTGCTCAGCCACATGGCAGCTGCCTGGGGCCACAGGCAAGTGCCCACTGCCCCTCTGGTTCCCAAGCGGGTCAGAGACAAGTGCTGGGGAAGGGATCATAGGTCCTCCTGGCTAAAGGCTGTGGTAGACTATTTTAGGACCACTGAGATCACCACCCATCTGGCCAGCTTGAAAGACATTTGACAATGAGTTAAAATGTGTGACAGGCACAGAAACAGGAAGCAAAATTATATAAGCTTTTTTTTCCCCTTTGGAAACCAGGCTAAGTCACCCCTACATATGCATACATCCTGCATATCAGCAAACTAGTTTAACCAAATCTCAGTTTCCAGTCCATGCAATTATTTCATTCTGCAACATGATTATCATCCTGAATTCCTTCTCTATTCCTGCTTGGCACTATTGAGACCATATAGTCAAAATATGCTGGTTTTGTTTCCACATGATGAAGGAAAGATACCGGGTGCCACAACACACTATTTGCTCTAACCCCCTTCTTCCAAAATGCTGCTATAAAAAGAATCAGAATTTGTTTCATGCCTAAAAACAGAAGATGAAGCAGGTGCTAAAAATCTTAGCCTTTCTGTTGGGACAGTTTTATCTATTACTAAGTTCCATCAAGAGATAATATAAATTGCTTAACAGCATTAAAAAGTTATTGCAGATTTGCTATGATAAAGTTGAAAATGTAGCCTTGAAGAATGTACTTGTACTTTCCCCACATTAGAAAGATTACAAAAATTCATTTAATACAACTTCCTACCAAGCCTAAATGGTTTGACAACCCATTGTTTGGAAAATTAACACCTGCCACATCAGTTAAAGTAGATTTAATCCAAGATATAAGTTAAAGTAAAATTAAGAACAAAAATTAAAAAGAAAAAAGCTATATTCAAATCTACTCATTTACATTTTAGCTATAATGTAATAGAAACAAATGTAATAGAGACATTAGTGGGACTTAGGCATCTGATGCAAAACAAGCAAATTATATTGATTTTTCCCCCCTTCATCAGCTGCGATTCAGATAATGTAAAGAAAACACCAAACAATATTAATAGAAACAAAAATGAAAGTCTGCAGGTTGAAGTCAGGTTGCTCCATGCAATCCTTCTCATAAATAAAATTCAAGAACTACTAATTACTTTTTCCTTCAGTGCTCATTATCACATGTCATATTTGCTGATGTCCTAGCTAATGCATGAAGGTTCAGGGTCATAATTTCTGACATGTTGGTTATTGCAAGTCAATGACTGAAACTTAGTTTTAATAGACAGCACAAAGCTAACTATCTGCAATCAGATACTTCCTTCAAAGTCACCACAAAAGGCCTTTCTGTTGCTGAAGCCAGAAAATAATCTTATGAGGGATGGAAGGCGATAGTACAGCTTTATTTAATGCGCTGTGGGGTGAGGGGGGAGAGCATAAACCAGCCTGTCATTTCCTGAGAACTGGACATAAAACATGTTATCCTTGACAAGTCCAATTGTCAAACTGCAGCTCACCATTCAGTTTCAGAAAATGTCAAATTGCCTGTCCTAAAGCAATGGTAACTAACTTGAAGCTGCAAGTCCAGTACCAGCTCACTCAAGCCATAGTAACACTTGATATGTAAGCATTAAACTTAATTGTCCAGATTGCAGAAGAATTTAAAGAAGGGATGGGCAAATCTATCTTTCAGGCCCACTTTACTGGAATGGAATGGAGGTTTGCTTAAATTGAATCTACCATAAAAATAATGAAATAAATGATTGCTGTGTTCTTTTAGAAGAGAATTGACTTTACAGATTAATAGGCAGAAAATTACTAAATCAGGCTTTACCACTAACATTCCCCCTACCCTCTAGAGAAGAAAGCCTCCAACTGGAACATTTTTGGCAGGTGAATTAGGCTATATTCTTTCCAACTCTATCCTAAAACAGGAAAAAAAAAAAAAAAAACAACTTCCCCCCCAAAACAATTAAAAAACACACCAAAAAAGGACCAAAACAACAACAAAAAAACCAAATAACTCCCCCCAAAACCAAACCAAAAACCAAACCAACCAACAACCGAAAAAAACCAAACAAACATAAAACCAAAACCCAAAACAAAATTTAAAAAACCACCAAAAAGCCCCACACAAATCAACAGATGCAAACTCTACAACTAAACAAATGTTATCCCTTCATTCTGGAAGTATGCAAGCAGTTTTGAAAGTCAAGATAACCACGACTGCTTGTTGTGAGACAGGACCTGGGGAAATATTTCTTCAAACTACAACTCAAGCTAAGGAATATTGCAGTGACTATGCAGAAACTCAGTCCTCTCCCATCAGGAAGAAATTCCTCCTATCTTTCTTGGACTACTCCCACAGAGATGTAATTTGGAGAAAAGCAGGCAGCGCTGGAGTCCTAGTGATTGCTTACCTGGGTCTGAAACATCACAATGCACCAACAGAAAATACTGCAAATAATAATTTTAAAAAAACCCAAACCCTTCACTCTTTAAAGGCACTTTAAAGTTGCACTACTGGCGCTACTGAACTCACACTGGCTGCCATTTAGATATTTTAGTATTACACTAAGAACAGGTGATCCAAACTCTTCCATCCTCCAGCATGTCATGTTTTCACCAGCCATAGGAAATGCAATCACCCTCTGTCCCTATGGATGCTGTAAGGACTCCTCCACTCGGTGGCATTCTGGATTTCCACATAAGGAGAAGTACTCATGCGACTATAAAGGAATAACTAAATACTTTACACAAAGAGTGTTGTCTCAATATGAATGTTGGAGACTGGCTTACAGGAAGAGTGCCACTCCCCAGAAAAGCAGTAGAGGTGATGTATTTTTTAAGCATCACTATTCCTATTTCACCAACCATTGTATTTCTTCTATTCTACCAAAGATCATGGTAGAATGAGTCTTATAAGTGATGAAAGATTATGAATCATAAGTGGTTGCTAGGACTGTTAAGACTGCCTTTTGTCGTAAGGTCTTTAGGAGATTTTTAGAGGAGATGAGGAGATGTCAAGCAGGCAGGTAGCTCTTTTTTTCCCAGATAATAGAAATATTAACCAAATCAATCTTACAGGAAAAGGAAATAACTGCCACTTTACTATGTAAATATCACTGTGCTCAAATTCCACTGTTCCCTTGAATAAGATTTTATAGAAAAAGTAAAAAAAAAACCCAGAAGTGATTCTAAAGTTTGCATTTCTAAGACTTATCTATTTTTCAAAATATATTATTTTTTAAACTGTTATATTTGTTTCCACTTCTGGAGTTTGCTTTTATAGCTTTAATTTCAATAGCATCAAAGTTCTTTTATAATCAATTCTTGTCTATCAATAAAGATGAGAACCACAGACTCCAGGTTTGTACATTCCTCTCCATGTACAACACTGTGGTCATGATGGTCTCCAAGAGTTTAAGCTGCTTTCCCTCACTAAGCTTCAAAGCTTTAGACATGAAGTAAGCATGGTAAAATCTGCCTGGCAAGGAGCAAGAGAAGATGGAGATGCCCCCAACACAGCCCCTCTGAACAGCAAAGGTATATCAAGATATTAAAGGATGAGGATATCCAGCTTTAAACAAACCAACCAGCAAGAGACAATCAGACTTTCAACACCATTTATGGAACCATTTTGGTTTTCCCCAGTACAGTAGTATAGATTTTGACCTTCTGAAACATTGAGGGTTTTGATTCCTCTGCGCTGTTTGCTAGGACACAGGCTAAACTGAAGGGAAAAAACTAGGCTTATCTAGACTTTTTCATTTGTTATTCCTCCCAGATCCTTTATGCCCTGCAGATGCCTTCCCTTTTCCCATAACTTTCCTCTTTAGGATTCTTCTACTCAAGCTTCATTCTGTATCAACTTTTGGTGCCTCTGCAGCCCCCAGAGACATGACAGAAAGAGCGAACCCTGAGCTCCTTCCCTCCCACACACAAAAACCTAAGGTATCACATGAATCCTGTGGCATGTCCCTCCCAGATATTTTTCTCTTCTGCCAGTGCCACAGCTGTGCCTCCAACACCTGGTTTGTGTGTGTCACCACAGGCAGCTAAGCTGGCACAGGAAGACGCCATTTCACCAGGAGAAAGGAGCATGCAGAGACTCCAAGGCTGCAGCTAACTCCATCTCACACTCCTCCCTGACAGCCTCCCACTCGCTCCCAAAACCTGGCGCTCTGCTGACCTGTTTCCCCATCTGAGGGGGCTGCTTTTACAACCAAACCACAACAACACTGCCCACAAATGTGCAGAGAACAAACACCACGTGGGCCTACGTACGTTTCTAGTAAGCTCCTCCTAGGCTGCTGAGAGCTAGCAAGCAGAACTCTGAGTCATGCTTTTTGGGTCAGAGCTCAAAAAGTTTTGGGTGTTTGACACAACAGGGCTACAATGTACTGCTTGGAGTCCCTGCAAAAACACGGCACAGGTGCTCTGCACTACAACTCCTCTGGGGCAGAGCCAGCACAACAAAGGACAATTCTTGATCTGAAGCCAATGGCAGGCCTGCTTTAGATACAGCAAAAAGTCCTCCATGTTAAAAGAAGCCCAAACAAGCAAAACAACAACAAAACCCAAAACAAATCAAATTCCTCAAAAAACTCTCCATCCAGCAAACAAAAAACCCAAGCCTCTTAATGCTTCCAAAACAATGATACTGAGCATGGATCTTCTTAAAGAGGAATCTAATTAGTGAACTGGAGCATAAAGTCAAAATGCAAGCCAATGTTTGCAGCATTGAAAAATGAGAAATACGTAATTAGTGGCTATCCTCACAGGCTGAAGCCAAAGACCTGTTATTCTGAAATGGCTCCACTGTCAGTAGTTTCCAACGAAACAGAGGCAGAACTGCAACAGCAGCCTTCAAACTGAGTAGATGTGACTGCAGATTCAGGGTATGCACTCAGAAAGGTGATGCAATCTAGACTTACACATTGACATCTCTGAATGCTCAGGGCAAGACATGTTGTACAAATACAGAAATGTAGCTGTGGATGTAAACATTAAGACAGACATTCATAGGCAAAGTTAAATTAAGCCCCACAAAGAATACAAAGCATACACCCATAGAACTGAAGGCCTATTAGGTTAAAAATTTCATCAGATATTTGATTTTGAACTACATTTATGACAAGAGATAAATGACAAAGTATATAAATTACTTCACCCACCTGGCAGGCAGGGAAATTTGCTGCAGGGAACAAACAAGTAGTAAATAAATAAATTAAGAATATGTTACCAGGCTTTGAGAGGAAGGGCAACAAGGAAATGGACTCTTTTCCCTCCAGCAGAGGTCACAGCAGTCAGTAGGAATTATTAGCATCATTCTCATAACACGCGAACAAGCCAAGCTGCCAAATGGCTACGCTGCAATAGTATTTCAAATCCTGAAGAAAATATCTCTTCAGAAAAGGAAATTGAGCTCCTTCAACAAACTACACTAGTCATTTCATCTCTCATTATATATTTTCCTTGTTGGCACATCTAGTCTCAAAAGACCTCTGACAACCCTGCAGTTTGATGCACGGCTTTTCATTGTAGTGAAAGACACCAGCATAACACAATAGCTTCCTAGAAATTGTAGCCCGTTTTTTTTTTTTTCCTTCTGGCAAATTGAAATTCTATAAACATGGCAAATTCATTAATAGAGAAGTTACAAATGGAGTGCATGGATGCCTGAAGGTTTAACATCTGTGAGTATCTTTTCCAACAGATCAAATGCCTGAGCTCACAACTCCCAAAGAGACTGCTGCTTCCTACTCTCATTTCTGACCACAGAAATTCCCACAAAGTAGGAATAAGGCACATTTTTATTTTTGTTTGTCCGTATAACAAAGACTTACCCTGATGAATTATGTCATTATAATCAGTTTTGAAATGGATGGTAGTTGAAAAAACTGATCTTTGAAGAGAATGCTGTGCATGCAAAATGCTGATTTACTAAGGAGAAACCTCTGTGTCTGTTTCTCTCAAATAACAGCTTTATTCAATCTATGAAGGACTACAATTTACTATGACGGACACCTATCCCCAGACACCTCTTGTTTAAGTTGTTCATGTGTTTTTTGACAAAGAAAAAAAACACCCAACTAAAGCCACCAGGTAAACCAGGTTATATCAAACCTGGTTTCCTCCTCTTGCTGGAGGAACTATTTGCACACCTGAATGTGGAACACACTAAATTTCTGCCTGCTTCAGCTGGGAAACACTACAGAGCCTAACCCCCAAATAAACAGGTGAGCTAAGTGGCTCTCCCACTATCTATTTCATATCTATTGTTTCAACATATTCAGTTGTAGCACCAAGGTTTTTCAGAAGGCTAATTTAGGATATACATTTTGGGAGGAAGTGGGAAGAAACAGTACCTAGAGTCACTTGCATTGGCATAAGTTGTAAATCTGGCACTGGATAGCATGTGATGGAAAAAAAATGCATCTGAAACACTGAAATACTACTGCTGCTATGAAGGCTGCAGAAAACCAACAGCTCCTTGGACTGGAATGATGAAGAACATAAATTCTTCTAAGCATATTTTCCCCATACATACACCCTGTAGTGACAGAGATGTAACATCTATCAGCAATATCAACATTTTATTTTACCTTTTTGTTTTCTCTTTTTTGCTTTTTACAGCAAGAAGGTCATTTGGTCCATCATTATATGTGAACTTATAGACTATAATATTTCTCTTTCCTAAGCATCCATGTGATGAGCTAGTTGCTGCTTTCCAGTTTCTGGTGAGAAATTTATTAAATAAGCAGATTACCTCATCTGTCCTCTTCTCAGCACCAGAGGCACCATGGCCACCCAACTGCCTCAGCTGCAAAGTAGCACAACTTTGCATTAAAGACCATCTCCATCTATTTTTTTTGTCCATAACATACCTGTTCAGGTCACACCCTGCACATTAGTTTCACCTCTGAATACCTCCCCTGTCAGGCCAACAGCTGGCAGAGCCTTGCGAGCAAACTGGGAATTAAAAGGACAGGCCAGATATCAGAGGGAGTAACTGCTGAGTGACAGAACCACTGTGGTAGCAAGAGCCATTTCACAGAAATCTTAATTTCAACAACACATGGCCATGAGCTCCAGGCATGTTGCATGAAGCAGGAATAAAATCTCTTGCTATGCTGAAATATCAAGTAGTAGAGGGCTATGTACTATGTGACAGTACACCTACTTTTTCCTTTTAACAATATTTGAGATGGGGTTTTTTTTCTCCCTTCAAATCTGCATGCTCACAGTTCTAGCAGCACAGGAAGCACATCCCAGTGTGTAATATCTTCCCCACAGTCTGTTCTTCCCTCAGGACCAAGGCTCTCATCTTTGCCTACACACCTGGTTCTTCACATCCCTGGGGACCAGGGGGCAACACTTCTCACCTTCCTTGCCCTCTATTTACTCTGAGGTACCCACTGATGGCTATAGCAGCCACATCCCTGTCAAACAGTGCTTAAGGGGTTTACATTTGACTTTTGGCCAGGAGGTTCACTGCTCAAGCAGCTATTCCCATCTTTGGGGAGAAAGCAGGCACTGGATAGAAACCATTTCTGATTCTGATGTACCATCAGTCAGGACACACTGGCAAGGCATAGAGCAGTTTCAAGAATATGCTCAATGCTCTGTAACTGAAGAAAAAAAATGTTTATAACAAAATTATAAAATAAAAATAAAAACATAGCTGTGTCATAAAAATGTTTCACAAGATGTGAGTTATCACTAAAGAACAGATTGCAGAGATGCTTTATCCTTGTGAAATCCAATGTGATTCTGAAGGGCTTCATTGTTTTGGAACCTCTTTGAAACTGAAAGCCAAATCAATTTATACAAAAATATTACTCAATTTCACTTGCTGCTGCTGACTCCAACTGTTTGGGAAATGTGAACACACGTAAGTGTGAAGTGATCTGGTCCCAGACAGAAAACTATGGAAACTTATTTATTTGAACTAAGAGGGCCACAAAGATGCACCTCATTTACTGAAGAGGCAACCAATGATCACAAGCAAAGTTAAGAAGTGCTAAAAGCTTATGGGAAAACAGAGGGAGCAAAGTCATCCTGAAGCCATGATTCAGCCCAGTTAATGTACCAGCACTCCTTGCTGTACCATTTCTCTTAGCAAACACACTCTAAACCAACCAGGACTCACCTCAGCCAAGGTTCCTCTTTAGAAGCCTGACACAGATATGCCCTTTCTGCAGCCCTACTTCCAGCATCCACATGCATTCACCACTCCCCTCCCTTTCCTTCCCTATGCTTGTGCTTGTTAAACAGACAATGAATTTTAAACTCCTTAAGGATTGTTTTTTAAATAACCCAGGTTTTCAATGCTGTCACACTCTCAGACACACTGGCAATATGGAAAAGGATGTTACAGACAGCCTCAGAAAAAATTGAATATAATAAATTTAATAAATAAATAAAATAAATGAAATTTTATGCCATTTTTCCCCCACTTGATCTCATATCTGCACACTTCCACTGCACTGTTTCCTATCTCTTCTGAAGTCCAAGCAAACCCAAAGGGCAGCAGACAGCTCTTAGAAATCTGAAATGCTTCTCATATATTTCACTTGAACATTGCCCTCAGAGGCCCTGTGGGAGGTATTCAGAAAAGCAATCTTTGGTTTAGTGATGCTTGTCCCCTTCAGCTTGATCTATTGCTGACACCCAAAAAGTGACTCTCCCTAGGAGTGGGATGCAGAAACTGGAATGTCTCTAGGGCAGTGAACTCCCTTTTGGAGGAGCCATTTTGTCTCCCCTGACCATGAGAAGAGCAGGAGAATGCTCTCTGGGGGATTTTATGTGCATTACCATCACTGAAGACCCTTCTTAGCTAACACTACAGATGACTCCTCATTTAAATTTCTAGCCATATTCTCCTACACCTCCCTACCTAAATCCATCGCTCAGCTGTTGCTCTCTAAATATAGCATGCTAACAACTATGAAAGGTGTCTCTAAATATATTTAGTGCACCTAAAATGATACTTACTCATCAGTGCCACGTGCAAATCTGCTATTACAGGATAGCTTGCTACTAACAGAAAAATAAGGAACCTTTTCATAGTGCAGTTAAGTTACAGAGGAGACAGGTAAACATAAATATAATTAAGATTAGTTTGTGACAGAATCTGTCATTGAGCATCTTAAATGGAGACTCTTCACTGAAGCTTAGCAGCTCTTGTAAATAAGATGCCCACGTTGCAGAGTATTATAGTGTGCTTTTTAAATGATATAATGAACTCACTAGCCTGTAAGAGAAAGTATGTCTACATCTACTATCAAACTCTATTCCATCTAGTCATTTGCACCCTTCCCCACAGTGCAGAGTTTCACTACAGAAATTACTCCTAAAGAAGTCCGGGTTCATAGAACACGGCAGCAAGTATTGGGTAAAAGCCCCTGGACAAACTGGATGAATTCCCACTGTATTCATTCCCTGTAGAATAACACATTTTCAAGCTGGATCTGAGAGCCCTCTCACAGTCATGTGTCAGTGCCAGAAAGAAGCACATTAAAGGACTCTAAAGCTAAAAATAAAAGTGCTTTAAATAAGACAGAGCTAATGAATTGCTGCAAGTATCATAAAGAGAAAGACCAGTCAGCCACTGATTTACATGAGAGCGCCACAAGGACTGGGAGCAGTAAGAACACAGCATGCAGATCTGAAAAAGAAGTGCTGTTTAGAAGTTTCTTCATTTAGCCATATTATCCACTTTGAAAACAATGACAAACCCCACTTATAAGCAGGAAGACCTGTATGTTCTGACACTGCCTTTCTCACACACCACTCAGAACAAAGTGCCATTACCACCCTTGATGGAAAGGTGAAATTTCATTACTGAAAACAGCATAAGGTGGAAGTGTAGTGAGTGCTTTGAGACATACAATGAAATGCATAATTTATTCTAATCTTTCTTCTGAAGTATCCTAGAAGTCTGTAGATCCTCTCTCTTCCATGTGAGGAGTGACAACCTTCTCATGAGAACTCCTCTCTAGCCTGAGTAAAACCAGCTTACACCGTGTCTTTTAACAATAGATTTCGCTTTCCAACTCACAATAGCAAGTTCTGTGCCTACACTTTCCATAATGCCACACTTCCACCCATATTTTCCAGATTTTTCAATAGCACAATTAAAAAAAAGTTCATCCAGTTTCTTCCTGCGAGAAGAACCAAAAAGAACTCACACAGAAATCTCCTTTAATTCTCCCTAAACAGAGAGAAGACTAAAAGAACTTCTCCAGCTTGTGGTTTTTGAAAACTTCACATGGCCTGACAAAATATACTATAAATGCCATACACAGGCTTAAAATTTTAAACTGGAAAGAATACATAAGGGAATTGCTGATCTTTAAGCAGCAAGGAGAACACCACAATCTGATTGTTATTCTGCTGCCAGAAACCAGCACAGCACAGACCCTCTCTATTCCTACCACTGCTTTGCATTGTTACAATGAATTGAACACAGTACTTGTCAGAGGTGAACCTCTGGAGAAAAGAAGGCCTGAGCCCAGGAAGCCTGCAAAAGAGATATTTAGACCAACTCTGTGCAAGACCACAGTTTGCCTGCCTTTGTTAAGCCAGCACATGACTTCATGTATCTGTCTCACAGAACCTATCAGATTAACACTTGGCTCAGAAAAGAAAATATTTAGAGTAAATACTGCACTTCTCTCAGCTATGGTCTTGACCCCACACCAGTCACAATATAGGGGGTGCTTATCAATAACTTTATAGACATTTTTTAGCTATAATGTTCATGGCTAGGTAAGGGGACAGAGAGACATCCTTACTGCTCACAAACAGAAACTGGAAAAATTGTTAGAGGTACTCATGATATTCAAGCTTCACTGCAACCAATAACTTTGTGAGCTGGAGTTAACAAAGTTGAGGTTTTGTTCTGGTTTATAATGTCTCTAAATAACAGAGGTTGCAGTCACTGAACATCCTTGGTCTTGCATCAGTAGCTATAGAAAAAATCTGGCAGATTCCAGATGCTGGGCTAAGGAAAACACACATCTGGACCTGCCTTGTGAGGGAGAACTACTCAACCCTAACCAGGATGGCTTCTTCATTGTTAAGGTCCCCTTTAGACAACAACACCACAATTTGGGAAAACACCACAATTTGTGACATGATTTCTGCTTTCTCTTTTTCTTTGTAAACACATGACACCAGCAGACCTGAGCCTCATCTCCAAAGAGCCCAGCTGCAGCTGCTACTTACACATCATACTAAGGCATAATTTCACTCGTGCAAAAAGGGGTAAGGGTAGGGGTTTGCTACAGCTAATGAAGAAGGGCAGCACAGGTCAGTCACAGGAGTAACAAGAGCAAAAATGTTGTGATTTTAGTCCTTGCCAAGGCTGGATGTTCGTGTTTCTAGAAGACAAGCATGAACACCTGCAAGGGTAGCAAACCCCACACTGGCAAGATTCCTGCACCATGTGGCTCAGCTGCCCAGTGCCATGGGCTCTAACATAGTTTGAATAGAGAAGCAGTGAGGTTTGGAGAAGATTTTGCTGTTTCTGCTTGTGATAAATAAAATAATATTCAAGACTCTTGTCTTCAGGTATTATTTTTCCAGACACCTACTAAAAAAAAGTACTAAGTTAAAAAAAAAAAACCAACAAAAAACCAAACAAATAAAAATCACTGAATCTTACCCTGTAATTTCTCTACAATCATAAAAAGTCCAGGAACAAATCATAGTTATTTATTACATTACGCTGAAGCAATGCTATCCTGGGCTCACCTCGCCCCCTGACACCATCCCAGTCTTACCCCAATTAGCCAGGATGCTGCCAGCTACCAAGGCAAGAGAGGTCAGGGTTTAGTTTCTATATTGAAAGAAAGCATGCATGCATATATATAGACATAGGATGATCTACAATTACAAGTTTGTATTTACAAGCAAGGCATGTAGAGCCTGGGCAAGCACATCTAACACACCAGAAATGTTTTTTTTTTTACAGTCACCGTGCAGACAACCATATTTTAGATTAAAATAGCCAACTATAGGAAAAACTCTATAGAATTTATGGAAACATGAATGGCTTACTAGCTGTCATCCTGTAACAAACAGGTCCTAAAATAAATTGAAAAAAGTGTGAGAGAAATTCTTCTGTTTTCCAGATTCTTCGTTGACTTTTGAAAGAATTTCATTCACACATCAAAAAAAACCAAAAAAACAGACAAAAAATTGTTTCTCATCTACTTCTCACAAGCAGGAAGCTCTTTTTGTTCGCAAGCACAAAAACATCAGAAGAGAAAATCAAAACACTTTTCTGGAAATCAGAAAGCTCAGTAAAGGAGTTCAGTGCTCAGATTTCAATAACCAATTAAAAAAACTGCACATTGTAGAAGACAACTGCTCCTTCCAAACCACAGATACAGTGCTCTCCTGTACTTCTCACCCAAATTCTTGTCACACATCCCAAGTTCTGTACTTTGAAAATCTAACAGGCATGAGTCCAAACTGAAACTTGTTCAGAGCTAAGAATTATTTGTCTTCCAATGCACTTTCATGTAGTCTCAGTTAAGAATAAGTTCTAGGATACACTACTAAACTGTAGTGTAAAACTGTTATTCAAATTAAACTTCTCCTGGAAATTGCTGTGGAACTTTTTTCTCCTCTCTCATTCAATAACATTTTGGATTATTTCTTCTTAATAATTATAACAAACAGTAATAATTCTGTCAAAGTTGAAAAACAAAACTCACATAAACTGTGAAGCCAAGCTGGAAACTTGTAAAACCAGCTTTAGTGTCTTCGCATGCATTTATGAGTGTTTCAAGCAAGCTGACTACTCAAACTCTGGTTCACCCATCTATGTTTTCTGCAAGTTCTCCCTTTCAGTTTTCATGTTTCAGAACAAAATACCTAAGAATATACGCAAAATGCTTACAGAGAGAAGTCATAACCAGCATAAATATCACTACAGTTTTAAATTTTCAATCAAAAATAATTTAAAAAATCATAATTTAAAGGTGTTATTCTATTCACAGGCAAAGCTATAGATGAGCAAGCTTTGCTCCCATATTTCATCAAGTTTTCTTTTGGTGGCACTGCTGAAATGGGACCCTGGGACACTCCAGCTGCTGACAGGCATATTTTTATTCTTTTCTAAAAAGACATTCATGTGCATGGATGGACAAGAACAAGTCATGTCAGACTCTGTACACTGAAAAATAATCTAGTTAAAAAAGCTGGAAACAATGTTTTGCCATGTTACACACTATGGACTTATTTTCACATGGCAAATGGATCCTGCCCTTCTTCAGAAGATACAACAGCACACAGAAAAATGCTTTTTTTCTTTCTCTCACTCACATCAAACTCTCCTCATCTAAAAAGATCTTTTTGCTTGTGTTTTCAAGTACCACTCACTATTATTAATGGCCCAGAGCTAACCAAAGAGATGCATCAGCAAATATTGCTGTTCCCACTACTGGGAAAGTCCATCCTCCATCACATTTTTCAGAGTCTATCAAAAATTCACATTTTCATCAGCAAGTAGTTTATGAAAGACAAAAAAAATGCAATTACACATCTCCTGTCATGTCAAAGGAATTGACCTTTAGCCCTACATCACTGCTGCTGCAAAGGACCCTACTTCCTTACTACACTGGACAGCTGCTTTCTCACGTCTCTCAGTGAAGCCTCCAGAGGCTAATTATCTCAACTACATGCTTGTCAATGCAGCTTTTAAAACTCTACACAATGCATCAGGTCCACAGAAGGAGAACTGTAATTCTTGGTGGTCACTGCAGAGCGTAGCAGAAGCCTGTTGAGGCTTTAATACACTCAGCCTTTATTCCAGGAAAAGTTCATGCTCCTGAATTCAAGAGCTGGAACTCTGCTCCATGAAGTCTGGAAACCATCCAGCAGTGGGATAGGAATAGAGCTGATGAATTTCTTTTTTTTTTCCTCAGCACTTTGTTAAATGAACTCTATTCCAGTTTGTAAAATTACTGTGCTCAATCTTTATAAAGAAATGTTCTGCATTGTAGATTTGTTATGGTTCAGCACTTTGACTGAGATCAGAAATAAAATGCAAGCACAGTAAACAACTGCACTTTAGCTCTGCCAGACAGTTATGAGCTATAGCTCATCACTACAAAATTAAACAAATTTAAAAAAAAACAAACAAAAATACTCACCAAAAATAAAAAAGGACAAACAAAACCAAAAACCAACCAAAAACCTAACAAAACCAAAAAAAACCTTACTCAGCTCTAGAGAAGACTTTTCTTCACAGATTAGGTATTTCAAACTTGAGGGACAAAAATCATTCCCAGACCCAACAACAACACACATCTGTGTTTGTTTATATGCACATAAATATGTAAAAGGAATCCTGAGATACTTATTAATCTCTGAAGAGCCCATGTTTTGCTTCCAAGAACCCACGTGAAAGTTAGAACCTATTTTCTTTGTCTGAAATGGAAATGTACCAGAAGTCAGACAAAACACAATTTACAAACAATACACAAGTTTCAGTCACAAATGCATATTGGCTTCTTCTGGTAATGCCACCAGCCTTTGCAGAGAAACCATTATTTGGATTCATTATTTTCTTTCTCATTTAGCATTTTCTGTGTCTGCATCTCTCTGCTTTAATAGATTAGGAAGCTCCCTAATTCCTTTTCCTTGAATCCATTATCCTTCTCATATGCAATTTTATTTCACATGAAGTTCATGAAAAATAAGAGCAGGAGAGTTGGCTGTTGCTCTACATCAAAGTCAACACCATGGCTTTAGTCCATCCCTTGAAGGAGGCAATAAGCACCAAACTCACCTTGTATATAGCAGCTGCCCAGATGAAAGAAAAGCTTAAGACAAGGGTAATTCAGAAATCAGCTGGAAATCTGTAACCTTGTACAAACTACTAATAGTTTTGCAGACTTCCTTTGCAAACCTCAAATAAGTCGTTCAAATAGATTTTCAGGAAAAAAGAAAACACCTTGAAGATTTCACAAATTCAACTTTGCAGAACAGTGATTTCTTTGGTGTAATAGCTACCTACTTCCAACAGGAATGGCTGCAAGACTAAGAAATGCCTGTTTCCACTTCATCATTTTCATGTATTGCCTATTACTGCTTTCTAGTATTTCAGTAAAGGGGTTTCAGTCCAAAACATTGATATATGTACTCTACAAGGCCCAAGAGCATATCAGTAATGATATACACACTAGCATGGTGCCACTTTAATTCAAAATAGAATTATGTACAGCATTTGTTTTCTGAGCACAGCATCCACTCAGCATTAATTTCCCAGTTCCCAAGATGGAGGAAAAAAAACCAAAACAAACAAACAAGCCCACTACTATATCATCATTAGACTATAATATTTTTTCCTCTAATTATTAAATTAGAAGCAAGGTAACAATTTCCACATACTACTATCAAACTATGAAACCACTGAAAGAGACTCCACCATGAAACAGCATACAATAAAGCTCTGAAAAAACATGAGAAGTCTAATAACTAAGGTAAAATTTTTACTCCTTAGCCTCATATTATACATTTGAAATACAGCTAATCTAGAGTGTATCATATACAAAACACTTTGCAAAACCTAAAAGATTGTCAACTCACAACAACTTAGAGCAGTTTTGTTTGACAAAGCACTTTCACATCAACTGAGTGCTCCCCCACATCGCCTCTGCATTGCCTTCACCTTCATGAAGTTGGAAATGCCATTTCTAAGTGTCATCAAGCCACTGAAGCCCAGTGAGGTGCTCTAGCGAGCACACAGAGCTGTAAGTGTTACAGCTCAAATCACTGCAGGCACAAGGGACTGGAGAAGGTGATATGAGATGATTTTACTGACACCCCACCATGGCTGGATCCTCTCTGCACCCGCCTCGGTGGAAGTGCCAGCAGCTCCCACCATCTGTATGGATTGCCCCAGCCAGAAGGGGGTTCTCTGCTTCTGGCCAGCTGCTGACCACTGGCTTTTGAAGCAGAAGGGCTACACACCATTGGTGTCCACCAGTGCCACAGAGCCAGAGATGACAGTGCTCTTGTACCATTCACAGCCCCAAGATCACTGGTTCAGCATTCCTAAAGCAATTTAACTGTCATCAGTACTTGAAGAAGGTTTTTTTAATTAATGGAAAAAATATGCTAAAAACTCTTGGAAATCTTCTTTCTAAAATGGAAGATGTGTATTAATTATTATATTAACTGTCATGATCATATTATAGAATCACAGAATAATAAATCCAGTAGTGCTGAGTCCACCACTAAAAAACATTCCTAAGCACCACACCTACAGGTCCTTGAAATACATCCAGAGGTGGTGATTACAGGCATTTTTCATTATATAGTTTCACTAAAACTGAGAAATCAAATTCGTCTGGCACCATAAACACACACAAAATTTCAATTAAATGCTGTTTCTCTTACAATAAAAAAATTCTTATTTTTCTCTTTTTCTTTTTATTAAGTATTTGATATCAGGTGCTAAAATTATTTCTTTCTATTTAGGGCATATGGCATCTCCTTTTTGTTTCTGAAACAATACAGCCAGCTCCTGAAATTCAGAAACAGTTTTCTCAGCTAACTGTAAGATTCTCTAGTTTTGAGACTGCAGCTAAGACAGTCAGTGGGCAGAAATTTATCCAAATCTTCTTTAGAAACCAAAGATTTCTTTTCCTACAAAGAGATTTTTAAAGTATATGCATAAACACACATGAGAAATGCACTGATTTATTGATGACCTTCCAATTAACTTTATGCCTTTTCCTCCAAGCCCAAAGCTAATCCTTAATATGGAAGTGACATTTACATTTTCTGCATCTTAAATTTTGAGTGGGCAAAAGGCTAGCAAAAAACCTCACAAAAAAACATGACTGCAAAAGGATTTTCAAAGATTAAGAAAAATTTGATGAGACCACCTGATCTGCAGCAAGGAAAGGACTTATTGTCCTGTCGCTACTTTCTGCAATGCCTATAGCCTCATCATCCCTTTTCATATCCATAAAGCATTAACTTCAATGAACTGTTTTCATTGGCAAATGACTATTCAGTTTCTTATAAACACTATGCAAAATATACTGAGTCATAATTACCCTTTAATTTCACTCACAGCATTTTCCCCAACAGCTGCAGTATCCCCTTCAATGAAATCTGACTGATGTTTCTTGCATGTACTCAACCAAATACAAAATCCAGCAGTTTAGTACAACTGCATTCATACAAGAACATTATACTTTCTTCAGAGAGTAATAGCAACATTCTAAATCCAAAGGATTTATAATTCAAATTTGTTCTTCAGTATCTGAAAGGAAGAATTTTTCACCAAAGAGCCAAGTTCTTGCACAGAAGCAGCTGTCTTCAGACATTAAGCTATCTCTCTTTCCCTAAAAAATCCTGGAGAGTGACTGCATCTATGAGAACAGCTGAGCAGAAAGGTAGCTCATGCCCCACTTTTCAAGCTGACCAGTCACCAGGAAGGGCTGAGCTTGATCCTTCCTAGAGCCTGAGCACAACTTTGAGTCTTTTCCCTCTCTGTAGCTCTCAGATAGGTGTGAAAATGGCCAAAACCTTCCTGAATTACTACAGATTGAACTTAAAAAGTAGCTTAAAATACAAAATCTATTAATAATTTCAATTTTTAATAGCTACCGTCTTGAACCAAATTTTAACTAGGAAAAAGTGTACATTAGGAATATTTTGTAAGTTGCCATTTCTTTTTATTTTCCAGAGATATTTGTATTTTTTCTGAACTAGAACTTCTGAAAACCTCCGAGTTGCTAGGCATCCCCAGCACCCCAGTAAAAGATTTTTCCCCCATCTGCAAAACGAGTAAGCAACCAACTAAATTCAGCAGAAGAGTAATTTTTACCTCAAAGTCTGCCTTTGCATCATTCAGTGGACATCTGTCAGAAGCAGACATGACACTTGTATTTACAATGTAAATGTAACAAATGCAAACACTTTCACCTCCTGAGAAAGCACAATGCTACAAAATGGACAGTTTCCTAGGCATCAGAAGGGAAGTTACACTTTCCCAGAAAATGTTAGCTCCAATTTTCTTTCCACCTCTTCTGATGTCCCAGTGTACATCTTTCCTGGGACAGCTCAGACATATCTGTTGTCATTATATTGCAAAGGTTCCATATTGTTGTTTCCTTATTGCAAGAATTTCATATCTCCTTGATGTTTCTTGCAGGCATCTCCTCTAGGCACTGACTCTTCCTTCTTCTCACAGCAGCCAACTGACTCCAGCTCCCCTCAACCAACCAATCCACTCTTTTATAACACTCTTCTGATTAGCTACAGCTGCGGCCTGTTAAAGTCAGGCCTGTTCCTAACCTCTGATGATTAACCCAGCTGCAAATCTTTAGAGGGGTAAGATTACTTTCTATACTACCTTTATTTTCTTATATTCTATCCCCCTACACATATCCTCCAAGAAATGGCTAATTCTTCTACTGCCATCCTGAAACAACACAGGGATAACCATGCAGCCCCTTTGACGTTTGTCCACCATTGAGGGAAAGGCTTCGCTCACTCACAGGTGTGATGTAGATTATAACACACTCAGAGAGATTCTTTATGTTCTCTGACAAATATGAATGCCATAAATATTGATCGATAACTGCCTGACAGCTCTCCTAGAAACAAATGTTTAAAATGTTTAGAAGTGAAAGGTGGACATGCAGAGCTGCCAAATGACTGGTTAGTTTTGTAGAACTAGAACCCTCTGAGCTTAGCAGTAGAATCAACTATGCAATGATATTGAAAGCATCCTGTTTACACACAGGAAAATGGGCTGTCATTGCCTTCATCTTTCTTATAGGTAGTCAGAAAAAAGGATTAACTCTAACTTACTTCCCAGAGCAGTTAGTGTCTCACCACTGCTGGAAGTGTTCAAGGCCAGGCTGTATGGAGCTCTGAGTAACCTGCTCTAGGGGAAGTTTTCTCTACCCATGGCAGGGGGGCTGGAAATAGATGATAGTTAATACCTCTTCCAACACAAACCATTATATGATCCTGTAAAACTTGATGTTAAGACATTATTATTATTATTATTATTATTATTATTATTATTATTATTATTATTATTATTATTATTATAGCAAAATATTGCTCTAAGGTTAATTAAAATTTTAAATTCCATTCACTATTTGGATTCTGGACAAGAAGTTAAGGCATTTCTGCAAGAAAAAGAAAACATTTGCCCATGCAAAGCCATCAATTTTAGAAAAGGAGCAGGGCTTCAGTGATGACATGACAACGTATCACTTAGAAGTAAACAAAAGCATTAATCATCAGATTTCAGAAAAGCAAGAAACTATGTTCTGGTACTGAAAGTTAATTAACATTTAAGATAGCATTGGGATTTGACTCTCAGTTTTCAAAAAGAGTTCAAAATGAGTTGATTTAGAAATAATTTTTAAAAATTCCAACACACAACTCCCGAACACTGACAAAACAGCATAAAATTCAGTGCAAACAAAACCTGCCATGTGTATGGGATAGGAAGAGGCTGTTGTAATGGCTTTACCCTGGCTGGGTGACAGACACCCACCAAAGCTGCCCCATCACTCCTCTCCACAGCTGGACAAGAGAGAGAAAACATAACAAAGGGTTCATGGGTTGAGATAAGGACAGAGAGATATCACTCACCAGATACCATCACAGGCAAAACAGACTCAAATTGGAAATAACTGCATTTCTACTAACAAAATCAGAGCAGGATAATGAAAAGTAAAATAAATCTTAAAAAAACCTTTTCCCCCACCCTTCCCTCATTCCCAGCTCTACCTTTGCCCCCCACAGTGGTGCAGGGAGAAATGGAATGGGAGTTATGGTCAGTTCATCACAAGTTGTTCCTGATGCTACTCAGGGAAAAGAGTTCTTCCCGTTCTCCAGTATGAGGTTCCTCCCATAGGAAACAGTTCTCCATTAACTGCTCCAACGTGGGTAACACTTCCATAGTGTGCAGCCCTTCAAACACAACCTGCTGCAGCATGGGTCCCCCATGGACTCAGAAGTCCTGCCAGGAAACCTGCTCCAGCGTGGGCTCCTCTCTCCATGGGTCCCCTACAGGGCCCCTCTCAGGCATCCACCTGCTCCAGTGAGGGTCTCCTCCACAGGCTGCAGGTGGATCTCTGCATCCCCATGGTCCTCCATGGGCTGCCAAGGCACAGTTTCTTCACCATGGGCTGCAGGGGAATTTCAAGTTTGGAGCCTGGAGCAGCTCCTGCCCCTCCTTCACTGGCCATGATTGTTCCTCTCACATATTCTCACTCTGCTCTTCTCTGGCCACAATTACATCCATGCAATAACTTTTTTTTCCCTTTTAAAATATGTTAACATAGAAGTATTACTGTCATTCCTGACTGGCTCAGCCTTGGCCAGCAGTGTGTCCGTCTTGGAGCCACCAGGAATTGGCTCTGCCAGACACAGGGAAGCTTCTGGCAGCTTCTCACAGAAGCCCCCTATGTAGCTCCCCTGCTACCAAGAGCTGGCCACCCAAACTGAATACAGCTGTTCCACCCAGGAAGGATTGGTGTCTTTCAGCATTTTAACAGGTATTGAAAGTGGTGCATCACTTTTTTTCCCCTCTCTCAAACATCAGCACATGACAGAGCTGCCTGTCTTTTCACACTGTACCAAGCAATAAATACAGTCATATCCAGAGCATCTGACAACCATGGAGGCAGCAAAGCAATGCCATGGACCACAATAATTCTCTAGGCTTCATGTCATGCCTTTTTCCATCATAGGCCCTTTCACTCAAAATTGATCACACCCAGTGTTTCCAAAATTAGCTGCTGTAAAAGAGATGGTAGAGGTGAGTATTTAAACAAATCCTTGTGGAACTGAGTAAGCTATGTTTTGCTCATGTAATACTTTCATTCAAACATAAAATCAAACCATGTCATCTGGAAACCTATTAACAGATACATAGGAAACTCGCAGGAAGCATTTACCTAGCTCTGGAGCACACCTTACAGTCTTAGGATTCCAGAGTTACTCTGATTTCAAGTGTCACTGCAGTAAATACACACACAGAGACCAGTGCAAGATTTTTTGTCCTAGTACAAAAAACAACAACAACAAAACCAAAACAAAAAAATTAAAACCAAACCAACAGCAACAAAACAAACAAACCAAACCAAAACAAAAGAAAAGAAAATCACATTCCAGTACTGAAATGCTTTAGAGGCTGCATAAGCTCATTGACCTTGCTTACTTTCAGTAATGACAGCAGGGCCACCTGGTTTCTACCATTCACCTGAGACCACTAATGCAATCAAATTGTCCAAGGAAGCAGGTACAGAACACGTGACTGCTTACAGCTTCTCTACACTGAATATCCAAACAGAGCCAGTCAACCCCAAGATGAGCTGCATGTGAGTTCATGTTATTCCTTTAGGAACCTCCAATCCAGAATGTCCATGCAAGAATGTCTAAGCAATCTGAAGGCAGTGCCACTAATACAAACACCATACCTGTCTGTTTTGTATGTACAATTCAATACCAGCTCTAGACACATATAGCAAAAATTTATATACATAAATGACATGCATACACACACATTTTTAAAGAAAACACTGCTATTTTGAGTATTTTCCTAGTGCAGCTCTCCTGAGGAAATATTGCCAACTACTTTCACTATGTAAGCAAGACCTCACAACCAGGAACACAAACTTTCATTGCAGTAGCTAATTTACATGACTTTTTATCCTATCTCTGAGAAAGACAGGGAAAAGGTAAATAAATTAAATAATAAAAAATAATGAATCACCATAAAAGTCCTGGAAAGAGTGCCTTCAAAAAAAAAAATTTTAAACAGAGAGCATGTGCATGCAGAGGAAGAGAAGCAAACAACACCTCAAATGCATTTGTAACACAAGACTTCCCCTAATGTTTCAGACACCACTAAAGAAAAGCCCTGCTGAAACAGTGAATGAATTTATTTCTGACAATCAGCTACGTAGAGAGGTGGTGCCTGTGTGTGTGTCTATTGCAAGGTTGGAGAGTTAAACCAGTGTAAAATTAGAATACCTCAAAATTTCCTTGGTTCTTCTAAATCTCTTCACTGTGAGTACAATGCAAGACCAGATCTAGTGTCCACATACCACCTTACCTTTTGTTTCGAAAAATTAACAAGTGATGCTTTTAAATATGCCTAAAGCACTGCAAGATGACTCTGTGCTTCACCCAAGAGTGACTGTGACTCTCCCCCAGCAGCCCCTCAGTGCACTAAGGAGAAAATTAGCAAGTTCAGTGAGCTCTGTTATTTTTGAAACAGCAAAAAAAGTAATAAAAACAAAACATTCATATTGAAATCTAATTATTCTTAATAAATGTTCTGGTTTGTAAATGCTGGATCTAGGGGAAGTTCCTCATTTACTACAGCCCTAAGCAAAGTTAAAGCTGCAGTGCTGTGAGAGAGAAAGGAAATGATACTGAGAAGGCACATCCTACCTTCTTTAATCTTCCAGAAAAATACAATCTAACCACCCTCAGATATAAAAAAAACTTATTAAATCACCTGTGAAGATCTAAACTTCATTGTAAAAACAGCATTAGTTTAATAGAATTCTGACCTGTGCTATGCAGCCATCCGAAATCTTGCCAATGATCTTTTCAACACCACCTTCAATAAACACAGTCAGCAAATAAATATCCAATAAACAGCAGTTTAAACAGCAGTCAGCTTAACCTTTCCCCTGTGTTTAAAAAATGCCAGACTCTTCAGTGTTTGCTCAAGACTCTTCTTTTACCAACGTTCAATTTGAATGAGCCGGCGCAAATGCACCCTTCATCCCCTCATGAGAGGAGGATGCATTTATGTGAAACATGAGGAGAATGCCTAATGCTGAAACATTCTCTCTGCATCCTCAATGAGATTTTATTACAGGGCTCTCTTTCTTCTGCCCTGGCGTGTGTCAGCATGCCTGCAAGCATTCTACTTCTGTTTTAGCCAGACACTATCTGTACACTTGTATTTATGTTTGGTATACACACACCCCCTCTATCACACGTGCTTTATGACCCCACTGGAGTTACTCCAAAAATTATCAAACCTATCCAAGTGATAATAGGAAGCAATGACATTAAAAAATATATTCTGCTAATAATCCACACAGCTAACTTTCTGGCTATTAGGAACAAGATTTAAACTCTTTTGGCTTCCAAAACACTTTAAGGGCTTGAATTTTCAAATGTGCCTAAAGGTAAGTCTATTTTGTGAACTAGCTCTGTAGTCCTCAGAGAAAAACCTGGCAGTTCAATTAAAGTACAAACAAGTTTTTAATTAAAAATGGTTATTTTTTCTGTTCTATCAGAGATCCATATGAAAAAATGTATAATGTCTCAACTTGTCAAAAAATGAGTTGAAATCTGTATTAAAAAAGACCCCAAACAAAAAAGGGAAAAAACCCAAACAAAACTACAAGACCATAACAAGCTTCCTACACCCTGCAAGCCTTTAAAGAACTAGTATAACTGCAATTTTTGGTTAAAAAAATAAGACTTGTGAGAAGAATGGCTTTTACCAAGATCTGTGAATATCTTGGGCTGTGACAACTAGATTTAACCAGCTTTGATAAAAAATAGATGAGCCTGGCAAACATTCAGTTTTTCTAGTCCTCCACCTACATCATTCTACAGTTCCTGATGATACATTATTTATATTTCAGGAGCATTCTCCACGAGGTAATCTCCTTCTACACCAGTAGGAGAGAAGTTTCTGTTGCAAAGATCATTCATTCCAAGACAGCAAGGAAGTAAAAAGTTATCATTTTAAAAATTCTGTTTCCTAATCATAATAAAAATACCTGTTACAAATAATGGGACAGAGAAGCTGCCATTCTAAGTGAAAATTTCTTTGAAATATTAAGTTCAACAAAAGTGCTATCTGTGGCAATACCTTTCACTATTGATTTGATAAAACAATAAAAGCTCAATAAAATGAAGTCTTAAAAATATAACATCTTGATGGGTCCTGTATCTTCCTTGCTTTTCCCATTTCTTTGTTTTTCTTTATTCTTTTCACTATATAGTTATTATGCACTCCTCTTAACATCATATTTCTCATTCTGTCATTATGCCTTGAGTAAAGTACTGTCTCTTTTATACCACTTATGCTGCAGGATTGATCCCTGGAATTTTCCGGAGTGTCTGAGTGTTTGGTTGGGGGTGGGGGAAAGGGGATTAGCACCACATATCCCCACTCACTGCCCTGGACTGACCACCCCCATTGCTCAGCCCTGCAAAGAAGGGCAGAAGTTTCAGAAAGGTCCTGCACTGCTGGAAATTAGATTTTCTTAATAGCTGCAATACAACAGGGCATGTCGTGGTGAGTTATTGCAAAAGTCATCAGGGGCTTTATGGGCTCATATGCCCAACTGAGAGTACCCCAGTGTGATAAAATTATTCTGTTTAAATCCTTGATGATCCTTAAAGTTTATCAAGCAAGACTGTTGGCAATTTCAAAAGAGTAGAAAGACACACAGCTCTAAAATTTGTTTTAGAAAACATTCAGCAGTGGAGTAAGATGATAAAATAAAATATTATAGAAAATTTTTAGAGTCTTCCTATTCTATCTACTATTGTTGAAGCCATTCCATTATCTACTTATCCTTTTAGTGGATAAAAGAAGATGACATAATGGAAAAAGAGCAATCTGCCTTTTTAGAATAAAGACAAGGAACTTCATATCTTTCTGGTTAATGCTCAATGCAACACGCAAAGGAAGAAAAAGACACGGGAATTGCATTACAGAAAAATTATAAATTTGAGAACAAAATTTTGATAACTTAAGGTATGGCAAATTAATGCTCTCCAGAGAATTATATTAATTGTAAGTTACAGACAGAAATATTACAATTCCAAATGGAGAGACAGAGTAATAACCTATCAGCTATTGCATGAACCAAGATTTAATTTTTCTACCTTCTGGCTTCATCCTGAGTTTTTATGCAATACATGCTGATGTTGGCAAAGGCTGATATTAGGTTAATTAGTTATACCTAATATGCATAAGTGTTTGCTGAACCAGTCCAGGACTTTCACTGGCATCTTTTTTCCTCCCCTGTATTACTGATTGCAGTTGCAGACCCAAAGTGAAGAATAAAAATATTTTCCTTCTGTATAGGCAGAGTTGCTGATTCTGTGTGCACTGTACCTTCATACTCAAGGAAATGCTCACTTGGTGGGGAAACAGAGCATTGAAGGCTTTCTAGGCACTACAGAGATTCCAATTTTTGGTCATTCAACATTTAATCACTTATTAGTGATTTCCAGTATCAGCCAGTTCCACATTTTTTTCCTATTCAAAACAGCGCTGCAAGGTAATCATTACCTCTTCAAGTATGGGGGAATTTGTAGTGTTTTTGTTATGGAGGTTGGGTGAAAGCTTAAAGTATCCATTTATCAAACATTGTGTCCCTCCAAATCAACAGGAGGAAGAAAACAAAACCAAATCAACCCACCTCCCCCCCCCAAAAAAACCTAAACAAAAAAAACCAAACAAACAAACAAACAAAAAAACAAAAAAAAAAACCAACCAAAAAACAAAAAAAAAAATGCCCACCAAAACCAAAAACCCAAACATACTAAAAAAAAAAAAGGCAAAAAAAATAACCAAAATCAACTCAGAGAATAAAAATATTCCCTTCTTTCCTCTCTGAAATAGAAGGCAGGCAGACTGAAGAACTTACTTTCCACCTGGTGGCAATTAGATATGCTGAAACCTACTGACTGCAATACAACTTAATTAACATTATAGATATAACATGTGTAAGAGGGAAAAAATCTAAGAGTTGAAATAATGTCAACTCCCTGGTAGTTCAATATTTGATTTGCTCATTTTTATTCTCCGCTAAGAATTGACTCTCTTTCTAGTATGTCCCTCACTGAATAATTCCAGGAGAAGTAATAGGTGTTTTGTATTCAGATCAAGACGTTTCTATTTTGCGTGCTAAGGAAACTCATCATTTCAACTGCTTCACCTTTAGTCAAACCAACCATACAGATGTGCTGTGGGAGGCAATGTTCAGAGACAGGGTACTGGAAGCACCACCCAGTGCACAATCCAAGAGTTGAGTTTCATTTGCCCCATTTCAACCAACTGAATTAAATCCTAAAGTCCTTTTCTCTTCTATTGGCTCTCAATTGTAAGTAAAACAGGGACTAAACCACATCAGGACTCTCAACCTGTGTCAGACCAGCTGTGCTGGTTCTTTGCAGAAGGCCCCACCACGTCCCAGTTTAATTTCAGGTCACATACCAACCTATGCACCAACAAGTGAATAACCTTTCTGTTATTATTTGTACCACCCAGTTATTCCATCCAACACAGCAGCTTCTGCATATTTATCTGCAGAAACTCAAAAGAGCATGCTGACTGGCAAGAGTCGCCATCCAGTTAACAAGAAAACAAATTCAAAGAATAAATGTACTGATGATTGATGAGAAACCTTGACAACATATATAGCTAGCAGGGGAGGGGAGGAAAATCCAAACAATTTTCAGGCTGCAGAGTAATACCCCAAAATGTCAATTTTACACAGAGATTTGTAATTCGAAGATCACCAAATCACTGCTTAACTGAGTGACTGCTCTGTCACATGTAAACAGTTCTTCAAAGAGGTGATCTTGGAAAACACTTTGTATAAAGTATGAAGTAGCAGAGAAAACTAAACTCAGAACTTTGTTAATCTAAATTAATCTGGTTAATTCCAATACAGCCAATAGAAGTTCTCTGTCTGGGGATATGCAGCTTTTTAGCTCTGATTTAGGATGGGGTGATTGCTTGAAAACATGAAGAAGAGACTGGGTGAAGCACAAACCAATGCAAAATGAAAAATTGGAAGGGGACATTTACAGTTCCATTTGTGAGTTTAAGCACCAGGAATTTAAAAAGCTAACTCAGTCACTAAAATATCATTGGATTTCAACGGGACCAAGACATCTTACTCTGAAACACCACAGATTTTAAGTTCCACACATATTTTCCTATCAATAAATAGAACTATTCAGAAAGTCACTCTAGCACTGTCCATCTAATCAAATCACACAAGTCTTTGGAAGCATTGTCATTCCACAAGACAATAACTCTATTGCTTCACTTTACGCAAGGTAAGAGTCCAATAGAGATGAGAAGCTGGGTGTTAAGCAGTTATAAATCAACTGAAAAGCAAGAGAGATGACAGCCTTGTTTCCTATAGTCCTGATTCATAAAGCTGCCAGCAGTGGAGCTACAATAACTCACATACACCAGGATTTTCTACTTTGACATGGAGTATCCTAAATCTTGACTCTTATTCCTCTGGCCAGTTGTTGAGGGAGAGAGGGTTGTGTTCTGAGTGGATTTTCCTTTTTTTCTTTTTTGGTTTTTTTTTTTTTTGTTTGGTTGGTTGGTTTGGCTTGATTTGGTTTTTTAAATTGCATACATGATTTACATAATAAAAATGTAACCTTTTTTTTATTTCTAACTCAAGTTTTTCTGGTCTCACATCTCTTTGGGGAAAAAAGCCTCAAAATTTCAGATTTTGAAGTCTGAGAAAACAAAATAACATCCGAAATTTCATAAGTAAAAGTTTTGGGGAAGTCCCACTTAGGAGGAGTACTGAGTTATGCACAGATATTTTTGCACAGATATATGAGGGATTTATGTACAGTTATTTTTTTAACATCCATCTAATGTTAGCGGTTCATTACCACCCCAGATCACCAGCTTACCTGCACATTAGTAGTAACATAGAATCAGAGAGAGGATTTCCATCCTTAACTTGCCAGACTACTGTCCCCTGCCTATCTTTGAAAAAGAAGGGCCAGTAAGACACAGCTGAGCCTATGGCTTACATAAAGCACTCCAAGTAAATCCATCTGCCAATACACATCCTAGAGATCTAATCAGTAGTGGGGTTTGCATGTTTGCACAGCTGTTAGACACTCTTTTCACTGCTGTTTTATCCATATTTTTTAATAAAGTGTATGACTGTTAAATTATTGCCTTCTTCCTCCTCTTTCAATCTGTTTCTCTGGTTTTCACTTATTTGCATCATTTCTCTTCACCTTTAATTTCCTCCATTATTTAGCAACTTTCTCCACCACTTTGCTAGACTTTCCAGCCTCTCCTTTTGCTACATGATTTCTTCTTTTCCACCTTACTTTGTAGTTTCCTTATACTTCACTCTTTGCCAACTTGACTTTTTTCTCATTCCCTACTGTCTCTGAAAGTCACATTTATAGACTATCTCAATTTGAAAGGCACCCATAATGACTGAGTGCAACTGCCCTGTTCCTTGCAGAACTACTCAATACTTTGGACAATGCTCTCAGGCACATGGTGTGATTCTTGTGGCGTCCTGTGCAGGGGTAGGAGCTGGACTTGATGATCCTGATGGGTCCCTTCCAACTCAGCGTATTCTGTGATTTTTTAATTCTAGGCTCACAGTGAATGTTCTGATCACAAAGACATTAATAGGTGGAACACAGTAGCATAAAATTTCTTCTTGTGGAAAATTAAATTTCCTCTTATTAAAGAAGAGCCTAAGGATTTGTACCGTGACTGCAATGGCACTGTGCACTATCTCAATGCTGAACACACCAACCTCCTATTAGCAATCCTTCTTGCTATAATTGACATGCAAGTGTTTCCTCTTGTGGATCAACCCACTCCAGCCCCATCCCCAGCAGGGTTACAGTACAGCAGCTCCCCAAGAGGAGGTCAGTGGATGGTTACTGTTCACTTTGAGGTACAGAAGGCTGGTCTCCATCACTTTTAGTAGGGTATTAATGACGTTATTCTTGGACCCAAAAATGTAGGACTGATGTGAACATTACTGGCTTTTTTGAGAGCCCATTTCATTGATTAACTGTACTCACAGCTGTGAAGCTCTTTCAATATTCAGTTTAATTATGTATTTGCTGATGCCTAAAGACTATTACTTCTCCAAATGCTTATCGTGGTCAGCCATCTAAATGTGTTTATTTTGCAGAACATGAATAAGTGATGCATCTAATCACAATGCAAGTGTTACGCGGCTTCACAACATTTTTGTTGTCTGGCAGAACAAGCAAGCCCAGAATAGGCACTTGTCTGTTGGCATCATCACCCTGTTATAGAATTTCCATTCATTTAATAGCTCTGGGCTGGCAGCTAAAGCAATCATCAATGGCCAGAAAGCATCCATCGACCAAAGCCACAGTCCCTCATTCAAGCTTAGACAATTTAAAGTACACTCCAGCTCTCCTGCTAAAAAGTTTTGGGGTTTAAAGACTAAGATTTGTAGAGAAACTGAACATCTGAAAACTAAAATGACAAAAATTGGAGACTCCTACAGTTGGCCTGTCATTAGCAACAGGCCAATGAGAAAGGCACTGATGGCAGACCAGCACACAGGTACTTCCCACACAGCATGTAAAACCATCCCTGCTGCTAAGAAAAGAGTTTTGCCCTCATATTTGCAAGTGCCACAAGCAAGCATGAACTCCTTTTCTTTCCTGATGCCAAAATGCTATTAATTTAAATTAGCAAAAATATCTTCTCTCCAGAGAGGAGAAGAAGACCTCCTTCTCAGATGGGGTATATTCTGAAATACTCCATGGTTCATACTAATCCAACAGTGGGCAACTAGGTTTGCTCCCTTCTAAGCACAAAACCTAGTGAAGTATTTCCCCAGTGCCTCCCTAGGAAGACAGCTTGCTCTCTGGCAGTTTGAGCTGAGAGAAGCTTCCTCCACTTAGGATGAAATCCCCCAATGTCCATCCTTTAATTTTCTACTTATCATTCAACAACCTAAGAAAAGTGCGTACATAGTCTCTGCAAGCGGCTGAAGGAAAATCAACTTCTTTTCTTGCCTCCTGGTGAGTCACAGCGCTGTTAGAGATGTAGAAAAAACCATTTCTTTTATTTAATCTGTATTTTCTCCACATTTTTCTTGAGGCTATGGATCCTTTGGAAGTCTCTGAGCAATATCAGTTCTCCTGCCCCAGCTGGTACAGTACTGTACAGTAACATGGAATTTGCCTTGTCTTCCTTAAAATAGGTGGAACTGCCAACTCACAGAAAATCAACAGCTTTTGGTACCTACAGTGAACTCAGGCAAAACAAAGTGGGAGCTCAAAGCACCACTGAAATGTATGGACTGTGGGGGAATATATCAAAACCTGGGGAACAGGAGACAAATACAAACATTTATGTTACTATGAAGGGCACATAATTAAAAATGCAATTAAGCAGGAAGTCACTTAAGAAGTGAATAATTCAGAAGAACATATTTGAGTACAAAATGCAATTAATTCAGACAGGAAATAAGAATTAAAAAGTAATTATTATGTTTTGCAAGGGCAGAATAACTGTGATTCAGTGTAACTGAATCACAGTGTTCAGTGCCTTGTGGGGTTTTTTTGTTTTTTTTTTTTTTTTTTTTTTGTTTGTTTTGTTTTTGTTTTGTTTTGTTTTTTGAGGTTTTTTTTCTGTTACTGTTTTTTATTTTAAAGTTTAACTTGTGGAGCCTCATACTGCCCCCGCCTCCCCATGCCCTCCCAGATCAATCAAAAATAATAATTAAAGTTCCACTTCAGCATCCCAATATGCCTCAGGGAAACACCACACATAACGTCATGGAAATAGCAGGAAGAAAGCCAGCCATCAAATAATTGACTACTGCTCAAAGCACTTATGCTTAGGACCTGGGTCCTGGCTTCCTACAGGACAGAGACTTTCAGTAGAAGCCATTGTGCCATAAACATAATGACACCAATTGATTTTAAAGACTGGTTAAAAGCTATTGCCTGTGACAGACCAGGTAAAGCAAACGATCTGTGTTCAGGCACTAAACAAACTGAATTTGCACTTGAAATATTTTGACCTCAGTCCCACAAGTGCTCCCAGCAGAGCTCCAGCAATGAATACTGAAGCCCTGTTTCTCCAGCCTCTACTCCAGACTGCACACCAGCTCCTGCACGTCTCCCTCTTTTACACTCAGACAGGGGAAAAGATCTCCCCAGCCCTTAGCAACAACCCCCAAGGTGTCTGCTAAGAGGGCAGGAGAAAAAAGACACATCTTTTCCAACAGAAGCACATTTGGTAGCCTTCAAGAAGCAGATGGGGTAGTAGTGAATAGTAGTGCTATTTTAAATAGCATGCAGATGTCAGAAGATGATAAAAAGAAAAATATGCTAAAAAAATAAAGCTTAAAATGTCAAGTGCCTTCATACAAACCAGATTATACAGGGCATGGGGCAAACCAGCAGGAGCAGCACATGAGCCTAAAATGCAGCAGCAGCAGCTGCTCATGAAGAGGAGCGGCAGTGATGTTCACCAGTTCCATACATACCTCAGGATTACCCCTTCAGATCTCTGCAACACTTCCAGCATAAGTCTCATCCCAATACAGTCTCACTTCCAAGGACACTCGGTTTCCTTTTTACTGTAGTATACTAAACCAGAACATGCCATACTTTTTGGTTTGATTTCAAATTGTGTCAAATGATACTAAACATGTAGACCATCGTCTAAAGAGAGCTGCTTCAGCACCAACAATTCAGTAAAAAACAGCTGGACCTACAAGCACACAAATCTTAGAAATAATTTTATCATATGTTACTTTACACTAGATGCCCATAGTAAGCCAATTTTCTTCAAGTAATGTTTTGGGAGATAGTTCTCTCTTCTTCCAAAAGCCCTAATAATCTTTCAAAAGAGAATAATGACCTGGATCTGACCAGATACAGTATAAAGTATTTTGGCAGTTCACCACATTTTTAATTCACTTTGATGTCTGAGCCACTGTGGATTCACTTTCATGATCATTTTCACAATTAGGTTTACAGAGAACACACATGCTAACCTTTTGCAAAATCTGAATTTAAAAATTAATTACCAATATGGTTTCCCACCAAAACCTTTAATATAAAATAGTTCCCAGCTGAATCAGGGACATTAAAGGATAATGTACTTATCTTGTCCAAAATAGAGCAAAGGAGTTAGCATGCTGGGAAGCAGAGTTAAAGTAGTAAGACCCAAAATTCAGAGTAATTATGAAGAACAGAACATTTGGAGAGGGTTGGTGCTCAGTCAGTCACATCGTGAACAGAGAAAGACAAAATTCATTAAATAAATTATTCATTAGTATTTAACAACTTGGCGCTGGATACAATATTTGTCTTTTGGCAAAAGAACAGTGCTATGAATCCATCCACTTGTAACTGCACTGCTGAAAAAGTTAATGCCATTTATTGACAGGTTAATTTATAATATCACCTTAATTAAAATGAGATTATCTTTTCACTTTCTGCCTGAAATGAAACTGCAGCTGATTGGAACACTGTACCTACAGGCTAATGAATGATTTCAAGCAGTTCACTGTCCAATTAATACCAGCATCTGGTTTGGAGATTTTTTTTCCCTGTCAAAGCATTAGCCCTATATTAATTACACTTTTACTTGGCAGTAACAGAAAGTTTCAATCTTGATGTTATCGTTCAAGCAAAAATACAGATAAAATGGTCAGGACCTGGAATTCATGTGACCAGAGCAAACTTCATATCACACGTACAAAACAAGGCACAACACTTTTCCTAGCCCGACTTCAAGAGTTATCCCAACAGAATAATAACTGGAGAAATGGATGAGTCCCTTATGCCCAAAACACTGAAGAGTGACCCATCTGCTTCTACCTGGATCATCCTGTCTTGTCTGAGCTGGCTGCATGATGGACCGAACTTTGGGCAAAAAGGCAACTTCTTGGTGCCTTCTTCACAAAGGCAGCTTTTAATCTGATCTTTGCCCTGAAAAAAGCCATTGAATAATTCACTGAATTTCAAGATTTGGTGCAGCTGGATTTGGGACAGGGAGACTTGGGGTGTGTGGAGGCAGTATCCCTTGACTCATTACAATCTAAGAACATGTGAGATGAATGGAGCAACACTTACCTCCTGCCTGCTTATTAATACTGGATTTAGAGTAATCAAGCATGATTTCTGAAATAAGTTTTTTTTTCCCAGAACATGTTTTTCCCAGAAAATGTTAGGTACTAACTGTACCTAGCACTACAATACCATAACTATACAATTAATATTAAAAAAATATAAAAAGACAGGAAGTATAAAGTCCAGACCTGGCTTGGTATTTTAACTCCATTAACATGGGGGACTTAAGAGTATCTTATCCAGGAGTTAAGAGTATCTTAACAGAAATCTTTCTGTTATTCCTTAGGAAAGGGATAGAGCCATTTCCTTAAGGCATTCTTACAGTGACACTAGGCAAGAGATGGTAATTTGGTGTACCAAATGGTCACTTGAGAATGCAACAACTACTCATTTCTGAGAGTGATTGATTCAGTAGTTGGGTTGAGCTCTGTAGTTGCCAATATTTTGTTCACTGGTCCTGAGCTCAATATACTCTGAATAAATTAATAAGAAACTAGGAAAACAAAAAAGAAACAAACAAAGAAAAAAGACAAAAAGACAAGTACTACCTTTGCTGCATAACTGTGATATTATCTGATATCTTTTCCCTTAATTTCGAGTGGCATTACCAGCAGCAATTTGAATCCAAATACCAGAAAGCTTCAAAATACCAGATGCTTCAATGACTTTACATATGCTCCTACCTGAAAATCCATAGGGAAAAAAAAGCCAATAAAATCATACTTTTGCTTCTCATGAATGCTCAATTTTAATTAAATGTCATTACTCCAACTAGATCACACTTCATCTTTCTTTCAGAAGCCAGGCAGAAAATCTATGATTCTGCCTCCTTTTAAGAGAGTTTTAACCATGTTTCTAGGTTCTCATATGCCTTTTACTTACAAGATTTCCTATGCTTCCCTATAAACTGAAGCAATTTTATCCCACCCATGTAGCAACTCTATGCAACTGTTGCCAAGCCAATAAATTAACAGACTCTTGAGCTGATCATGCAAGGTAATTCTCTTTTGATTGTTTCTGGAATCAACAGACAACAGTGCCCTCTCATACCTGAAGCTCAAACTCAGGTTTGGATCCCTATTATTGTATCTACCAAACAGTCTGGATATAAAGAAACATTTTAAAAAGCTTTCTAACACTTGGGTCCCCAAGATGATCAAAATTTATTCTTTTCCTCCACTGTAACGGGTCTGCACTGCAGATTTAAAGGTTCAGGATTCACATTTTGCCAACAGTGTACCTAGAAGAAACTCAGAGTTCCAAACCACTTTTCAGAAGAAAAAAATAAGAAAGGGTGGGTTGTTTTTCAAGTTAGTGTTTCGAGAGTGAATCCAATTCTCTGTCAAAAAGGACCTTTAAGATCCATGGGTAAAAGCCAAACTCTGTGCATCATGAGCAGATGCATTCAACCTTCTGCTTCTCCTAACCCCAAAGGAGCTCCCAATCCAACATACTTTCACTGTCTCACACCTCTCTCTTCCTTCCTGCCATAATCATCTCCCTCTGCCCCATGGGCCAAATTTGGGTGCTCTTTCCCAAGTTGTGCAGGTTCTATTCTTTCCCACCCACTTCTGTTTCCAATACCCTTCTCTCCTGCACTCCTGTTCGTTCATCTCCTAGCAAAAGCACAAATTAACTGAAAAAAACAAATAAATGCAATGTAACATTTGTCTCATTCTACTGTAACTAAAGAAAGGAAATCTTTACTGCAGGCATGAGCTAATGTCCTAATAGGGACAGCTGCAAACACTGAATGTTGTCAGAAAGCTGGTGATTGCCAAAATAAAATATCAGCATAAACCAACTGCTATGCCAGCCATTCCTAGCCTTTAATATGTACCTCCTTTCCTAGAGATGGAGATCACTTTTCCAATACCATAATGTGCATTGGATAAATTAAGCAGCTGCCTGAAGGTCACTAGAAATGCTCAGTCTTGCGACAGCAATGAAAATAATGACATATCTTGAATTATTTATTAAAGCTGTAATAAAAATATTTTGGAAAGTAATGGCCATGCTTGATAAACTAGTAATGACTACAAAAAACTAGATTTGCCTGAGATAAATCTCCTTTAATTTTAAATAAAGAAGTTAGAAAAAGTGGAAATAAATGACATTAACTCAATGGAGTTGCTCTGATATGTCTTGGAGAGCAAATCCCTCTGGGTTTACTCATATTCCAGATCTTGAGATAAGGTTTTCAGTTAACCCACAACATGGCTCCTCCTTTGGTTTGTCAGAAGACCTGCACTGAAGTTGACCATGGAACACAAAGTATTATAATGTTTTTTCTGTTCAAAATTACCATCTCCCATTCCTCTTACTTACAAAGAGAGGAAGGGTATCCTTTATAAAGGTTTCTTAGGACAAGCAATTAATTTCACAGTATTTTTGCCTTCAAAAGGTAATGGCTTTTCTGGCTATTTTCTTCTTTGAAAGCTCCATTTCACAACTTCAATCATGTACATCACTAAGATTCACCAACAGCAATTCTAAAAAATTTCATTATCATGATAATTAGCACACTGGCATTCTGTCCCTTGAAAGGACTGACCAAAAACACCTAACTTTTTTTTTTTCCCAGCAAAGAAGACTCTTGATGCAACAGCTAAGTCTTTTTTCCAGAAAAAACCTTCAGAATTCTGGGGTTTTGGTTCCTGTCGGGTTTTTTTGGTTTGGTTTGGGTTTGGTTTTTTTAAAATAGCAGAGGTTTTAAGGTTTTAAGCTTGGCTGCTCATAGTCTGGTCTTTGCTGTGAGCAAGCCAGCATCCAAACATCACCTGTCAGGCAGTTTCACCATCCACATCATCAAAAGGCAGGGTGGGAAGCACCCCTGACAGTATCTCAGGCTGGACAGCCAAATACAGAAACTTAGAGAGCAACAGAAGGATAAAAAGAGACTAAGTAAGGGCTGTCATCTAATAGTGAATCAGTGAATTGCTTAGGTTTTCTGGAGCGTCCTGAGATTTTCCACTGCTGCACCCTGTGAATCCAGCACAAGCATGCCTGCCATCAGGAGATGGTGACCTGAATGAGAGCTCCCATTCCTTCCTCACAGCTCTCCTTTCCCAGCACAGCCCCCTCGTGGTGGTCACACATTCCCAACTGCCTGGGCACAGTCAGCCCCAGCTGCAGGAATGCTTTTTCTCCTATTCCCTGCCTCTCTAAAATCCCAGTTGCCTTGCTTCCATTCCACCATTACTTGTCACCTGCTGCCTCTGTGTATTGCCTTCCCTCATAGTTTACATTGGTTATTGTGGGAGATTGACAGGTCTGTCTTGTAAAGATACTGAGATGCTGATACAGAGATGCTGGTGAAATTAGCAAAAACCATGAGCTGGGCCTCTTGCTCATCTTGCACCTGGGTTTGAGCTGGGCTTAGCAGATGAATGAGGTCTGGGGTGGACTGAAGGCCTCACTCATAGCCTGATGTTATCTCAGTGAAGCACAGGAGAGCACCCAAATCTCTGTGCCAGCCATTACCCTCCCTCTCCCTCCTCCATTCATAACAAACATTGTAATAAATCTGGTCCTTCAAGGAGATTAACAGCGCGAGTAAAATTCTGGCAGATGTCAGAGGAACTTCACTGCCACTTTCCCAGCTAGGGGGAGGAGGATACTGAGGTGTTATGGTTCTATGCTGTCTTTGTTTCAACCATTAGCTACAAAACTCAGCTTGACTGAAGGGAACAAAAACCTCATTATTCATCATTTAATTTATATATTAAGAAGAACACATCCACCAATATAAAAATGAGAAAACATCTTCCCTCCACCATCTCTGATGACAGCAACAGGTAAGCAATTATTCTTGACTACAGTCACACTTCCATTTTTCTAAAAAAAAGTAAAAAATTGATACTTGAAATCCTCCATTAGGGAGGATCAGAATACAAACAAACTTCACAGAAAATGTTCACTTGACAGGCTTGCTCCTTGCTCTGCCCTCCAAAGCAGGGACACCTCTTGGGTAAGATTTGTACCTCTAACCACATCAAAGCACACACAAGGACACTTGTACGGAGTACTACAGGCTCATATTTTCAGGTTGAGTGAATTTATCACCAGCAATCTAACAATAATCAATCACCTGTTGCTTCAAGGAACTGCACTTTGTGAATCTGTGATGGTGAAAGTTCTAATTCAATGTAACCAGACCTATAGTGTTGAATTGGTTATAAATCAGAAATTAGGGCCAGCTGCACCCTGTCCTTCTGATGTCTGAGGACAAGTTGGAACACAAGGGGGGTTATTTTCTGCAAAATTTCATACTCCTATCACAACAGTTATATAAGGTGCAAGTTATACCTTACATAAGGTGAAAATATGCTGCTTATTTTGACAGTTCAAGAACAAATAAACAAAAAACCCTGGCAACCAAAAAAACCACCACACACCCCCTCAAAAAAGGAACAGCAAAAACAAAAGTGCATATATCAATGGGGAGAAACCAGGAATCATGTTTCACAGACAGCACAAGATGGGAATCCTATTTTAAACAAGAACCCAGAAGCCAGAAGTACCTCACATTAAACATGGGAATTGAAAACAAAACCCATTAGGAGCAATCCAGCCTTCACTGAAACATATACACATCATCATTACCAATAATAATTTGGCTCTTCATGTGTAATCACTGCATGCTAGCCTCACTTTATATTCATAAGGGCCATTAACGTCAAGAGGAATTGTGCATATGGGCACCACGTTGCCCCCATGCTGCTCCTCAGTCTGCATCTGCTGTGCAGAGAAAACCACCTCTGCTGGCCACTTCCCTCTCATCCAGCTCAGGAATGGAAACAAGGAAAATGCTATTGCCTTTTTTTTTTTTTTTAATACTCCAATAATTTCGTACTATTAAGAGCACCAGAAAGCTAAATTGTAACAACCATCTGTTCACATCATGCTGAATTCAAAACAGCACATACTGGAGGCACTGCAAGGACAGAATCCATCACAATCCCTGCTTCAGATTCTGATTAATTTCAGAGGTTACCATCATCTAAAAATGGCCAGAAAGATTAGGGATTCAGAAAATAAATTTTAAAAAACTACAACCGGCTCGCCCCCCCACCAAAAAAAAACCCAACAAACCAACAGCACACACAAAAAAGGCCCCCCAAAAAAACAGCAAAAAAACTCAAATCAAAACAAAACCAGAACAAATTTAAAAACCCACCCAAGCATTAATCCACCATACTTCATTTAGGAAGTTCCCCGCTTCTACTTTCCCCCAACAGATACAGGACCAGGAGAAGCAGCATAATCAGCCTCCCCAGCATTTTGACAGTATCCTCACAGGATTAAATTTTCACAAAGAAAGGACAACAGTCAATCACTGCAGTGTTGTAGGAAAGGTTCAGACAGAGCACAAAGCATTAAATCACTCTCATGAACACACCAGTTTCAAAGTTCATCAGCTACATGGGCATTATAACCCTCAGCTGTCTGAGATACAGAAATAGGGAAGTCTGACTGAAGTCTGCTACACACAAGGTTGAGCAAAATGTTGAAATACAAACTTATTACCTTGCCTTTAGTAGCTCAGATGAGCCACAGAAGTATAGTTCCCTTCATATAAAAGCTAAACCACCAGGGAGCTTCCAGGAACATAACTGAAACACTGAAGGAATTCATCTTACAAAACTGTCTGCAATAAATAGAGAATAAATTATTCAATTGGACCAATGCTTTATTTTCAAGTATACCTTATCTTTTCTGAATAGAGCATATCAAGTCAGTCACAGTCAAGCCACAAAGGTACAATATTTTCTTATCAGAATAACATAGGCAGAGATTATTTCTTGAGGAGGACTTATTTCACCCTTTTGCTTCATCCTAAAACTATGTCAAACCCAAATCTATCACTACAGCTCCCAAATCTAAAGTGAGAGCTCACATAGGAACCTAAGAATTGTAAATTCCAAATGGTTTTGCTTTAAATAAAAGATCAGTAGAAAATGCTTGCGTATCTAATCTTTATTTCTCAGGTTTATTTAAAAACCTGCATTGGGCAATTCTTTCATAACATATATATAACATATATATATATACGCACATAACATAACATATAACATGTTGGCAGTCCCTCATGCACTTCCTACATTCCTCTTACAGAACCCCAGCTTGGTATTCACATAATGTCAAGACACTTATTTATAAGTGTCTTGAAGAAATTTAATAATTTCTGGTTTTGATATCTTCATTGCAATGATTTAAACAACATGCTTTTAGATAAGGACAGAAGCCTTGCTTGTCAATGCCCATTATTTTACTATAATTATATAGCTAAGTAATATTTTTATTACTTTACCATGTATTTTGTTACTATATAAAGTATTATGTGGGATAAATATAAAGTTCTGTATCCTGCAGGACTACAGCTTAGTCTTCTATTACAATAGATGTTATTTTCATAACATACTTTAATTAGGGCCATTTTCTTAGGCCATGAGGATTCAGCAGGAAGTCACCAAGCACCTCCATCTTGTTAAACAGGATCCCATCCCCAGCTGGAGAGAAAAGGGAAGGGCACAAGCAGCTAGAGGGAACAAATCTTCCACATGCATGAGAACAACTTCTTTTTCACTGCAAGCAAAGTTTGGTTCCTGGTTTGACATCTGTCCCCAAACCTTTGCAGAATTTCCACATCACTGAACATACTTAACTTGTCTGTGATTTCCATCTCATTTTACTGGGTAAAAACCCCTATTGCCTGCAAAAATGAAAGAACGGGGACAAGACAGGTGTACAGAAAGGTACCACCATCACCACCCAGCCTCTGTGGAACAGACAAGTCCCACTGAACTGCAGTGGCCTGAGCATCTGCATTGCTAGCCCACCCTCCAGCACAGCAGTCTGGTCTCAGAGGTCTGGAATTTAAATACATCTGAGAACGCTATTGTTACTATAAGCTTCAAGCTCCTATCCCTTGAAAGGTTACTGAATGATATACAAGACTGACTGAATAATAATTAAGATATAATTGGATTTGGAAAAATCCATATGTTAAAGCCCTTAGAGCTTTAGCAGTGCATAGCCCCTCTGCCCTGCCAAAAAAAAAAAAAAGTCCCACTTACGCAAAAAAGTTTACCACAATTGCAAGTTAAATGCTGTATTTTGATTTTTATTTTGGTTTAAAAGGAATTCCCCATCACTAAGGAAAACTATTAGGTATTACAGCAAAAAAAAAAAAAAAAGCAAAAAACTGCTTTATGAGTTGAAAATGATCATTTGATCAGTTATTTCAGCAGACAAAATTACTCTTCACTTCCTGTAGAAATGACACAGCCTTCACAATTTTTCAGCTGCTCCTTCACATCAGCACGTGGGTTACTATAGAATACCAAACGCCATCATGGACCCAGCACCAGTGAAACTGCTTTAGTGATAAGTCATGTCTGAAACCATTTTTAAAATATGAGAAGGAAGAGCTCTGAAACCTGCTACAGTTTTAATGCAGCTTGCACAAAGACAGATCACCACTCATCCTTCACTGGCATTACTGTGACCTCAGAAAATACTTAACAGAAAAAAAAAAAAAAGCTATTTTTAAGTATTATTTATAGGAAGCTAAGTTTTGAACTCCCTTTGTGATACAGTCTTTAACACAGAAAAAGTCACTAAACATATCTATGGAAATACATCTCTAAAACCACTCAGTGTTACAGATTAGGTAAAATTGTAAAAGACTACCACAAAGATATTTCATAAAAATACCATCTCTAGAAATAATCCATGAAAATATATTATGAAGCATTGATACTTATGACAGTATTTCTAATAAAAATGTTATTGTCATTTTATAGCAAAATATTATTCATTAGGTCATTCTCTTTGAGTTCTGAATCTAACATCCTCAGTTTACCTTTCTGTGGAACAAAAAAATTCTGATAGATACATGCTTCCACATTGAAAACATTTTGACAGTTTCAGATTACTACTTTCTCTCCTCAATAACCCATTAAGTGTTTGTTTTCTAATCACTTTTTTGTAACCGATTCCTTATAAAAAATAATGTGATAAACCCTAACTCACACCTAGGATTAGAGCACTGAAGAAAGTGTTAATAGCTATGTATTGCAATTGCTGCTCTTTGAAAAGGAAAATGAGGATTAAACTCATTAAATGGAATCTTACACATCAGAGAAGAATCACTGCCCCAGAAGGTGAGAGACTCATGAGCAAGGCTCAGGATTTTGAAAGCATTATAGAAATCAGTTGTCTAGATACTGATACCCTTCCAGTGACTTGAAAGAATCACAATTACACAGGAATAGGCAGGAACTGAGTACTAATCCCTGAGGGTCAATTCCTTTGTAACGTTCCTCAAACATCAACATATTAAATAAAAAACCATACCCAAATCTCTAAAAAACTGGAATGATCTCTGCTTAGTTCCCTGTCCTGGCCCAGCCCCAGCATCACAGGGGACGATTAATCCTTTTCTGCAGAGCTACCACCCTCCCTGCCCAGGACAGCCCCTGGGAGACACCTGGCCAATCCTGCTGTGTTCTGCCTTTGCTTTAGGGACAGCAAACTGCCTTCCAGATAAAAACATGCACAAAAGTGTGAACAGATAGAGACTCCACTTTTGAGCAACCTGGTCTAGTTGCTCAAAAAACCCCCAGCAACCTGCCCCTGGCTGGGGGTGGTTGGAACTGGATGATCTTTAAGGTTCTTTCCACCCCAAATTACTCTGTGATTCAAGTCAGAAAAAGTCTGCCCATCACGTCTCCCTGTTAGTTCAGCTATATGGCTAGAAGCCATTTCTATTTCAGAATTGCAAAGCAACTGGTTTGGTATTTGAAAAGAGGATCTGGATGGTAAGAAAATAATACATCTGAAATGTTGACCTTGTTAGTATTCCCATAAAACAAAGCCACAATTCTTTTAAAGACTAATTAAGGGGAAATGAAAGGATGAAAATAAATACTTGTTTAGGAGAGCTAAAAAGGGTTAGGAGTGAAATAATGTTTCTACCTGACAGAAACAGTGAGGGATAATTTCAAAAACCAAACCCTTTAGTGACATTATGACTTCATTTTTAAGGAAACATATTAGTATTGTGCTCATAGAAATAACAGCACAGTACAAGCTAGAAATTCAAGCACCACAATCACTCAGTGACTCAGCTAACCCCATTCAATTCAACAATGATGACAGTAAACCCATTATGAAGCATGCTAATAGCAAATTGCAGTGTGGATTAGAAGAAAAGCACAATATTTTACCCTTGTCATCTGTATTCAGATCTCAAAAGAAAGCTAGTGAATCTACAAAAATAACAGTACTTATGTAATCCGTAAGTATTTCTGTTTCAGGTTTACTGAGGACAGGTGGCTTTTAGAACTGAGCTTCAGAATTTTCTGCAGGGATCCTCAGTTTTATTAAGTAAAAGTTTGAAACAGTCTCTTAGTAATACATACAGTAATACGTATGGCCTTCAAGTGAAACAGCATAGTATATATAACTTAGCACTTTTTATAGCTTTAAGGGTATGTGTTACATTAACTAATAGTGTAAATATGATCTATTAAACACAAACCAGCTCATTAAAGGCTTAGCTGACCAAGCACCTTTTTTTTTGGTGCATTGTACAGAGACTATTAAAATGAGGCTCCTTGCCCAGGATAGAGTCACTGCTCAAATGAGAAGTTAGTACTATGCAGCCATCAAAAGAAATTATAAAATGATTAAGCAATTGTCACCCTCAGATATAAGACTGTAAAGTGAGAGAGGATGCTATTATTTCAGAATGTATATTACTTGGAAATGTAGCAGCTCATCCAGGTTACACAGCCATGTAATAAATTGTGAAAGCAGAAAATTTAATCAAAATTCTGACTAAAAAAGTAGATACTGCATTATGTTTCTCACAGTAGTAGTAAAATACAGATGGCAGATACCTTCATCTATGTCCCAGAAAGCTAGTTATGCATGATATAATCTATCATATCCAAATACAGCAATGCTTTTTAGACACCTATTTTATTTTAGCATGATGTTGTAAAAGGCAATAAAAAAATCTATTTGCAAAGCAATGCAGGTGTATGCATATCTACATCCACTCAGTTTGGGTATATCTCAGAATTAACCAGATTTTATCCTAAAGTATCTATGCAGAACCTTGTCTACTTTTTTCTTGAAACACCTTTGTCTCCCACCACAAAAAAACTTCATAGTAATTCAGCTTCTGAAAGCACAGACACACATTCAAGCCCTCTCAAAAATCCAAAACCACCAACCAAACAAAAAATCCCCAAGCACATAAAAAAAGCAAAACCAAAAACAAACCAACAAAACAAAACCAACCAAAAAACCCACAACCAACCAAAAAAAAAAAAAAACCAAAACAACAAAATCACACCAAACCAACCAACCAATATTTTTTGATCAGGAAAAATGAGCATTGAGAATTTCTTTCCCAATAACAAGGTTGCAATGTCCTTTCCTAATCTGGGCTTCAGTTTAAACATTTTGTTCTCTCAGTTGGATTCATCTGTCTAATCCTTATGCTTCTGGGCACAGCTGATGGGTACTATCCTGTATGACAGTGGAGACCATGTCCTCTCAGACTATGCTTACAATATACAATATTTCACCAATATTTATACATACCTTTGCTCTGGCACAAAGGTCATAGAAGCCTAAACTTCAACTTAAATCTGAGCCCACAAAATACCATCTCAGTAGGAACTGTCCTCGCACTGACCACCTTTCTTGTTGCCATGCATGTTCTCCTACAACTAATTTTTTCGTTGTTTTTTCTTTTAATTAGAGAGGTTGGTTTTTTCATGAGGCTCAAGCAAGCAGGAAGAACTATCTCTTATTCTTCCTTTGTTCAGAGAAACAATATCTCTTGCCTCTATCCCTAGTAAAAAGTTGCTATCTCCATTAGGCTCAAATGGAAATCCCAAAACCCTCAGAGGCACGCCACCAGGGATTGCCTGTTTTAGAGATGACACCTGCACTAGAATTTTCTGTAAATAATTCTTACTTAGCTTTTCTTCTACAAACACATGATATATGTTAACATGATTTCTGGAAATGAAAAATACAAAAATGAGGCAAAATGTGTGTAAATACAAAGTCATTTTTCAGATGTTTTCCTCCAGAGGATGGAGGATGGTAGATGCTTCCACCCCAGTATGTTCAACTGCTCTCCAAAGTACAAAGAAAAATGAACAGGAACAAAGGTACTGGAACATTTTTTTTGTTACATAGTATTTTTTAGTGTTTTTTCTCACTTCTGCAGCATTATGTGACAGACTAAACCAATTATTTGTCACCAAGAACCAGAGCAAAGATCATTTGTGAAACTGGCACTTAAAGGAGAAGGGGAGAGGTTAAAACAGCTTTCAAACATTTGTATTATTTTTTTATGGTTGGATTAAAAAAAATGCTATTGAATCATACTCCACCTCTCAGATAACCTGGAAGAAGTTTCATGGTTGTCCTTCAAGAAATTCCTATATTACCATATTCATTTCCTACCTTCTTTTGTTACCAAATTATCCTTCAGTTTCTTCTCATCTAGAGCCACCTCCTTTCTTTTGGGAGTTCTGCACCCCTGAAGTTCATTTCACTATTTTCCACTCCTCTTTCTCTCGTCCTCTGCCGTTTTCAGCCTCTGCTCACCAGAGCCAAGAAAGAACACAGGCATCACACCAGGGGCACCCACATGCCCCCACATGTGTAGGTACCACTGTGCAGCCCCCAGAAGCTGTTTCTGAGCACGAGAGGCTGGGCACAGGGGGCAGGTGGGCTCTGTGAAGCCACACAGCCCCTCAGGGGTTGAAGGGACCCCTGGAAGGCAGCAGGTCCCAACTCCTGCTCACTGTCAGGTCACTGATGACTCTCCTGGCTGTGTAAGATGAGGCCTCACAGACACAGCTAGAAGAGCCATTCTGTGTCATACAGGATGACTAATTAAACTAGTGGCCACTTTTAGTTAAGCATATAACTGAGTAATTTTTCATTTCAGTTAAAATGGGGATTTTCACTGTGTCTTCCATTCCAGCTGTATTTCACCATACTTAAAAAGTATTATTGTGGATGTCAGAGTACAGGAGCACAGAGAAATAGGCACACCTTCTATCAGCTTTTGAATAAGAAATACAGTAGAATGGATCTTCATTAATTCAGATCATGCTAGTAAGACCAACACTGAATTATTAAATTATGGTGAACAAGTTCCAGAACAAACAGCATAAACAGATTCTTAACTTCCAAGTGTATTTTGTTCATTGATGCTGACAGCTGTAACACAACTATAATTACTTACTACACCCAGTAAATTACAACCTTTTTAAAAAAACCCTTCATCATAATATCAATCATTGAACTTCTGCTGAGTAATGCTGAAACCTGTTTTTCCATTGTTTTTCTTCATTTTCTCACTTTTTCTCACTTCTAAGTGAGAAAATTAACAGAGATGTTCTGGCATATATATATATATATATATATATATATATATATATAGCAATGGGGTAGTGGGAAAAATAATTTGTACTAATTTTTTCAGAAGAAATTTTCCTTCTAAAAATACAAGACTCCTCATACAAGACTCTTTTTCCATAAGATGGCATGGTTTAGAGGAGAAGAGGAGATATACTGGGATGCTATGAAGATTGTTGCTAGCATGAGTATAAAATTTATGCCTGTTTATCCCTTGGGGCATTTCAGTGAGGTCTCAGACAAGAAAAGAGCACAGAAATCCTTCCTTAAGTAAGGAAAAAGTAGCCCTTCACTAGTATTTCAAGGTATGTTTTCTTTTGTTTTTTTATTTGATGGCAATAGTTTACCATCACTCAGGAAAAAAAAAAGTAAAATAACTTGAATTGTTTCCCCACTTTCAATATAACAGTAAATAAAGATAAAGGGCCACATCTGGCTTAGATCAAGATAGCACATTTGGAAGAAAGGTTCCAAGCTGGTGGGAAACCACTAACCTAATCTATTTAGAGCTGGAGAAAGGTCATCTTCTTCCTTGTAACCCAGGCTGAAATAAGCCAATGGAATCAGTAAAACTCAACCATGCACCTTACCAAGAGTAACAGTTGTATGCTTGCGTATATTTTGGGATAAATGGTTAGTTAAGGAATGGAACTTGTGGACCAAACCCATTTTAATGAATTGTCATTGCTATTCTCATGCAATGATGCTCAAAATATCTGTAGAATTGAAGAAAGATATACAGATCACTTTTCAGGCATTTAGAAAGACAATGTCCATGAGTTTAATGGGGACTTTCATGACCTTTTGAGAAGCCAGAATTGATTCTGCTGGAGCAGACTCACAGTTGTAACACTGTGTTTCTCCTTCAAGTGGCGCTAGCAAATAGGCCTATGCAAGTCTTAACATGCTCAAATTACAATGGCAACTAAACTTTAATTCTATGTCTGTATTACCCTCTAGCCCAGACCACAACAATGTAATTTTTATGGAGCATTTGTATAAAACACAGTGCTCTAGCAGAGCAAACCTATACCACATCAGGTGATAAATACCTATTGCAACTTCAGTATTAGAATGCACAGGCTAGAGAGGAGGCCTTCCAAAAGCAATGCTGCACTTTGGATGGAAGAGAAGGACAAAACTAAATCACTCCTAGTGAAGTTACAAGGGACCCAGACTAATGTAACAATGCTGCCTTCTGCTTAAAAGCAAAAATATAGGAAACACATGTCTCCTAGTCCCTGGAAATTTTGGCATATTAAAAAAACAAAACAAAACAAAACAAGTAAAGCCATTCTCCCCCTCCTAAGCTGCCAGACAGAGAGCTGGCAGGTGCCAGGAACCAGTGGTGAAATGAGATGGAATTGGAAAAAGTTCCTGCATGCATCTATTTCCTCAAGACATGATCGGCTCTGCCTATATCATTCTGACACTTGTCTAGCATGTTCTTAGGGAGAAAATGTCACCTGGAAAAGTAACAGAGTACATGTACTCCATCACTCAGCTCGTGCAGAGAAATGCAGGGCAACATCAGACTGATCAGAACTCTGCAAATCTTAAAAATTCACAAGTAAATGGGTGACAACTAGAAGGAAGTTTTCTAGCTCCACTCTGCTTTGTGTCACCTAAGCTAGTTTTTCCTGCCATATTCATTAAATGATAGCAAGAGTCATACTGGGATTTTAAGAGAGGAAAATATCTAGTGCATCAAATTTTCTCCTGAAACACAGTGATAGACCGACTTGGTTTAGTGTGATTTGCTCCTCATCAGCCACAGCATACAATTTGGTATTTGAAGTTACCTACAGCTGTTAAGGTAAGTATGGCTAGCAGTGACCTGGAAAATTCTTCTTGAGTTGATATTCTCCACAGATGAGCTGACTGACTTTGTGTCACCTTCTGTAAACTACCTCCTTTGCTTCCTTTTATGATCTATGCCCTTATATACTTCTGTACCTTCCTTTGTCATACATCCCAAAATGATCAGTTACTGAGGCATTTCATAGGCAGTGCTCCTTTTCTCACATCCATTCTACTTCCTCTTTTGCTATGTACAAAAGCTGTGCTTGTACCACTTTCTGATGGGTTTTTAATTTTATGAATTTTAAGAAGCTTTAAAAGGAAGCCACGATACTGCTAGAAGCAGTAATGACTTCTTCACTTCCACAGAGTACTCTATTTTACTTAACACCCACTGGAATACTTGAAGGTTTTGGGAGAAGAGGACCCAGGCATTATGGTACTAATGTAATTCATTTGTCTTTGTGAAGGTCAGCAATTCTTTTCACATTACTGAAAAACACCGCAGACAGTATGCAATCAAAAGCTTTGTTACACAGCATTCCCCAATAGCTGTAATATTCTATTGTCTGCTCCAAGATGACTAAGAAAAACCAATATCCCCATCTCCTACAGATACATTAAAAAAGAGGTTTTAGTCAGCACATAGAACTGCTCATCTTTGTGTTCCGAAGTCCACTGAAAGATTGTACCATTTGCAGTGCTTTCACAGGTTAAAGTTTGGAGAAGAAAAATGAATTGCTGTTCAGAAGATTCCTGAAAAGACTGAGAACCAGCATCTTTCCTTCTTTTTCCAATGAAAATACACCAAGTGTAGCATTTTTATTTCCATGCTGGCAAAATTATTAAACATTGAGATTTAAATTCTTGCATGGGGGATTTCTCCAGGCTTGGTGCAGCAAAAACTTAAGACTCATTTTTCCCACTCTTTTCTTCTTTACTTTTCAGTAATCACTGCTCCAGTGATTTGGGTCATTCAAAATAGAAATGTGTTTCTGAGCAAGAGCCCACATTATTTTTTTGCTTATTATGGCTAAAAAGTAATTCAGAGATATCCACCACATTAGTGAATATTGATTAAGTGCAATTTAATGAATAATTGCTTGAGAGAAGAAAACCTTGTATTTCTGAAATACAGCAGAAAGTAGTCCTTCATTTCCATTGTTGAGGACTACAGAAAGAGATTCAGTAGGAAATAAAGTGATGTTTAGAATTCATATGTATTCAGGAAGCATCTATAATAAATATTTTAGAATTACCTGAAATAACAAAAGATCCAACTACTCTGAAATGTTTTTCACAGAAGTCAGTAGATAGACACACCCTGTAATGCCTGCAGAATTTTTCCCCAAGAGGTTATATTCCATTGTCATCTTTCTTCCTCACAGATTCTGGTATCAAAAGCTCCCCTGTGCATTTCCAAATACAAAGTAAATTTTCTTTCTGAAGCATCTTCCTCTCTGCCTGGCTCTCACACTGAAGTGCACCACTATAATTAACTCCTGAGACTTATGGTTGTAAGAAAAATACCACTACACCCAGGGAAACCTGGTAAACACCATAAGGGCATTCTCCTCAAGCCAGTGTTGGCCACCAGAGCCGACTGCAATGAAAAAAAAAAAACAAAACAATCCTAAAAAACTGAAACTGTTTTCTTAAATGTGAAATTTTAATCCACTATCCTCAGGGAAAAAAAATTAAAAGCAACATATTCAGGCAAATGTATAAGCAATAGACATCCTAATTTCAGTAACCGGCACATATAAGAAAATAGAATGGGATTTGATAAAAATGGGGTTGGGTTTTGGAGGTTTTTTTTTTTAATGGCACTGACAATGCCTTTTCTTCTCCAAACACAGTTTATCATTTACCTTTTCAGAAGAATTTCAGTGTGCTAAGTTAAAAAGTCACTGCAGTCTAGAACTGATCAGCACTAATTAGAAAGACTGGTCATAGATAACAAATAATCCATCCTATGACATGACAGAAACTGTAATTACCTGGACCTGAGACTAAAGATGTCTCAGGATCAATGTATGCAGCATTTCACTTTTCCCAGAGATGCTGAAAAATGATTAATGTTGCATGTATCAGATAGAGGAAAAAAAACCTAAACAGAAATTTTCAAACAGGGAAGGAAGTGCCACCATCATATGATACTTCCAACACTTTCAAGCTATGTAAAGTCAGTCTCACCATTAGTTCAGGTAAAATGAGAGGTTATATTTTACTATGATTTTCATTCAGCACACAGTCATTCAGTGACACCTCCAGACACAGTTAAATACTATGCTTCAAAACTGTGCTAATATAGGTTGAAGTGATAATAAGCCATTGTGTCCACCTCAAATTACTGAGATGTATCTCAGTCTAAGAATATTCAAGGGAAAAAGAGGTTTAGATTCAGAATTTGTATTTAATGAAGTAAGAGCACTATACCTTCTTTCTGGAAGTGCAGTTGAAGACACTGAGTTCTGTCATACAAAGGACTTCCTGTGTAGGACCAACAGTTTCCCAGCTCAAGTTGATTTTGCATGGCCTGTGATTGCTTGCAAAATCTTGCACAAATCTGCACACAGCCTGCGAGGACAGTGTTTTCAAAAGGCAATATGGTTTCCAGGACAGATTTCAGCAAGTGTTTTTAACATTTACAATTGAAGTAGCTGCACACTGCTGGGCTCACAACAAAAATAAGTAATCATCACTTCGAGTTTGGAGAAGGGGACTACAGTTTGTGTTCTACTTTCTAAACTAAGCAATGCTTCAAGAAATATAATAGCATTAAAGGACAGGTCTATCCCATACTGCTAAGTAGGCAGTCTATTCAAGGTAGTTATTGCTTCAAAGCTGAATTTTTGTAAAGAGTTCAAGTCAACAGTAACTAGAGCCTTCTCATTTCTCCCTCCTGAAAGAAATAACAAGCTGCAAAAAACAGTTCTGGGCTGCTCTGAAATAGCAACCTAATAAAGGAGTTCCAAATATTAAAACTCACATGAATCACAGTAAGAAAAACACACAAAGAATCCTGTTACTAACAAAGGCACCAAATATCAGGTACAACACAAAAGGGAAGACTATTAATGCCAAGAATAGCAGAAAGTCATCCACAAATGGTAAAAATGAGGAGGAAAAAGAAGACTTGGCAACATAGGTATTTTATAACAACTTGTTTTTTATCAGCTGACCTGACAATCAAAACCAGATATATGAACACTTCCACAAAATAGGAACATAACAGTAAGATCAGAACTACAAGAAATATGACTAGTAGTGAAAGGCCACTATTTACACACCAAGGTTCTTCAATCTTTCTAAAAAAAAAACCCAAAACCACAAAAAAACCAGCCCAAAACAAAACAAAACAAACAAAAAACCCTACAACCAAAGCCCCTCTTAAAAAGTAGTTGCTCACACTTCTAGGTAAAGCAAACCAAGAACCAGATGCAATGGTCTGATAACTGCTAGTAATAAATTTTTGGGGAGGTTATTTATTTTCATTTGAAAGTATGTTTTCTCAACCACTAGTAAATGAGGCATATTCTTTAGGAATCTTTATAAACATATGTATTTGTACTCTTATTATTTATACAGTGAGACCATAGAAACATTCTCTTTGTTAAAGCAGACTGACACTGTGAGTCGCACAACACACCTTCTGTTGAAGTAGCACTTGTTCAGACAGCTCCCAGTCAAGAACCAGCCTGGTGCATTGGGCTCCATATCAATCAGCATCTTCTGCACATCTGTCAGACACTGTTCCAAGAGCTCACACTCTCTGAAGGTCAAATCCCTTCCTACCACACTCAGTACACTCAGTCAGCACAGCAATGACAAAAATTAAAACTTCCCCATCTCCTTCTCCAACCTTCAGATAAATCTTGAGCCAAAAAGCTTTCTTTCAGGTGGACCTTATTGGTACATTCCATTTTTTGGGATATACTGCAATAGAACCAGAGGTCTAAGATACAGACCTGGATAAAGTAGTGCTCCATACAAGATCTAAAAAGCACAAGAAAACAATTTCTAACATACACTAATTCTTATACCTGAGCAAAGAATCATAGAATGGGTTGGAAGGGAACTTGAAGATCATCTAGTTCCAATCACCCTGCTACGGGCAGGGAAACCTTCCACTAGACCAGGTTCCTCAGAGCTTCATCTAGCCTGGCTCTCAACACCACCAGAGACAGGGCATCCACAACTTCTCTGAACAACCTGTTCCAGCGTGCCACCAGGATCATAGCAAAGAACTTCCCCCTAGTATGTAGTCTAAACATTTTCTCTTTCAGCACGAAGCCATTCCCCCTTTGTCTTGTCACTACATGCTCCTGAAAACTGTCCCTCTCCAGTTTTCCTGCAGGCTCCCATCAGGTTCTAGAAGGCTGAAACTAGGCCACCCCAAAGCTTTCTCTTTCCCAGGCTGAACAAACCCTGATTACACTGCTTTTGATGTAGCACAGGACATGTTTGGCTTTCTGGGCTGCAAGTCCACATGGTCAGGTCATGGCCAGGGTCTCACCTACCAGCACCCCCAAGTCCTTCTCAGCAGGACTGCTCCCCTCTCTTCATCCCCATCCACATTGATATGAGAGGTGGCCCAGCCCAGGTGCAGCACCTTGCACTTGATCCTATTAAGGTTTATAAGATTCCTGTGGGCCCATTTCTCAAGCCTATCCAGGTGCCTCTGGATGGATCCCAGGAGCACCAACCACACCACTCAGCCTGGTATCACCTGCAAATTTGCCAAAGGTGCACTCAATTCTCTTGTCTTTGTCATTAATGAAGGTACTAAATGACACTGATCCCATTAAGGACCCCCAGGGCACCACTTGTCACTGATGTCCAACAAAACTCTGAGCCACTGACCACAGCCCTCTGTATGCAAGTGTCTAACAACTTACTCACCCAACAGTCCACTCATCAAATCCATCTCTCCAGTTCTGAGAGAAGAATGTTGTGGGGAACTGTGTCAAAGGCTTTAGAGAAGTTCAGATAAATGACATCTGTACCTCTTCCCTTGCCACTGAAATAGTCAGTGTCATTGTCAAGTGTAAATGTTAGAGCACTTATTTCTTTAATTAAATACAAAATAATTTTGAGGCCCAACTACATGCTTTTGAGAATTTGTATTGTAGCAGGAAAGACATCCCAAAGAGCTGGATCTGCAGTTATGATGCTGAAGGGCACAGGATGAAGCTGTAGGGAGAAACAACAGAGGAGAATGGGTACCAGATGGCAACCATAAACTAAGGACACAGCCAGCTATCCCCTCTAGCATATTTTACATGCTGACAAGTACAGACACTTATAACATTGCCAATACAATCTGTCCATCTACACTTACCTCTAAAATGAGCTGAGGTCAAATTTTTATCATCATACGCATTTCTATTAAATTTCAAGTGGGTTACTTTTTTGTGATGTGGCACTGTTTTATGACTGATTTGACAAAATTCATCTCATGTACCTGGCAAAAACTCTTGAAATCAAGCAGAAAAATAAAGAATTACAGAGGAAAAATCCTAAATTAGGGATTAACACAGTAAAATATTGAATACTGAAAAAAAGAAGCTTCAATGCAGTTGAGAATCATATTAACAATCAACATCACATCCATAATGCAATCAAAGTTTATAAAAGCTGTATGCTGTTTCTGGGTAGATCACACCTTCCTTTTAAGGTGCATTAGATACACATGACAAAGACAAAAACACCTTTTTTTTTAGCAAAAAGTTAAAATGGTCTGTACCTGAAAATTCTGAAATTCTCCTAAAAACTTGTGAAGAACTTTTAGAAGCCTTTCAGCACCATCTAAGAACAAAAAGCAGGACCTGTCCTATTTCCTTAAAAGAGCAGGACTGAAGAGTTATTATTTTAATGTGTAATTAGTCATTACAGGAAAAGGTATTTCAGGTAACACTATCTATGGCAGATGAAACTAGAGTGCTTTCCACACCAGATGAACCCTTGAGGACTTCAAAAGACTTCTATCATCTCCCCATGTTGGAAATTATCCGGAATAAACAGACTTTTTGGATTTCATGTAGTTAAAAGAAAATCTGCACAGAATATAGAATCAGTTTAATCTGTTACCACTCAATTTACTTCATTCAAACTTTGATAACTTGCATTGGCTAGTTATCAAAGCTAGGGATGTGGCCTATGACTCATTTCTAGCCTTTTACACATCGGACCTGAAGCAGAAGTGCTTCCCGATGAATATTAGTTTTGTTTTTTGGATTAGAACATATATTTTTAAAAATTAAATTGAAAAAAAATATCAACAAAAGCATATAGAGCCTGCTTTTTTCCTCTGCAAGTAAGTATGATTGAGCTTAACCACTGAAAGCCTGGTTAAGCATTGGAAAAAGCCTCTAGGGCCTTTTAGAGTTAGAGTCAGTCTCTTGAAGTGTTTGAAAAATAAGTAGGTGTGGCACTTTGTGATATGGTTTAGTGGGCATGGTGGTATTTGGTCAACTGATGATCTTGGAGGCCTTCCCAATCATAATGATTCTATGGTAAAAAACAATTTTTCTCACTTTCAAAAGTGCAAAGAGTTATGTGGAAAGTCTTCATAGTTCCCTTATGAAACAGACTCTTCCAAAGCAACAGGTGACATTGAGGAAGGTACAGCACCAAGGCCACCCAGACAATCCAGCACTGCTGAGAAGCCCTAATGATCTGCAAATGCACTCAAAGTATTGGCATGCAAATTAGACATCATGAACAATCTTCTCTGCTTCCAAATTTGGCATATTTATTACAACCTGAAAAAAATCTTTAGAAAGTAGGCCAGGTTTTTACTCAGCTAAACTTGGACACAAACACATACACAATCTGTCAGGGATCAGTGGCAGCATCACAAAGAAACAGTCTCTTTTGTGTAAAGTGGGTAGTCATGAAACTTGCAAAAATAACAAGGTATTTGGCTTTAAAAATAGCCAAAACAAGAAGCTGCACATTAAAGTTACTTGAGCATAAATGCCCCAACAGACTAATGCCAAATTTGAGAGCACAGGTAAGAGAAGGAAAGTTTGTTTCTTCAGCTGACACTATAACAGATAGCTTGAATAACATAACCAAAAGTATATCAATGGGGGCAATACAGAAAGGATTCAGCCTATAAACTCTTATCTGCAGAAGAAATCCTGTTCTGATTGAGATATCAACAAGGAATTTGAAATTCATTCCTTTCTTTCCTTCTTTTAATTTCTTCTCTTATAAGGCCATTACACAGGCCAACTTGCTTAATTTCTTGAATCAGAATGCTCCAAGTGGGAAACCAGTCAGTATTTGCTCTCATACCCAGAAAGACTTTACACTGGACTAAATTTATAGTACTCTCAAAATATTTCCTGTCAAAGTTTTAATTGTAAAACTCCTGATAACAGAGCATTTATTTTATTATAAGTGTATGCTGTAATTAGTTTAGATACAGAAATGACATAAAAGCTTCATGTCAGCATATGATGTGCTGGAATACCTGAATTCCTAAAAAAATTCACAGAAGGTAAGCAGAGAGATAAGAATCACTATCCTGGATGTCACACAAAACTTTCTATCTCAAACTGTCTAGTCTAGGTGCTGGGGCTCACCCCCTATTACCCTGTTTTGCAGCATCTGTAAACTCATCATCTCAATTACTTTCCTGACAATAAATGTGACCAAACATCTGAAGCAGCATTTCCAGTTATCTAAAGGAAAGACATGCAAAAAAAATATTATTTTTTCAATCAGTGTTTGTGCCATTTCCCTGGCACCATCTAATCTTCTGAATTTTAGAACATGGCAAGTAGCATCCTTTCTTTTTCTTGCTTTTTTATCTTCGAAAGAGCCATCAGATAATGACTCATGAGTCAGCTCAAGACATCTATAATACATTTCTCCAAAACTATTTGCTGACATCGCTTATGTTTTAAAACTGCATTAGCAGGAAAATGTTTATTCCCACCCTCAATTCAACTGACCTTTCAGATGACTACATTTCTTTGGAACATAAGCTTCATTGTGCCTCTTCTTCACTGTCTGCCAGTCACCTGTCAGAATTCAAAGCTCTCTTACTTCTAAAGAGGTTCCTTAGGAAGATCAAAAAGCCAAGTCTCTCTCTAGCACAGATTAATTCAGAACTAAAATCTTATTTCAACCTGAATACATAGTCACTTTAACAAACATTTTTTGCTAAAAATAGCAGAGATATGAACTGGCTTCAGATTATCTGGTTCTAGTACTGTTCCTGTGAAACACTGGAAATACTGCCCCATGTCCTGACAAGATTAATTTAAGGGGACTGACATGAACTCATTAAACAAAAAAAGCACAAAACCACATCAAAAAACATGTTGAGATTTTTAGAGGCAAAGTGTTTGCAATTGAAAATCTACCCCACAACAGAATTGTTTACCAGATCTTCCTAAATTGCCTCTAGTTCTAAAAGTGAGGTATCAAATCAGCACATTCAGCTTTTTAGAATGTTATATTTTCTCAGGAGAGTGGCACCTGTCCCCTCTGCACTCCTCACCAGCTCAGCAACACCACTGTTACAAAAATAAAAAAAGGGAAATTAGTAGAATCCATACAAAATTAGTCCCCAAAAAAGATTAATTCCCACAAACACTTTTTCTGCACACGAGAAAAACAATTATGTACGATAGCAAAGTCTGTTCCATGCCTCAAAAATCAACAAAGCTACTGAACACAACAAATTCATAATCTTAAAATAAAACCAACAGTGTGACTATTCATGGTTTATAATTAAGCTTATTCTTAAGTGCTTCATCAAATCAGTTCCTTGATGAATATGCAATTAAAATTTCAGGTAAAATCATAACAACTTATGTTGCTAGAAAACCATATATCTATTACATTCAAGATTTACTCACATTTAAGAGAGAGTTCCCAAACTTTTCTAGCTATATTCTGGCCTATTTTATTTAATCTGAAGTTAAAAAAAATTCTTATCAGAAAGAAGGCTTTGATTTCTGCCAAATCTGTTCCAGTAGTTTAATATTTCAACATTCCCTGATGTGTGTTCATTACTGACAGCCTAGGAAAGTCTTTTAGCAGAATGAGGTATTAAGCAATTAGGCTACCCAGAGAGGCTATGGAGTCTCTTGAGATTATCAAACCTGCCTGGACACTGTCCTGCACAACCCGATGGAAGTGAACCTGCTGTAGCAGGGAGGTTGGAATAGGTATTCCCAGAGGTCCTTTCCAACCCCCACCATTCTGTGATTCTGCAATTGTTCTTTTTGCATAACACAAGTGCAGATTAAAAGAGTGTAAACACACGCAAAATTAGACACAGAACACAGATGTTGAATCTGTAAAAATTAATCAAATCAGCACACACACCTACTATATTGTAGATGATCAGAACATCCAAAAAGAGCCCTTATTTATTTATTATTTCTAACACTAACTTACAGTTTCCTCACTTAGAAAATACCTTTCTTCCCTAATATATGGCAAATACCAACACTTATTACTGTAAATATGTATTTTAACAGAATCCATTCAATATTTATGCAAGTTTCAATCTCCTCTGCTCATGAAAATGGCTTTTTCTAAAGACAAAATCCAAATCCGTTTATCTGAACTGCTTCAGCTGATGAGACCAATTCAGTTCATGCCATCCACAGACTTCTGTCCTGCAGCTTTTCCACACACATGATCTTGTCTGTATGAGAAAGTTAAAAAAGATTTCAGCTGTTCAATATTTAGTATTATATCATATGAACTCCCACAGAACTGACTTCTAAATTGCCACATCTTGTTTTTCACTTGTTCTGAATTCCAGTAAATAGATGCTATGGACCATCATGGTCTGCCTGATAAACCTTTCAACTTTTAAAGGTAGCAAATAAAAAAAAAAACTTCAAGGTACCAAACATTTTAAGTCCCCTGATGACTAATGGTGGTTTCAAAATATTCCCTCTCCTCTGAAAACATTATGTCCGGCTTTTCCACCAGAGAAAAAACCAACCTCACACAAACAACAACAGACAAATTGGCTGAGTACAAAAGAACAGGATGGCTATATTCAAAGTGCTGCAAAAGCAGAATATAAATGAACAAAGACAGAAGCATTATCTTCATCCAATTTTGTGCTATTACAGTCATTTTAAGCATTGTCTGTTACAAGAGTAAGCTTGAAATTTGGAAGCAGATGCATGCTAGTTGTCAGTCAACACTCTCCACTTAATTCTGTATTATTGGGTCCATCATTTTTCTTAAATGAGTTTGAACTTTTCCAACTACTCACTTTATTAGTGAGTTATTTTATTTCCCTATGTGCTACTACTTCTCCAGTGTTTAGACACAGCTCTGTGCACACCCAGGGAAAAAACAGTGAAATGCAAAATGAGATTGCATTTCAGATAAAGTTACTTTTCACTTTTCCTTAAGAGCAAACTATAACACACAAGTTACTTGTAGTAGACAGTATCCTGCATTTGTATGGGGGGAAAATATCATCATTAATAGCTGACAGCAGTCAGCACGCTGGAGACTGAGAGCACAGAGAGGGAATCAAAGAACCCACACGATACTGTCTCATGCACCTGCAGAATTTCCCATGTGAGGGAGTAAACTTTCAAAACAAGTTAAGAGCAGTGTCAGTTCATCTGGAAACCTAGAAGAGGGTTCTTCTTCCACAAGAAGAAACAGCCTCAAGTTGCACCGGGGAGGTTTAGATTGAATATTAGGAAAAATTTCTTCCCCAAAAGGTTTGTCAAGCACTGTAAGAGGTTGCCCAGCAAGGTTCAGTAACTACCCCTGGGGGTGTTTAAAATGCATGTAGAGAGGCCACTTGGGTACATGTTTTAGTGGTGGACTTGGCAATGCTGGATTAACGCTACTCAATGATTTTAAAGGTCTTTTCCAACCTAAATGATCCTGTGATTCTATGACTGTGAACACTTCAGTTAATACGTAATTATTTTAAGGATGGTTCTTTCAGTTTTATACACCTTCTCTGTATACTTCAGCACACAATCCAGTTACAGAAAAAAAAGACACAGGATGGAAATGTCAGTCAAAACATCTTACAAACTCAAAAGAAAATGGACTGGAATTCTTTAAACCCCAAATGGCAATAAACCCAAGGAAAACAACAATGTCAGTCATTTAAAACATTTACACACAAATACAGAGCTCCTGTACTGATTTAGGTAAGAGACAAAAAGGATCATTTGAAATCTGTAAGGAAACAAATGGCCATGAAGATATTCTCCAGATATTACAATAAAATTTACACTGGAAATAGATGGAATTTTTTTCCAGGTTTGATGGGGAAAAAAGAAAAAAATTATACATTTCTTTTTACACCCACTTCCAAAAGATCAGATAAATTTTTATATAAGATATCTACTATTATTCATATACAATTTACACTGCCTGTCCTTTTTAATTAATCTTTCACTCAGCCATAAGAAAAGTCAGCTAAACTGAAGAACAACTGTTGAAATACCAACCAGGAGAAAGGACAGCAGTGTTATCACCACAGGAGGATGAGACTGTTTCACTGCAAGTAACTTCTGAACTGAATAGGAAACTTTTCACACATCACCAGAAAGGAAAGCATAAGAAAGACCTCGGACACTGCCTTCACTTTCCCTCCTCTCTGTACTGAGCAACTGCTGATTGAACTCCCACAATCTGCACCCTTCAGGTGTTTCTTGTTCTGTGGTGTAGGCAGCCTGTACATGGCCATTAGTCAAGGCAGTGGGCATAAAGAGACAGTCCAGTGTGACTTGGACAGTATTGTTGTTGACAGTACTTTGTGTTGACCTGTTTTCCTCCCAAATCAAACAAAAAACCCAACCAAATAAAAACACCCCAAATCTAAACCTGAACAGGAAAGAGTAAGCTTATTCTTTAAATGGATATCAAAAGTGTGTTAAAGACTTCTTAAGTTAAAGAGGAGACTTTTTCTTACACTGGGTGCCTTGTGCAAAGCAGATCAACTAGTAATTTTGAAAGGCAGAAGAGGATTTGTGGCCTGCAGTGGAAAATAGGTCTTAGACCTTAATACTTACTACTGAAATATAAAGACAATTTCACTTCATAACTAGCAAAACTAGACAGAACTTCAGAACACTGAAGTGAGTTTCACTTAACCAAACTGACATCTATATCCAGCAAGAAAGCTACTTCAGTAGGGACCACGGGCCCTGTCCACTGTCCAGGGATACTCAGTGCTTCCCACTGTAATGGCCCTCTGCAATTGCTCAGCTCTGGCAATGTCACACAGCCAAGACTAGCAAGTACTACAAAAAACAGCCCTTCACCCAACTTGAGTATTCCAGATACCTTGATGAAAAATAACTCCTTTTCAGATATCAAGGCTAGGGAGAGCATGATATTTTTCTCACAAAAATTATTGACAGGTAGTTTTTCCAAAACAATACATGTCCTGAAAGGAGGACACTTTAACCCCTTGAAATCTTTTCTAGCTCTTTTGCCTATGAGCTACGTACATTAGTTTTAATCAGTTATCAAACAATGCTAAAAGTTGATAAGTAACTTCCATATCATTCATGAAGTGTCTTCTAAACTTTCCTTTACTCTTTGCTCTGAATTCTGCTCACAAAATATCCATTCAATAAATATTTCTCTTCCAGCATTTGTTGTTTGAGCAATGCTGGTATATTTTTTCTCTTAAAGAGAGAAGGCAGATAAACAGAAATACTTAATTACAAAACCTGGTTTTTGTAGTTTCCGTTCTTCAAACCATTTTACCCACCTCAAAGCTGCATTTTAAAGGAGAATTGAGAGCAGATCCGGGTAATCTGACTGAACAATACTACAGCAGAAATGAAAGTAGAGGACACATATTTTAATAGTCCTGCCCACAAGAGGACTAACTACCTCCTCCAATCTGAGAAAGTAGGAAATAAAGTATAAACAATTCTGTGAGAAAATGTGTACACAAGCTCCTGAACTGCCCTGATTTGACTTCAGTAGGAGCAAACTCCATAATCACTCACATTCTCACCAGCCAGTAGACACTAATTTGCAGTTGTCAGGTCCCTCATAACATTCCAGTCTCCTTGTCTAGGTAGCTCTGTTCCTTCCTCTTTGCTCCTTCTATCAGAAGAGTTGTCACCTCCTCTCTCACCTTCCCTTTTATATAACTTCCAACCAGTACATCAAGACTTTATTTATGTTACTTCTACTATGCTCCAATTTTCCCCATTTCTGAGAATCAGGATATTTCCTTAGTCCTCCATCCTGTTATCCTCTATCTTGCGCCCCCTTCTTTCCCACACCTGCTCTATTCCTGCATGTGAGTGAGTTATCCACCTCCACAATCCCTGTCCAGCCATACGGCTGCCTGTGCTCCACCACAGCAAGTCACTCAGCTGAGGCTCAAAACCAGGACCTCTCAGGGCAAGTACAGCTGTCCACTTCAAATAACCAAAGATCCTATTTTCCCTCCTGCTCCATAATCCCACATAGCAAACAACTGGCCAGGGAGAGCTGCTGGCTGCACAGAGGACGGGTGAGGTTGAAAGGCCAGCACATGTCCACCACAGGAAGGAACCTCTCCTGCAGACCCATCACCTCAAAGAGGGCAATAGGTCCCATATCCCTGGAAATAATCCCTTTCCCATCCACATTCCAACAGGGGAAGTTCTCAGTAACAAGCATCTTTGAAATATAGAGCTGCTGAAGAATTTTTTTATGCTAGCCACATTGAAATGGATGTTCACAAGAAACACTAAATACACACTCATCATGCAATGCCATTTTTGTATGGTTGAGAATTTAGGTTCCTGCTTGGTCTTCCCTTCTCATGGGTAATAACACTAATCTCCTAATATGACCTCCAATACAAAGCACTATTTCTCAGATTCCAGCTTGATTTTCTTCTTTCCTTCTGGATTGAAATTGGTCCACATCTTTTCTACAATATCATACCAAAGCTGAACAGAACAAAATAAATAGTTTTCATGTCATACATAAAGCTCTGCTTACACTTCATGTGTTTACACTTTGTTGTTAGAAGGCATCCTTTCAAAGTGCCCAATTTCCATACTTACTTTTTTCCCTGACCAGCTTCATTGAATACAGATCCTCACAGAACTCTGAGTCCTTTCCCACTGTCTCCTCCTAACCAGCTCCAAAAGAGTGACATGAATAGGTTACACTGCAGAAAAGTCACACAGTATGACTTTTCTGTAACATCAGCTTCATGTTACATCTGGTCCCAGATACAGTAAATGCAGAGTACTAATAAGACATTCCATTTAGTTTGGGGTCTTTGATGCTGACTTCATATTTTTATTGGAATCACAAAGACCCATTCCCACCAATATTATAAAAAGTGTTTACTTTATTCCAAGACTTCATAAATAATTTAAGACACAGTTAATATTCGAAGACCTTATTATCATCACAGCAGGTAAATGTTCCCAACAGTTCAGAGAGAATGAAATCTGATAGGAGAAAAAAAAGTCATAATAAATATTATATGGCCAAGGGGGTGTTTGGTTGAAGAGCATCCCCAAACCATGCACAAGCAGTCTCTGGGGACTTCATTGTGTTTTTTATCCTGGCCTCTTCAGTCTTCTTCCTCATTTTCATTGTCACAATAAAAATGACAAAGCTCCTAATAATAAATGTGATAAATAATTTACATTCACGTCCATGACATCACTGTCAATCCATGTAGATTAATGAAGTGAGCATCTCCTTTTAAATGGCAGAAATCATTATTTAAATACAACAAAGTGAATTATAGCTTAGTATATTACCTGCAGTGTCAATCACACTGTTCAATTCTTCAAGACAGACTTTAAATTAAGCTGTAACAGTCACCAGCATCATTCCTTTATGAATGTGATTGTCCTTACTTAAAAGATTCTTCAAAAAGCAAATCTAGAAGAATTCATTTGTACTTTATAATTTTAATTAAAAGCTTTTCTGGATCAATTTGCAGATCTGTTATCAAGTACAAAAGGATCATTACTACATTTAGCCAGATCTATTGTAGTTTCAAATTAATGCCAAGATGGTTGCAGACAATCTGACTGAGGGGAATTTCTAAAAACTATAATCTTGGCATTATTTACTGAGATTATGTCAGTATCAAAGCATTTATATAACATCAACCCATTACATGATGAGGATGGTCACCTCACAAACAGGGACATAGACAAGGCAGAGGTGTTTATGACATTCTTTGGCTTTGTCTTCAACATGGATGATGGACCAAGGGGGTGTCAGTACCCTGAGCTGGAGGATCATGACTGCAAGAATGATCAAATCCCAGTGAACCCTGAAATTGTACACGATCTGCTGCTCCAGCTGGATCTCTACAAATCTAAGGGGCCTGATGGGATTCATTCAAGAACTCTCAAAGAAATGGCTGATGCCATCACAAAGCCTCTCTTGATGATTTTTGAGCCATATTGGGAATCTGGGGACATCCCAGTTGACTGGAAGCTGGCCAACATTGTCCCAGTTTTCAAAAAGGGCAAGAAAGAGGACCCTGGAAACAGCAGGCCTGTCAGTCTTACTTCAGTGTCTGGTAAAATCATGTAAAAGATTATTCTGGGAGGTACTGAAAAGCACCTGAAAGACAATGCAGTCATTGGTCACAGCCACTATGGCTTCCTGAGAGGAAAGTCCTGCTTGTTAAACTCATTTTGCTTTTATGACAAGGTAACCCACGTGGGTGATCAAGGGAAGTCAGTTGCTGCAATCTTTTTGGATTTCAGTAATGTGTTCAAAACTGTCTTCTCTCAAGATCCTTCTTGACAAAATGTCCAGTTCACAGCTGGATAAGTATCATGGGATGGGTGAGCAGCTGGCTCAGGCATTGGGCACAAAAGGTTATAGTGAATGGAGCAATATCACTCAGGTGACCTGTCACTAGTGGGGTTCCACAGGGCTCCGTCCTTGGCCCTGTGCTCTTCAACATCTTCATAAATAACAGGGATGCAGGACTGGAAGGAACACTAAGCAAGTTCTCATATTATACAAAATTGGGAGAAGCTGTTGACTCTCTCAAGGGCACGGAGGTCCTGCAGAGAGACCTGAACAAATCAGAGTGCTGGGCAATCTTCAACTGTTTGAAGTTTAACAAAGATAAGCACTGGATTCTGCACATGGATGGCACTCTGCACAGAGAGAGTGGGGAAGGAGAGGCGGGAAAGCAGTGCCATGGAAAGGCACCTGGGGGGTCCTGATCAACGGCAAACTGAACATGAGTCAGCAGTGCCCTGGCAGCCAGGAGGGCCAACCCTGTCTTGGGGGCATCAGGCACAGCATGGCCAGCTGGGCAAGGGAGGGGATTGTCCTGCTCTGCTCTGAGCTGGGGCAGCCTCACCTCGAGTGCTGGGGTCACCACAATATGAGAAAGATATTGAACTATGGGAGTGTCCAAAGGCATGCCACAAGGATGGTGAAGGGCCTTGAGGGGAACCCTCATGAGGAGTGGTTGAGGGCACTTGGTGTGTTCAACCTGGAGGAGACTGAGAGGAGACCTCACTGTAGTTACAACCTCCTCGCGAGGGGAAGAGGAGGGGCAGACACTGATCTCTTCTCTGTGGGGACCAGTGACAGTTGTCCCAAGGGAACGGCCTGAAGTTGTATCTGGGGAGGTTTAGGTTGGATATCAGGAAAAGATTCTTCCCCCAAAGTGTGGTTGGACACTGGAACAGGCCCCAGGGAAGTGGTCACAACACCAAGAAGCATTTGGACAATGCCCTCAAGCACATGGTGTGACTCTTGGAGATGAGCCTATGCAAGGCCAGGAGTTGGACTCAAGGATCCTTGTGGATACATTTTAATTTTCAGTGATTTAGGGGTATTTTTAGGACCACATGTTCATGGACACTTTCTACTGCTTTTTTATCTTGTTGGATTCACACTGTTTGGCTAAAAATTCAGGTTTAGCTGAACTCATAATGACTAACAACTGACACCTTAGTCCTCAAAATCTAACAATATAGGAGAAGATTTATTTACCTCTTGTCAAATAGCCTACATGCCACTTGCTGTGAAAGGGCTCTCCACCAAATTAGACAACGTGGCTGAACAGAAAACTTGTGGGCTGTTTTCTCCCATGCCCAACAGCTTGCAGAGTGACCTTCAGCAAAGCACCTCCTGTTTTTGAAGTGGCAGTGGAACGGAGGTAACATACGTGCTGACTTCATGCGCTATATACAGCTAAGCTGACACGATGATGCACACTGCTCAAAGGTGACACACTCAGTATAAAACTCACACCTACCTCAGAGAGACAAAAATTTACTCTCTGAGGATTCAGAAAGTATTTATTTGTTACTGAAATTCCCAGAAGACACATTCAGTACCTGATGATTAAGAGAATGAAAATGGATTTTTAATGTGGTAAAATGGCATAGAAATGGCAACCAAATTCAGCCATTCTGTACATTCAGTACATTCTCCCTGAACATCATTAATGCAAAATGAAATTACAGCCAAAAGGTCAGGACATCAAAAGGAAAACATTAACCTAAAGAACATTCAATAGACATTTTTTATTTTACTCCCTTCCCTGTAAACTAGATAACAAGCGATACTATTTACATTAATAAAAGATTCATTTTCTACATGCCAGTGGATGGAATCAGTTGTCTCCAAAAAACACATCTAGAATCCTTTAGGCTTTCTTAAAAAGACATCCATGTTCTTCAGCTGACTGACTCACAGGGAGAAAGAGGCAGCAGATGCCCTCAAGACACAAAGGTAAGTAATGCCTCACCAAGTAAGCCAGACCCCAGCTCCAGCTGGAGAGCTGACAATGTGCTAACCAAAGCATCATCCTAAAGTCTTCCATTTCTGAAATTTGATTCCTCCCTGGGACCAATTTTTTTAACCTAGCTAAAACCCAAGAATGAGCAAGGTCAGTCCACCTCTCAGTGCCCATCTTTCTGGATTCTGTCTGCACAGCTCCACCACCCGTCACACAGCAAATTCAATGGACTGCATTGCTATAAAATACAGTTTATGCTCTTTGAGATGCATTTCCTAGAGTAAGCCAAAGGAGGAAGGAAAAAAGTATAGGCTACTGCAAGGAAAACAATTGCATTCTCTCAACGTGGAGCACAGTTATGCTTACCAAAAAGGGATAATAACATTAAAGGCATACATGTGACTTGGGAAGGAGAATTTTTCTTTTTTTTATAAAAGGGGTCATATTATCTTGTATTATGCAGCTCGTCCCCCCCCCCCCCACCCAGATGAAGGGCTGCAAAATACAAAAGTAGGACTAGAATTGTGTATTTTTTACTACAAATTTTCAAAAGAAGGTTCATGCGAAGTCAAGGAGGAAAGTCTAATTACACAGGATCAGCTGTGTACAAGACATAGGAAACTGTCAAATTATCTCTGGCTTTTCCCTAGTAATTAACATGTCTGAAAGAAATTACCCACACTGCTTACAAAGTAGAAATTTAGTACATCTCATGGTTGTTGCAAACAACAAAAACTACAAAAAACAGGGTGGTTTAATCATTATTCTTCCTAAATGTTACGGCACCTCTGAATACTGAATGAAGGAGGACCTAAGGAAAATTATTTCTATTCTAAAGCCCCTAAAAGCTATTTTTAAAAAGCAAAAGAAAAAAAAAAAAAGAAAAAAGAAGGATTATTTATCAGCTATAGCATAAAAAATGCAAAAGGTATTAAAAAAGATTTTTACTAGAGTTGAACATGGAAAATAAAAGGTTTTCTCCATCCTTTAAAAACAACCACTTTTACTAAACTTAAAAATTGTGTTCTCAGTCAAGCATGACATTCATAAATAGATTCTTCATCAACTTGCCCTTCTGTTACATACAAAATTTGAAGTTACAATGTATTCAAGAGAAAAGAAAAGAAACCGGCTGCTAGGGAGGCAACAAACATGGTGGGCAAGTGGCTTTTACAAAAAGCAACACTATAATGCAGATTCCTAATAAGTGATGGAGCTATAATAGTAACACTGTTGCCTTTTTCTCAGCCTGGGAATGAAACTTGAGATAATTTTAGTAAGGAGATAATATAAGAGTGGATGTTTATTTGAAGGTTTTCAGGAGCAGTTATAGAAAGATAGCTCCAAAATCCTACTTCCTCCAGGGGTGAGTACATTTTCATAGGTTTTAGGAAATTAGCATAACTAACAAAAAGCATCAATTCGGAGGAAAGTGGTGATGCAATTTTTTCTTAGGTCAAGCCTTTTCTCTGGAGCCCTTCCTTCAGCACTAGCTGCACTTTGTCCATGAGAATGGACCTCCAAGAGTCGTTCTCAGCCTTGGTCCCCAGGTAGAGCCAAGACAGCAGAGGGGCCTTGTACACCCAGGGCTTGGAACCCTGGAATTTTTGTCTTTCTGCCTAGGGAAAGGCGATGGTAAAGTACTGGGAAAAGTAGCTACTAATACAATAGGTGACAGAGTTACAAATAAATGTGTGAAGAATACAGAGAACAGATAAAAGAAAAATCAAAACCCAAATGGCATCAACCCAGAAAATACAAATATCGTTGTAGTACTTTTCTACATTTAGATGTCTTTTTTAACTTTGGAAACATAGTATCAATATCATAAAATGAGTAGATAAAGCAACTAGTATGAAGGAGTTTTAGATTTCCAAGGAGAATATATCTAAAACAGTGTGGATCTAAGGCAAAACTTTATGTCAAGCCAATTTAAAATAATTTTTTGCAAGATTAGAAATATGGTTCATGATGGGTCTCCAGCGGTGATTACCAACACAACACCTTTGACTGACTATATTGACAACATGCTATGATCTACAGTATTTTCATTGAATTACTTGAAAAAATTGAATTACTTGATGGTGCAAAATCAGATAATAAATAATTAAGCCAAGAAAATCAGTGGTACGGTTCACTGAAGACAGTAATTTGACTTCCATAAACGACAAGGCTCAAGTAAAGAACCAGAGATCTACTAGAAATTTTAAAAATAAAAATTATGAAGGCTGCATTTAATTATGTATTTCAATCTAAAAAAGCTATGAACAAGACTTAGGGACTATTAAGAGCTAACAAACGGAACAAATTTCCTAGGAAAACTAATAAAATTTAATTTGAATCTGTAAACTTAGAATCTCATATAATCTGAAATAATAAAGAGCCTGTATGACAACTGTTGTTATGGCAGCTTCCCCAAGACAGCATCAGAGAATAATATCCAATTTGGGTGCCCACATATTGAAAAGGGTTCAGAAGAACATGACAAGAATGACTGAAGCAACTGAAAAGTATGTTTTACAATAGCAAACCACAATGTATAACCTCATATTACCTCAGAAAAAAAGGCTGAGGAGAGTTAATACAAATTGAGAATAAAGAGTTCTCTAAATCAAGAGTTGTAGCCATGCTGTCTCAGAGTAGAAAAGATAAACATGTCATTAAGGAGGAAAAAAAAAAAGCTGTGAAACTTGCTACACTTTGGTAGTGCTCAGAGGAAAACCAAAGTTGTTAAAAGGCAGCATTGTTTTGCAGGAGAAAATGAAACAGCAAAAGGAATGGAAAGAGCACTAACAGGGACTTCTCTCTCTGCCTGCCCTGCATGCCCTGTGCTATCCACAGGTGACCAAAAGTATGAGAGTGAGAGCTCAATCAAACAGAAAAAAAGCTTTTTAGAAGATGCCTTAGTTAACCCAAAGGAGTTATCAAAAGAAAAAATGAAGCTGTCAGCAATCACAGAGTATAAATAAAGATGATATGCAAATATACTGATGACAGCAACATTTGAACAGTACTTACACAAGTGGTTGCATACTAAGGCCTTTTTTTAAAAAAGAAATCAGCTAAAAGATGAATGTACAGAAACCAATGGCAATACACTTTTTTCCTGAAGGCACTAGGCCAGCTGTGATTCTCTACACAACCCTTTGAGATGCATATTTAAATGAATTCTTTTTTTCCCTCTGGAAACTATATTTAGAGAAACAAAACACAGCAGATGTTATTATGTTTCCAGATGTAGGTTTATGTCCCAAATCAACTCTGGACCCTGAAGGTGTCCTGGCTCACTCTGCTCCTTGCCAGGCAGCAGCAAACCTCAGCCCATGAGCTGAGCCAGGTGTTGGCACCACTGTTGTACAGATTTTGGGAGATTTTTCTAGGACACTGATACCTCAAAATCTTTATGCATATGAAGTCTTTGCTTACAAAGGAAAACTTTTTACTTCGGAGCTGTACAGCCATCGACATTTATTTTGTGAGACTTCTCTGTAAAATGGTGTCACCAATGATCTTGCAATTTACAGCATCAACTGCCCCCTAATTCTACACAGTTGGAGCTATAGGAGTTGCATATGCTCTTCTGCTAGAAGAGCTAGCTAGATAGCTCTTCTGCTAGATAGCATCTTCTGCTATCACTGTGGACTGCCTGCTACTGCCAACATCATGGGTGTGCCACAGCACTATTCATTATAGCCACACATTAAAAAAAAAATAAATTATAAGGGTGGTGAAGCACTGGAACAAGTTTCTCAGAGATCTAAATTGGAGAAGCAGAGTCTAGAGCATCTCAAATTCAGTACCAATCCTGCTTTCAGAAAGAGGTTGAACTAGAGTCCTTCTGAGCTCCTCTCCACCCTCAATGACCTCATTTCAGTCAACACCAGTCTGGGCTGACAGGGTAACAGCGCATATATTTGATATAAAAACTGCCTGCAGAAGGCCCAGGTAGCTCAGCAAGTGTCTCTTCCTCAGGAAACACTTCAACAGCTCACTCCAAAAGCATACTGCCACTTCCAGTGGCACATGACATAGTTATCCTCTTTTAGAACTTCTGCTGGAGAGCAGTTCCACAGAGCATGTCACCAAAGTGAAAAGCATCAACTACACCTTTCTATTTCTGTACTGAGCTGCCACCCAGCCCCATGGCCCCAGGCTGCCAAACAGCTGCTCTGCCAGCTACCATGGCTACAGGCAGCAAATCCCTGAACAGTAGACACCTGTAATTTTTTTAATCTATGCTACTTCACCAGATATCCTCTCAGCTCTCCTCCCCTTGCATATTCTCCATGTTGCCCCTCTTTTTATATCAATCTGGTTCTTTTCATACTCTATGTCATTGGGTCACCAAGAAATCCCAAGCTAAGAATAACATTACTCCTGTTTTCCTTTTACAAGTATCCAACACTCAGATCCAACACATAGATAGTTGCCATCTTTCAGATTATTAAGGATCTTATTATAAACAAAAGATGTAAAAACAACAAGCAATAACACAAACTACAGCCCCAGCTACACGATATTATTTCAGTCTTAAAAACACCCACATAAGAAATAGGATCTAGGAACAGTTTTGTTAATACAAAGACAGTAAAGAATGAACCCACACAGAATGGGTGAACCAAATTAATTTAAGTAAGAGTTATATCATGCTTCTTTGAGACAAAAAACATTTTTTGCAAATCTGAAAGGACCTTGCATGTCCCTTGTCCTACAACCATTTCTATTTTATGGCTCTGTCTGCATCTCTAACACCACTGAAGGTAAGGATTGACTACCTTGAAGGGTAACATCCGTGCCTAAAGGAGTACAGAAACTTGAACAAAGGGGCTAGGATTCACTTTGCTAATCCTAAATTCCTGGATTCCATTGTACATTGGAGGGAGAGTCAGGCACTAGACATAGAAAATGAAACAAATCATCCTTTGCTAACAGTTCATTACTATGCAGAACAGGACAAACTACCTCAGATTGGTGCTAAAATACCTGAGCTCCAGGTTAGGATGTGCTTTGGCAGAAGAAGAGCCTGAACAGCTGGGCATGGATGAGAAAAGGCTTCTTGACTGCCTGCCCTGTAAGGTCCTTGTATTTGCAGATGGGCAACAGAGACCAAGAGGTGCAGGAAACAGGAGAGCTGGAGCTCTCCCAAAGCCAAGGAAATGCAGAACCTTGGTGCAGTCACAAGGCACTCCTGTGGGGAAGCACTCACAGCTGCTCTGCCCCTCCTGGGCATGGGTGTCACAGTGCTATCAGCTACTACACAAGAGTAGTAGCTGGCTTCAGAGTTTATTCATCTCCTAATTAAGTTCTCATAAGTACCCTTGAGTTAATTTGGAAGAGCACATGAATGTGATGAGAGACAGAGAACTATTTAGGAGAGTAAATACAGGAGTACCATTAAAAAGCCAAAGCACTCCACAATCACAAGTAGTAATCTTACAGTAATATCAGGTATTTTCTCAAAATGTAAACTCAGTGCTTCAGGACTTTGGCATACAGCAAAATACTGTGCAATAAGTCATAATCCATTATAATGCATGTGATTTATAGCATCAAAAGAGAACCTGCCACAACAGGAACTATGTAGAACAAAATTCAATGTAAATGTAAAATCACTTTTCATGTTCAAGCAGGGGCAAATCCATCAAACAAAGCTCAATAAAAGTCACAGTAAGACTGAACTAACAGAGTTCCTCATCATTGCAAAGAACAGAATCACTACTTAATCTCTGTAGCATACAAAAGGTTTTGGTTTCACACACCTCATCTTTTCAAGGAACCAGCCAGTTATCACCAATATCATCAACAGAACATCAAGCTTTGCAAGTTTGGTATCACTAATCACACCAAAGAAATATAAGAACTAAATATCTGCTTTTTGGAACAAAGCAAGGAGGAGAATTAAAATGTGATCCCGTGCATCATCTTAGTTCACATTATTTTGCATCTTTGTTGAAGTTGCAGGACCTTATTAATTAAGCTGCAAAAATTATTAATTCTGTCCCAGAAAGAGTCACTGCACACCTTTTCAGAATTTTGGAGGGAAAACAAGGATCAGTCATTTTAAACTCTAGAAAATACACAACTTCTAACAAGCTTATTTTCTTCCTGTTTTTATAACTACAATATTAGTCATACAACATAAAACATTACAACTGAAAATGAAGCAATACATGAAGTAAATAGATTTTTCTTAATGTTACTAAAAAGGTTTTCAATGTAATCTTTCAAGACACTTGCTCTGCCCTGGACATCCTACCCATCACTCCCAGGAAAAGAGGTAGCTACAAAAACTTCTTGAAAATCATTAGAAGATTAGTTATTCTTTCTGTTGGAGGTCTACAGTGAAGCAGCACCACTATCTCCTCTCTTAGATGCCTTTCACAGCTTCTCAATTTTTCAGGAACAACTCTTCAGCAGATTTCTAAAACCAGTACATCTCGGGAAGTAGAGCACAGGATTCAAATTAACCCGTTCTGGGACTTCTTTCCAAATCCCAGTTGCTTCACTTACTAGTCTAGGTTCTCATTAGAAAAGTCTGTGGGAACCAGAGCAGCAGAATACTAAATATTTTGCCCTTTCAATTTCCAAAGGTTGATAAAAAGCCAAAGAATTTCTCTAGCTCTCCTAAATGAAAGAAGGACAAGGCTGAGAAAAATTTGTAAAGGACATTCTGAATGGGGACAACAAAATCCAAAATCTTGTTAGTGTCACATTTTCAACTACGCATTTTTATTTGTTATTAGTATCTCTATCAACACCTTCATGAAACTAAATAAAACTTCTACTGGAAGATAAAGCCAAAAATGGCTGCAGACAGAATTCACTCCCTCCTCAAAAAACACAACAGGTTCCTATGACACCAGACCAATTTTCAATAAACCCAGTTGCGTAAAATTCATAACCATGAACCTCAGACACACACAGCTGGTTCATTTTGGAAGTTAAAGAAAACTACTCAGCTTCTGAAGCACATCTGATATTTGGTAAAGGGCTTTGCAGTTTTCCTTTGCCTGAAAAGCAAACTTCTCTGCACAAGACTTTTATTCAAAAGATACTGATTATCCTACAAGAATTAGATCTCAATTGAAGGGAAGACAATGAGGTTTGTTTCACTCCCATAGGAATCTTGTCAAGTCTGCCAAGAAAACAAGCTTGCTCAAAAAAAAAAAGAGAACAATAATTTGTGTTCATTTAGTCTCTTATTTATCCAATAAAAAGTATTCTTGCTACCACCCTGGGACAAAATAAAGAACAAAACCAAGAGATACAACAACAAATGCGCTAATGTATTGTTCCCTGTATTCATACTAAAGTCCAGTAACTGTTAAAAGGATTTCGTTTGTGCAAGATGAAAACACATAAGAAGATCTTCTATCCACTATGGAAGTTACTTTGGTTCACTCTTTCATCTTTTAAGTAGCTTCTCTTTGCCTTAAAAGATTTTTTTAAAAATCTGATATTTGTTATGCAGGTGCTTCTCCTAAAAGTACTCAGATTTGAATGCTAAATTACCTTGTGTGCCAGAAAACTGCTTTTTAAAATAAATATGAATTTGTTTGCTACTACTTTGATTTTTTTTAAAATATCATCGAGTCCTTTTTTTACTGATCACATTTAATATATTCTGCTTTTAACATTTAGATATTTTTTCCCTATGATATATTGAAACATCATTATTTTCTGCTCAGTAGGTGCCACACAGCATTACTCCATGGTTAGCCAGTCTATTTTGTGCATCAAGCACACTCTGGAAAGCTTATTTTATTTTTATAAAAGAGCTTTTAAAAATAAAAAAAAGAACTATAGGGAAAGTTAAAGAGCCTTACTAACCCTGAATTATTTTAACTTTCACAGCTTAATTTCCAAGGTAACTTTTCCCAATCCCCTTTACTGTTAACATCATGCAGCTTGAGGGCTTTCAGCTTGGTCACAAAGTAGATGTAATGAACCTAATGAAGCAAGTGACTGGGAAAAGCTACCATGATTTACTGAGAGCAAACCACACCAAGAACCTGATCAACTTCTACAACAAAATAATCTCTTCTATCAACACAGGGAGAAGAACAGGATGTTGTTCACCTGGACTTCAGCAAAGCATTCAGTGTTGTTTCCCACAGCCTTCTCCTGGACAAACCGGCAAGATACAGATGGGGTGAGCTGTGTGCAAGATGGGTTGGAAGCAGACTCAGAGGTCAGACTCGGAGGGTGGTGACCATGGGTTTTTACTTAGGCTGGCAGCCTGTCACAGGTCATCCCTCAGGGATAAACACTGTTCAAAACCTTTATAAATCATGGAGATGTTGGGATTGAAAATGCCGTCACCAAGCCTCCTCATGACACATCAGAAGGGAGACCCATCCTACAGAGAGCTGGACAGTCTGGGAAAGTGGAGTAGCAAGAACAGCATGACATTTAACAGACAAGTGCCAGGGCCTGCACTCGGGGCAATATAACCAAATCCTATCCAAACAGGACAGGATTTATATGGCTGGGGAGCTGCTGTGTTCAAAGGGACCTGGAGGTCTTGATGGACAACAAGCTGACCATGAGTCAGCAGTGTGTCACTGCAGCAAGGGAGTGAATCCTGGGCTGGATCCTCAGGGCATTACTAGCAGAGGTAGGGATGTGATCATCCCACTCTGCTCAGCATTTCTCAGGCCACATCTGCAGTACCATACCCAGTTCTCATTCCCACAATTCAAGAAAGGTGCAGACAGACCAGAGAGAGTCCAAAGAAAGGCCATAAAGATGACCAAAGTGTTATAAAACATGCCTTTTGACAAAAGACAGAAGGAATTAAATATTTTCTCCCTGGAGAAAAGGCTCAGGAAGAACCTTACAACAGCATTCCAGTATGTAATGGGTAGCTACAAAGAGGATGGAGGCTCTCTCTTCAAAGAAGCCACATGGAGAAGACAAGGGGCAAAGGGTACAACCTACACCAGGAGTGGTTTCACCTCAGCATAAGATACACATTCTTTGTAGTGCAAATGATCACTCCCTGCAACAGCCTCTCTCCAGGGATGTGGCAGAGACCCCATCACTGGAGGTTTTCAAGATGAGATTAGAGAGGGTGGTAGATAATTTCATCTAGGTTTCCATTCCCAAGAAAGTTTGGACCAGATCATCTTTCAAGGTCCCTTCTAACCTGGGCTGGTTTACAATTTTATGACTGTAATTTATGAAAGCAAATACAAATTTTTTTGTAGCTACTCTCGCTTTAATAAACCTTCCCCCAAAAAAGGATGCTGAAATCAGTGGGGCTGTTCTTTCTTCAGCTTTGGTTTAAGGTTAAGACTATTGTTACATGCCACCACCTCCTCCCACCTTCATTTTACTTCTTAAAAGAGCCAAAAACAACATTCCACATCACAGCCCATTTTAGTTCAAACCAAAAGTTTTCCCATGGGGGACACAGGCGTTATGGCAACAGAGTTTCCAAGGCTCTGCAAGCCTCGTGGTAGTCTACCTTCAGAGATGCAATGATCTCATGTTTCTTAAATTTCTCTGCCTGAAGGAACTGAGACTAAAAACAAATCTATGAAACAAACCAATGTGACTGAAATAGAGCAGAATGACATACTTTATCTAGGCTATTTTTAGAGAAATGTATTAAAACTCTCGGTTCTTTTTAAACATATTTTTCTTTCACATTTTTTCATTTTTCTTTAGCAATTGCAGCTTGTTGCTATCCTCCGTCTTCCAAAACAATTTACATCCAAGTGAATTAAATAAATAACATGTTATTCCTCCCAAGCATTCTCATCCTAGAAGAAACACAAACAAAATGCAGAACTACTTCTCTGTGAAAGCAGTCACATTGTTCCTAGATGATGCATTAGCACACAAAGCTTATATAAGTGCTTCATTTACTGAATTAGACATACACGTAGCATGGCAAACAATATAGTCTTAATAAAAAGGTATTAACAAAAGAAGGCTGGCCAAGTGAGATGTGAATTATCTTTGATCACTGAAGCAGAAGAAATCTGAGAACAGCCAGCACGCCTCACCAGGTAACCAGCGCAGTCTTCTGAATCTCGTTTGCCAAACTTCACCTAGCAGCCTGGCCATTAAAAAAAAAAAAAAAAAATTTAAAGGAAGTTTTTCTGCATCAGTGCAGGTGTTGCCTGGCACTGGAACTCCAGCCCAGCCTCTTTCCACACTGCTTATCAACAGTCCTCACAAAAGGGGTCCATGTGGACCAGCTCACAGCTCCCTACATCCGCCACCTGGTATGCTCCTCCTCCTCCTGCGTCACTCTGATGGTACAATGGCTGTGTGAGCCCCAGGGGGGCAGAGGGACAGACAGGGAGACATTGCCAAGACAGTCCGGGCAGAGCACCAGAAAACATCACCCCACCTGCACCCTGCTAAGGCTAAACAGAGTAACAGTAATGAACCACCCAACCTCTACCAGATCAGCTTCCTCCAAGTGTTCATGTGAGCAAAGCTCCGAGGTCAGGAAAAACCTAGGGCTGTCTCCTGTCAATCTAAGGCAAAGCTCAAATTATAAAAGGCTTTCAGCTGTCACCAAAAGGCACCTACATTTACAATTTACATAAAACTTACATATTGAGGAAACAAATGATTGGGCATTCTGCTTATCTGTAAAAAAGGCAAATTCAATTCTTATTTTATAAGATGATATTACTGAATTGCTCTTTTATAATATGCATCCCTCAACACTCGTGCCTGCTCCTCTCCATGAAAATCTTTACTAAGGGGCAAAAGATTTACACAAATTGATAAGAAACCAGAGTATCCCTGGAAGTGTTGAAAAGATGTGTGGAAGTAGCACTCAAAGATATATTTGGACTCAATGATCTTAGAGACTCTTCCCAACCTTAATGATTCCATGATTCCATTATATATTGCCTTTATATACTATTCATACCAGCCATATGTTGGTTCTTCTGAACTTTTAACTGCAAAAACCCAAAAAAAGCCTACTCATAGGGAAAATATAGTCTTAAACTCTGCTGTTATTTATACATATTTTAGGTACTTACCCTATTCAGTGAAGGCATTATTCTCCTTGAATCTTGGATACAAAAGGCATGTCCAAAAATATAAATCATAATTTCTTAAGATGTACTCCTTATAGATAGATATATCCTTTTTTACTTTTTTTTTGGTAGGAATTTTGTCACAGTCACAACATTCTTGTACTACTCAGTAAATGAGGTTTAAAATTGGAGAAAATCACCAGCATACAGCTTTAATGCAAACCCTGCTATGGAAGTATACAATGATATTCATTAAATCACAGATCCATAACCTTTGTTAAAAACAGAGTCTTCTTAAAATGCACATTTTTTTATAGACATCCTGCAACTCCCCTGGACAAAGCATTAAAAAGTTTTAGGCATTTTATAATAAAACCAAAATATGACATATAAAGAACAGAATAAGTGCAATTAAATAAATTAGCAAAACTTGTCCGGTTTTCATCTATATACACCTGATTTTTATTTTTAAAAGGTATAGCTTGTCTTTCGTCCTGAAATACGAAGATATACAGTGTTCATGAACTACTTTTTTCCTAGCTTTTTACCTGTGGAAACAAAAAAATCTGGGGGAGCTTTAACAAAAGTCTAGAAAGTAATTTTGAAAATGCAAATTTTGCAAAACTGAAATTCACTTATTATTTGTATTTTCTTGCAATAAATAAATCAAGTAAGTCACACACAAGACTTCTTATGTCTGGCAACAAATCTCTTACCAGCTTGTGGGGTTTTTGGTTGGGTTTTGTTTTAAAACAAAGGAGCATCTCTTTAATTTCCACAGTACCCATTAAACAGGGATCTCCAAGCAATAGTTGCCTGAGTCTCTCTAATCCAGTCAAGGAAGAACCCTTCCTTAAATCTTTAAGGGGAAGAAAACTGCAAAAATAACAAACTAGCAATTTTTTAATACAGCGTTATATAAACTTTTACATAATTCACCACACTGCTGAATAGAAAACGTTATGTGAAAGAAAACATCACTTTCAATAGATTTTGATCAGCCTTTCCACACAACAAACCATTCTAACAGAGTTGTCCTGAATAACATGCTTCAGATATCATTAAGTCTGAACCAGAAAACAGATGCTTAAAAATAACTTTTGCACTTCTAACCTTTTAGACTGCACCGTTCAATTATGCATGCTTTTCTAAATATCAGTCTGGAAATAAAATAGAGCTCTAAGTATTACCCACAAGGGGAAAAAATATTAAAAAAAAAGAAAAAAGGAAGGAAGAGAATGACAGATCCTGCAGGCACAAAGAGGATGTGGCTCCCATAAGGCTGGAGCCCAGGCTGCCTGGCAGCACGGCAGGAGGAGAGCACATCCAATGGAAAAGAGTTGGCTGATGGGCAATAGTAATGCAAGAGTTAAATGTTACAAAACTACTTTGTCCAGTCATCCTCAGACAAAGGAAAGACATCAAGAGGGAAATGGAGAGCAAATAGGACACTGCTAATGGAATTTCAGTGGACTTTATTTCTGGTTTTCAAAATAAACAACCACAGAAAGAGAACTCTGCAAAACAGTGAGCAGCTGGAAGACAATCACAAAGCTATAATTGATCAAAACCTCCCCAAAACATATTTACTAAGGTAACAGGAACAGAATTCAAAAACCAAATTTCGTGTGCATTGTTAGGACTTGAATTAGGAATTAAGCCAGTTGGGCACACTCCCACTGAGAAGAAAGAGGCAAACTTTCAGCATACAATCCTACCATAAAATGTCATGTATTTTCTGTCTCAGTCCACAAGGCCAGGCTGTATATAGACAGAAGCTACTGAAAACAGTTGGGAAAACCTACAGAACTGCTAACTCCAGAAATGAGAACATTTTTCGTCACACAAGAGTGCCTTCTAGAAAAATTTGATCAAAGAGATCCAAACGTCCCAAGGGTGCAAGTGTTTAAACCACTGTTTATAACCCTGAATTCCTATGTTAGAGAATCTCCTTTTGGAACCTTAAACAGTGAGGAGTCACTACACTGCCTGATTGTAGGGGGTGGGGAGGTATTACCCAGCAGACATCACACTGAAAGATATGGTGGCCTCCATATTTGTATCTTACTCATAATTACTTGAGTCACAAAAATCGGTGTACATGTCCCACATGGAAACAGTCTGTCTGCTCAACCTACAATGGAAGTTTAAATTTTGTACATGTCAGAGTTTTCTACTGACAATGCTCAAATTCTTGGGTTCAGAATACGAAGTACAGAAAAAAAAATACCAGAGATGTACAGATGTACAGAGGTGTAAAGAAACAAAGGATAAAAGAGTATCACCCCATATAGGACATGCCTGCCTCAAAAAGAAAACAAAAAACAAAAATTCCACATTCCAAAACACCGAAAACCTCATTCTTAAACAACAGGTATCTTCAGTCTTCTCTACAACAAGAGTTTCTGCTATGCAAGGAGGTAAACACTCAAACTTGATCGGTGCACACAGGTGGATGGTATTTTTTTAAGCATGTCTCTACATAGGAATGCAAAACACACCAACACATGAAGAAAAAAAACACACAGTCCGTGTCTCAGCACTTAAAGTTATGAATCTGTGTTCTGGTTTCTGAGGGGTTTTATGTTGGGGATTTTTTGGTGGTTTTAGGGGCATTTTTTGTTTTGTTTTGTTGTTCTTGTTGGTTTTTTCCCCTGGTTTGACTTCATTTGGAATAGGCAATGCCAGGGTATTTTCAACTAATTTGAAATTATGGGGAGTCTGTATGGAAGGCCTAACAAAAGGGCTTATGTAATACAGCAAAACTTCCTGAATGCCCGCGTGCATTGTTTGAATTCTGAAGCAAAATGGGTACAGCCATCCCCTCCCGCCAAAGGCTCAAAATTACATATTCAGATTACAGCAGAAGACTTGCAAGAGTTTAACAGAAATAATGATAGCCTGTCCATCAAATGGCTGCCAGGTACAAAAGCTTTATATCCCTCTTACTCCCACTGTCTGAATGATGCTTTTAGAAAGAAAAAAAGTCATTTGCTTTGTATGGACTTTACAGCCCCCAGGCTTTTCTTTTTATTTCCCCATTCTCTTCCCTTCAAGAAAAAGAACTGCCTAAAAGGAAAAGGTTTCTCAATTCTAGAGTTACAGGTTAGATTCTCCTGTTCATTGGTGGAATTTAGCACAGTAGTAACTGCCTTTTATCAGCATCATACATGATTTGGGATTACCTCAAACTCGATACATTTTAGTGGTTTTGGTCTGTCATATGAAGTGACAGTAATGCTTCTGCAGAGCAGTTTTCTTTGGATTTTTTAAATTTAATCCTTGCACTTTTCAACAGATAGCTTTCAAAAGTAGAAAAAATGTATTAAGTAAAGTTTGAACTTGATTACATGAGCAAAAAAAGCTGTAAGTAAAGATTCGGTTCTCTTCTAACTTGCTACCTGAAAAACAGTTACCTGAATAATCTCACAAAATGCTTCCCAGAAAACACTTTTTACATGTAGGCAAAAAAAATGCAGTCTCTTTTTCAACATAATCTCTCTTGACTATTTAGAGCTCTTATGGTTGCTCTCTTACATGTTGCATTAAATTCAGACTAACAGCCTAGGCATCTCAACAAATCTCTTCAAATCACACTATGGTTTGCTGCAGCTGTTAAATGCCTTAAAAACATCACACATAAAAGTTAATGAAAGTATGAAGATCAGCAAAAAATCCAAACTCCTAGGGAAAAAAAACCAACAAACTATAAATAACAGGTGACTGGATAGTAAGGTAGATAACACTCAATTATCACCACAACAGCCTCTGTACTTCTGTTTCAAGAGAAACTGTCATCTGCATTGCAATGCCCTTGAAAGAAATTTTTCTCTTAATATATCTTATTCCACTATTTTGCTCAGGTTTAATTCTGTTGCATTAGTGTGCTGTATAATTAACAGCCAAGCAATATGATTTTGCTGCAGAATCCAAACCTGTAAGACAGACATTTCAGACATGTTTTCAGCTGTCTTACTATGGAGACATAACTGGTGGGTGCCAAGCTCTACTACACATATTCACTGTTTGAAATGTAAATATGGTGAACAACTACCACATAAATGCTCTTTGAGGTGATCGTGAGCTGCTGAAATCTGCCCCACACCTGCAGTGCAGGTGGCAAATATAGATGCAACATGGGATTCTTATGTCAGGGAGCATGGAAGAACTGCTGCAAGGGATACAACATGATGTGTCCTTGGAAAGTCAACTCCTTCCCAGCTGACCAGCCACAGGAGATCCTGGGACAGACATAGTCATTTGCAGGGGTCCCAGCTCCTGAGTTTCTTAGTAAGTGATGTCACAATGTTGTATGAATATTGTATTTTTATATGCAAAGATTGGTCACACCTCATTCATTACATATCTGTTAATACTTCTTATTGGGAGAAGCAAAAATAATAGCATTGAATTCTGAGGATGAAGTTTGTCACTAACAAAAAAAGGAACAGACAACAAAAAGTCTGCATTCAGAAAATAAAGGAGGGCTAGCTAATTCAGCTTTCCTCAATAGGAGATGTGGCAGATACTATGTCATCTAGACACCAGAGCCTGCATTTATGGAGTCGAACACTTGACTAGACAGCCATTATCTTCACTGAATTCCTATTTGTGAGACCAGTTTTGAGTAAGGGCAATGAAACAGAGATAAATCTGGATGCAGTTTCAATACCCCTGGACAACAAAGGTAAAGATCAATCCCTGACATGACAGAAAGCATTACCTCATTCTTAGTTGTTTCCTACACTCATACAGACATTTTCACTTCAAAACCTAATTAGTTTACAAGGACCCAGCACAGCTTGGAGACAGACTTGCCACAAAATATAGAAAACTGCAAAAACTTGCAGGAAACAAACTCAGTGATAGAGTCGAGCAAGGCAACAGCATCTCATTACACACTTTGGAGGCCACTCTGTGCTTTTGTAACAAAATAGGCTTAAAGAACAAAGGTTACAGCACCAGCTGCACCAGGATCCCAAAAAGTTGGTTTAGCCTTGGTCCCAGAAGCTTATGATCTTAAGTTTCATAACAGCATTCAGAACTCAAAGAACAATTTGTCATTAGTTAGAAGCAGCTGGTTCCTTTAACCTGAAAAATTATATTGAAATTTAAATTAATAATTTCTAGTAAGGACCTCACCTTGATGCTACTTCTCCCTTCCTAGATCTTCTTCTAAGAAGTTGAAGAAAAATCTTCCTGTCTTAGTTACTGTTACTTGCAGCTATATAGGAAGAAGAGGAAGAAACTGAGCACCTCTCTTTCTAGAGCAGGTGAACGCTACTTGCTTCATCCTCTACAAAGATGAGATAATAAGTTACACTGATATTTTTTTGCATAAACTTCTGGTTTCTTCAGAGCATAGGGAAATTACACACTTCAATTGTCCCATAACTTAAAAAAAAGACAAAAGAACCAAAAAACCCCAACCAAGTCAACAAAAAAATCTCCAAGAAAAGAAAAGCAGTCAGTAAGACTCTAATGCTGCGCAAAAAACAAAGCAGAATTCAAAAGAAGTGATCTCAAACCCTTTTCACCCTGAACTGGCATACAAAACCTCCAGAGAACTCCAGATTTACTTCCAGGCGGAATCAAAGTCTGAGCAGTAGGCCTAATCTCTGGCAGAAAAAGAAGCACCACTGACAAGGTTTTAAACACTGCTTTAACTCTTCACTGGTGTCTTTATGGGTAACTTCAACACAGATGTATAAGTATATAATACAAACTGAACATTTTTGTTATTACTAATGTATTTTTCTAAGAATAAAAGAGCATAAAACAAACATCAGGTATTTGCAGGAGGATCGTGTAAAGTATTATCCAAATGCTGCTGTCATCCCATGAACATACTTGCTAGCTTTTGGAGATCCCAAGAGTTTTGCTTAACAAAGCAAGTCAAGAAAAGAAAAAAGATGATTCCTCACCATTAAAACATAAGTCTTTTTGCTGAGAGTGCACACATGAAAGATAATAACTAGCTGACACTAAGAAAACTGCCAAGGTTTTCTGCAGTACGTTACCAATATGTTCAAAATGTTCCCATTAAGACACGCATTTTTTTCTCTTCGACACTTTTTTATTTTACTATGAAACAATCAAATATCTTCAGTTATTTTCTTTTATAGAAAGGAAGAGTATGCTCAAATGGTTGAGCATCTCAGCAATCACAAAGGAAATTGGTACTTAACATGAATTCAGATCTCTTGATGCCTCACCCTATACTTTAGGAAATGTATGCTCACTTTGTGGAAAACACAGCTAGAATTAAAATATTTCATAGCAGATGTAATTCATTCCAATAACCTGAGGAAGTTATGCTACAGTCTTAAACACAGTGCAAATATACTCCTCTTATAACTCACCCCAATTTTAGTCTCTTCATATAAACCCTTGCAGTAACAAAATGTAAAACAGGCATTCTCACCACAACAGGTCTTTTTCATTCCTATTCTTGTATTTTATTAAGCACTGCCGACCATGCTGCAAGTAGTTTACCAAACAAAACTGCAAATAAGCTTAGCCTGCTATTATTAAAATAAAATCTTCATTTCATTTTCTAATTACCATCCCTCCCATCTTTTGCAGAGCCCTGACTGCTCACTTGAAGCTTGGCAGTTCCCAAGTCATTGGAATGTTTTAGGCCAAAGCCTGTTACCACATATGATCAAGTATTTATGCACAAACACTTCATTGAAAATATTTAACAGTTTAATTTCTCACAAATACTGAGGAATAACATACTATGCAAGAGACAGAACTGCAAATCTCTTAAGATTTCTTCTGTTAATTTATTTTTTTCACAGAATTATAGCATCGATGAGGTTGGAAAAGACCTCCAAGATGATTAAGTCTGATCTATGACCCAACACCACCCTGTCAACCAGATCATGGCACTGAGTGCTGAGGCCAGTCTTTCCTTAAGTACCTCCAGGGACAGTGACTCCACCACTGGGCAGTCCATTCCAGCATCTAATCACCCTTTCTGTAAAGAAATACCTCATAAACTTCCTTCAACCCAAACCTCCCCTGGCGTAGCTTAAGACCATGTCCTCTTGTCCTGTCACTGGTTACCTGGGAGAAGAGGCCAGTGCCCAACTGGCTACAGGCTTCTTTCAGGGACTTGTCTCCCCAGAGTCACCTCTTCTCCAGGCTAAACAAGCCCAGCTCCCTCAGCTGGTTCTCATAGGACTTATGCTCCAGACCCTGCCCCAGCTTCACTGCCTTTGTCTGGAATCTCTCCAGCACCTCAGTGTCCTCCCTGAACTGAGGGGCCCAGAACTGGGCACAGGACCTGGGGTGCAGTACAGGCTAAGGATCACTTTGCTAGTCATGCAGGCCACACTATTTCTGATCCAGGCCAGGATGCCTTTGGCATTGTTGGCCCCCTGGGCATACTGCTGGGTCCTGTTCAGCAGCTGTTGATCAGCCCCCTCATGTCCCTCTCTGCTGGCCCACTTTCCAGCCTCTCTGATCCAGTCCACAGCACTCCAGGAGTCCACTCCAGCAATCTATCCAGCCTGTCCAGGTTCCTCTGCAGAGCCTTCCTACCCTCCAACAGATTAGCACTCCGACCAAATTGGTGTCATCCATGAATTTGCTAATGGTAGACACAACCCTCTCATGCAGATTATCATCAAAGACATTAAGCAGGAATGGGCCCAACACGGATTCCTGTGGGACACCACAAGGGCCGGATGCCAGCTGGATGCAGCACCATTCACCACAACTCTCTGGGCCTGGCCATCCAGCCAGTTCTTAGCCCAACAAAAAGCGCACCTGTCCAAGCCAGGGGCTGCCAGCTTTCCCAGAAGTGTGCTGGAGTCCTGCTGAGGATGAAGGCATAAATCAAAGCAGTGCTACAAATATCTATAAAACAATCATTTTGATACACCTCCCTGTTCCCAGGATGTTTGCTTTTACTAAGCATAAATAATATTCTAATTTATCACTGTGTTATGGAATACCCCTTGTCCTTCCTCTGCTGATGTAAACCAATAATGTAAGCAAGGTGGGAATGAACAAGATGTTAATGGCATGAGTGGCAGTCAGAAGAAAAGAGCCCAATTTACAGCATAGGAGGATGGGCAAGAGGAGCAGATTTATGAACATGGGCTAGATGGTAACATTGGAAATAAAAAAGCCAAGGACCAACAACAGAAAATGAACTGACTACCTGGGAAGCACTGCAGTTAACTACATTATTTGTATTTACCTGCAGACTGCAAGAAGTAATCAAGGTGATTAATCTAGGCAAGCAACTAGAAAGGAAGACTGAAAAATAAAGCTTCCAAATACTTTTAACAGTAAAAAAGGAACACTCTTTCTTTGCTTGACATTCTTTGTTAAGCAAAATTCTAGGGACCTCCAAAAGAAAGCAAGCATGTTCATGTCATGGGAACATTATTTGGGTAATATATTTGCATTCCAAAATGTCAGCAGCCCTCTGCTTGGCCCTTTTACCACAACTGACTAGTGTCCCATCATTTCAGATTTTCTATGCTTCAGAAGACAGCAAAACTTGAACCTAACATTTCATATCCCACAACACCCCAACAGAGATAAATGTTCTAATAGCAACTGATTTGGTATATATATTTAAAGTTTTAATAAATTATTGCTTTACTTGAGGTCCTCCATTTCATATAAGCAATTTCTAATCAATGCTTTTCTCTGAATGCCTCTGAAATTTACTCTTTTTTTTAAACTTTGCTTTTATACTGTTATCTTCCACAGTCTCACACAATTTAAGAAGCTTGCTTTGAAATCCCTCAAGTTTTGACAAGATGCCTTTCATCTCATGCACTTCTCTTGAAAATTTCACATACTTCTTGGGCTTTATAAAATAAACTCACAGGTTTAAAATAATTGCCCTGTGAAAATAATTTTCTTTTTTATGTTTTCTAACAATCCTTCATGCAACATCAAAACACAGTAAAACATGCAATCCAGCACATTAAATATGACAAAGCAGCAAGACTGTATCAATGTAAGTAAGTTTCTGAACGGGGGCATGCCAAGAGGATGGAGCCAGGCTCTTCTTGATGGTGCCAAGCAATAGGACAAGAGGCAAAAGGAAGAAACTGGAACACAGGAAATTCCACATGAATATGAGGAATAACTTCTTTACTGTGTAACCTACAGTTATCTACAGTAATGGTCTTGATATGAACAAAGAATAGGTGACATTTTCAAGAGGATGAGTATAATAATGTGAAATAAAAGACTGCACTAACTGACTTTAAAACAGTCATCTAAAGGGTAAATTTCCAGAGGAAACAGGTATTATATTAATGTAACAGGAAACTAGACTAAGAGGCTAAATCTCCATAATTACTGAAGGAAGGAACTAACAAATTTCTGTTCCTATGTTTCTATAGAAGAGTATTCATTAACAGTAGATTAAAATGCATTCCTGCAGAGGATTGTTTGCTATACAACCAACTTTCATGAGGGAAGACTGTTGATTGTAAGGAGTAACTCAGAGAAATTTTTCTAACATGCCTGCTTAAACTTTTTAAACTTTTTTTTTTGGGGGGGGGGAGGGGCAGGGAGGGAGCTCTGTAAAAGATACCTTAGAAGAAGAATCCTGGAAAAAAACACTGTTTGATGATTCTGTGAATCCATTATGCATATCAAACTGCCCCACAAACTACAAACTGAAGAAAATAAATACTCAGGATTACAACAGTAATTTGTATTTTAGTAGTGACAACCAATGACTTGAAATTGGAACAGTTAGGATGATATCTGCTATACAGAAGGAATAGCTCATAATGGTGGCAGAAAACTAGATTTAGCATTTTGAGTAACAGTCTTTGATGAAGGGAATTGGCATTGGTTGGAGTCAATTATTTGATTTTTTTTCCCCCTCTTACCAAAAAGACTTCCAGCTGGTCCATTCTTCTGGGGAAAATAGCTGCTGGCTGACATTGGAATCTAGCAAGCATCCATTAAAAATACACCAAGAAAATCTGAGAGACAAAAATATTGATTAAATGAACAGCTTTAACAACATGAAGCAATTATTTGGTACCCCAGGTAAATCAGTATGCATTTTATTCTTAGTATGTTTAAGTAAGGTCTGCAGGACATCTGGCAATCTTTACACAAAGGAGTAAAGGTGAAATGTGGCTTTTAGGTTGTTTTTCTGGGGTTAGGGTTTGGTTTTTTTTTTACTTAAGAAACAGTGTATGTTTTTAAACTTCAGCTTAGGAGGTTTTCCTATGATTCTAGAAAATGATTCAGCAATTGAGCTGATTTACTAATGAACTAAATGAATACTATCAGGATGCACCAAATGAAAAGAAGAAAATAGGAGTCATTAATTTTGTAATGCAATAAAACCTTGGTGGAAAGAACAACAGAAATTAAGAATCAAAAGTATTTCCAGTTGAGTTACTGCAGCATTATTATAGATCTGCTGATAATCTGACATTTATCTTTCAAGCTTAAGATCCTGGATTACAAAAAAGGATATCATGGCCACTTATATTTTTTTTCTTTTTATTTCCCAAGTTTTTTAACTGGGAAAAAGTACTGAATTTATTTCATGACTGAGATGGGAGCAAATTCATGATAAGACAGTTGTTTCTCATTTCTGAAACATATGGGAATCATATCTGATCATGCAGCTCATATGTTAATGTTAAAACTTTTGTTTTCCTATCCAAAAGTAACTCTGCTATTAAACATGAGGTCTTCAATTTCTTGAGAAGATGTCACAATTGGAGATTGAGAAATTGTAGGAAATTTTGCAACATTTCTCCCCATTCCATAGAGACCTTACAAAAATCAGTGTACACAACAAGCTCTGTCATTCAGCTAATAGTTTAAGATAGATTTTAGCTGGTTTCATTGCATTTATGAAAGATAATTTTAGTCATGATACCATGATTTGCAGACAAATCTTGACTGACAACTTGACTGCCAGATTTCACAATTAAAAATTCAGAGTTTCTGCATTTTCTGTGATGTGCATTTCTTGTGATTCATCACACAAAGACTATGAGAAATGGAAAGGAGCTAAGACCACTGATGTTTTTTGGTCAAAAATGCTCTGGAAAAAACAAACAACTAAACAAAAAGACTGCAACAAACAAAAACCAAGACAAAACCAAACAATTAAAGAACTGGCCTGACAGCTCGTGACATGGGGCTGGTCTTGGTTCCTCAGTACAGCTCCTGTACTGTAGCTACGCCAGGCTCACGAACTACAGCTCTGGCACCAAACCCCCATCACCGATCTTCACCTTCCAATGTCACAGGATCAAGATCTCCCTTGTCTTACCAATAACCAACTCTAAACCAAATGCAAGGCTGTCCTCAAAGCAGAAAGTTTTGTTCTTGCAGATCTGCAAATCACCCTCTTAATGGCAGTGGAAGACTGCCAGTCCTGAGCTGCATAAATAATGGAACTAGAGCTCGCCAAGCTGAGAAATGAGAAACAATAAGGCTGGCTATACAACTGAAGGTGGGAAAAGGAAGACAATATGAGGGCTTTGACAATAAGCATGACTTTGTAAGCCAAGGCTTACTCAATTTCTTTCTTAAGAAATTTTAATATTCTCAAGATAACTTGCACTTTCAGAGATACAAACCTACAAATGTCCTTAAAAGGAACATCCACACACTGTCTCCCTTAAAGGGACCAGCATAGCAAGTTTCAGGTAGAAAATAAAGCTGTACATTACTAGAAATAAATTTAAAGACAGTGAACCTCACATAATGAAAAAGTAAGACAGCTTGAAGAGAAATCTTCAATACAAACTCCTAAGGGAGCATTTAGAAACCTCAGGGGAATGCCTAAAGTTCACCCCATTTTATGTACTATCACAAGAAAGATGCAAAATCTACAATACCTGCTTCTGTGTGCAAAAAAACCAACTTATGTGCCCAGCAGAGCAGAGCAAAGCCATCCTAAAGTACACAGCCATTTTGAACACAAAGCATGGGCACCAGCTGCCCTCATCAACAGCTTCTGCTCTCAGCCTGAGCTCCCTCATCATTTCCTCAGTCTCATTCTCTTCAGACTGCTTTTGCTACAAGGGCACAAAGGAATGCTACATAATCCATGTACGTTTTGTTCACACTTTGTCAATGCAGCCTTGTACATCTGCCCAGGCCTTCAGAAGGGAATATTCTAAACAAATTAATGTAACATGCAGAATATAACCAGCCCCATTGCCCACCTTGTGCTTTTCTTTCAAAACCAGCACATTGCCAATGGTTTGCATCTCAGCAGCTGGGCCAGACACAGAGCAAGTTCAACAGAGGTAAGGCGCAACAAGGTAAAGGAAAAATAAAAAATCTCCTCTGTGGTGCTCCTGCTTGTTCACAAGGCTGTTGTTCTCTCCAAAGAACCTTGGCTGGCAGCACTCCAGCCCCTGCTCCCTCACCGTGTGACGAACACCCCGGCACAGGGCACAGGGCTGAGCCAGCCCTGCCAGTTCCAGGGCCACATGCCAGCTCTGGCTCAGCCATTCAAATCCTTCCTCTCATGAGAGGCCCTCTCACTTTTTCAGGGTCTGAGATTATCTCGCCCTGAAGAGCACAACTGTTTCAGGTCTGGAAGCTGCTCATGGTGGTTTTGCAAAGTTAAAACCACATTTAAAGTGCTTGGAAAGAAAACAACAACAGCAACAACAATCAAAAAACCTCCCAATGTCTACAAGCACTTTGTGGTTCAGAAGGATTTCTTTGATTAGGCACCTCTAGAGCAATTTGCAGTAGTACTCCAGGACTTACTCTTGGGGCCAGCAATAAAAATCTACAGGTTTTTAGATCTATAGTGGATGGCTATGTCCATTCATGTTAAAAATCTATTGCTTCTTCTACTGACCTCATGCCTTAGGTACAGAAGCTATTGTGAAAGGAGTGCACTGCAGGTCACTACTATCAGTACATGAACAACTTTTCCAATTTCAATGTCAAGACTTTCCCTCAACCCCCCACTAAATGTTCAGTCCTTCTCTAGCACATTAACGATCAAGTTGAAAAGTGGCACACACTAACAATTTCAGCTGCTTAGAAGGTTTCTTGTCCTCTCTGCACTATAACTTAAAAAAAAAGAAAAAAACAAAAAGAAACATGACAAACAAACCAATGAAACAATAAAACTCCTCCCTTTTGCTTCTTGGAAAACAGGCAAAAAAATCCTGGTTTTGCAGGTTGGTTTTGTTTTTTTAATTCATTCCAATAGGAGCACAAAAGAACAGCTCCTGTTTCCTCTCACTAACACCAAAATTTGAAAGCAGAAAGGACATGCTCACCTTCTTCATATTGAGATTTACCCTGAGTTCAAATCATTAGCAATGGCTCAGAGGATCTCCAGCACCCAAAACACAAGTGCCTGAAAGTTCTACAACTTGTGGTTAATGGCCTTAGGCCCTGTGGAGATCCTTACAGGGTGAGCATAGGGGGAATGTTTTTTATGGAAGTAATGAGGAAATGAGAGGGTTAATAATTTTTTCCCCAATTTTTAATACAGAAAATGTACAGAGAAATGCACAATCTAAAAACAAGTTGAGGTTTTAGATGCAGCTAAAAAATGCCCATTGAACACCTGAACATTTCACAATCATTTTTTACTGTTCCGTCACAAGCAGTAACATGATTAGCTCTCACCTAAACTCTAAATCAAAGTAAACACTATCTCCACTGTCTGACTGTTCAAAAAAACTGTTCTCTGCCATCTGAACACCTCCTCCTATGGATAAAATGAGGTTTATTTGGATTCAGTGTGGACAGTGCTTCGTCCCATGGCCATACTCAGTGGAGAGCCTCCTGCCGCAGAGCGCGCAAGGCCCGTGGCTGCTGGGAGCCTTCAGCAGGCAAACATCGTGTCACAAGCCCTCACTTCAACAGCAGCACAGCTCCCCAGCTCACTGCTACTTACAACCAATCCTCTGATCGTGTTTGATAACAGTTATCACTTTCATAAGAACCTCTGCAGTACTGTAAATGTGTCTTTAAAAGCCTTTAAAATTTCCTCTTCTTTCAGTTCAGTAGGTCTGCAGCATGCACACACAGCATAGAAAACTTCTGATGTAGTAGTGCAGTCATTCCAAAAATAATTATGTATAAACAAAAATATGAATGTAATGTCTGTATAAGTAAAATACACAGGTGTTAAAATGATTGCTTGCATATTAAGCAGAGATAACATGCCAAGTAATTTTGGTATTCTCCAGCCTATTCCCAGAGGGTAGAGTTATCAGCTACCTTGGGAACACAGTTATTTTTAATGCTAGAAAGGTCATTTAAGTATTTGACAAATATTTTGAAGGAAACGTGTACTTTCACTAACTCTAAAAACTTCAATGAGAATCCAGATCAAATTGTCCAAATATTTTCATCCTATTATTCACCCCCTCTCCCAAAACGTGATTCAAAACTAAACCAAACAAAGAAAAAAATCCACTCCACTCACCTCTAAACACCCACTCGATACCTGTTTATCATATTTCTACTTTAGAACATGTTAGGGAACAAATGTGAATTTGGAGTTCCTTAATGAGTGTCTTGGCCACTGCACCATACTGTGCATGGAGCAAGAACATTGTTTCCACAGCGTGAAATGTTTCCAATATTCACAGACAGGAGAAAAAAAATATTCTAGCTTTAAACTGTAGAAAATCAGATTTTTCAGTTCACCTACTAAAACAATTATTGCACAGTTCTTACTACAGAAAAAAAAAGATTACTAAAATAGTGGTGCATGCTACTCTAGTTCAATGGTTTATTTCCTTCCGTTTTCAGTAGCGAATAATACATATTATTTATTAAAAAAACAGATCAAAAATGCATTCAGTAACTTTTTATTAACTGCTTCACATAACAGTATTACAATATTCTGTTTGTATCACCATAGAGGTATTATTGCTACTCATGAGAGGCCAGCTACAGATGTAGAGGTGATCCATGAAGATTTTGAAATTAAATAAAACACATATCAGACTACAAGAGAAGACAGAGAGAGAGAAAGACTAAATTGAGTATTCACTGCAGTGAATCATAGGCAACTGACTTTTCCCTATGAATAAGCAAATAACCCGAAAGTTCTTTAAATGTTTGATTTTGTAAAAAAAAATGGAGGAGTTAAGGCTCTAATAATCTTTGCAGAATGATAAGTCACTTAAAACACAAGTTTGCAGTGGAAGATTCTATTTAAAAGAGCTATCCATAGATCCTATTACTTTTGGTAAGCCCGCAGTGATCTCTCTACGGTACTTACAGTCAATGCTATAATGAACTAGATTATGTCCATGAACTATGTACAAAATCCCATCACAATATCTTTGTCTCATTCTCCAAAAACCCTCTCTCCTGACATTGCTTTGTAGAAATTTACAGAGCTTTGTGCACTAGCAGCAAGCTTGCCAAACAGCTTTGTCCCCTCCAAAGAACAAGATCCCGCCTTGTGACAGATGTCTGACAACCATAAAAAGGTTCAACCACCATTACAACTGCAAAGAGCAGACAACTCATCTCTACACTCAAAAAAAACCCATGTAAGTAATTACATTCCTTTCTTACCGAATTACCTAGATAGCCAGGAATAGTGACTTATAAATTAAGGCAGGTCATCTTAAAATTATGTCCAAGGAGTTGCTAAAAGTCATAACTCTTTTACATCATAAAAAAGTAGAACATCTGATGTAACATCATCTCAATAAATGTTGCATAATATGAATAGAAAAATATGCTAGCAAATTCTTATAATACAGTGTGACTATGCACTTGTAAATACAATATTACAAGCTGCTCACAGCAAGATTTACTTTTGACCATTATTTATTTCTGAATTCCCCAAGTCAGTTTTACAGCAGTCCTTTTCCTTACCAAAAAGAATAACTATTTGCAGAATCAAATTATTAAATATTTTCTCAGCATAGGAAAACCTAATAAATACACAAACAGGAAAGAAAAAGCAGTGGAAGGAACTAACCCCACATTGTAAGGTAACAAGAGTGAAAAAGCTTAGCCAGGAGCCAGGTATCAAACCTATTCTCAGTCCCAAAATGAAAGTATAAAAAACTCCATGCTTACCAGATGCAACTCACCTTCAGAGGGGAACAGCCTGAAAGAAATACTGTTTTGATCAAGCAACTGTTCTAACACATAACAATGGGACATACATGGACATACATAAAAACACAAACAACTTCAACCACAGCTGGGCACAAGCAGGCTTTCATCCTGCTCCTTTCCATGTTCATTCCCTCCCTCCTAACACCTAAACAAAGAATAGGAAGAGTTAATGGAGAAAGAAGTACATTTTTAAAAAATCTATCACAGAAAACAAGGTATCAAGTATTGTTTCACAGCACGTAAAGATGCACCAATGGAAAATTATCTGCAAATCACAAGAACTACATTTCTCAATATAGCAGGTTAATAACTCAAGTTTTCAGCACAAGTTATACTCACCTCCTGTTGGCAAAAAGTCACTTCTTAAAAGGAAGTATTTGGTTATACATCCCTTTGACTGTTTCAGCTTAACTTTCCAGGCAAGTTAAGAGGGTTCAAGTAGAAATCATGCATGAAAGATTGAGCTTGTGCATAAAAGCTGCTTCACTGCAGATGGTAATAATTTATCACACACTCAGTTTTTCTGCTTAAATTGATGGGAAAACACACTGCAATTCTACACTGGCACTTTATTTTTCTGAACTGAAGCAAACACACAGCCCTTGGAAGTCATGAGGCTTCTTTTGCTCCCTGGAAGAGCTTAAGCAAGGACTACTCAGCTCTGAGGCTTAGAGGGGGAGAACAGCTCTTTGCTCCATCTAATGGTGAAAAGGAATAAGCATTTCCATAAGCTTTCACTTCATACCAGGTGAAGCCAATCCAGGGCAACCCGTGCATGTTTTTTTACATCATAATGGAGCTCGTGTGGTCTGTGTGGTGATAAGGCATGACATGGGTACACAGAGCTGCAAAGGAGGCAGAGGCAGACAAGGACAAAGATAGGTTCCTGGACAAGGCAGGTAACCACTGCTGATATCAGATCCCAAAGCAGGAGCTATGGCTTTTTTCCATGCCTGTCTCTGCTTCTTCCCCACGTCTCCGGACCCTGTGCTGGAGCTGGCTGCATGTGTCAGACCTCCTGGCATAGGATGGTGATGTGAGGACAGGCAATCTGGAGTAGGGCCAACAGGACCAACCCCACACAAAGCACGGGGCAAACAGCTGAGCACCTCCTGCTGCCAAGCTGGGTATGATCTGGCCCCACAGCACTGTCCCCAGGCCAGCCTGTCCTAGTGACCCCAGCATCTGTTTGAAGCTGCCACCACAGGCACAGACAGAGGGAGACCAGCCTGTATGGCTGGACTCCACTCACAATTCAATGTTTGGCTAAGAAGACATCCTTATCCTGACCAAAGGTCTGTGCTGCTTTTACACTGAAGGACTATCAATGATCTCTTACTCTCCAGGGCTTCCAAGAGCCCTTAAGTGGAAAAAGAAAGAATCAGGACAATTTCTACAAGACCTAAGACCACAATGTTTCCAGGCAACTTCTGAAATGGTGTAGGAGTCCCTAAATACTGTTCCAGTCTGTTTCTTACAGTTCTAGCAAGAGGCTGGAACTCTGTGGTTCTCTCCTAATGGCTCTGGCAAGAGGCTCCCCCAGTACCATCTTCTGGAATCAGGAGGTACACACGGGTTTAGACAAACCAAATGATGTGTGGCTTGTTCTCACACAGGAGATGCTATGCTGAGCACAAGGGCAACACAACAAGGTGGTCCTGCTCTTCCCAGGCATTCAGACCAGAGAGCAGAGGGCACTGCCCCTCCACATTCACACCCAGAGCACAAGCAAGTAAATGTTCACACACCAAACACCACCCACTGCTTACTGCATGATGACCATGCTCACATTTACCTACATAATTAATCAGCTCCTGAGCAGACAGTAAAAATATCTCATTTGTCCTTTTAGGAAATTAATTAATTTGGAAGTACTAAATCTTGGTATGGAGGAGTTTTGAGGTTTTTATACATCAATGTTCAAGGGAAAAAGACTTTTTAAAAAGTCATTCCAAGCACTCATAGCACTTTAAACAAGCTCAATTTTCAGAAAATAGAGAGGAAGATTTCATCAGATGTGAATTGGTAGGAAAAAAAGAAAAGACAAATAGAAGCAGAATTATCTTCTAACTTGAAACAAGACAAGGTGCTGAGTTTTACCCAACACAACCTCCCTTCAAGTCCAGTAATGCAGCACAAGTTAATTCAAATATCTCCTAAAGATAATTGCATCTGTATGTCGAGACAGCTGGAGTGCTCTGCAGATACAGAAGTTTAGTTTTATTCTAATACTGTATGCCATCTAAAAATGTTATGATCTAGTCATCTGGCAATTAATACCTAAATCATATCTAATTTTTTAAAACATTTAATAGTTGAATTATTAAAAATACTTGAAACCTTATCTCAGCTCATCAATTTTTTAAAATTTAATTTATATGACAATATGCATATATTTGTATATAAAATAACGTTTACTATCCTATTCCTGCTATACATTCCAAATTCCACAAATACTGAAGAGAACACCTGTAAATAGTAACTTGATAAAAGTAAATGCAATAACTTACATGAAAATATTTTCTTCTGCTGTATCTTACTCAAGTTTATAGGAGGAAAACAAAATCATACTTCAGTGTTTAGCAAGATGTATGACGTAAACAATGCAAAAACTGTCACATGAGAGCCCTGTGTTACTTTCAGTAAAAACACCTGTAACCTACCATTTATATAGCTCACATCTTGCTGTACTCATCCTCTTTGTAGGGAAGGTCTCATCCCCTTTATCTTCCATCTTGGAACATAACACAAAATACTCAACATGAAACAGTGTGAGGTTTTATTTATTTCATGCACACATGTCACAGAAGAGAATAATTCATTTCTCTTAACTTAAAAAAAAAAAACATGCCTTAGAAATTTAGCTCTGAGGATGGAGCTAGGCCCATTGATTAGCATTTTCCCTTTCCTATTATGCACTGGTGGTTGGGGGTTTGGCTAACATAAGGAATATTTATTCCTACCATACCCTTACACAATTAAAATATGTAACTTTTAGTTTATACTCAGAAAAAAACAAAACCAAAGGTGAACTGTCATCTTGCAATCATCAGTGTTGACTAACTTCATACTAGCTTTCTGTTCCCCCAGAATTGTGGAAACATCTTTTTATAAATTCACTCTTAATTTAGAAACATGGCAGCACACAAGCATACACACAAGGTCCAGTGTATGAGAATGTTTTGAATTATGTCCCCTTCACTACAGAAAAAATACCACTCAGAAGTATGAGATATATATAGTCAATACCTTGGCATCATTTTGAATAGCTAAATACAAATAAAATAAGTACAAATATCCATTATGAAATGGGAGTCAAGACAGAAAGCTCCTTAGGCACAAGAATAAAGATCCCTCACTGCCACACCACAGTATAAATACCAGGAGAAAAGTCCACATTCGGAAACCAAACATTTCAGGATTCATCTACAAATAGCTGGACTAAACTCCTTCTGATAATAATTATTATCAGAATTGATCATTCTAGGTCTTACAGTTCCTATACTGCACTGGTCAAAAAAGAGCAATGCTATCTGTCTAGAGGTGCAGCAATGAGCAAATTAAACTGGTTATTTTTTATCAAAATTTCTGATGTTCTTCACATAAAAAGAATAAATATAGTTAGAAGTGAGGCAATGCAACTCCTCAGAGAAATTTGCCATGTGGCATTTCATAATTTAACAGGCATCTACTTGGCAGGGAAACATTGCTGAGGTCATTTCAATTCACAACTTTACACAGATGCATATACAAGAAACATGTAACACACCTTGACCACATACAGATAGGGCATTCCTAGACTTGAAAACGAGGAGACCTAATTTGCTAAAGGCAAGCTTTAAAGGTCTCAAATATATTACTTACCATATAATTCAATTGTAGCAGGTAGAGCTAAAATGCACAAAATTTAGGGTATTAGAATGGAAAGTAGTAAACAGTTAAAACCTCCTACTTGCAATAAAATGTTCAAACTAATAACAGAGGCAAGAGAAGTGGGAAGCTTTTGATCTAAAGACAAAAGAAAAACTATAATAATTTTTAAAATCCTGCCAGCTTTGCAACAGTAGTTTGAACTGAAGATTCAATCCCATCAGCAAAGAGGCAAAGGTATCTTCCTCTGTTTTATACACTCCTTATAAAGGAGTGTTGAGATGAGTTGTGCCTGGTTAAATCTGGACATTCTCTAGCTCATCTTTAATGTCCTTGTTCAAGTTCTCCTCCACTACTGCCTTGAGTAGTAAAGGCTTCCTCTGTATACAAATTCTCCAGGGTTAACTTTCCTTTGGAACACTCCCAGCATTGAATATAACCGAATTAACATTAGTGTTGTTACTCCTCATTTCTTTAACCCCTCCTGTCTTGCCTTCCCTCAGGTACATTACTGCTTTTACCTCACAGCACTTTTATTCTTTGCTTCAAACATTTCCTTAGGCGCTCCAATGTACAACAAAAATTAAATTCCTTTTTTTTTTCATTTATCCTAGAATCAGAGATTGGTTTGGGTTGGGCAGGACCTTAAAGACATCTAGTTATAATCTCCCTGCCATGGGCAGGGATAACATTTAATTAGATCAGGTTTCTCAAAGCCCCATTCAGCCTGGCCCTGTGGCCAGGTAGGATGCCAGCTTTATCTTTCTCCACACTTAATATATTCACTATATTCTCATCCACATTTACAAAACATATTACCTCTTAGTCTCACATTTATTTACCTATTCTTAATATTTAAACTACACTTAAGAGATTTGTATTAAATAAAAATTCAATTACACAGTATGTTTATGAATTTTAATTTTCTCATTAAAATAATTTTAGCTGATTGCTTCTTGATTTTCATTTTGATCTCTTTTTCTCCTGCTTGCTCCTTTAAAACATATGACTAAAAGAGTATAAGGAATATAAGCTTATGAGCCTTCACTCTTTGCTGTGATGCATGCACACACACTTTTTAATAAGTCCAATGTTTTTAAATGAATAGAAGTAAAACTTGATGGTTTGCATCTCAGTAAAGAATAGGTAAAAGAAGTAGCAAGGAAGGAAGCATACCACGCAAATCACTGCATTACACGGCAGCAAAACAGATGTATTAATATATGAGATATAAATCCTACTTAAACCCTGAAATAAAGTGTAGCTGCTTATCCAATTTATCAACTAAAATCAGCATGTCATATAAGTCTGTCCTATTAGAGGACTTGTTGTCTAGAAAGGGTAGTTCCTTACTCAGCTCTGGGGTAAGAAGCCAACCTAATGTGTCCAATGTGACGCAAAAACAAGTTAACATTTTACTCCATTGTTTCAGTTATAATACTGATGGGTTTAAAATAGATCTCTGTCTCCTTCTCCCACTTTCCATTTCCCAAAGCACATTTCTTTCAATTGTATTCATCATTCTCTATTTTGTTTACAAGGAGGAAGGGGAAATGAGAAAGCAAAGAACTTATACAAAGGGGAAAATGCATAACTATGAAGCTCTACACTTGGCTTTGGGAAGATTTAAATGATGGCTCAGTAATTTCAAACCATATTCCAAAGAGCATATTGTGATAGACTGTTCCCCATCCTCACCATGTGCCATTCAGAGGAAGGAACTGTGAACCACAGCTTGAGATGAACCTGCTACCAACTTCCTATAGTTTGGGAGGACTACAGATGGGCCAGCTGGTGACATTTACCTTCTCCTCAGGCAAGTCTGCCCAGACTGAAGTCACCATCCTCTAGGGGCACACAAACTCCTGTTATGCCAGGAGCCAGTTTATCACAGCACTTGGGTTGTTCCCCTCTGGTTTAAGTGAACTCATCTTCAGCATTTGTTCTGAGCCAGCAGCCAAGCCCCAAGGCAGCCATTCACTCACTGCCCCACCAGCAGGATCAGGGAGAGAGATGGAAGGGGAAAAGGGAACTCATGGGTTGAGTTAAAGAGACTTTAATAGGCACACAAGATAGCAAAACCAAGAGGAAATTCACTGCTTCCCATGATCAGGCATCTCCAGGAGAGCAGGGCCCCATCACATGTAATGGTGACTCGGGAAAACAAGCACCATTGCTCCAAACAACATTCTGCCTTCTCCTTCCCCCCACTTTATATACTGAGCATGAGGTCAAATGGTATGGAATATCCCTCTGTAATTTGTACAAGGTCAGAAAAGGCCTTGGCTCTCTATAAGCATTCCTCAGCAATACCAAGAACTCCTCCATATTATCAACCCTGTGTTCAGCACAAATCCAAAACACAGCCCCCTACCAGCACTGTAACAAAAATTAACTCCGCCCTGCCAAACCCAGCAAGCACTGTAGCAGGTTAGGTAAACAAAGACACACTCATAGGAGTCATAACCTTCTGACTAATGGGTGGTAATTGTTGAAAAAAGCATTTAGCCAAGGGAGCTTAAATAATCTACTGTCATCAATTTTTAACCAATCTCATAAAAATCAAAAGTCAAGACAAAATATTCAAGCAGTGATTTAAAGATGCTTTCCTTTACATTAATAAAAGTAAATCAACTCCTACTCAGCATAGAGTTGGTATCCTGCACCTCTGTCAGATCCCTACAAATCTGGTTTGTGCCTTGCTTTCTAAACAGGACCAAATACCTTACCACCCAGACCGCTGAAACCATATGAGATACACCTCTTCTGGAAAACCATTTTTATTACAAAGACATCTTCTGCAAATAACATTTTTTTCCTCTGAAAACCTCCTCCCACAAACACATAAGTCATCCAAAAGTCAACTTGGGTCTCCTTCTGTATCACCACTCAAACACAACCAGCACCTGTACAACCCTGCAAGCCTTCCTGGCACTGTGGCAATGTAACCAATTTAATCAGCTGAACACCAGAGGAATTTGCAAATTGGAAAAAAAAAATTAAAAATACACACATGCCTCCTGATGCCCAGAAAAGACACATAGGGTTTTAGATCTAGAGGGTCCACCAGAGCCTGGAGAGAGAGGTCACCACACCTGTGACCAGACTGCCTACCGTGGCATACCACTAAAACTGCCCTAGAATCACATTCCCTGATTTATCTTTTGCTGTTACATATAAATTTTAAACCTCTGTATTCCCTAATTCTTCCTTGCCGGATGTGATTTCTAAAGTGACTCCAATTAAATCTCCTTCAAACATAATTGGAACATGTACAATTAGCAGGAAACAAGTTTGTCAGATTTTAAAGAACTGCCAGAGATGACCTATCAGCCCAAAATTAGCAATTTCTCCACATGGCTTTTACTAACAAACTCTGAATCACTACAAATCTCAGTCTATACTTACTCTCCTCCCTGAAACACTCCTCCCAAACTCCCACAGGCTCTAAGATTAAAATGTTCCCTCATCCTTCAACTGGTGAAATAATTTAGACAGCCTTCACTACATTCATTTGGCACCTTTCTTCCCCCTCTGGGCCTACAAACATAATAAATATTATGCTCTGGTATTTTGTGCATATTATGCAGAAAGCCTGAGCTTTGGAAGTATGTTTGGCATCATAATTACCTGAGAAATAAGATTTAAACACAGTTCTAATGTCAGAGTTTACAAACAACTGGCTAACAGAATTTTCTGTGAAGGTTTATGAATGGCATCTCATTGCATGACTCAGACTTTTTACTCTCAACTGGAAAAGGGTATTTCTTTTTTATTCTCCAGATATTACAGATGATGTCACAAAAGTTTTTAAATAAGTAAAAAAAAAAAAATTTAAAAATCCAACCCCACAAGCAAAAAGCCCCAAAAAGAAGCCTATACCACAACAAAACAATCCAGGGTAACTTATCATAGGTTAGGAGCAGAAACACAGAGTAAAAGTTACTCTGAGACAAAAGGGAAGATTTCTCATTCCCAGGGCCTTTCCAGTATACACTGAGAATGAACCAGGTATTTAGTGAGTTGCAGCTGAATCCTGAGCCTAACAGTCTTTCACATAAATCAAATGCTAAACTGGGTAACACATTTCAATACACTTAATAGTGGGACCAATGAAAAGTGATAAATAACACAAAAAATAGCAAGCCAAATGTTTCTGGTGGCTTTCATTTTACACTGACATTATTCATTTTATACTTGTGGTTCTAAATTCTTAATATTCATGTGCTGCTCTATGTTCCAAGCACACTGCTTATGTCCAAATGTTAGGAAGAGCACAAAATACAGTGTGCAAGCTGAGCTGTGGGTGCAAATGGAACCAATGTCATCCCAAGGACAAGCATGGCCAAAATTGCAACACCAAGGGAAGAAATGAGGTTTGAGGCTTTTAATTCCTATTCTACCTGTTTTCTGCAGGCAAAGGTATTTAAGGGAGAGTGGCACAAGTAAGATATTTACCTTCTGTACAAGGAACTCACAGCAGAAATCAGCATCAATCCAAAAAGAAAAGCACAGAAGTGACTCCCACTACACTTCCTGCACATCCCATGAAGGGCAGGCAGCATTCCTGGCGTCATCCATCCTTTCAACAGCTCCACTGGGAACACCAAACCCCCGTCTGCAAGAACCGAACCCCAGTGGCAGTACAGGAATGGCTTTGCCTAGAATCAACCTGCCAAGTCCCACTTTTTAGGGACTGTAGCACCCAACTACACTGACAATAAGTTCCAGACACCACTGAGGACGCCCTTCTATTGGCCACTGCTAACACAACTCAATTTGCTCTTGCTCACACCTATACAGGAGGGCTGACAAGGTAGCTTTCAGCACAGAAAGGAAAGCCAAACATTTTTCCAAAGTTTCTCCATTTCAGATATCACATTCAAATACTTAACAAGGCAAAATATTTAAGACACAATTAGTTGGCCAACATGACAGGCAGAAGGGATTATTCTATGATTCTTCTAGACAGTTGAATAAACTGTTCAATAAATTAAATTCTTAAGTTGAAACAAAACTGGATATATTTGCTATTTAAAGTCTCCATGTATACAGGCTTCACATACATATGCCCAGGTATGTACAGTATGGGCCTCACAGAAATGAAAGGAAGTTTTGCTCTGAGCATCACTGAAACTGAGGATTTCTTTATTAAGCTTAGTTTTGAGAAAATATTTTCCGAAATTAAGTTACTACATTCTTAAATATTTACATTAATATATCCCGTCCAAATATATCCAATATATCAAACATGTCTGCCAGCATTACAAATTAATGTATGTACACAGGAACTCATAGAATCATGGAATAATTTGGATCTGAAGGAAGGACCCTAAAGATCACCTTTGGTCTGGGACACATTTCACTACAGCAGGTTACTCAGAGCCCCATCCAGCCTGGTCTTTAACACTTACAGGGCTGAGGAGACCACAATCTAGCTGTGCAACCTTACCACCCTCACAGTACAGAATTTCTTCCTAATATTTCATCTAAACCTGCCCTCCTTCAGCTTAAGGCCATTCCCCCATGGCCTATCACTTCAGGCCCTTGTGAAAAGTCCCTCTCCAGCCCTCCCTTAGATACTGGGAGGTGCTGTAAAGTCCTGATGGACCCTTCTCTTCTCCAGGCTTAACAGCCCCAGCTCTCTCATCCAATCTTCATATGAGAGGTCCTTCAGCCCTCTGCTCATCTCAGTGCCTCTGCTACAATCCACAGCTAAAAAAGTTGACAGCTAAAAAATGATGAATGTAATACTAAATGGGAAAGGAGTGCTAACAGGCGTTTTCAAACAGGCTATCTGGTATTTTCAAACACAAATTATTTATCCATTCATTATTTTGATTTAAAAATTAAGAAATTTGCAAACATAATAAAATTAAATTTTAAAAAGACATTATTTAACATAAATTTGTAACTAAGTAGGACCCACCAAGAACAGTTTTTGACCCTTTGCTATTTAACAGTTCATTAATGACCCAGAAGACAAAGGGCTGCTGTTAATACAAGAAACCACTGGCAGACAGACCAGGGAAATAATCTAGTTTATAGCTGGGCAAAAAATATTCAAACCTATTCTGTGGCACTCTATACATGTTTTGAAGAGTTACATCTACAAAAACTTCCTAGTGAGCTGGTAGGTGAATCATCTTCTAGGATGATGACACAGAAATGAAGAAGTACAGAGCACTCTTTGGGTAAATCAACAGGAAAACAACAAAGAGTATTGATTTTTAGTATGTTGTATTGCACTGGCCAGGTAGATGTTAACAGCACTTGGGCAGTTCTCTTTTAAACCTTTTAATAAACATACAACTAAAACAATTCATACTGATACAGTAACAACAAAGGAGAAAATGCCTTACAACAAGAGTTAAAGAGATGTCTGATTAGCTCAGTACAAGAGTATTGAAAGGTGACTTCATTAGAGAGCATAAACATCTCACTAAGAATAAAGCATTGGAGCTCTGAAAAAGAAACCAGAGGCAATGTATGGAAACTGAAAGCAGACAAATTCATATTAGAAATAGAGCTTAATTGCATTTTTCAGCAATGAGGACCATTAACTACTGATGAAGTTAGAGTGCAATGCATCTTCCACATCTGTAAATGAAGACCAAACACTTCTAGAAGCTGCACTCCACAAGGAGTACCAGCCTAACAGAAAGGTAGATGCATAGATTCAGAAAAGGCCTATATTATACAGAGTTTAACCCATATGATGTAATGATCCTGCATGACCTTAAAATTGCTAGGGCATATGAATCAGTGCCAAGCCAATGAGTAGTAACAAACCACACAGGATCACACAGCAACATTAGAAAGAGATTCCCTAATTTTTTTAAGTCACCCAACCCTTCACACAGAAACAAGGCCTCTCCATCTGATAAAAACAACACATTTCCCCCATATGATCTCATTTCATATAATAAAAAGGCTTTTAATTTCATGCATATCTTAAAAAAAAATAACCTTTTTCTACTACTTAGCAGCTGGGATAAATGTCACCTAGATATTAACACAGCATTACTGAAAATTGTATCAATACTAACAAAATCCAATGAATACTAATTAATACTTCAAAACGTTAGCACTAGCTGGCACAGCTCATTTAGGTTTGAAATAACTATTTTGATAAAAAGAGAAACATTGATTACATAATTTGCACTCATTTTGTCACTTCTGTCCTTTTTATCATTTTCTTTTCTGCCGCATAGTTGCTTGACACTGCTGACTCACAGGCAGCAAGTATATTCCCAGACTGAATGTAAATGCATCTCATGCCCCTAAATTGTTATTTTCCAGATATTCATCTCCTTCTTAACACCACCTGTACTCTAAGGGTGCATCTGAAAAGAGATAAGCGAAGGAGCAGAACTGGCCTCTGAAACAAAATTGTTTCTTGATTGCTTTGTAGGAAACCATTTCATTAGGCATTCAGCTACTCCTCCAGCATACACAAGCAGGAACAGTAAAAAAATTACCTTAATTTGCAGATTGTAAATTCCAAAATACACACATCCATTGGACAGCAGGGCTTACTGGCCTGCAAAATGTTATTGTAAATAAAAATGGGACTACCGTATATTCATATTATAGGGTACAAATCCTTAAGGAAAGCAAGTCCTTGCCTAAAAACAACAAACACAACAACAACAACATAATCACCAGTGGGGAAAAAAAGGGCACAGAAGAGGACCTGGAGAGGTCAGATAGCCCAAGTCCCATTCCAACGTAATCCAGACAGCGAGTTTTCCAATCTGTTCCTCAGAGTCTCCAAGTAATCTATTCCCAAGCTCAAAATTCTTGCTGCTCAAAAGTGTTGTGCCCATTCTTTATCTATCACCTGTTTGTCTTTCTTTTTTTTTCACCTAACCAACATTCTTTTAGCTGTACATCAATATTCTTGCCCTATCCCTCATGAAGAGAAAGCATATTGTTGGTTCTCCCCTGGCATCAGTCTTCTGCATACATGAAAATTTGTTTCTCCCATCAGTAAATAAAGCATGATTCATTCAGACTTCTGAAAAGGTCACTTTTCTTAGATGTCTTATTACCTGTTTCCTTCCCTTAAACTAACATCTTTTAGAATCCCAGTGCCTTGCCCACATCAGTGCATGGGCCCAAAACTCTACACTGTTTTCACAGCCGGCACTTAGCTCAAGTACATCCTCACACAATCTGCACAAAAACAGAGGTTGAGAAAGCCGTGGGGGAAAAAAAGGAATGTGCTATGAGGGATCAGAGACACAAAGATTCTAGACAAAAAGTAATGTTGTTACCAACTACACTTAGGTTTGTTTATCAATATTTTAGTCTACTGAGTTTGCTTTGACCTCACTATAAATAAGAATTTTTTTGTGCAGCATGATAAAAAAGGGCTGTGATTCTACCTGAGACTTCTAGAATAACAAATTCATACCAATGAAGAAAACTCTATAAATCCACCATAAATAAGGGGAAATCATATACATATGCATACCTGTACAGTAAATAATTTACCTAATTTCAATAGTTCTTACACTATAAATTTTTATTGCATTTTAACAAAGAATAAAACATTTTGCCTCTTGGAAAAGTTTGATGCAAAATGTGAACTAAAATCTGGACTACACATAGAAATAATTCAGCGTAAACGAATATGTCATTGATCTATGTGATGTCTTCTACCTGATCTATCTTGCTATCTTTCCTTCCTGACCTAGACAGCTATATGCCAGCAATACTGGCTTCAAAAATGCCTAGACAAATGTTTCACAAATTCAGGACCAAATTATCAACTCTTTTTGCCACTTGTGTTACAGGGAGAGACAGCAGAGTGTGCAACCTCAAGCACAACACAATTTTAAAACAGCTAGTAATGTAATCATGGAAAGAAATCTGTCTCACATGGAATTTTTTAACTGAACTACTTTTACACCACTACTGAAGATCTGAAAGCACAATTTAGACCCACTTTTTTTGTCATTTGCCTTGACTTCATATGTGCAAGCCCTAGTGATGCTGACGTCAAAGGGGTTTTTGTCATTCAGTTCTCTGGTCCATAATTAGATGTCATATTGGAAACAGTTATTTATTCCATTTGAAAAGAATTTTCATCTACCCCAAGCAACTTGCTTTTCATTCTTCAGTCCTTCAGGCTTACTTACACACACAAGAAAGTTGAATAAATCAGATTTATTTAATCTCTATCAATTTGTCAGTGCTTTATATGGATGAATCTGAAAGCCTCAGATTAACAAACTGAGGGAGCACATACATGAAGAAGGCACCACATCTCACCCAGCCCTAACAGGCTAAAGCACATTTAAAAAATTAAGTATTTATTCTTATATATAGCATCTGAGTGTCTGCAAGGTCTTAACACATACTTAATAAATGTATAATAAAATGTGATTCATAAGCAAATACTGATACAGATGACTAATTTTTTTCTACAAAACCTTTAATACATCAATCAGAACATGGATTACACAAACACGCACACACAAAAGATAGATTACTACAGAAGGGGCAATTTGGCTGCTTCTCAGCAAACACAGATTAAGGCCCACAAGCTCTAGTGCATACAAGAAAGAAGATAAATAACCCCAAAAGGTCACAGCACGTACTCTGTGATCTGTGGGTACTTATGCAATAAAAGATAAAACCTGCTTCTGTGAATAAAACTGAGTGATTGCAGTAATCAGTTTCAATACACTTTTAAACATGTATGAAAACACAGCAATCACTCGATGTGCTGCAATATTTTTCCAGTAACAGGTACATTTTTCTAATCCAGTAGAGGAAATATAGTTATGACTACTATTAAGTACCACAGCCACCTAATTTAAAGCCAAATGCCCTCACTAAGTTTTGTTCTATAAAGGATACTACTGCTGATTTTTGTATTCAATTCATATTCCCAAGTAATTTGGAAGTGTGCTTTTGCATCGTATTTCTTTATACTGCAAAAACTTCTGAGATAATAAATCATCATAGTCCTACTTCTAGTAATATGATATTAAAAGAAATTCTCAGGAAGGATTCCTTTACTGAAAGGATGAAGAAAGCATTGAAGTGGACTGCCCAAGGAAGTGGTAGAGTCATCACCCCTGTAAGTGTTCAAGAAACAACTGGACATGGCACTTAGTAGTATATGGTTTAGATGACAAGGTGGTATTCAGTCAAAGGTTGGATTTAGTGATCTTAGGGATTTTTCTAAGATTAATAACTCAGTATTCTAAAGCTACAAATGCAGATTCCTTAAAAAAGAAGGAATCAGCTGTCAAAATCAACAGAAAATTTCTGTTATAGTTATTCATTGATTAGGAAATGCCAATTCTACATTACCCCTCTTATTCAATATTCAATCTGAGATATTCATGGAAACAGAAAACAAGAGATGAACTAAAAGTGACACAGGATCATCTTACTTCTTTTGTCAGTCATATCACTATGGTTGGGCCAGTTATTGCCATACCCTATCAATATTCAAATATTTCTTTCTCAGAAAGGGAGGGGAGGGAGAGAAAAAAGTGGGAAGGGCAAGCAGAGAGGGTCCTGCTTTTTTTTTTTTTTAATGCTTAACGAAGTCTGTATTTAACTGCAGATTTCCATCATACATACATCAAAACACAACAGGCTCCTTGCCATCCTTATTTTATGCCTGCTTCCAAGGGAAAGCTAGGAATGTTTTCATGCTTTTCCATATTCCTCCCCCTTCCCAGCAAGTACTACAGCTAAATAAAGTTTTGTTAAGTTAACTATTTGTTAACCACTTTCCTTGGTCTGAACCAGTGTGCCTGCTATTTTCCTGAATATGTAGTCAAGTTAGCAGCAGTTTTAAAACAAAAAAAAAGAAAGATTTGGCAGGAAAGATGTTACTGACAGGCATTCTTCTGGGGAGGCCTGCAGCAGTCTCTTTTCTCCTGACTGCAAATGAAGGGAGCTCTCATACCCTTTCTTTGTGTGCTGGCCATGCATCCATCCAAGGAAGCCTGCACTGGTCCCAGAGGGCCATGGGGGTGCTCCACCTGCAATTTGAAGCAGCTGAGACAGATTTCACTTATGGTTGTTCATCCCCTTGACCAGGAGCTGTTACAGAGAATGGCCCAGAGCTGAGCCCGCAGAGCTGCAGCCGCGGTCGCTGGCACAGACAAGCTGAGATGGCAGCCAGCACAAGTGGGGTTAGGAAAAAGAAGCAGGGAAACAGAAACCTGCTGAGGGGCAGGGATGGGACAGAAGAATTCTAGCAGGGATAGAAGCTGGAAATAGAATAAAGCTGAGAGAAGCTTGGAGTCAGAAGATGCAATTGGGAAGAGCTGTGAAGTCCACGGAACACCTTCATTTTCTATCTCAATCATATGTATAGAAGGTACTAGCCAACTGCTGAAATTCTGGATATTAAGATTCAATATATGACATATGAAAAGATTACTGCTATTCCAGACACTGGATGATGTCTTTAATAACATAAACAGACCAATCATCTAGAAAAAAGAAATACATGAAAGCTCTATATATGTATCTATATCTAAACACACACAGTAACCATACAGACACAGGAGTACAAAATGCCAGCCTTTCCCAAATGGACAGGTTGAAAAAAGGAGAAAAAATATCTGGATCTACAGAATAAGCAGGGTCTTCCAAAACACTTAAGCCAGTGTCAACAAACTAAAGTTGTAAGGCTTCTTTTTAGCAGAGGCTTAATTGGACCTTTTTCTTGCAAAAGTGCTAAGCAGAAAAGATGTCTACACTAACAAAGTCATTTGTGGCAGAAAGAATTTGAAAAACTGGAAAACAAGTATTTATCTAAATTAATATGTTTTTTAAAATGTCTTTAAATCAATTTCAGACCAGTATTAAATTTTAAAAATTAAAATTAAAAAGAAAAAAAACCAAACAATAACAACTAAAAGAAAACACACACAAAATAACCTGCCCCACAATTTTGTTCTCATTGTTCAGAGAGAGCTAAAAAAATAAACAGCCCATGAAGAATCAGATCTGTGTGTCCCACATCACAAGTGAAGGCCTAGACGTTTGTTTAGCTTTAATCATTTCATATATCAATCCCTCTTCCGTAAACAGATATGAAAAGGCTGCTGAATCTTACAGCAGCAGAGTAAAATGAATTCAGTATAGTTTTAAGTATGAAGATACAATGATAAGTGAGTCGCAGAGCAGCTTTGGGAAAGAAGCAGTTCTGCACATGCTGCAGAATAGGGATGCAGGCACTCTGAAACAGAGGAGACGTGGCCAAAGAGAAATATTAAGCAGCTGATCTTTGTTAGAGCACTGTCCCACCTCACACATAGAAATATAGGCATGACATGAAGAAAAAAAAAGAAAAAAAGACTATTCAAGTATGACAAAGTTGCTCTGTCAGCATTTTGCCCTACATTTCCATTTGCCAATTTTGACATAACATATGCAGAAATTGCTCAATCCTCATTCAGATTAATTCTAGTTTTCACTAAGCATTGCAGAAAATGTTTTAATAGGAAAAAATTGACATCCTTATCATACAGCACTTACAAGTTTCCCTACCAAATCTATTCTTTCCATATTGGAAATGAAGGATTCTTAAAGTCTTTAAAAGATTAATATTTTAAATATAAGGAGTCTAAAATTGAAGATGTAAGAACATGACATAATAAAATTAACTTATGAAAAGTGCTAGATATTTCATACTGTGGACTTTAAAACCTTTGACAAATGTTTCTTGCGTTTGGAGAAAAGAAGAATCTTCATTATGGACCAGCATGAGATCTTCTGTTCTGTATCGCTTTGAGTTCCTTGTGTTAGATACAAATGTTGCTAATATATTAGACAATGTTTTTGCAGAAATGGGTTATCGTACCCCATTCCTAATGCATTTGTGCTCATTTCTACCACAACATGGCTAATGCAGCCCAAACTGCGCTCTTCTGCATGATACTCAACGAGGCTATCAGATCGCACATCACTTCCACAAGTTTTCAGTCAAGATTTTTTACATTAATGTGACATCTTAATTTTAATTAGGATTGTTTTTACAGTTACGACTTGGATAAAATTTACAAGAACTTCAACTACAGCAAAACAAAATATTCCTATTTTATTAACTCATTTCAACTGTGAGCCAGAGAAGAAATATTAAAGCTGATTAAGTCAGACTGTCAAAATTGTTTGTAGGATGAAGCTTAAGTATCACAGGCTTTCTTCTGCAATTCCTTCTCATTTCTTACATTGCCAATACTAGCATAAGAGAAGCACAAAAGCAGATTGCAACAGGAAAAGTAAAATCTATATTTATCAAAATGTACATACCTCAATAAACTGTTTTCTTAAATTTCCAGTGAAATATATTGGATTTCCTGAATATCATCCTTTGAAAGGTGATATCATTCAGAAGTTAAAGAGCTGATATTTTACAAGTTTAGTAGTTCCTACAGAATTTATAAAGATTTTTTTTAAATCCACCTCTAGCTTCCAATATTAATCTCATATTTCTTTCCCTGATTTAATTTAGCAGTATCACAATGTAAGCATTTGCCAACTATGAAACACACAGATCTTTCAGTAAACCAAGAAGGGAGAGACAGAAGCATTTTTCTCTTCCAGATGTAAACTAAAATGTTTTGGACAAATTTCTTACCCAACTTCCAATCCTAAGTAAACCTGAGTGGTAACTTCTGTAAATCCATCAACTATTTTCTGGGAGTTGTTGGCTTTTTTGGGGGGTTTGGTTTTTTGTGGTTTTTTTTTGGGGGGGGGGGTTTTGTTTGTTTGGTTGTTGTTTTGGGGGGTTTGTTTGTTTACTGTTTGTTTTTTTTTCTGGGATGGTTTTAAAGCAAAGAAACTTTGAACAACAAAAATGAAAATCAAAACAATAACTAAAATATACTCCCAGTGAAGGTGGGAGTTAAGAGTGAATGTATACCAGCTATGAATTTAAAAAAAAAAAAAAAGGAAAGTAGAAGCCTCTAGCAAATATACTACAAGTTAATGGAGCAGTCTGGCCCAGAGGGACACTCATTGGATGTGTCTTTGGATGCAAGCCTTGATACTGCATAAATCACAAAGGAATAAGCATTATTCAAGCCTTTTCCAAGTACTCTGAAACAAGTAAAAATATTCTCATAGACAGAACAGCCAAAACTGTTCAAAATAAGTCCACAAGCCACTAGAATTTTGAAATGGTGAAGCCAGGCAAGCCCTTCCCTCCAGAGCCCTGTCACCTGTGCCTCACCTCCCCCAGATCCCCGAATTCCTTCTACTTCACACCCTCCAGAACCCTTTCCCAAAGACAAGATCCAAGTGCTGCCATTTCCCTGTAGGCAGCTGAGCACACCAAGAAGCTGCAACCTGAATTTGCTGCCCTCTCTCAGCTACCTGGGGAGTGAACACATAGAATGAGAGCAGCAGGGAAACAAACCCAAGGGAAACCAGCACCTCACAGCACCCATGGCTGATGGCACAACAAATCTGAGTTGAAAGCTCTCAAGTGCCTCATAAAATACTTCAGCTTACAGAACTGTCTGCATTCAAGCTAAATTGGGAAGAGTGACCCCAGCAGGTGGAAGGAGAGCATCATGTTCCCAGTGAGGTACATGTGGAGTGCTGGGTCCAGCTCTTGGCTCCCCAGTGCAAAAGAGATATGGACATGGTGGAGCAAGTCAAAAAGATGGTCAAGAGCATCTGACAAACAAACAAACAGCTCAGCCTGGAAAGGAAAAGGCTTACCAACATGTATAAATTCCTGCTGGGGAGAACAAAGACAGGCTTTCCTCAGTGTTTCCCAGTGACAGGACAAGGAGAAATGGGCACAAATTTAAATACAGGACACTTCCTTTGACTAAAGAAAATGTTTTCTTACCATGAGGATAGCTGTACACTGGCTTAGATTGCCCATGGAGTTTGTGGAGTCCCTACCCTTGGAGATATTCTAAATCCAACCAGACATTGCCTGAGAAGGGGGCTGGACCTGATGGCATCCAGAGGCACCCTCCAGCCTCAACCATTCAGTGATTCTGTATACAGATTCTGTATAAAATTAAATTACCATCCTTGATGCTTGATGCCAAATAAGAATGGATATACAGCACATATACGAACGTCAGCAAACACAAAGATGATTAATTAAGTCTCCAACTTAAAGCCACATTGAATGAGCAGAACTAAAATAGCTAGGGTTTTTGCTTATAATTTGTTGGCCCTGACCTTCCTCTCTCTTAAGGACCCTCTGCTGTTTGATGAGGTGACATTTTGTAAAGGCAATTTCTAGATTCAAAAGAACAATTTAATGAGTCAAGGGGGTGCCAACTTGGCCACAAAAACTGAGGAACGGGTTGATTTTTCTCTCATTCTCTTTAAACACTCATTCTGTCCCTGCTATTTCTTTCCCAAACACACATTTATTTCTCTCATTTCTTCTGCATGCTATTTAATCTTTTGCATCCATCAGGAATAACCCTCCCCTGTCATCACTGTATCCTGAATCACCAGCAAGTGACATTCTTGAAGTAATAATTTAAGAGTCATTTTAACAATGCAGTCCCTGCTTCTTGCTTCACACTAACATCTATTTTTTGCTCCAAAAACAAAAGGCAATGTCATCCACAACCATATTAAGACCCTCACTGCAAAGCTGTAATTAGTCTTCTTTCAGGCATTGCCAACATTTCTTCTTAAAGTGGTAGCAAAAATATGTACAAACAAGCACATCTCACCAGGGCTCTGCCTAGGAATGCTTCCAAGGCAAGATCTCACAAGGAAGGTTTGTTAAAGCTGGAGCAATTTTTCATAACCTTCACAGTTCAGGTGATTTATAGCAGCTGGTTTCAAAAGTTGCCACCAGTAAGTACAACTGAGACAAGAACAGGTGTACTCTTTCTAAGGATAAGTGATTCCATTTTTCTTCCCACTGCCCATTTTCCTCTATCTCCTCATCATTTCCACTTGCTTTGCTATTTCCTCCTCAGCTCTCCTTCTAATTCAGTCCTTAAGTCCAATTTCTACCTGCTTATAGCTGATGTTGCTACTAGATATATTTAGGAAGAAAAAAAAATCTGCAAAACTTAACAAAAAACCCAAGCACTGCAAGTTGTGCTTTGAATACTGATCCATATAAACCACATTATTTTCTGCATGCACTTAATTAATTCCTTTTCCTACTGTCCTCAGTACTCTTTCCTTGATGCTCTTTCAGCAAGATCTCCAGTGGACTCCTGGCCTTTTTCATAACATCAAGCTATTTTCCCAGGCAATTTCTGAATTATTTTCAAGTGCTATTAATTGTATAAAATAAGATTGAGAAACAAAGAATAGCTCCTTAAGGCACACATTCACCTTTCAACTCAGCTGGAGAAAACACAGAATATAAATTTAGAGCACATAAGCTTGACTGTTCTTCTGTGAACATGAGAATGAAAATAATGTTGCAGATTCTCAGGAAAATAGTTTAAATAAAATACTAGTGCTGCTTTACATACTGCAAGCAGGACTATAGATAAAAGTTCTTCCTCAGCTTCAGGTTGGACCAGCTGAGGAGAACAACAATACAACTCCTTCCTTCCCTGCAAGAGCTACCAGATCTGTCTCTGCAAAGGAGATCTACATGAGATTTACAAAATCTTACCACATCTTTCTGCATCCTCCTTCTCTAGAAAATCCCTCCAAGTCCGCTGGTTTCACTGTAGTAATTAAGTAAGAAAATAATTGTTTTTCAAATGGCATAGAATTACCCAAATTATTTTGACCAGAGGTCACAGTAAAAGGGCACACAGGTGTTAATTCTGGCACTGATTATAAAGGCCCAACAACCTCAAGCAATCTGGGGCCGTACAGGCACCAGTGCCTTCTTCAGCTGCAGCTGAAAGACAACACCCAGCAACTATTAAAAAATTTCTTGTTAACTTGTTCCAAGAATATGTCACCCTGAAAGAACTGTTTTATCAACATACAGCATAGAATAAAAGCAGCAGCTCCAGAACTATGTGTTGATCTTTAGAATCCAAGAACCTGCCATTTAAAAAAAAAACGAGGTGATCAACAGAGGCCCTCAAAACTAACAGGTACGAGGTTGCTGGTGGACAAATGGAGTAAATCAAGAGAGGAAAGAGAGTGAACACAGTGCCCAGATCTAATACTGCACACATTTTCCCTGTTCGAGTAGTACATTCCTAGTTTATAGTTTAGTCAGCAGTTTTGTTAGCTTTCAGGACCCTTTCAATTCATCATATGTTCAAGTAGAGACAACAGAAGTTCACAGGATTTGCTCCTATACCCAGAGCTGAACAAACAGTTGCATCATCCACATGACCTACTAGTCCTCAGAGAATCTTCACTTGGATGCCTTAGCACCAAGATGAATGGACAACTCTTTTCTCTCAGAAAACACTGGAAAGAAAAAGGGGAAGGAGTGTAGAAAATCTGCTGTCCCTGTCATGCATCATTCTTATCTTTTGGCTTGAGAAACACCAGGGTTTTTCTTCAGGATCTCTCAAGAAGCATTTGGAGCTGCAAGTGCATTTTGACCTGATGGGAGCCAAGCTCATTCTAAAACTGCCAGCCCATCAATTCTCCCTTTTAATCCAATGAACCTTGACAGCTATAAATTCTGATAAACAAAACATGTTATTACATAGCTGAAGACACGTGTGAGACAGTACTTTGAAGGTGCCATCATGCTGCACAAACTTGAAAGCTGTCTTCTGGATCTTCTAAGACAAAATCCAAGGACACATTCATTGTCAGGTTGAACACAGCTCTGAGCAACTTGTTTTAGTTAAAGACGCCCCTGTGCATTGCAGGGGGGTTGGCCTAGATGACTTTTAATAGTCCCTTCCAACCAAAACTAGGGCAGAGAGGCCCTGCAGACAGACCTCAACAAATTGGCCATCACCAACCATATGAAAGGCAATCATGGGCATATGACCATATCTTGGGCAATCACCAACCAATCCCAACAAGGAAAAGTGCTGAATTCCATATCTGGGATGGGGAAACCCTGGTTGTGTGTATAGACCAGAAAATGAGAGGCTGGAGAGCAGTGCCAGGAAAGGGACCTAGGGTTCCTGGTCAGTGGCAAGTTGAACATGAGCAGCACTGAAGGTGAGGCAGCCAGGAGAGCCAACCCTCTGTGCCTGGGGGCCTCAGGCACAGCATGGCCAGCTGGGCAAGGGAGGGGATTGTCCTGCTCTGCTGTGAGCTGGGGCTGCCTCACCTCGAGTCCTGGGGGCAGTTTTGGCCATCACAATATAAAAAACCCCTCAAGCTATTGGAGGCAGTCCAAAGGAGGACCATGAGGATGGTGAAGGGCCTTGAGGAGAAGCTGTATGAGGAGCAGCTGAGGTCACTTGGTCTGTTCAGCCTGGAGAAGAGGAGGCTGAGGGGAAACCTCACTGTGGTCATGAACATCCTCACAAGGGGAAGCAAAGGGGCAGGTACCAATCTCTTCACTCTTGTAACCAATGACAGGCTTTCATGGAACAGCATGAAGCTGAGTTGGCGGAGGTTTAGGTTGGATGTCCGGAAAAGGATTTTCACGCACAGTATGGTTGAGCAATGAAACAGGCTTTTAAAGCCTGACAAAGTTCAAGAAGTCTTCAAACAATTCTCTCAGACATGTGGTATGACTGTGCAGGGCCAGAAGTTGGACTTGATGATCCTGATAGGTCTCTTCTAATTCAGCACATTCTACAATGCTATGATAATTCCATTATTCTAAAATGTGATGTATGGCACAAGCACAGCCAGTGTGACAATAATCTGATTTATCATGCATTTAATTTGCTTGCTAAAGAATGTGAAATTAACCTGTGTCACCAGCATTTGCTGTCATTAGTTCAGCACTTTCTTGCTATAGGGATGATCAAATGCTTCCTGACATGTGAACTTCAAAGAGCTTACACGACAAGGACCTTGGGTAAGGAATCCTGAGGGAGGAGTGGCAGGTCACCACAGATATGTCACAGCCTCAGTCTTCTTCAAGGGGAAATGAGAAAACAAACAAACAGAAAGGGCCTCAATCACCTCCTCCTTAATCTCTGACAGAGCAACCCAAGTAGACAGGAAGAGGAGATGACCACACTGTGGGAGCACAGTTATTATAGGGCACAGCACATATAAATACTTCACAGTCCGGGAAGCTTCTGTGAGTGACAGTAAACAAGCTGTATCAAGAGAGAGGAATTATGAGAGCGCTCCTAATTTTGTGATGCCTTTCTTACCATGCAATGTTGGCATGGATTACAGTTCTAATGGGCCATTTTCCTCACTTAAGCATTAAAATACTTTCACCAAATTCAATATTATACAATTTAAGAAACAATTGTCTCAAAAAAAGGGGCATCCTGGAGTCATCCCATGTCTGCCCTCAGACCAGTGTAGTCCCTATATATAAATCATGTTCATCTGGGGCAAAATCCTAGGGGATTTTAAAGAGGCAAGATTTCTGTAACAGCTCATCCAGGGACCACTAAAAGCATAACATAACACGTCAATACATCTTCTCTAAGAATTAAAAAGGGAACAAAAATAGTCTTGGAGCTTTCTACACTGATTTCAAAGAGACTTCAGCTAAGTAGCTTCAAAATGACAGTTCTGCTTTAGTCTCCCAGATTAGCTTGTTAAGTCTACGAGCATAACACTGGAAATAGCACATCTAAAGTAATAAAGCAAATAGATGCAGACATGAAATTTGGAGTTCTCTCCCAACAATAAACTCAAAAACAAAACACAAAAAAAAAAAAAAAAAAATGCAAGAGGCTAATAAGATTGCAACTTTTTTTTTAAATTATCCTTTTCAAAATATCATGTATCACACTCCTGAAGCTAATGCAGTCAAACTTAAGTCTCAGAAAACACTTAGGAGAAGACTATACTCTTGAAAAGTCTCCTAATTTGAGTGGGAAGCAGTTGCACATCTGTCAACAAGCCTTTGCAACCAAAATAGCTATTGCCATCAAGGAGACCAATTTGCAAAACTTAATCAACACCTCCACCTCTTTACATAGTTCCCATTAGTGATTAGTTTCAATACTATCTTTGCTCATCACACCATGTTTGCAATTATCATTAAAAACACATAATTTGTAAAAGTACATATAAATTTTTATATATTTGCAAACTAGCAATCCTACAAATCAGTATACCTATAAAAAACCAAGAAAGACCATAGGAACATGCTGTATGACCCACAATAAAACACAACAGCTGTATTTAATAAACTACATTTGAAAAAGCTGTAGAAAGCGTGAGTCTCAACAATCCAACATACCCAGCACAGCAACTCACAATATTCTTCCTGATTCATGAAAAGCACCGCCAGTCTTACAAACCAAATACACTGGTTCGTTTTAAATAGCAAACCACCATTTGGTTTTGCATAAAAGTCCTCATGCCAAGCATAGCTTTTCCTAGTCTTTTCACTTCTTCCATTTCTCTCCTCCCTTTTGGAGCCCACAACAGGCTGAAATTCCCCATTCTTTATTCATATGCAGTCTAACAGAGTAAAGCACTCTGAATTAACTCGTGTGGCTTCAGCATTTGCATGGCTTGGGATCTGCCTCATGGAGCTCAGCCACATCTTAGAAACAAGGTCTTCATTTGTGCTCCCTCTTCTGGCTTTGGGAGCATACAGCACAACCACGGTAGGGCGGCACGGAGACCACCCCAACAACACGGCCACCCCTGTCTGCAGGCCCTCCTCCCCAAAAAACAATGCAGAGCCACAAGGAAAGCATTCACAAAGAAAGCATTCACGACCTGCACATTGCCACCTGCTGTGGTGGAACATGCCACCAAAATAACCCAGATCAGAACTCATGGGAGTGATTTATATTATTTCACTTCTCAACACAAAACAGCAAGGACACAACTTCCAAAGGTGGAACAAAAATAGCTTCCAGCTAATTTTTGAAGCCTATCCTAATGTAAATTTTAGCTTTGGAAAACCATCACGTGTAACAGAACACAGAGTCCAGCACCTTCCACAAGGAAAAAACCCAGTGACATTAAAGGCTCATATTTAGATATGTCTGGCATAAGAAGCTTTAATTTTCAAGCTTAGAATGCATTTTAATCACTTATATATTTATTTTCATAATAAAAATAAGGAATTATGTTATTTAGCTGGACTGTCTTTGGCATCAATGAAGTCCAGGAAAAGGAAGTGGGGGAAAAAAGCCAACTGCACCATAGCTGACTGTTCCAGCATAATGTTGCACTGCAGTGGAGGTCTATTTTGAGAAAACTATAGTTGCCAGCAGCATAGCCCTCTTAAGTCATTTTGGTAGAAGTTGTCAAAATACATGTTCTTTGGAGTCTTGCTAGATTTGGAATATTTTATCTGACCTTATTTTACAACAAAATGAAAAATTTTTACTATCCTCTAATAAAAGTATTTGAAGAAATATAAAGTCTGGATGAAAATAAAGTAAAATAATCTACAGTTTTCTCAGGACATAGAGGATAACAAAGTGGGACTAAACAGAGGCAAAGCTGAGTGAGGAAGGGAGGAACATAGTCTTGGTATCTGTACATAAGAACAACTTGGGCATGGCTAATGGAATGAGATGGAGAGAAGCTGCCAAAGCTGTTGGGACCCCTCACTCTCATCTCTTCCCTGCATGCCTGTGTTAGAATGAGAGAATAAAAGTCCTGGATAAGCCCAGGAAAAGGGACTGGAGTCAAAGGATCCCTTTCCTAGGCAGCTAATTACAACTAATTAACAGTCAGACATTATATTCTTCCCTACTCCATTTTCATTCTTGTATTTGTGGCAGAATTCTTTCTTCCTGGAATATCCTAATGCCTGGTAGTCAGGAGCAACATATGTTGGCTCAGATCTCCAGCCTTCAGAGGGGATATGAAATGCACAACATCCAAAGAAGGGCAGAAATTCTGCAACACCATTGTGCCTAATGATATTTTCTACTAGCTACTGCCAAATGGTTTTACAGATCTGCTCATCAGGGACATCTGGTATTCTGTATTAGCCAACATGAACTGGTCTGGAACATTCAATAGCCTCAGGAATGTGGGGTAAATTTTCATACCTAAGGATGCTTCTTTTTGTGATAACAAAGTTACTTGGACTCTTCTGTAGCTTTTGGAGGTCGCCAAAATTTTAGGTTATATCACAACATTGTAAATGGGCTCTATAGTTCCCCTACACACTTGCTTCAGCAGCTATGAAATATCATTTGACATCCAGCCTTTTTGGTTTCTGGAGTGATTGGTCCAGTGATTCTGCATGGTCTGTAGACAGCTTCAGAAATGGTGCTTATAAACTCTCACAGAAGTTAATGTACGTGAAACTAGGTAACAGCAGTTCACTTTTGCCTACCAACTAGAAAATGTAGGGACACTCAAGAGTAGGTAGATCCTCTCTTGCCGTCCATTTTGTTATTTATTCTACAGTTCTTGTAGACAAGTGACGATTTAAACTACTAAAGAAAAAAAAAATTGAGAAATCTAAACATAAATCATCATACTTTAATTTACCAACAAACACTCATCAGCTGACCAACAGTATGTCTTCCAGATTCTCATCACTTTATTTGCTGTTTATCCTCTCCAAGTGCAAAAATGGTGATAGACTTCAATTATTTTTTTACCAACATATACAGACTGCTACATTCAGAACGTCCTCCTAAATTACAGTTTATATTAAGTGCTATGCTGTGCAGCCCATGGAAGATGGATGAGAAGACATTTCTGCCAATGAAGCATAGGAAAGCTTAAGGCTCCTTTGTGGTAGCAATATGTTACACCAACAAATACAATAGAATATTTTCCAAAATGCCATTCCTCATGACACCCTCTCCATACTAAGGTGAAATACAGCTGAAATCTGTAGCAAACTGAACTTTGACTCTTTTTGCCTAATTTCATCAGCTAGAAGTCAAATTACATGCCACAAAAACACAGATTCTAACAGATTTACACTAAATCAGACCATAACGTTCTAGAAAAATACAACCATTGATGGTATTTATGCCTTGCAAAGAGCACAAGTACTGAACAGGCATTCATATTGGATGCACACATTGTTTCATAAATTTTCCCCCTCTTAAGTCTGTTTTGTCTTTTCTTCCTTTTTTTTTTTTTTAACTGCTCTGGAGGTCCAAAGTTTTTGATGAAATAAGGATAAATATCAAACCCATGCTTTACCTCACTTGAAAATTTAGTTTTGTATCTCTAAGAAAATCCCCTTTTTGCAGCAGTTCCCAAATATTCACCAGCATGTGGAAGTTCTTCCTATCGTCCAGCACTTTTTTTAAAACAATACCTGAAATATTGTTTTAAAACAATATCTACATGCAGTGTTCCAGGTGAGTATGGATTGTCTCACAAGATCTTCAAATCTATACACCATTACAGTGGAAACTAAGCAATTCCTTAAAAAGCACGGCCAAATCCATCCCTTGGATGAACAGAACACTCTGGTTTTAGAGCCTAGCACTGAATGCTGATGGGTTTTCTACAGGAAACTCGGGAAAATATAAGGATTTATTTTACAAATGGTTAAGAAGTTATAACCCACTAATGTGAATGAAAAGCTACTCCCAATCTACTGACAGACATGTCATTCTAAACGTTCCCAGCAAATGCATTTCTCCTGATTTTCTGAACTGTGGAAGTAAAAATCAGAAGGGAAAAAAAAAAAAAAAGAAAGCAAGCAGGGAAAAGAAAAAATCCTACCAGTAATGCTCTTGGAGTTCCCATTCAAGGGAGCAGACTCCTGGTTAAATCCAGAATAAAGTGATCTTGACTGCAGGTGGTGCAATCTTCTGTCACCACCAAGTGCCACTGCAATCAATCAGAATCACTATAGGAACGTGCGGCAGAGGAAAGCAGACAGTTTTAAAATTGAAATGTAAAAGGTGCATTTTTAATTTGAGCATTGGTATTTTTAATTATGCACTAGAAAGGCATATTTTAGGACAATTCCACATGGAAACACCATGTCCTTTAGAAAATTCTTAATGCCCAATATCTACCTGGCATAATGAAATGCCAAAGATGGCCTTAAATTTAATAAATCAGCTTGAATTTATTGCATCTTCATGTGGAAGGTTCATGTGGTGTTCATTAGGTTATAGAGTGCAGATATCAAACTCCTAGTTCTAAGAGGAATAAACAGTAAAAAAAATGGTCTTTAATTGCTGGGGTTTTGTCCTACCCCACAATCATGAACTAAAAATAAATGCTCAACAAACCAGACAATTAGAACTGCTGGTTTTTTCTGGAACAAAATTTTCTCCCAGGTTTTACCAGGTGACAGTTTCATTCTGTGATCTGATCTTTACATTGAGCCCAGTGTCTGGTCATTACACATGTAAGTTTTCGTTCCAGTTGACCACCATCCTTATCACTAAGTATTTGTATGTGTTGATAAAATATCAAAAAATACTTAACAAGTCACCAGGCACTAAGCTGCAGAAGTATCTTTCTCAGAGGTGAAATAGTACTTTTTTTTTTGTACTGTGAAACAACCACAACTTTCAATACAACAGGCCTAAGTTATGAAAGTCTAACTTGAGAATGGAAAGCCAGGATCTTTGCCTCCAAAGTGACTGTTCTTTTATATAGCAAAGATTCTCAACAGGTATTTTCTAGGAGCTGTATGGTAAGCTGTGCAGGCATGTGTACACAGTGATGCATTCACAGACCCCTAAATCACCAAGCATGCAACTCCTTTGCCATTATTAACGCTGGGTTTCCAGCAAATTATTCAAAACAGTTGCTGGACTAGGTTTGCAATTTTGAAGAACAGATAATGTCATCTTTCAGTGTAATACAAATTATAGAGCCCTGCTGAAGGGTCTGCCAAGGCTGGGAACCATCACCTCCAGAAGCAGCAGAGGGAAGCAGACCCAAGGTATGTGTGGCAGGTTTCCTTCCCCAGCCCAGCCCGGCAGCAGTAGAGGCTGCAGCTCAGCACTGAGGATGCTTCATTTATTCCGCTCAGGTACACAGGGCAGTTGTGGCTGGTCAGAGGGCTGGTTGTGGCCTGGGACAGGCAGGTCCTACCAGATGAAATTAGAGCTACAGTTAAGCCTGCAAAGAAAGTTTGGCTGTGATTCAAGTTGCACTGTTATTTACTGAGCAAAGAGATGCTGTACACAGGGTTATTTGGCCTATGCAGGGTGCACAGTCCAGCTGGAAGGAGAAAAATCCACCTCATGTCAGTTATAAGGTCTGTGCCACTCAGCTCAGGAAGAAAAAAAGGATGAAAGAATAAACCAATCGCATGTATGTGAGAAACAAAGTAGCTGTGCTGTACTTACTTACTCAACTTTTGCAAAGACTACAAAAAACCAGAGTAAAGTTTCCTTATGGTTTCACACAACACTAAACAAACTTTACAGTTTCCTGCCACTGTTCACTAAAGGCAGAATCACCATGAACTGCTGATGCTCAGAACTGTTCTCCCTTGAACATAAATATAAATGAAAGGCTAAACCGCATATTCCCCCAACACCTTTAGAAGCCAGAATACTGAACTAATTAATAAAAAAGAGATTTGGATCAAGAAGGTGTCTGTTGCGGTCAAAGTGCTCACACACACGTTTCTGTGCCCCTGCCAACAGTGCCAAGCAGCCCAATCACAAGTGGTGAGTCAGCATTAAGTGCTCACTGTGAAAGGGGGGAACTAGCAAAAGAAAGCTGCTTGAGTTGGAAGCTGATTGGAGGGGGATGAGGGAAAGGAAGTAAAACAGCAAACCATACCACAGAAATTTAGAGACAAACTGTTTTCTGCTTATCATCACATTTGTAGAAGAAAAAAATTAATATTTTGAACACTGAGTAGATTAAATGTCAGTTCTTATAATTACAGCCTGGTAAACAAATATATACAAATAGTACTGGTAACATTTTATGCAGCTCAAATAAATTTCAGCCATTTTGGAATGACACCCAGTAGAACAGGTATTGGGTCCTCTAGTTGGAAAATTTCATTGCAGCACTGAACTATGAACCATTTGGAACAAAAAAAAGAAACTAATGCTGCTTTACCTTCTACTATGAAAGAAACATTTTAAACACTTAACATGAAAACAGAATTTCTCTTTTTCAGAACCAGCACATAACATGAGAAAATGAGATGAACTCTGACATTAATGGCTAAAGAACACTAATGTAAGTGAAACACTTCCAAAGACATACATTTGTCTAATCATTACAAGGTTAAAGAACACTATGAGGTTTGGACAAGCTTTAGAAAACACAACAAAAAGCAAATCAACATTCTGCTATTAAAGAAATAGAAAGTATTTTTACTGATATGAAGGAGAAGGCTTGCACTGACATCTGGGAGAGCGAAATTCATCCTCTACATAGCAGGCTACTGTTAAAATCTATTAAACAGTCAGTGCACCAAGTAGCACACGCAGATACCATGGACAACTTGAATCCAACAGGACAACTATGGAAACAAGAGGCAGGGGCAAAGAATCTGCCAGCTTTCCACGCTGCCATTTCAGAGCATCCCTGTCTCAACAAGACCTTCACAGGACCTTAATGCCTATTAAAACCAGCAAAAGAGAAGAATAATAATCAATGTTTTGCTTTGAAAAAACACACCTTTGTATCAGTAAACAAATATGCAACATATTCAGCATCAAAAAAATAAAGATATTGGAAGGTTTTTTATCCAAACAAGTCAACTAAAGAAAAACAGACTTGTATTCCACTGTTCATATTCCATGGATATTACTTATAAAGTGGTCTTCTGTAAGGCATGCTAACTATAAGTCATGTAGATGCATGATGTTACCCACCTAGAAAGAAAAGTGCAAAAGCTACAGTATTTTTGTAGCTTTTTTTGTAATTTGTAATTTTTGTAGTTGTGCATCCTGAGAGTACTTCTTTTGATATACTATATATTTTTTTTACAATAAAACACCCAAGCTAAAAGAGCTTTAGTAGTTCTAAATTTAAATTTTTCTATGAAATCATTTGTTGTGAGGCTTTTTAGATTTCTCCTTTAGATGTATCCTTCAAGATCCCCATAACCACCACCGTTTTTAGACCACATGTTCAATGATGTGATAGAGTCGATGGATAAACATTGCAAAGTATAAAAGTGACCAGCAAGGAAGGGGGCTGATGAAGTGCCATATATGTATAAGGAATGACAGAAGATACAGAAGGAAGAGAAAACTGCTCTATGAAAGCTCCTCAAAGTTTACTACTGCTGTTGCTAAAAAAAAGAAAGCCATGTGGTTCAAAGCGTAATTAAAAACTCAGACTACTTATGCACCTATAAAACTCCCATTTCCAGTTTCAAAATGAAGAGTATTTGAAAAGCAAGCCATTAGTACTCTCCAGTTATTTTTCTGTGGTCTCAGAAGTAGCACAGACACTCTATACTTGCTTCTGTAAGATGTTCTTTCCAAGTTCAGAAATAGAGCATTTGAAAGCAACCTTTTATCTCTTCAGACAGCTTCCAGAACCTGGAAAATACATCCATGGAAAGGATATAACTGCAAAATTGCTGCTAGGAATGAACACATGTTCATTATTTAAAAGATACCAAAAAAAATTAAACAACCTCTCATTTATCCTGGATAATTCACCTTCTACAAGCAATCTAAGAAAATTAATCCCTTGGACAACCACACTCCTCTGGTGCCTAATACAGCAAAAATATTATAAGAAATCTGCTTTTAAAAACAACAGGAAGCCAGTTTCTTTAGACTGTATAGCATGGTAACAAGGGTGCAATACCTTCATCCATCAGGATGTACAAGATACACAAAGCTGCATTTAGCACACAGAACCTGTACTTGCTTTCCCAAGCGCCAAGCAAAGCCAAGTCAATTAAAGGCAGCAGAACAGGCTTCAAAGGCAAGAAATGACAAGGAAGCAAGAGGAACTAGGAAAGATCAGAGGAATTTCAGAGAGGCTGAAGCAACCTCTCCTCACTGCAAGCCATCTTTTGCAGAAGCTCCCCTCTTCCCAGATTTGCTCATATGTGGGGGTCTCACATAGCCTCCCCACTCCTCAGCTCCCAGACGTACCTGGAGAAAGGTTTCATCTCCCTGCTCTCCCACAGCACCACCCACCACTAAATGGGGTGCAATGTGACAGAGCTCAGCATACACCTTCTCCCCTTCCATCTCGCTGCCCAAGACAATATGCTTCAATCACTTCTGCCAAGCCAGTTTAGATACCTACACCAGCAGAAATGAAACAAACCAAAACCTGTTTTCTAGTGCTTTTAGTCCCTGAAGTAGCTCACCATGGTGTGAGACACAAAGGGCTGCAGGGGACAGAATGGGAAAACTGAAAAGCAAAAGAAAATGGAAATCAGACCCCACAGCCTCATTAGGTCTTCTGCCAGTAGATACTACATGAAGCTGATCACATTACAGAAGTGCTCCCTCAAAATGCCTCAGAGTATCTTAGTTCTAATTCTTCCCCAAGCAATTAAAAAAAAAATTAAAAAAAAGAAAAGCCAAATGCCTTCTGGTTTTTTGGACTTTTTTAAAGCCAAAATGAAACATAAACACATTCCCCAACAACTAGAGATTTTGCAGTCAAGTAATCTGCATTCAAAGAGGGGGAAGCCACAGGGTTCATCAGTGAACCAGGGGTTGAGCTTCGCCCTAAGAGAAGGCACCATCCTTATTTTAGGGTCTCCAAGGCAGAAAATACTCAGGGAGTCAAGGACCACCTTGCTATTTTATATGTTGAGTTAGTTGAAGCTTAGCCACCAGAAACCCCTTAGAAAAATAAAGACTTTCAAGAAGAAACTCAAGACCTTAGAAAACAAAAAAGTTCTTTCTGTTCCAATGCTGAAGTGAATTCCTCCCTTTTTTATAATAGCAGTCACACAGATTACAGCACATCTCACCAATTAATTCAACCAGCCTTATGAAGCAACTAAACTACCCAGGCAACAATGCAAGTTCACCTTCACATAAAGATCAGCTAGTCTTGAACAATTAATTCAATTAACTCAAGGCAAATTAGCCCCCACCCAATACAACATTCATTAAATTCCTTTCTCCAATTTCTCTCTTCCTTCCTTTCCTTGCCATTCCTCCCCTTTTACACACTGTAGCCCATACTCACCTTGCCTTCAAAGCAGAATAGTCAAGTACAGGTAATTCCCCATGTGCAGTTTTTCTCTGTCCCTCTTCACTGTGTGCCCTGACAGAGGAGAAGGCACTCCTTGTAAACATGACAGATAACACACAATACATTATGCAAAGCAAAGACCTAGGCAGATAGCCAACTTCATGAGAAATCTATCTGCCACCCCCACTGGGGAAAAAAATTCTTCAAAGATAAAAATTAAAAATTCAGTTAACATCATCTGAGGTTAGCAACAAGTCAAAAATAAAAAAACAAGTAAAGCAGATGCCTTTAAATAGCAACTTTCATATGATCCAAAACCTAATGTCAGTAAAAAACCTGTGAAATTTGATAATTTCTACCTGACCACATGTACTACATTTTGACTTACCAGCCACATTGTACAGTCAAAACAAAACTTGTCTTTTCTGATAAAAGGGCACAACCTGCTACATACTGCAGCATTAGACAGACAGCCCACCCCTTTCTAGAGTGAGTAAGGCCTTGACAATACTGCCATACATAATTTTTAGATTTTTTTGTTTTTGTTTTTTGTGGGATAAAGGTCTGCATCATAAGCAAAGAAAAATCATAGGATTATAGAATGCTTTGGGTTGGAAAGGACCTTGAAGATCAGGCCCAACCCCAAAGTCTGAACTTCAGCCCTGCTGGAGCAGGCTCTGCTGTGCAATTACAATCTCTGCTGTCTCAAGGCTCCTGTCATAGATGCCTCAAGGCTTGTCACAGCCTCATTTAGAGTAAGTCAAAGCCAGAGCCATCATTCAGGCATTCAGGTAATGAAGCATCCTGCCTTTACAAATCTGCTTAGAAATGGAATATTTCCAGATTTCTTCTGCAGTTCTCTCCTGCTCTATTTCAGTCAAACACAGAGCACAAGTGAAATAAGGCAGCTCGGACTTGTAACACATGGCTGGCTTGTTCACATGGCTGGTGCAACTGCTAGTACTCCTGGTAGCATTTACTGCCATTGAATAATGGGCATTTTGCTTTCCAAACATACGAGTACTGCCAAATCCAGAGGAATATAATCACAAATTCAAGATTAAGAACAAACAGTGAAACGGCAAAATCTATAAGCAACATAAGCAAAACCTTACAGGCCACATAATGCCGGAAAAGTATTTTAAACAAATATGTAAGCACTTTCATGAAAAAAGTGGACAGTTTATCTGAACAATTAAAACTCAATCATGCACAAACATTAATTAAAACCTTCACTCAAAATAGGGTACAATCAGTATGCAAAGTTTTACAAATAGCGATTTTAGATTTTCTTCATAAACAACATTAGTTTCAAAAATTATGTCTTTTCTCTCCTACTCCCCAAAAACAAATAGAAAGGACATATGCAGAAACAAATTCTGAAGAACAGAAGGGAGACTTTTTTGGTCTTTTTGATTGCTAATGTAAATCACTAAGTAGTTTTGATCAATCCACACATACACACCTTTTTGTTTTGATTATCTATAGATACAAAAAAAATCATAATACCTTACAATACCCCAAGTCTCTTTCCCTTAAAGTTTCAAAAATTTCAGAAAAATCCAAAAATAAACTCTATCAAGACCCAGATCATAAGAAGATTCATTCTCAGCATTTGATTCTAACATACAAATATTCCTTCTTAGTCTTCACCGCCTTCTTTCTATTTTTTGTACAAATTATTTTTTTTACCAGCAGTTCTCAAAATCTTGCAAGATATCCAACTATTCTGCAGAGCCTTATCTCCCCACACTCTCATAGCTAAAACTGATACCTGACAAGTCTCCTCACTAACTTTATTACAATTAAAAATGTTGGTTTTTAAAACTAATGAAAAGAAATTTCTCAGCTTGTAGCCAATAATCAACCTCTTTAAGGGAGTTTCTGTATGCTCTGAACTAGAGGAATGCTGGTAGAAACTTCTCCCACACCACACTAATTTAAGTCAGAGAGACTTTTGAGTCCTGGAGTACTTTACATCTCTAGCTCCAATGTACTTTCACAGGTTTAGATTTTAAGCAGTGTGGATTTCACTAGGATTTGAAATGCTTTGACTTTGACTTACTGAAATTTATACTTCTCCACTGTTATTTGTTTCATTTCCAGCCAATTGAACAATTATCAGAAACAGTCTCACTGATTATTTTAAAGGTCTTTAAACATACCTTCAATAAATGTGCAGCCTTTTCACTTCACAGATTTCTTCAAGGTATGTCACAAAACTAGTAATTTTATTCCTGATTATGAAAAGCAACTTTAAATACAGTTTGGTATTATCAGAAGTCAACTCCTGTTCAAGCATGTCCCTGTAGTATTTAAACACTGATACTTTATCAGCACCAAAAGTTTCCATAACGTGGATCCAAATAGGTTATATGCACACAGTCGTAAAAATGAGTAGTTCATGTACCTGGATGGTCTTCCCTGATTTAATAGAGCTATTTGTGCATGGCACAGTAGGACTGGAATCCAAAATTACCTTCCCTTTTTTCACATTTGATTTTTTGCATTATCTGTCTACAGCAGATAAAGATCCTTCCCAGATGATGGCTCATTTTCTAAAAGGCTCCTACATGACTTTAGTCAATTCTTTGCCCCATCAGTCAGATGCTAAGTTGTGATAGATCTGACATAACTGTTTGGAAATGCTCTCAAGAGCAGTAAAATACCCCTTCTGCACCACATTATGAGTGGAGCTGAGACCATGTATTTTTCTCTCATTATTTCAGGTCATGGTTTGTATTCCCTATGAACAGCTCGGTACACTTCCATAATGACCTAGAATGCTGCAAAATATGGAAACATATCCTCATTTTTTATTACTGCTATGGTGAGAAATTTTTTCAATTTAACTGAAATTTCCCACATGAATCTGTCAGGCTGAAAAGCAGGCTTCTCAAAAATAAACCAACCAACCAAATCACATCAGGAGAAAGCAAATCTTCTCCTCCCTCAAAAAACTAAACATAAACTGTAAAACACCTCAGGCTTGTACTGGTACCAATGAAATAGAGGCGAAAACCCACAAAAAACCCTCTTCTGTCTTCTCATACCATATAAAAATTTTAACAGAGTGACTTAAACATACACACACACAAGAACATTGGTGCAGGCTATAATTAAAAGAGAACTGCCCCAAGATTCTTGATTTGGCCATGTCACCAACAATTTTACATTACAGATTGAAGTCCTCCAAAATAAACCAAAAGCAAACAGAAAAGACATCTTCCTAGAAATAAAAGCATTATATTGAACCTGCACATTTTGATTTTTCTTAAATCTAAGCATCAATTCTCAAAGTTTGCATTCCATCTTCTTCAGTAATTAGAAAGAAAGCAATATTTGGAGTTCATTCTCTCTCTTTTTTTTTTTTTTTTTTTTTTTTGCTTTCTCAAAAGTTTCTGGAGACAATGTTGCTTCTGGTATAGAGAACTTACATATCTAGCAGAGTTCCATCATCATTCACTGGCCACTTGACAAGTTTACAGCAGTTCATAATGTAAGGAGTGGTTTTAATAAATCTCTAAACTGCTGAAGTCACTATGACATACAACATTACTAGCATCACAAACGTTAAAGCATATGTCTCTATTATGTGTGTCAGCTAACAAAACAAAGCAGACAAATAATAAAATGTATGGTAACGTTCCTATATTAATGTGACTATGCAAATGTGCCATTAAATGTAATGCAGTCCTCAAGGAAAAAGGCTGAAATGAATTATTGGTTATTTGAATTATCATCCAGTATAATAAAATCCTTTTTGGAATTAAATTACCTCCTTTGAACATGAAAAGGATAATCATAGGCTTTCTTACTGAATCTTTTGTAAATACTGAAAAGAACTTACAAGCTACAATATTGTCATTTCAAAGAGTACTCATAAAAATTGTCCCAAAAATCATATGCAAAACAGCATCAGTAAGTTAATCACACTTTCAATTGTCTCTCCATTAACATAGAGGTTTTTAAACTTCACAGGAAAATAAAGACTTGGCAAGGAAAATCACAGATAAAGAAAGGTGACATTCTGATAAAGACAAAGAAACATCCCAAAATCTTCTTTAAAAATTTTTAAAAAAACAAAACAAAACAAAAACAAAACCACAAACAACAGACAGGCTAATTTCAGAACTTTAAATCTAAAAACATCATCTGCTTGGCTGTATAAAAATAATTAAACCACAAAGTCAAGCAACCTGATTCCCTAAAAAAAACAAACAAAAAGAAAACCAAAACAAACAAACAAAAACACAAGAGAGCTTAGTAGTCAGAAGATACAGGCACAGCTTCTAGTCTGTTACATTTTAAGGCAGATCTAGGAGAGAACCTTTCACACCAGTCTGGCAGGACTAATGACAGTATCTGCAGAGAACAAATCTGAGCACAGCGCTACAAAGGCTGGAAAGGGAGAGAACAAATGCAAGGCTCCACATCAGTTTAGGCTTCTTTCACTTTTATCAGCAGCAAGAACACAAAAGTTCAAACATCTGTGTAGGTACCAAGACAGTCTACCTGACTAGAGATGGCCAGCTATGGAAAGATAAACACAAAAGGTAAGAATGTGAGTTTTATCCACCTCAATGAAAAAGGACTTGGTAAGAAGCTCCTTCTCAGTTAGAAAGCCAGCCTCAGGTTTAGCATAATCACAGCAAGAAAACATATTTGACTGTTCTGTAAAAAGAAGAGCTTGCAAGGTTAAGGAATTTTTTTTGTCATCGTTTTAAAGCCAGTTCTAAGGGCCTGGCTAACAAGGACATGACTATTCACATCCCATTTTAATGGAATAAATTTAAAGTCAAGGATAATGGATGGCAATGCTAAACTTGAGCAGAAAAGTAAAGATCCAGGGAAGACAAATTTACCTACCCCAAGCAACAAACTGGCATGGCTGTTAAGGGCAGGTCCAAACCTTCCTGGTATCCTCCTGTTTGATACATGGGTTTAACTCTCCATTAATTATACTTTTAAGGGCTACAATAAGGTCTCAATTTCTACTTTCTTACCCCATAGTGCAGGCCTTCTTGGAGATTTTCTCTCTAGTGACAAATTACTCATGAGCTCAGAACTTCTCCCACAAATGTAACTGTGTGACAGAGATGTCCACCCCACCCTCAGCAGTATTGCCACAGCTTAGAACCTGACAGCCACTCATGCAGACAGTCATGTCATTTTCTCCCTAGTGTTATCTGACAAAGCTACAAAAAAGGGCACAGGAGCTTTGTATCCCAGCTCTGGAGGGTCACTGCCCCACTCAGTCACATTCAGGTGATATCCAGACAAGCATCTTTCCATATCAAAGTTGTACTTCCTGCTGTGAAGCTCCGAAATAGAACTGACCTCAACAGACATCACAAAAACAGTACTTCCCAATAAAAAAAATATTTCCAACTAAAAATATATTCTGTGAATACAGGCTTAAATTCTCAATAACTTCTATCCACTATTCTGACCTATTGTTTCACATAACACCTGTCCAGTATTGACTAGAAACTTGACACTGTGCCCTTTTCTCAGATTTACCTTGATCTGAAAACAGTTCCACGTTCAGAACAGCAGCACCATCCTTCCTCCACTGCCTATACCTATGCTCAAGAATCACCACTCCTACTGTTTCTCCAAGTAGCTGCTAAAAGCAACTGGGAGAGAATACCAGGCAAGACAGACTTCTGAACCAACCTCAAGTGTCAGCTCTGCACCTCACCTATGGCACTAATCCTCCATCCCAAATTACAGATGCTACCATACCATCCATGCTTATGCTGCCCACAGTACAGAAATATTCACCTGCCTTGTACAGCTCCACATCAGGGCACTGATCCATTGAACAGGACTCGTCAATCATTCTCTACACTTGGAAATTCATCACAATAAAAGGTGGTTGTTTGTTTGTGGTTTTTTCCTCCAGAGAATGACACCATAAGATTTATACCAAAACATTTACTCCAGACCATTACCAGATTGGTGAATTTCCAAAATGGAATGAGGGAGAGGCTATGTCAGTGTGATCACTATTTTTGCATGGTATTTTTTGTTTCAGTGTCTGATGGGTATCTCCAAACTTTCAACAGAAACTCCATCATGAAGCATCTGTATGTTTATGCATAGTACACAGTGTGACAGACCTACAAAGTCAAGGAAAGGACAAGATTACCAGAGATCACATTTGTCATAAAACCAGTTTGGCACTCTCTCTCATTTCTGCACATAATCCTTTTCCAGATTATGCCCATATTTTCCACTTACCAGCAAGTATGGACAATTGTTGAAGCCGTTGTAGAAGCAGAGTCTCTAAAAGACCCTAAACACAAAGGTATCACATAAAAAACCCACATAGATAATCAAAATATAAAAAATTATATATGCTATGTAAAATTTTATATCCAGTAGCCACCTTCTAGGACTTTAAGCCTCATCTTAAGTTTATTCCAGATAAAAAGTTTTATATGTTAATTCATCAAGACAAGATTTAAATTCTTACCAGACCCATTAAAATCAAATCATGACTTTAGGAAGCATCCCTTCCAGTAGTCATGTATAACAGAGCTTAAGTGTGCCACTGCCTGCAAGATCAAGGCTGCAGACTAAAACTGTAGTAAAGGACATGCAACTTAAAGTGAGGAGATCTGAATGCACAACAAAATAAAATTTAAAAGAAGTTCAGCACCAACCATGTTCAAAACAACTTTCTGTAGGTAATCTGCCTGTAAGATCACCCTCTCAGTTCAATATTTTCTTCAGAAAGGCCTTCCTTCCAGCAGCAAACCACCAGTATTTTTTGGCAAACTAGTTTTCCAACCCAAATGCACAAAGGGACTAAAACTGGGGTTTACACGGGAACCTGTCTTCCTCATGAAGCTCTCATAAAGCTGGAATAGATACCTGGCTGTAACCTAGGTAACAGCAAGTAAAGTCAAGTCCTGTGTAAACTATTATGTCTTTTAACAACCAGAAAATTAGAAATAAAAAGTGTAGCTCAGTACAGAAATCATGTACTGCAATCTACAAGATAAACACAGTCTGTAAGTATTTCACATCCTTAAACGAAGCAGAGGCCGATACAAGCTTTAAAACTTGCAATTTCATTTCAAAAGGAACCTTCAGGTTCTTCTGAAGAATTTCTATGATCTGTCTACTTAAATGCAAATCTTAGCTCTGTCTTCAAGTATGCAGAAAGCTACAGATTTTGCACACACCAAGACCCAAGCTTACAATATATGTATCTAAAACCTGCCATGCACCTGACATAATAAAATTTTTGAATGACACATCCCTTTCTCTGCCTTTGATTCTAGATCAAGTGTGATGTGAAGACCTGGGAATTTTTCTAAAACATCGTTTCCAAAAAAAATGGAGAAGGTCACACAATTCAGTTACCTGGAAATAAATACCATACTACATGACCTATTCCTTATCTATGTGAGCATATTTTCCCTCTCCTCAAAGTTTCTGCTGTAGTTCCTGCTGCTGCAGCTCTAGCCGTATCCGCCAGTAACACCACCCAAGGCAAGCCGAGGGGGCTGCTTGTATTGTCACTGTCACATGGTGTAAAATTGCTGTGAGCAGGATGAGACAATGATGTGCTTGAATGACAGCATCTGTTCTGTGCTGGAATGCCACAAGCAGAGCTGTAATCACAGCCAGGTGCAATGGTGGGAATTTTGGTGGATAAAGGCAGTGCCTGCACCTGTGGCACGCTGTAACTTCTAGCCATGCAATATTTGTTCTTTACAGACCATCTGTCATTTTGACAAGCTCCCTACCTGACTGTCACTGGAGCAGCCACCTTTTTTATTTCCTTACCAAGGCCTTTCTCCCTTTTGTACACCATCCAATTTCTGCCTCATACGTGCCTCATAAACAGAAAAGGATATGGTAACTATGGTGTAGGAACCAGTGAATCATAAGAATTTGAAACACTCCTAGTTACAGTGATCAAAGCTAAATCCTTTAGGAAGATTATCCACACCAGAACCCTGAAAAAGAAATGTGAGTCAAGTACTTTCATACTGCATCTTTGAGATAAAGCACAGTCCCCGGTGTAACTGCGAAGGGCTACCTCCAGTTACGCTTAACTACGGTGGGAACATTGTAACAGGGGCTGCTGTGCCTCTTGATCTATCTATGCAGTTCCAGGCCTGGCAACCGGCTGCGAACGCAACAGCCCAAAGGCTGAGACCACAACTCTGAGGCCATTCAAGAGAAGGTTTATTCGGAAAACAAAGAAATAGAGAAAAATAATACAAATCAACCACACATTTAAACAACGAGGTGTAGGAGCCTTACAAGCAAGGGATAAGAGACTCCAAATCCACTCGCGCCCCTGCACCCATCGCCGTGTGAAGCGGCGGAGGGGCAGCGCTCACAAACGATGCGAGTGGCGACGATTTCACCACTTCTCCAAAAATACGGCTCCCGGGGGAGCCGGTGCGCCCGCGGTACCGCGGAGCGGAGGCGCAGGGCGAGACCCTTCCCGGCGGCGCGGCCCGGCCAGGCGCTGCTCGCTCCTCGGAACTTCGCCCCCGCTCCCGCAGATGACCGACACCCGCACCGCGGCCACCACCCCCGAGCACCAACACACCCCTCAGCCACCGCCACCGCGCCCGGCTCCGGCTGCTGTCGCCGCTTTTGCATTTCCAGAAGCACTCTGGCCGCCCATTCTGGCCGGGGTCTCAAGGAGGGCACCGCTCTCGCCCAACTGCGGCCGCAGTTCATTGTCCCTTCACACGGGAGAGGGGCATGACCCATCCCGCGCAGGGACATCGGCACGGCCCGGGCAGATACCACGGACAGCGAGCCCCCACCGCCCCACCCCGACACACCGAGCCCCGCTGCCAGAGAAGTTGGGAGCGGCGCGGGCGCTCCCCACGCCGGGCAGCCCCCTCCAGCCCCCATCCCTCCCTGCCCCCGCAGGGCACGGGCAGCGCCCGCAGCCGCGGGACGCCCGCGGTTCGCGGAGCAGCGGCGGTAGCGGCAAACACCTACCTGGAGAGCTTCCCAATCTTCACAAAGCTAAACACATCCATCCATGCGGCCGGCTAGCTCTGCCCGTCACACTCACTCACTCCAGCAGCAGCAGCGGCGGCGGCGGCGGCAGCAGCTCCATGTCGGGAGAAGGTTGCGTCCAGCGGCAGCAACAGCCCTTGCAAAAAAGCAGGAGCCGGCGGAGACAGCGGCTGCTACCCCCCTCCGGCGGGGAGCTGGGCGTGCAGCATCTCGCAGGACCGGCGCTCATCTGCGCGCAGCCCTGCCCCCGCTCCCCCCGCCCCGCTCCCCGCCTGCCGTGCGCTCTCCCGGGGTGAGTCCGGAGCCGAGCGGGCGCGGGGCTGCCCGGCGGGAGCGCTGCCCGCAGCCTGTGCTCCGCCAGCCGGAGGGGGAGGCGGCAGCGCTCCGCCGCCCCTCCGCAGTGCCCGGAGGAGGGAGGCGGCGGGGTGCTGAGGAGGGCGCAGGGTGTATCGGGGTGTCTGTCCCTCCGGCCGGCCGTGTGTCCGCTGCGCTGGACGAGCGCAGGGCCCGCTCCAGCCCGGGCGAGCGCCGATCGCCGCTCCAGCCCGAGGCGGCGCTGCGGCCGCCGGGCCGAGCCCGGGGCTCCCCACAGGGCCGCCCGGAGCCGCGGTGCCGGGGAAGGAGGGCGAGGAGTCGGGGTGTGAGGGGCACGGCTGCGGATCCCCGGGGCAGGGAGCGCAACGCTGAGCGAGAGGGGAAGGGGAGCCCTGGTAAGTAGGAGGCGACACCTCCCCAGCCCGGGAGCGGCACCCTGGGCCTTGCAAAAACAAAAACTTCGGAAAGCAGAAAGCCGTCTTTGCTTCGACGATCACACTGCTCCATGCAGTCCCCGAGGGTGAGGAAGGGCCTTTTGGCTTTCAGCCCTCGCACTGAGTGCTCAGCAGTGGGGACCGAGGACAGGCTCCGGGCTGAAATCCACCGCTGGCTGCCGGCTCTATCCTGTGATCCCTCTCTGCATGCCAGGAAAGAGACCTGAACGGACGGCGTCCTCGTTGTGGCAGGAACATGACAAGGCTGGTTTATGGCAACATAATTAAAGTCAAGAATTCTTCATACCACATCTTGTGGAAAAATGATAAATCTAGGGCTCCTGACACAAGAACAAGAACAGATGCATTGCCTTATACTTATGTCCTGCATCAGGCATTAAATGAGGCACTGGAGTTCAGGTCTCCATAAGTTTCCTCTGAGTGAGCAGAACAGGAAGGCAGGTGAAATTCAAATTCATCTCCACACAAACTCTGCACTGTAATACAATAATTCTCAGTATGGGAGTGGATTCTCTCCCCTTAAGTGTTTTCATTTGTGTGTTTGTTCTCTGAATGGATTGGTATGTGCTTTACTTTGTGCCTTCACAGAGTTTCAGTCTCTTCTGCAGGCTTGCACCTGCACCCTCCCACCAACCAAGAACTTACTTAGGAAACAGTAGAGCTCAGCACATACACTCCTGCAGCCAAATGAAAACGATGCACTTTTTTAATACTAAAACTTGTACTGATAAGAGAACAAAAAGAACAGGCCGTACTAACACAGTGTGAATCGGGTTTCAAACTATTCTTTAAAACAATAGCAACAAAGAATGATTGATCATCTATTTATATTGGGAGAACATTGAACTGCCAGCTAAAAAGCACTTGCTGGCCTAGTATAGATGTAAACGGCTTGGGCATATTCTGAAGCACCATAAGACATATTTTATGCTAGTGCATCATAATATTTATGTGGTACTTACGTGTACTTTATTTATTGTTATACCAGATTTTTTTAAAACTGCAGAACCTGTGCCTGTCATTCATGCTGCTCTATTGATTGGTAAAAGCTACAAAGATAACACAGTTTCAGCTGGTTAGAAACTGATTTATTTATAAATCTGTCATTATTTATTTATAGACTGAGGAGATAGGCCAAGATCCTACAAAGCTAACTGAAGCTGATGAAATGATACACCATATATAAGATTAAGCACATATGTTCCATATCAAACAAGGTTCTTATCTTGAGCACTTCATGCTCCAAGGCTTCTCACATAAAGGTGCCTTAGAGCATAGTGGTGAGTGCCAGAAAAATGAAGAAATTCTAAGGGGTCACTGGAATTTTGTGATTTCAGGGTCTTTCAGTGGAAAGGCAAATGTGATCCTAGGATATCCTGGCTGAAGTATTTCCAGTAGAGATATGTAGAAAAGCAGAAAGCATAAGATCAGATCAGAAATGCCATACTCAGCTTATTCAAAAAGGACATTTATGAAAATTGAGAGCAGGTGCAGGAATGTTAAAGGTAATGAACAGTCTTATGACAAGAAAGAGTTTGCCTAGCAAAACAATGACTAATAGATAAAAAAGATTGTTGTTTTATAAACATCAGTATTGTAAACACAGGGTGTGTACCCAAAATGGTAGGCCTTTATGAAAGTCATTAAAATTTGAAATGAAGCTGAAATTATCTCTTCTTTCTTTGGCTTTCCAAATAGATACATGCCATATTGCTGTGTTTGTAGTTACTTTTATATTTTTGTTTTCCTAGGCAGAAGCTATTGCAGCATTGCAAATCTTCCAGAATGCCTGTGGAGATACTCCTGGACCAGCCAATGTGCTGGAGATCCATTAATAGCAGTATCACAGGAGCCTTACTCCCAGATGTGAGACATGAAAAGAGAACCTGAGCAAGTGTCCTTCCTACTGTGCTAAGTGCTGATAACCTTTTGGAGCTGTGCAATGTGAGAATCAAACATGGGGAAGGAGGCTGGGGTGTGACAGTGAACTTTGGTTCATGGTTCTTTGGCTTCTGCTGTCATAGCAACTGGATACAAAACTGTCAGTCTCATAGTAAAAGATTAAAATTTGCCTACCCAAAGAAGCGAAGTGGTGGGCGTTGTTCTCTTTCAAGAGTGAGTGTTGATATGTGTAGTTTGGACTGGCTTTGAAGCCATCAACTGTACATTGAAATAATATTTTGGTATTTTATCTTCATTTGCAGAAATATCAATTAGACAGTGTCATGACTGCACTCTTGCATATACATTTATACCTTTCAGTTACTACAGTGGGATTCTTCTCAATAACTACCAAAATTTCAGGATCCAGCCTCAGCTAGTCATACCCTACCTCTGTGGTGCACAGGTACTTAGCACGCCAAACCATCTCTTTCTAGGAAAAGTGACATAAATTGCCTTTTGCAGGTGCTTTATTTTCTTTGTTAACTCCAGTGAGAGGAACCACAAATGCCTACCTTTGACTAGAGGACTGTCTAACAGATGACTGAAGTCGGGTGAAGTAAAACCCATTTGAATGTGACAAAGGTACATGTAAACACTGAATGAGAACAGGCAGCCAGAGACAGCAAACCAACATGTACTCAGTATCTCAGTAACAAACAGTAATTGAACATGAACATTTCTAATCTGAAAGTAAGAATCTGACATCAGTTCCTGGCTGAATTCTTACCTGGCTTTTTACTTTTTTTTTTTAGAATAGCATAGTAAATATAGCTTTTTGAGGATGCTTTGTTGCCATGTACTATTATCTTTTTATTATGCCTGGCCAGAGTAATCAAATTAGGACACTTAATACTAATGCTTTGTGTAATCATAGATATCCTTGTGTAGACTGTGGGCCAGTAAAAGCCTTAAATTCATATAGTATGGCAGTTTCATAGGCATTTTTAGAGAAGGAAATCTGTGTCATTTTATGATGCTCCCTGTTCTGAAGGAAATGGCAGACATAAGTAATGCAGACAGGAATGCTGTACCATCTAAAATTTAAAACCAAGTAATCTGTAAAACCGGACACTGTAAAGATTTAATTTTTTTGAAAACCCTGTTGTTTTGGTCCCAGAGCATTTGCTATGAAGATGCATTGTATATATATTTACAAGTGACATGAAGAAACACTTATTTTTTTGTTCCTGAGTTCTAAGGTTTTTTATTTTTTCTTTTGAGGCACTAAATAATCCCCAGAAGAAGATGCTTTGGGATTTCCCGGATACCAAGCAGCACAAACATTTAGCCCTGAAGCTGGACCGATAGCATCTCTTGTCATTTATAAGATGCATAAAATTTGATCCCAGATAATTTAAATGAAGACAGGTAGAATGCCAAACCAAACACATAATATATTTAAATACTGTTGTAGCTCTCACAAGTTTTTATCTCAGTGAATTAAAAACTCCTCACTATAATTTTTTAAGACTAGTCAAGTAGGGTTTTTAATGATTTGGAATCTTATAAAAGATACTTTAAAGTGCTGTGTCTCATCTTCAAAATGGTTTAAAATTCATCAAGCTGGAATGGTTTTTTTTAGATAAGAGCTGAAGGTTCTATGATTTTTTTGCAATGCTTGATATTACTCATATCCAAATGGCAACAATGTGTAAAGAAATGTGATAATAAAATCCATTGAGTAAGGCGGTGTTAATACATAGCTGGTGATGCAAAGTTTTAAGGGAAGATATTTTGTCATTCTGATCTCCAACTTACTGATTGTTATCTCTAAAGATAGTTGGTTATGATTCTGTCATGTACTAAGTCCTGTAATATACTTGTATTTTAAACTGTTACCTTATTTTTTTCAGCCTTGAGCCTTTGAAACAGGCATTTTTTTAGAATACATTTCTATATCCTGGTGCTTACCAACACTATACAAATATATATGAAAATATTGTAATCATTACAGATTTTCTCCATGTCTGTATTTACAGCATTGTTAAGAAGTCCCTCTGCTTATGTTGAATATGTGCACCAGATTCTACCTGTCATTTTTGGCACCTGTGTCAAATAGAGCTTTTTCAGTCCTGTTTTATAATTGACCCATACAGAGTGCTAAACCCTGTATGTTTTCAATTTTGCTGAGTAATTTAGTGTGGTGGACATGTTATGTCAAAGTGCAAAATTAGATCATAGACAGAAAATGTAAATAGCAGACAAGATTTTCTTTCTTGCCAATTAAGAAAAAAATCTAGAAGCCTAAAGGATACTGAATTGCATAGAACAATATAAGCAAGAATAGTGCAACTGATGCAACAGTTCTGCTGAAGCCACACATATGTAGTCAAACCCGTATAAGCAAATCTGTTATTAAGACAGTTAACAAAAACTACTGGTTGCTATTCTGAACTGAAAACTTTTGCAGTATATCGAGCCTGTAGCATTGGAAAAACACCATTAAATAGAATATTTGTCTATGCTGCAACACACAGGTGAGCTCAAGATAAGGAAGAGGATCTCTAGACAACATTTTCTACTTCAATGAATAAGACAATGCTAATGCATTAGCTATTTAAAAATAAAATTATCTTTATTAAAAAGGATTCACTTTTCTGGAATGGGTATGTATGAAATATTCAAATCAGAATATGGAAAGGACTTATCTACAGTTGCTCTGTTACTGACAAATGGACCCAATTCAAGAAAATGTTTAATATGCTTAGAATCAGCCCTATTCATGGCTTCACTTAATCTAAAATATTACTTGAAACGATCAGAAAGTTAAGCACGTGTTTAAGCGTTGGTTGAATAAATATGACTTCACAAATCATAAGAAAATGTATAGAGATGAATCAGAAAAAAAAATTGAAATGCTAATGTGCAAGTACTTATGCTTAAAATTTATTTACAATAAAAGGAAAATTGAGGAAAAGTAAAAGCTCGTCCATCCTCTTTCTCAAAGGCAATCCTGATTCTGCCATCAGGGATTTTCTCATACTTTAACCAAAACCAACTGCAGAATGAAAATTTGGTGGCAACTTCAGAGAAAATGATCAAAGTATGAATTTCTAAATTAATAAAATGTTAAAAAGCAGGACTACCACTGAAGTCTTTCTAGTACTATCTGTGATTAAAATGATCAAATATGTGTTGAATTTTAAAAATCAGAGGCATATTCAATTTTTTTTAAGATATTGTCGAAACCAAGGACAAGATTGTTATGGTGGAATTGTGTTGGGGTAGGAAGCCTTTGTTTTTGTTTGTAGTCTGAAGTTTAAGATATTTATTTATAATTATTCCCAGTAGCAGATTCTTGTATTAGTTATGGATTAAAAATTTGCCAGCTTGTCTGTATTTGTTTTTCTTACATGTTAGAATGCAATATTATGGTGAAACTCAAAAAAAAAAAATCTGTAAACTTTTGTTCTGTGTTCATTTTCCTGGGAAGGTATATGCAAACATCGCAGCAAAGAGGGGAAAAAAGCAAGGTCACAGGTGCAAAATAGCTTCCAGTCAGAGGAGAGAAGAAAAAAAAAGGAAAAAAAAAAAAGAGATTTTCCCAATGAACAGAAACTTCACAGACACAGCATTTGTATCTGGGTGCCAAAACCCAGTTTCCTCAGTCCATATTTAGGTACTTGCACATAGGTGGCCTACTTGTCAGTAATACTAAACATTCACAAATGAAAAAGAGATTGCTAGGTACTTTTAAAAACCAAGCAGCTTATACAAAGTTGCCTGAGTATCTGAAGAGACAAAGCATGTCGCCTTAAAATTTCCAGCCTGTAGTTTGAAAGATCATACACCCCATATTTTATCCACTACAATGTGTTATTTTGATCTTAATTGCAGGTTTAATACATCTAGGCCTGTGAATTATGTGTGAGGTCTCAGGCAGAGGAATTACTCTTAGGTAAAGTAAATTACAGCACACTGCAGCTGCTCTTCCTGACCATGGCATCAACAGCAGCCAGTCTGTACATCAGGGGTTCTTCTCAGTGTAAATCTGTGTTTGCAAGGTGCGTACAGGCAACTGTTTCATGTGGCTTGCATTAAGAATGTTGTTTTTTCCAGGCAGAAGAGAAGACTGCAAATCTGTCTGTAGTTGAAAGTACAGTAAGATAATTACCTGCTCAGCATACTGAGTAACATGATAAGGAGTCTTGCGTGCTCAAGACACTTCTGTTTATTCAAGTGACCACTGGTGAGTGTCACTAAGGATTTTGATTTTTGTCAGTCTCTCTAGCACCTCTAGAACAGAAAATGAATCCCTAATATGTCTTAACAATAAATACTGGGGAGTAACTATCTTGGGAATATGTTATGTGGAAAGACCAGCAGGGACTGCAAAGCTGAAAGGCACAAAAAATGCCATAAAGTTCACATGAGTTTCTTTTTAAAAAAGTGTGCAATTTTTAGAAATGTACTGCAGTTGATTAAAATTATTCTGTAAATACAGTGCATTTAGAAAACTATTTACTTACTACAATGTACAAGCCTAATGCTTTCAGTTAGGAGGAAACAGAAAACCAGCCTTCCAATCCCCATCAGCAAGTCACAAGGCCTGTCACATGCCTGAGTAACCTGTGTGCAAAGGCTCTTGTGCCATGTTTTCTGCTAACAGAAATCTCTTTGCCCAGATCACTAAGAAACATTGACAAGAGAGCTTCACACCTGTTCTCACTTCTTTGGCTACCAGTTCTAGGCTGGGTGAAATTTATAACCTGTTTTGTCTCCATACTCATTATCTCAGACCTGTTTTACCCTTCCTCCTTTGCAGCATGCAGAACCCTGAGGCTGAAAGCAGAGATGGACGGCACAGCATTCCCCAGGGCAGGCTGTTCAGCCCAGATCATGCACCTTGATCATACAAATGGACGTGCACACCTTCTGGAGTCAAAAAGGAGTCAAAGAGCCAATGCACAGCATAAGAACCATCAGTCTGTGCAGATCAGCTTACAGGGTAGAGACATTTTAGAGCACAATGCAAGATCACTTTCTTTGTGCTCCCTAGTAGAAACAGTCTTTAGAATTCACTGACATTTAATCATGTGCCTCATATCACTTCTTTTCAGAGCAGCTATTTTGGTGCTATGTGGGGGTTGTCACAAAAATGGTTGCCTAATTCTGGTCTAAATTTTGTAATATGCACCCAGATCTTCTACAGATATGTATTTTAAATTCAAATGCAATAATAATAAAGGAATTTAAAGTGATTCCATTTAATGAAAGAGCAGTAACGTACTTAGCAGATATTCCTAGCTCTTGCAAAAAAGAAACAGCACAATTTCCACAAAGCCCATGGGAAAATTGTTCCCACTGCCCAACCTACTGGTTTAGTTTCTGTAGCTGCAGGTGAATGGAATTTTAGTCAAATTCAAAAAATCAGGACTTGTTCCATGTAAACATCAGGCATTGGTATTTTCACATCACAGCAGGCCTCATAAAATGCCTGGGGTTCAGAACTATGTTGGAGCTTAGCAGCCAGAATAATATCAGTGAAACTGTCAGGAAGCTTGCTGGCTTCATGCAGCAAGGAGCACAGAGCTATATGAGATTTTTCCTTTTACTTGCAGTGGAGCAGTAAGAAAGAGGTGAGGAAAGGGGCTGCTCGCTTTATGTTCCATGAAATACTTTTGTGACTGTAGATTTAAATCAGTCCAGTGAGTACCTTATGAGTGGTTTTAAGATGATATAAATGTCCTATTAAAGGCTTCTTGTATTCCTCTGCTGAGATTAGTACAATTATTTGTTTACAATATGCCAAAGCACTTTTTCCCCCTGGATGATTCTTTCAAAGTTAGGTTATTGCATATCTGCATTACATTACTCAGAAATAAAAGTTTCGTCTGAATGAAAACTGAAACCTAAAATCTTAGCTTTTTAAAAAGGAGACAAAGAAGACATAAAGAGAAATTGAATTCTCTGCAGAGTTTTTACAAATCCGGTGTGTTTTGAAGGGTAGTCCGTGATTGCATCTAACTTTACAGATTTCTGATTGGATAGAAATTTTGCTTTAGACTGCTGATAGAAGGTCTGCTCTAGTCCTCTAGAAACTCCTCCCTTTACCTCCAAGGCCTGCTGGCCTGCTCTGTCATCTTTGTTTTCATCTTCTAAACCAAACCATGCATGATGTCCAGACCCCCTTCTATAACTTACCTTCTCTGTGCATCCTGCAGTCTCCTGAACCTTCTCTCTTTGAGCACACTCAGTGCCCCTTGGGGAAGGAAGAACCTCCCCTTCCTCCAAGAGGTCCCTCTTAAAAAAAGCTCAGCATACACTGAGGGGAAATAAATCAGATGCCCATAAAATTCCAAGCCAAGCCAGCCCCAGTCTTTGAGAACCCAGTATTTTCAAACTGCCTCAAGAAACTTATCTAGGAGAAGATGCACAACATCTGGTGTAACAATTCCTCAAGACTCTTTTGGCGTAGCACAGTTTGAAAACATGTCAGGATATTGAAAGTTTTGAAACACATAAAATTAAAAATACATATTTAGATGTATCAGACCATCCACTTGAATAATTATTCTGGTTATCCATCAGGCCAATTCCATAATGCTGGCTGTCCTCCAGGGCCCGCTTCTCCTATGTCTCTGACAGATGAATGGCCAAATTGTCAAAAAGCTATTGAAGCAGGAAGATTAATAGAACCACACTGTAGGGGTCATGACTACACCCATCAACTTCCTGCTTAAGACATTTGCATTTGAGAGGAACAAACTCTGCTTACCTGAAAGTCACCTTACAACTTCTGAGTAGTTCTCCCTGTGAAGTCAGTGGAGACTGACTGCAAGCATTTTCTGAGGGCAATTCTGTCCATCTAAGGTCTGACTGGTTGTTCAGCTTGTGTTTTTGGTTTTTTAGGGAGAGGAGTGGGAGAATTTAGAGGTGGGGTTTCATCTCTGCACCACTGCTTGTGCTCCTGAATTGGATATCTCAGGTAGTGTCTGTGGCAAGGTAAGCTTACACCATCCACCAGAGTAAAGAGAAAGGAACAGAGATCTGTGGTTCTGTCAGCTGTGTTAGAAGAAATAGTTATACTAAATCACAAAATATGCTGGGTTGGAAGGGACCCACAAACATCATCAAGTCCAACTCCTGGCCCTGTGCAGGACCATCTTCAAGAGTCACGTGTCCAACAGTATTGGCCAAATGCTTCTTGAACTCTGTCAGGGTTGATGGTGTGACCACTTCCCTGGGGAGGCCTTTCCAGTGCCCAAGCAGCCTCTGGGTGAAGAACCTTTCCCTGATGTCCTACCTAAACCTCCCCTGATAAAACTTCAGGCCGTTCAACTGTCAACTGGTCACCAGAGAGAAGAGATCTTCCCCTTCTCCTCCCCTCATGAGGAGATTGTGACTGCAGTGAGCTCTCCCCTCAGTCTCCTCCAAGCTGAACAGACCAAATGACCTCAGCTGCTCCTCACACAGCTTCCCCTCAAGGCCCCTCACCATCTTTGTTGCCCTCCTTTGGACACTCTAATAGCTTTTTATCTTTTTTATATTGTGGCACACAATCCCATCCTTGTGCTTAAAAGAGGATGTGTATGAACTCTGAAGCACAAAACTAAATATCCACCACAAACTGTGTATTGTATTTCAGCATAATTTGGTATAATCTTGATTCTCTTGTAATTAAGAGTCATGTCACCAGGGTTTAAATGACTGCCCATTAAAGGATTTTTTAATATCAAAAATAACACTTTGAATTTAATCTAGGGACAAGCTTTTTGCATGAGTGCACAGTGCAAAGTTGAAGTCACACTCATCCCAAGACCATCAAAATAAGTGGGCAGCCATACTTCTCAGTGGAAGCTTCTTGGTCTTAGCTTTGAGGGATTCATATTGGTCCAAGACAAGGAAGAGAGAGCAATGCCAGAGGTAACTGTAATATTACATTTATACCATGTTGATTCCATACATCCAGGTTCATCCCACTCTGCTCTTCCCACAAGAGACTGCAAAATCCTGCTGTCCTCTGCTACTGATTAATCCTCTGCAATTTTTGGTTTACTGCTTCATAATGAAATTCATAATGTAGAGGAACAGATACAAATTCTGTTATTAGAAGCCTGACAGTATCTTTATCTTTCGCAATAAATGTGGTACAGAAATTCTCACTTAAATCATAATTTTGTCCCACTTTGAGTGGGAAAACTCAAAGCCCTTAGTACTGCTTAGATGAGAAATCACCAAGTTAAGGGTTGTGGTGCTCGCTGGTGCCAAGAGAGCTTAAAACAGTATGACCTTGTAGATGAAAAGGAGTAATGGCCAAGCTGAGCACCACAGAGTCCTGCACAAAAGAATCATTGGGACAGAGGAACAATTGATCATATTTTTGGTTTGGATCCACTCCCACAGAGTGGAAAAAGGAATGACTGGTAATTGCTAACAAGGAATGAAGGCAGAAATATGCTCTGAAGGTCACCCACAATATAGGTAAATATAATCATTAAAGGCAATATAGTGCAAAGGCACAAACCCATGATTTGTCTGTTTATGCAGCATTATAGAAAAATTTAGATAACAATGTGAACAAATAACTATATCATTTATAGAGAATTAAAAAGTATTATACTATAATGCTCTATAGCGTGGTTGCCTAGTTACAAGGCACAGTCCTTAGAATGAAAGGGAAAATGATATTCATACAAGTGTAAAGCCCTCCAAAATACAAAAATATTTTGTCTCTCCATCAGAGCAATGCAGGCATATAGCCATTGTATCTTACAAGTTGCCAGAACTAGACGCAAACATTTTACAGAATTTTACACCCTATTTGAAGTACAATATCTGTTTCTAGTTCTAAGTTATTCATATGAAATCATAAGTGATCACTCTGCAGGGTTTGGAATCTGTCAGTCAGAAATTTTAGGTCACTGAGGTGGACAGAAACTCAGCAGATTGAGGAAGCAATATGAAACAGATTTTGAAAAATCTGTTTTGTTAATCATGATGGCTTTGAGGTGCTAAAGGTGTTGGTATAAGTCTTAAATGGAAAGGGTGACAGTAGGCCATAAGTTTTTTCAAAGGAAAAAAAATATGCTATTATTCTATGATTGATTTTGTGACTTCACTCATTTAGCCTGCAGCTTTTGTGAGTTTGTATGCATTAATTGTGTATCTGGTGTTTAAAGGGTTCACCTAAAAGGGCACATTCAGACATTCTTAGCATCTACCTGAAAACCTTCCAATTTACAATTAACTTCAAAACACACTGGACTAAGAACACCAGACTAACACACTGCAATAAGAACAGCAAAAGCTTTCAGGAAAATGAGATTTCACTGCTTTTATCACCCTGATTACTTTGAATTGTTCTCCAACTTGCAGGAATAAATATAAGACTTTTGAGGTGAAGGATCCAAGTCAGTTTGCCTCCTGAAATACCCAGGCTGAATTTCAAACATTATGGGTAATCTTCTGGAGCTTATTTGTTCCAGAAGCAGTGGACTGGTAGCTGCATGCCAATTTAAGGCTAGAAATAGCATTTATTAAAGTTATATGCTGATACAACAGAGACCAAAAAAAATCTATATTCTATATTAATTGATTAAGAGTTTCTCCATTCACTTCTATGGTCATAATTTATATTTTGTTGCTACCGTAATTTACATGAAAGATGTTTTGTTTTGGCATTGTAATAAGATCTCTGTAGACTCTGACTGGTATTTTCCATGGCTGATATTTTTCACACCATCCTACTGTGAAAAAATAAAAATTTACTGAACAATGCACATTTTCAGGAGTTGGCTTTGATAGTCAATTGCCTCAGTAAGAACACAAAATTTTCCAAAATCCCATTAAAACCAGCTTTATGTATAGTTTCATTATTTTTCTTCAAATTATAGGATAGTTTGCAAGAAAAGCAGTTGGAGTCACTGGGATTATTTGTATTTTTTCTCTCTGTAGCTGTAAGATGATTAGACAGATGTCTCATTGCATATTTGTTTTGGACCAATGTGATTTAAAAACACTAAAATTATAATATCCTTTAAATTTAAGCTTAGTATTGTAACATTGAGAATTTTTGTTATATTTTGGTGTATCAAAAAGCTTTCTATAAATGAATTTAAATAATATAAAAAGTGAAAATTTAAATTCACCAGATAAAGACAGACATCAGAGGAGAGTAATATTGTGAGTAATATTGCAAGAAAATACTTTATGAATACTTTCAGCCCCTTATCCCTCTTCATATTTACTGTCAAATATTCAAACAAATGCCACCTAAAGGAAGACTGTAATAAAACTGCTGTAGCAGGGATATGAGCATACTCAGTACACAATAGTTCTCTATTATTCTAGGATTGTGCTTTTTAGCCAGGGTTTGGATTATTTTTTGTGTAAAGACAGCAATTCCAATTAGTTCCTTCATCGGTTTAAAGTTTGATAAATTCTGGCATTAGTCTGTATCACATGTAGATCTCTAAAGACTTAATAATTTAATGGCAGTGTCTGATAAATCAGAGTGGTTTAAAGATGTGAGGCTTTATGTGAATTTGCTGCTGAAAAAAATCATAAAAGCATTGAGCACATTAGATGTACACTGCAAACCTCAATTTATTAGTTTTGGGAAATCTAAATATCTGTGGCTATGAAAGGAATTTATCTACTAGTTCTGGACATACTAAGTCAGAAAGTAAGGAACACAGTGGCTGGAATTGTGATTTGCAGCCGGGTGAATGTTGCTACTAATAACAGTTTTGAAGTTGGGAAGCTCTTTGGTCTGTTTTGAGGGGAGTGTTTCTGTGGTCCCCTAACATTTTCTCATTCTACTTGACCTTAAAAATATACTGTGAATGTGGGCAGCAAAGCTATTTTACTCATTTCACGTACTCAAGGATGGGTAAGACTTCATGATAATCTCCAAGAGTCATCTGAGGCCTTGAGAGTCCCAGAACTCTTTCCAAGAGCTTTGCAATGTTCCTTTTGCAATGTTTTGACCTTTCATTAGTGTTATTTTTAATGCATTTTTTGAATCATCTGGCTAATATTATCACTCCTGGGTTTTCTTCCAGCAACATCAAAAACCCATTAGCCATAACTTTATGTCTTTGTGGTGCATTGATCACTGCTCCTTACTGTAATGCTACCTGACTATATCACCTTCATAAATCATTGTGTGTGTATATATATAGGTATATATATTTATATGTAGCAGAAGTGGTTATCTCTTCAATGAACATATAAACAAACCTCTTTTTGAAGTTTTATAGTCCAAGAAATTCTTCTACACCATCTTTTAAACTGAAGCCCATAAATTTTCCTTGCAGATCAGGGAAGTGCTAAAGTATATATATTTTTTATTAACCGTATTTGCTATTTTTCACTGTGTCTGGTCAGAAACTTTGCAAAATGAAGATAGGTTTCTGTATTTTGAGTACCAGATTCTCTCCATAGATTTCTGGCCCCAGGCGTCAGTGAAGTGGTAGACATTAAGTTCTATATTAAAAAAAGTGGGGAAAAAAATGAGCACTTTGAGAATGCAGACTTAGTAATGCAAATTTTAAAAACTTTTTTAGATCCTGTTGACCATTATTCCGTCACCTCTGCCTTCACACCACTTTTGATTTGTGTTTGTGCACAGCCAACTTATTTACCACCTGGCTCATGGACTCCTTCCAGCTGAATATCAGGCAGACAGGATTTGGAGTAGACACACCATTGGCTGGAGTGATGGATGACCCACTCTGGCCCATTTAAAGGTTCCTGTGTCTTTCTACAACGTTCAATATATTCACTGCGCTGAGTAGTCATTTTACCTTGAGAAGTTAATGGTTAAGCACTGAGCTGGAAAATATCCACTGTATGAAATGCAATCAGAGGGCTGATGGCCTGCTTTGTCTTACTTGCCAAAGATATGAAGACCCTCCAGTTCTACATCAATCACTCTTTCCTCTCAATAGCCATATGAAGGCACTGGGAAAATTATGAGACATCATCTAAAATACCAGCAACACAGATCATTTTTTGTCCCAATGGATGATAAGTCTCTTATTCTGTAAAAGTTACTCTCTTTCAGATAGGTCCCAAGTTAGAATTAAACTTGCTCAGATCTGTAGGTAATGCCATATGAAATGCATAGACTGCATTGTTTTTTCTGCTCTCTGTAACTGGAATTCCTTGTCCTGTCCCCTACCAAGTTTCCTTTAGGAAACTGAGACTGTTGATGTTTGATGAGTTTTCTCATAAATGTCATTGAAATATCTGCTTCCCCCTCCTCTGTTTCCTTTTAATGTCTGAGTTGAGTCAGGAGCTCCTTGTTTATCCATGCAGGCCTCCTACTGCTTCTGCTTGATTTCCTGCTCATTAGTATGGACCATCCCTGAGGATGGAGAAAGTGATCCTTGATAATGAGCCAGCTCTCCCTGACCCCTCTTTTTTTCCAGGGACATATTGCATGGCATTCTTCCAAGCAGATCTCTGAAAAATTCTCCTGATACCTTGGGTTTTAGCTTTCTAATTTTTTTTTTCTTCTTTTTGATTTTAGGCTGCTTTGGTGTGTGGGTCTGGGTTTCATATAAGGGGATAGTTAGCTCTCTTCACAGAGTAGGTAGACACAAAATGCCTTCTCTAGCCAGGGACCCAAGCACAGCTGGATCCAGATCTCAGCCCCAAGAGTATAGAGAATGTGGACTGAAGAGAGAAAAATAAGGATGGGACTTCATGGACTGGGGCTGTAACTGGACAATTAGCTCCAATATGCTAATGGACCAAAATTTATAAAAAGATGAGATCTTGTGACCAAGCCCTCTTTTTGCTTCCATCTTGGAGCCATCTGGGCAGAGCCAAAGCTGTGGCCAGGGGGTGGCCTTTGAAGGCCCTTCAATAAATATCTTTTTATTCCCCTTAACTCTGTCTAGCCTCTGTTCCAGCTATTTAAGTCATGACTCCTCTGCTGTAGTCCAGGTTTATAATCCTAATTTTGCCTTGTTCCCTCCACTCCATCTTCTGAGCTCCAGTCATCATAATCACTGCAGCCAAGGGTGCTGGCAGCCCCAGATCTCCAAATGGCTCTTCCTTGTTTGTAAGTATGACATGAGCAAAGCAGCTCCATCATTATCTACTCAGTCAAAGCACACCAGAAGATACCACCATGATTCTAATTCCCCATGAGGACCAGAGCCAGTGAACAGAGCAGTGAGGCTTTTTCCAGTTCTCTGAAGAAGACTTTATCCACTTCTTTCTGAACAGGCAATTTGTAGCAGACAGCCACAACAACACCTGTGTCAGTTTGTCCCCTATCCTGACACATAGGCTCTCAGCCTTTTACCACCTATCCCACAGCAGAGCTCCATCCATCTCTGCAGCTCCCCCACATGCAGCATAATTCACCCTTTTTGCCACCCTTTCCAAAAAGTCTGTCTCCATCCATCATAATTCTCCAGTTGTGTGAAGAATCCTACCACATTTCTGTGTTTCCAACGAGATCATAGTCCTAATTCCTCCTATTTGTTCCCCATGCTGTGGGCATTAATGTACAGGCTCTCTAGGGAGGCACCCAGATGTGCTTATTTCCCAGAACGGGTATAAGAGCTCCTCTCATAGTACTGCAGGGTACATAACAAGGATGGGGAGAGAGAAATATTAAGAACATGTCATATCACAGCTCTTCTTTGCTGCCAGAGAACTCCCCTTGCAGCACTAAGTAAATAATGTTGTGACCTGGGACTTTTCCTGTATGCTTCATAAATTCTGCACACAAGCAGATAAAAATGCTCATTTATTTCTGAATAGCAGGAAGGCTGAATTGCTACTTAGGGATAACAAACATGGTTACAGTGGGCTGAGACTACATGATCTTGACATTGGCTCATCATAAATTCAGGTTTCCTGACAATTTAGTTTTCCTGGGGATAAAGCACTAACTTAAAAAAGAGCTTACCACAAGTTAAAAATGCAGAAGCCATTTTGGTGAGACAACTGGAGCCATCTCTTGTCCTGTTGAGTCCCATCTGGTTCCCCTCATAGTATCAGATTAATTTCCAATAGTTTTTCTCGTGCCATAATCTGTATACAGAGCACTGTCAAAAGCCACAACTTATTTCAGTAAAAGACCAAGAGTTCCCTCAAAATTTCCATATTATGCTACAGCAATTCAATTTTCAAAAGCAAATTATACTTTTGGAAAGTTTTCATCCTAAAACTGCTCTATTCCTTGCTTGCTGGCCTAAAAGTAAAGAGTTCCCTTTAGTCGAATGGTGCAAAAGTTCCCCCTACTAATATTACTTAAAAGATATCTTCCTTCTCTTAGTTCTCATCTTGCATACACTTCTCAAAAGCAACAGGGATGGAGATTAGGAAATGCCTTGACAACATCATAGGCAGGCATGGGATAAGGGGGATCCTGCTGTTTCAGGAGGCTTTTAGGTTTGTAGCACCTGCTTTGGGTCTGCAGTGAGGGGCAGAAGAAAGACATCATCAAGAAGATGCAGTGCAGTAAATGCATATGGCAAATAAAAATCACTCAACCCCCTCACATACTTCTCATCTGTGCAAGCTTATATTATTCTGTTTAGGATAAGCTTACCATGTTCATTAGGAAATTAAGTCCCAAATCTACTGATACTTTCTTGTTCAACAGAGGTTCAGCAGGATGCTATTTGTAGGTGAACTGATATTTATCACAGATAAATATCAGATAGTTTTGGTATCTCTACATATATCAATGTGAAAAATTGCTTTAGAATGCTTGCAGTTTCAAACTGTGGAAAAGTTTGAGTATTTAAATTTATTCAAGAAAGGATGCAATTTATGTGTTGAAGTATATTTAAGAGTGAGATAAAATAACTCTTCTTCTTTGCTGCCTCCCCAGCAAGACATGGATATTAAGCAGTACTTAACAACATTATATCACTGTATTAAATATATCTTTCTTAGGTATATAGGCAGGGTATCCTTGAGTGATGCACAATCAAAGCTCCTATTATCTTTCCAAAAGAGCACAGAAAATATGGGGGGGAAAAATTTGTAATCGCCTGGAACACATTTCTCTGTGATTGCTTTAATTTCCATGTTAAACTGTGATAAATGATCCAGCACCACTCATTTCACTTGAAAGTTATTTCAGATTATATGAAAACAGCTGGTTTGGGGTTTTTTAAGACTAGAAGTTCCTAAAGTTATTCAGACACTGGGCACATCTCACCTCCTGCAACTTGACCCTGCCACACTATGCATGTCTTGTTTTTGCCAGATCATTAGGTTCTGTGTTTATTTAATGGATGAGATAGGAGCCAGTATCTCCTGCAGGTGCCTGCCCTGAGCACCCATCTTAGCAGGGAATAAATTACCCTCTGGAAGCTTCTGTCTGAAGACTGTAGAGAATGTAAATGGTCAGTTGGCAATGACTTAAATTATTAGAAACCTAGTTTATAGAGGCATAAAGTTAAGAGAGGTGAATTTTATTTGTAAATACCACCCATGTTAAAATCTTATTCTTTTTTAAGGAGAGAATACTGCAGAATTTCTCCTGTTTTATTACAGCGTAGCTTGAAGGGAAGAAGTCAGAACTGCCTGGGATAGAGGAAACATGAGAAAATCAATGCCTTGTGCAGGGAATAAACATGCAGGGGAAAAACCTTGAAAAAAACCCCTCCTCGTAAAAGGTGTCAATTAGCTGGTTAATCAGAAAAGAGAGCAGATATAGGCTTTCATGGAAAAATGTAGTAATAATCGTTCCTTGAAAGAAGGTAAACGTATCTTTGAGTAATGGTTGGCTGGAGATACAGTGGATGGACTGAGGGAATATTCTAAATATGTTTGTTTTGAGAAGACTAACAAATAGTGATGCAGTCTTCTGATTTTGATTTCTTTTTTTTTCTGAATGTATTTTGTTAAACTGGGGGGGGGACCATAAATCCCTGGTAAACCCAGATGAGGATTGTTCCTTCAACAGAATAGCATGCACACAAATGTCTAGCTATTTTAGACTCCTCAGAAATGGTTAAACACATGGCTAAAAAAAAAGGGAATTATTATCCTGGTTCTGCAGTAGGTTTAGAATTAATCTGTTTTATTTCTGGAAACAATGTGGCCCCTCTTCTTATTGTGGTCATGTTAGAAAGAGGAGTGAGCTGTTATGCAAACAGGCTACAGGGAGCTGCAGCATTCCCGGGGGGGCTTGGTGCATCCCAGGGTCCAGCTCAGCTGGATGGAGATAAAGCAAAGGCAGGCTTGAAAGGGGAGCATTATGCAGTTAATCTCATGCTGGCTCTAAAACTAACATCTCTGACAGAAAGGGTCACAACAAAGGAATGATACAGAGAAAAGGGTGAGGAGCATGAAATGAGTGAGGTGTCACCATTCAATGCGCAATTTGAACTGACACATGCAATTGTTTGGGGTGGACAGTATCTGACTCTGGGCAGACTGTATAGGATGGGTATGTTCACAGCAAGGAGCAGAGTACAGCTCCTAGTATGAATAATGGAAAATGTCTCCCACATTCCTTGTTCATCTTCCTGGTAGCTCATAGCTTTGCATCATTGTAAATTCAGTAAGCGCCATTTTTACTACTGTTATGCTCAGTATTTCATTGCTAGTGGAATAATTGGGGCTTTCTTTATGGAACATTATCTTCAATGACAGGTGAATCTCAAGTATCTGGAATTTCATTTTAGTTTGGACAGGCATCCTAATATTTAGATGATCCTTTGAATCATACATGAACTGGAAGTCTCTGAACCTGAGCTGAAAATGTGACAAGTACAATATTTTTCACGAGTTTTCAAACACTTTTGATTTGAGTTACACCTAGAAATACAGAGAGAGCGATGTCCCTCTAGTATGCTGGCATTTCAAGTGGGGGAAGTAGGAAAGGCTTGAAAGTTTGTCTAGAGTGCAGAAGAATAAAGTTCATCTTACAATATGCAGGACTTTAAAATTAGTAAGTGTGCAGTGTATTTTTCTAGTTTAAAAAGTTGAGATTTTATATTTTAAGAGGAAAAAAAATTGTCTAAAAGTAGCTTGATTAGTGAAAAATCATCTTGTCTAATTACAGACTTCTAAAAGTTGGATATCTGAGTCTACTCTCCCTTTATAGTTAATAGAATCATCTTCAGAACACCATTTGCTGACCTGTCTTAGATGCCTATCTTAGGATGAGATGAATGGCTCTCTAGAGACCTCTGTTTGTGTCTATTGGAAAGAACTGAGGATAACAACATTTTCAAAACGCTAAGGCTGTGAAATAGAATTTCAAAAAACTTTTAATCAGCCCATGTGAAAGACAACTAGAGTGATTCCTGGTATTTGCAGGGATCAAGGGCAGGAGCTGCGGAAAGCAGTGCTCTAGTTCAGTTTTGTATTTATTTGCGGGTTTATTATTGGTATGACTGAAAAGAATGCAGGTAGCAATTTGTTCCACATCAGTTTCAAAATAACTTAGGGAAAAAAAATTGTATTCCAGTCCAAATATTTGTTCCTTTTTTATTTTATCCCATTATTTCTGGACTTCTAGCTGTCTGAATCTAAGAATTCAGTGGTGATACCCAGATGATGAAGTGCAAATAGATCATGGTGATAGATCTTATGGTTTTTTTGCCCTTGACCATTTCAGAATCACTTTGCTGACTGCTTGACCTCAATTTTTTGTAACTTCTAAAATCATAGAATCTTAGAGTACCATGAGCTGGAAGTGACCCAAGGATCATTGAAGTCTAACTCCTGACCCTGCACAGGACAGCCCCAAGAATCACACCACATGCCTAAAATAGTTCTGTAGCTTTGAAGAGATGTTATTTTAAATATTTTTCCCCAACAATGTAGCCATAAAGGTCTCCTTTTTGTCTCTCTGACATAGACTGACCTTGAGCTCTGAATCAACGCTATATATATATATATATATACACACATTCAGAAACCAGTGACAGTTTATTTATTATGCAAAATCCAGGAGGAGAACAAAACTGGGGCTATATTGCGCTGGGAAATGCCAAACCCCAGTTTTTCACCTGGATCCACAGTGTAAGTTGTAATGCAGTTGGTGAGACCATACATTCTTACAGTTACTGAAAGAAGGTTTTAGGTAATTTAGAGACCTCAGGGCATTTACCATTCACACCTTTCACTTCTCATGCTGTAGCTGCAGAGCTACACTGTTCAGTTATCTACTTTGGCAGTCAGGAGATAAAAAATACTTCATTTCTGTGACTGTGGATACTCAGTAGTTATGTATGTCAATGCTAGTTGTGTATGGTGTTCTACAATCCTGGGTTTTGTCAGAAATGGTGTGGCCAGAGGACTGGGACAGTGATCATCCCACTGCACTCAGCTCTGGTGAGGCCACACCTTGGAGCCAGTATTCAGTTTTGGGCCCCTCAGTACAAGAAAGATGCTGATCTGCGGGGACACATCCAAAGCAGGGTAAAGGAGCTGGGGACAGGTCTGGAGCACAAGTCCTATCAGGAGCACTGAGGAAGCCTAGCCTGGAGAAAAGGAGCCTCAGGGGGACCTCCAAAACTGCCTGAAAGGAAGTTGTAGTGAGGCAGGGGTCAGTCTCTTCTCCCAGATAACAAGTGACAGGATGAGAGGAAATGGCCTCAGATTGCAGTAGGGGACATTCAGGTTGGGTATCAGGAAAACTTTCTTTACAGAAATGGTAGCCAGGCATTGTAATAGCCTGCCCAGGGAAGTGGTTGGGTCACCACCCCTGGAGGTATTAGAAAGTACATGTGGCACTTAGGCACATGATTTAGTGGTGGCCATGGCAGTGCTGGGTTAAGGGCTGGACTAGATGATTGTACAGGTCTTCTCCTATTTAGATATTTCTGTGATTCTGTTTGACTTTCAGTCCAGCCTGCAGGGGGCAGGAATGTTGGCATGCTCAGAGCATGGTAAACTTCAAATATTCTAAAAGATCTCTGGAAAACACTAAGAGTCCTAACTGCAAGAGGTAGTCAGTCCTGAAGTAGTTGAGTGAAACAGTAAGCAGGTTTTATGTGTAAATGTTTAGAATATTCCCCAAAACTCCTGTGTGACAATGCTTCTCAAGTGATGAGGTTACCCAGTTTCCTCGTGTTAACTTTAACCACATGCTCTCATTGGTGGAATGCTCAGGCAAGCTGAAAGCTGAAGAGCACACAGTCACAGTGGGCATGCAGAGAATGAAAGCCACACATGAAGAGCTCCCATCCACCAGCCCTGTCCATAAAGCAAGACCACCACACTCACAGGAGGCCACAGAGGGAGCATCAGCTGCCCGATGAGGGACTAAACCCGAGTGCCACCTGTCCAGGATAAAGGAAGTATGGCACAATATTTTCCAACCCCTTGAAGGGATTTTTAGTGACCACATGTAGCCAGAACTTCAGTTTTACATGGTTTCCAAAAGCTGACAGGATCTTCATAGCTTTGTTCTGAGTTTTTACATGCTATCATGGTCTTGGCTCAGAGGCAGAGTGGCACATCTTTAATTGCTGCTGAACTCTGCAGCACCTGGGAGCTGCTGGAAGTTTGCCATCTCCCTGCCAATAAGACCTGGCTCAGCTACTTTTGTAAGCTCTGACAAGATCTCAAACTGGTGTGATGTTGCTGCAAATGTTGATAATGTAGATAATCTAACACCTTTATCAAAAGCATAAGGAAAATTTATAGTTCGGAATTTTTTTTCCTTTGGGCTTTATTGAGTAAGCTGCTCAGTGGATGAGACTGACAAAAATGTGCAAAGAACACAGACCATAGTGTGCATGGGTGCCTGATCGTGTGCATGAATGTCTGATCATGTGAATTTCATTTTGAAGAGCTGACAGTATGCTTGGACAAGTGTTTCTTTGTTGCTTTAAGTATGTGAAAGTGTCCCTGTGCTGTTTTCCTGTATTTTTGCTAAGGCCACTTGCTCTGCAGTTACAATTCATGTTACATATATATATTTTTTTTTCTTATGAAGAAAGCTAATAACATCAGTCTGTAAACATATCAAATAAATACAAATGCTAACTGTTTGAAGGGAGAAGTTTCTCCATCACATGTTCTGCTAGCATAGGATGTATTAATGGTGAGAAGTTAAAATCACTTCACCTCCAAATGGCTGTTCTAATTGTTATTTGAATTAACTGCTGTCATTAACTTATGGTCTGAAACCTAAGCCATAAGTGATAGTTTGAGAAAATAAGCTGAACACTCCCTCCAGCATTTTTGTGTAGGTTAGTAGGAACTGAAGTTCTGAATGGCATTCTTCTGGTTTTACATAACATTCACCTGCTTCTCTAAATAACATTTTTATTTCAGTTATGTCTGAATCAATTGGGCTAGGACAGTAAAAGTGCATTAAATGAGCCCCCAATAGACATAACACAGCAAGAGTAATACATTTTTATACTTTCAAATCAAATATTGTGAGTGTCTGGGGGAAGAGGTTTTATTGCATGCTAAATGCAGGACTTGGAACTGGCAAGTCGTCTTCCATCTTGGTCACTGACCTACCTAAGAAATCTGGTGTTTGTTGTGTTTGTGGTGACAGTGGCAATCTACATTTATACAACTCTGAAATGCCATAGCCCTTCATGATTCAAGCTACAACCAGCCCAGATCAGCTGGGGAAGCTGTGTGAGCAGTAAGTACCACCTGCATCAATGGTGGCTGGAGCTGGGCTCAAGAAAGGCCCTGGTGAAAGACATCTCTCAGCCAGGTCCCAACTGGCCAGAAAAAACATCTTCACATCTTTCAGTGAATGACCATCTGTGGGTGACTCTATCTGTCCCCTCCTCCCTGTGGAAACTGGTGCTAGACTTTGCAATTCTCAAGATTTTTTCGATTAAGTCAGTTTGTGTGCTTTTTGAGCAAGCATTGCTTTTCTTTTTTTTTTCCTAAGTGAATAAATTCCAATCCATCTAAAGTGCAAGGATGTGGAGAGAGAGAAAAAAAGGAAGGAAAATCCTACCTTAGCTATGAGGGACGACTTATCTCACTTTACAGGCAAGAAATCCAATAGAATCACTTGCCTGAGGACCAAGAGTGAATGTGGCAATGCCCTATCTCCTGAATGCCCAAGTTGCAAAATTATCTTTCACCAAGGCCAGCTGTCATTTAACACAGAGAGCTGCCTCAGTTTTAAAGATACACAAGTAATTAATGCAAAAAGGAATTAATTTCAATGGAGAAAAATACTTCTTTCCAAATGGTTGAAAGCATGTTTGCAATATGCAGAACCATCTTTGCATCTGGAAAGACTGTTTTCCTGTCATGAATTTCTTTGTATGAATTAAAATCATCCTGTGCTGTGACAATGTTTTCGGTATCTTATCTCTGTTATAGCTGGTCAAGAAAAACATATATTCTACCAACTGTTTCCAATTACAAACTAAAATTCTGTTGAGATTTTTCCAATACAGTAGGCGTCAAATCTTTGGAGAGGGTGAGCAGCTGGGACTCCTATGGCTCAACTGATTAGCACCATCTTACTTTGGAGGCCTGAATTTTACACAGTAAATGATCTTATCACCTACCCGTGTGTAGAACTATTGCGAGTTAATAACAGCACTGCAGCCATAGCTGCAAAATATTACACAATAAAACAAAATACATGGAAATAATCTCTCCTGAGTGCCAATAATTTAGATTTACAGAGTAATCCATATGTATTCCAGCTCCTAACAGATTGCCAAAATACTGTTTGGAGACTTCTATTTCAAATCTAGTTCATTTTATTATCATTTCAGAGGTTACAAAATTGAGGAATAAATTAAAAAGCTAAAAGGGGAAAACAAACATTTACAGATTGGATTTAGGCATTCAGACGTGTGAAGCAAAGCTCCCTCTTTTGAAAGGACTTCATTAATGTTTAATTAGCTGAGTTGCAAAGCAGAGCTCACTCCCCAGTGTCCCTTTACCCAGGCACAGCACGAATTTCTCTCCCTCACAAGCAGGGAGCCTGGCTTCATGGGGTTATTTAGCAGCATCTCAGGGATGGCATCTTTCAGCAGCTGGTCTCAGGGCACTTCACAATATCATCATAATTGTCACCAGTGCAGTCAGGGGATGCATAGGGTTACAGGCAAAACAAGGCAGGGATCTGTGTGGTGACAAGATACAGGTCTTTGTTTTGTGAATTTATGGAGGTGAGGCCTGGCATTTTGAACATCAGTTCATTTTGCTCATTGGCTGCTTGGTGCCAGAAATGAGAGCCCACTGTCATGGACACAATGCTCATGGAGTGCTATACCAGTATTGTATTTTTCTAGGTACAGACAATTACTGTAGTATCTCAGGTGTTCAGGGATAGGTAGTCTTTCACCAATTCACTGAAGCATAGTAATTTCAACAAATGCTTCACAAACAATATTTCAAAAAACATCAAGACGTAATTTTCATATAATTTTAGAAATATTGTCCAAACTTACCAGAATGCTGTAATATAGAAAGTCTATTGCTTAAAAGTACAGTTCCTAGTAACTCTAACCTTTTCCATGACACGAGTCAAATATAGAGATTTCACACTGGCCAGGACAGAGTGTCTCTGAGCTTCACCAAAAGAAGACCAGAATACATTAACAAACATTAACCTCCTTGCATCTTTCCAGCTAGAGGCACTATGTTAATGGGAATGCCCACTGAAATCATTGGAGTTGTGCTCCTTTCCCTTTGCAAAGGGTCCAGTTCAGTGCCCTTGGACTGGTTCCTTTTTCTTGTGTATTGCAGTGTCTGTTATGCTGTACATGAAATAGGCTTAACCATGAGACAAAAGGAAATATGACCATGGAAATCAATTTGGCCACTGGATTGAACTTGCCCCATGTCTGCTGTACTTGGCTGCACAGCCAGTGTGTTTCCAAGCCTCAGTCATGGGGAGCAGAGCCATCATTCCAAGGCTCCAGCAGGTCAGAGCCACAGCACCCCTGCTCAATTCCAGATCTCTGCTCACTGAGGGCCACCAAGAAAAACATGGCCTTCAGCACTTCACTGACTAGCCATGATTTTTAAGAACATTGTTAGATGATAACACACTTTGTAAATCTGAGGTTCTGCTTCATATTCGTATGTGCCTAAATAAATCAGAATGTTTCTCCCTGGCCAGAAGTATACGAGTATTTGCTGTAATAAATGCAACTATTCACAAGATGGCTTGGAAAGCAAAGTTCTTTTCAGAACGTTATGAATATGATACATTCTAGTAAATTGACTTCTGTTCATGCCAACATTTGAACTCACAATGGCTTACCAAATAAACCCCAAGTAACCTGAAAATTAAAATCTTGTTAATATCCTTTTCCCAAAGAAAGGCTACAGTCTTCATCAAACAGTATATTTTTGTCAGAGAAGGTCAATTTTGGAAACCTTTAAATCCCCTAGGTTAAAATACTCATATTGTAGCAGACCTTAAGCAAACAATTATTGACAAATTCAGGGCTTTTTCTGAGATGAACTCTCAAGATAATATGCCGTGGACAGTACAAAGTTATAGCAGCTCCAGCAAAGGTAAGGGAGGTAAAGGAAAACATTAGAAGTCTAAATATGATGGAGCTTTCAGAAACAAATCTTGCTTTTGCTTTGGTTACAATAACTGTCAGGAATAGTCCGAGAAAGAGAAATCTTTTCATTCTAGTATGGCACATTTCATTAATATCAAAGTACACAGTTTTAGATCCAACAGGAAAGGTTAAAAAAATATATGATTAAAGAGAATCATCAAAGGAAGAAAGCCATAAAGGTCAGATATTTCCAGTTACTGACTGATTGGCTTGGTCAATGACAGTGATCATTAACTGCCAAGAAGTGCCCTTCCTGTCAGCCTCTCTTACATAAACAGTGAAATGCACAACAACATGGATCAGAAGCTATTAGATGATCACATGTGGAAGCTGTTCTCTCCAAAATGCCATGGCATTTACCATGCTAAATGTGATCCTGCTGTTCTTGCTCTTTCTTTCTCTCTACTTCACCCTCTTTTTCCCCTATGCAGTCACACAGATACATTGGCTGCACAAAAACCCTGAGAGCATGCCACCAAATGGCTGGTGGCTGTCACTGTGCCAGATGAGAAAAAACCTAAGATTGATCAAGTGATTAATCTTGTGTTAATATATAACTAAGGAGACATGAAGATTTTATAAGCAAGGACAAAAAGGTATAATTGGATGTGGTAACTTTTGTGTTCAACAGAAGAACTGCTGGGAAGAGGAAAAACAAGTAATTATAAAAACAGAAAAGGATTAAGGAGATTTTTTTTCCTGCTGGGTACAAGCACCTGGATGGCAGAGAGCCTAGAATTGGATTACCTTTGAATTTTCTAAATTGTTTTCATGAGAGGAACATTTTTGACCCATATGAATCAGAGAGAAAGCTTCTTAGAGTTGAGGAATACTAACTTATAAGAAACCTTTCCTCCTATATAGATGCTCAGGAATATACTGGCTGCTCAACCCTGCTTACTTTTTTTTTTCAAATTCTCTTCCTGACTAGCTCAACAAATTGTACAGAAAAAAAAATTATAACCTTCAACAAGGAATAAAATTGCAAGTCCTGGAAAAAAATGCATTTCTTCCTTAACTTTTAAGGTATCCTTTCAAAGCAACCATAACTATTTAGAAATAAGTAAATAGCAAATTTCAAAATTAAAAAAGCATGAGATTTTTCTCCCTGCCTTTGCTTATGATTTTACAGAAAAGGATGCAGTTTTCCTCGTGCCACATGTATTTTTTTCAATTCTTTGTTGTATTTGACTGTTGAAATCATTTTCTATGTGGGTAAAATATTTGGTTATATAAACCAGTTAAACTGATAAGTAGTCACAACAAACCACAGCAATTTTTTCCTCTTGTAGGAGTCTGAAGGATTGACAGCTGGAGAGATATTTTCCTGTGTCAGTACGTGCAGGGATGTTGAGCAATTTCTCTGGAGAGGACTGATGCTACTTATTTGTATCCCACAAGCAACCTCCCCTGCTACCTGGCGCAGCTGGCCAAGGTTGGAACTAGGCAAGCACTCATATGTCTTTTCCATTTGTTTAAAGCTCATTAGCATCCATTGAGCTGTGCTGTTCTAGCTTCAATATATCAACATTTACAAAATATTAATGCTGTACTGTTGAGGTAAAAGAAAAGTGAGTCTCATCTGAAATACAAATATGTAATGAAATGAGGCCTGTAGCCCCCTTTCAGATCCCAAGGACTGATGACAGGATCTCAGTCAAACCCCAGGCATGCTGTGAAACTCTGACGTCTTTGCTAACCTGTATCTGTGGAACCACGGGTATTTAGAAGCAGCTGTACCTCCTGCAAAAGGTTCTTGCTGTAGCACCGTTAAAGAACTGTAGAAGCTTTTAATCTGGAAGCTCCTACCCTGGGACACTGGGTTTGTGAGGCACAGCTGTTGTGCAGCCCCCTCCAGCAGTGCTGAAAGGCATGGCTGAGAGGACAGACAAACAGACAAACCCACCCAGGCTGGGATGCCTTTGCCTGGGCAGCCCAGAGCCTCCTTAACCCCATCCTCCCCAGGCAGAGCGTGGTGGTCCCTCAGCAGGTACACAAGGGGCTTGCAGGAGGAAGGCTTTGGGGCACCAGCAGAGCCTTTGGCCTCCCCTGGGAAGGAAGGACTGGCTGGAGAGGCCGTAAGTTCATACCTGATGCTGCTGTGGGCTGTCACTCACAGAGCACAGAATTTGTCAGCAAAGCCACAGTGGGACCAAGCAGCAGTATTTGGAAGAAAAGGATTCCTGAATAGCCTGGGCTGCAATTGAAGCCAGAAACCATGCAGGGCCAACTTGCCTTCACATTACAGAACTCTAACCCCGAAGCCCTGGGATAAAAACGATGTTATTTAAATGAAGGAGCAGTATATAGCATGCATTGATTTTGGAGGGAAGTTATTTGTTCAGCATTTCAGCATGCTGGGAATGTTGGTTCACCAGGGAGAGGCTTCTGAAATGCTCCCCAGACTTTACATGGAGGATCATCTCAAGAATAATTAGCTCCTGTGCCTGTTCATCTGGAAAGGCAAGGGGTCCATACGGACACTGCAGGTGTAGGTAGAGGGCAACTGCTGTGTTAGAGAAAGCATAAGCAGAGTGACTGATGAGAAAGACATGACTAGTCTTTGTGCTGATAAATGTAAAGTGCTCCCTATTATAAGAGTTTTGTGTGCTTGTTTTGTTTGGATTGTTTTTTCACAAATTGTTTTTCACAAATAAAGCACATATAGGAAATGTTTAAATGTTTAAATATTTAAATGATTTTTTTTCTCCGTACTTGCTCTCTGTGAACAGTAATTAAATTTCCTGGCAGGAATACAAGTGATAAATATGGATTGCATTTTGCGTGGTATTTATAGAAAAATAATTTTAAGGTTTGTATTCACAGAATTAAAGCTTCTTTTAATAGTCAGTCATGTCCCCTCAGAAAGAAGAGACTAAAGCTCGTGACTCTCATCATTTGATTTTTGGAAAGTGTTTGTGAAGCATAGGCAGCAAGTGAACAGCAGATAAAAAATTAGTGCTGAGATTCTACTAATGACTATACTAAATATTATGATTTTTCTTCATAAACAGAAGGGAAAAATAATCAAGAACATTTGTTATTAAATGTTTTATAGCAATATTTTGCTTCTGATAGAAAGCTCATTCTAAGATATGTACATGTATGCATTCGTTAACAATATGTGCCTCCTATGGGGCAACTCATAGGATAAAACCTGAATGTTTATCATGCAAATAATTAACTACTTCAGTGTGACATGAACAGGGTATACATGACATGCAGCATACCCATAGCAAGAAATACTGCAGATGATTTATTGCAAGGGGAAAAAAGGGCTGTAACATGAACCAATAATTTCTTCACTTAATCCAGGAATAAAGATAAAAGGAGAAGAGAAAAATACAGTTAACTCTTCCCCAGGGTGTTTGAATGTGGAAAGTGCTGAACTGTGAATCAGAATTGAATAGACAGAAACATTAGCTCCTTTCAAAAGGATGTTTGCCTTACAGAGATCAGATATTGTAATAGCACAGATCTGGCTCCTTGCCTATGCTTTGCAGCATGCAAATGACCATTTTCCTTTCTCAGCAGCTCTGCAGTAAAATTTACCATGAAATCACAGAAATATACTGAAGAACTCTCTGCAATGACCACCAATTCTGCTATCAAACACCAGAAACTGATGCTTGATTAGCAAAGCTGCAGGTAAGGGCCCTCTGTTCCAGACTCACTGTCAGTGGAAACACAAGCAATGAATACCTCTGAAAAGAGTGCTCAAAAAGGCACATTATCAAAGGTGACTCATGATGCAGGCAGGTGCCAGACAACCATTTAAAAAAAATTTCTACCTGCTATTGAATTGAGGTGCACAAGAATATGTTTTTATGGTGGGTTGCAGAGGAGAGTTACCCCGAGTTCTGAGGCAGCTCTAGTTTGTCGTGCTGAACACCAGGATGTCTCAGTCCACAATAAACTCTGCTCTGCCACATGCAGACTCTTGCAAGCCTGAGATATTCTGATACTGAGATTTTATTGCAAACTGAAACTGAACAACCTGGGGATGCTCTTCTGCAGCTAAGAATATTTAAATCGTCAGAAGCACTGAAAGCTGTGTTTCAGTTGGGTCTCCCAGTTTGAAAGACCAACAAAAAGCTGGCCAATCTCATGACAGAACAAAAAAATGCATTTTCAGTTTATTAACTTTGTCAAGACTGAAGTCGCCACTACAAACTGCGCCACTGGCAAGTTTGGGTATTAAGATGGAAGGAAGGACATCAAAGAGGAGGGAGACAAATGTGTTATTGCCAATTTAACCATGTATCTGATTCCCTAATAGAATCTTTCACGCTTGTGCTGTAATTGCCTGCAGCTCTCTTGATTTCATCAGCATCAGTATTTTGCTTATGTTTAAGGTCTGCAACTTCTGAGAGTCACATTAATTTATTTTTTCATAAGCTACTTCTAGCATATTTCCTCTCCACTGTCCTGTTAACATCATCACAGAGTTATTCAGAGTGGAAGGGACTTCTGGAAGTCTCTCTTCCAACCTTCTGCTCAAAGCAGAGCCAACATTGAACACATTGTCTGGTGACCTTCTGCCCAAGACTGTCAGTCCCTGGCCTTTTTCAAGAGAGTACCATTTGTCATAACCCTTTACTTTCAGCTATGGGTCACCATCTCAAAGACCAGCACTGTTCTCCTGTCCAACAAGAGCTCAGTGCCCCATGTCTGAGGGCACCCATCCTTCCACAAAAGCAGGACAATAGCCTAGTGTGAGGTGACAACCATAATCACTTACACTACTCTTAGCTCAACTGGAACAGCTGACTGAACCAAAGCATTCCATAATCCCAATATCCCACCCTTTAAAATTAATGCAAGCTTTACAGTAGATTCAAATACAGAATAACTCAGATTAACAGTGAGCTGCTTGTCATTCCCATCTGTACCTTACCAGTAAAGTATCACTTACAGACTTGATCACAAAACCATTTTATGCATTTGCCATTTTGGAGACTTAACCACAGTATGCAAATATTTCAAGGACAGAAATTGTTTCAATGTTTATTCAACATGAACATGTAGGAAAAGAGAAAATAGCAGGCATGAGATATTTAGGGCAGCCACTGTGAATTCACTGTAGGTCTGGGAAAACTGTCAATACTGAGGGCTTGTGGCAAAATGCTGTGAAAGTACAGGAACAAAATCAATTTTAGCTAGATTTTTTCCCTCCCAGTACACATGACAAAATTATTTACAAGTGGCTTATTTAAATCTAGCCAGAAGTCAGCTATTTCAGTGGCCTATTGAGCAGAAAAGATCCTCTGTGAGTCAAGGAAGGTCACAGATCCAGCTATATCATCCAGATGATCTCTCTGACAGAATATTTGTAACACTCGCTCTACCTTGCCTTTGTTTCAAAGTGGATGGCTTGTGACAGTGGGTTTTACTGCCATTTTTGTTGGCATTGGCTAGAACTTGCTGTATCCTGACACAACCTTTCACGTAATGATGATGAGCATAGTGTGAAAAGAAAACAAACCAAGAGAGAACAACACATCTTATCTAGAAGCAAAAAAAGTCACTAAGACCACCCTTTCAGACACCCTCATCGAACCTAAAGCTAAAAGCTGCTTTAAACACCACCCACACTGCAGTCATAGATTTCCTGCTCAGCACCTCTTCATAATCTCAGTGCAAACTGCTGCAAAAGCCAGCAAGCTAATAGCTGATCTGGCTCAGTGCCAGGCTGAGTTTGACTGTCCCCTTTTGAAGTCTAGGGCATCTCTGCATTGGCAAGTAGCACAGTGTGATTGGAGTGGATCTGTAGAGTGGAATGGGCGGTACACAGCAGCCGAGGGGCAACCTGTACACACTTTAGGGATATTACTTCAGACTATCTCTCATTTGGACTCTACACAGGATACTGAGTGAATCCCATCCCATGGTTCAGCAAAGGGATATGCAGTTTGTGTGCTTCAACACGCCTTCATTCACACTGAGAATGCAAGTACAGTAAACAGGACAGAATATTTGCTTCCTGGGTAATATTCCTGATCTGTACTAAACTGCTACTACAAACACATCTTGGGATCACTTAGGAGTGCTTTTGGTCCAGGGAAATCCTTTGTGTAGAAAGAGATTCTGACTTTGGAGATAGCAAGCATCATTAGCTGCTCACCTTGTCTGTGCACAGTTAAACACAAAACTGGTACGTTTGATGAACTACTATGAGAACTAGTAAATTATTTTTCCCACTTTATTGGAAAGGCAGGACTTAAATGTTACAAAGAAAAAGAGATTCAAATCAGGAAATACCTGTCTTTTTTGTAATTCAAAAGTTTAACAATGAGCAGTACACATCACTGGCTTTGGAATCCTTTACATAATTAGCCTATTCTGTCAAGTTTGATATGAATTGGCTCCAAAAGTGTGTTTATTTGTCCCAGGCCATCACTGCCAGATGTTGTCATCTTCCAGGCATGTCCATGGTGGGACACCTGGTCTTATGATGCTTTGTGAGTCAGGAGTGGTGCTCTGGGGACAGCACTGTGCAGCTAGCTGCATAGGGGAGATGTTTACTGCTGCCAAATCACAGAAACCAAAATACTGTATTCCAGTAAGCAGATTCCTCTGGTTAAACTCCAGCAAGTCCATTTCATAGTGAGTTTGATGGGCATTCAGGGAAGAGTGTGTCAGAAACAGAATCAGGAGAACACCCCAACATACAGGCATAACCCTCACTGCCCAGCTGTTGCTAGATATATTGCTTTCTTGGAAATTTTTTATTTGGGTTTTTTGGGGGGTTTTGTTTGGTGTGATTTGATTTTTCTTGCTTCTCTCCATTCAGAATACAATGAAGCACAGTTGTTTATAGAGATAAATGGCTTTCAGAGAGATGAAGACTCAGCCATATATACCAAGGAGCATATGTCTGATCAAGATTTGTGGGTATACCACAAGCAGGTAGGGAGCTGTATTACTGTGTTACTGACTTTGGGGGGTAGCTCAGTGCTCTGGAAAAAAAAAAAAACAACAGCCTGTGTCAGACTGAATTCTGCAGCAGATAATACAGAGGTTTGATGACTATACAAGAATCCTTATTTAATTCACTCTGTATCCCTACCTCTTCTCATCCAGATAATCAAAGAACTGAGACGGTAATGACTGTGTCTGAATATTTCCATTCTTTTTAAGCTTTCAAATTCCTTATGCTTGTTCAGGACTTGCCAGCTTTCTTCATGTTTTAAGGGGAATGTGCACAATAGAGAGTTCTGCCTTTCTCATGGCTCCATGGTAGAGCCTGCACAAGCTCTGCCCACTCATTCCAAGCATCTTTTGTTCTGTTGTAGTATGTTCAAAGAATTCCACTTGGAAAAAAAAATTATTTATCAGTTCTAAGCCTGCTGGGCATAACTTCAGTGCATATAAACTTTAAAAACAGCAGCCATTTTACAGTCTTTGGATCCGAATTTGCAAACACACTTCCTGAAGCCCCCCTGAAATGTGAAGGAGTGTATGGAAAGATGAACCTATCTTTCCATCAATTTATTCAGCAAATCCTCCTGCAGGAGTTCAGTTGCTATGCCCCATTAAACTGGCAGTGGTTGCCTTGCTTTACACAGCAGATCAGCAGTCCTCAAAGGCAAAGTATCCAGAGCTCTGGAAGACCAGGAGCAGCAGCACTGCCCCGAGCAGGTCCCGTGTGCATGGAGCTGAAGCTGTCATCCCTCTGCTGCTCCCGAGACTGTGTCGGTTTGTATTCCATCTTGGTGTTTGTTTTCTTGTCTTTGGAGTAGGGAAGGTGGGGAAAGGGAAATATTTGTGAATGTGGTTCTTTATTTGCAATCTTTTCTGTGTCTCTCTTCTTTCTTTTTGAAGTCTGCCCAGTTCCTGCATTCAGCTGCTGCATCCAGAACAAGGGAGCAAGCTGGCCCCATAGCAGTGACCCATCTGCCTTGGGGTTCATGGAGAGGAGGAAGGGCAGAGTTTTGTTCATAAAGAAACTATTCAGAATTCTGCAATTTATTTTAATATGCTCCAGAATATGCTAGCTTTTTCCTTGGTGACCTACAAAGACAAGGCTCCTATTCAAAAAAATTTGCAGCATAGATTTAAAACTTAAAAAAGAGTAATGAAAAGCAAACAATGCAGAAAGAATAGGTACAAAAATCTGACAATCATATTGTTAATGAAAATTTACAGATGTCTTTGGGCTTATTTCATTTTGTCCCATTTGTGGAAAATTAAATAGAGGCAAAACAAGTTAAATCATTCACAAACAACCTACATTACTGAAAGATCCAGAGAAAAATGTTTCAGCTGTGATCCAGTTCAATGGGAAGAGACAATTCTATTCAAATAGAAAGGGACCAGATGAGTCCAAACCTTTACAGTTCTTGAAGATTTGGATTGTGAAAAACTTAACTCTCCTGACACACTGTCGTTCATTAAATTCTAGCTTCACATCCAAAAAGATGAAAAATACCAAAGATTCAAAAAGAGAAAACAAACAATTACAACAACATAAGAAAACCAAACTGAAACCAACAAAACAAGAAAACTTTCAACCTGAGTTGGAGCTGAAGACTTGTCCTTGGTGGAACTGGGAGCAGAATCCAGGCACACCACCTCCCAGCCCTCCTAAGTATTGGACAATCTCTTTGAGCAAATAAATGCAGAGAGGCACTCTTAAAACAAACCTCATATTCTATGCCATGATCCAATATACATACAATACAGTGAAATCTTGAATAATTTATCTACAGTATGAGTTCATTTTTCAAAGACAAGCGTACCATGCAGTTTAATGGGAACTTGCTTCATTACTTTCAGGATCTTTCAAATCCATTTGTGACATAAATACATGCTTACTAAAACATTCTTAAAACTTCTATGAGAGTCAGCATTCCTTGCAGAAAGAAAATGCCTGATTCCTTTCTTCACTTTTTGAAGTTCACTGCAGTTCTATGGCATTTTCAATAAATTATCTAGAATGCCTGTGTTACTGCTTGTTGAAATGCTGCTTAGATTAGTTTAATTCAAAGGTCAAACTATTTTCAGTGTTTAACTAAGTCATTTCAAAACATGCCTTACCATTAAGGGCACAGAGGTGTGAGTATTCAAAACCATATTGCCCTTGCAAAATATGCATATATTTAAATATTTATATTTCCATTAGCTGGAAATGGGAAGAACAGATGTGTTATCTTACTCACTGAATCACGGTGAAGATTCCCAAGGGATTATCATAGACATCCATTGTGTTTGAAGCTGATGGAAGCGGGTGGCAGAGTCCTGGGCACGGCGGTCTGGGTTGGTGAATCTGTGACTCCTTTGTGGCACCCTCCACACACACACCTGCACACACCTGCACACAGCCCTCCTCTGTGTGTGCTGCCCGGCCTCACCCCTTCCCCAGCCTCTCCCAGGCTGCCTATGGAGCCATGGACACTGCTGCTGGCTCAGAGCTACCAGGGGCAATGGGGGACACGGGGGGGTTCTATGGCAGTGACGCTCCCGCACGCCAATCCATGTCGATGCTGCTGACACGGGAGGATCAATGGGAAAATTGCAGTCCCGTGGTCTGGGCTGGAATGATTTAATGACGATTTTTAAAACTGTTGGGTAGCTTCACCTTGAAACAAGCCTTGAGATTAACCTTAACAAATATAGAAATGTATGTTGATGCAGACTGGATCATGTGTGAAATGTTAAGCCTAATGTTAATGATGTGTCTGTGTCTGCTGGCGTAAGGAGGGATAGGCATAGTTGAGCTTTGTTTTTATTGCCTTGGCTGGGATTCTTGGAATAGAACATGACTTTGAGGGTTGTAATGAAATAAAGCTTTCTTCTGCTTATGCAAAGAAAAACGCGACAGCAAGAGAAAGACTCTCTATCAGTTAAATATCACAGGACAAACAGAACAAAGCAGTCCACTAAAACCAATGAGTGTATGTCGAAGTTTTCCTCTGCTGAGCTGAAGATCTCTGATTTTCAAAGGAGGATGCCCTAGTTTTTGAAAACTATGTCTTTAACAGGATCCTATAGCTCCAGAACTTAAGTATCTTAAAAAACACCTGTGAGAAACACAATTTCTTCAAGTAAAGAGAAAATATTTCCTTACCAATCCACACTGCAATTTAAACACAATGGTGCTGAAACAGTTGCTGAAGGAATAACAACCTATTCCCCAGTGATCCTGCATGAAAAAATCCTTCAGTTGTGAAAGTCAGATGACAACTGAGCACTTCCAAGGGAGCACTCCTTCCTCTCTTCAGACACCCAGTGCCCTCACTCCAGGAGTGCAGCACTGGACACAGCTTCATTCAGGGAAGGAGAAAGGACAGATTGTACAGTGAGGCTGGGGTGACTGGCACATGGGAAGCTGTGGGAAGTGTATCAGCCCTTATCCCCAGACTGCAATGGGTGACAGGAACTGCTGTGTCCAAGAGGATGAAGAGAAGCAAAACAAGAGAGAAAAGTGGTGGCTCTTGTCATTAAGCTGCACACCAGATGTGTGAGCTTTTACCATCAAAGCCAGCCACCATGGAAATGGATGTGCTGAAAGCAGTTAGTTACATGGCATCTCCATTTCCAACAAGGCAGACCCACCTGCTCTCCCACAGCTCTCACCTTGACTGACAAAATTACAAAGAAATGCAATCTCTCCTAGTGAGGTGAAAAACTCCAGAACAGAAGTACGGGTGGCTGGATCACAAACACTGCTGGCATTGCTGCAGTGATGATTACAGAATCTCTGTAAGGTCGGAAGGGACCACAGCTTAACAAAGATAATTTCAGCTAAAGGCTAATGACCAAGGGTAAGGGCCTTTCATTGCAGGACCAAGCAGAGCAAGACAAGAGAAGACAGAATCACTTCTGTGCAGTGGCTGCGGTGGATTGAGAAACACTCAGGAAATCCACTCCAAGGCTCCAGAGCCTTGCTGTAGAAGCAGAGCTGACAATATGGTGGGTTTTTGCTGTACTGTGCCACTCATATTTTCACACAGTGGAGAAGTGAAATGGAGACCATTATGTATCTTTCAATTTTAAAAGTGCCAGTGGAAGGTCCTGGAGTCTTAATTCTCAGGTTGAGCACATTCCACCACCAGCCTTGTTGAAATGCTGATATCTGCAAGGTCTATTACATGACAGCTGGACACCCTGGTGTATTAGCAAACTTGTGTTTGGGCCCTTCTTTTGGGATCACAAGATGAGGTAAACATCTCCACTTGTGCAAAAAGCAGACAGGATTTTTTCCTAAGGTAAGCTTTGATTCCAGCTAAGCAGGCCTATAACAAGTGTAATTGCTGTTTTCTCAAGGGTGGTTTCAATACGTGATCTAAGGGTTAAAAAACTCCAGGGCACTGAAAAACTCCAAGTGCAGTATAAATATGGGGTTAGGCAACATTTCTGAATTCAGATCCCAGCTCTGAAACTAATTTTATTTCTGGCAGTGAGCAAATCGTTAACAGACAACTTGTAGAGACATTTGTTCAAACAGAGCTACTGATATTCAGTATTTAGCCTGAGACATGTGGGGCTGTATTTTCAAAGTGAGTGTCATCCTGAAGGGTTAGCCACAGATGATCACTTTCTTTAAACTCATCTAGATACAAGATGCCACTAATTTGACTTCTGTAATCAGAAGCCACTTTTTAAAATAGCAAGTTTTCATCTCAAACTTTGCAAATGTTTTTGGAGATATCCCACTAATTCAACAGGCTTCACAGCCACTCAGACTGCATTAATTTCCAAATGTCCAAAAGAGAAGTAAAAGTTTACATATCTGAAAGATTATTCAGGCAATGTTTGTGGAATAGCTTGAGGGATGATGTGGGTAGTTTACCCCATATGACTTCCTCACGTGCACTTGAACAGATCATCTGATCACTTACTTTCACTCTTGTGGTTTCTCCCAGTTGCATGTGATTTATCTGGATCTTTAATTACTCATTTTTCAGATTGTCTAATATTTTGTAGAGAAATCTTGGTATCTGCTCACACTATGAAAGATGTGGCAGAAGTTATTAATGTACCATTAGACACTGAAGTCAAACTCATAACTCAGAAGAAATTAATGATATCATTTTAGTGATAACATGATACAAAATGAGATAGGTCCCAGAAGCCAACCTTCAGCACCAGCAGTTTCCCCTTTCTGGACTTCCCTGTTTTGAAATTCCAGCAAGAGGGGCACTGAAAGAACTAGAGAGGAAAAATTTGATGCATTTTATTTGCTTTTCTCAGAGCATCTCTTGTGAACAAACCAGTGATGGAATGAACTAACCTTTAACATGGTCCTTTCCTCTCACTACACTCTTAAAAGCATCTTGGGAGTCACGTACTGAACATTTGGGGCCAGATGCTCATCTGGCATGATTTGATGCACACACATTGAACCCAGTAGAGCAATGATAATATATATATACTAGAAGCTACAACAACTGGGCCTTAATAAAAGGTTTCATAAGTTATGTAACTGGTAATTCCGGTACAGGATTTGCTTTTAATACGATTGACTTTGTTGAGATGAACATGACTATAACCTTAGAAAAGATGTAATGCTACTAAAAAAAAAAAAAAGGACAAAAATCAACTAAACCCACAATAACAGTGCTCCTAGAACTCACAACAAGATTAATTCTTCCCTCACTGTTAGGTACAACAACATTTTTCCATTTAAACTGGAAGAATGAGGCCTATCTTACAAAGTGCAGACTTTTAATCCCCTTACCTAAGACTCCAAAATCACTAAAGAATAAGGCACCTGTACAAATAATGCATCTCATTATAGAGATATGTTTGAGTCCAATGAATCGCATCGTAAGAGAAGGAATAGCCACAAAACTGAGGCAAGGTGAAGCCTCATCCTGATTTCCATGGCTGCTCTAGGTTACAGTGGAGCCAGCACTTATTTTTACCCTACATTGGTTTCAGTCCACTGGGTGCAACATGGTTTCTAAGGATAAGGTGTCAATACCATTTTGTAAAGCCAAAGGCAGGCTTTGCTAAATAAATGAATACACAGAACATACTGATAAATTGCCAATTTGACTGTGTGGCTAGACAGGAGATTAACTACTGCTTCACAGGAATTATTAAAAAATTAAAACTTTGCCTGTCATGTCAGTGCCTCAGGTCTGATGGCATTTCAATACAGAGAAGTCCCCAAGTGATCAGGAGGTCAAGTATAGGAGGCAGCATCATAGGGCAATTATTAAATAGCATGTTAGTCAAATTCAGTTTAGAAAAAAATAAAAACATTATGAGCCCTATTTAAGGGCATGAAAGGGGTGATTTTTTTTCTACAAAACAGCTAATCTAGACATGCTCTAGCTTCATTTGGTCTTGGCAACAATCCTCCTAAACAGGGCTTGCATCGTCTGACACCAGAGGCCCATGGTGCAGTTGGCTGTCTCTGCTGGTCACCCACTGCTTGCTGCCACAGCGGCTTCTAGGATGTGATTCACCTGACCTAATTCAGCTGCTGCTTTACACTTAACATGAATAATGCCTAGAAGTGTCTGTTTCTTTCCATTTACTGTCTATCTGAGTTGTTTGGTGTGTGGTACTGCAGACTGGCAATACTTTTTGTACAACAAAGAATAGAAGCTACATGAGAAACTCTGAACTTAAGACTTCAAGTAAAGGTCTGTGTCTCAGAGCTTCCTTTGAGGGTCTGTATTACAGAGGCATGAAAGAAAGATGTAGACTGGGCTTTGGTGTTACACCGGTCTACCAAGCTGCCAGTTTACTGCTGCTGCTCCCCTGATGCAGTATTCCATAAAATTATATTTGCTGGTGTGACTGAATCTGGCTTTCAAGAGGAAAGAAGTTTTTTGGAGAAAAACTTTTACATGTCAGAAAATATAGACTTGCCAGCAATCATGTGAAAAACATGGTCTGGCAGTGTTTTTGCTCTTTTCTTAAAAGCCCAACACTCCCCCATCCTCCCAAACCCCAGCACATTAAGATCCACGCACTGGTTTTGAGCATAATTCAGGTAGACTACAATGTTGAATGTATTCAGCAAGAATTCCTCTTCCCATTGTTTATCATAATTACACCTCCTGTCAGAACTTTTCATACAGTATTTCTCACTTGCAAAGTGGGCTCCTCCTCTCCTTCCAAGCTCATCTCCAGTGCTGGCCATTAGTGAAAGGAACTGGGGTGTGGAAAAGACAGGAATGAGTAACTGGGGGCAGACTGACAGTGCTGGAGCTTTGAGCATGTCCCAGGCTCACTGAAAAGTGTGGGCAGAGCTGGAGGAGAGAAGTGGTGGCGCTAATCTTGTATCTATGATCCATTTGGAAGTGCAGTGTTTTTGTTTAACATTCAGCTTGTGTTTGACTTGTAGGTATTGATTTAATTTGCATTAAATCGAGTAATTTTTCTGCACTCATGTTATATCAACAAAGCTATATAAAGCATTTGACATCTTTAGGAGAATTCTTCATATGCTATTATTTATCATCTTAAAATCGGTAAACAGATTGTTAAAACAAGCAAATTGATTTTCAGGTATGTTACAGAGATGCAATAAGCACTATTGCTGTACATGTTCCTTAGTTACAGGAAAATATAAAATCAGGGGAAAAATTTAAATTGCATTTTTCCAACCTTGCACCTGCCAGATAAGATCCTATGAGGTAATCCCACATGCAGAATTGGATACAACTCATGGTGAATATGCATGGTGGAATCAATCCAGGACATGTAAGAGAAAAAGAGAGGAGTCTCAGTGCTGCCAGAAGTGTTTAACAATATTTTTCTGTTTTAGAAACTTGGATATACAGAAGTCCCAGGTAATAATTAACTTAGACACATTCCTTACTGCCTTGAGCAAACAGAATCTGACACCCTATCGTAAGCAAGCTGGGACTGTGACCCAAGAAGTCATGTACCACCAGAAGATTTATATCCACCCCAACATATTTTGGCACAGAGTTGCCTCAGAAACTGGAAGAAACAAATTATGATCAAGGTTAAGCAGCTCACAGATGGTTTTCCAGTGACTGACGGGTCAGGTCTGTTCAAAATAAAGCTGTGAGTAGTCACAGTTTGTCTTTTCAGTGGTTTCTGGCTGTTTCCAGTGACTGAGCTGCTGGGGAACCCAAAACAGGTATCCAGATCTGTATCACATAGGTTCACACCTTTTTGATTGCTGTGCTTGGAGCCTGAGAAAGGTCATGTTACATCAGCAGTGACAAGCAACATTCCTCTTCTGAAAATGGCTAATGAACAACCCCAACAAACTAAAACCACCCAAGCAGCAATCAGGCTAAAGGTGGCACACATAGAAATTATATTTTGGAATCTCAACAAATTAAAGATTTCATAATTAAAGATCACTTGATCCAGACATAGCAATGCTCCATGCTTATTTATTTATTATTGCGCCTAATTTCTGTCAAGGATTTCTGATGAGGCATGCATCATTCTTGTTTAGATGTTGGTATAATGACTCCTGTGGAAGTTATAAGGCATTAAAAATTATTTTCAAAACTCATGCATATTTAGAGTGATGCAACTCAGCATTACCCTCCTGTCTTCCAGGAAAATACATATTCCTATTTTGTAAATAAGATGGAGCTTATAGCAACTAAGTTATCCACACAAATGGTAGCTTTCCAGTGGCATGGTAGATTCCACAATCAACATTAAGGAACAAAAGGAAAACCATATCTGACAAAGATGAAAAAGAGGAAAGGCTGTAATGAGCAAAACAATTGCATTCATTAAATTATTTGTATGGGGTTTTTGAAAAGTTTCTTGGGCCAATTCACTTGCAACCAAAAGAAATGAGTAATGGGAAAGAGAAACTTTACTTCCAAGTCAGTCTCCACTCCAAGGAAGGCAGATTTCAGTAACAGATTTGTTAATGGAGATATTTACTGTGTTGGAGGGCTGTGTAGGGTATTTTGGCAGTCAGTTTGACAGGTCAATCTACAAACCAGAATATAATTCAAAGTCAGATTGAAATCATCATTAGCAAAATGTATCTTAGACAAGTATTTAACTTCTCTCTATATGCCTTTTAATGGTGTAGCTAATTTCTCAAGTCCTTAATTTTAATGCCATTTTTACATCCTATGCCTTCTTTAGTGTAAAGGAAGTGTTAGAATTGCCACTCAATTTTCATTATGGAGGTGGTCCTAAGTAGGAGTGATGAGCTCACTGACCATTCCCACAACCATCTACAAGGTGACTGAGAGAACAATGAGCACTCCTTCATCAAGGCACTGCTGGTGGTGCAGAGGACACAAACTGGCTGATTTTAACTGCTCAGTGCTTCTTCCACATGGCCTTTTGGTCACTGCCTGTGACCAAAAGTCACAAATGGTGCTCCAAATGTGAGGATGCTTCATGGTAACAAAACATGGTGGAGAATAAGAAATGCATTTCTCACTTTATCTCCTTCATCTCTTTTACATCCCACAGCAACCAAGAGACAGTGTCAGAACTTTCTGTCATGCATCTGTATGTGGCATGACCTTTTGTGGATGAAGAAGGGGACCTTTCTTAGCACATTTGTCCTCCTTAATGCTCTAACCCTTCAGTAGAACGTTTTCATCTTAGCTCAGTTGGGTTGTCCTCTATTTTTGGTAACCACACATGCAGGCACACAGTTGCTTTGCCACCTCCCACCAGCATTAAAAGCCCACTGCTGCACACCTCCTTCTCCCACTCATTCCTGCACTTGCCTTGGAAGCTATTCGGGCAAAGCAGCAGCTGAAACATAATCTTTTTTAATTACTAGCAACTGCATGTGCCAGTAAAGATGTATGACTGCAAACCTACGTGAGCACTGACCTCAATGCTCTTTAGCCTAAGTAGAGCTCTCTTGCAGACCTCGTGTATAAATACTGCTTTTATCTTCCCCCAGGCACAACAATGTTTTAGCTCTTTTTAGCTGGAGATTCATGACTTTACAAGGACTTATCTGAATCACTGCCAATCACTCTGTTAAACCCCAAAGTACGTCACTCTGTTTTCTGCTGATATAGATGATTTTTTGAAAGCAGTTAGCATTTTGAGGAGCTTTAATGTGGGATGCAGGAAAGAAATCTCCTTTACAAAATTTTTGCAATGGTTTCATCCAAAAATCAATCCCCCTAAAATGGCTGGCTGTGAGAATCGTAGATGTGAGAAGTTTGGAATTACAGACTTTGCCCAGTACATAAAGTTTCTCTCTTCATTATTGAGAAAATATTATTAATTGTTGTGAGGAGAAACTAATCTGAGGATTAGGTCCAGTCAAAATTGTATCCATGCTTGATCTCAGTATGTTCTTTTATTCCTTATATATTCAGTTTATGTGCAACCTAGTTTTCTCCACTGAAGGTTGTGAATAACAGATGTAACCTCATTGTCCTTACTGACTTCACTGAGCTATAATTGAACGCTGCTTTTGGAATGCTCTCGACAGTGTTGCTTGTATACTGCAAGTCATGTAAGTACTAATATTGAATTTATTCCATCAAAAACTAGCCCCTAGGGACAAAAACAAACCAGAAATAATTAAATTCATCTAGTAAACCAGAGGTTCATTTGAATAACATTGCCTTCTCTTGATGCTGTGTGTACATACAGCAAGCATAGATCACTGCAGCCTGGCATCTGCTTGAACTCCTGTGAAACCAAGGTTCTGTTTTGGCTTCACAAGCAATGAGTGCTTTGAACAGGAGAGAGGAGAAATCTGATTTTCAGTACGTTTTTCCCCAAGCAGTAGTGCTATGTACACTATTGTCAGGTTTTTCCATGCAACACTTTCTGTTTGAACTGCTTACGGATTGCAGCAGTATCTTTTTATTACTTCTAATCTGTCAGAATGAAATGACAGTAGCCTTGTGTCAAACCAGTTATACATGTGATTGAAATCCATTCACATTTCACCTGCAGCTCATTATTTTCTCATTTCTATGTTGTTTTCAGGATGAACCAGTTCAGAGTTCACACTTTCCCTTGGAACCCATTTATCTATTACATGCCTCAGATGTTCAAGGGCTGACCAACAATTTATGGGACTCCACTTAATATTTGTATTCAGTATTACACAGTTTCTGGTATGGATTTGGCCCATACAGTAAGGTAGGCAGAAACCTGCAATCAAATTGCATTTTTCAAAGGCCTAGTGGAAGTTTGGATCTGTATATAAAGCTCACTGATGAATGCCTCCTCTTCTATCTTCCTTCAGCTCTCGATATAGAAAAGTTTTTGCAGTCAGATAAGGAAAAATCAGCATGTACTTGAATGTTGCAAAGTGGGATGTTTTTATTTTTAAAATTTCTCTTTTTCAGCTGTGCTACTTAGTATTTTGCATACGAATAAAAATCACGAAGAATTACATATCACAGCTTAAATATCAAAGATGACTGTCAAATAATTCAAACAGAAGGCTCTTTATTAAAGTCACTTTTCCAAAAAATTTTGTATTGGAAACCAAACAAGATGAAGGAGAATACTGAATCAAAGCAAAGAGTCTTGCTCTGTAGTTGCACATCTGCACAAGTGCTTCAATACACAGCTGGATCACTAACTCCCAACTTTGGCAAATTTGAATTTGTTTCTCCACAAAATGGAAACACATACTCATCTGCCATATTTCACAGAGGTAGAATATATAAAGATTTCTTCCAAGGAATTTAATCAAAAGACACCAAGTAAGTGATCAGCACCATTATTTTTATCCTGCTTTAAATTCTTCATATCAAAACAAGACAATGCAACTTTTCACTTACATGTCATTCATCGTATTTCACATTTTCCATTAGGTTTTGTGTGCTTTCAATAGAGTGTGAATGCTGCCTTGGTGATAAACAACTTTATTTCTCTGGGAGGTGATGGGAGTGCTACATACATGTTGCTTGTTCTAGTTGGAAGAAGTTTAACAGGAAGAAGAATGACAGCCACTCTTTACTGGAGACCTGAAAGCATTTTTTGTGACACTTGTATTGCATAAAAACGCAATTAACAAATGTCACCAGCAATAATAAAGCTTTGCTAAGGATGTGGATATTCACCACCTTATCACAAATAAAAGAACAATCATCAAAGGAAGAGACACATTCTTATGCATAACAGTAGTCTTATTTTATGGCACATCATTTGTATAGCTATTTATTTTTAACAGCTGGTGAACAAATGACTTTACTATAATGTTGAATTTCTTTCACTAGCTGTATATATTTTTCCACAGAGTTCTGATCCAAAGTCAAATCAAAGTCAGTCAGCAACAGTATACAAATTAGTATTCCTTTCTATGATAATCCAAGTTTTGACTGACCATGCTCCTGCTGATGCCAATGGCAAACCTGGGGTCTCATTTGGTTGTAAAGACAATGAACCAAAACCATTAGATGGCTAGAAATTTGGCAGAAGATGAAATCCCAGAGCAGAGAACACTTCAGAAGTTGGAGCTCCAGTATGTCTCCAGTATGCAAAACACATCAGAGGAACACAAGCTGCTTTTGTGGTGCGAAACAAATGTTGGATGGAAGAATGAAAATGCTCTCTAGTTTTCTAATGACAATTTTACAACTCACTCTGTGAAATCTTTTCTTGAGTCTTGTTTGCTAGAGCAAACTATATAAATTATTAGTGTATTCTTCTAATGACATGGAATTTGCTTAAAACTAACAGAAAATTACTTATAAAACTTTATGTCAACATCATGAGTTATCTTAAAACTTCAAATTGTTAAACTATATTTTATTTATTATAAATATTTGCAGATAACCCAACCTACTTCTCCTTATCTTTCCAGAGATGATTCAGAAATTAGGTGTGCCCAAATCCAGCTCTGTATCTGCCCTGCGCTGTCACAATCCAGGTTTCTCCCCAAGGCAGGGTGTTAATGCCATGAGTCCTCATCATGGCAGCAGCTGAAAAAGAGTGTGTTTGAACTCTTCTCCTTTATCTGCTGCTTCTTGCAGATCTGCTGTGTCAGGATAGTAGTTTCCAATACAGGATACCTCTAAATTGACTTGTACAGAGCCTATCTTCTCTACCTAACCATAGTTCCATCTCCACTGCAAACCAAAGCACATGGTCCTTTTCTATTCCTTATTTCTTATTAACACCTGTTTTCTTTTTCTGGTACACTGTATGTATTTTGGTGTCATTGTATCTGAATTTTATTTCTCTTCCTTCCATAAGTAGCAGATATACGTGTTAACCCTCCCAAGATTCTGTGTGAGAACTCAGTATCTCCTAATTTGCAGAACCAGGTGCATCCATACAGCTGTAGAGCTGTTTGGCCAGCAAGCCTCTCAGCCTGCCCTCCAGCATGGTCAGAGGCACATACTTCAGGGTGCTGTGTGCTTGAATGCAATAAGACAATTACCATGTTCCCAAGGGCACCCAGACAGGATGTCTGCAGGCAATCTGCAATTTGCCGAGCTGATAAGATATAGGCTGGAAGCAGAACATGCTATGTAGACGGCTTTTCATGAGATCATTCTTCCACAGAGAGGGATATTTTTTTCTTTACCAAAGGTACTATCATCTCTTCTGTTCCTTTTCTTCAAATCTGCAGGTTGTTAAGGGGTCCTGTGAGGAGATATAAATCTTCCTCTAAGCATCAGTGCTAAGATCTGGTGTTGTGTGAGGAACTCTTCTGCTTGCTTCATGCTTGTCTGGTGTGGTGATTAAGTGGAGATGTGTCCACGGGAAATGCTTACACTAAAACTTATGTTCATTAGAGTTGATGACAAAAATCTTATTAGTCATACTGAAATGCCAAGGGAGAAATTGTGAATTTTATGGGGAATATTCAAGGCTCCTTATCATTCCTACAGGAAAAACTGGCTACCTGAGACAGGATGAATGTGCAGAGATGACTGACTAGTGGCAGTAACACCCTAAAAGACAGCCAGACACATAGACAATAAATAAGAATGAGCTGTTGGACTTCACTCTGCCCATTCCTTGTAGGCTTTATTTTCTTCTGAATAAGTAGACAGCCATACAACATCCCCTGCAATACAAATGCTTCCTCCTCACAAGATCATCCCAGTGTCCAAAGTGGCAATTCCCTGTTAGAGCTCTTCCTTGTGACATTTGCCAATTCTGCTTCTCAGCTTCTGACTCTTCTTCCCATTCCTCATGCTATTCAGCTAAGGATTACTTACTAGTAACTAATGCCAAAGCTCATAACAGCCAAAAAATTTCCTTTTAATAGCTTTGATAGCTTGCATTGCTTTGTTGGCTGTAGGTAGAGCTGATACGTGATAAGCTTGGTAAAATTTTCTACAGAAACCACCTTCTGACAAAAATTGCATTTGTCACTGAGCGGAAACTGAGGGCCTAAAGCATTTGCTTTCATTACCAAAATAAAAAAATGGGGGATGTGTCTTCTTTTTTTATTTAAAACTACACACTAGAACTGAACGTTATTGTTTTTAGGCTAAAAACCAAAATACTTTGGACAAAGGCCAGAACATTTCAGCTGAGAACTAGCTAATGCTTCATCACTGTGGTTAACAGATGTGACTGGATCCACGCAGAGAGTGAATTTGTTCCACAAAACCTGACATATTTTCACAGTCACATTTCAAGCGGAAAAGAAACCCTTTATAAATGTGGTCATAGATTAAAAGGAAGTCATCCCTTCTTTGCAGGGGAAAGCCAGGTATGCACACATGGAATGGCACTGGCAATACAGCTCTCATGGGTTTTCCCTGCTCATTCTCCTCCCTGCTGCACACAGTCTGTCAGTATCACTGCAGGAGAGAGGGCTCAGACCTCTCAGATAATGGGCATGTGAAAAGCTGTCACTTCAAATCTTTCTTAAAAGTGTGTTAGCCTTTATAAACTGCACCCCAACCTGATTGAGGAATACATTTGGTAAAGGTCCAAGACTGTAAAATACAGTCATTCCATGTGCTCAAGACACTTGCTTATTTAAATGTTTACTGTGTGTGGCAGTCTATAAAGAGATCAGAAATGCTTTCCACTTAACATGACCTTCAAGATAGGAGACAGAGGAGTTTTTAAAAATTCAGGAGGTGCTTAAATTTACCATCATTTGTAAGTATGCCTTATGCTGCTCTCCTCCTTGCACAGACTGAAATAAAAACTGATGTGTTTGTTTCACCTCTGTCCCAGATATTTTAAGCTGTGTGCATGCAATTCATTGGGGTTAATTTGCTATCAACATGTCAGCTAGGGAGACTTTCCTACAAAACGCCCTGGATGTCTCCTGGCTCCACGCCTTACGAAGTTCCAAAGCTGCCCAAGCCCTATCCCCTCCCTGGGCAAGGGGAATCTGTCCCAGTGGCCCAGAAGCTCGTGCTGCAGGCTGCTCGCTGTTTGGCTAACAGGGGACTAGTGCGGCACAGAGGGGCACAGCACAGCCACAGCAGGGGAGTCCAGCTGCAGCCCCATCTGAATGGCACTACTCTAGGAACATGCATCTGTTGTCGTTTATTTCACCTTACTGCTTGGCAATAAAATAATTTTTTTTGCCTCTCTTCATCCTTTATTCTTCACGTCTCCACATGGCAAACAGTAGCTTTTCTTTTAGCTGCAGTTTCACTCAGGAACAGCATGGAATTCCTGTTCCCACAAGTCTGGGGTTGTGGATGTGGCTTGAGCTCTGCATTGCCAGGCTGGGAGAGCTCCATCACTGAGGGGGCAAAGCTCTGACCATAGCTGGGTTGCCATTTGGTATTGCCAGTGACCAAAATGCACAAGATAGGTAGAAGTGAAGCCACGTGGCTCACCAGAAGCTGATGTTCTTGCATGGCCCCACACCCAGCAGCTGACATGTAGCTGTTGCAAGTGCTCCAGTTTAAGAGACCATCAATCTGCCTGTTTTACCTGTGCCTGTTTAGCAGCAAGCAACTCTGCTGGTGCCAACAACTGCATAAGGGTAGAAATTTGGTAAAGGAGCATGAATTTTAGCTTTTCTCTAGAAAAAGGGATTTGTTCCTGGGCAAAGGGATCTGTTGGACTATGAATGGGGTTATATTAGTCTCTCCTGCTACAAGTTGCAGCACCAGTGGGGTGTCAGGGGAGCTGCTGGGCTCACTGTGGGGTGTGTCATCCCTCAGGAACACTGCCAGCTGCCATGTGCTGGAGGGATGAACAGGTCCCATCAAAGCTCTTTCCAGAGCTTGTTTGGGGTTTGACATGGTTCTCTATCGTTAAGAACCATACAGGATGCTCCCCAACAGGCCTTTCTTCCTTATCTTTCTCAAATGTAGTTCAACACAGCTACAAGGTACTCAAGTGAATCCCTAAGGTGTCTCAACCCTAGCAGATCCCCCATGCAATAAACTGATGCTGCGCCACAGAGATGGCAGAGGTTGTGAGTACAGCACAGTCGAGGCAGAGGAGCCAGCCTTGATAATTGGAGGGACTGCAATCCCAATCCCAACAGTTTAGAAAGGCTGTTGAAAGATCCAGTTTATTACTTGGCAAAATATCCAGGGTTTGCCAAGCAACAAAATTCACATATTCTGGACTGATGCTCACCAAGGTTTGACAGACTTAAAGCACAACCATCTTTGAAACACACTGTTAAACTGTGGGAAATGGATTTAGGATAAACCAGATCCCTCTCAAGTACTCCAAGTGCTGCTGTTAGTGGTGCAACTCAATGGCCAGCAAGGGAGCCCCCTCCATCCCAGAGAGCTGCGAGCACAGCTGCATTACAGCTCACCCTGTCAGCTCTACCACCCACGATTTATGGATTTCTTTGCCATCAGGATTAGCTGCTTTGTTTGCCCTCTTTAGATACTAAAAACTCATGCAGTTTTCTCATTATATCATTTGAGTTTTAAACTTTCCACCACTATTTTAAAACGGCAGTTTTTTTCAGCATGCAAAACTACATCAAAGAAATATGTTTGTCGCTTCTTTCAAAAATTTTTAAACATCGATCATTTTTAATGAGCTTCATTGTAAAGCAGCCTTGTGACTCTTATCAAGGACACTGTAAATGCATGGCTGTGATGATGTTGACCCAGCAAAAATGTTTTCAGTACTTTGAAACCTGTAGTTCTGGCATGCTCTAGGAACATAGGCAGGGTTTTTTTACAAACTCTCTTTCTCATACATCATACTGTAGTAGTAGTCTTTACCTGGTTTAATTTTTTAACTAAAGTCACAAGCTGGACCTGGAAGAGAAGGTTTTGGAGTGGTTGAAATTTTTTTTGTGTTGAAGATCTGGTATTTGATTTGGAGTTTGGCAGGGGGCGCAGTTTGTGTAGGACTTCAATCTTTTTGGTCATGGGCCAAAGTAGCACAATGTGCAATAATGGTTCTGGCATATTTTCAGTGATCGTGGCAGAATTTATTTCACCTCTCAGTATGTAGGAATATATTCCAGTGGGTAAGGAGTGTGCATTATTTTAGGTTTGACTCAGTGCAAATATATATATTTAAAAAAGGAATATAACTAGATCAGCCCACACAAAACCATGAAGCCAGATGTCTTTTTTTGCCTCAAATTCAAGTAGATCCTTTATAAACTGATGTGGAGAAAAAGCTGAAAGGGAAGATTTAATTATATGCTACAATCAAGAAGGCATTTTACATCCCAACTGGCAGAACTCTTGCTGTGTATTTTAAGCAAGATGAAGATGAGAGAAGAAAGCAGAGAAAAAAACCCAGTTTCTATACTAGTTCTCTGGTGCAAGGAACAGCTTGATCTTATTTATTGCATAGTTTTTGCAAGTTCTGATATTTAGAGCCTGTCCTGTAACATCCAGGAACAAGCACTAAGGAATTTTAACTATATTCACATGAATTATAAATTAATTTCCTGGAGCCATAGCCATGGCTCCTAGATGGATATTAACATATATGCCATTTCTTTTGGCACTTAATGAGTCTCTGGTAGATTCTTCATAATTAATCTTCAGAAAAAATGAATAAGGATTAGAAGGGAGGGGAAATTCTTTCGGCATTCTCTTTATAACTTCATGCATCTTTACCAGAAACAAGTAGAATATTATAATTTTTTTCTTAATTAATTTTCTTTGAGATCTGCCAGATTTATCTAACAGCTTTTTTAATATATCAAAACTGCAAAGTGTCAGGATCCAGAATTAATGATCAACTCTCATAAAAATTGCATTTTGTAGGTGTAGATCTTTTGACTTCCCTTCTAAACAGAAGACTGAACTTAAAAATCAGTTCTTTCTGCCCCAGTACATTTACACTATAAATTGAATATCCTGTTCTTGGTTAGAAAACAGGATTCAGGAACAAACCTTTTAAGCAGAGCTGCCCAGAGGCAGTAGGTTTCACAGACTTGGACAGCAGGTTTCTCACAAAGGCATTCTCTCCTCATTTCTTTAAGCTTTTCTGAATGCAGATTGAGCAATAAACATAATCATAACTATTAGCTTTATGTATAAACAGTTTGCAATATTAGGTTCTAAAAAATACTGGAGCATTTGCTTGCCACATCTAGTAACTGATAATGTAAATGCAAAACATTAAATTTGAGATTTCTTGCTTTGGTAAGAGCCTAGAGTAAAAAGGGTAATAGCGCTTTTGGGGATAGGAATAATCTCTGAAGAGGGGAACTGTGAAAGTTTCCCAGCCTGAACTAGTAAATAGAACTGCACATCTATTGAATGTGATTAATGAAGTGTAATGATTGCATAGTTACACACCAGAAGAGCAATCAAAATTACCATTGTTAACTTCAGCAGAGTATCACTCCTGCAGTACCAAGTACCAGGTATTTGTTAACTGCTGGCAGGCATTTGAACTGATTTAAAAGGGCTAAGACAAAATGAACCATTAGAACCCAAATTTTCAGCCAGGATTCCTAATTCTCTGTAACTGCTAAATAATTAAGCCTTTGCTTTATATGATTTACATGGCAATCACAAATATTTCTCTAAATATAGTTGCTATAATGCAGAGTGGCAGTTTATTTGTCTTCCTATCAGAATTAAAGCAGGCGGACCTTCAGGCAGAAGATCTTGTTCTTCCTGGAGCTTCCCACTCACTGGCCCACCTTTATTGTGCTATTGGGGGATGCCAGACCTCGTAGTACTGCTGACCAAAGTCCCACTGCTAAATATTGCGAAGAGCTGATGTCCTCCTCAGAAATCTAACATCATGGATACAGTCATCTATGATTTACAGTTTAAGAAACACTTTGATATGTAAGGAAAACAGGGTGGGGTTTTTTTGTCAGAGAAACGTCTAAACAAGGAACATTTCTGCCACATCCAAAACAAGATTTAGAAAACTAGTCAAAAATAAAGCAATGTAAATGGAAAAATCCTTTCCTTAATACTTGCTAAAATCATAAATACTCTTTGACAAATGACTCCTAAGGCTATCATAACAGCCTTGCTATTCCTGTTGGAATCCACTGGTGGCCAGATAGTGTCTTCTTTTCACATGAAGTGGTATGCTTTCTTTCACAAACCTGAACTAGTTAGTTGGTTTTGTCCCATAGAGTAATATTATTTTGCTGCTATACATTTTTCTGAATGAATACTAAATCTGAAGGATTCTGTTATGTTCAACTGGCAAAAAACGTCATGGCTAACCATATGTCTAGAAAACATTACCCAAATAGTTGAGAACTCTGTGGATTGGAAAACACTCTCAGTTTTCCAATTAGGAATATTTTTCATGAAACTGTCATGTGTTGGAAGATTTGCATATCTGTGCAAAAAAGCTGACAATTTTGTCTGTCTGCAACATAGGTGTTCCCAGGTAGGTGTTGCTTGTCTAAGGTCCAAATAAATGCAATGGAGATGTTGTTCCCATGGTCAGTGATGTCTGAATAACTGTTTTTCTTACCCAAAATTCACTGGATCACTCTCTAAAACTCCACTGATGCTAATGGGAGCTGAGACATCTGTGTAAGTCCTGGCACACCTGGATGCTGGAAGTATAAACCATGCTGGGAGATGACGATGAGCTGAAGGCTCAGACAGCAAACCTCAGCCCGAATGTTCTTCAGCTCTGACACTGTGTAACTCTCCCTCACCAAATATCAGCCAGCAGTTCCCTTCAGAACTGTAAGGCTTGGAACGCTTACTGAGGAGCTGCAACGCTTCACTTCAAAGGCCAAATATCCAGTTAGCTGTGAGTCACATCCCATGTATTGATCTCATGCCATCTGGAAGCACAAGCTCAAACAACCATCACCATCACCCGCTGTGGAACTTCAATAAAGTCAAACTGTCAAGGTATTTCAAGGCTCTGAAAGTGTTACTGGGAAGAATACTTGCTGGCCATAGGTGGGAGGGGTACAGAAAAAAAATAAGAAATTTTTACGCCATTGGACAAAAGAGAACCAGGGCAGAATAAGCCCCCTTAAGATAATAGATGATAAAAGGAAAGGGAAAAGGGGTCAAGAACAGTCAATAGCTGGAACAGAGGATTGGGCACATAGCCATTCTGGTGGATTTGGGCCAGATATAGCCTGAGGCTGTACTTAAGCAGCTCTGAGTTGGAATGTTTAGATGTTAGTTTGAATGGCTATAAAAGTTTAATTAATGTCTGAGGGGCCTGGGGAGACAGATGAGCATAGAATTAACATCCAAAAATTGCTTCCCATAACAAAACTCTATCAGTTTCTCATAAAACTTACAAATGCAAAGAGAAATATATGAAAATGTTTGGATTTTTTCTTTTGTTATTATAGAACCTTTGAAGAATTCCTTCATAAGACTTAGAATTGTTACAGCTGTAATTATTTCCTTTCTAAGGAAACTAAGAGGTTTATTGGTAAATATCTTCAGTTTCAAAATACTGTGACCAGAAAGAAAAAACAAATCCATAGATTTGTGTCTTTATTGCACAGAAGACTGAAGGTGCATTTCCCTGACACTGTATACCTTATAGTGCCAATCTCAGCAGCAAAAAATTGAAGAATGTGAGGATGTATTTTGCAGCTGCACAAAACCTCATCACTCTTGGTGCCCTGGACATGTATTGATCACACTCTGTGACAAGGCAGAGTTTTCCCCTGCAGAGTAGAGGTGCATACTTAACTGTGCATGGCATTTCTGCCTTCCTGCTGCAGCATTCAGCTCTAATTAGTTCCAGACACACTAGATTGTAGCCTTAGATCATTAACACATTTTGGTAAGCTAAACATTTAATTTGCATTGTTATGTATGGTATTATGAATACATTCAGTACACGATATAATGCCTGAAAACCTACTCACATATGCAAAAAGTGAGTAAAAAATGCAACCCATTGCTTGTGTACATCCTCTTCTTGAGTCCTGAAGCAGATGTCTGGTAAACACCCTTGGTTCTGCATACTGGGGTATTTTTCCACAGCTCAGTGAATCCACATATCCCCCACCTTTGATCTGTTAGCATCATCAGCCAGGCTCTCTTTTTCCTTCCAAAGCAGAAAGTTCTCTTTGCCACCCAAAATAACACTGTCCACTTAACTTGGCGAAATAATCAGGGCAGGGAATATTCCATCTTGTATCATAATGAGTTTATAAGACTGACTGAGCTTTTTTGCCCTTCATGTTGGCTAGAAGCAGGAGTGCTGTGCTACTGAAAAGTGGAGATTTACTGTTTTCCCAGAGTATTCACAGGTATTTATTTTTCCTTCGTCTGTCCCCCAGGACACCCTGTAGGTAGCTGGCTGGCCAGCTTAGTTCCTGTTGAAGTGATTATTTAATGTGGTGAGAATGTGTTTATTGTGTGCTTAATGATAGCAGAAATGTAGAACCTTGGATGGATGCCCCTTTTTCCTTCTCTAAATCTAAACAAATACATGAAAATCAACCTATTTTTCTTCCTTATTTTTCTCAGTTGTTAAAAGCAACTGGAGCCCAGGGAATTTAATTGGACTTCCATATTTAAAGGGATATTTTTTCACCTTTGCTAAACCTTTGTGCATTTTCTTTCTGGTACAGAACTGCAGACTCAGATAGGTTCACTTGGAAACCATGTTTGAAAAATCAAACTCGTATTTTTTTCTCTAAAATGCTTACAAAGAGACACATTGGCATGACATTTTTGAACAAGCATGCTTAGATATTAAATAGTTATGTTATTTTTAAAATGTGTGAGTGAGGGTTTCTAACTTTCATGAATGTTAGTCACCTACCATATCCAGAGGAATTCACTGGGGTTGTGTATTTTTTTGCAGTTCAGAGAATTAGTTCTTTCCACACAAGAGACCAGGATTTAGGCTTGAAAATGTGGAAGATATTATCAGGAATATGTACATGCAATTCTAAGGGCATCTGTTTTGAGACTTGTAATGAAGGAGGAAGCCAAGAGAGCATTACTGGGCTGCTGTGGCAATGGGTGTGTTACACTGTGAAAGCACAGCACCAGCTCCTGATTCCTGTAAAATAAGCTTATGTGCAAACACCTCCACATCAGCACTTATGTAAAGTATCTTCGGCTTCCTACTGATCTGGAAAACAAAGTTCATAAGAGTGGCTGGAAATAATCCTTCCCCATCTGTAACTGGAGTATTCCTTGAGCTGTGCAAATGTAAAACAAAGTTTCTGTCATCTCTGTGTTTGGGACAGGAAGCTCCAGCACTCTGAACTTCCCAAAGCTTGAGCTTTTCAAACATAGCTCATTTGCAAGAGAATACATGATGAATCAGGTTTGGATGCTGCTCACAGAATATGTATGAGAATCAAAATGGTAATTTTTACTTTTTCGCATCCAGTTGTTTTGGGGTCTTTTCCTAATTAGAAGTCTGTGCACAAATGAAGACATCTGCAGATTTTTGAGTGTGATTAGAAAGAACATAGTCTACAAAACAAGAAAACTAAGGTATGAAAATCATGACCTTTAAAGAACAATGCATTAAGGATGTTCATTTTCCAAAAAGGAATACTGGTGGCAGTGTGGCATTTTTTGAATCCCTTTCCCAGTGTAAAGCAGTGAAGCCTACAGGACAATGGAAGTGTTGAAATTATCTGCTTGGTGCCAGCTCCAGTCTCCTCATAAAATAAATACTTTTGGTCACCAAAAAATTTTAATACTGCTTCTTTTGATGATGTCGTCATCATTTACCTACTCCTTACCTTTACAGAGATGATTTTCAGGAGGGTACATTGTCTGCAAGAATATCTGAAGATCCTTCAGCTGCTTCTTCTGCGGCAGTGATTAGTTTTCAGGACCTTTGCTTTAACTGTACCTGGAGGCATCACAGCTATAAACCTCTGCCTCCTCATCTCTGCCCAAGACAGGCCTACACTGCTCATTATAAATTCTGCCAACATTGTTAGAGAACATAATGGGGAAACAACCCTTTGAACCTGCTTCTGAGGCAAAAAAGTAACATCTGCTCATTTCTAGTGTCTTCTGGTATTCTTGCAATGAACCAATTAATTATTAATTATATTATATTTATAGCCAATTCAATGGAAATCAATTCATTAGGCTGAGAAGTTCTTCTGCATGGCCATCCCTGAAGCCTTATCCTACTCATTAATTAAAGTCAGGTTTTGACACTAATTACACTAGGATCATGCCCTAAAGAGAATTATGTATAAGTCTTGGCCATTACAGACTATAGATTAAACACAGATTAAAAGAAGAATGAAAAACCTCCAGAACTACCAAAGTTCTATTTAAATTCAAGTTTTATCTCTACCAACTCCAGGGAACTTTTTGTCTGTTCCCTGTACACCAGTAGCTGCAGAAGTGGTAAAAATGCCTTTTAGTCTGAAGAACCTCAAAAAGCTTTAAAATCAGAATCACTTGAACATGTCCTGAAGTGCAGCCTCCTTTGTGTTGAGAGGGAGCAGCTGCTCAGCTGTGCACTTCAACAGCAGCACAGAGCAATATCAATTCTGGCTGACTGAAGCCACAAGGACGTATTTAGGTGAAATAATGTGGTTGCCCAGAGTTCTGTTCCCAGTCGAAACTCTCACAAAGACCTGCTAACAAAAACTGATCACTACTTTTCTTCTTTTTTCCTATCCTTTCCTCCGAAGTAGAAGTGGGCTGCAGCTGCAGTGTGTTGCAGCATAGATCCCCTCTCTGCTTCGTGTTTTGATTAAAAGGAAGTACAAAGTTAATCAAGTATAAACAATAAAGGCTTCACATGTGCAGGGTGGCCACTGCTGAAAGTTGTTAACAGAGCTCTACGAAGAACTCAAACATCAGTAACTTACACTTTTATACCATGCTTATATTTTTGTGCTTTCTCCCAGCTGAAGCACATTTTCCAGTAAGCTTGTCTCTCCTCAGGTAGAGGAAGTATTAGTGGCTTGAAACTTGTCTTTGTTCATTTTACAGCAAGATTGCAGACTAACATAACTCTCTGTGCTTGCCTTAGATCAAACTATTCCAGGTGTCCTCAAGGATAGGAAAGATCGTTGTGACTCAGAGTCATACACACTTGATTAGAACATTAGAAGTATCTGTTGTAAAGATTCATTGAGTTGAAGTGATTATTTTTTGTGTATAGTTTTTTAAGACACAATCTGCATTAGTTTTAGAACTCCAGTTCAAGTATAACCTTTGCTCATATGCCATTACTCGCTCTCTCAGTGATTTACTCTTTATGAACATCCCAGAGTCACGGACAGCACAATTGCTGAAGAATCTCCCTGTGCTGTGCAGACAGGTATGTGGTGCACTTTCAGGATAAAGGATTGAACTGTCATCATCAAAGTACAGGACTTGTGTATGGTTCTTGTAAGCTCTATCAAGCTGTGAAGCATAGATGTAACAGACTGCCATGCTCTTACACAAGAGCAAGAAATAGTCAAAGCTTATTGAAATTAAACGTGTTTGAGTCTGTCCATATAGGAGAAGAAACTTATTCCACCTCATTGCATCTGGAAGAATAAATCTTAATTATGTTGTGGGCATAAAGTTACAGAGTAATGCATAGTTGAGAAAGACTTTCCAAGTTTTGAAAAAGTATTTTCTTCTTTTGACATAACAATGCTTTTTTAATATCAGTAATAATTAATTTCTTTATAATTATGAACATACTTTTTAAACTGTTAAGTCTTTAGCTGTGCTGCTTACTTTAACCTATGTTAACATTCAATATTCATTAAATAAAAGGGGTTTATGTCTTTCAGATAATTTTTATTGCTGTACAGCAGTCCCAGAGTGCTTTTAATTTAACTACCTTAATACTAAAATGATACCTACCCCTTAGCGATAGGTACAAACACATGTGGAAAGTCTAGAGTCATGGAAACAGGGAATAGTTTGGGTTGGAAAAGATGTTCAAAAATCATTTAGTCCACTCTCTTTCCAAGGGTACAAACTTTTTTTTACAAGATCACTCTAAGCTGCATTCTCCCTGGCCTGGAACAGTTCCAGTGATGGGACAACCACAGTTTTCTGGGCACAGTTTTTCTAATCCTACCCTCTTTCAGTTTAGAACCTTTGCCCCCTTGTCCTGACAATACAGGCCGTGGTAAAAAAGGGCCTGTATATATTCTTATAACCCCTCTTTATATATTAGTATACTGCAAAAAATCTCCCCAGATCTTCTCTTTTCCAGGCAACCCAAACTGTCTCAGCATTTCTGTACAGAGGATCATCTTCATGGTCTTCCTCTGGAGCTGCTCCAACTGATTGATATCTTTCCCGTGCTGGGCACCCCAGAGCTGGACACACAGCTCCAGGGGGGTCTCACAAGAGCAGAGCACAGGGACACAGCCCTCTCCCTCAGCCTGCTGGCCGTGCAGCCCAGGGTGTGGTTGGTTTTCTGGGCTGTAAGCACACATTGCCAGTTCATGTCCAATTTTTCTTTTGCTAGTACCCTAATTCCTTCTCTGGGGGGGCCTTTATCAATTCTTTAATCCCTTAGCCAGGATGGATACTAGGGACTCCTCAACTTATTTGTAGAATCTTGTTGAACTTCATGAAGTGCCCATGGTCTCACTCCTTAAGCCTGCCAAGGTCCCACAGGATGGTGTCCCTTTTTTAGGAATGTCAGCTGCCCCTTTCAGTTTGGGGTCAGCTGCAAACCTACTCAGGATCCACTCAGCCCAAGTACAGGACAAAGTGGATGATTACTGTGTTGCAGAGCAAGCACCTACTCTGAACTGAAATGTCATAGGTCAAACAGGTCTTCCAGATTCCAAAAAACATCAAATGCCTTGTTAAAAATGATAATTGAATTGGTAGCAGAAACTGCTCTGCAAAATGTCAGGGGGTGGGTGTGTAGAATATTCTAGTGGACTATTTGGTGTGAAAAAGAGAAAAAACAATATGGAATGTTGCATAGATGTGTAGAGCTCATTTCAATGGGTCTGCAAACTGCAAAAGGTAACAGTTGCTGATTGATTACGGCTTTAATTGCCATACTCCATATGTCAACTGACCTTTATTAGCTTTATGTTGTAGCTTTTATTTCCATTAGAAACCACTAATAGAACATAATATCATCTTTTTGTAATTTGCAATTTGATTAGTGTCTATTTAATAATAGATTTGTCAAGAGCATTAGGAAGTAGATTGTAAAATTTCCTGCAGGAGAGGTAGGTCAAAAGGTCTGAAGAACAGATGAAAAAAAGGCACTATGTGGGAATAATTGGGTATCACAGACTTCTTGTAATAATTTTGAGAAATGTGGGAGTAAAGAATGGCAATTTCTTGCAGAGTTCTCCTATTGGTGTAACTGGGAGGAAGAATGGCTGAAAGATGGCATCCCTCAATCTACAGCATTATACACAGCTTACCAGGAACACCTGCAAATTTTCTGGGCATAGCTGACAGCTTCCAGAAGAAAGTCTGGATTGTTTTATTCCCTAAAACTCAGTAAAGCTGTACTCGCTCTAGCCAAGCAAAGAGAATAAAGCTGGTCTGACAGGTTGGGTGAAGTTTAATCCTTGCATTAAGATGGCAAAAAGAGATGGCAGCATTTGCTGAATGCTGGTATGGCATGCTCTGCCCTCAAGACTGTTCTGAGATTATTCTGACTCAACTGAAACAAGTGTAAACAATGCGTAAATATTGCATAAACAGTGAAGTAAAGTACAATTAATTTAGGGCTTTACAAATTCTGAAACAGAGGTAGAGATAAAACAGAGGTAAACATATGCAGGAGGTGATTCCACTGCTTTTTTAAACTGTTCTAATCTTATTTCAGAGGCGGAATGTCTTCTGGCAGATTCATCATTTCATCATCCACATTCATGCCCGTGTAGATGAAAAGTCCCCATCTTAGTCTGTTCTTGCCAAAAATTATCATGGCAGTTTCAATTTTCATCTGTTCTCCATAGATACTGACTATAATTTTTATCCTTAGCCAAGTTTAATACTATGTATGCAAGGACTTGCTACAAGAGAGCCCCTTGCAGCTGTTCTATCTAAATCTGAATTGATGATGAACTCGCAGAGTGTGCACCTTAGAGTCTGATGTTCCCTCAACATTCAACACTTCCAGGAATGGGGCAGGAATCTACTGTCCCTGTGGGCAACCTATTCCACTGTTTCACCACTCTCCTTTTCTTCTTTACCCCTAATCTAAATTGACCATCTTTTAATTTAAAACCTTTTAATTTTTAAATTTTTAAACCCTTGTCCTATTGCAACAGGGCACACTGAAGTGTCTGTCCCTACCTTTCTTGTTGTCTCCCCAGAATACTGAAAGACTGCTATGAATGTTAATAGGTTGATCAAAACCTGTGTTAAAAGGGCCTACCTGGCCATTATAAAGTGACAATTACTGACTCCCTTCTGTCCAAAGGGTCCGTGCTGTACCCAGCTGAGATATTAATTTTCTACTGTCTGCCAGAAAAGGAACGAATTATTGCTTTGGTTTCATTTTTGGAATAATTAGTTTGGATTTGCTCTGGATTTTCAGGGGAAAGGTGTAGGGAGTATTGTAAGGGGGCACAGTATTCCCCAATGAGTTGCAGCTGTGTTAACACCTGTAAGTAATTAAGAGAACACCTCTAAGTAATTAAGAGCAAGGGACATAAAAGGGTAGAGTCAGCCAAAGAGTCAGAAGACTGCAAGAAGAGCTAGGAGAAGGCTGCCTGGGAGAAGGCTGCTGCAAAGACCAGGAGCCCCAGGAGAGAAGAGAAGAATCCCAGGACCCCAGGAGAGGGTGAGGACCTGAAGAGCCCCTGGAGAAGATGGTGAGTTCCCCTGGAAGGGATGAATAATCCCAGAAGAGGGTAGACCCCAGGAGAGGTTTGGAGAATCCCTGGAGAGGATGGACTCTGAAGCTCCCAGAAGAGGGTAGACCTCAGGAGAGGGTTGGAGAAGCTTTGGACATGCCAGGGCTCTGTGGCAGTCTGGCAGCAATATCCTTCATTGGATCGCTCCTGGATTAGCTGCAGATGCTCCTGGCTGGGTGCTTCAGGAAAAGCTCCTGGAGGGGATGGACTCTGTTGTTCTAATATTTACTGTCATGTATTAGTGTTTGTTGTAATGTTTACTGTAATGTATAAGTATTAGTGTAAAGTGTGTAGGGTTACTGTGACCCACTGGGATGGAGTGGGGGAGGCGGCGTTGGTGAAGCTGAGAGTGGCAGGTGGAAGCCACAAGGAGGTCTGGACCTGATTATCTCAATCAAGACACTTGGAAGTAGGTGAGCCACCAACAAGCAATAATGAGACATTTGAAGTCTTTGTTTTGGGACATTTGAGGTATTTACTTTGCATTATGACTGCCTTGACAAGTAGAGATAGATGCTGGTGTAAAGTAACTGGTATAATGCATTACTGTAATGCATAAATATAGTTGTATAATGTATTACTGTATATGTATAAGAATTATTGTGTAATATATTACTGTATGTGCATGAGAATTGTTGTAAATGTGTCTAATACAATAAGTCGTGTGAATTGTTGTAAATGTGTTTAATACAACAGAAAGGTAGGGTTAAACTTGCTTTCATGGAATAATTTCTATTAACTCCTTTCATGGGCTGGCTGGAAATACAGCACTAATTTTAAAAATAAAATTAAAAAGAGAAAAAGGAAAGTGTCAGGGATGAGAGTAAAAAGGCTGTTTTCTCCAAAGGTGTTTCATGCATGTGTTTTACTGCTCTGCTATGCCTTACATTGTTGAGACTACACTGATAATCCAGGGGAATGTTATCTCCTTTATTAATGCAACACACAAACATTTGCCTATTTAAATCCAAATACATTGAAATGCCTAAATATTCCACAGATCAGAGCTATGTAGCTTTTTCTCAATCACAAACATATGTTGTGTATGTTTAGTTGCTTTCTTAAAAAAGCAGCTTTCATAATTTTCTTCAGGTTAAAGAAAAAATCTGTTTCCCTTTTTCCAGCATTATGTCCAGTCAAGGAGAGAAAGCTATTCTAGAACTGGTGTTATAATTGCCTCAAAACACACCATGCTGTGCAAATTGTAAGGAGAAAAGCCAAGGATACAAATTAGTAGACAAGAGAAACCCTGTATTATTTTCAGTCAGCGCTTCTGAAACATCACTGTTTCTTTCTACAGACTGCAAAAAATGCAATCATCTCAGCCAATTATAGTTTCTTGTAAGACTTTTAAAAATATGAAGAAACCTAAAGTAGCATTTCGTTATGTCTGTTTACATTGTAGTCCAGCAGATTTTAGCAAGTGCAGCATAATTCCATCTTCCCCTTAATTTAGCATAACTTTTTAATCTGTGAGAATAAACAGAAGACCTGACAGTGATTTAATGGGGGGTGGGGTGGAGACAGGTTAAAAAACCTGAAATAGCCATTTTAAGGGGTTCTTTTAAAAAATTATAAAAATTTTGCTCGGTAAAGGAACTCCTTTCAAGTGCTTGACTTTTAACTACCTGAAATCACAGAAATGGGTGAACTTCATGTAAAGTAGTAAAAAATAATGGGAAATTAGTTGTCCCTTCTTACAACCAATCTTGAACCATGTTAGCTCCTATTGTATGGCAACAGCATTTAAATTATCTTGTCATTTATTAATGGTTATTTATTAAGAGAAAGGGAGAGTGTCACATCATTTCATTGTACTAAACCTATTGTGTCACTTAGCTTCATTATGAAGAATTTCTCCAAATCCAACCAACGCACACCTGCTTCCCTGCATTGGGAAGTAACAACTGTTCTAAAAATTACGTCCTAGAGTTCACCCCTTTGGTTGCTTACAGAGCAATATTATCTACTAATCTGTTTGAGATTAAATTATTTGTGGTAAAACGCACACACACATTCATAGCTCATCCTCACTCTGCCCCTTTACCTCAAAACTGAAATTGTTCCACAAGCTTTTCTTTAAAAAGGCACATTTATTATTAGACTTCTGTATTAATAGATTTCTCTATTTCCAATGTAGATTCATAGAGAATATGAAGGAGAGACACACCCCTGATTTAATGGCTTAATGATGGTCTTCCAAGGACTGACATCCGTTTTCCACTGCATCTACTACATCATTAGCCATGACTGACAAGTTATAAGGGATAACAAACTAAAGGAGTTTACAGGAGCACAGGGAATGCATTGCAGTTGCTTAAGACTTTCTGAAGGAGACACAACAGATCCATGGTGGGAGATGACACCAAGGTCCGGGCTTCCTCATTTGCAAAGCACGCATTCAGAGCTAGTCCTGGTGGAATCCTACATCTCAATGAAGCCATGAAGTGATGGCTAAATGATCATTTGAGAGCATTCAGTGAACAGCAGACTGCTTCCTCTTTGGAAAAGGGGTGATGGTTTCATTGCCCATAGTGGGCATCCTGAACTTGCTCTAATTTAGACAACAGATAATTTAATCAACATTTGAATAAGCACATTGATGCTGCAAGGGAAGAAAAAAAAGTAGAGACAGTTTTCAGCTGGATGGAAGTCCTGCTTTTCTTCTAATACATGCATAATCCTTACTGGTCAGACCACTATACAATTTGTAGCTGTTGACTTGTCAAAAGATGCAGACAGCCAGCATGCTCTGTCCCCTAAAGTCTGGGATATCATTCCCTGCTGGTGGAGAAAATGAGAAAATGGCCACCATTCCCTACTGGTGGCGATTTTGCCCTTGCCCTTGTCTTAGGATCTCCCTTGGTATAAGTCTCTGTCATGTATTGTCCTGAGTCTGTACCCCTGTGTAATGTGTAACTCTGTGTTTCATGCAATGCTGCAAGAATTAATGTGGTTACCCCAGGAACATCATAGCTTATCTTCCAATTTTGTGTTGACTTCCCAGGAAAAAAAAGGCTCAGGATGCAAGATATCTGTCTTTAACTACAAGGCTTGAATTGAAAGTATCTCTAACATTCCTAATATTATATGATAAGGAACATCCCTGTATGTCTGGCCCTCAAATCCAGGTAAATTACCCATTGCAAAGATAAAGATCTGAGAAGTTTCTTGGAACACAGGAAAGATGAATCCAAAGTGTCAAACACACACCCACAGATAACCACAAACTGCTTTTATCACTAAATCATTCTTGACTTTGCCTTCATTGACAAAGCTGTATCAAATACACAGTTATATATTAAAACTCCACTAAATATGTAGCTGGGAAGCAAGAGAAGAGTCAAAAAAAAACCCCTTATATCAGAAGTTGCATGAAACCATTTAAAATATTGAATTAGTGAACCTCACCATTGAAGTAGAGTTTGCAAGAAGGGAGATAATTATATAATACTTAATCTATATTAATCTAGATAATATTTCATCATTATTAATAAATACAATTATTCATCATATATAATTTATAGAAAATTATAAATAATTCTAAAATAATAATCATCCTTCTAATTAGCATTTAATCTATATATTTTTTACATTACATAAAAATATTACTGTTAATACACCACAAGCAAACTATGAAATAAGCAGTTAACATTATAACTTTGATTAAAACAAAATTTAGTTTTGCTTAAAGGCTAATCAAAGCCGTCTGATAAGGATCATATATTTAAATATCAAAAGTTATGGTAACACTTAAGCAGGTTGTTACTGCTTTTTTGTAAAATTCATTTTCCTTCAATTAACTCACATGAGCTCCTTTCTGATTTTTGCTTGTCAGTTTAAAAAGGAAAAAAACCCACAAAAAAATTAAGATCTCTCAATTGTTCTAACTAATTACTTTATACAATGTTGCGATGTTGTAGTATAAATACAGCTCCTTTTTTCCTCACACCTTTTCAAATACCTTCGTCTATGGTGGAGAGCAAGTGAACTCAGTAATTTGTGTCTGATTTTATATCCTCATGCATACACATTCACACACAAACTGCATTTCATTGGAATCTGAATTAACATCAGCCCTGGTGAGGGCGCTGCTGAAGGTCTCAGAGGCAGGGCAGATTTTCCTGTCTTGTCAGCAGGGCTGGTTTGCAAGTAGGCTTTTGATCCGATCAGGAGCATCTCTCTGATGGAGAGTAGTAGGTGACAGTACAAGGAAATGCAAAAGCCTAACATGGAGAGCTACTTCTCTGGCAGGTCACTGGGGCTCCCTGCTTTTGCTCTCAGCTGCCTCTGTTTCCATCCACATTCAGCAAGGATCCCAAATACCCTACATTCCTCAATACTTTCTAAATCTTACTTCAAACAGCAAATCCCAGTCTTAGGCTTCCACTTTTCACTGTTGCACAGCTGCCTTCACAGACCTTATGGGTTAAATCCAACCCCCATCCCCCAAACAGGTAATCCCCACCTAGACCTTAGGGGTCTCTGAATTTGAGAACCCATCACAGAATTCTCAATCCCTTCTTCTTTAGACTGCAATTATTCACAAGGAATATATATATGTATAATGTGTAGGGTGAGATGGCTACAGGAAATAATCCTACATTAAGATCTTGGTGGAGTTTTCTCCTTTTCTCTATTGCAGTTTAAAATGAAGTCCTTGCCTGTTTGATTGAATTTCTGCTGAAGTTTCTTGAAAACAAAGACCAGGATGCACCCAGGAGGTCAGAGAAGCTGAGCTCTGCCATTCCAGAGGTTCATGTCCCAGTGAGGCTGACATGCCCTCAGGAGTTACTGCTGCCCTGCCCTGCCCCGGCTGGGCCAGAGTGGTTGGAAGTGAATCTTTTCCCTGGCAGAGATGTAGGAACATGAGGCTGGCAAAGAGACACAGGCGCAATGATTACATCCCCCTCTCTCTCCTTCATGGGCACATCCTTGCATGCTCAGCACTGGCTCACACGTGAGATGAAGAGTTTGTGATGTTCCTCCCTTCCCTTCTCCTGCCAGCAAAGTGCAGTCCAATGGGTGCTCATGAGCAATCTCTTTGGAGGAGCATCCAGTTGGCACACTGAGAAGCTGTCCTTAAGACAACTCTCATATCTGCCCCCACTCTCAGCATGCTGCAAACCAGTTTGAAACATGCATGGGTTCAAAATGCAAATTCATGTACAAACATTCGACTGTAGGCTCAAAAGATAGGGACGCCTGATTTCTAGCTTTCACAGCTTTATAGTGATTTCAGATGGAGCAGAGTTAAATATCCTTAATAGAAATGCAAAAGTTTTACATGATTAGTATTGCTGGATCCATAATATGAAGAAAAAAACAACAGAAAGGAAATTTGTAAAAGTATTTTCCTACACCAAAAGTCTGGGCTAAGATGCACTCAGCTTCTTTCAAAGGAATTATTTTGTGTTTCCACCGAAAATAACCAGGCAACATTTTTAAATGTTCCTCCTAAATAAATGAAAAGTAAATTCAATAAAAATCAGAAATGGGACTCTAAACTGGGACATCCAAATTCCAGTCCCTTCTGAAAGTCCTGGCACGTGACTATTAAGAGATCATCCAGAAGATCTGTGGCTAAACTGTGACTAGATTCCTCATTCTTGCTGTAACCTCACTCACCTATTAAAACCAACTTTTTAAATAAATCCAAGGAATTATATGTAAGCCACTTGCAATGGCTTTAAAATCCCCATCTAAAGGAAAACATGCATGTCCTCATTTTGCCCCAGGAAACGCCGGCTCGCTGGTCTCCTGGCAGTTTTCTGTGCCAAGCCTCTGCAGCTCACTCTGAGTGGAAGTTGTGATTCAGAGTAAACAGGGCACATGTGGGAGAGAGGAGACCTCTGCTGAGAGTTTCACAGATCAACCCCAACAGTATTTTACAAAAGAGGGTAACACCTGCAGAGTTCCTGTAATAGTCTTTTCTGGAAGTGAGAATGTCCCATGTAATCCATATCAGGTGAGAAAAAAATAGTAGAAAAATGTCTGTAGCAGAATGACAGCAGGGAGAAAAGATATCTAGGAATTCCAGATATGTTCATGTGACAGCTCATATTCAGGTTCTTAGAAGGCAGAATATGGCTTTCTAGCATTTCAAATTTATCAGTGGCATACAGACAATGCACCTGCTGGTGGTTATTATCAAATAAATTTTTATAACAACCTAATTATTTTTAGTATTTTACATCTGTCTACAGTTGTTCTCGAACATTAAGAAAAAGATAAGTACTGGTTAAGATTTTGGATAATAATTGAGAAAGAAATAGCTCTTCAAAAAGATTTGTATCTGATGCATCAAGCAGTAAAATAATCTTAATGACAGTTTTACACTCTCAACAGCTCTAACAGAATAAATTAGACAACATAAAACAACATTTAAATAATTTAAAATCTGTAAACCTTAAAATGCACCATAACTGAAGAGACTACTGTGATTTATACTAGAGATATTAATCCTCTTTAAAATGTAACAGTAAAAAGGCATTTTAGAGAGGCTAATAAAAGAATATAATGCAGCTGAATTTTAGGGGATTAGCTAAATATACCTGATTTGTGTTCCAAAACAAATGAAATCAAAGTACCCAAGAGATTCTTTGCAGTTAACTACTACAACTGATTTAAAAGGGAATGGTATTCATGAAAACAAACTTAGCCTGTCTCTTGAAGATGTCTGAATCTGCAGAAGAGCATGTGCAATTTCCATTTGCCTAAATTTGTAGTTATCCAAAATAACAGCATCTCTGTCTCCCTGAAATGAAAGTGTAGTTCCACTGATTGAAAATTACATTGAGATAAACACTGCTGTATGTATCCTATGTGGCTGTGTTCCCTTTGGTTTACACGGTTTTCACTCAGGTGTGTTCAGAAAAGACTGTAAGTCTATATTAAAAAAACATCCCTGACACTCTCAGACTTGATTTAGCTCAATCAGCTCACAGGTTTTTCCCAACCTGAATAATTCTATTACTTAGGGGTCCCCCCCAAAAAAAAGATTGAAGCACATAAGAGAGTCAAAACATGGACAGTTGCTGAGATGCTGAGGAAATTGAAACTGCACACAAATAATTATATTGACTACCATTATCAAAAGGGAGTTTATTTCTAATCAGACAGGCAGCACCTTTCCCTAGCTCAGTTCCCTGCCCAGACCCTCAGCTCCAGGGCAATGAGCTGTGTCCTGCTGGGAGAGAGTGTCACTGTGCCCCATGACATGGAGAAAAAGTGGTTTAGGGTGGTTGTAATGGAGGGCAAGATCCTACTTGGATTTATGACCCCTAAAGGTCCCTTCCATCCCCAGCTGTTCTGTGAGTCTATGACTCCATGAGTCTAGGATGACCTGGGCTGTGCAAACCACAGCTTTTCCAAGGGAACACCTTCTTACTGGTGTGCTGGGTAGACTGCACTCTGAGGCCTAAAAGATAAAATGTTTTGTACTAGGAAAGAAATAAAATAGGCACCATTTTCCTAGCTAGCCTTGAGGTGGGTTTTCATCAGTGATGGATCAGTGTGCTCTGGATTCTTCTGGTGAAGCCCATTAGCTCTTTTATGTGAACTTTGCACAATGCAGCTTTCAGTGTCTCATTGCTGAAAGCTTCTCAGGATAGTATTCCCCTTGACTGCACATTATGTGCCAATCATGTGCTTTTATATCTTTGAAATTCTTCAATTAGTTAACAAGGCATGTCTACTATGCTTTTAAAAGCTATACAGCATGGGCAAATTTGCTTGTATTATTTAACTTATGCTTACCATTTAGTCCAGGAAGAGTGAAGATTTTGTATCAGGAAATGGGAACTTTATTAACATCATTTTTAATTAAGCTTCAAGAAAAAAACAACTGTCGAAAGAAATCTCAGCCTGAAAAGTAGACAGTGTTAAACACAGCTTATTTCAGCATCTGAAGGGCTGGCCTGAAAGACAATCACACTATCTGTCTCCTTAGCACTGCTTTTACTTTGAGCTCTCAGCCACTGAAACCACCATCTTCTTTTTACACCAGGGGAGTAAGCAGAAACACTCTCACCCATTTTGATTTCATTTTTACTCGGGTCACATTTCAGATGCAACTTCATGACACTGAGTAGTATCAAAAAGACATGCGCAGTCACTCCTTCCAAAATTCAGATCTGTCTGGTTTTTCATGAAGGAGCTCATCAGGAGAGCCCTTTTCAGCTCAGTTAACATCAAAATATTACAGTCTAAATACAGTTTATGTAGATGGATCTTCCCAAGTGACCCCAGATCCAGGAATAAAAGGATGCTAAATGTGAGTAAGAGCACTATCCATGTCCTGATACAAGTGCACCAGCCTTACATGAATGCTTTCAGCTCTTACATAACATTAATGATTTCACGCTGCATGGAAGTGCCTCTGCTCGTCATTTACATCATTCCCCAGATCAGATTATTTACTCAGAAATCATTCTGTTTCTCTTATCCTTTTACAAGCTGTCCCGCTTTATTAGAAGGATCTCACTGAGTGCCTCTATACCCCTAAATAAAACAAGGCCAAGCTCGATTATTGATTGTCCACACAGCATAATTGTTCTCTAAGCCCTTGGTTCCGGTATGGATTTCTCCAAACAGCTGCCTGCAAGACAGCCATGATCTGCAAGAGGCTCCTGCTTCACAGCATACACACAAACCTGTCTCTGTCACTTGGACTTGGTTTGAAACCATGTCATCTTTTACTTGGCAGGGTAGATACAGCTCTGAAAAGCAGTGCAAGAACTCTAAAAACTCTTTGTCTGTGTAAAAACCAAACTCCAGGTCACTCCTGAGGGTGCTCTTGATGAATAATGGTGTTTCAAAGGGCCCCGGTACACACTATTATGCTTGTTTCACTTTTTTATATGCTTACCTTTCTTTGCTAAAAATTGACCTACATATTCATCTTCTTCCTATAGTGGGCAGGACATGGCAGTCTGCCACTTCTTTTCCCATACAATGAAAACTTCATTATGGGAAATGACTACTGTATTTTGCTGTAGTCCAACATTTATCCTTGATGTCTCTCTGAACTGGAAGGTGGCAAAGATATCTTCCATTTAAAAAAAAACAAAACCAAAACTATTCTGTAGGAATCAAGGCACCCAGAAGAAATATAAATGCAAAACTTAAACTGCTTTTCTGGTGAAATTTCCTACCTACTTATAATAACGAAAAGAATGTGAGGCACATGGACAATTTTGGGGCATCAAGAAAGAGTCAGCATGGACTTTTTGAGGGAATTCCTGCCTCACAAACTCCTGAACAAGACAGAAAGCACCCCAGTAATACTCACTGGGCTTTCAAATGGCCATCTTCAGGCATTTGACAGTCTTAGGGAAACTAAACAACACCACTGGATAAATCTTCACATGGACTAGGGAACAACAAAACAAACCAACCAACCAAACAAATGAACAAACAAACAACCTCCACCAAACTCATGAAACTGGTCAAAAATATTAGAGCAAAAGCACAGTTTTCACAATAAACTGCAGAGGTCATTCTGATAGGGGTGACAGAGATTCCTGGTACAGATGGGTACATTATGAAGAAACATCCATTGAGTGCATCTGAAGCAGGGTCACCAATTCTGAGCTCAGTTTCAGAGCTGTAAGTTGTCAGAGGCTAAGCGACTATGCTGGGAAGGTAGAACAATTTCCTTGAAATACTCCTATTTTTTACTCTTACTATTCTGCTGGTGGTCATTGCTGGGAGGCATTTAGCAACACTCAGTACCTCTATTCTTGCAGTCTTGCATTAAGCTGACAAAGGTGAAAAGGAAATGCATGCAGACAAAAATAGCAAATCTACCAAAACTACAGTCAAACGAGAGAATGATGTGTTGACTGAAGCTTCAGGAAATACTGGCATCACCTACATATTCAAATTACATGCTTAAGATAAGGAATATGAAAATATTCCCTCATGAGCACCCACTGAGGCCACTGGGATGCTTTGCACTGGACCTCTGTGCAGGAGCATCTCTTTTACTATGTCTATATCCCAATCAGTGGAAATCTGTCTCTGTTATACATACAGACAGCAAAGAGATAATATTTGTTTTACAAATTCAAACATGTCATTTTAGCAAAGCTTCCTTCCCAGGCCCCAGATTTTTATATTTCAAACATTACAGATGTGATACCACTCTTTTGTAAGCTTACCTTCATAATATGCTGTCTAATTTAGTGCAACTCATAGGAAAAGTTCTATTTATGGACAATACATTTAAAGAAGGTGTTAGTAGAGGAGCCTCTGAACTACCTCTCAACCACAATAATTTTTTTACCTTGCTGCATTATTCATGATTGTCAGCTCTTTCAGAATTCATTCTTGTCAGTTACTGCATGCACTTTTTTGGATTATTCTGTACATCTGGGTGAATTGACAGGCAGAAGTATTTAGCATCTCTTCCTACGCTGAGTACCAATTAATGCAACCAGTTATCTGATCTAAGCTCCTGGGGAAAAGCTATACTGGATTGAAAGCTACTTTTTAAAATTACTCCTTTTGACTTATTTTGCATATTATGATTAGAAACCTATTACCTGCTGAATTTTCCTAGAAGAAAAATACTCCTTTGCCCAAAAGGGACTGTACCTCAGCTTATGGCAACAATAAAAACCTCTGTGTGTGGCTATGGAAAAAAGCTTTATATTAAAGAAGCGAACATAAGTGATGGCCTTGTAAAGGTCCTAAGCAGGTTGCTATTCGCAAAGACCCCAGCCTCCTTTGAAACAAAGCAAGGTGACACTTCTACTTGGTTCAGTGTGCCACTGGCACAGAGGCCCCTCCCTACCTCTCCTCTCACTACTATACTGATTCATGCAGTCATTTCTCTCAATATCTTCTCAATGGTAATACTGAAGGAAAGGAACTGCCCATGGCTATGGGCTTTTAAATCAGTTTTATATTAATACAGTTTCCCTTATTAGAAGTAATTTATTTATTTCCATTCAGGCTGACCTCCTACCAAGTGGTAAACCTAGATCCAGACAGTAGAGTAAGTCACAGTGATAATTTTGTACCCTGCAGAACTCTTTACAATGTTCACACAGGGTTAATATATACACGTTAATGAGCATTCAAATTTGTTCCCATAATTTATCAGAGGGAAGTGGCTACATTTATTAGGCATGCTCATCAGTGCATAACAACCACTTAATGTAACACAGAATACTCCCAGGAAAATTAGATGACCATAAAAATATCATTGACTTTAGTCTCAGAAAATTTCAGGATCACTGCTTTGCCTTCCAGCTGTTCCCAACCTTCTATGAATTACAAATTGCCCTGAGAGAAGAAGAGTAAATAATATTTACTGCAGCATACATTAGTAATTAATACACATAAGAAAGAAGGGGCAGAGTGGCAAGAAGGGAACAAATTGCCCAGTGCCTTTCACAGACCTAAATGAGCTAAAATGTATTTTCACCCTTTGGCAAACGGCTCTGTCACCCCTGCTTCCCACACTGACACCAAAGGGGAGCAACCCCAGGTATCAACCCCAGCAGAGCTGACAACCTCTGAAGGAGAAATCAATGTCCCCAGATCTGCAAAGATTCAAGGCAACCCTTGTTTTATTTGCTTGTAAGCACATTTCTGAAAGAAAGGTCAAATGCTCTGGACAGCTCTCCATGGGCACACAAGCCAGGCTGCCAGAAAGCCACTCTCTCTTAGGAATGGATTCTGATCCAAGAATGAGGAGGAGAGCAATCTCTCCTGTTTGCTTAACTCAGAGACTACTAAAGCCTCTCAGAGGCTGGCACACCGGATATTAACAATTCAGAGCATTTTCCTGAAACTGTGTATTTACTCATAAGAGGGGGGGGGAAATCTGAATATTTACATGACATAGAACACCTGCCTCACCCTCCAAATATTTTCAGTGATAGGCTGTGATTAATAACTGCAGTGTACACAGTGTGTTATTTTGATGGTGAAAAAGAAGGTCTGTTTTAAAGAGCTTACTGCTGCTGGGAGGAAACAAAGAAAAAAGTAAAACTATATTTCACAATAATGGAGAGAGTTATAACTCACTTTCAGCCTGTAAATATAGATATCTGCTGCTGATTCACAATGAAACTAGCAACCAAAATGGCAAATAGCATACCAATTAGCCTGCTTTTAGAATTAGGAACAAAACTCTAAGGCAATATTAAGATATATATTGAAATGCAGAAAAATGAAAGAACACAATGTTAAAGATCCCCTAGTGAATATAAAGTAGTCCTCAAACAAATACAAAGAAAATTAACATGGTTCTCCCTTCAGTGCCCTCATGCACCTGTAGAGAGCAGCCATGGAATGACTGATTTAATTTACCTGGCAAAAGGTTTTACAGGCATGTTTTTGAAGTTCTTGGATATTATTTCTACAGCCCAGAATGTTTAAGATGAAAAGAACCAGGAGAAATCAGTGTGCTATTTCCTATGTACCACGCTGACTGAGCTCACCCTGCTCCTTCTCTGGGGCAATCTCCAGTGATTGTAGCAAAGCTGTTACAGACCACGGGGAAACAATTCAGTAGCAACGTGAACCTTTTACAATGAAACCTGCACTATGCAAAAGTAGCTTTGATTCAGTTAAGAAAGAAAATTGAGCACTGTGTGTATGAACAGCACGATTGTTATTAGGATCTGATCTCTTCCAGCTCTTGAAATCAGAAGCTGTTCTCAGGAGCTGCCCTGCTTGCTGTTCCCAGGAGGAAATGGATGGGAATCGGGATCTCCTGCCTCCAGCCTTGCATATGCTGACACTTGTGCTGGCAAGAACTTGGCCTCATAGAATGATTTTATCATTTTGGATTTTTCTAAATGAATATTACAGGGTCAGGATGCAAAGGTATCAGTGCTACCTCTGGAAAGGGACCCTGAGCAGAGATGTAGGGAGGAGGTGAACATGGTACTGAATGTGACAAATATGCCCAACATTCTTCAAAGCTTCTCTTCTGGTTGGTTCTGGTTCTCCTCTCTTCTTGGCAGAGGTCTGAGAGAAGGCAGCAGCATGTGATAGGGCTGGGGCTTTTGGAATGGGGCAGTAGGAAGTAGGCAAGGATGCTGGTAGAGAGAATGCCCCTGACATCAATTATATCACCCCAGATAAGAAAAAACAACCTACCAAGGGATTGGATACAGACAAAGCAAAGCAGTTCTGCCTCCTTTTCTGAGCAATTTATGCGAAATATTTTGGGGTAGAATCAGATAAAGCTGCTCTTAGTCTCTTTTATTCAAACCAGGGAGGGAAAGGGAAAGGGAAAGGGAAAGGGAAAGGGAAAGGGAAAGGGAAAGGGAAAGGGAAAGGGAAAGGGAAAGGGAAAGGGAAAGGGAAAAGAAGTGCCATGAGCAGCGAGCAAATGCAGGCTGTTTTCTTGTTTGTCTGTTAAATGTAGCTGTTCGACTTGAGCGTCTAAACTTAAGCTCCAATTTTAGTTTTCCCTGAGAGGATTGCCTATTTTCTACTGAAACTGAAATAAAACCCCAAACCAGAAACACCAGGTTTTTGGTTATATGAAGATGCTTACAAGCTCTTTGTCCTCTATTAGGCCACTAATTTTCACAAGCTCTGTCTCTCATTTCTTTAGACAGCTACAGACAAAATTGCCCAGCAAGTTCAAGAGTGGGAGAGGGAAGAAAAGCCTACAATGCCACCATACATACCACTGGATCAAAGCCACAGCCCTCTCCCAAGCATTTCCTCCATCATAATGAAAGTTGTCTCACTTTCGTATGAAACTGCTCGCACACGAGGAAGCAGGCACTGTCAGTCTCCATACTGCCCAGGCAGAGGAACATCAAGTTACCCAATCAGACGTGCTGAACAGAGGTAACCACCCCTAAATCAGCCAGTCTGGATTACAGTTTTAACACACAAAATGAGAAAAAAAATTAATTACTTAGAAACGCCTGTCTGGCCGGAGGACTTTCCTCCATTTTTGCCACTTGCAGTTACTGAGCACGTTGGACACTTCAAGAGATTTGATTAATTTCATACCCAAGTGTTACAAATAAGTGGAGAGCATTTGCTTGTGAATGCCCAGTTTTAACATTTTAGCATTTGCAAACTTAGTAACAACTGTGGTAAAAACTAGTATGACAAAAGATTACAAAGACACACAATAGAGACATTATTTTTCTTTTATCTAGAGGAGAGAAATTTCTAAGGAAAAATCCTGTTCTTGGTATAGCATTATAGTAAATGCTTAGATGGCCTTCAGAGATTTGCGCCTCAGTCTAAAATTCAGTACTTGACATTTTACTTCACTATGATTCTATTTGAGTATTAAAATTGAGCTAAACTATAGATGAGCTAAAAAAAAACTGCATTGAAAGAAATCATATAACTAACCATTTATTTCAGGATTCAGGAAAAAATGGATATTCACTTGTCTTTGCTCAGATTGAATGATTTTCAATTTTAGGGCAACAGAAACAGCACTTGGCATTCCTACTTATCCTGAATTTACTCCATCATTGCTAACTGTTAGCAGCCTTGCAAGACACAATCTCACATAGAGCTCAGCTTCTACTCTAAGGTGCCAAAAGAAAGCTGTAATTCTTAATAGAAAATTAAGTTTTGAGGTTTACTGGAGGCTAGAAGATCACTCTTTGGGACATAACATGAGGTATTGCTATCAAAGAGCAATGGAAATGCAGTCATCAAAGTTACTGAGATCACCTTAAGTTACAGGAATGCAACAAACTGGGATCTGTGGCATTACCTTACTAAATCACAGTTACCCATCAATCTAATGCTTACTTGTATTTTCAGGTGCCTCAAATCACTTGAAAAACACTGTAGAAAGCCTGGCTGCTAGAGGGATTATAATTTTAAACCTCGTTGTCTCCATTCATCTCTTTTTTACTTGATGGCTCAATGTTTTTGTCATTGATCCACCTAACTGCCAGAGAATCTTGGGCTCAGTTATCATATGGCAGTAGGTTCCACACGTTAGTAAATTTACATTGCCAGTGATAAATACAAGAGTACCTTTGTGTGTTTCAGATTTTTTGTATTTTAGGTACATCAAGCATCTCCTTAAACACACCACCTGATTGCCTTTCTCTGTACCCTGATTTCACATCTCTTTCATACACTTCTTCAACTCCTCTGTGAAACAAGGTGTCCCTGTCCATTCAGTTTATACTCCTGTGGAAAACTTTCATTACTTCTAATCATTTCTGCGAGCGTATGTGTACAGACAGAATAGCTGAAGCATTGGCACTTCAGGGGAATGACACCCGAAGACTGCACAGAACATCTGAATCATAGGATTATTGTATTAAATATTATTACTTTTAAAACTTCAGCTCTGCAGATAGGTGAATATTTTATGTCAGTGCATATATGTACTTCTGCACTCCCACCCATGCACCCACACATTATGCCTTAAGAAACCTTTGGCATGTGTAATAAAGTATGCTACATCTACAATGTAGAATTAATTTTATCATTGCTTATATTCTAATTTAGACATCTAGGCACACTTTGACCATTGCTGCAGATAAAGAGGACTTGGTGAATCTTTTGAAGGCCCTTTCCATTCCTAATTCTTAGGGATGCATTAAGAATGCATTAGGGATGCATTTTTTTGTTTCATTTTTAAACTAGCAATATTGTCCATTATACTCTTTCGTTGACATATTCCATCTATCATTACACTGCCAGTTTACCTAGTTTTGTGAGGTGTCTTTTTCAGGTGTTTTTCACACTCTATTGCACTTCAGGTGAGCTTTACCATCATTTGAAATGTATTTGACAGTATTCATAGTGAAACCCTGCAGTCATCACTTGGCTGGCCTTTTGCCAGTGTGGTACCTTGGTATTTACCTGTAGTCCTTGCTTTTCTATAGCTTGCTGTTCCCTAATCATAATTCCCTCAGCTCATGATACCTAATTTCAGTAACAGGCCCCACTTCAGGAATTTTAACAAAAATATTTAGCTTTTAAAAGACTGAATAAATTGCTTAAGGCCATTTTACTTTAGATATGGCTATGCTAGCATATACAATAAAGTGTCAGTAGATTGAAAACACCAGTTGCTTTTACAGCATCAATGTTGATCTGTGAGTATTGCAGCTCTTCCTGTTCCTATTGCTTTCTATCAACTTCCTTTAATTACTGCTTCATTGTCTTACTCAATAGTGACACTAGACAAACTTGTTTATCATTTCCACAGTTGCCACAGAGTCTTTGTTAGACATAGGACTGAAATTTGCTACCCTAAGGTTTCCTCTAAAATAACACTGTGCATTTTGTTAACAACAAAACCATTTTCTTGTGTTTCCATGGAATACTTGGTGGAACTACAGCCAAGTTTTCTTTTAAATAAGCTGCTGCTTAATTGCACCAGCTTGTTCTAACATTTCTTCTTTTGACACCTTAGTCTCACAAGGTTTCAGCTTTATTAGCTGGAAAACTGATATTACCAGTATTTTCTGCATTCAAAATGAACAAAAGAAAATAATTTTGTTTGAAGATTTCATCTACCTCCTTTACAACATTAAAGGGATGTAGGTATGTCTGGGAGAGAGGGAAGAGAGAATCTAGATTCAAATCTCCCATCTGTGCCCTTGATCCAAGGGCTAGATGATCCCAAAATACACAATCCAAAGTGTCTTTGGATTTTGGCAATACCAAGCAACAAAATTACCACAATTTAATTATTGTCATTGAAGAACATTGTTTGTAGGCAAACCCTTTCTAATTTTCTCAATTTCTACATACTCTACATTTTTCTATACACTAACCCAAAACATAGATTGATCAAATTTTTTACTAATAATATGTAACAGTTAAGCCAGAGGTTTTCAGGACAACAATTGTCAATTTAGGAGTCTAGATTTCAACAAAATTCCCACTTTAACTGAAACCTCCCCATCTGCAATTGTCATGCATCTCACTGGGATATGGAGTACCTGAGGAAGCAAACAAAGCCACAAGGAAGAATTGGTGCCACCACTCCTTCTGAGTGACTGAATTTTTTGGACACTGAAAGAACACCTGCTTGCTGTTTTGAGAACAAGCTGTCCTGGCTTCTCGGAAAGCTTACTCCAGGAGGGGGTTCACAGGTGTGAAGGCATCTCTAGTCAGCCCAAAATAACACTGCCTGGAGGGGAGCAGATCTAAAGCTCCTTAAGTCTCTCTTGCTACCTAGACAGCTCTTGTTTTCGCCTTTACAGGTTCTGCTCTAGGGTGCTAATTTTCCTCACACATTGTAGAAAGAGCAGATCCACCTCCTTAAGGAAAGTCTTACTGGGTGAAAGAACACCTTGTAAATCCTCCTTATGACTGCAGACTGAACTATTTATTACTGTGTAAGCATGTAGATTACATCCAACTCTGTATCTTTAGCTCTCTCCCCTTGCTCCTGCAAAGTCCTGGCAAGATCCCACACTAAACCTGCCAATGATTTTCTTAAGGCAATAACACTTTTGCTAACTTGGAATTTGATGTCTATTTCCCCCCCTTTCTTCCCCTTACAGCATTAGCACTGTTGCTAATTTGAGAGACTGTGTGTGTAATAAAGTTTTGTAAACTTCCATTGCAGCTGCCAACTAGAGATCTGCTTCATGTCCACAGGTGAGGGGCTGCAGTGATGGAGGATTTCAGCACAAGGAGGAAGGGTCAGCCCAATGCACTAAGGAGGATTTCTGCAATCAGAGGAGGAGAGGAAGCTGGTGTTCTGGATGGAGAAGGACCAGAAGGAGTTTCTTTAGAGGTAATGCAGCAAGGAATGGAACCCTTTGGCCCAGAACTAGCCTAGAAATATTTGATCTGGACAGACTGCATCTTTTGTTGGAAGATTAAAAACAGCAAGAAACATGAAATCTCTTAGTTAGTCAGCCATTCTCCCGTGGGAAGCAGGACTCAAAAAAGACTAGGAAATAAAAGGCTCAATCCTGCCTTTCTATTGAACTCTTAGTTCCTATTGGCTCTTGTTTTGATTTTCAGGGAATAGCAATTTGGTCAGTTGCTCTTCTGTGCCCTCTTTCTTTGAAATTTTAAACAAAAATGAACAAAACCTCATTTAAAAAGTCAAATAATCAAAGCAAGGCAGAGGTATAGCTCCATTAAACTGTACAAGACTTTGGACAGGCATGTTTGCATGAATATTCACAGCAAACTCTCCCGCCACCTCAGTCTGATAATCCCTGTTTATTCAAAAGCAAAGTTATAAGCCACTAGATAAACTAATCAAAGGACTTGCTCTACAGATTTTTCATATACTGTTCATGAAGTTGGACATTTATGCTATTCCTTTGAGTCATTTCATACCAAAATGGAGCTCTAGCCTAGCATTTCATTAGATTCATAAGCAATATAGGCTGAAATAAATGAATAAAGGCAGAAAAGTATTGAATTTTTTGCAGGCAACTTTCCAATTGGAATGTTTTTCATTTCTGCTCAGAATTCAAATGTTTCTTGTGTTTTACCAAATAGAAATGTGAATCTACACATATTTCAATTCATTTCATGGAGCAGTGACTCTAGAAAGTTGCCTAGATACAGAAGATGACTTAAGGTAATAGAAGGAAAGTGTCATAGTCACTCTTAATTTCACAGAGCAGCTACAGCAACAGGAATTTCAGTTACCAGCAAATAACATAGTGGCCTGGAGGTGAACATATGGTATTTGTCATACTGCTCAGCTGTGAAACTTGCCAATACAGCCATAGGAGGGAAAAAAACCCCAAACCAAAACAAAAGAAACCATGTCAGTGGAGTGTATTACTAATTTGATGTAGGTAAACCATGTTATCAAAGTCTGGAAGCTAAATTAAAAGATGAGTGTAGAAAATTCTGAAAATTTGCATTTAAAATGCAAACAATATCTCCTTTTATTGCAGGAGGCCATGTGATTGCTCATGGTAAGAAATTGAAATAATTGAAATTTAGAAAGTTTAATTATACCCCAGTGCAGCAAATAAGAATCTTTATCTCATTGTACTCATAAGAAGGCTGGTGTGGGCGAGCATATGGATCTTAGAGATGATTAAATTAGTGACTAATTTACTGCAAAAAGAGAAGAAAACAGACATATAAATAAAAGCTGGGAAAAAAATGTCTTTTCTTTTACAGATATGAGTAAAAATAGAACATACACAAAATTTGGTATTTTAGGTAAACATAGTAAGGCTCACATTTAATATAATTTCCCTTATATTTTAGCAAAACTTGTACCTGATTGGATAAGGATGGTGGATCTTGCTTCTCTGCTAATGAAATCTATGACTAACAGATGGGTGGTTGTGCTTGAAATATCAATTTTCACTCACTGTGAGACTTTTGATGGGTCAGCCACTCTCTGTTCTTGGGAGGATGATAGCACAGGTATGATGGCTGGGCCCTGGAACAGGCTCCCCAGCAAGGTGGTCTCAGCACCAGCCTGACAGAGTTCAAAACATGCTTGGACAATGCTCTCAGAGACAAGTGTAACTCTTGGCATTGTCCTGTGCAGAGCCAGGACTTTGATGGTATTTGTAGGTATTCCATTATTTGATGGTATTCCCTTCCAACTCAGCATACTCTGTGATAATAATGCTCCTTTCTGGTAAGGATAGAATTTACCTTTTCAGAACACATAGAAGCTACTGCAGCAGAGACACTTTAGAAAATGTGCCAAAAATTAGGGTCCAAAAGTCTTATGTAGGCTGATAAACAAAGGAAGAAGTTTTCCAAAGTTCTCAGTTGGCAATAATTTCCCTTCAAGAGACAGCTGATGAGAGCTCAGCACTGTCAAAAAGAGGTTACTTACTTAAGCATGTATGTTGGAAATTTTCCCTCACGTGCATGGGATTGCAAAAATGAGTGTCTTGCTTCCTTAAATCAAAGTCAGGGTGAAAATAACACTGACTAAAATGATGGTTAACTGATTCATCTCTACAATTTTATATAATTTACTATCACAAGATCTTATTGAGGCTGAGGGCCAAGTATAATGTGCTGTACCTGCAAAGCTGCCTTGGTTTAAAAACACGTATTGGTTATCATAGGATGATGGTGTAATTCAGGCCAGGAGGTACCCTGGGAGGTCTCCAGCCCAAAGCAGGGCCAGTGCTGGGGCCAGAGCAGGCTGCCCATGACCAGGTGGGGCTGAACCCCTCTGAGGATGGAGATGGCACAAATACTAAGGGTGACCTGCTCCACTGCTGCCCTCATAGGAAGACAGTTTCTGTTTTTCCACAGCCCAAAACTGTCACTTCAACTTACACCTGATGCCTCTTGTCCTCCCACCCTGCACTGCACTGCAGTGGGGAGCCTGGCTCCATCTCCTGCTCGTAGGGACTGTGAGGTGTCTCAGGTGCCCACAAAGCCAAATCTCTTGCTGACAACAGACAGCTAAAGCCCCTTCCCCAAAGTGTCAGGATCCAGCAGAAAAGCACCAGGACCTCTTCTGGCCTTGGCAGAGGTGCCTGTGCAGAGCAGGGGTCCCAGGATCTGCCAAGCCCCCATCAGCAGGCCAGGCCAGGAGACACGGGCCTCTGTCCCCACAGAAGGGGGATCTCCCTCTGCCATGCCTCAGTGCCTCCTCCTGGTGCTGCCATGAGCCCGGGATGCCTCCCCAGGCACAGCTTTCTGTCCCCACCTGCCATGGGGCACTCACACCCCTTGCAGGCCTCTGGATGGAGGCACAGCCTTTTCCAGGAGTTGGACACCTCCAATCTTCCCTGCCATGGGAGACCCCATGTGCCCCACAGCACCCACCTGGACCCTCCGCTCTGCTCAGGCCTTGAGAGGGGCCTCTCAACATCTCCCACAAGAGATCTTACACAAAGCCTTCAGTTCAGCATTGAAAGAACATAAACCAGACTTCATTGTTCCTGGCATAATTTTGTCTGACCTCATATTCTGGAAATTGTAAAATTGGTCATTGTTAGATGATCTCTCTCTCATCTCCAGTGTGGACTGGATCTTGAAAGCAGCGTTACTAATGTTTGGTGGGAAAAACTGCCCAAAATAGTCCAAGAGATACAGCTTTTATCTGCTGATCTTATGTTGGTCTTTGGGCAAGGGGAATAATATCTTAGCTCTGTGTTGGGACAAGTTCCCAGTTGGTGCTGACTGGCAGGACTCCAGTAAGAGTCCCTGTCCCTGAAGGTATTTAAAAAATGTGTGGATGTGGCACTTAGGACATAGTTAAGTGGTGAACTTGGCAGTGCTGGGTCAGCAGTTGGACTTGACGACCTTAGAGATCTTCTCCAACCTAAATGTTTCTATGATTCTGTTTCTTCAGCTCCTCCTGGGATCAGACCTCCTGCTCTCCTCCTCCTCCCAGGGACAAGCACAGCCATCACCCATGTCACCTCTACCCCTGGGGATATGTCAAGGCAATGGGCATCTGGGCTGTGGCCAGAGCATCCTCTGTCCTTCAGCATGGCCCTCCTCCCTGACAGCCTTGCAGCAACACTTGCTCAGCCAGTGCCACCCCTACTGCCACGTTTTAAACTGGTTTGGCTAAACCCCAATAATTTTGGGTACGAACTCTAGTAAACTGGTTTAAATTCAGCCTGCAGTGACTCAGCTGGCATTCATAAACACTAGCATAAGAAAAAACTAATTTTAAATCCATCATCATGTGTACAGTTGCATCAGTTTAATCAGAGTTGCTTCCAGGCAGAGTTAAGCTAAGCTGGCTCTGCTTGGTTGCAGCAGAGCCTAGGTCTGGAAAAGCTGGTGAGCAGATACAAGTAAAACCATCAGTTACAATTATAAATTACTTCAGCTCAGGTATCTTCGTGCTGCAGGGTATAAATTAATCACCCACTGCCACGCCTTTCTTCATGTGCTTTTGGGGGAGCTAATGAATGCTTCCCTCCAAAACACCTGCTGCCATCCAGGCTTGGGGCCTGCTGTCCTCTCAGGAAGGCTTGTGAGCTGGACAGAACACTATCCACTTCCATAAAATAATTACAATTCTCAAGAAAAACACAGTGATGTTATCATTAAATTGGGACCAAATCCAAGGTAATGGAGAGCACGGAACAAGCGGTCCCCTTCCACCGGCTCAGATGCCTTTCTTGGCATTAATTGGGAGTGCGTCAGCAGGGGAGGTAACTCTGTTAGCTAAATGAATAACGTTACTGAAGTTTCTCAGGTTGTCAGTGCCAAATCTGTGTTTAATCGGCCTAACTTGGAAAGGCTATAAAGGATCATTTTATTAATCTTTAAGGTCAGGATTTTAGCAAGGATTTTGAATTATTAAAGAAACTGGCTGATAATTGGGGCAGGAGGTAGAGCCACACTCACCTTTCAAATCACAGCATCAGCAAAACTTTCTTGAGACCTATTACTGGATTCAAAGGGACTGAGACATGCATTTAGACAGGACAATTGCATTTTCTGTTGAATGATTTAAAATATAGCAGTATAATCCATGTGGATCCAGCATGTTTTACCATTTGCTGAACTGAGCTGTCCATGCTGATTTCATTGCTTAAGAGACACAGGTGCAGCACTGTAACCAGACATTAAACATTTCCTGACTCCCATTAAATGGAAATCATTAAACATGAAGCTGTGCCAATCTGAACAATTGTACTGAGCTATAAAACACAACTTTGAGAGTTTGGCCTCAGAACACCTCAGGGATACAGGCAGAGAAGAGAGAGTGGATCACCTCTCCTGTTGAGACTACCTCTTGGCAGTATGAGTGACCTCCTTTCTGCAGTGCCACAAGGTTCCTTCCCCTCATGAAGATGAGCTGTCTATCCTGTATGTGGCTCCTCTGGACAGCAGGCAAGCTGCAAGACTTCATGACCTTTATTCATGAGCTGCCAGTCTCATTTCTTGGTGTCCCTTCTGTAGGCTGAGTGATTAACAAGGAGTTTACTCTAGGCAGCGTCCATCCTGAAAAATGTGAACACTATGAGCTTCATTCACTTTCCATTTGTCTAAGGATCTAAACTCCAAACAGGTGGGAAAATGTGGATAATACACCACAGATGCAACAGAATGATAATAGGAAGCGATATCCCCTGAAGATCTGGTCTAGTCCTCAGGCCAGTTGGGATAAAATCTCTATGGTTTAAAGCAAATTTTAATGCCATGTTATTGTTGTGACCTCAGTTCTACAGCATGGAGATATAGGTTGTTCTAGTTCACCTTATTAATGGGGAGTGAAATTCACTGCAGCTCTGCTCAGAGCAGCAATGCAGCTATGGCTGACAGGAATTCTCACAGCATAACAACCCAGGCATTTAACTAAAACGTTGTAACATCAATCACCTATTGTCATTAAAATCCAGGGTAATGTCTGAAGTGTTGTAAAATTTATTTCCTTCCCTTGTCTCCACATGACTGTAGCTGAAATTGCAATCCAGCTGTATGAAAGGGAAAAAAATTATATTCCTATAGTTATACTCCTTGCTGACCTAATACCAGTGTTATCATATTGGATGTGAAACCATGCATCCAGACTTCATTTTCTTTTAATAAGAGCAAAACACTTGCTATGTACTTTCTTCTACTCAAGAATTAAATTGTACAGAAGGGATATATATCTCCTAATAAACTCTTTTTTCATTTTTCCACTGCCTCTACTTTCTCAGTATCAGCCTTTGAAAAACACTTTAATATTTCTCTGAATGAGAATATTCTTTTTTTTTCCATTGCCTGAGCTCTTTCCTTTGTATAAATCAAGATGTTTGGAAAGGCAATATGCTTTCAGATTATTAGAAAATAGTTACATTATTGTTTTTGAAAAGGCCAGCAGCCACAAGATGTTATTAAATGCTTTTCTGAATATATTTAATATTCAATTAAAAGGCAGAAGGCATGGTTTAAATCAAATCTAAGGATGGGTAGACTCCTTTGGGAAATGCCATCTCCTAAGACTTTTAACCATAAGGGCAATAAGCCATTGGAATATGATTCCAAAGGACATAAGCAGCATTTTATTGTCTGGAGACTCTAATTCTAGATTGGAAACAAAACCCTAGCCACTTACTTTGGCAAGGAGAGGATTTCACTCTGAATGTTTTCTCAACACAGAATTGAACAAAAGTGCTTGGACTTGCCATGGTTTTCATGAAAGGACTGGGGGGTATTTTAGGGACTGTTTTGTGTAGGTTGGAATTGATGTTCTGAGTGGATGAAATACCGTTTTTAAAACCTCTGAATTCCACAAGTATTAAATTTAATCTTCTAAAATATGTGTATTTTCTATCTGGGAGTTCATGGTGCTTTACAGCTATTGATAAACTAAGTTTTAGCAGTCCTTTGAGATAAGTAAGCATGTGCTTCCTACAGATGCAAAAATTGAGGCACATAACACAAAAGTAATTCTCCAAGAACCACAGAAAAAGTAAAAATATAATTTTCCTGTGATTTCTCAGCACCACTTCCAGCCTGACCAGATACTTGACTGTCAGCAGTGATACCTACCTTTCAGTCTGCTGGTGAGACACATGAGATACACCCCTGTGACACACAAAAAGAAAATTTAGTTACAACAGGATGTGGGGAAAGGGATGCCATGCTTTGGCCAACATAGTAACATGGGTTACTAGGCCAGATAATGGAAAAAGGGATAAAATCACACTAGAAAAAAAACAATTACTTTGAAAAGTAGAGGCTAAGTGAGAACAGTAGTAGTAGAGGCTAGAAAGGACAATGTTTGACAATAGTCTTGAAATAAGATTTCCTACTTCTAGCAAGGCAATAATGTAATTATGTGAGAAGGAATGACGTTATGTCATTTTTGATCCCACAGACATGAGACAAAAAAACAGAGGTAGAAGGCTAGAAGGCACTTTGATGAGAAGTGTGTCGAAATTAGTTTTATTTTTCTCTGATGATTTCTGGTCACTAATATTTTAAAACAGCAAAAGCAAAAAGACATGTTTAGCTTTATGCAGGTATAATTTTTCATAATTGCTTTTGATTTTCACTCATCAGCACTTATGCTTCTTAGAAATACACTTGACCTGAAGTTCAATGTCCATAAACAGGGTTTACTCAGCAGTTGACCTGTATCATCTCCTTGCTAAGAAATTACAGGCTGGAATAATATTCTGAGCTGTTCATTTTTACAGTGTCCCTGACCATGGCTCTGAAAGGTTTTAAAAATTCATTTACAACTCAGAAATGAGTCACTGCAGCCCTTCATTATATATGGAGAAAAAATGTCTAATGACTTCCACTGGGATGATACTGTGTTCCAGTAGAAGGACTGTAAAATCTATTTCTGCTTATGGCACTTCTGGTTTTTAACTCCTTCTTCTGACTCTCTTGCCTCAAAGAACATTAAAAATTCCTAAGAGGCACTTAAGCATTTTTTATATCCATAGCAGCCAACGGAAACCCATTTTAAACGCTCTCCTAAAACACGTTTTTGGGAAAAGAAATTTTCAAGCTGTAGAGGAAAAAAATCACCTAAAATATCCTACCAAAGAAAGCCAGATTAGTTATTAAAACAAAAGACCATCAAGCAAACATTTCTGCTGAACTCATATAATAAACATCCACAAATCTTAAGCTTCTTGTTTGCAGGTGCACATGGGCATGGCCATATTAAACTGATCACCACATATGGTTGCACATTCAGCAGTACTGGAGAAGACTCACTGATGATACCTATTTCTTATATAGCAATAGTTACTTTAACCTTTTATTTTAAGAAGGATGTAAATTATTGTTGGATAAATTGAATATAAATATATCAAAAGATACTCATGGTAACTGTCAGTAACTATCAACTCAGTTATCTGTATTTGATTCAGCATCCTGGTACTTGTACTTACATCATTTCAAAAATGCAAGCATGTATTTTCAATGGTTCCATTATTTTCTTTTAGTTACTTCGCCTACAAACTCATGCTTAACATGAATAAATGGCTGCTTTGCAAAAGGAAGAAAAGGAATAAGGTATGTATTTCTTGTTTGGGATAACTGCTTTCATTTCAGCATGTATTCAGTTACTATTTAGTATGTATTTAGTCATGCAACAAATCTGGCTTCACCGCTCAGATTTCCTCCATGACTGTTTCTGTGCCACAGTTCTCTGTCCTGGTCTCAGGTTTGTACATGGTAAGCACTTTGAGGAGGGAAGTTTTTTATGGCTAATGAAGTGATTGCTGGTGTTTTGATGACCTGTAAGGGTTCATTTGGTAAAGAAACTAAAAATCTGGTATAATGCTCTTGTGAATTTGCCAGTTTCTGCAGGTAGGTCACTCACAACTTTGACATGAAAAAGGACTATTAAAACTTGTCCATGGACATGTTTCAGGCTAAAACTTACACAGGTATTTCCAGTTACTCCCTATGTGACAGGAATGAAGGAAATTCCAATTAATTTTTAGGTGAGGAAGAACAATGCATTATCTGGAAAGTGGTTCTTGTTAATTAATAATTACTTAGGGGGCGATATGCACAAAAGACTAAAAGACAGAGGAGACAGTTCTGTTATTTCAAATTTTGGCACTGGAAGAAAAGTACTGTGTTTGAAAGACTGGATGAACAGATTGCTCACAAATTGGGAGCGTGCTTCCAGGGAGTAGAATCACACATGTGCTTAAAACAACAGGCAATAAGGCTATTATCTCTACATATAGCTTTTTGTCCTTTGTGTAGGGTAGAGCAGTGAAGACTCAGGCCAAGTGCATGTAACTTATTACTAATTCCCAAAGAAAAAGGTCTGATGTTCAGGCAATCACAAGCAGAGGGAAATAGCCTGAGCTACTTAATAATGGTGGTTGTAGAAAACATGTATTTTTTCTACATTTAGCAAGGGGAGGAATAAATTAAATCAACTCAAAAAGGAATTAGACAGTATTTTGTTTGAATAATTCAAGAAAATTGCCTAAGCCTTGTTATGTGTTAATGGAGCTTTAAGTTTGTGGACATCTAATCCCAGCCAGACAATGCAGGAAAGCTAACCAGAGAGATAAAGCCTTGTTTGAGCTGTATGCTCCCATAGGTGACACACAGCACTCCTAGAAACAAGGGAGGATGATGCAATGTGAGGGTGCTGGTGTGGGTGGAAACAAAATAATAAATGTGGCTGTTCCCCTAAAGAGCCATGATGGGATAATAGGACTCTTGTCACTGACTGTGTGCCCTCGATGCTGCTGTCGTTCCCTTTGAAGCAAGGGGAAATCTGTGAAACAATTGTGTTCATTTCACAAGAAGGAGAGGTCTAATTCTGAACCTCTGACAGTTGTCTCAGAAGACCCTTTGATTTATTCTGGGACAAACTAAGGAACTTCACTTGGCTTCTACCCAGCTTCACTTCACTGCTTTCCTTGAATATTTGTTACTAGTAAGTGCATCAAGCTCCAGCTGTGTCAAATAAGAAACTTCAACTACCTATGACCACAACAGTTATATCTGTTTGTGCCATGGTACAGACAAGAGTGGAGACAGAGCAATTTCAGCGGAAGGATTTGATTATTTAACAACCTCACAGAACAGGCAAATTGCTGAAATGCTGTAACAGCTTGCCCTTTCAGGGAGCCTTTCTGCCACAGGCAACCTTCAGAATTGCACATTTCTTTCACTTCCACATGATCTCACTAACTTTTGGTTCCTTTTCTTCTCTTCCCTCTCTCCAAAAACAAAGCAAAACAAATAAACTATAAAAAAGCCTTTAAGCCTTGAAAAGGACACTAAACTAAGGTTGCTATAAATATAGCTGCTGATGGCATATGGAAGGTTCAAAGATGCTACCGAGAGAACTGCTGGCACTAAAACTGACTACCTTAAAATATTTCATACCATGATCATTACCTGTGGTACAGCAAAAAGCTGCAATCTGTCTAACTCAGGTAGGGCTCTCCATTTTCCTGTGTATCAGTCCAGCAAATTAGGGATCTGCTCTCTCACTTCCTACTCCTGCAGCCTAAGCTCAGTACTCTGAGCTGGCAGCATGGTGCTACTAAAGGTAAATCATGGCTACGACATGTAGTGAGGTGTTCATATCAAATTATATGGACTGATCTAATAGGGCTTCAAATGCTCCCTTTGGGGCTTCCCTGCAAGCACAGCCTTCGGCACACTATCACCATAGCTAGTTAGTATTTATTTTTTATTTCAAGAAGAAAGTTCAAAGTCCAGTTGGCCAGGGTTTCCTTCCCAGCCCCTCTCCTTCTCTTACACCATCCCAGGTGTCTATCACATGGCAAAATTGGGAAGCTTAAGGACTGAGTGTTGCTTGATGTACAGAGAAGGCCTTCTTGTGAGGAAAGGCATTTTGACACCTGTAAGAGGTGAAAAAGCTAGAATAGAGAAGGGGAAAGCTGTGCAAGTGAGCGTTATTTGACAAGGAAAAAGTAAAAGTGATCTTTGAGTGTTATTTGACAGGGAAAAAATAAAAGTGACCCTGTAAGCTGCCACCTGCCCTCCCCCAGCTCTGGCCAGTGATTCCTCATACAGATCTAAGCACAGCCTCCTCTTCAAGTCACTTCTCTCTCCGATTCCAATCCCAATACAAATGTCTTTGCAAAGCAGCCTCCCCATGCCATGGACAAGGACAGGAAAGGGATTCTGGTTCTGTTCTTCAAGCACTGAAATTTATTTTGGCTCTTTTGTGGCTATGCTTTGAGCTGGCTCAGAGTTAAGTCTTGTCTTGATAGCATGCACTGCATCTATGTTGGGGGTGGAGGAGTGACCAGCAAAGGGAGAAAGGGGTCACCACACAATTATATTTTACACAATCAGCTGAGATGGATGATGTCATCTTAATGATCAGAGCAAGGAAAATTAGATCTGGATTCCTTAGTTCTTTGCCTGTTATTTTTTATTCTGGTTTGCTTCTTGGGTTTCCTTGTTATAGACAGGTCTGATAATCCCCAAATAAGCAGCCTTACATCATCCTTTGCAAGAATTTGCTTTCTCATGTTGGGGCTGGGTTTCCATTTGCACTGGCTCACTGCTGCCTTTCTAGGCAGCTGAACCCAGCTTTGTGAAGGACGGGGGCTCCATGGTGCCGTGCTGCCCAGTGTCATGGATACAGGCACTAGGATGGGAAGCAGGGAACTTTGCCTGTATTTATCATATTTTGGCAACTATCATCTTGTCTCAGGGCACCAGGTGCAAGGGAAGCAAGACACATTTGATCCTGGAGCCCAGGAATGGTTGTGATAAGAATTAATAGTGAAGAGTGTGAAGACCCTGAGAGAAAGAGGGGTAGAGGTGCCAAGGTGAGAGAAGGGGTGGCTGATACTAGGTCAGAAACTGGGCAGCAGAATGGGAGAAGGCAAGACACAAGGTGGTGAGGGAGACAACTGGGAGCAAAGGTATGAGTGAAATGGGACCAGTGCACTGGGGATGCATCCTAGCTGGGGGCAGAGACTATGACCAGAGCACAGTGCCAGGAGCTAGTGGTGATGGTTGGGAATAAGGAAAAGAACACAGGAGGGACACAAAGGCAGAAGAGGGAATTTTCTCTGCACTGAAAATATTTTCAAACTATGTATATAGTAAAAAACAAAACAAAACAAAACAGAACAACAGCGTCCCATGAAGTTTTCTATGTTTTGACCAGGTTTTTAAATTCTACTCAGCTGAAAGTCAAGGCCTGAGTATTCAATGTCCATTGTGTATTGCTCTTTTCCACTGCTCCAGACATAGCAGAGAGGTGACACCTCTGTCTGCAGGGGAAGGTGAGGGCTCACAAAATCCTGCCTCTGGCTGCCTGCCTGAACACATCTGTGCTGGAAGGAGCACCTCCTTTGCTTTGTCCTCAGACTGCCTGTGTACTTATCCTGGGCTCTATGAAAAAGACGCCGCAGCAGATAACAGTCACTAATCTTTGAGATTCATGGATAGACAGTGCCCAAAATATCTGATATTAAGGTGTGTGAAAGTGCAGTTTTATTGAAGGTAAGAATGCCTTCTGAATGCAGGATAAATACTGATAAAAATCAAATAAAACAGGATGTTTAAAAGTCTGTAATAGGCAGGAGATGGAACAGTAGAAAGACAGGGTTTCTTGACAGGTGCTCTTTTTAGTGATAGGACTCCAAGCCAGATTCCCTTTCAATGCCACACCAATCTATTGAAGTCCAAGCACCACACTTAATTGCCACAGGAAATCGCTGTTTTAAAAAGTATGTCTGTAACGAACAGGGGAATGCATATGGCACATATGTGCCTCGACAGTTTTGCTAAATAAACCATGAATTTTGACAAGTGTGTATCTGTAAGTTTGCCGTGGAAATAGGATTGTATAACATCACAGCTGAAACAAAAGTTCAGCCTCTGAAAACTGTGGGGGCGTGCTGCTAAAATGTTTGTTCGAATGTTAGCTGACTAGTTTCATAACTCCTGTATATGCAGTTAATGCTCTTTTAGACAATACACAGAAAGGATAGATGTCAGAGCTGCTTAATAAGAGCATTAAAATTGTTATAGCTAATAGTCAGATCTCAATTTCAGTGTTTCATAAATTGATAAAGGCTTCTTGTATTAAAAAATTTAAGAGATGAGCCTTCTCAGCTTGTTTATACAGGACTCTATAAAGCGGGGGTCTGGAAAAATATTTGGTTCTCTGTTTAATGAGGAAATTACACACTAGGGATATTAATTTCATTCTTAGAATCTGGTTAGTTTGACAAACCAGTAAGAAATGGGATGTAAAGGCTTTCTCTTTCAGGTTGTTGATATAGAGCCATTGCCCTGATGCCAAAAGCAGGAATTACAGTGAAGAGGAGTTGTTACTATTAGTGAACCCATGATTCAGCTCAGGAGTCTCATCCAGAACCCAGTGAATATCTTCTCACTCAGTATACCACTGGCATGTTTGGCAATGCATCAGCTGTCCCCTCAACCAATACCAAGAATTAAGTAGGTGTAAAAGCACGTCTCCAAGAGGCTTCTAAAAGTGGTAGTTCTGGCACAGGTTTGATGTGCTACTTCTTCATGGGGAAAACAAATTGCCATCAGCCATAAGTAAGCATGGACATCTTTATCCAAAAGATAAGCAGCAGAGTGAGGGTTCAGAGCAGCTTTTGTTGCACTGAGCACTAAAAGCCACCTGCACTGACTTTGCAAATCAATCATTCCAGTCAACTGATCTTGACCTGCATTCAGAGGATGAAAAACCTAAATTAACAAAACAAACTTTTCCAAATTTGACCTTAATTTAAAAATCATTGGGATCATTCTGTCTTCCCTGAAGATCTGTTTTATAATTCACACAAATTGGCTCATCCCAGTTTCTGATGGTATTAGCATGACCACAGCACCTTTTCCAGGTGCGTTTGTCTGCCCGTGGCTGTAGAGGGCTTTCCTACCTTGTTCAAGTTCAGCTCGTGGCAAAAGCAAAGTAAGCCCTGCCCCAGGGATATACGCCAAGAATGACCACTCCACCAAACTGCAGTTTTGCTCTGTCCCAAAAAGAAGACTGGCTGGGGGAGGGGGAATGATCATGGGAATGTGTGCACACACCTGTCTGTGCATGCAGGTGTGTGCCTGCACACACGTGTGTATCTATGTGCATATACGTTGGAAGATGGGCTCTTTAAGCTGCAGCCCTGGAGGAAGGCTGTTGCTGAAGGAGCCAAAGCGTCTATTGGTCTGATTCAGTAGCCACAAAATGTCTCAGAAACTGTATAAGGCCTGTCTTACCAAGTGCTTTCAGGTTAGCAGTATTTCTCCTGGGAAAATTGCTGTGACACCTTTAATTGTTTATAAAAAAATTGTTTATTAGGACTCTATTAATGATAGTGCTCCTTATAATAAGAAGCAAGAAATGTGTAAGACACAGTCTACATCTCAATTCAGTCCCTCTAGATGGTTCCAAAATGCTGCGCTGGAATTGCTTGATTTATACTTGAGCTGGTGACCTGATTCTGCTTTTATTTTGTGCCAGATTTTTTCTGGCATACACAAATGTCACAAGTCCAAACTAACACACTACATGTGACTGAAGGCAGGCACACAAATGACCAAGATATGTGCCAAAGCAGTTTTGCACAGAGACACAGATCACTGTGCCTTGGTGTCACAGACATCTTTTCTGAAAAATCCTTTCACTAGGATTTTTCTCCTGAGAAGCTGAGGGGCCTCAGAAATGAAATGTAAACAATAATTATCTGTTGCTGTGGAATGTGGCAGGTGCAGCTCTGATTGGTTTCATGTGGTTGTTTTTAATTAATGACCAATCACTGGTCCAGCTGTGTCGGGACTATGGTTAGTCACAGGATTTTATCATCATTCCTTTCTAGCCTTCTGATTAAATCCTTTCTTCTGTTCTTTTAGTATAGTTTTAGTATATAATTTTCTTTTAATATAATATATATCATAAAATAATAAATCATCCTTCTCAAACATGGAGTCAAGATTCTCATCTCTTCCCTCGTCCTAGGGATCCGCCAACACCACCACACCTTGGCTTTTACAGGGGTCACATGAAACATCTGTTGGGCCTCATGCAGTAAACAGCTGCCAAGGATGGATGTGCCATGGCAGGCTGAAGTATGGGTACCACCTTTTTGCTTTCAGCTCCCATGGATTGGTTGAAGATAAAACTAAACTATCACAAAGCTTTGACAAGCCCTTGAAGTTCATCTCTGGCTACACTCCTTACATTGCTATAATCTGCAGCAGGGTGATGTGGTTTGCAAGATTAGGGCAGCAGAGTCATACAGCAAATACAGAGCCTCTTGGTAGGATATTTGAAATCACCAAATGGCAGAGATGCTGTTACAACAGTTTGTCTCTCCCAAAGCCGTGACACTTGATCTATCAAATCATGGAAATCACAAACGCTGCAGTTTCAGTGCACTGGGAGGATTGTATTAAACTCAGTCAGCAATTATTGGTAATATGGGATGAAAATCTTTACTCTGAAAGTAAGCTTTAAAAGGTCATAATGTAATCGCTGCCGCTGATGGTCTCTGCAGGGGCTGTTAGTCTGATTGCAAAACAGCAGAGAAGAAATGCAGATGCATAAATTGAATGCAAACCCTAAACCACTATTTCTGTCACAGTGTTATTGGCAAAATTATAGATGCAGCACACATCATCTTTCTCCCCACTGGCTAGATTTAATAAATTTACCTTTATTCTTCACCAAATTTCCTCTTTATTGTTGTTCTGTGAATGCTCATTATGAGAAAGCACAGAAATGCCAAATGAAACAGGAAAAGGAGGAAGTGTATGAAGGAGACAGTGGGAGATTCAGACAAGTTTTCCGGGCCCTTTGTGTTGCTCACAGAAAATGTAATGCATGAGTTAAAGCTGCACTGCCAGATTAGATCCGGAGCTGGATATGGTGGCACCTTTCACTGCAATGAGATGCAGAACAGAGATATGTGGAGCCTGATTTGGGTGGTGCTGGGGTTTTCACCCTGACAGGTGTTATGAGCTGCCAGCTTGCACCAGTGCTGGCAGTCTCTGGCTCCCTCACACCAAGTTCAACAGTAGAGGCACTTTTAATGCCATTTCTTCATCCAGGGGGCATTCCCTGCTCAGTCACATCTTCGATTCCCTTCCCAAGGGAGACCTGAATCCTTTGCACCTCACCACTTCCCTAAGACAACTGGTAGAACAGATTTCAGCTTTCCTTGGCTGCTTCCAGAATCCCTCTCCCATTCCATAGCCTGCTTATGCACAGTGGTCAGCAGAGTTAATTCCAGCCCATTTTTAAGGCAGTGCAGCTAAACTTCATCAAAGTCTCCTGCAGATGCCCTCATTTATATTTTAAAAAGTCTCAGAATAATTTAGTGCTTAGACTACAAGCTTTGAGGCAGTAACATGTTGTTGCATGCCAGCTCCCACATGAGCATCTGTGTGTGCTCCCTGCCCTAGTACCACTCTGGCTTCAATGACTTCATTTTTGCTATATATTAAGAACCATTGTCAATTACTGCAGATCCCTCATACATAATAATTTGCAACCTAATAGCCTCTACTGCACCACTTAGTTTCTATCACTTTGAAAATAATTTCTGCTTAATTGAGTTAAGGTCAAGTCTTATTGAGAGAGCTGGTGCAGTGACTAAATGCAGTTCAGCTTATTTACTCTTAACTCATATTTTAATATTTCTGAGTGTTAACATACAAGAAGCAGATTTTTCATACAGGAAACAAAAAATTAGGAACATCCTGAGCAGTTCAGCTGCTTATCTCCTGTATGTTCTGGTGTGATGCTACACCTCTGAGTATGCCTGGTCCCACTGAAACATAAATGGTCTCCTCTTCCTGACAAATTGACTTCTTACTGTAAAACCATCAGTAAGTTACTTCTAATAGTGGATTTACAAATTTCTCATGTGCTTCTTGAATGGCTCTAATTTATTTAATAAAAGGACACATTTTGCTTAATCAAAAGCTTCTCAGTGGATTCTGAATTAATAGAGTAGACTGAAAGGTAAAATTAATTAGAATTTTTCTCCAGCTAAAAGAGTAAAATAATCTCTTGCTCATACACATTTAGTATAGACGCTACCAGGAGCACCTCAGGCCTTTATTTTCTGAAAAGCTAATAATATCAAACTTAATGAAACATAGTAACTCATGAATACCAGGGCTTGTGTAGAGCTGTCTATGCTATTAAAGTGATTTTAAACAAGAAAAGTTTGCAGCCTTAGAGCTGCTCCTCCTTCTCTGTTTCATTTTATTCCTAAACACCATAGCAACCTACCTGACCACGGGAAAGGATGTCAGGTCCTGTTTCTACCATCTTGTCACTGCACCCTGCCTGCCTCAACAAACTCACAAGCAGTCTCTTCTTCTTTAAAAAGAAAATACTATTGCATGGGATTGGAGTAGGCATCAGCACACTAACTGTGATAGCAGAACCCAAATGCCACAAGTTCTGAGTAACCTCATTCCTGCAGCTTCCAAACCAGGCTCGATATCTCTGCGGCACAAGCTGGGCTTGCAGCAAAATGCAGCCTCTCAGACAAAACCCCAGCTGGTTAATGGAACCATCAATGCTCTGCGGAAAGATGAGACAATTCCTGTATTGACCCAAACCCAAAGCACTCCTCAATCTAAGGTGACCTTCAGCTTTAGATGAGCAGAAGATGCAGAGCAACATACTGCACATCAAAACATTAAATGCTCCTTGCTGCCTCTCTGCCTTCTTCCCTCCAGTCCCAGGCACAGCTGAGCCAAAATGTCTCTCTTTGCTCCAAGAGCTGCTGCCTGAGCCCCAGCCACCCTTTCTGCCAGCACAGAAACAGCCCCACAGTCCCTTGGGTAGGCACAGACCCTCTCATCACAAGGCCCCCTCTCTCCCACCTTCTTTCCTGACCTCCCGTTGCCCACCAGTCCAGCTGGGCACCTGACCCCAGACTCAAGGGCCTTACACAACTGCACAAGAAACTCTGCTTCAAACTAGCTGTGCAGCAGCTAATTACTGCTGGTAGGTGAGGGATTGTTACTGGAGGGGTTCAGGAACGCACATTCTACCTCCTCAAATACCATGGTGCTCATCCTGCAGCTGTGATCACAAGTCTGTCATACTTGTGACAGAATATTGCTAGGTGAAGCTCTTTTTGCTTTAGGCCTTTTATAGCATCTGCCCCAAAGTGAGAAAGAAAATGTTGAATAAGCTCCAGAAATTCCTGTTACCAAAAGCAAGTCTGCACAGCATTTAAAATACAGCTGGGGTCACTACAGTTCTGAGGTGTTGCATCAAGTGGAGTTGCTGGTTTTTTTCTCCCTCAGATTAATTTATCATATTATAATATTATAAGCTATTAGAGTACCTGCCTCAATTCTGGAGGAAGTCATAGCCAGATCCAAACCTCTAATTGGAGCCTGAAAGTTTATGTGGAATTTAATAGGAATTGAAGGTACTTCAATTAGCACTTCTTAGGGCTTGGCCTAGACACAACGTATTCTTCCCCTCCAATGTAAAATGCTAAAATTGAAAGTTATCTGTTTTAGGGATCTGTACAGACCTACTGTGTTTACTGTGTTTACCTGATATGGCTATCTATGTGTCTACCTGCCATTCCTAATAGCTTGTGAAGCTGCTGGCCAATTTCAAGGTTATTTGACAGAGTAGCAGGAGAATCAAGGGAGTTTATTTTGAACATGATTAATTGAAAGAGGAAGTGAAGTAGAGAAACGACAGCCACCCATGCTGAACCAGTGTATGCAAGGTAGCTCAACCTCAAGACATAAATCTCCAGGGAATCAAAGCATGACTGGTTGCACTGCTCACTGAACTGCTTCTCCACCACCCTGAAAGCCATCAAAAAACATCTGCTGGAAGCTTTCAGTGCAAGTGGAGCAAGATTCTCAGTGAATCAAAGGCTTCACAGACAGTTAACAAATCATACACCTCCTAATGTGAAGGTCAGGCAGCTGCTGTGTTTCTATGCACATATTAAATGAATAATACTTATCCTAGAACTGACAGAACAAGCCATGTCACTGCCAAAGTTCATCCTACCTAAAAGTGACCTCAGTGAGGGTTAGACTGGTTAGTATAAAAATACTTATCTCCAGCTTAAAAAAAATCCTAAACTGAATGAAGTGGAAGATTAAAGTCACTTCAGCATCTTAATATGCCTTATCCTGAAAGGTGCAGGCACTGCAGAACAGGAGTCAAAAGCAACTCTATCTGATGTTATTTCAGTATGTGATATAAATGTTGGTAAGAAAAGCTATAGAAAGAGTTTGCAAAGTTTACTGAATCCCCTATACCTTCACTCCCCGTGCTTGTTTCACAAAGTGGAGCTGACCTCAGGTAGGGTATCTACATGATTGCAAGAGAAAATTATATTTTTACAATGGTTTATTATGTACTTCATTAGGGCCAACTATTTTCCACCATTAGTAGCCATCTAAATGGACATTGAATGTTGTGTTATGGAGGGAGGGTGGAAGCCACATGTAGAAGTATAAATGATACTTCAAGTTTTATTTTAGCTGAGACTAAGCTGAAAATAATAATAAAGACACAATATTGTGATAAGAAATGGACACTGTTCACTGTCCTAAAGATTTGTATCCACACTCCCCTAATTTGTTGTCTTCCTTAATATGGTGCCCTGTACAGGTTTTATTTTGCTCTTTATAACAGCAGGAGAAGTGTAATTGTTCTTGCTGGAAGCTGATGTGGTTTGTGCTATCTCATTCCTTTTCTCATTTGATTCCTAGTGTAAATGAAAGAATAGGCTGTAAGGTAGCGCTTTTTTTTTTTTCTCAAAAATGCAGCTTTTTCTATGTGTGCAGCAGCAAAGCACTAAGCTCAGACTAGGGGGAGGCAGCAACCATGGCAGCTCTCACCTGTGCCCATGGGAAAGCTTAAGCCCTGGCACCAGTGGGAGTGTGGGATAGCTCCCAAGCCTCCTGCTCCCAAAAACCTTGGCAGAGGGGCTGGTAATGGGGTAATTTATCCCAGATCTAAGTTGGCAAACATTCTTATATGTGTGTATGTATGTGTGTGTGTGTATATATATATATATATATATATATATAAAATAGATAATAGATTTTATATATCTATATCTATATATCTGTCCTGCAGTACTGTGTGATAGGAAAAGAGGTTGTGACCAGTGCCCTTGCAATGTCTGGACTACCTGCTCAAAATAAGCCCCAAAGAATATGCTGGTATAGTTTACAGCTCTTTACTTACTCCTGACAGACGAAGATACACTCCACATTCCCCAAACCAGGAAAGAATAGGATGCCTTGCAAACAAAGAGACAGGGGCACATGTCCAAGTGCATCTGCCAAAACTAAGTACATGATCTTGGCTCAGAGGAATAACTTGGATAAGAAAATAGGATTTAATTCTCCCCATTCCCTTGAAAGAAAGAAACAGAAACAGTGTGATGCAGTTAATACAGCCACGGCTGAAAGACCAAGACTGTGGCCAATTGTACAGCAGCACATCAGCCAACACACAGCCTTCCAAAAGAAGCCCTTCCCCCTCCCTCTTCCCAAATCCAGAACTTCCTCCCCATTAAATCCTTTTTGATCTACAAAGATCAAGGGATCAAGGAGCAGGTGGATCCAACACAGCTTTGTACTGTACCCTAGCTCCCATTAGGAATGAGGGAAGCCTGGTCAGGCAGAGGGGAATTGGAGGTCTGTACGTGTTGTGAGATTCAGGTTTTCACCGGATAGCTTTTGTATCAGAAAAACATTCTTTCCAACTAAAAAATCTGATTGTTTATATGTTCATATTACTGATTGTGAAGGATATTGGAATATCTTTGTACATTGTTAAGTAGTTCTAGAGACTGTGCTGAAGTCTGGTGTGTGCATGATGATCAAAAGAGAAACCCTCAATTAGTACTGAAATTCAGCCAGGATTGTTCATCTTATCAAAGATTAAAACCAAAGAAAATTTTGGCACTGTCACTATGCTAGGCTAAAATCCTGTCAACATATATTTTTCTATGCCAATCTTTCTCTCACCTCTCCAAACCCATCCTCTTTGCTGCAGTTTTGGCAGCTGCATATCCAGATCTTCAACAGCAAAAGACACAGTATCTAGGTAGAAACAAATACTCTCTTGCCCTCTTATTCTGGGCAGGATTTTTAACCTTTTAAGAGAAGAAAGAAGCAGACTCTCCTACTGCCATTTTAAAAATTACATGCATTAGCATATCAGCTAGTCTGGAGTCATCTTCTCTTTCAGAAATTCACCCAGGTTGAATTTTTTCTTCTTTCAATTGCTCCCAAAAATTTCATAGCCCCCTGTGACACCACACATTCACAAGGGGTGCCCACCCTGTAGCTGTCCTGTGCCCAGGTCACCCTCTGAGGGGCTGGAGGGCAGCTGCTGCAGGCACCCCTGGCGGGCTGAGGGACACACGGACCTCAGTGTGTCCCCAGGTGATAAAGCAGCAGCTCTCAGCACCATGGATCAACCCTCTGCCAGCACAGAAAGCGGCTGCCAAATTAAGTGTTGTTACTCACGGGCAAAACTGCTCCTCTTCCACTCCATCCATGACTTCACTGATGTCCCAGGGAATGCAAAGGGTTTGCTTTTTCCCACTGCCAAAGTCCCTGTCCATGATGGAGGCAGGAATCTGTCACCGACCCTGCCCTTGGCGGCAGCAGGGAGCGCATGAAGGCGCTCTGCACCTGCTGCCCCTCAGCTGGAAAAGGCTGGAGCAAGCTGGGCTTACTCTGTCAGAGCAACTCGGGGGAAGGAAAATCACACAGATGAGAGAAGGGGGGAGAGTGGTGGTGAGTGCATGGAGCCCAATCACTTTACATCATTTTGCAAGTTGGAAACAAGATACAGCTAAGAGGTCATGTGCCCTGAGTGATTTACAAACACAATGTCTGCACGAGAAGCCGCATGAGGTTTTCAACTGAAGCAGTGGCTTTTATTGGTAATTTGTCCAACATCCAGGCTTAGAGATTGCCCATCACATATAAGGGAAAGTGTTAAAGCACTTAAAAATATATTAAATCACTGTTGAAACCCACACAGTTGGGGGATGGTGCTTCCTCCAACCAGTTAGCAGAAGTGTAGGATTTAGCACTTTCAGTAGCAGACTGAAAGCCTCTCCAAGGCAGCAAGCAGAGCCTTGGATCCTAGCACTCACATTCGATAAGGAAAAATAGCCTCTTTTTCTGAGCCAGCCCAATTTACTACAGGGATAAGGAAGATGACACTGTGAACATGGCTCTCTGTGTATCCACATTCCCCTTTCAAGTGAAAAATGAGGAGCACAGCAGCAGTCCTCCGCTCGGTGCTGAATCAAGCCAGGATGCTGGCAGGAGAGTCTTACACAACACAGTGAATAAAGCACATCCCTTTCCTCGTGTACCTTTGTCTGGATGGGGATAACCATATAATGCTTGTAAAAACCAGAAGAGGGTTTTCCCTTAGAGAAGTACATTGTGAACTCACATTTCAAGGGTTTAAAGTCCACCTAAAAGGAACTTAAAATGTAGCATGATCAGAGAGGAAGTGAAAGCTATCAGGTACTTAGCCAGCAAGAAAAAGAAAATAAGAAAGAAAGATCCTGAGCATAGGGCAGCAGGCTGGATATCTCTGGAAGTCTTACCTCCAATTACGGAATACAGAGGATGATTTAAAGGGATATTGTAAATTCCAATTCAGTGTTTTAAATAATGTATAGTTAGAACTTCAGTCCCTTGAACAGTCTATCCCTACACTGGTTTAGCTTCTCTCATCTGCCTAATATGTTTCACACCTCTCTTCTAAGCACAAACTGAATTTAAAGAGGCTAGAGATTTTCTTTGACAAAACAAGCTCAAATTTGGTAAAAAATGAAGGAAACCACAAAAAAAGGACTTTTGTCAGAGGAAGGTCTTTTAAAAATCTGCAGTGGCCTCAGTGCCTCCTGGGGCTGAATACCACTCCATCGCTCTTAGCTGTGCTCTGGTCCTAATGGGGAAAAATGTGCAGAATCCTTTCACACCAGCTACAGCACACAGGCAAAAAAAAAAAGCTATACAAATCCTTGATGTTGCAACAAGATCTTGTGCTTGGGCCACCACAAGAAATTCAGGTACACTGTGCTTAATGAGGGAGGGCTACATTGCACATTCGATAGAAAACACAGAGTGAGGGGAAGAGTGTGGATGGGAAGAAGGCAGAGACCCCAGGAGAGGAAGAGCATCCACCTCTTGGCCACAGCCTTGGGAGAACCAAGGTCTGAGAAAAGGGGTCTATCCATGCCCGCTTGCTGCTTGTGCGAGGCAAATGTATCTTTCACATCTATTGTAAGCAAGCTGAGCTGGAAATCACTGCCAACCTTCTGAGGGTAAACCAGCTCACTGAGTCTTCACACAGCCTTCTTCTCACTACTTCACAAGTAGATGCCCAGGAGCAAGAGCTTCCCACTGCACTCAAACTGTGGTAGAAATTATGGTGCTAGTCCAGCTGGGCATTGCCCACTTCTGCCTCTCCACCTCCTCCTGACTGTCTCTTGGTGTATATAAAAACTGCAAGCCTGGAAATAGAACTCTCTATTTTAGTTTCACCACCATTTGGTACTGTGAATCTATGACACACAGCCAAGGCTCCTAGGTAAAACCACAGTGCAAACAGCATTCAGAAGGATGAGAAGAGTTTGGACTGGGGTACTGCTGCCCTGCACCAGAGGTGTTGCAGAGGCTCAGGGAGGATGGAAGTGCTGTATGACACAGCAACTCCAGGGCTGCCACCAGGTATCTTGGAAGTAGTTCTTATTCTGAGCCACAAAAAATAGGTATGAATTAATGATATAGTTACTTATTCCCTCAGTCTAGGCCTCCTTTCCTAAGCTACCTTAGGGAGGTGCCTAAGGTATTTCTGACAATACAGATCTCAGACAGCACTGTTTTAATCTGACAGCGTTTCTATTTCCCTCTTTAGCTGGACTGTGCTTGGTGTTCTCTCTTCCTACCACATCTAAAATAAGGACACTGCAGCCATTTTGACAATTCTCATATTGAAATTCCAAATGGCTGTGAGTGCAATGCAGGAAACACTTTAAGGGACTGTTGCTCTTCAATTATTTACAACAATATTATACATCCAGTTTTGTCTTAACATAAATAGCATCAAATGGGAGCAGAAAGAGAATAAAACATTTGAGCCTATTTTTGAGACACCTAACATGCCATGGAGCTGCACACCCACCCTCTGAGATCTGTTTGCTCCACTCGCTGCTGCAGCAGAGGGTGCATTGGTAATCCTGCCAGGGAAGAGAGAAAACCTTCCCTGGAGCAGACAGTATATCTGCAAGGTGCTTTGCAATTATTACTGCAAATATCCAACTCCTCTGTTTCTCTTAATGATGGCTCTAGAAGCATTTTACTTCATGTTTAATTTTAGTCTGAAAATCCTGGCATGGCTGGCACTGATGCAAATGACTTGTGCCCCACCAGAGCACAGATCAATGTGTAGGTGATCAGTGGGAGACCAGATGGCTTCTCTGAGCCCTGAGTGTGCAGGACCCCCACTCCCAGTTAAGACACTCTACCAGGCTTGTTACTGCTGCTTCATTTTTCATGTATCCAAATCAGCAGTCAGTGGAGATTTAGGAGCACTTCATCACACAAAATTCTCACTGCAGGAGTATTTGGAGTCTTTACCAGATGACTGGTGAATCTCATGGTCAAGACAATATATCTGTTCTTGCCTGCATGTATTACAAAGTTAGGAAATGCATGACACTCCTGTCTCCCTGAGAATTGCTAGGACAGTCACCACTCACTCCCAGAGGCTCTGTGGCTTTAAGCAATTTACTGCAGCAGTAGGGGAGAAAATACCACAATGGTTTCTCCCCTTTGAAACCTATTTTGTAAAAGTAAATATCAGTCCAGAAGTATTACGATGTCTTTATTCCAGAAAGCCAGTTTGCACTGACCACTGACATTTAGAGGAAATACCTCTCCTGTACAGGCCCCCTTTTGGGATGCTTTGGCCCATTCCAGGCACAGCTGCAGTCCCCCACTAACTCCACATCAGAGCTGGCTGTTCCTCTCACTATCACTGCCCAGAAAAGCAAGTGATCTCTTTCAGACTGTTTAGGAGAAAATATTCAGAAGGGAAAGGAAGAAAATTGACCTTATTTTGCCTTAGACATGAGAAAATATCCCCTTGCTTAGCTATATGACTGTGTTGGACTAATTTTCATAAGTTGGTCATAACAATTAAGGAAAGTTAAACACAGCTCAGGGAGATGCCTTCATATCCTTAATTTGACTTCCAACAGCAATTCCATGGAAACATACGGAACTGCTCATGTAAACAGAGTTACAGGATGTGCAAGCTTTCATGGCAATGGCTTGCTCTACATCCCATGATTTTACAGACCTGCATCTTTGCTGATCAGTGCTCTTTCCTTGGAAATCCCTTCTGCAGCTGGGTTTTCAAGCAGGAGCGTGGTGTACAGTGCAGTCACACAGGCAGGCTCTGTTTGTTAATGAGTCCCATGCTGCACAGCCACTCACCAGACATTTTCTACACAAACTCATTATCTCAAACTCAGTTGATAGTTTAAAAAGAAAGAATGGTTAAACAAAGGAAGGAAAAGGGAAAAGACAAACAGGCCAGCTTGGCTGTTGAAAGCCTTTGCAAAAATACATTCAATAATAATTCAAATAATTTTTTTCCTTTCCCTTTTAAAAAGAAAAACTTCCAATCCAAAGGCATTTTAAATAGCTTCACCAGCCCTGAGCACTCTCTGATACCTTCTCCCCTTCCTAGAACCTGGAAAAATAAAGTGCCCTAGAGAATATCGAATAGCAGAGTCTCTGTTGCTCAACCACACTCCTACCAGAGAGCATGTCTGATTGCAAACCCACCTATGCAGTCCAGGTAGGAGAATTACTGAAGAAAATTACATTCCCATCCTTCATGCAGCCCAGTCCTACTTTCCTAAACCCCATCAGGGAGCTGATAGGGTTTAGCACTGCTTGGAGCTGCCCAGCATGGGCTCTGCCATACATGGAGGAAACGTCTGGCAGCTTCTCACAAAAGTCACTCATGTAGGCTCCCTGTTATCTTTTGGTGAGTAAATAAGTTTTTAAATTAAAAAGGAAAAGAAAATTTGTTGTGTATCAGGTATATCAGAATAACTTGGTTAATTTTCACTGTGTGAAAATGTTGATCAAAAACAAGGGAGTTTTTTCTTTTGAAACCTTATCTCTCCTCGTAGATAAAGAAGAAAAGGAAATCTCTTTGTAATTAGTCAAATTGGTTTTGCACTTTTCCTTTCTAGAACATATATCAAATGAGGAATATTTCTAAAGAAATTACCGTCATCTACTACAAGGCTTTTTAGAGGCTGTTCAGTATCTAGAAGGTCACAGCAAATTTAGTGATATTTTCATTCACAGATAGCCTTCAAAAATACATTTAATTGACATTAGGAACTTTAAGAACTTGTATTGTGCCTGACTTTTTGAGGAAGGCAAGACACAATAACTTTTTCGTTCTCGTTACATTAAAAGGAAAAGTATTTTGGAGATGGCACATACTAGTGCTCAGCATCAGTCTCTGGTGTTCATTCAGGCACCACAAAGGTGCAACCCATAATTTGGAAGATGAATGCAGGCCTTGTCAGGGGATGAAAGTGCCTGGGTGCTGTGTCTGCAGGGATTCTTGGACACAGAGTGCCGCCTGAAGGTACTGACAGTCACCTTTAGATGGGGACCCTACTGACTACGGGAAGCTGTTTTAACCAGGAAATGTCACCAGTGCAATAGCAAATAATAATGTTGATTCAGAGAACTCCCTTGGAGCTTCTACAGCTTTTCATTTCCAACCATTTTAACCCAGTTGGTGTCAGAGAGCAGAAAATTGGTCACTGCTTACTCAACTTCCTTTCTTTTAGAGTTTGAAGCACAATGCTGGAATTGAGACTGCCCTATGCTGGGCACTATGCAACAGTAAGAGTCAGTCGATAACCACAAAAGACTGCAATATAGATAGATGTGAGGTGGAAACAGAAACAAGACTGAAAGAGACCCAAATTGCCTGAAGCCACACAACAGCAAAGAGCAAGTCAATATCCTATAGACAGAATTGGATTTTACCTTTTAATCAGAAACATACCTCAATTTTTTATCATTTATGGCATTTTACTTACAACATCAAACGATAGCTCCATAAAAGCAAAGCAGTTCTCTGACTTGAAACACTTTCTGGGTTCCTCATTGTCTCTGGTAAAAGAAACCTAATAGATAAAAGCCAGGAATAAAGGAGTAAATCATTGGTATTGTTGCTTTTATTATTATGATAGCTGCACTTGATCTTCCCACAAATTTTACATACAGCTGAAGTGAAGCTGAGCTTTTATTTCTTTCATTGATCTATATGGGCAAAATTATATCAAGTCTCATTACTGCTTTTTAATCCTTCCCCTATTTTGAGTCTTGTTAGCTGGAGAGGAAAAAAGAGAAAATGCAGCTGACTTTTATCATTAAAAGTCAACAACTGTGAATAAAAGAACAACAGCACATCAGGCACAGCTTGTCTGTGTGCCATGGAAACTCAGCCTCAGTGCTGTCAGCATGTGTGTGGTGTCACACCAAAGCTGACAGTGAGATGGTGGCCTGTGGACATTGGCTGCTCTGGGGACAGCCAGCACCCTCCTGTACTGGCCATTCTGGCTCTCCTGAGTCCTGTGTGGGCTGTCTCTCACAGTTTCCAGGCTGGGGGAAAGAGCAGCACCAAAATGTTGCTTTGCCCTTCCTTTCCAAGCAGATTTACCCTCCAATGTGATCACTGTCGGTACCCATAACATGGCTGTGCTGGGGGAGAGGAGGATCTGTTCAGAGAAATCCCATCTTTTTTCAAGACCAAAGGAGAGAAAAACCACACAGACACTGTGGTGTGATTGACTCCCCTGTAAAGCTGATGGAAAGAGAATAGATGGAAATGCAGGCCCTGCAGCAGGATGGTGTGTGTGCTTTCCTGTCAGCTCTCCTGGGAGAGCTCCACTCTGTCCATGGGTTGTGGTGGGACTGGGAACAAGAGTGAGCCTCAAGCCAGGCCTCTCAGAAGTGCCCAACTCATTCTACCTCTGAAGAATTGCTAGAAAACATGATTCTGCATATTTGGTAAACCCATGTTCTCTTGCAACATCATTATTTCATTAGACTGGCTTCTTTTATACCTCTGAAAGATCGAGAGAGCCCTTTGAGCTTCCTGGATGGTGATGAGACAGCAACTGGTGATACCCTTTATACACTGAATTTTATGTACCTTCCTGTGCCTCATAAATGTGACACTTTCCTTGTGACTAGGCAGTTGTTTCAGTGTTTACCAGGTACTTGTGCCACAATATTCTACTTTGTTCCTGAGACTATAATTCTGTCACATATACAAAACTGACCTAAAATGAGAGAACAGGAGATGAATTCCTAAACAATAGCATTATTGTTTTCATAAAATTATCCAGAGGGAGGACAGATTTGGCTACTTTTGTTGATTTAATCTTTTGCTCTTTTCACTGGATGTGTGAGTCAAGCTGCAGGAATGGGGCAAAATTTGGTGTGCAGAAAACAGTTCTCTTATCTGTTTCCCCTCTTCCAAGTCAAAAAGAAGTATCTGGAGCTGGAGTTCTAAACAAAGTTTTAGAAAATGGTTTTATCAGGCATCACAGGTTCTTTTAAGAACTTCATCAGTTCATGATGAAATGAGCTCAAAGATGAGATGAATGGATCAAGTCAGCCTGATCAACAGAAAAAGAGAAGATTTTAAAAAGAAGGTAATAAACACATTTCAGCTTGTAATTAGTCTATCAAAAGCTCTGCTTTCTCTATAGTCTAAAATAAGAGAAAGATTAATGAGATTTTTTTCAAAGACTAGTTGTATGATCATTAGGCTCTTCCTTTTATTCGCATTGATTTTTAACCTTCTTTTATAAGAACATGGTTTTTTAAATTTATGTAAGGAACATTATTAAGCATCTTTTTCCCTTTTTGTAACATCTACATGTGTGAACAGCAGACAAATTATTATTAAAGCTTTGAAAGAGCCTCAAAACATATTGCCTCTGATACAGCTAACAATCAACAGATGAAGGGTACAATGTTTTAACCCACCATCTCCCAAGCTGTTTCTCTCATCCTCTATGCACCTGTCTTTCCTGGACTACAGCAAGGAATATTAAAAGCATATTTTACTCTGAATAAATTATACAAAGAATTTAATTTAGAAAGTACACTCACCCAGATATGGCAGTTCTTCCATCCCAGCACTCACCACCTCAGAGCAGAAGAAGGAGCTCTGGTGCAGACTGTTCACACTTCTGTTCCCTCTGCACGTGTGATGTTTTGTTTCTGTGAGCAGGCAAGATTGCAGCTCCAGCCTGGATAGGATTGCTAAATGTTTTGACAGTTTGAGAAAAACCCAATAATGCAGCTTGTTCTCATATTGTAAATGTAACTGTTTGCATAAAAATTCCCAGAGACGCTGCTGGGAATTCTATTTAATTGGATTGTAAGATCTCCTTGCATCATTGAAAGAGCACAATCAACAAGCCCTACCTACCACTGCTTAAAAATGGAAGCCATTTAGAAACAATAACAGCCAACAAAACCAATCTAAACCACTACAGTGCTAAAGGCCTTGTTACTGCTTTACATCCTGCACCATAAAACTGCAGGCATTGGGTGGACTTGGTATTTTTTGGCTCAACTCTGTCAAAGCAGTGAGAATGGGAACCACACATAATGCAGAGGGCTCCAAACCTGAGCATTATACATGAAATATAGGGATTTAAAATCATGTAACTCTGTTTTCCAAACTGAACAACAGTTGCTGTCAGCTGAATGAAGAGTACAAATCTGAAATCTGCTGCCAAATCAAACTTGAGCCTTAATGTCAGAGCCCAGATTTTATAAAAAGGGTAGATGTTATTAAAAAGACAGCTAATCAATCAATTACCAACATTCAGCTTCTCACCAGATCTGGTGCCATTTGTAACACGTATTGAGATCCTTGACTGGAATGAGATGCAGCAGGAAGGCAAAGAATGATTGTGGGCACTCACAGCCTGGTGATGAAGTGCCAAGGAAATGTCAATAGCAGTCAAACAGTAATTTTCCTGATTACAACATGTAATCTAGGCTCCCCTTTCCTTGGGGCTGATGCAGAGTTTTAGATCAACTGCTTCAGACAATTGAATTATAAGCTGAGCCTGGGTGAAAAAACCACATTGAATTCTAAAGGTACACCTCGGTAACATTATCTTCAGCGGAACATGAGCACATCCTTTGTTTTAGAAACGTGTTTAAGTGCCATCCTGATGGGAATATGTTATTAATGATGCTCAGTACAGCAATTTGTATTGGAGTCATTTACAGGCCTGAGTCCCAGTGTGTTTGGCATAGCACAAGAATTGGAGTATAAGTTTCTCTGCTCTCTGAATTACACAGTCAAAGTATGGGAGAGAGAAACAAGTGATTGGCATAGAGAGATGGGAAGTGGAGAGCAAGCAGCAGAAATGTACACAGCAATGGGGCATTAGAAAATAATGAGGTAAGCAGGGGTCACTGCACATGGAGAATTGCTTTCCTCCCTTTCATCTAAGTTCAGTTTTTACAAAATCTGTAAACTTATGAATTTGAGTCAGTTGCCCAATACCATCTGCATCCTATGCATTTATGTGGATCACCAACTGATGATGAAGATAAATCATACTTTAACACACAGCTTCATCTCCTGGAGCTGCAATGGTGCCCCAAATGAATAACTCAGATGTAGACATTGTACAGAGTCACTGTCCATAAAAAGTAATAAAAGAGAAAGGATTACTTTTAATGCTAATAATAATAATAATGCCTCCCACAGTAAGTTTAGCTGAAGGGTGGACATTCACAGTGCGTGAAGCTTCTGCATTTCTCCAATTGCATTGCAAGTCAAGCAGGAGCTCCTGGGAAAGCCTGGAGCTTGGTCAGAGAAGGCTTGTCCCTATACAACACATGACACTGGCACCTTGTGTTTGGTGCTCAGAGAGAGCCCTTTGCCCAAGCCCTGCGCCACATGTACAACAGCCCTGCAGCAGTAACACATGGGTGAAGCCTGGTCAGGCAGAAGGTCCCTCCACACAGATTTTGCCCTTTCCTGCAGCAGGTTGCTCTGTAAAACTGGTGGGGAGCTGCCATCCACATCACACTATGTGAAAGCCTGCAGGTTTTGCAGCTGGACAATGCTTCCTGCCTTGCTGGCACTCACCCCTGAGCTTATGTGACCTCACTACAGGCTAGGGCTGGCTTTACTGCAGCCACCTCGTTATTCTAGGGGACCAATTTGACCTGGAGTATGTTGCGAAGGGATAGAATGTAAGAAAATAAAGATAGTGCAGAAGGTAGTCTCACACCTGAGGAGTTGCAGCTGCACTAATAACTAAAGATTAGGAACAGGCCTGCCCTTAATAGGCCACAGCTGTGTCCAATAAGAAGAAGACTGCTACAAAAGAGTGGGTTAGCTGGGTGAGGAGAGAGTTGGAATTTGTTGGTTGTGCTGTGAAGAGAGATGGAGTTTGTTGGCTGAGCTGTGAGGAACAAGGAGTCAGTGCTGTGAGGAGATGCCCATTAGAAATCACTGAGAAGGTATGGGACTTTGCAATAAGATGACAATGGTATGTGGCACACCTGAGCATGTGCTCACAACCTGACTCTTCATGTCTGTAGTGCCACTGAAGTTAGTGCATAAGTGTGCCTCTATCACAACCAAAAGGGACATTTTATTTTATATTTAACCAGCCATGTGTCATACCTATTTCCTAATCTCTCTTCTCTCTCAAAAGGGTAAACCTTCTTACTTCCTGACACACTCTTGGCTGGATGAGGGTCCCAGCTTGATTACCAGTATCTTTTGAATTTATATTCAAGATGTCCAGAAGCAATGTCTGAGGTTTAATCGATCCTAGAGCAAAGCCAACAGGCAGTAGCAGTCTTGGGGTGGATATAAGAAACGCAGAGCCAGAAGCACGTCTCCTTTTGTTTGTTCTCAGGGCTGTACTCCACCAAGAGGTGTCTGAACCACAGCCTGTTCTGCAAGGTACTGCAAAAAGGAAAATCATAAAGATGGCCATTAGATTTGAAAACTTAAATGATAAAACAAAGTAAATGGACACAAAGACCAGATGCCATCACTGCGACAATCTCAGTGTCATCATGCTTGTTTCATAATTCCCTTTGTACTTGTCTACCAATGTCTATAAAGATATCTATGAAGAAGGCATTAGCTTTGCTGTGAAGAAGTCCTCCATAAAGCACATTGCAAATTATATCATGCACTCTTAAAAAAAATTTACAATATTCAGTATACTATACTATAAATATTTCTAAAACTTCAACAATTTCTAAATAATTGCCAATTGCAACTGTGTAAATTAAATGCTACAATAAACAACTATGTTCTGTTGTTCTCTAGATGCATTCACTGTTTTGGATAATCTTTTACAGTGCTGCAAAAGAGGTTTTGTATTAATTAGCTGGCTCTTGTTTGTTGAAAGCAGTTGATTTACTAAATATCTTGCTTATTAGTGTGGAGGCATAGAACAGAAGGCAACACTTCATAACAGCATTTTAATAGACAACCTTGAATACTTGACTTTTAGTAAGTAGCTGACAGGAGTTGGGGTACCAGTTTTTCTTTGTGAAAATATTCAACTGAGGGAATCTGGTGTTTCCTTTAAGTTGATGGTATCCTTTCTTGCCATACAGTTCTGCCACCTATTCAGGCCAAGAATCATACCTGTGATAGCTCAATAGATCAGCTGAGATCCCAATGGACAGCAGCACCCTTTACTGACTCATTTTGCAACCTTGAGCTACTAACCTCATGTCATCTATTCCTGTAAAAAGTGTGTGAAATTGATTCTGTGGTGGTCCAACCCCAGCAGGCAGCTTGGACCCACACAGCCACTCACTCAGTCCCCCACCAGTAGCATGGGGAGAAGAATCAGAAGGGTAAATGCACCAAACCACATGGGTTGAGATAAAGACAGTTTAACAGATAAAGCAAAGAAAATAAGAACGCATTCACCACTTACCATGGGCAGATGGGTGTTCAGCCATTTCCAGGAAAGCCACACTCCACCCCATGTACCAGTGACTTGGTGAGACAAGCACCATCGCTCCAAACATCACCAGCTTCCTTCCTTCCCCAGCCCTGTAGGTTCAGCATGACACCATATGGTGTGGGACATCCCCTGGGTCAGCTGTGCTGGCTGTGTCCCCTCCCAGCTCCTTGTGCACCCCCAGCCTCCTGGCTGGTGGGGCTGAGGAGCAGAAGAGGTCTCAGCTCTATCTTAAGCGCTGTTCAGCAATAACTGAGATGATGTTGTTTCACCAACACCTCTCTCACCAGCACAAATCCAAAACATAACCCATATCAGCTCATATGAAGAAAGTTGCCTCCTTCCCAAATAAAACCAGTACAGATTCATTGTGTGCATGTATGGTATTTGGAAGAAGTCAAAAGTGGATAAGTATCCCCTTCTGCCATAGGGCAATGGTTGGGACAGGAATTGGCTCTAGAGTTATCATACCCACCTATTTCAAGTCCTGACCAGTGTGAGAATCAATTTCCTTGGATATGTTTACTGAATCTCACCTCACTTGGAAGCTTTGAGAAAATCTTTATAAAAAAAGAGGTATTATTTATGAAAAAACTAGAACTAATTCAGTTTGAAGAAATTAGATATATCAAAGTGATAAGCAGAACATTTAGCTTATCCTCTGGATAACTTTGGTGATAACTATTTGTTCTTCATTCAAAAACATAAATTAATCAAATTACCAGTTGTGGGTTTACTTTTTTTTTCTTCTTACTATAAATCCTACCTGTACGGGAGAGATATAGATATAAATATATGACACATGTATATGCTATTCCATCCTGACCTTAATGGCCCTGCTGGATTTGGCATACTCATGATTTTGCCCCAGGATGTGTTTCTACATCTGTGTGTGTGGCAGAAGGCATAGGGAGGAGATTATTTTCCAGTCTTTGACAGCATGAAGGATTTCAGCACCAATGTTAGGCACACTGAATCTCCTCACCAAAGTGAAATTATATCTGCTCTCAAGAAGTAGTGGCATGGCAGAGACTGTCTCAAATGCATGCTTTGATACATCACTAAAGTCAAGCAATAAAAGCAAGTGTTAATAAAAGCCAAACAAAAAACAAGTGTTTCTGATTAGTCTAACTAGAGATCAAGGAAACTTGGTTACATTTAACCTGAGACTTTAATCACTAGTCTTTTAGTCACCCCTGTGTTTTCCACATAAAAAAATTAAACAACATTAAAAACATGGCTCATTTGCAGTTCTTGTCATTATGATCCTTAAACAGGCAATGGGGCTTAGGGGACAATGAGACTTGGGAAAGATGAAATAGGATTTGAACATGCAAGAATGTTTTCTGCATGCAGCCAAGCTAATCCAGATCGCCAACAAATCCCTGATTCACAGACCACTGGGACAACAGAAGGACTGCACCGATTTCACAGGCTTTGCAGTGAATGCCCAAATTACATTCAGAGTTTTCTGAAATCTGAATCGGTTCAATCTAGAAAGTGTTACACCACAGTAAGCACTATCAATTCTTTTCTACCCACACTTACTCTTTGTTACAATATGCGTCATTAATTTTAAATGTAGGCTATTTTTTTAATGAGAAAAGGTTGCTGAGATTTCAACCCTCTTGGGATTTTGCAATGCCAAGCATGCCTGGGTTATGCCGCTCTTGTTCTACTTTGGTAGCCATTACCTTAGTAGATGTGGAATAGGAAATTAAAAGGAGTAGGTTTTCCTTGTTCAATCTGGACAAAGCATTAGTAAATATCCTTCAGAAAAAGAAAATGTAAGAGGGGTTATTCATAATTTTTATAGTTTTCCTGGAAAAATGTAATCATAGTTTTCTAATAAGGTTTTAATCTGGAACTGGCTATATGGTCTATTTGCAGGCATAAACAAATGAAAGACACACACAATCACACACACACACTCCTGATCAGACAATATGGTCAACCCACCCTGTGCTAACTGAAGACATCCCCAGATAGGCCTGCATGGCTTTCCAGGGGGAGCCCACAGTGTCAATGGTAACCGGGCCAAGAAACTGTCTTGGCAACCCTAATCCTGTCTACAGAGAAAATCAATTGCCAGCTGAACTGTAGCAATCCAAAGGTGTCCATTTTGCCCAGATTGTGATGCACCAGGCAAGCAGCCCACCCAAAAATTTCCCTCCCCGATAGCCAGAACACATTCCAAGGATCTTTCCAAAGGATGGAGCATGAAAGCTGTGTGAGAAATCTCAATAGCATCTACTGCTGGGGAAGCCATTGGTCCAGAATAATCCACAGCAAGCCTTGGCACAAGGATTGGTACCAACCTCCATGGCAGTTCTCCTTCACAGCACTTCTCCAAATGGGTGCTTGCAGATTTTGAGGAACATGCTGTTCTTTCCTCCATAACTCTGCATGCCCCAGCCTATTTGTATGCTTTTGTAGCTCCTGCTGCATTCTGAAGGCTGTGATTATTAAATGCTGGTGTGCACTGCTCCTTTTCCATTGAGAAAAATGCGTGAGAAACAGAAATTATATTGCTACATTAACACAGAATCAGGAGAAGGAAGTTACAATGAGTTCCCCAAAGACAGATGATTCATACATTTCATAAAAATTGTACCATATGCATTAGCTATCGTTGTCAGATAACATTATTGTTGCAAGCACTGTTGCACATAACTACTTCATTTATCTAAATCGAGACTTTACACTTCTGCACACTCTGCAGGTCCCAGCCCTGCCATGATGGAGTTACTAGCATGATGTAGCAATGAATTATAGTGTCAGATCGACTCACATTTCACATTTTTAACTAAAGTAAATCAAAATAACGAAATGCAGCCATAGAAGGAACAACTGCTCTCATCTGCAGCTACTCCTACTTAAGAGTTATTAAATAATAGCAATAAAAATGAGAGAATATGTTGGTATTGACAACCTGTATAGACCAGAATAAAAGATTTATCTTTTATTCCATGCAATTATTTATTTCTACTAGATGAAACATCATTAATTTTTTCCTCTACTACTCTTTTGGCCCTCAATATTCAATATCTTCCTAAGCCCAGAATATGTCTCCATAGTCTTCAGGGGTTCGGGGTCTGTCTTACCCTCTTATTTTGATTACTCCATCCTGCCACTTAGCCACCTTCCTCATCAATAGGGTTGGTTTTTCTCCCATGCTAAAAGGTTCCTGCCTACATTAAGAGAGGTGGGAATGCTGTCAGCATTAGTGGGAACTTCACCTTTCCAAACCCCTTGTCCCCTCAGTCTGCCCAAATAAGACTTGTGAAGATGGTGCTTACCAGGTGATATATGGGAGTGCAATGTCCACTGGCTTCAGCTGTATCATCCTCAAAGACAAAACAAGGAGCAGGAATGTGAGGTCACTCCTCTCACAGTTTTGATGCCAGGCAGGCAAACTAAAACTAGATCCAAGAATATGGAAATAAACATAATTTTAGTACAAAACACTGTGCTCCAAGCTACCTGGCAACTGTAAGAATTCATTTACTCACTATTCACTTATTCTGCGAGCAGGAGGGAATCTTCTGGGAGACTGACATGATGCAAGTCATAAAATTATCATTGTCACAAACCTGAATTGACTCTGCTGGCAGCCTTTCACATCTCATATTTCCAGATGTAATTAATGAGCCATTTTCCAGAATGCAAATGTAAGATTTTTAAAGCTTTTCTTTAAAGCTTTTTAGCTTCATTTTCCATTTTTGTGTTCTCTGAGATACAGGAAACATAGAAATATAAGGTGGAATGACAACAAGATGCAAAAGGCATAGAAAATTATGAAAATATTTTACATAAAACAAAGAATTTTATTTGCCTTGAGACATGTCAGAGTGCATATATTAACTTAATTTCAATTACAAATAAAACTGCCTTTCTTGCAGCTAAGTTAGATTTGAGCCAATGCTTCACTTCACTTTGCATGAAGGCAAGGATGCCAAGATAATATTCCAGGCATAAAAATGTACAAGCCCAGATATCTCAGGACAGGAGTATTGCTTAGGCATCTCCATGCAGTACATTACCAAAAAAAACACAAAAAAACCCCTCAAATCAACAACAACAACAACAAAAACAAACAAACAAAAAAAAAAAAAAACAAACACCAAACCCAAAACAAAGCCCAAACCCCCAAATTTTTATAGCACCAAGCACTATTGTAGTGGGAGGAAGGGTGCCCCAAACCCTTTGTTAAGAAAAGGCACAGAGGGCACTGAACAGCTGTTCTCTCTTTCTCTGTGAGTTGGAGTTCTCATGTTTTCCAGGACTTTTTACTGAGCAGGTAAATCAATTCCCATTTTTCAAAACAATATTTTCTTGTCTTGAATGTCTTATGCTGATAAAGCACTTTCAAGCATGACTTGAGTTTCTCTTTGTGTTGTGCATTTAATATTATTATTGGAAACTAGAACTCTACAATTGTCATTATGGTAAAATTTTTGCCACAGCATCCTCTGGAAAAAAATCTAAATTTATTGTAAAGATAAAGATTCAGCAATGACGACCCTTTATGACGGCCCTCTAGATTCAGCAGTAATTTGAAAAGCAAGAATTTAAAGATCAAGCCTACCAGTGCCAGCCTACTGTTTTTTCTGGCCAGTTTTTCACAACTCACCCTAAGAAACTATTTGATATTTGCATGCAGTGTCCCAGCTGGAGTGTCACTGAGAAAGCACAGACAGATTTCTGTTAAATTTAAATTCTGCTGAAGTTTGACCACTTTTCTTTGTAATTTTTGAATTTGTCTTATGTCAAGCTAACCAAACTAACCCCTCAAAATATCCAGCACATAAAATTGGTTTTATGTCACTATTTTAGGAATCTTCCTGAGGTGGCTCTGCCTTGCTCAGCTGAGTTACTCAATATATTTATGGCAATGAGCAAGCATCATAAGTCAGAAATCACAGAATGGGTCAGGTTAGAAGGGACCACAGTGGGTCATCAGGTCCAACCTCCCTGCTCAAGCAGGATCATCCCAGAGCACAGAATGCATCCAGACAGTTCTGGGATATCTCTAGTGAGGGAGACTCCACAACCTCTCTGGGCAGCCTGTTCCAGTGCTTGGACATATGCACAGTAAAGAAGTGTGATATAGAGATATATAAAATACAGCACTTGATACTCAAAACTTGAAAAATACTTGAATTTTGAAAGAAACACTAAAAACCTCTTCATTTCCAAAGATGAAATTACTTCTCTCTCATTATCTGGTGCTTCTTGGAGACCTCATCTTTAGAGTTCAAAACCAGAAATATCCAACTACCTTATGTTCAGGATGTTTTAGCAGGGCTGGAGATCATGTAGCGGATAAAACAAAGATGTTGTCTGAGATTTCTAGACCAATGAGAAACCCTTTTGTGAACCTGAACTTTCAGACACTGATATAGCATGAAACCTTTTGAAAATCTTCTCTCACTACCAAGCACATCACCCATTGAGAGGGCAAAGACATCATTTGATGGAGCTTCTGCTGGCTCCATGTTCACTCTTCGCAAGAGGTTCTGACAAAATATTCAGAAAAGGAGATAATTTTTCTGAAACAAGCAGAGTGTATGCTTCTATGTCAGGGTGCTTATGGCTGTAACTCTAAAAATATGGACAGCTTTTATATGAAGATCAATTAAAAGAGTGATGCACTCAGACTGAGAGGCAGTGACTTCAGAAAACACACAAAGCCCTAGAACAACAGGATTGAGTAGTTCTGGTGACATTATGGTGTTTCCATGAATGCATCATTTAAAAATAATGCAGTACATCTCTGAAGAACATAGTTCAACTCAGATTTAATATGGGTTCACTGCTGTCTATTCCCAACTGCTATTTTAGAAGAAGAAGCCAATATATTGAGAAAACATTCTAGAAAGCATGAAATACATTTCAAGTTCCAGTAAAACAATTGGAACCTTCTAGGATTTGCTTAATCATGCAATATAGTTAGCCCTTAGTTAGTGATTTAAAACTTAGGCTAAATATATGAGAAAAGCCTGTCATTTCACTTGAAATAAATAAGACTTTTTTTCCCAATAGGCATTTGCTTTTTTTATATATTTGAAAACTCCTATATCTTATGATTATGTTGCCCTGCCAAGTTAAGATACTTTAATTAAATTGAAACCATCTAGATTTGCTATAATCACCAGAGAAAAAAAATATGAAAAATGAATCTGCAACAAAAAAAAATCTTCCTTGAGACATTTTATCAAAATGGTGATTTTGAAATCTATTAACAGCTGTAGGCCAAAAAATAACATGAAATCACTCAGGCTGGCAAATCCAGAGGTCCTTTATCACTAAAGGTGAAACTATAATTTCAACAACAGTTCAGCCATTAAAGCTGTATTCAAACAGCTAGCTAGTGGTCAAACTCCTTCTATAAGCTTATGGAATAAAGTTATAGAATTATAGTTATTACAAAATTGAGTACATTTCAAAATGTACAACCAAACATTTATAGAGGCTTGCAGAAATGAGGTTCATTGTGCAGGAGCTCATGCTATGCAGAACCAAGAGCACACCAAGTCTCTGCTTGTGACCTGTTAGTGCTGTTAATGCTGTGAGGAACTGGGAATCTCACAGCAGCCATTTCCAGAAAACACACGAAAGGCCAACCTCTGCTTCATAATTCATAACCTCTGCTTCAAAAATGCAGGTTGATGACTGAGAACAAGGTTTGTTGGGCCACATCCATCCTACCATCCCCACTCCTCTGTGGCTCCTCTGCAGCCTACACTCCTTCCCTGACAGCAGGAGGGAGGTGAGCATGGACAAACCACAGCCAAATCTGCATGGTCCACAGAGCACCCAGAAGACGTGGAACAAGAGAAGCATTTTGAGGAGGAAAACAACAAAAATTTGCATTGGAAAAAGTGGCATCCTGGAAATGGGGAAAATTTCCATCCCACTGTACAGATGTCCTCTTCTTATGAAGAATGAAAAGTAAGCAAAATGCAATTGTAGAGAGGTCTGCCATCCTCACCTTCCTTCTGCTACTGCATTGCCTAAGTAACTTGCTGGTTTTTAGCATCCCTTCTACACTATTATCTGCACTGTAAGTCAGAGAGCTGTGGGTTAGATGCATTAAGGGATTCAGGTTTTGTGGCAGCAGCCATTGCAGTGTCTGCCTTCCTGGTGCCTGGCTGCTGAGTGCCACCTCCATTGGATATGTAACAGGCAGAGCTGGGAGCAAGGATGCTCCAGGGCTTGCTGAGAGATACCTCAGAGAGGTACCCACCTGAGAGCCCACTGCTCATGTGGCCACACCAGAGTCACAGTTAAATTAGCTTCAAGTCATGCCAGGGGATGTTCAGATTGGATATTAGGAAAAATTGCTACACTAAAAGGTTTGTCAAGCTGCAGAACAGTCTGCCCAAGGAAGTGGTTGAGTCACCAGCCCTGAAGATATTGGAAAAAAACATGTAGATGTGGCACTCAGGGACAGGGTTTATGGTGGACTTGGCAGTGCTAGGCTTATGACTTGCCTTGATCTTAAATGTCTTTTCTAACCTCGAGGATTTTGTGATTAGCGTCAAGTTGGAACTTCTAGCCTGGAGTCCTCTCCTGAACTGCAGCTGTACATTGTACTCAGGCCTGTGTAAAACAGCGAAAAGTCATTGCCTGTGTGACAGGGAAGAAGGAGACTTCCATTTTAGCCAAATTACTAAATTGTGCACAGGTCTCACTTGCTATCCCAACCATCCTGCTGCAGGCTTTATGCTCAGGATGTTCCTCTCCCTCCCTGTTGCAGTCATATTCCTGGATAAAAAGTGATTAAAAAAATCAGTGGACTAGAGAGAAGCTGCCTGATCTTTTAACCAGTGACTGGGAAATTTGATCAGAAGTATAGAGGCTTGGTTTCTAACCACTGCTCTAACTGCTATTTCTGTGCACAGAAATAAAATATTTAATAGTTGGCAAACAGAAGTGTGAAAATCTGTATGTATAAAGATCTAGCTTAAGGAATGGCAAGTAAGGATCAAAATTTAGGGTTTAATATGTGAAATTACTCAGTCCCATTTAGGAATCCTCAAGCCTTTATGAATTTGGGCTAATAATGGCAGACTTGAACCACAGGCCCTTCAGACTATTACCAGTCTTGCCCTGAGATAAACATGTTAAATGCAAAAGTGTATTCATTCCTGCAGCAACAGTGCTTTGACTATTTGTCAAACTATAAAAAACTATAATAAAAATGAATAATTATAGTAATACTACTAATAATAATACTATTACTACAACTACTACTAATAATAGCCCTATTTGTTTATTTCCTATATAACTACTCAACTTCACATGGCCACTGAAGTGGCTGCCCACAACCTTAGACATTGCCATGTAGTAATGTGCACACCCTTACCTGGGAGGATAACAATAATCCTAGACCATGAGCAGCTTCATTTCACAGCCTGATTTCCTCCATATTGCCACTAAAATGCTTCCCAAGTTTCTGATACATGCAGCTACCTTTACAGGTATACTGGTTTATTGTTTCATTTTTCAGGGATCCACAGAAATAGAAGCACATAAAATTTTGCCAACTTTTGTCTAAAAGGAAAAAAAATCACATTATTCAGTCAATGCATGAAACAAAGTCATACAGAAAATCAAATAGAAAAATAGCAACATCTGAATTACTGCCTCAGTTTTTCCATCACTTTTTTGGGTATGTTTGGTGGTCACAGAGGCTCCAGGGTTTTGCTGAAGCCCCATCTCTTCTGGTCCCTGCAGCCAAGTTACATCTGTCTTTCTCTGGTAATCAAAGAAAGGCTGCTTGTAAAATTATCTCTTTCCTTTTATAAGTACCAGTGCCCTTTTTCAGTCAATGTCCTTTGCTACCCAGAAATCAGTTTGGTCATCTGTTCCTTGGCTACCTGCTCATCTGGCAGAGTATTATTTGCTTGTCCCTTATCCAAGGATAACAAACTCATAAAATTTTACAGCCCTGTGCTAAATACCACAGCTTTCCCAATCAGCACTATGTGTGCCAAATCAAAACAAGGAGGTTACTTTGCAGATATGGAAGCAAACATCAGACATAGGTGGGTAAAGATACATTTAGCTACACACAGACCCACCTCATCAAACATGGATGCAAAGTCAACAGGTTTCACTGGCAAACTGATTTTTTTTAAGCTTTTGGTAAAGGGCGAGTCTCCCACCAATGTCAAAACATAACATCAGCCAAACCTCATCCTTTTAAAATACAAGGACTGACAAAACTGGAAACAAGAAATGCAAAAAGTTTTGCTCTCTTAATCCAGCAGCATCTGAAAACAAAATCCTGCAGCTTTCTCTGCAGACCTCAGGCACAGAGCTCATAAGACCAAAAAACTGCTGCTAAATAGAATTTAAACTAATTGCCCCTGGTTACAGGATGTGAGATGCTAAAACTGTCCCTGTCTCCTGATGAAATCAGTGTCTGTCTTCTTCTGTGAACACATTTACATTTTTAGCCTTCTCTTAATCCACAAAAGAACTTTACATGTATCAAAGTTGCATCTTGTCCTTGAATGCTCCCTTTTTCTCTAACTCTAGTTTATTTGGTGGGTTATCTGTTGTCTCTGCTTTCTTTGAAGCCTCTGGATACCATCTGTGAATTTGATTGATGTGTAAGTTTTCTTCTCTTATTATTTTAGGTCATTTATACAGAAGTAAGTATTAAGCTCAACATTAACCCACAGTGAGCCCCACTTTGCTGTTTTACCCCTCATAGTTGCTTTGGTTTCTGGTTTTCAGTAATTTTTTTATTAAAACTGCAATTAGTACTGGGGTCTTTGTAAAGAAATTTTTAGATTGGATTTCCTTTGTTGAAAGTCTCGGATTTTTGCAGAAAGTTCTTTATCAGAGGCAAAGGTGCTGACTTCACATGGTTCTGTATCATTTCAGCTGAAGCACAATAAATGCTATAAAATGACTGGAAAAATGCCTAACACAACCCTGCATTCAAGGAAATGGTGTCATCAAAACTAGGAGAGGTATTTAAAAAAAATATTTTGACTGATTTGCCTCTTGTGCTTTCAGGTCTGCCACTCATAACTCCACAAGGCTTGTCAAACTCACTTTTCCAAGAGAAAGATGTGAATTTTCTTCTTGTTCTGCTCTGAGACAAAATCAAAGAAAATAGAGGTGACTTCTGTAATCTTTCAATACACTAAATTTTTCTCTCTCTGCAGTTGAACAGCATAATTAAGAAATCCTCATTTAGAGTTTGAAACTTTAATCATGGTTGTCCTAATAAAATCCTCTCTGGTTTGATGGACTTTATATTACTTCTCCTCAAGTGAACCCCAAACTGATTACTTGACAGGGAGCATTATCTAATTAATTATTTAGAGGAACAACTACCAAATTACACACAGAGATTGAGCAGCATATGGTGATCCAGTTTTAATCTTCTAATCCAGAGTTCAAATCCCAGGTGGGGACTACAATCTTCTGAATATTAATCTAATTGCACCTCTACTGTCCCAGAAAATGAGTTTCATGTGCTTATGAATTTTTCATTATCTCATCTGTACTGAGAGAGAAGCCTACATCCATCACAGTTTGGAAAGCATGTACTACATGTCCACAAACTCCACTTTTCACCCTATTTCTGAGCAGTTCCTCTGCACTTCTACACCTCCTTGGCCCATAACACTGACTTCCACCATCACCCCTACAATGTAACCCTCGGCACTTGTTTGCCAAGGCACTGAGTGCTCTACTCTGGACAAGGAAGCCTCCACCAAACCTCTTCAATGTAGGAAGCCCAGTTTGTTACCATTTCCTTTCATCTATGCTCTGTACACAGGTGATCCATATGGACTTAAGGAAGCATACTTGGGGTTTTGAGATTTGTTAAATCTGATGACTACTCACAAGTCTATTTCTTAAAGTAACCAAACACTTGAATAGCTAAATTAGGGTTCAACTGATTCCAAATATAATTGTTGCTGCATCTTTTTCATATTTTTTTTTACATAGCCTAAGGATAAATTGACTTCAAAATTGTTTGCATATTTTTTAAAAGTGCATAACAGGGACAATCAAAACACTGCTTCAAAATGTAGTGTTATATTTTTCACCCAAATGTCTGTACCTATGACAAACACAGCGTCAAACAGGCTAGAATTTGCATGGCCTTAAGCTTAAGGACAGAAATAAAGTATTTAGCAAAATATATATTCAGAAAGAGTTCCTTTTAATGCCCTGCAGTCTCTTCATCAGAGCTTCATAAATGGCTCAAAAACCAACCTACTCCTAATCCAAAGGAAAGCCACATAAACCCCCACGCTGCATGCAGTCCTTCATTCCACATGATGGCCCACAGCTTGCCTGCACTCAATCCCACATGGACCACACACCCACCACATTCACCAGCTATTCTCCCAAATCTAAACACTGCCTTACAGTGTCTCTTCTGGCCACCAACTCAGAGGCAATTTCCCTCCAAGCCAGGTGGAGGTAGGCAAGGGCAGCCTCACAGCAAGGCAGTCTGTGTGTTGCTACATATCCCTAAGGTGTCACTGACTACTTAAATCCCCACACATGGCTTCAATCCATGAAGTACAAAAGGCACAGCTGCTCTCACACTGATGCAACAGGCTAGGTGAGAAAAATGGCAAAACTGAACCCATGTTCCACCCTCTACTGGTTTTGCATCACAGGCTCCTGAGCAGAAAAGTAATGATTGATGTGAGCAATTAAAAATTGTGATTGGTATGGGACTGAAGAATGCAGTCCTACCACAAGAAGGATGTTTGAGCTAGGGTTTATTTCTCCCTCAGCAGCACTATCTTTCACAGTGCTTTAGCAAGAACTGCGGTGGGGTGTTCTGCACAGGGTCTCTGCTGCAGGATCTGAGGAAGCCCAGGTTTCACTGACTGCCTGCACCTGCCAGCATAACACCAGCAACCATGGGCTAAATGCTGCAGCAGAGGCAGGTAAAACCATAGTGTTGATCCTACCTACTCTGTGCTTGTTGCTTGCGTGCTTTCAACAGCACATTGTGCACACATTAACCAGTCATCTGCCAGCTCTCTTCCTCCACAACTAACAGTCATTCTTCATGTGTTCTGTGCCTTATTTTTTCCATCTTTCCTCTCATGCCACAAGTCTCTGAATGCTCTTGTAATAACTAGATAGAATAACAGCCAACCTCTCCTGGGCTTGGAGCGAGAGTGATTTACATTTACAAAACTACCCTAAATAAAGGAGAGTAAAACCATGAAGTAAAAGCTCTAGAATGCTCCAGTCCGTTTAAATTTATAATTAATAGTACATGGAGGGACCCTCTCATGTAAATGTATGCCTAAGCACCTGTGTCAAGCTCTTCACTCTAGATTCTCTAAGCAGAGAGTAGGTGGTGTGGCTCAAGATCCTGTGCTCCACACCCACTTCAGGGCAAGACCAGCCACACCCTGAAGTACTACTTCTTTCCAAGGACTATGGAGGTTGTTCAGATAAGGGTATGTCAGATCCATCATCCCTATTTGCTGGGCTGAATCCTACCCTACATGCTTGAGCAGCAACAGAAAAAAAAAACATTTGGGGGCTTTTTTTGGCTCTTTACCAGAAGAACCCAAATTTCAGATTTGTAGTGGGACTTTGGCCCACTCTAAATGCTCACAGCTTGGGCTGGTATTTCTCAGATAAATTAGTTCTGTATCTCCTAGCAGGCTGGTGGCTGTCCTCAAGGTGTGCAAAAAATAAAAAGGAAACCAAGCGCTGTATGGGGAAATCAGAACATGCAAGTGGAAAATATCACTCTCTAGCTCAATGAGAAAGAAAATTCTTCCTTCCTGTGGCTCTCAGGGCCTTTTCTGTAAAGTGACTTTGTTAGGAGCAGTCTAAAAGAAAGCCTTATGCAACAGGGTCTGTAGAGCGCATAGCTAAACTTCTGAGGTGGAGTAGGCACAAAACCCAGACTTCCCACTGTCTAATCCACCTTTAAACCACTGTATCTAAAGGACTCGTCACAGCATTTCCAGCCTGCTCCTGCTGCCACAGCAGTTGCTCTTGCTGTAACATGGGTTGCACTGCCATTGGCAAGAGGCACGTGTCCTCCAGCAGATCCAAGTGCAAAACTGGCGCTCAATCTGTACATCCCACATGGCCTTGCAAGCCTGCCAGGGGTGCTGAAAGCCCAGTTTGTCTTTTTAACATCTAAATAACTTTACTGCAGAAAACTTAGGCAACTACAGCCATACAGATTGCTGTGCTAGATTTAGAAAAAGAAAGGTTTTGTGGATTGCTCTCTTTAGCTCATCTGATCTCAGCCTATATTTTTCTTTAGATACCTTCTACCCTTGCCAGAGCTGGGCCTAAGGTAACAGCAACAACTTGTTATCTTGTCACAGCAAGAGAGGGACAATTAATTCAATGAGTGGGTCTAACAACATAAACAACATAAGAAGTTTGCACATACCACATAGAAACAGCGGAGTTCTCATTTAACTTCTTATTTTCTTCTGATGCATGATTTCATCAGCTTCATCATCATGCACAGCATAATTCTGTTACTATGGTAAACAATTTATCTCTCTCATTTCATTAATAGTCATTCCAAACAATTAAAAAATTGAATCTACAAATTTAGGTTTATGCCTTTGGCAAAGGCAGCCTGTTTTGTAGATCAGCAGCTATAACTTTCCTACCCAGAAAGCCTCACTATCCAAGGCTTGTGTTATGTTCGCACAGATGTTCACAAACAAATTCAGTCTATGATTATTTTCAGATTAATGACATCCTGCTCCATTAGAGCATTGCCAAATCATCCTTTTATTGCCAGTCTTGCAAGGTTTTCTGTTTGTTTTTTTTTTTTTAAAGCACCAACTCTAAAAGACACATGATTAGTCAAAACCTTCAGTTTTCCTCCCTAAATCTCAAGCAAGGCTTGTCGCAAGCTTGACTCATGTTACCCTAGGGGCCCAAAGAACAGAAGATAATTGTCAAATTTTCTTAACCACTTCCAAGACTTTTAAGGGTCTGACTCATGATTTCTAATGCCTACAGTTGGCAATACTGCATATACATTACATGTGTCATATCATCCATATGCCAGTAAACAAAATCTTTAGGAAATGTCCAATTAGTTACTACTCACTCTGTTTATAATACATGATTTTTTAAAATAATGTTTAAATCTCTGGTGCCAAAGAAGTTATATCACTGCAGTAGTCACTCACAGCAACAGAAAATAAATTCCTCATTAATCTGATTAAAAACAATCAGTAAAATCTACCTCCTACTCAAACATGCATGTGAAACCTAAACAGAACTACTTTTGATTTCTTACCTCAGCAGCCTACAAAACAGAAGGTAAGCCATGAAAACTCTTACTAAATATCAACTATGCAGGCATTTGCTGTACTGCTGTCATTGAAATATAAACATAAGAGACAACATGTGAAGGTTTGTTCTGAGGACTCTGTCATTGTGTGCTTACCAGTGCCCCCAGCCCAGCAGTGGAAGAACCCTGCAAGGGCTGGAGGCATTTTGGGGAGAGCTGCAGCTTACCTTAGTCCTGCTTCTGAGAACAACACCTTCACCAGGCCAGCCACCTGGCAGCAGATTTGTCATATACTCCATTTCTAAGAAGCTCCTGCAAAAATAAAGGCAGAGTGTTTGTTTATAACATGGGATAGTAGCATTTCTATGTTTGAATTCAAATTTATGGCAAAATTTGATGTTTTGATTACTCATGTTAACATTTAATCAGTTTTACACTTTAGAGAAAGGCCCTCATTTATAATGCTTGGCATCAAGTAACCAGAATTAGAAAGCCACATATAAAACAAAAGGATCCCCACCACATAAATACATACAGTGGGACTAATTTCAGGCATATTTAAATTATCCATTAACCCAATTAGATATTTACACCATTCAGTTCAACTCTTTCATTCTGGCTATACTTTTGAGCCTACAAATAAAATCCTAGTCTATGTTGTACAGATGTGATGCTTATACCTCAGAATGAATCAGAAACACATAAATGGTTAAGCAATGTATGTGCTCAGACTTGCTTAGTCTGAGTCAGAACCCTTCTTCTCTCCATGAACTTCATGAGCATGGAGAGACATTCCACAACTTTCTAGACTAATAGAAAAAAATACAAGCAAGGAAAGAAGGGAGTAAATAAAGAAAATACTTGAGAGATATTTTTGTTTCAAGGACTTTAAAGATTATTAACTTAATTATCAGATTGGCAATTATTAATAACTTATAATTAAAGACTAAAAAATTTTTAATAAATTGAACATCTACTTGACATTATTAGAAGCCAACCTGAACACTACCACTGTAATGGAAGTGTTGTTGCTCATTTTGCCAGGAACTAAACACTTTTATCTCTACATTTCTTGCTACATAAACACACTTTGTCTTCTGGCATCACACCGAAATATCCCTAAGAACATATTTGTATGATTCAGTGCTTTAGTACCTGGGTTGCTTCCCCCAGAATTAGATCAAATACCTCATATTGGTTAAGAAAGTAATTTTTAATAATAACTTCCCACCATTTCTAGAAACAAAATGGCAGAGAAATTACTCCATTCCATGGAATGCATTATTAAAGGTCAGTATTAGTGAGGGAATTTATCAATTTGCATCTGAGCTTTGTTCGTTCTCTTCACACTGTTGCCCAGCTCACACAACCTAAGCAACCACTCCCAACTGACAAGACAGCAGGAACAATGTGCACTTCATTTTCCCCCTAATTTTTTTAAGACAGACTTCTTTTCATCTTTGAGCACAAGTTTATACTGCACTGATTTTATTCAGCTTGCTATAATCTTTACCCTTAATGCAAAAAAGTCATCTGCTATGTGCGTTAGATGGGGAAAATACATTATGCATGCAACAGAGAGAATGCACTGAGTTAGATCTTAGTAAGCATCTACATCTGCCACTCAGTCATTGCTGATAACATTTTCCTGAAGCCATATATATTCCAAACTTTGGTTTAGGAGTTGGGGGGGGGGGAGTGTTGTCACTGAAGTAAAAACCACCAAAAACTGAGACAGAAATACTGAAGTGTTTCTACCTCTGATTCTAGCAGTGTAGTACCTGTATTCACTAATTTCATACAGAAAAAGCATGCAGCTATACAAAAAGCAGAAAATCCTTCCAAATTCATTGTTTCATAAGCAAGTGAAAAAGTTGACTATGTAAACACATCAAGGTTGTACTGATTATGGTCAAAGGAACAAAAAATGAACATACCATCTAGAACTGTTGTTCCTGGGAACCTTGAGACACTGAGATGCATTAGTGTATAAAACAGAACAGGTATCTCGACTTGTTAATGTGATTAAGTGCCATCACAAAGATTCTACAGTACACAGGACAAAAACACAACACATTTAGCCAAAGCATGCTTGTGCTGTGGCTATTTGGCATTTTATCCTTGAATTTAGACTAGCCTTTGTGTGCTCTGAAGTGCAATCTTGCTTTCTGCCTCTGTTATTGGTCAAGAAGTTGAAAGTGATCAAACATGCAACAGCCCAAAGTTAAGACAAGGCTCTCTGTCCAAGAGCTGTCAGCATTGTGCTTTCCTACAGCCAGCTACCACAGTAAAGGCTTGACTTGAGACTTCGTGAAGGATAATAAATGTTCCTTCCTTCCCCTTGCCTTCAGCAGCTTATTTCCACCCCAGTATACATATTTTTGGAAGATGTGCTAAAGATGGCAGTGGAGAAAACGTGTAATTTTCACAAAATGAAGGATTTAATATACACATATACATTTTAACTCCAATAACAATCTCCCCGGCATTCTTCCCAAATGTGTTAACATTTTTGATGATATAAACATGAAAAGCAGTAACAGCTTTTTATTTCCTCCTTGACTGCAAACATCTCTCTCAGCATAATCCAGAGCAAGGTTATCCTACACTAGTGTTTGACAAATTCCTATCAAACATTCCTGATGTAAGGAGTGACTACACATTTGCTGTTAGCCCACACCAAGTGCCAAGGGAAACCCTAACAAGTGCAAAAGCTTTCAGAATGGGACATGGAACATATTCTTAATTAGCACTTGATCACATTTACATTTGTCATCTCAGTTGAAAAGGACCCCCATGAAAGCCTGAGCTTTAAAATAGGAGCTTGAAAAACACAATAGCAAAATGAAAGGCAACATGGCAATTCTAGACAGTGCACTTGAAAGAACAGTATTTTTTTTCTGATTTTCTCCCTGAAGGATGATAGGTACAGAATCAAGCTTAAAATCAGGAATAAAACAGAAGAATATTAAAGTTATATTTTGTTTATTCTTCTTTGGTAAACTTTACTGTCTACGTAAAGCACTTAACATAAGGTCAGTTTCATGGTCCTGTGGCACTACATAAAGTTCCTCAGGCACTTTCCTGTGCCAAGTCAGAGCAGGTACTGAAATGAGTCCTACAAGTGCAGCCCAAGCACCTTGGGCATGCAGCTGGCAGCTCTCTTGCCACTCATCAGCTGCACCACCTGCTTCTAAACCTAGGCTGCAACTGTTCTCCTCTGCCTTTTCCCAAGAACAGTCATATCCAAAACCCCACACCCACTATGGGAGCATCCCACTCTTGAAGGGAAGTGCAGGACTCACCTCCAGCATAGAGACTTACCAGTGTAAGTATGAACTGTAATTACAGTGGGATAATTCCCTGAAACACACAAACAAAACTACCTTCCCTTGGAAACAGAGCACCTGTGCCTTGGACAAACAGGTATGTTGGTACGATGTATCACTGCTCATTAACCTGCTTCCTCAGCTCAGCTCCTCTGCTGCAGGGGACTGTCTCTGAAGTCTGCTGGCAGACTTGCTCCTCTGAAGGCTCCTGTAGCCTGCTTCAGTCAGGCTTTCATATTCCTCCAGCTAGTCCACACCATTGTGACTCACTGAGGTTAGAAAACACAGTATGACTAACTCTACAAAGAGCAACTAAATAATGACAAATAGTTAAGTGCATCTTTCATCACCACAGATGGATGTGGATCTCATCAAGTATCTAATCAGTCAAGGACACTGAAAGAGTTCCTCCAGATTCACACTGGCTGTGTAGCTACATTATTAAGCTTCCTGAGATCAAGAACCCTTGAACATTACATTCCAAGTGAATTTGGGGCCCACTCTGCTAAGTCCCTATATATTTGAAGACTAGTAAGAACTGTCCCTCTTGAGCATTCTGTTCCAAGTTTTTGAAAGTGACTCCCACTGCTGCAGCTTAAAAAAAAAAATTAAAAAACAGGTATTAAAATTTTGAATGCCATAAATGAAGAGTGACAGTAAAGAGGGATGTGAAAGTTGCACATTACTATAATTGAATTTATAAAACTAAACTTTTAAAATTCAAACATATATTCAAATATGAAAGTTACATCAATTAGAAGTGTCAGGAAGCACAAAGAGGTACAACTTTGGAGAAAAGCTTTTGGATTTATGAGAGGAAGATAATTTGTAATATTATATCCAACAGCAGCCTCAAGAGAATTTTATGAAATATTCTGTTCACAAAGACTACACTATAACTGGACCATCAGAATTTTTCCCCCCCTCACATCTTTTGAGCATCTCCACAAGGCAATACCAACAGTACTCCTGACCCCTTGATGCAGAAATTTTCATTTCAACAGTTAAATACAGTCACACAACAGGACTCAGTTTGTAATGTGTCTTATACTCACAGGTGCAAAAAATGGAACAAAACCAGATCTGTCCTATTATACATGAGCATTCTTAAAATAGAAAGGATTAATTTTGAAGTTTCAGGCAGCATTCCTAGACTAATCTTGTGTTAGACAGTTTGTATTTTTTTGAACTGTCTTTTAGAGAAACAGCATTTAAACCTACAATGAAACATGTTGGCAAAGTTTTGATGTACGTGGATTCTGCTAGGGATTCAAAACTTCTGTCATTTGAGAATGACGAAAGCTTACAAATATGGGGTCTTCTTGCTACAAGAGAAACATGTTTAAAAAAGAGTAGTGCTGCTAAATGGCAATTTTTAGAATTAACAATCATCAAATCTGCATGCGTCCATGCCACTGGTTTAACAACTGAGCTGAGCAGACTCTTCATAGAAGGTTTTTTTTTAAAAAAGAGAACCTAAATTACAAAAACCCACGTAATCCTAATCTTTTGAGTACATAAGCTTGAGCACACCACAGAACTCTGAAAAGTGACAATTAATATCAACAGCAGATTTTACATTTCTTTTGGCCTCAGCCCAAGCTTGCCATTTATGTGTGAAAGATGATGCCCTCAAATTACTAGTTTTACAAATGTGAGGAAACTTGAGCTCTGCATTATAGGTGGAAGTTTTCTGAACCAAGAACGACTACAGAGTGATTAATGCAGTCTGTAACCCAGAGTCCTGTTTTCTCTCAGTGCTTTTAAAATCTGTGTCTATCTTGATACAGTCAAGGATTTTGAAGGCCAGTGTTCTATGTCCTGCACGTGGTTTCCGCAACAAGAATTATGTTTCAATTAATTTCTACTGAATGTGTTGTCACATTTGTAGGAACTCAGTTCTCACTGAACTGCTATTTCCAGAGCCAAAGTGTCTAAAAAAGTCTAAAGAGACATCCTTCAAGTCTGCAGAAGAACATCCAATGATACAGAAAGGGCTCCTCTCCATATGTTGTCAGTGCTCCCACCTCTCATTATACGCACACTTAGCACCCTCAAAAATACTAATTGAGCACGAACAAGATGTTTTAGACAGTCAAAATCACACATCCACACAGCAGCCACTGTGAACTTTATTAAGAAAATAAATGTTTGCCAATTAAACTGCAATGACTTCACTGACTTTCCCATTCACTTGTAGAAAATGAGTTCTTTCATAACGGCTCTGGAAATCATTTATTGCCAGGTAAATGCCGAATCCCTGGCTGTGTCTGGTCTGCTCAGAACCCTGCCAGCTTTACCATGAAAGGTCTATATACACCTCTGCAAAATGCAAAGTCAGCAACACATCTTTCATTCAAGCAACAAAGTCATTTTTTGAGGCAGATGTCACACTAGCCAAATAGCAAAGCCACCTTTACATTAAGCAATCCTTTCTATCATGACAGTTCCACAGATGAAATGTAATTTTTGAGGAAAACAATCCATAAGATACCAGTCACAAATTCTCTTCATGTAACTGTTTAGTCAAGTCTTATTTCTCAGGCAGGAGAGGCTGAGCTACAATGAAACACAGCATGGTGATTTATCTTCATGAGAATGTCCTGTTGCCAATGCATCTGCTTTTGCCTCCTTTGCTTTTTATTACTCTGTGTAGTCCTGTGCAGTAAAGTCAGAACAAGGCTTCTTTATTCATCTGGAGTCAGATTTATAGCCAACCCTCTAAGTGACTCACACCACTGTTTATACACATCTGTGAAAAGTAGTTCTCCATTCCTAAGTAATGCAACCATCATAAAGATATTTTTCAATGTCTTCAATTCCAGAAGTTGTTTTAATTCCTTTCTCATCTTGTAGCCATGTAGCAGAATAGCATTGTCATGGGCTATGTATAGTAGGATTTAATCCTTATTAATAGCTTCAGTAGATGGCCCGAGGATTTTTAGTACTGTAGTAGGCTTCACATGCAGCTACATAAGCAGATTCTGGGAAGAAATCATCATGGTATTCTGCTAAAAACCTGAGAAGAAAGCACACCAAAAAAAAGAACAGAATATGAAACATTTAAGAGAAAAGCTTTTTTCAATTTGATTTTTAAGCTCAGCAAAAACACAGCCTGGGAATTAAGAATTATTACTCTTTGAAATTTGGCATACAAAGGATTTGCCCTATTTTTTACAAGTTTCGCATAGTGAGAAACAGCCTTCCTCGAGCATTCTGAAATCCAACAAGCATTTTAAAAAATTCCTCAAGCTCAATAAGAAAACAAAAAAAATCTGGAAGTTAAAGCTATACTCAGAAAAAGAATTCAAATAACTAGGACAGAAGGAAAAAAAAGAGATCTTTCTGCAACTTCTGTAAGTTACCTGCTTAGCACACTACTTTCATTTTTGCCCAAACCAGTATTTTCAGTTATCACTTTGTCAGTATCTTATACAAATAGCCAGGAGCCATTAAGTCAAACTATAACTTTTAAGGCAAGTAAAGCTATGATTTTTCATATGTTTCATGTGCCTTCATCTTTCTGATTTAAATATGGGTTTCAACGACAAAACACATCCTTTGCAAATTCAGTTCCTTAATTTCATATTTCTGCAAGATTGTCTGCAAATACTATTCAAACCATCAAGCACCCAATATTTTATAATGCTTTCCTGCTCTGCTAACACACAACTTTTTCTTTGGTTTAGGTCTGAAAATGAAAATAAACAGTGTTGCTACAAACACCAATAACAAACAGCTAAAATGACTATAAGCTCTCTGCTCCTTCCTTTGATTTCAAAGACACTGGGTACATAAATGGGGGCAAAAGGGCAAAATGGTTATTAAACTCATGATTACATTCAAGCTGTACTTCACAAAAAAACCCACAGACCTACAAAATACCTGGATATTAAAGATCAGCATCAATAAACATGGCAAAATGCTCACTACATGTTTTAAGAGTAGGAAGCAAAAGAAACAACAGAAAACAATGTCATTTACAGAATCTGTGTTCTTTCAAGAAACAGTGGCTGGGGTGATGACTTCACTATTGGAAGCTGAAAATATCAGTTCTGCATAGCCAATACTTTGGACATAGAAAGTCCAAATTAAAAAAAATGTTCATGTGAATGGCATAAAAACTACAGGCCTTCTCCAACCTCAATAAATGCTGCACCGCCTGAACTAGGCATGTTCTTCGATCCAAAGAGAGCCAAAGCATCAAAGAATACTGGCAAGATCCTCTAAATAAAGTGCTTAAATTTAATAAGAAATATATTTATTGCTCAGAGCTCATAGAAAATGGTGACAGTACAAAACTACAGATAAATGAAAAAGGGTTGATTTTTCCCCAATACTTTCAAGTGCTAAATAAGTGCTAAACTGGAGGAATAACTACATCCTACTAATTCTAGAAAAAGCAGTGACAAATAGAAACTCTTTTAAAAGAAATCAATCCTATATGGTGTCGCTGTTAATTTAGAAGGCACATTGTCAACTTCTTCCATACTTCCTTATTTCACAGCAGCTCTATAATTAACAGTATAGAGAGGGACCTAAATGGTTTCTGATGTAAAATGTTTCAAACCACTAAAAAAGAACACTCAAATTATAGCAATTTAGAAGCTAATAAAATACCCAAGTCATCAACTGCTATGACCTCTGACTTTAGTTAGCTACAAATCACTTTCTAGGATGAGGGGTTGGTATGAAGCAAGTGTGGAAAAGCCTAAAACTTAACCAACTTGAACCTAACTTTGAATGTACTTAGACTGTATACAGTTAAGATGAGCAACAAGTGGTATTTGATTAATAATTCTTCATTAACACACATTAATGACTCTAAGACATTAAAAAAAAACACAGGGGCTGATGAAAATCTTACTATCTTTGGATAACATTCAGTAAAACACAGTACTAAGAGCTAGATCATACAAGAGAACATGTTTTAAAAGAACCTTCAGAAGGCATTTGGGTAGCTGACAGTTCCCAGAATTTTAACAGCAAGTAATGGGAAACAGGTTCACTTTCTCTTACAAATTTCCTGACTTTTGCTTAAATCATCAGTGATACATGCCAGTTTGGTGCATGCTAGAGTGACAGCTGGTACAGATGAGAAATTTTAGCTGAGGTGGTGGGCCACAGCTACACCTCAAAAAAAAGGCACACAGTCAAACATACATCTCCCTGTTCTTCATGTAAGAGTTGTGAAAAGCAAAATACCCCAGAGCTAGCAAACACAAATTATTTTCTGCAGAGAAGTAAACTACTGAAGGAACACAGTCAGCCTCTGTCCCACCCCCTTCTATACCTGCATACAAAGAGATGGGGCCCTTCTGAAGCTGCTTTCTATTCAAAAGGCATCAGAGTGCAGAACGCTGGCACAGAAATATTAGGAGTCTCCTAAGACTTTTGCCTATCAGATATTTCACTATGGCTTTGCTCTTGGACAAGCTAAAACAGCACCAAGATCAATTACACTGCTACCTGAAAGTCATGAGCCAAGATTTGAAGACGGAGGGAGCTGTAATTAGCAGACAGAGCCAATGTTCAGCAATAGATCAGAAAGCATATTGCTATTGAGCTATTCAGAAATTGTTTCATTCTTAACTTACAAATCTGATCCATTCAGTCACCTGTTGCATTATTGCCTTTTTCATTTTTATACTTTTTACAGAGTTCATATGCATACATCTATAAAGCAAGACTGCTGATGAGCAACCAAGTTCTGGGATGCACAGTCCATATTGATTTGACACTGCGTGCATTTTTCATAATGAATGTTCTTAAAAACAAACTCATGCTTTATACTCATGCTTAGAGAACAGAGGTAACATGGCACAACGCAGTTATTTTCCTCCCTACCACAGGTTCCTAGAAAGGCAACACTTCAGAAAGTTCTAGAGGGGATGGAGACAAGGGAAAAAGATGTGGGCAACTTAGGAATTCTTCAAGCTATGTTCTGATCTTCAAGTGTGGGTGTTTTTAAGCAAGCAATAGCCTCACAAATACACTACCATCTGACTGACTTATACAGGTAGATCTACCAAAAAGAAGAACTGAATCACTATCCACATTAGAAGGCCATTTGACACATGTCATGAACGTATCTCAAAAAGAGTCACTGAATTAGTATGAGTTTTAAGAGCATACTCTGGTGGGCCTTGCCTTGACACCACCAACAAAATTTATTACTGGAAGTCTCTGAATGAAGAAAAAAAACTTTTAAATGTCAGCTACCATCACATGAATAAATTTAGGGACAGCCCAGAAAGTGTGAAAATGACAAAGAAAACCTTAGTTTTTAGAAAGATATCCTCAGCCATTAAGGTATAAGAAGACAGAGTCCAAAGGAAAAGTTCCCAAGAAGGTGACCTTACAAACTTCTCCAACAGAATTTTAAAAGGTAAGCAGATGCTTTGATGAGATCAGTGACCTGTTTGAAAGGCTACTGTAATGATCTATCTAAATTTGCTAGAAGACCTATTATGAGTCCTAACTCTGTGAGTCACCTCATCAAAAGAAATGTCATTTGCAGATTAAGAAGTTACCCCATCTCTGACACTACTACTCAAATGCAGGATTTGAAAACTAAAAGGCTTTAGGTTCATGAAGAAATGTATATGCCACCATCTGACCCTCACCCCTCCCCAATTTGTAGGCCTGTCTCCATCTGGAAAGCAGTTCAGATGACTAAGTCCATCATAACCCCATTGCAGTCAACAGAAGAAGTGAATTGAGGTTTCAGATGTTTGTTCTAATAACCAATGGCTCAAGAACCATGCTAAAGGAGTAAACTGGAGTTTAAACTGGATTCCTGTCACTCACTGATATATAGAAACTGAGATAACATTCCTTGGCCTTTTAAGAGGAAGTGTGGAGAACTCTGAAGATACCAAGCTACCATCATAACATTTCCAAGAATCAGATTGAGTAAGTGAGAATTTAATTTTCCCAAAGACCTTTTGGGAAAACAGTCCTAAAAGAGCTCAATACAGGAGTCCTTGGTTTGTCTTGAGGATGAAGACCCTGTGACCAGGCCAGCACAGGTCCCTAGAGCTGCTTTCTAAAAAAGCTACCATAACACATTTAAAGTACTTGGGGCAACCTCTAAATGTAGATACATGATCCAAATCTCAGCTATTGACTAGCAATATGCTCATTCAAATTCCCAGGCACCTGATGATTGGAAAGCAGAAGGAAGAGAAGCAAACCACATGGAGAGTTTCATTAACAGTTTTTGGCAATGTAACAAAACCTTAGTTGAGGGCAATAAGCACCAATGAGCACATTCTGCAGACCAAGCAGCCAACAAAGCCCACTGAAAGTAAGAACCTGCACAATATCAGGTACTCACTAAGAAGCATTCTACCTGAAGGTGCCAAAAGTTTGAGCGGGCCCCTTGTTACCCAACTGTGCCAGGAGAATTCCTTCAGTTCAAAGTGTTTCAAAACTTGGAAAAAAATGTTGCTTTACATGTTTGTGCACTCTAAACCCAGGTCCCCATTTATACTCAGAAACTTGATTTTCTCACATTTAGGTTCCAAGTCCATGAAGTTTTCTATTGTGTCATAACCAAGTAACTGGTTAATTAAAAAAACTGAGAGGAAAAAGCCCAGTATAATTCAACAACATTAATCAGTTAAGAATACAATATAAGAAACACTGGCACAATTGCATTCTTTTCCATCTTTCAGAATGTGATTTTTAATTACTTGCCCTTTTGCAACTGAAACCACAATGACTCACAATGAACAGGAACTCTATCACAAAGCAACTTGGCCTAACTAAAGATGTCTTCTAATCCATTCACCATTTGCAATGATTAATTTTTTCATTCTCAGACACAAATAACCTCTCATAATTGTACATTAGCACAGACTAGTGGTGATGATTCACCACTGCAGTTATATATAATAAAATTACTACACTCAAAATGTGCTGTCAGCACCAGAGATCTATTTCTTAAGGTTACATGAAACAACTTGTCATCTTTGTATATACACATTTTATTATTACAGTCCTCTGATTTGGCTTCCTTCTCAGAAAAATTCATCAGTATCAAAATATTTTCCTACCCATGGAGCAGAGTGGCACAATAGATACAAGCAGATTTTAGAGCATCAGTGGGGGAAAAAAAAAATTTAAGCTTAAAGGAAATACTGAGTTTGAAATACCTGTGGGTTTTTAACAAAACTAAAATATTTGACTATTAGCTCTCCATAATCTGAACTAATACATTGGCCTCATCTAAAAAGAAAACTTACTAGAAATTTTAGAAGCAATATTTTAGAAATATTTCATCACTTATTTATTCTTCTGTATTTCATCAAAGTCAAAATATCTGTCTAAACAGTTCCACTACATATATATATATATATATATATATATATATATATATATATATATATATATATAATATACCACTTCAAATGACATTCTCTGAAATTACCTCAGTGAAGACGGGTCTTGCTCTTGTAAAAACAGACATACTGTATCCTCCTCCTAACTCTTAAGCAGCTCCTATTGGTTAACAGACTTGGGAGGGAGCCTCTGATTCCAAAATGGTTTTCCAAGCCAAGGCTGTGTGCAAGTTAATGGAAACAGCAAAACAGAAACAGGCACCTTCCTGCCAGTCATTTCTCATCACTGAGGCAACCTTTGGAGGCATGTTAGGCACCTTACAATGTCAGGGAATTGTAAAATAGAGCATTTGCAGCATTTTATTTCAAAAGCAGCTGAAATAATGGAATTAGTTTAAAGCTAATACTTCCTCTTACTCTAAAGCTATTAACAGGCAAGGAGATTTAATCAGGGGTGTTTCACTAGTCCAATTACCAGTTAGCACCAGTAAGCACCAGCTAAAGCATTAGCTCCCACTGCTCGGTCCTAAAGACTAAATGTGCACTAAGTGACAGTCACTGAAACCAACTAGTGAGTCTATTTAGACTGCAAGTACTATGAATTATTTCAGAAGTAAATAATTTAAGATTCAGAGTTTTGTACTTAATTTGAGAATCTGATTTTATTCTACAAATTCTATTATTAAGAAATCAACTTTCCTGTTCTCCATGAAGAAATTTTCATTTTGCACACTTGTAGAAAGCTGGACTAAACACAGAGGGTAGAGTTTCTACTTAACAAGAAAGTAAAAAAGACGCATTTCATACATTCCTTAAAAATATCTGTTGTCTGGGAAATTGAGAAAAATCTTGTCTAAGCAGCAGTCTGAGGGCATGACTGGAAAACATTATCCATGTAGCATCACAACGCTAATTTAATGCATCTATCATGGACTAAGCAAACTCAAGACAACAAATGCCCAGAAAAAGAATTACATTACATAAGTGTCAGTTTCTCAGTCCACAGGAGATTTATAGTATAAATGGTAAACTATAAATTTTAGCCACAAAATCGTAATTCAAAATTATATCAGTATCTATGCAAGAACTAAATCAGTTGTGTACTGCATGAAAGTTTTATTTAAGAATACATAAACTACTAATGCTTGGACTACTCTACTAGACATCAAAGAAGATTCAGGAGTAGTTTAATTAATGCAAGCACACCCATCAATCTTTTGCCTTCTATTAGAGAAATAAAGAAAAGGAGAGTACTTCAGCTTCTCACTCAAGAGCAGTTCACTAAAAAAAACCCAAAAATAATTAAGCAGTCCTAAGTAAACTGGGTGCTATTACCTAATGCATACAGATGTTGTAGGGAAGACCTTACTGTTCAAAAGTTAAGCCAGAACAGAACTGATATAAAATATTTATAATAATCATCCATTAATCCTTTAATTCCCAAAAAAGGAAACGACAGAATGTGAAAATTGAAGAACTAGTACTGATGCCTAAAGATTTTTAGCTTTTTGTATCTTTCATGTATTTGTAGCTTTGTAGATTGCTAAAGCATGGGTGTAGTTTCTAGCAATTTTCCTACCTTTCTTCCCTACATTTAGAAACTATAAGCTAACCTTATAGTGTTTAGTCTTACTCCAAGAACAAAACCAACTACACAGACATTCTGTTTTCCAACCAGAACCTGGACCAGACATAAAAGTGGGGCAAAAGAAACCTCTGCCTTCAGTGGGGCAGGACCCCAGGGATTATTATCTAACCAATTAACCTTTTAATTGGACAGTATATGGTACATATACTACTTGACTGACTTAATAAAAATTGTGGAATTACTATACCACTTGTGATTTTTGCCATATTGTCTATCTGAAAGCTTTCAAGTAAAGATTTGCTTTTGTATTCACTCTAACATTGTTGGGAACATCTATGCTATTTTCCAGGCATCAGTACAAGATGTCACCTCAAACTCAAGTTTTCTTGTGATTAGAAACAGATAATGCAGAACTATTTCTGTGACAAAAATCAAGCATGAACAATTGTCTAGAAAATAATTGTTTGACCACTTTCAATGACAAGCAGCATGAGACATAAATACCCAAATGAAAAACTTTTCACAGCCCCATGTGAATACATGTTGAGAAAAAAGTATCTAATAATTTGTACTGGATTCTGCTGCCCAGTAGCATAGCTGACAAGGAAAGTAGACTAAGGAAAGTATTTATTACAAAGCTACCTAAGATCAAATGCTTCCTACAGCAGTAACTGTAACTTTGAAGCTTCCTTGACACTGTCAAAAAAGAAAGTGCTTGGAAAAAACAGCTTTCAAATATTTTGCTGTAACAGATACGTGATATCCACATTATGCTTGCCTTGTAGGGCTCATTTTGGTTTTGTTGTAGCCTGGCCTCAAGGACTGAAGCACACCTCTGGTTAAGTGTTTTCTGAAAGGAGCGCAGGTTGTGTATTTGGAGGGCTCTCCACCATGACACAAAGCACAGGAAGGGGGAACTACTGAGAGATTTGTTCTATCTCCCCTAAAAATGCTGATGTGGAAACATGATTTTTAGTTATATTTATAGACGACTACACATTTCAATGGAAAAGTAAAACACATACAGATACTATCACTAGAAATTTCAGTTCCCTTAAGCAACCCTTTCCCAATAAGCAACCTTTATTTTATGGGGTGTAGGGGACATGTTTCTCATTTCATCTATTCTAATCCAATAAAGCTTATCCACAGAATGGATATGAAAACATGGTTATTAAAGACACTAAAGAATAGAGATCTGCTCTACCAACACAGAAGAATCTGAACAGTCAAAAGTCTGATAAAAACTGATCTGATCCACAGTGACTTAAGCTCCCTGCTTAAATATTCACTTCAAGCAAAAACAGTCTTCCAACAATGAGCTCTAGTTATGTCCTGTTTAATTTAAAGGTATTTTGAATGCCAACAAAAATCTGACAAAAGAGATGCAAAATGGAATCAGTTAAACTTGACAACTAACTGCTCTCAGAGAAAAATTGTGTATTGTAGAAACTTTCACATTGGAAACATCTCCAATTTTCAGTAAGCAATTAAAGTAAAAGAATTTTAAATTTTTCATCTCCCTGATATCTAATGCAAGTGGTTTTTTATGCTGGTGTAATACTATGTTACCTTTCCCTAAGTGGCTACTGAAGTCACTGACCAAATTTACGTTACAATTTCCATATCTGTTCCATTACCATCTACAACACCTTCTCCTGAAGGTTTCCTTGGTAATTTTGTTTTCCAGTACTGACTGCACACAACACAGTGCCAACACTAGATATCTAACCACATCCTCAATGTCATGCAGAAATACTAATTACACTACCTGATAAACCAATCTGATCATGGTGCAAGTATGACCTTACTGAGTCCAGTGGTGGAGCTAGTGTGGTCAGACAGAGTTGTGTATCCCTACAAACAACTGTGCTACATTACAGAGAAACCTTTCTGTTCAAAGCTCAGTTAAGACAGACATTTCTTTTAAGAAACCATCATAATTAAAAACACGTTTTAAAGAACAAGTTTCTCCTCCTGCTAATATTGATAAAAAATACCAATGCAGACTCTGCATTTCTTCATAAAACATGCTACTTAACCAAGTCAGACTTGTCATTCCATACATATCAACAAACTTTCACACTTCAGTTCTATATCAATGTGTTTATCAAAATTCAAAGTAGAAAATTCTGGTTCCCTTCAAGTGGAATTAAAAAATAAGAAAATCTTATATTCATCTTTACTCAAATTGCTATTGTTAAAATGGTATACTAATTTTATCCTAATCTTGTAGTTGTAGAAAATGAGTATCTTATCTTAAACCCCCTTTACCATTGCAGGACATTTAGATCTATGTAACAATAGAAACACTGCTGTGGTACAGTGTGTCATATTACCTCAGAAACATCTCGAAGTGTTTTACTAAAGCCTTTAGGTTTTTGTCAGGAAAGCACATCTTCCCCAGTATTTCTGGTAGTTTTACTGTGAATAAAAGAAATAATGTTTATACCTCTTCTTGTACATGCAACTTTAAATTACTTTTATCCACTACGTAGAAAAGAATATAAAAGTTTCTTCTCAGCACAGACCCCACTTTTCCTCGCAAGCTACTTTTGATCTTTCAAAGCCTTACTAAATAGAAACATGCTGAGAAGGTGAATGTTGCTGGGTTTAATGATGTTTGATAGTGTACTGGAACTAACACTGCTTTGCCTTTCTTAAATGAAGGCTTACAAAGCCAATGAAAGATAACCAAATCTATGAATAGCCTAAAAGTTCCAAATAGATTAAAATGTACATTCCTGCAAGAATAAAATAAATTTAATAAAGGAAACAGAAAAATCACAGATATCAGGACTGGAAAAAAAATAAAGCAACTTTGATTGAGCAGAGAATTTTGCATTAGTTTACCAAACATCCTCAGCAAATGTTGAGATCCATAGATATATGAGGGAGGTGGTGGCTGATCACTTGGTGGATAATTCTCTGGCATCAATTTCCAGGACAAAACCTATATATAAAACACGAAAATACTGGTTATGAAAACTTTATAACATCATAAATAATTTAGTCTGTACAGAACTTCAAATTCAAAGCTGAAGTAAATAATACCAACAAAATCTTTTCTTACATAGCCCTACTCTGAGGTCCACAAAACATTTAATCATTAAATCTAGGAGAGTAATATCAAAATGCTACCTCATTCAATTCGTTGTTTCTTCTACCTTCAAAGCCAGTAAACACCGTGCTCCCTTCTTTGCTAGGAGTCAAAGTTATAGGTGAAGACGACCCGCTATGGACAGGGGTTTCTTCAAAACAAAAGGAAAAACAAAACAAAAGAAGTAAGAAAAATTTTACTACTTGGAGCTATAAGCCATTAAATGCATCTAAGGCATGCTGCTAAAATGTTTGAAGTCTTAAAAACACTGAAATTCAATAAAGGTTACCCTAAAACAGACTCTCAGAAAAGCAGCTCATTGCATTCTGTGGAAAAATATACCAAAGTACTGACAATATTGCCTTGTATTTCTCTCTTTGGTAATAAGGCTTCATAGCTAAAGAATTGATACATAAAGTTAACTACTTCAATTTCTTTCACTGAGTTTACAGCCCATTCAGCACTAAAAGAAGAACACAACTTTATGCTTTGTTTAGGCCCACAGCGTAAAAAGAAAAGCCTACTTTTTTCCAGGTGCAGGAAGAGCTTTGGCATGGACGCGGGGGTGTCGAGGTGCCTCCGTTTGGGCTGCGGGGATGCGCTGCTCTCCGATAGCCTGTCACAGTTGGAGCTGTGGCGCGTCGAACGCCTCAGAGACTGCAGGATTTCAGGCTCAGCTTTCCTCCTTTTCGGCGTGGCTGGCTCCCCTGTGGTGGGCTGGCTGTCAGTTGACTGAGGCGTGGGAGGATTCAGCAGAGGAGGGCTTGGGGAAAGTTCCTCCTGATTTCTAGGAAATTATGGCAGGTTTACAGAATTGAAGAGGTCAGGGCTCTAGACACAAAAGAAATTCTTCTAGTTTCACAGATCTTATTTGTAGCTATGGTATTTTCTGAAAAATCCTTTCTTTAGGATTTTTCCTCCTGAGAAGCTGAGAGGCCTCAGGAACAAAATGTAAACAACGATTATCTGCAGCTGTGGAATGCAACAGGTGCATCTGTGATTGGTCTCATGCAGTTGTTTCTAATTAATGGCCAATCACAGTCAGCCGGCTCGGACTCTCTGTCTGAGACACAAGCTTTTGTTATCATTCTTTCTTTTTCTATTATTAGCTAGCCTTCTGATAAAATCCTTTCTTCTATTCTTTTAGTATAGTTTTAATGTAATATATATCATAAAATAATAAACCAAGCCTTCTGAAACATGGAGTCAGGTCCTTGTCTCTTCCCTCATCCCAAGACCCCTGCGAACACTGTCATGCTTATTGAACACTTTTATTCAGGTACAACAGTTTCCTCCCAATAACTACTAAAGTGATGAGCTCTTCTATTAAATTCTATTTTCCAGAAGTATACTTATCTTCAAATTAGTTAAAAACCATGAATACCACATTCTCCTACATTTTGAGATAAGGCATATTAAACTTCTTATATCTAACCTACCTGTTGGTATTTGTTGAGTTTTCTTTGATGGGAAGAAAGAATTTTGATGAAGTCACCTTCTTAAATTGAGCTTGTTCATAAGGATAGAGCAAAATTAAGGGAAGTGTGAAGTCAAAGGTTATTCTCAGCCCATCCACCATCTCTTTACATAGCTCGACACTAGAGGGGAAAAAAATATTAATTTCTAAGTTGCATGGCACTATTTTTCAGCATAATTGCACAAAATTGCTCTTTAATACAGTCCATTAACATCATAACTACAATATGCTGATTCAATCACTAAGTCATGATAAGCAAATAAAAACACACTTTAAAAAGAAGGTGATTGCTCTTGTTAACTTCAGAAATACAAGTTCTTTTAATAGGTCTGCTTCATAACCTCAAACAAAATCAGACAGCTGTTGTATTATACTATTCACTAAACTAATAAAATCTACTGTGGAGTAAATCAAGTTAGATGTTTTTCAGGTAAACATTCTTTTGGTTTTCCAAGTTCACTACACTGAAAAAGAAGCACCTGCCAGAACAAGTACAAAACACACTGAATCTCTGTCTAAAAGGCAAAAGCAGAATTTGACCTATAGCCACTAAGCTGCAGTTAAGGCTGTGCTCAAGAGATATCCAGTGAACCAACAAAACGAGATAGATTTGCATGGGAGAGCAGTTTCCGGTGATCTGCACTGCTAATCAGAGCACTACATTTGGAGGCTACCGAGAATTTCAGTTTCAGGTCTGTGTGAAAGACTTACAAAGTTAGATATGAGTACATGAGCTATTACAAGAGCCAAAAACACAGACTGCAGCACACCTGTGACACCTCTCACCTTTGTGAAGGTCCTCCCCTCTCATGTTTCAAGTGCACACATGTGTACAGTAAAAGAATTTGATTCTGCCAAAATGATCCGTGTTTGAAATTCCAAACTTCCAATATTTCGTATCACCTACCAAAACTGCTACACATGAATTGGGTCAGGGGACCATCATGTGCAGAAATTCTATAAATCCAAGAAGGTCAATAACCTTCAGTGCTAGAGCAGTAAGGGAAATACAATGACGATGCCAGCTGAATCTCTCCTACTTAATGATCACTGAAACTATACCCAATTTTTTAAGTAAAGCACTGTTTTTATTGAGGAAGTGGCTTGAACATAAACCTGTAAAAATCATAATGTGTGTAAAACCTTCTGTTCATATTTCTGATATTTTATCTAACCTTTTGTTTGGGAGATTATACTACAAAGAAGGAAAAGTGTCATTCTGTCAAAGAATGAATGACACCAACATAAAAATAGCATAATTACACACCATTGAAATAGAACACTAACACAAGTCAGGATTTCTCGTTGATAAAATAACAAGATTTTACCCCATTGTACTTAGATAGAAGCAGTCTCATCTAATATCAAAAATCTTTAACTTAAGAGAAAAAATCCCCAAAATAATCAAAAACCACCACACTGCAAACATGCATGGTTAATGCATTTGTAACATGGTAGAATAACACACAGCTCAGCTGAGAAAACAGACTAGAACACGAACTTCAACAAATCACGATTTGTATTACCACAGTTCCCCTACACGCTGACTCTAGGATTTAAGAGCATATGTCAATTTAAAACAAACAACTTGCACTTGGAAATCTCTATAAGTGTTTGTATTAAATTTTTATCCTTTTTAAAATGTGAACCTATTCAAGTTTCTCTAAGTAGGCTATTCTTATATTAGATATTAAATTCTCCACATTGACAACCGCAACACATTCTTCAAAGCAGATCTCAATATCTGTAAGAATTTACATGATAAAACAGAATATTGATACTTTTGCATAATGACTTTTCAGAGTACAGGGACTCTCTCACTGGTAAACAAATTATCAGTGTTACTCTGCTATAGTTAGCTGTCAAATACTTTGAGCCCTGTAAACAGATATACACAATGGTATAAGCTCACAGAAGAGAACAGCCATAAAACACAACACAGAATGCAAGGTCATTCTTCTTGTAACAACAGCAGTGGATGAAAGATTACTCACTTCTTCTCTGGTGGCACATAATGAAGATTCATATTAGCATGTGGAGCCATCTGATGGTGCCGAGACCTTTCATTGGCTGAAAAAGCAGCATTAATTGCAAAGTGTTTTACATATGACTCCAAGATGGTTATTATATTTGTCTGGCAAGGAAGCTTCACTAGCTGAAAAAGAAAAAAAATTAATGTCTTATAAAAACAGTAAGTTGTAATGTACCAACTAATTCAGTAAACATCTAGTGCATAAAGCAAATCCACGACTATAATTTCAACCCTTAAACTGCATTTTTTATCAACATCAGGAGAAGCAAGAAACATGGTCAGATTAACAAGGCTGCTGCATTTCCAGCTTTCAAAAGCAATCTGCATTCTAAAGCACAATCAGGAACCAAAACAGTACACTGCTAAATATGACAAACTGGTGTTATAGCTATAGAGAACTCTACTCCCTACACTCTTTGTATTCTTCCTTGCCCTGTCTGAACTCAACATGAAGCTAGAAAGGTGAAGTTAAAAACCTCCAGGAGCTGTAAAAACAAAAACTACTTTTGACACCCTCCTCACACCCCTATGCACATTAGAGCCCCAACTTTTATTTTATACCCTTTTTCTTCTATTAATATAGTAGCAGTCTTCCTCAAGCTTCTTTTTCAAGACTTCAGGAATTTCTATGCTTATTGCTCTTTCTTCCATGTCCCTTTTTGTATGAGCGTCTTGTTCTTCTTTCTACAACAGATCCGTGAAAGAAAACAATATTTGGTTGTGAAACAATAACTTCAATAGTAAGGATACAAGTGGATAATAGCCTTAAACTATTTAACAATACTGCTCTTCAAAATATCTGCAAATTCATTTTTTAAACTTTTTTTTTTAATTTAACGTTCTCTTAAGTATTTAACTAAAAAAAAAAACAGAAATTTGTTAGGTGTTGCTGCTTCAGATCACCCACACTGTAGCAGTAAAAATCTACACATCTTCAGACCAACTGTTTACTGTAGAAAAAGAAATGTTCCTTTTTCTTGAAAACAGTCTTCTCTACATTTTAACTTAAGACATGCCTGTCTCACGGTAAAATACAAGACAAACATCCTGCTGCTATCAGGGTTTGTCCAACCTGCATAGACAAGCAAATTTTTACAGCACCCACAAAAGTGGGAAATCTAGTCTGCTACATTTTCTCCACATAAGCCTTTTGTGTAGAATGAGAGGAAAAGATACAAATGTGTATTTTTAGCACTATATCATACAGTTCTGTAAGTAAATGACATTGTATAATTTTCAAAATCACAATCACAGTAAACACCAGGAATAAGAAAATTATGCTTTTAATTCCAGCTAAATTACCAGTTGTGGCCTATATTTCATCTACTTCAATTTTCCCAGAGTTTCAAGTGCAGATGTTTAAATTCTATTAACTTAATGAACACACAAAAATACCATTTCTGTCCTCTCATCTATGTCACTTTCTTCACTCTTTATTTCTTCATCTGTTCCTTCATCACTGTCATCAGAAGAAGAACTACTTATAGCTGCATAAAAGAGATTTCATATATTTATTATTACATTACAGAGCTTATGACAAATCAGTTTGAGGCCTCAATGCAAAAAAAACCCTCAAAAAACAAAAAACCCAACCCACTAAAAAACCACAATTATCTTGTTATATTTAATGAGGATGAGTAATTCTAATTGAATTAAACATGCATTATTTACAGCCCACTACAAATATTTTAAACATGTAAGATGAGTTAATAGGAAGTATTCTTGCCTCCTCTCTAACTGAAAAACACTAAGTTTTAAAAGCTCCCTACATTCCTGAGCACCCACATTTTCATTGGACTTGAGTTCTGCACAGGGGATTAACATATTAATCATTCAATCAAAAGGCATGAATCTGTGCAGCAGCAGTTCCCAGAACATCAGCTAAGTGCCAGCCAGTGTTCCTGCTGGCTTTCTAGTCACAAAGGAAAATGCAGGAAATTAAAAATCTGGCTTGAAAGTGAAATCAGCCAGTCAGCTGACAAGAAACAGACCTTTGTGTGAGGTAGACTGGGGAAAAAATAATCTTATTGCCCTCAAAAATACACAAACACTAGCAGGGAAATGTTGTGTTTCCGAACATCAAACAAAGAAATCTGAGGGGTTCTCACACCTATTAATACTACACTAAAGAAAACAGCATTGAGCTCTGAAATCACTGATTAAAACAGTTGAGTAGAAGAGATGCAAGGAGAAGCCTCTGGACTACAAGAAGAAAACAGATATTCCAACTTAACAGATGCTTAGCATGAAACATAGTTCCCACTCTTCATATGACTGCCTTTGAATATTTCAGATAGGGCCATGATACTCTCATGGCAACTGACACCATGCACTTATCCCCCAGATCAAGGCATCCCACCAGTCACCAAAGGAGGAAAACAAACTCACAGTTTTCGCTACTCTCATCATTTTCTTCAGCAGGAAGGCTTTTTAACACAGAGTCAACACCAGGCAACCTGCAGCGTCTCTTCTTTCTTCCCTTTCTTCTCCTACAGAACATAAAATGATTCACTGACATTTGGGTATTATTATTTCATTTGTTTATCCTAACTAATTTGATTATGTGCAAATGCACAGGAAACCTATGCTTGAGTTATTTTCATTAATTAAAGCTGAAATTATTTGGACAATGCTTATTTGAGAGTGGATACCCCAATGTCTGTACATTACCTCACATTCATGTTCTCAAGCAGATCCTCTAGCCATGGCCAACCAATATTAGATTATTGCCTTTGACTCAAAAATACTTCAGGTTTTCCTGAAGTACATTTCTTTGGGAAGATGCAGATCCAATACACAGGCATTTCACAGCAATAGCTAAGAATAACACAGCTATTGAGTTGTTAGTCTTTTAGAGTGTTAGTAACAATCCACAGGTCTCTAGCTTAGAGTAGCTCTCCAGAATGCACTGACTGCATTATGCATAGTTCTACCACCTACAGCATGAGCTGAGATGCCAAGCTCAGTTGTAGACACCTGGATATATTTGTCTGAACCTGAAAATTAATCTCATTTATTTTAAGGCCAAAAGGATTCCTTACATGCGAGCTACAGCCTTCCGTGCCAATTTACGCTGTAATCTGCGGTTTTCGTCTGTATCCCGAAGAACATGATCTTCAGCTGCCCATCTATCCCAGCTAAGGACAGGTCAAAAGAAAGTAAAGAATGACTATGAATATATGCCACTCAAGATTACCAATGAATTAATATACTTTAAGTCTACAAAGGACTCGTTTAATGTCATTCAGAAGCGACATCTGCATCACAAGGTTTGCACTCTTCTCTGTTGACGTGGCTTCAGCTCTCACGTTGCCATCTAAAATCTGTCAAGCCTTGACTTAGCCCAAAACAGCATTTCTAGCACTGACACATACTATCAATTGCAGTCAAGACATTGCACTCATGTACTGATAATCAAACAATCCAGAGCTAGATTTAACAAAGCATAAACCTTTTGTTAATGGAAATTTAGGTGCCATAAGTAGATGCCACAGACAGATACCCCATAAGGTTTAAACTCATGTCTATCAAATAGATTCACTAAAATTTATGGATACAGACCAATGTGAACATTAAAGGCATCCACAAAAACAAAAATACTCCTGCAAACATTGGTCCTTTGATATTCTATGCAAAGCCTGTCTTTGCAGAATAAAAGAGAAAAAATGGAAGAACTAAAACCACACGTATAGGTTCTTACCTTCTGTTCCAACCATTAAAATGGATCAGATATTCTGGAATCTTTCTGCCTTTCTCATCTTTTCCAACAACAATATCAACAATCTGAAACAAATATTGAAGGGTACATACTAAAAGGCTTGAGAGAAAGTTTATGCACAAAGAAAGAAAGAAAAGAAAATTAAATAGACTTGATATTTTGCCAGTTAATATTGACATGAACAGAAGATATGGATTATACTAAATTATCAGAAAACCTAGCTTTCTTGTTGACTGCTCTTAACATTGCAGACTGCTCACTATCTTTGTCCTATCCTCAAAGGTTCCATGCTTTCAAGACAGACAAAGGGAGATGTCAAACAGCGCAGTAGCACAGTACGGATATGCAGATTTGGGCTACTTACATTTTCTCCCCAGTGCTGTCTGCTCAAGTGCCCTAAGCAGGAAACACAGCTCTCTATACATAAACCTCAGAAATACTGTTCTGTTGAACACGACAGTCTCTCAGCCACAAAACATTAAGAGGCTTTGGAAATAACCCTTGTTTTCTTCCATTTTCACAAATGTGCAATAGCCAGTCTGAAAGGGCCTGCACCTCAGAAGAAAAAGATATGGTGCCTACACTTGAGTAGCTTTCAATAGATCATTATCAGTACTTAGGCCACAGTGATGTTTTAATTTGGGTGTCCACAATTTAAGAACTATTGATGGATTCACAGACAATTATGCTGTTTACAGTACTTAACGGTAAAGAAGAAGAGGTACAATGCATTTTTGTACTCAGGTTATAGGTTTATAGGGATTGCAACTACAGCTCCCAGGTTGTTAGGACATTGGAGTAAATGTACAAACAAAAGGTCAGCCCAAAATATTAGAGGACAGTGGCATTCCTAAACAAAGATGTTTGAGAAACACGGATAAGCACAACTCGTAAACCTGCAGCAAAAAGTACTAATTTCATCAAAAATCCAGTTACAACACTTCCCTTTTTATCCTTCTCTATAACAAAAAACCACCCAGAACTCTGTTTCTAAGTCAGACATAGATGATTTAGGATTGAAAAATAACCATGTGTACCACTGATACCTAAAAACAACACTATTTACATAAAGCTCCGTCATTACTCTCACTACTCTTATGGTTAGGCCCTAACTGAGGCAGTCACCTCTTACTGCAACACCTACGGCCCACCGCGCACTGCTCACTCTCCTATTTCCGTATACTCTTCACCAGCGGTACCACTTATACCGTTCTGAAACGCAGAGGGGCGGGCAGTAAGCGTGGGAAAGCGTGACAGGAAATAAATCCAGCTACACTACAAAACTGCAGGGGTGGCAGTAAGACTTCAGAATTACTTTGCAGGTGTTCAGCCGGGAGCGGAAGGCGGGAAGCGCGGCCGGCACTCCCAGGGCGGCTCGGGGCCCCGCTGTCTACCTGCCGCGGCAGGCAGGCCCCATCGCCTCTGCTCCGGGCGCGGCCAAGGCCCAGAGGCTCCCAAACAGCTGCTACGCGCACCCCCCGCCCCCGGGGCTCTCGTGGCGCGGGGAGAGAGCTGAGCCCCACCGGGGCACCGGCCTGAGCCGCCCGCAGGAAAGCAATAACGGAGAGAGGCCAGGCCCGGCGGGGACGGCACCGCCTCGCTTCGTCTCCCTGTCCCGTGGCGGCCCCCGCACCGCGGCCTCCCCGCCTGCTCCCCCCTCCCCGGGCCGGCGCCCGTTTCCGCAACAAGTGCAGCTGTCGGCGGAGCCGCCTCCCCGGCCGGGCCCAGAGCCGCTTCCCGCGCCGCCTCCCGCCCGGGGGCGCGCCCAGCGCCCGGCGGGAGCGGTAACGGGAGAGCAGGAGCCGTAACGGGAGCGGGCGGGCCGCGCGCCGGCCCCGCCCCGCGCCCTCCCGCCCGGGGAGACGCGGGAGGGGGAGGCAGGAGCGCGCGCGGCCGGTCACCTTGGCATCATAGAGCACTTTGGCTTTGGTGGGGTCGGGCTCGAAGCAGAGAACTCTCTCCCCCCGGTGGAACTTAAATTTCATTCCCCGCGAGGTCATTTGTTCATCATGGCGCAAGGGAGAGGGCCCCCGCCCGCTCCCGCGGGGAGGCGCCGCGGACGGCCCGGCCCCGCCCCGCCCCCCGGCTCCTCGGGCGGGGGGCGGGCGGCCGGGACGGAGCGGGGATGCAGCGCCCGGCTTCCTCTGCCCTCGGCGGGGAGCGGCGTTCGGCCCCGGGCGCTGCGGGGACGGGCCGCCCGCCTGTGCCCGCCCCGCCGGTCACGCGGGGTGCGCGGCGCGGGATGCGGGAGCCGGCGGCGGGAGGGGCGGCAGCGGCGTGGGGGACGCGTCCCGCCGGGCGGAGGGGCGGCCGCCCGCCCTGGGCCGGGGGCGTCCCTGGAGGTGGCGAGAGCTCCCGGCCCTGGCGGCGATGCCTCGGCGCCGTGGGAGCCGGGGCGTGCGCTGGGCCTGTGCCCGCCAGCGGAGAGGGTGCGGGTGAGGGTTAAGTGCGCCCCGAGAACAACTGCCCTTCTCTGCTGCTGCTTTCCCTAAACATCAGCAGACATCCCCATCCCTCGCCCTCTTTCCCGCGTTCTCTGCTAAACGAAGAACCGCCCCTACGCCCAAGATGGCTTTGTGTACATTGTAACCTCCCGCAAGGTTTGTTTTGCTCGCCGTTGTTCTTTCAGCCTTCCTTCAGGAAAATAAAACCAGGAATAAACAGGGTGTTGGGACTAGAAACCCAATCCGCTGTTTAATTTCAGATTCTACAAGCACACATATAGTGCGGATAATCAAAATCAATACACAGCTTTCTTGCCAGTTTATACTGAGTGATGCCTGGAAGGGACCTCATGGGGCTCAGCCAGGGGAACGCTGCAGTTTCCCACACGATGTTATTAGATGCTCCCTCAGGCTGTTGTAGTTTTTATGCTAGTTCTGGATTTCTGATTTACACAAGACCATAACAGGGCTGGGAGGCCTGGGCTTAGCCAGCCTTGTGGAAAGACCAGTTAATTTGTGATTATTTAGCATTTCTGAAATTGTTTTTCTGTGGAAGCTGTTCAGGAGATGGATGACTCTAGACTGTGCCACTGTGCATACACTAGTTTGTTGTTAAGGGGAAGAGGATTTTAAATCCTCATATCTTTTTTCCAGTCACTGAGGCTGATAGCAAAGCTGGAAGCTGTAAGGAATGCCATGGGAAAGAACATGGAGTTCTAGTGTACTACCAGAAAGTTTCTGAAGGTAAAAAGTGATAGGGGGTACCCAGAAAACAAGATCCTGAGAAGGTGACTGCTCCTTGGGATAGGATGGACTGAGCACTCAATTTCTTTTGTTTCAAAACGTACATATTTTTATAGAGGGAATGATAAGAAAAGCCTGTAAACCTGCTGCTAAGACTGGGTGGGGTGAGAGAAGCCAATTGATGGAAAAGAGTGAGAGAAATTAAGGAAGCATTCCTGAAATTGTTCAGAGCCCAGTGATGCTAAGGTTAGAAAACAGGCTCCAAAAGTGCATGGATGCAATGTCAATTGCAGGAAGTGTTACTTAAGTTACTTTTTTTTTCTTTTTTTTTTTATTTTTTCAAGATAAAGAGTATGGTGTTGGACATTTGGAGAACAAAGCTGCTTCCATGCTTTAAAAATGGGGGGAAACCAGCAACAACAAAACAAAACAAAGGAAGAAGAATCACCAACTATTGCTTGTGTCCCTGCCTCCAACCTGGTGATAAGAGTACTCACACAAGAGGAGCCTCACACCACTTCTGCATAAACAGCTTATGTGTTTCCACACTGCCGCCTAGATTCCTCCTTCTCCTTCCTCCCCCCTGGTGTCCACTTGCAGACTCTGCTTCTTGTTCATCTCAGCTTCTCCTAGTTCACCCCAGCCCACTTTTGTGGCTCCCACCCAATCTACTCAAATCTTTTGACTCATATTTCTTTCTCCTTGGGTCTCCTAATACTTATATACAGCTCTCTGCCATAGCATTTGAGATCCAGTTGTTGCCCTTTCTACTCTCTCCCTGCTCCCAGGCTGGATAGATGCACATGTGCATCCATCGTATCTCCGAGCCACCTTGCTGTAGATAATCCTTGCCTGCAGATCCCTGGCCTTGCCAGATCTCCTACCAAGGCTCCTCCTCTAGCAGGGCTCTCAAAATCCTGTATGTGAGCTGTGCTTAACTAAGATCCACCCAAAGGGAGATGGGAGAGGAGAAATGCTGGTGCATTTATGGAAAACCTATGATAGTGCTACCTAGGCAATGCCTACTTCTAGATAAAATACAGAACGTGAACTTTTCAAAAGTACTGAGTTCCCCATAGTGAAGACTGCCAAATGGCTGCCCAAAATCAAAAATATAGAGTGATAGCCACTTGGAAAATGGTGTTTGTGTGTGTATGTACATACTGCCCACATAGCACCTGCTGTGAGTTGTTCCTGCCATGTACAGCACACAAACAAAAGGCGCGGTACAGACCTGTGAGATTTAGCAAAGCTTGAACTACGGCTCCTCACTCATAGGCAGCAAGGCTACGGCAAGGAGAAAGCACAGGCGGCAATGTCAAGCAGCATTGGCAGGAAAATCGTCCCAAACACGGAGGAACTGTGAAGGGGGGTGGGTTGTGGGAGAGGCCAGCGGCCGGGTTTGCTGAATATTGCTGAAGCAGGAGATGAGCTGACCCACCACGTATTTTGAGGACATTCCCAGGACATTACATCACCTCCAGGAAAGAAAAGCAGATTTACAGCTCCTCTGGGAGGCAGAGCAGCCCGGGAGTGGAGACTCCGGCCTCTTGCCAAAGTGAACCCAACGAGATCATGAGGGCTAATTCGAGGATCTGTTTCAGCTGCGCGCCTCCCCGCAGGCTCAAAGCACGCTCTAAGAAAGTTTTGTTCAAGGACAGGTTATATTTCAACAAGGCGCAGTGTTTCAAGCACGAAACCCGCGGCGTTTGTGAGGGGAAGATGGAGGCGGCGCAAGGCTCGCTGGGAGCTGTAGTCCTGCGGCGGGCGCGGGCAGCGCCCCGGCCCTGCGGGGAAGCGGTGTCGGGGTCCCCTGAACAGGAGAATTCCCTGCCTGGATCCTTCCTGCGCAGCGCACTGGGAGCACCGAGGGGAGAACAGGGGTGCCCGCGGCCTGCCCGCGGTCTGCTCTGTGCGGAGCCCCCAGTGCCGCGGTTACGCTGAGTGTACCCTCAGTTTTAGCCGCACGGCTGCTGGTGCCGAGCTTCTCGCGGCACGTCCGCAGGCAAACACAGAGGTGACAGCAGCCTAAAGACACACCCGGATAGTCTGGCAAGATGCAATATCCAAACTGTTAGTTGCTGTTGTTTGAATCTGCCCTGCTTTTCATAGTTTCTCCGGGGATCTCAGTTCAGGTGTGTATTTACCTGGCTCACCTGGATTGGTGCGGTGCCGAAGGGAAGACAAGGCAGTGGAGACAAAGAGTGTTTTCATGAACTCCAGCACCCACACTGTCACTGCTCCTTGTAAATCCCGGTGAGATTTTAGTCATACCTAAGCAATCAATAATTCTTTTAGCCCTGCACTGAGTTCTTTAAAATCCTTCCTTGGTTTTTTTCAGCCTGGAAATGGCAAGCAGACGCTTTTAAGCATTCTGAGAGTATTTTGGCTTTATGAAGCTCTCATCACATTGGCTAGATTGGAATATCTTAAAACTGTATGACTTTCTTCCTAAACTTTTATTCAACAGCCATCACCTGCATGTTCTCCTCTAGGTTTTGCTTGTTAGAAAGCAAAATTATTTGTTCTGACATTGATTAGGGTAAGATAATAGATTTTTTTTTTCTCCAGTGACATTCTTCTTTTTTGCCCCCTCATTTTTTAAAAGTAATTATAACGAGGAGTTTTAGTATTAGGATCATGGAAATTTCCCCAATAATATTACAGGACACTCAGAGGAAGCAGAAGACATCCACAATAAGCAGGAGGAGGAGGCAGTTAGAGTCAAAGCACAGCTCACAAGAAAGAGACAACAATCCTTTAAGAATAATGTATTGTATAAAAATCTTGCTGTATTGCAGTGCAGAGAATACAACTTCACTGAGTTTCTGCACATTTAATGAAGCAATAACCTACTTGTCTTCTCCCTAAAGTTAATAAAAAATTAGCTTAACACCAACATAATGCTATCCTTGATCACTTGAGGAAATCCTCAAAAAGCTCAAATGGTGAATGTTTAATAAGGGGAATGTACTTCTTCAGGACTCCAAACTATATAGAGAGATATATAGAAACACTAAACTATCTGCTTAATTTTATTACGGCAAACCCTGTTGCTTTCAAATCTCCTAAAGTCAATCCCTGGTGTTTACACTCATTTTGCTGTTTACATTGGCTTCATGAACCTTCAGTGTAAACAGAGAAAAAGAAGTAAGGACTCTTCCCATGAAACAGCTCAAGAAAGAAATTCTGACATCACTTAAATGAAGCGTGCTTCCTGTTGCAACATAATTAAATTCTGAGATCTTAAAATAAAAACAAGGAGAAGAAAAAACCACCCTAATTTACTCTTAAAGCTACAGACATCTCAAGGATAAAAAAGAACTACAGATGGTGAGATTATTGTTACCTATGAAGGACATTCCTCCTGATGTTCTTATTTGGGTGTCTGTTTAAACAGAGAGGCTTCAGCCAAAGAAATTGTTGTTTCTAGGATCAAAACTAACATTTGTTCTGCACAAGGAAAAAAATCTTTCCTGGTTCTAATGCCCTCAAGGGTTTCGGCAGGATCACAGAATCACAGAATATGCTGAGTTGGAAGGGACCCACAAGGATCACTGAATGCAGCTCCTGGCCCTTCACAGCTCCAACCCCCATGTGCCTGTCAGTATTGTCCAAATGATGGTGACCTTCAGGTGCCTTCTGCCATCCCTGTGAAGGTAAGACCAGATTCTTGCAGCTGGACTATATTTATAACACCAAATAAAACAAATAATAAATAATAAAGTGAAGGCACTTGGCTTTTTGGCCAAGTACCAAGACCTGACCAGATCCATTTTACAAACCAGTTGATTCCTTTTCATGGACCTACAATATAACTGTTAGCATGTTTGTGCTTTTTTATTGGCTCTTTCTTTTCATGAAAAAAAAAGGGTTATTGGAGTGACATTTTCATAGTATGAAGCTGAGAACACGTGTCCTATGCTCTGGAGAGTCTGAAGGCAGTGAGAAAAGGTGATGCCAGGCACAGGAAGAGGGAAAAGGGGAGGCTGGTCTGGTGTTTGCCTGGTGCATGCTGCCTGCTGGAATGGGCTGCACACTCACCATCTCCGGGTCTGGATTCTGTCTGGGACAGTGTGAGCTGACATGAGCCAAACCTTTTCCAGGACACATGCTTGCAGTTAAGCATAATAGGCAATTAGCAGTTCAGTACTTAAGCTCATTTCCAGGCCCTGTTTTTTCTAGTGCTGTGGTCATAGCTTTAGAGTCCTTTGGGCAAAAAACCCCCATCCCACATTATACTGCATGTGACTGGTAGAGATTTGTTTTATTTTAGAAGGTCTCAGGCCAGAATTCCTTGAAGAAGCTTAAGAAGTTTCTGCTGCTGGCTCTTTTCCCCCTCCAACACCAGCTGTCCTGGCATGGCTGTGTGTGCAATAAGGAGTCTCCTTGGAATATAGGTTGAGCAAATATAGCTATGGCAAAGTTGAGCAGAAGCTTGGGCTGAAGTACAAACAACTTATTAGTGACAAATATTCTTAGAAACTAATCAAGATTTTAATAACTCCAGGTAGAGTTATTACAAATACACATTACGTTTGACTTCAGTATTTTTGCCTTGGTTTCTGTCTTATGAAATAACAATAAAACTTCAATCTAGCAGAGAGCTAAAGCTAAAACTTTTCTACCTTTCTGGACTGTGAAGGAATCATGCAGCGTGAAATGGTGCTGGCATCAAGGTATGGGGCCTGCAGGTGTCCAGGCAGCAGGCTGTACAATCTTCAGGCCTTCAGTTGTATTTCCAGTTTTATCTTCAGGTTACTGGTGACCCAAGACTTTTAGGAGAAAACATACTGAACACACTTATTGTGAGAGAGGCTTGACCACAGTAGCAGAGTGGGGTAAATGAAGCTGCAGAAGTACTTAAGGGGGGGAAAAGGATAAAATAATCATAATCATAAGTAATTCAAAGGGTATGCATTGAGGCTTTATAAATGCTCATCCCCATCTGCATAGAATAAATACAAGTAAAATGGACAAAATTTTGCTGTTTTCCTTCAGGGTCTGTCATTATTTTATGTTGCTATGGAGGGCAAAAGTTGTAGGAGAAGAGGTAGAAATAAGGTATTTATACATACCACGTATCATGGAAATTATGTGTCTGTAGTAGAAAACATACTCTGGGTGTTAGGACTGTGCATACTTTTCATGGGAAAGAAGTGGCTCTCTTGGAATGCAAACCTCCCTCATTCCTGGCCTTGCACTGCGACGTCGTAAATAATACAGCAAGCTGCTGCCCCAAAGTCAGAGCTTGGAAAGGAAGAAAAAGATACAGACCTTGTGTCTGCCTTGCTGAGCAGAGAAGTGCTGAGCAAGGCAGGGTGTGTAAGAGGGTATGTGCAGTTCCAGTCAGGAGAGAACAGCTGGGGCCGCTGCAGGACGGTCAGGTGGGTGTTGTGTGGCACATCAGATGCAGCCAGGGCCAGAGAGAGCAGAGGGCACCCCAATGCCCCGAGGCCGAGGGCAGAAGAAGCTGCTTTCTGGATTTGTGGAGCCTGGCCAGGCTGTGCAGCAGCAGGCATCCCCCAGCTGTCAGCCTGGGTCACCCAGGCTCTCAGGAACACAGCCTTAGTCGTCAGCCCTTTCCATCCTGCAGTCCCATAGCATGGAAGTGTTCTTTGCTTTCTTCTTTTCTGTAGAGCCACTCCCTGGGTATTGATCTTGTGTTGCTCTAGAGCCTCTAGAAGTTGCAGGCAGTCCCTTGATGTGGTCTGCAGAGAAATCCTCAATTCAGGCAGTTGCACAGGCCGAGCTGAAATTCTTTACTTTTGCAGGGGTCTTGGGATGCACACATGGCTCTTGTTTTCCTCTTTAATGTAACCTCTGTAACCCCAGCAGTCCTGCTTTTTACCGCCTGCATTTTCTATTTCAACACTGTTTACTTTCCCCCCTTTCATTTGTATCACTTGTGATCCCACACAACCATTTGGTTTTTCTGAAGTGTTTTTCTCACCCACTTTCCGTTTTTGTAGGGTGGGGAGAGATGAACTGACACTTTGTTCCATAACAAAATGGGCTGCTTTTTCTACTTGGCATGGGACAAAATTTGCATCTGCTTTTTCACCTGAGCCTTTTTTTCCTTCTCATTCTTTAAAAAAAAATAATAATAATAATAAAAAAAAAAGTAGCTTGAGAGTACCTCCCTGAAGATTTCTAGTAGTGCTCAGGAAAGAATCCCAACAAAAGAAATTTACCCAAGCCACAGCTTCTGGTCTCCTCTCACAGCCTTCAGCTCCTCTGACATCACACTTGCTTGGTTGGAATGCATGCTCCCAGGAATGTCTTTGGATGTAAGGGGTTTTGCATGACTCTGAAAGGGAAGGGTGAGAATATGCATGGGTTCAAGATTTTTCCTCATGTTGGTGTAAGAGTATAAACTGCTAATTAATGAAAATAAATGGTGATTGATTAAAAAAACCCCCAACCAACCCAAAACTGACTTTGTGCATTTATTAAAAGAGGCAGAAGGGTTACTATAAAGTACAGGTAAACAAATTACACCTTCCCTGCTTGATCTATGAAATTACCTTTTCCAAAGAAAGGCATGTCCTCATGCTGCCAAGCATACTGTGTAGTTTCAACTGATGTATGGTACAGCAAAGTCTTTCTTTTCACATGCCCATTCTTTTGCTAAGTTCTATTTTTCATGGTCACCTTATTCCAAAGTATAAAGAAGGGGAGAGACTTTAAAAAAGAAACACCTGAGATATCAAGATACAATGTGGTCTTTTATTCTGTAAGATCATTCACTGGACACCTTCTGTTCCTCCCTTTGCTTCTTTACCTGCACATTGAACAAGTCAGCCAAAGCAGTTTGAAAAGTCAAAGTACAGAGTGATATTGACATATGATTTAGCATTCTTGAAATGTTTAGCTGTTTCTAATACAACAGGATGTGAACTATACTTGAAGATCAATGTAAAAAGTTACCAAGGTAACCTTTAGAAGACCCAAATAACAAGCCTGCTATAATGAAGATATATTTCCTTGAAGCATTCTTAACAGTTTTTCATTTGACATGACAAGAGCACTTCTGAATTATTTCTAAATGAACTGAAAAGGAAAAATCCACATGGGGGAAATTGTTTCTTGACTTAACCTACTTTTACTCTTTTCATCAAAGAAATAATGGTGGAGATAGGACCAATTTGAAAGCTTCAAATGAACATTTTCATGTGTTTGTAATCTGTCCAGTAGTTTTGATATTTTCAATGCTTTATTTGGCCCCTATGCTTTTAAGTGATTTTTTTCTTTTCAGAATTCACAAAAGTTTTTTAGGGATCCCTTAGGTTATTTAGACCCTAAACATAAATTTCCATGAGTAAAACATTTTTGGGATATGGATTTCCTTTTCTTCCTTGCATGGATAGCTCCAGAATGACTTTAGCTACAAACTTGGCATGCAGTTGCTTTGGAACAGAATGTTGTTTTTCTGAGTGTGCAAAAAGAAAATTCTCTCTGAAACAGTGAAGCCCTCCATGCTCTTCCCCACATGACATGTATTTTCAAAAGAGTGCTTTAGAGTGGCAGTCCTGATTTCATGGGAAATAACCATGAGTGGCCTTTGCTATACTCAGAGTGAGGATCTGACTGATGGCTCTTAGAAAAATAAGTATAGAAAGGAGTGTAGTTCTGGAAGCAGTTATGTGTCTTCCCATATTTTCTTCATCTCTTCCCAAGCTGAGACAAATTATTGTGGACAGACAATAGCCCTGTCTACAATTATAAAATGAAGGCTATTTGGCACGAGGTAGAGGTCAGAGGTGGGTTTATGAGTCACGGACTAGGAGTGGTGAGCAGCAGATGGTGTGGGAAAGAATTTGAGAAGCCAAATTGATCTCTGTGAATTGTCTTTGTGGTGTGAAATCCCATCCTTTCAGTCCTTCCTTTGCTTCCAAGCTCTGACTTGGAAACCAGTTCAGAAAAAAAGCGCACAAGTTCCCCATCCCTTCTTCCCACTCAGTCCATCCTAATTAATTTATAAGAAAGTCTACACAAACCAGTCTGAAAATGAGAATGGAAAAATAAAGCTTTTGTTTTCCCCACATGCTCATTGCCAGAGATTTTCTCCCATTTCTTAGAATACCACCCAACATGCAATTCGCAAAGTTGTTCACAATGAGCTTACTTCAGGCTTCCCTTAATATTGCTTTACTGTGTATAAATACTGCTGTGAAACAAGACTCAGTGATGGGGACTGACTGCTCAGGCCACTGCCTGGATCTTTCCTCCAGGAGGCAGGACCTGGACCTGCCCCTGCTCCAGGCAAGGTTTATTTACAGAGACTGAAAGATGACAAGAGTTAAAACTGCCAGTCTAGCCTAGTCCAGCAGCTGGTGACCACAGCAATTCCTCAGATACGAGTAGAGGAGGATTTAGATATCTAAGGTAGAGAAACTACCATAGCCTGGTCTACCGCACCTCCAGTGAATTCTCCTCAATGAACTGAAAATAACAGCTTTCCCTCTGATAGTTCTGTGATTTTTCCCTAATCAAACCTCTCTCATACCTAATATTTAAATTGTTTTCCCAGTAAACATGAATTTTTGATTTTTTTCTTTCACTCCATTTTAGATATAAGATTTATTATTAAAAATCTAGTAATATAAATGTTCCCACTGTCTTTTATTAGTAAAATTGAGCATTTAGTTTATGCTAATTTTAAGCAATTGCTTCCTCTTCTTGATTACTCAGGCTGCTGTCACTGTTACATAAAGAATTAAAAATGTGGGTTTATATTCTTTCAAGCCTTGAGTAACTCCTTTCTCAACATATTTATTTTGTGCTAAATGAATGTGTCTTTGTTCTTGCTTTTAATTCCTGCCTTCTAATATTACTTGGTGTACTCTGGACTAACCAGCCTTTCCCAGGGAAGAATGGTTCAACTAAAGAACACACAGCGCAATTTATTTTTTTTACCATTTGCAAATACAAGTAAACAGAGGTAATGCACCCTGGAAAGAGGAAGAAGGAAGGCTTCTCAGATGGTGGGCTCGCCTCTGTTCTTTGGTTGTTTTGCTGGAGGCTGAAAATTCAGCAAAACACATGATTAGCCCATGTTTGAAAGTCTCTGGTTTGTTGGAAATGAAGCAAGAGTTGAACTCTGTTCCTATTCAGCAAAGAATATTAACACATGGTGAAATATTAGTAGCTACTTCAGTGTGACAACAGTGAAGGTCCCTGCTTTGTCACATCCAAGTCAAGAGGTGAACATCATCCCTGTTTATGTACATGGGTTCTCCAGGGACCCTCTTGAGGGCAGAAGAACAGACTTGAGGGTGATGTCCCATCTGTAGTAGGGACAGGACATTAAATGACAAGTTAATGTCCTAATTAAATCAATCACAAGTAGTTTACCCCTTCAACAAAGCTATATTTGGTGGATACTGTACTATGATGGGGTGAAAGGGGAATTTCAGTCAGAATACAGTCAGTAGCTCAAGGCCAGGATAAAACATGTCAAAAACAGTGGACCCAAGTCTGGAGAAAATGTGAAAATCTTTAAGGATGATCTTCTTGACAGCCTACTAAGAAAAAAGAAATAGATAAGATATCTTGGAGTCAGCCAGCAAGACTATAAGATGTGTTGTGCTTATTTTCCTTGCAGGTGCCAGTTAAGAATGACTAAAGGTGGCTGGCAAACCAGAGGCCTTCAAGCCCCAGAGGAGCAGGGGCCCTCAGCCCTGGTCCAGCTCTGCTCCTGCTATGCCCAGCACCTCAGTGCTCAGGGAGCCTGGGGAGGGCTCTGGGATTCATCTTCAGCAAGCATCAGACAAGGGCTGTTTGGGGACTTCATGACAAAACCTGCAGAGCTGGTGCTGACTGAAATCTTCTTGGGCAGTGGGTGCTGAGATGAGTCTTGGGGTCTTCTCAGCTTGTGCATAACATAGGAGGAGAGCTGGGAAAGGCTGAATAAACCATGAAGTGGATCACTCCAATAGCCTAGAATATTGTTCTTTCCAGCACTGATATTGGAAAGACAGGATGTTGGAATTACAGAGTAGCTCCTTGGAGCAAGTGGCTCATTTTTATCCACTATTAATACAGCATTTGGCATCCAAAGTATTACATTTTGCACTTAGATTTCTGTGTAAACTAAATCACATTACATTACACTGTTGTTTTTTATATTTCTACTTAATTTATTTATTGAATGCAATTGTTTATGTGACACTACTCATGCAATGTCTGAACTTCTTTAGATCATGTATACTAAGAATAGCCTTGGCTACTGGAAGTGGCATAGATTTATATTTCATACATATCTGAGAATATCAAGGACTAACAAATAGTTTCTAAGAAAGTTTTAAATATCTTTTGAAAAGGAAACACAAGAAAACTGACTTATGCCTATAGGAGATGATAGAGCATAAAATGTTAAGAAACATATGGTATATATATAGAAGATGAACTTAAAAATGAAAACTGAAAGATATTTTACTGATTGAGTTCCAGAAAAACCTAACAGATGTGAAAATGGTTATTTAAAGCCTGAAAAAGGAACTCAAATACTCTTGGATTCTGACTATGTTTCAGAGAGTAAACAAATGCAGTCCTTACTCCACAGTAATGTAACCTGTCATTCCAATGCTAAACACAGTCTGAGGAAAGGAAAACACTTCATCTGATTGCTTTATGGCCATGTCCCACATTTAACGATGTCTTGAAGTGAAATCTAAATGTGGGCAAACTACAAAAGAATACAGGGACTCTTTCCAACTTAAAAGACACTATGAATTGTTATAGTTTACTTCCAGGGAGGGACTGAAGCCCATTTATCTCCTAAATGGGAGATAAGTACCCAAATAAATGGCCTGGGCTCCCCAGGCCAGCTGAGGGTATTGCAGTCTTTCACCCTGCTGGGGATGCTGTCACTGACTTGGGCACTGTGGCGCTCCCAGCAAGTGGCCGCTGCTGAGCCCCTTCTTGTGCAGGGAAGCAGGGCTTGATGGATAACTACAGCTTTCTCCTCACCTTTCGGGGACTTCTTTGTGGCACTGTTTTTTTCCTTGTGCAGTAGTTAGTTTTCAGCATTTCAGGACAGCTCTGTGTACTCTTGGCATGGATGCAATAAGGTGTATGGAAACGCCTTCAGTCCAGCTTGGCATTGCCTGGCCATAGCTCGGGTGCCAGGTGTTAATGGTGTTCTGCTCTGAGTTCAGACAGACTATTTCAGGGTAGAGGCACAGCACTAAACTGATTACCAGATTACATTTTATTTGTTAAATGTTTACTGCCAACAGTTTATAGCCTCTCTGGAGACAGATGATTATGTTTTCCACCCTATTATGAAAATAAATCTCCTGTTTTCCTCAGGATGTGTTTTCTGTTTAAGCAAAATTAAATATCTGATCTTTTGAGAGACTTGCTGTGGTCACATCACTGCCTATATTTCCTTTAGTAGTGATCTCAAAGGAGTTTGGGAAGATAGTAAAACTTTCTTCAACACTCCTAATTAGTAGGGCTGAATAGAGCCAAAAGTACAACTTCCAGAATAGTCACCCTCATCCTGGCATGGTTCTGTGTTGTTAGCAGTGTCATTTAAGCACGCTGTTGCATTTCCTGGACTTTGGATTGGGTTTTTTCATGATGTTATAGGATAGCATTTTTCAAATAAATTATTTTTGGTGCAAATAATTTGCAAAAGCATCCTTGATTCTTGTGGAGGCAAATGCAAACATTCTTCCTGATATTTGGCTGCTTCTATTAAAGAGCCACATAAGAGAATGAACACTCCATATTTTAACAACAGGGAAACACTCTTCTAAGATGTGCCCTTTTCATATTTTCAGGTGCAAAGTGTGCCTCTGATACCAGTGAGAGCCTCTGGACCTGTGGTACATGAACCTCTTGAGAATCCCAGCTGCAGAGATTGCAGAAATGTGTTATAGCAGCACTGTTTGGATCTTATCATGCAGAAAACTTCTTGTTTAATATTTCCAGCTGAGGGTGGAAAGATATTCTTCCAGCCTGGAATGATCTCTGGGGTATTAGCTAAACATTGCCAGGTTTATGGCCAAACTGAAATGTGGAAATTATGGATTAACCTCCCTTTTGTATAACTTCTCAGCTAATTACTTAATTCTGAACATGAGGGATTCCCTTGACCATGTGTGTGTTTTCTGTTTTCAGCTACATGACTGTGCTTGTAAGATTGAAATTTTACTTGAAATAGCTTGTTTTATTATGTGCTCAGGCTGTGGTTTGACATGATTATTTAGGATGTTTCACACCCTATCTAATAGACACAAATTGCAAGGTGCTGGGCAAACTCACTCTGCTGGTTCATACTGGTTCAAAAAAATGTATGTAGGAGGTATATATCTTGTCCTAGACTTACACAGGCTGTTTGAATTCTTATTACATAAGCTATATGTAAGATATTACATAAGGTATTATAACACTTTCTTTTGGCTGTGGTATTGTTTGTTCTCCTGAACCTGGCAAGAAATCAACATACCTAACATACTTTTCACTCTGATATGGCATAATGCAGAGGTGTTCACATCTGATACCAGATTTGTGGTGCCGGGTGATCCAGTAATAAAACTTCTGTATCCATTACCATGACTTACATCACTTTTTATGGGACAATCTAATCCAAAAATGAGCAAAACTCTCTCTGAAGTCAGATGGCTTTGGATCAAGTCAGTCTCTTATTTGCCTTGCTTCCTCCAGGTTGAAACAGACTGGGGATCTTAATAGGCTTTAAAAGAATGCTTCATTTTTCAAGAGAATGATTTTGACTTAAGGTCATTTAGTAAAATGCTATAAAAGTGAATTTGCCACAAATGAGGAGCAGTACATTTTATATTTAACAGTGGAATATCTTAGCTAATTTTTAAAAATTATGTTTTTATGGGGCTCTTGAAAGTAATCTTCAGTGTAGTTATTGACTTGTTCATACAGTAGTCCTGGGGAGAGCAGGAAAGGGACATGTGGTATGATTTCAGTCATGAGATCATCCCTGACTCAGCCTAAGACAGATAGCTAAGGTGTCTAACAGCAGCATCTGCTTAAGCTACAAAAATTAGATGTAGTTTGGGATTTCAAAGACCTCAAATTATGAGAGTTTCAAAGTGGCTTTAGTTTTCACCTGGCTTAATTACAATGCTCTGTTACCACAGGCTGCTGCTGGTTTCTTTTCCTAGTAGCAAACCTGAATGCACTCCTGATTCTCTTGACCACAGCCCTTCCCCGAAGTCATACCCATGATAAGGCTTGTGACTGGAGTAAAAAATAAAAGCTGCCCACAAAGCTGTGCCTCAAACCTTTCCAGACCTGTAGAATATTCCCAATATATGTTTCTCTGCCTTGTCTTCCAAAAGGAGTGCACCTGCCACGCCGAGTGGAGCCGGTCTTATCAAGGAGCTCATGGAGTTGGGGAGGTTTCTCATTGCAGTGAAACCACATTGCCTCATCTCTCCAGATAATCATTCACCTGCTTGCACACACATGCTGCTGGCTGCAGAGTCACAGTGTGACATGCTGAAGCCACAAAAAAGGGCTGTAGGTTGTTGTGGGAATAGTTGGAAAAAACAGTCAGCAGGCATTTGTGGCATTTCCTTTGAGTTCCTGCATTCTCTGCTTCCCTGGAACATGGCAGCTATAGACCCAAAGGCTTGGAAGTGGAAGGGGAGCAATTAAGCCAATTTAGGTGGTATTATGGGCATATAGGACACACTGAAAAAGGAGATTGTTGAGTGATGGCAGTACAATTTAACAAAAAATTGGCTGCAAAATTTACAATAACCCCTGCACCAGTACAGGCTGGGGGCTGATCTGCTGGAAAGCAGCTCTTTGGAGAAGAATCTGGGGATGCTGGTGGGCAACAAGCTGTCCATGAGCCAGCAGCGTGCCATGCTGGCCAAGAAGGCCAATGGGATCCTGGGATACATTAGGAAGAGCATTGCCAGGAGGTCGAAGGAGGTGATCCTGCCCCTCTGCTCAGCCCTGGTGAGGCCACATTTGGAGTGCCATGTCCAGTTCTGTGCTCCTCAATACAAGATGGACATGGAGCTCCTGGACTTGGATCCACTGGAGGGCAACAAAGATGACTAAGGGACTGGAGCATCTTTCTTGGGAGGAAGAGCTGGGGAAGCTGGGCCTGTTCAGCCTGGAGAAGAGATTAATGAGAGGGGATCTCATTAATGTCTGTTAGTATCTGCAGGGAGGGTGTCAAGAGGATAGAGCCAGGCTCTGCTCAGTGGTGCTGAGCAGTAGGACAAGAGGCAATGGGCAGAAACTGATGCACAGAAAGTTCCACCTGAAGGTGAAGAACTGTCCTACGGTGCATGTGACTGAGCACTGGATTGCTCAGAGAGGCTGTGGAGTCTCCCCCACTGGAGATATTCCAGAACTGTCTGGACTCAGTCCTGACCTTACCCATTATGTGGTTCTGTGATTTGCTTCATCTGTCCTCCTTACTCCCACTGTGTGCCATTTTACCTCTGTGATTTCTATTAGGGCAAGAGTATTTTTCTGTGTTCTTTTCTGATTAGAGACATGAAAAGCCTTAACGATTTATTGATTTATTTATTGCAAAACCAATGCCCAGGGTTTCACCCAGATCCCAGGTTGCTTAGGAATGTCAGTGGGTGAGACGGAAAATACAGCATCAGGAGGAACAGGAGAATTTCCTAATCTGAGGGCTGATTTGGGAGAGCAAATGCAGGTGTCAGGGAATCCAGTGGGGACTGGGGTGTGGGCAAGCATGAGGACCACCTGAGATTGAGAGGGACATTGATGGCACCCTGAAGTATGAAGAAAGATCAGGTGGGAGGACATGCAGAGCCTCGGCAAAGCAAGAGAAGCAGAGGATGGTGGTATGGGGAGATGGGGCGTAGAGAGGCTCTGGCATACAACACGAGGAGACAGTCGTGGGAAACTGGGTGCATGGTGAAGGTCCCAGTGGTAAGGCAAGGAAAAAAAAACTTCACAGTGGTGTTTTAAGTCAAATTAACAGTAAAAAGAGTTTTTAAAAATTAAAAAAGGGATTAATGGCAGAGGCAGAAAGAAACAAACAGCATAGTGACTATGTGTAAAGAGAAAGCTCAGAGGAAACTTTAGAAGAGGAATAGTTCAGATTTAATAATTAAATCTGTATTGTAAGTATGTATTGACAAGGAGCAAATGGCGTCATTGAAAGGCGCCTTGTCAAATTATTGTTTCTTCCTCATCAGTAAGAAATAGGTCTGTGTCTTTTTACTCCCTACAACTTCCTCTAGAATTTTTTTGCTTAAAAGGAAATATTTATTTTTTCAGAATAACAAAAATTCAGCTTAAACAGGCAGAGAGTGCTTTTTCTTTTAATCTCTTGGTTTGTTTAAGGAGCTAAAAAATCAGTCTGAGGCTCAGCCAGAGCAGTTACAGATACTTTGCAAGCTGCAAAAGTTCATCCCTCTCCAGGAGAGGCTGAAACACTTCTCTTAGCAAGGCAGAGTGGGAGCACACACAGAGTTACTGACAAGCACTTCCCTGGAACTCACTGACACAACTTGGAAACATGCCTCATTTCCATTGCTTGGCTAAGGATTTGTTCAGCACGTCCTGAGGAAAATGACAAAGTGCCTTCATCCCCACGAGCTGCTGCCAGGCTGATCCTGAGGACTGTGCTGAATTTCAGTGCTCTGCAGTAGGGACCCTCCTGCCAACAACAGGCATATTTCAGCAGTGCACTGAGTGTGACCTCTTGCTTTCAAGCAGGCATGGCTCTGATGCTGGCAGGAGACCAGATGAGTGCAGAGCAGGGCCAGCTTTGCTGATTCACATCAGCCATACATCTTCCCACACCCCTGAAATCCTCAGCTGACCTGTAATCAAGACAAAGGAGGATGGGTCCATTGCTAATGCTGTAACTCAGTCTAGCTTTATGATATTAAAATCTCACCAATTACTGATGCACTGTGGGATGGGTCTATATAGCTAATCAAAAGCAGAGCTCACACCTTCTTAAATTTTCAAGCTGAAAACAAATGAGTATCTAAATGTAGTGGGAGCAAAAAAGACTAACAATACGTAAATAACCATTGCAATATATTTTCTGTTGGTTCATCAGGACTTGTTACAGTATTCCTGCTTAAACTGAAAATGCAAATGTTAGCTGGATGTGAACATGCAGGCAGTCACTGGAAAGAATGGGCAGATTCTGTGTGTTCTTTCTTTTGATTCAAGATACCAAACTACTGCACATGCATGAGAAGAAGTATACTTGAATTCTTGCTTTCCTCTTTGGGCAGCTACTACCTCACTATTTCCATTCCAAATGTTCATTTATTTTGTTTATCTTTTCTCATCTCTTTCCCAGGACACATGGTTGTCTCCAGAACAATTTCTCCCTACTAAGTATCTGCAATGTGTTAGAACTTATTCCTCCAGCCAAAACAACAATCTGTATAATAATTTCTGCATTATGAAAACAGGCCAACTACTAGAAGTTGGTAAAAATCGAAGTACTCATTATTTCTCTGTAGTCTGCTAGAAGAATAAAAATGGAAAGACTATCAATGCCTCAGGAGCATATTGCCCAGGAAATGAAAGTTTACATTGAAACTTTGTGGATACCAAGCCTGTGCATGTGAAGTTTCATCCTGTTTTAAAAAAAGATTTTTTTTTGATGGCGGGAACTTTTCCTGGGATATAGGAATGATGAATACCAAGAGAGCAACCAAAAGACACTGTCTTACAACTGTTCATGGTCAGATTTTCTGTCCTCGTGCTGCTTGCCCAAGTTGGTCCAACTGGAGGTGCCTTTTGTGATGCACTTGTGAGATGGTAGCTGAGCCCCCCAGCCACCCCAAATTTCAGACAGGGACTGCTGTTGCAGTTAATAGATGTAACACACCCATGAGTAGTGCATCACCTGAGGCAGCTGGCTTTCCAACAGAAGATTCTCTCTCTGCTTGAGAGCTGGGGAAAATCTGATGGCTCCAACAAACATTTCTGAATTGGAAATGCAGCTTTGAATAAAACAGACACATATAGCCATTTATTTATTTTTTTATTTATTATGCTTAGACCATTGACATTTATTTAAAACTTGAGAATGAAATCCACTTGGTATTTGCATATAAGAATTTTACATTTATATAAAGTTAGCTTTATATTTTGGGGGGAGGAGAGTAAAGGTAGCAGGCACAGTGCTTTGGCATCCTGTACAGTAACTCACAGCTCAGTCACATGCAGGTTTAGTCATTGCCATGGCTGGGACTGGTGTGACTTGGGTCCAGTGCTCTCCTATGCTTAGACTGCTTTGTGAGTACATCCTAGCTCTGTACCTCACACCACAGAGGTGCACGTCTGCCTTGCCCAAAAGCCACAGATGGGCAGCAGTTCACCTCCTTTGTGTTCCTGCTGGGGATGCTGTTTATAGCCAGCAGGGACTGGGACTCACCAGGGCCCACATCCCCAGGATGCTGCCACAGCTCTGTGGCACCTGATGACAGGATCAGCTCAGCTGTCTCTGCACCTCCCTGCTCCTGCAGTGACACTGAAAGTCAGGGAGCATGCAGAGAGTCACCTCCAGGGATTTTTCATCTGTTTCTTTTTATATTGATATTGGTAAGACCTAATATTAATCTGCTTGCAAGTTTGGATGAGAGAAATTCAGTGCAGCTTTACCAAGCACAACACAGCCCAGCTACACCAAACAGCTCTCGAGAGGCATCGTGTTGCAAGTGTGGACTGGCTGGTACAAGTCATGTCCTGGGAAGGCCCAAGAGTCTCCAAAGAAAAAATCCACCCATCTGCAATCACTTGTATGAGAGCCCATGATTTCTAAATCCCTAAGTGCCACATCCTACAGTCTGCACATACCCAAAAGTATGATTAGCATTGACAGGGGAAACAGCTGCTTTAAGCAATCTTGAAATGAGAGCTTATTTGTGTTAAATACAGATTCAATTCCAAGTTTAAAGCAGCAATGAAGTTTTTAATTGCTCCTTTCAGCTGTGATTTTCTAAGTAGAAAATAACTGCACAAGTGTTGGTTAACTTAGAAAAGTCTACTTGGAAAGGAGATTTTGCAAAATGTTCAGAATAATAAAAGAGAGCCATTTTTGCATTGTGCCAGAAAAACTCCAAGTTAACAAAAAAAAGTCTGGCTCCAGGCCAGACCACCAAAATAGAAACTAAAGACAAATATAGTTTCAGAAATTGGTTCACATAATTTGTTTATCCTCTAAGTAAAGAGAGAAATTATTTTAAAATTCTGTTTTAAAAATGTTTTGAAACATCTCACTAGTATTGCAAGCCATCTTCATTAATGTAAAAGTCAAGACTCATGTTTGTTACCACACACACCTTTGTGCAGTAAAAAGTGCATGAAAAGATTGTTATAATGTACTTCTAGGGCTTTGCAGTATAGTGGGAGAAATTTCAGTGCAAATTCCTACATCAATCAAGTTTCCTTTCAGGGCATAAAAAGGAAGAAAATATCTTAGAATAATTGAGATGGGTTTTCAGGACCTTTTCTGTTTTATAGGAATTGCTTTTCTCTGGAAGAAACAAATAACTTTTCTGATGCCACAACCTGTTAAAATAACATCTTCAACAATGAAAACACTCAATTGGAAAATTAGAAATAAATAAATGTACGTGATTGGGCTGAACATAAGAGGCTCATCTGTTGAGAAAAAATGGAGTAATTTTTATATAGCTGCAGTAGGAGCAGCTTCACTTTGAACAAAATGGGCTGAATGATATTTTTTTGACATAATGCTGCATCCTAGGTCAGGTGACTAAGCTTTGTTTTAAGAACATGAGAAGTAAAAGGTTGCACTGTAAAGAACAGCACAGTGTGTCACAGGACAAGAGACATGACAGGAACAAAATAAACTCCAAGACACACACAGAAGTTGAGCTTCTCTTACCCACTACCTAGCAGAGGTATTTAGAGATGTTGGAAGCATCTTCATTCAGAAGAAATTAGAAGGAACATTGGGATATTTGGAAATTTGTGGGCTGAATAATTATCTTTAATGGAAACAGAGAAATTGCCAAGGGCCATGGAAAATTACACTGAACCACAGGAGGTAAAATCCACCCTACATAAAAGGAGCATACATGAAAGGTAAACCATGAGTGTATCTAGGAGAGCTCTAAAGAGTTTCTACTCAGGGCATTGCCACTGACTGCCCCTGGGAACTCCTAGTTTAAAAGAAAAAAAAAATAGAAAAAGTAATTCCGGGACAAAGATTGGAGTAGAAACTGCAATAGGAAACAACACAGGGAACAAATATTCATTTGGCACCCTCAACAATTTGATCTACACAATGCATCACTATAATTTATCACTCAGTATTGACTGTCCTTAACATGACACACAACAAAGTCTTACAGACTCTATTTCCTTACTGCTTGAAAGAGGCCTCCAAATAGAGTATTTCCCCTAGTTTACTGTTTTCCCCTAGTAGACTATGTTTTCTCCAGCCTCCTGTGGCTCTGCAGTTACAATCTGCAATACTTACATACAAATTTGCCAAACGAATCTTTTCTAGACATCAACTAAATTTCTGTTTCCACCATGAGCTCCTAGAGCATGATGAGCTCAGGCAGCTGTTGTGCAGCCCTGGCACAGCACAATGTGATTTCCTGTATTGCTCCCACCAGCCCTCAGCCACAGCTCACCCACCTCTCCCAGCAGCACCAGCTATTCCAGCATCACCTGGAACTCCACAAGCCAGGTGTCACAAGGAACAGGGGTGGTGAACTGACCCCTTCCTCCTGCCAAAGCCTCTGCAGCAAGCACAGCAAAGAGACAAGGAGGGAAAGCAGGGAATCTAAAGCCAGCCCCAAACTTCACCCCTTTTCTAGAGCTCTGTGTAAGTACTAGTGTGTGCGGTGGGTGCATTTCCTACTTCACCAAATCCTTAGAATGGACGCCATAGGTGAAAGTTATTAAATATTGACAACTTTCCCATCCTTACTTTCCCATCCTTACCTATCTTAAAGGACTCACTGGTCCTCACTGACCCACTCGGGTGCTGCTGGCTCTTGGCCTCTAGTCCTGCCTGTTTTCAAGATGTGCAGCAACAAAGAGGAGAACATCAGGCAAATGGCACTCTCTGAAGCTCCCTGAGTCAGTCCAGCCTTCACTTCAATGCCTGAAACTGCTCCCTTTTCACACTGGCATCTCTCCCACAGACTGGGATGGGAGGAACAGGGAAGGAGGGGGTGGAGGAGGGGAGATGATAAATCAGAAGACTAGGTCCTGTGATTGCTGTGCATAAAATAATTAATCAATAATGACACTGTAAACCTGTGATGCAACTTCACAGGCATTAAAATATGAATACATCAGTTAATTTAATTGCCAGTAGTCTTGAGCAGAGCACACTCACAGATGAAGCATCTACAGCAAACATTTCAAAGCTTTCACTTCTTGCTTGACAGGGCCCATCATTTGCATCATTACTTTTAAAACACTCTACATCAAAAAGGCACAGACACTCAAGGCAACAACATCCTCTCAAGAAAGTAACTTCTGCGCTTTGAAAGAGAATTACAACATGTTTTACTTTCCTGTGGCTTGCCAGGTTAAGCCAGAGAGTAAGTCATCTTACCAGAACACATCTATTGAGTAATTTTTACCTCCTACCACAGTTAAATCTTCCCATGCTCACGCCATTCAATATACAGGGCATGCTGTGGTACTCTCCTGGGCAACACAAGCCATAGCAATAAGTAGGTTTATCTTGTCCTCTACCACTGGGAGATATTAACCAGACTATAACAAAGAATTCCCAGACTTAGGAAAGCTAAGTAGCATTGCACTTTTCTTACACTCAACAGTAAACATCTCAGCCGTTTCTGTTTCTGTTACAGCACTTCTTGCAGGAGCTTCAGAGAACAAGGTGTCAACACTGAAGCTGCAGAATAATGGTGGGGGGGAAAGTAACACAAAAGGAAGAGTTTCTTTGTTTCCATGCTCTGCAGAAACTGCTCTTTCAGGGACTGTGGGCTGGGGAGATCAAGAGAAGCAAAAAGGTACAGTTTATTCCAGCTCAGCAGCTCTGATGTAGTGAACCACTGGGGAAGCAGGTGACCCAAGGTCTCATTCTCAGTTTCTCCATTCGGGAAAGCACTCTGTATGAACAGCTTCCTCATACAAGAGGCAGGTAAAGGATGTGCCTATCCATTCCTCCCCATCTGATGGGGAACAACTGAGATTATTTACACCTCTGTGCAACACAGGCCTGTGAACAACTTGTGCTGTTCTCAGCAGTGCAACAGCGTTGCAACCTGCTAAGCATTTGCTTTCAATGCTTTGAGCACTGACAAAAAGCCCCAAACAAATCAAACAGGTTTTTAAATGCTTGCTAACAAAAGTAAAGAACATTTTGTCTTAACACACAGGTAAATTATTATTTTCTAACCCTGAAAAATTCAATTTTACTCCATTTCATTTGCAGGTAATCAAAATGTTTAAAACAGAAAATGCATGGTAGGAAATGTTGCATATCAGGTATCATCCACTGTCCTCTCAGAAAGCATTTGCAACTATATTCCAGTCTTACAATGAAAGTACTTTGTGGCTGTGTGATTTTCTGTTGTTTTGGGTTTTTTTTAAGGCATGCTAAGGCACAAGAAGAAGAGTGGTCTTTTAAGGTCCCTCCTTGGGCTCCACAGTTCTGTAATCAGTTCCATGAAATACCCTCAAGCTTGGTGGATCAGCATCACTGACAGCCTGGTCAGCTTCACCTACTGGCCAGGGCTCCTTTTTCTGCTCACATATTGGCCCACAGAGTGCTGCAGCAATACTGGTGCACATGTAAGTTACTTTCTGCAACCAAACCCCATTGAGATATTCTGCCCAAATCTTTTCCACTGGCCACACTAAGCCACAAAGCTGCATTCTCTTTTGCTCAGTGGGAAAATAATTGACAGACTGGGTACCCTCAAAGTCACTATTTTTGCCTTTGAATACCAATTTTTTTGTGCTGCTCCTGGAAAAACTTCATGATCTTACAGGTGTAAACTCAGTCATTTCTCCCAGCAATCCCATGTAATGGTAGTGAGATCTCCCCTGATATCCACCTATACTCAATAACAAGGTCACATATCCTGCCTGGGAGAGTACTGGTGAGGGAGAAAGGACAAGGAAAATGACACAGGCAAGGAAAACAAAGTGCTTCTCCCAATCCAATACCACTTCAAGGGCTCTATTGCTTCAAGTCCACTCAGTCACACCAAGTGCAGCAAGACACACACCTGCATGCCCTGAACAAAGGCACTCTCAGAGGTTTCCCCACCTCAAACCAACCTTACTTGATTATTGCCAGTGTGGACTTGCTAACATTTGTAATCCCAGCACCTCTGTTAAGTACTTGTGTAGTTATCATTCCACAGCTAAAAGATGGGGAAAAGAATCTTTTCCCTTAGCACTGCATAGACCATCCCAGGGAGATGCACACAGCAGGGAACCATCTGCCTGCCCTGGTGGTATTTGTTTGCTCCAAACACCATCAATGACATTTCACTGTCACAAAGTGAAAAAAACCCAGGAGCTGAGACTAGGCAGGTATGGTGGGAGACTATACCATGCCAGAATGCCCAAGTGCAAGGTGGGAAGTTTAAGCAGAGGAGGTTTGAACTCCTAGGTCATGTTACACATTTCAAGGACATGCCTTGTCCCTGTTTACGCCAGCAACATCTACTCCTGGACACACAATCCAGGTCCTCTGCTACCATGCTGTCTTGCAGGTTATCAACTAAGCAGCCCAACAACCAACTTAAGCACACTTTACTGCCCACTACCTTCATGTAACCTCATATTTGGGGGTAACAGAGGGCATTTATGGACACTGACTATCAGCAATGCAGATGGTGCTTATATCAAAAGCACTTACACTGCAGCCAGTGTAAGCAATGTAGTTGGTTTTAAACAACCACTCCTGACTTCAGATCATTAGAACTGCCATTTGAAGTGGCAGGTGGGATCTTCTACACCTGCTGATGTAGGTTCAGATAAAATGTTCACATTGCACTGTTCAGAAAATTAAAAAAAAATCTGGAAACTGAATATGATCCAGGTTTTGCTATGAATGGAATAAATAACAAGCAACCTAAGTTTTGTGCAAAGGATTTTATGGACACAAATATTTGCAATTAAAAAATTTAAAGAAAACACTTTGGTGTTTTTATGTAAACATTCCCCTGCTGCCTTGGAAATATTGACACAGCAACAGTGCACTGAGACGTTGCAGAAAATAAAGTATTCTTTAAAATAAAGAAAGAGCTACAACCACACCAAAAAAGGGAAAAGTACTTATTGAATTATTTCAAGATTACAAATAGATATAAACATGTTCCTGCTATTTAAATCCCTGCTGCTCTTTTGCTGATTGCCCAGTAAACTGCTAAACTGCACCAATGCCAGGTGGTTTTGATGAGACTTTCCAGGTGAAGAAAAAAAAATCCTGGACCTAGAAGATTTTATGGATCAAAGTGTCCTTTATTGGGTTGGGCTGAGGCATGCTAAACTTCACGATAGGGTAAAAACCAAACCTGGGTACCAAAACAAGAGGGGAAAATAAGATCTTTATCGTTTCTCCAGCCAAGTTTTCAGACACGTAATCTCTTTGTAGGAAGAGTTACCAAAAGCACTCCCACAGACGCTATCAATTGTTGCAGTCCCTGTTAAGCCTATGACCTGAAAAGAAGTTTGGTAACTTCACCAGGCAACACCTCCACCAACACCAAGGCTGTTAAAACTGACTCACATCCCTTCCCTCGATAGTTACAACAGTCTTGGGGGCTTTGGGGTTTGATTTTACCAGAGGAGTGGACAGAAAAAAATGCTGCCAATGCCACTAGCTTCTCAAAACCACACAAGCCTTGCAGGCAAATGGGGAGCCTCCTGTGTGCTCTCCACCCAGCCACACCAGACACTCTCTGACTTCCTTCATGCTAGACCACACAACCTGGCAGAACTACCCACACAGAGTGAAAGGCTCTGTACATACGGACAGGCTGATCAGACGCTGCCCTCAGAAGATGTCTGCTGTGCTCACCAGATTTTTATAAAGAAGATAACCAAGTTGGTACAATGATTCAAGACAGCAGAAGATTGGAAAGCAATGTTTGAAGCTTAAATTGGAAGTCACACTGAGAAGATCTCATCAGAAGTTGGAAGTAGTTTTGGTCAACTGAAGTTGCAACAGGCTACCTCATGTGAAACACTCTGCTGCCACCTTATCTTTAAAGACACATCATTGTACTAATAAGGCCAGAGGAGTAGTAACAGCCTTGTCTTTTCAGATGCTTTAAATACCTCAAACTGAACTGCTGCACACAGGTGGAAGTTAGAAATCCCAGTTATTTGACTACTTCTGTTACAGCTCAACTCTGAACTCCCCAAGCATGTCAGCTTACTGAAAGAACTACGTATTTTAGTCTTATCCCTACATTGCAACTTGTTTTGTGTTTTGTCAGAATCACACTGCATTAGTTTTGATTTGTTCTTTGCAATAACAATGCATATAAGTCCAGAACATGAAAAAGCACATCTGTGGGGGAAAAAAAGTTATCCTGCTAGAAATCCCTAAAAATAAACTTATTTGAAATTACTCCTCAAAAGTAATTCTAGTTAACTGAGAGAAAACTGGTTTTCCATAAGCTGCTGGTCCTCCCATACAAGTAAATTCCCACACACTTCACAAATATTCCCAACTGGAAATTCCATCAGTCTTAGTGAAAAGCTTTGCATCACCTTTGCACAAATGCTCAAAATCTTTAGAGCAAAGCATAAGAGATTTCAACTATACCAAAGACATCCCCCATGCTATGAAATAGCCCTTAGAGAAATAGTATTTGTAGAAAAATAACTCCCTATGTGTCACTGGTTTCCACTGCAGATCACAGTTACTCCGAGAGGAACAGAATCATGGTTCAATCCCAAACCTCTCTCCAAGTGTGTGCTCTATCCTCACATATCACTTAATTAAAGTGTTATCCCCAGTGTCAAGGATAGAGCCAAATCCATGCAGTAACTTAACTGCTGAAATTTGAAGAAATCCCTTGAAGTCCAACATTTTAATGAGAAACTAGTGTAGAAGGAGATTTCCTGCAGAATCTTACAGCACAGCAATGAGAGGCAAAGCACACATGCAACAATAAACCCTAATGCAAGGATGCACAAGTACCACAGTGAAATTACAGGGCGGCTCAGAGTGAGGAAGAAAAACAGCAGAGGGGAGGAGGTCCCATACATTGCAAAACATCACTGCCAATGACATGAAACACAACTTCATTATGAAAGCAGGCAGTGACTTTAAAGCAGCCACTGACACTGCAGAGCAAGGTAGAGCTCTGGCAATTCTCTACAGCAGATAGGGAAGACAGGGTGGTCCAACCCAGAACCAGCAGCAACCAGGAGACTGGGTGGTGACAGTGCCAGGAAGGGCACCAGACTGTATGAAAATTGGAGAGAGTAACAAACAAACCCAAAACATTCTTGGCAGAAGGACTCAGCAAAGAACATTAGGAAGTGTTTTAGACTCCGGCTGGCTATGCTGCTTTCAAAGCAGACACAAAAACCAAAACTTGCTGCTTTGTGGCTCTGAGTCTGTAGGTTAAGACCCACACTTGTATAACTCTTAAGGGAGGCAGATGAGACCAGTTTTTGCTCACTCTTCCTCACTCCACATCCACCTCTTCCCAGACCTCTCCTCAAATCCTGACACTACAGCCCTTGCTCAGGCAGAGATCCCTGCAGTGATGGAGCAGCCATGTGGTTCATGTAGCAATGATGGTAACAAACACAGCACAGACCAGTGAGTAACCAGGTTCTGATTTCTTAAAACCGGAGGACAAGGGAAAAATAGCATGAGTGATCAGATGATTGAGCTTAAGCCCCTTCCTGAAAACAAAAAGTACTTTTGTAATGTGTAAAAGTGGTCGATATTCTACTGTATCAAATGCAAGAATCTCAGCGTTCACTAGATCAGTTTTGGAGACTATTAAGTATTTTAGTACAGAGGCTATTTCATTTTCAAGGCCCAATATGTGCATCACTGTCTCAAAAACTGGCAGATGAATAAGCTATGACAACTACAGCTACACTATGAAGTCTTTATGCAAAATCTTGGAAGAAAATTCCAAAGATTAATTTTCACTTGTTAATTAAAATTCAGTTGCGCTTTAATAACTGAAAACCAGAAATTGTGTAAAAAGTCAGGTGATAAAGTGAATACAAAAGCAAAGTGGCAATACAAGAACAAGGGAGGAAAAAACCCGGTAAGATTAAGAATAGCATTTAAATATAAAAATTTATTTAGGTGAAGTCACAAACAGTTTGATATCAATTTACAAACACTTTATGTTATGCATATTATTGGAAATATTGAGAAAGGGAGAGGACATAAGGGCAGCTTTTTCCTGAAACAACTAAAGGCAAACCCTTACCATCATGTGCATTACTGGATCATAGTATTACCTCGACCATACCCCTTAGTATGCAAGGAAAAAGGAGAACAAAACAAAATACTGAGATGCAGAATGAAAACTGTGAATCAGTGAAAAAGATTTTCATGAACACCAGACTACAAAGGTCTAGTCTGATAGTCATGATTCTAAGTAATCTACTAGGATAAAAACAAAATTATAACTTAGGTAAATCATTATAATTGATGAAGAATTTTGTAATGCACAACTGGGCTATCTGACAATGACAGTAATGGTTAATGCAGAACAATGGAAAGAGGATACTGAGCCTAACAGAATAATTCTGTTGACAACCTGAGTTATTATCCCAAGTGTATGATACTTTTCTGAGTGAAATACACATTTATGTTGCAGATACTCTCAATGAAATGGCAAAAGTAACAGCTGTAACAAGACAAGTTATGATTTATTTTTTTAAACAAATATAATACAAAGGGTTTTGAAGTGTCCGGTTGTGATCTGCAAAGATCCAGGATTGCACACAGGTTTAGTCAAATGAGAAGGTCTAATCTGCGCATTAAATTGGCTTTTACTTTCAAAGCAGTATTTTAGGGCAGGATTCTCCTCCGGGAGAGTGTTCCTGACCTCATTCAACCAGTGTTCAATTTATTCACCTTCCTGAATCTTTGCCCTCTTTGGATAGTCTGTGACAAGTGCTGCGCTGCAGGAATTCCTGTTTTCCAGCAAACTGGCTTGCTCTGCAGGTTTGTAGTCCATTGTTACAATTGCTGATTGGGTAAAATGAATTTCCTACGTCTTCTCTAGCACAGCTTGCAACGCAACAGAAGCAGAGGTAAAAGAATGCACTAGAATACCAGAGCTCCACTTAAACACCAACGGAGTCAGGCTGTTGGCACCAATAAGAAATTCTGTATTTAACAAATCTGCAAATATTTAAGATCCAAAGTTATTCAGTTTTATAAATAAACTCACCCACTTAGTCTGACTCCTATCCCAACTGGTCTTCTGTTTTCATGGAGTCTGGGGAAAAAAAAGAGTTGTCTGAAGTTATACACACAGACATAAATTTGCAGGAATGACTCTCAGCTATCCTACACACACACCAATTATCGCACTCAAACTACAACTAGGATTTCTCACTTTGCTCTTTCCATGTAATGCAAAGTTACAGCTCTTCACCAGTGCCTTAGAAAGGACAGCTGTGTTCAGACACAATGCTTTCTACACTTTGACTTAATTTCTATTGTTTAACCCGCTGTGAAAATGCAGAATTAGAGATACAGGCACTAAACTAAATGATGCTGAAATTCAAGGAATCTTGGACTAAAAGGGGGAATGAAATCCAGTCAGGCTGCCTAACACTATCCCTCAAAACTACAAAAAGAAAATAAGTTCAAAACAACAGCCTGGTAAAAAAGGTTTTTGTAAAACACCTCCTCTTCCTCTTGACAGTGTGAATGTTGAAAAGCTTAGGTTCTGTCCAAAGTCTTGAGGCCATAAAAAGGTATTCTCTCCCATTTTAATTCCCCAGTTCTTTTGCCCAAGTGATGTCACATCTTATTTTGCTGAAGTAGTTTTACACAACGTAAAGAGAGCTTGCAATGAGCTGGGGAGATATGGGGAAACACACAGGTCACCTCCAAGAAAATATTTCCTTGCTGTGGCCAATGACAAATTCATGCTTTATCCTAGGCCTCATCTACATTTGACAGCTGCCTAAACCATCATTTCATTTAAGGACATTTTTAAACAGTTATAAGAGACTATATGCTACCAATTAAAAACTGCTCTAATAACAGAAAGGTGGCTGAAACCACAACAGTTAATTGCCCAAGTTTTACTTTTTCATTGTGCTGCTAAAGTACTACTCATTTTACAAACATTAAACCTTTGATATTTTGTAAGAGTTAAAATAAACATGTTTATTTTTTTCTTTACACTTTCTGGGGGAAAAATACAACAATGCCACTGATAAAAATCAACTAGGAAGTTTCCATGAAATCAAAGGGGATTGAGACCCCCGGTGCCTCAGCAGAACACCCAGCAAAGCTCAGCACTGACAGACCAGCTGCTGTGGAAGAAGTTACAAGAGTGGTTAACATGACAAGATGAAGGTCCAGTCTCACATGAGATGAAAACCATAAGCCATTGCCCATCTGGTGCTCACATAAGATCTGCAGGAAAAACAAGAACTGAGCTGTTCACCTTGAGAATGGAGAAATGTAAACAGACATATCAGAAAAAGCTGCAGAACACAGAGCATCAACCACAGAAGGTGCAAGGCCAGCAGGCCTGGGTTTATCTATCTTACTGTGTGGTGTTTGTTCCCCTTCTTTGTCACAGGTTGGCCTAGAGAAGTTACTTTTGATATGTACCAAAGGCAAGACTTGGTGTGATACACCAAGCACTTTCAGATGCCTTGAAAAGGGACCAGGCTAACATGAGTCAAAGCAAAGAACTTAGTCCCCCTGTGCTGGCAATCCCGGACAAGCACAGCATCTGCTAAAGCAACAAAAATTCTTATGGAAGGCAAAAGTTCTTTCTACAGTTGTAAAAAATAACTGGGTAGAAATAAACATAGCAAACATAACAGAATCTCTCTGTCACTATTCAGCTGGCATGAAGCTCAACATTCAGCATTCAGCTAAATTTTTTGGGCTGGGGATCTGGCAGACTGCAGTCACCAGTGTAAGAGAAGCAGCACAACCCCTAATATAGACAGGCAGCCGGCTGTGGAGCTCAGCATCATGCCTCAGGCAGGAGAAAGGGCAGACCTGCCTGCATCCACCACAGGTTATACCAATTCATACAGTGAGGCCTGTACTGAAAGCAAACCAAGTACACAAAATCCCCCCTACTTCTCCTAATCACACTCATCATCTTTTCCCAAAAAACAGGCTCTAACTTATGGATTAAATCTAGTGAGCCCCAAAACAGGTTTAATCTTCAAATCGTGGTGAATTTGCACACTGTGGGCATTCTTAATGAAGTTTATCTTTATTCATATCAATTTTTTGCCATCCCATGCTGTCTGCAACCGCCCACATGCTCCCATAGTAACAGGAGAGTCTGTACTCTATGCCTTACATAAAGATAACTGTATTGCTGAGAAAGTTGATTTTTAAAGACAACTCAGAGGAAAAGAACAAAACCACAGAACATCTTTAGTCTAATGTCTTCAGGAAAATGCAAAAAATACACCAGAAGAAGGAATTAGTGGAGTTCCTATTTTCTGGTGGCTGGAGCAATAAATGCTCAAACATTTGCTCAGAGCATACATCCGCATGCACACTTCTCACGGTGGCCAGCTGGGCACCCGTGATACCGTGTCCCTATGGTCAACACGAGCAAAGGGTCAGGGCCATGAGATGAGAGCTGCCGACCAAACAAGGGCACCCTAACTGCCCCTTTCTCCTCTTCCCATCCGAGGGAGCGCCATGCCTGGCCAGCGGAGCAGAGAAACACGCGGCCATCGGCCCATCACACCTGGCTTTTCTCCTCCTCCTTAGGGCTCTGGCCCGGCGGTGGCGGCTGGGCCGGCGAGGCCTGTGTCTCGCTGTCAGTACGCAGACGTCGGGGGACAAGCGACTTGAGGGGCGCCATCCACTTCATCCACAGGTCCAAGTCGACGTCGCCCCAGGGCAGCGAGGGGTTCTTGGCCGCCCGCCGCCGGAAATCCTCATCGTAGTTCATCCAGGAGGTGCCCCCGTAGGTGGCGTGCAGCTTGCGGATGGTGTCCAGGTACTTGAACATGGCTCCGCAGCGCGCCGGGTGCTTCTCGCACAGCACGCTGGCGTACACCAGGAAGGCCGAGACCCACTGGTCCAGCGTGTCCCCCGGGCGCGGGCCGTGCTCGGGGGCCAGCTCTGTGTGGAGCAAGGAAAAGAGGTCAATGAACTCCCCCCGCCAGATCCGCTCCTTGGTGGCCTTGGCCAACTTGTAGCCCAGCGGCCGCCGCAGCCCCACGTAGGGGGTGGCCGCCGCCTCGGCCTCGCCCTGCCCCGCCGCCGCCGCCGCTGCCGGAGCCGGAGCAGGGGCTGGGGCTGGGGCCGGGGCTGGGGCCGGGGCCGGGGCCCCGGCCGCGCCGCTCGCCGCTGCCGCCTCGGCGCAGGGACTGGCGGCCGCCGCCGCCGCCGCCGCCGCCCCCAGCGCGGCCTGGCGCTCCAGCCAGCGCGGGTTCACGTAGACGGTCCGCAGGCGCGGCGCGGCCCCGGCCGCCGCCGCTGCCGCCGCCCGCGCCGAGCCCTCGGCGCCGGGCTGAAGCCGCAGCACGGCCAGGGCGGCGGGCGCGCCGGCGGGCAGGTCGCTGCCGTCCCGCCGCGGGGCCGGCTGGGCCGCCGCCGGCACCTGCAGCAGCGAGGGCGCCGCCCAGGGCGGAGAGCCGCCCCTAGGCCCGGCCGCCGCCGCCAGCGCCTCTAGGCCCGGGAGGCCGAGCCGCGAGCCGGGCGCCACCGCGCCGAGCACCCATCGGGTCTCGGCGATCCCGGTGCGGTCCCGGGGGCTCCGCGACCTCCCCTCCTCGCGGCGGCCGGCGAGCGCCGTCCCCAGCGTTAGCGGGGCCGCGACTCCGGCCCGGCGGCGGCGGCGGCTCCGCCGCCTCCCACGTGGCATCGGCACGGCGGCTGCGGGCGGCGCGCGCGGCGGGGGCGGGGCCGAGGGGCGGGGCCAGAGCCGAGTCCCCGCCCCCGGGCGGCCCCGGCCCCGCCCCCCGCGGTTCCCCGATCCCTGGGCCGTTCCAGGGGATTGTCCGGGCGGCGCTGGAATGCGTGGAGGGGAGCACAGAGAGCGGAATACTCTGCCTCTCGCTCAAAAAATGACCCCCAATCCCGGTGTATATATATGCATGCTCTATACATATATGTATATCTAAATGTACATATGTATATCCACACACATTTACAAATATATACCCCACATTTAGTTAGATATATGATATGCTATATAAAAGATTTGCATGCTGTATATATAACTTCTGTAAGGATATGTAGTAGGCGCCCCGATGTCATTATTATTGCTTCAGTATAGCAAATGTTTTGAGGAATAGTGGCATTACATCGCTTCTCCCTTCCAGTATGAATAAATCTCTTTTTCTCTTTACAGAAAATGGCTTTTTCTTTAATTTTTTTGGGGGTGCTGCCACACAGATTCAGCTTTCCTAGCTAAGCACTGAGTAGGTCACCAGCTGGGTGAAGGTTGAACCCCACTGGAGTAAAAGCTGGGTGCTGGCTCCTTGTGCGGACTCATGCACTCCACAGCTGCTTCCACAAACACTTCTGTAGCACTCTCTTCTGGAGGAGCAGCCTTGACTGCTGTGCTGAAATGTTTATAGATCAATTCCACTGCAACAAAGACATAAGTTCTGTAAAAAAATATACCAGTTCTTTCAGTTTCACAGAAAGACTGGAAGAGATATATTTCAGATTAAATCCTTTTTGACCAAATAATTCAAATCCCAGGAATGACAAACTCAGCAATTCTTCTGTAAGAAAAAAAAAGTAAGGTAAAGGAGTGGCTTTGGGGTTTTGTGTGGTTTTTTTTTTTAATGTTTAATAGATTCTAAAGAAATAATTAGAGTGACAAAAACTTACTATTTTCCAAATCACCTTTATTTTCAGGGATTTTTCAGAAGTCTGAACAAAACAGGCTTTATTTAATTCTTGAGATGAATACACTCTCATTTTGATAAAAAAATATTTTTTAAAAAATTCAACCAAAACAGGTGACAGTCACTTCTTCCAATTTCAGTTTAATGGGGCATTAATAAAACAAGACATTGTTAAAATAACAATAAGACCATAGTTTATCTAAAACTTAGCCATGTAACATGCCTGTTATTAAGTCAGGTGACAGGCATTTACACAAAGTCTCTGAAAATTTTATGAAGGTTAAGATTTTCTTGACTTTGCTTCAAAATTAATATTTGTTTAGAATCAGAAAGTGATCAAAGTTAGAGGGAATCTCAAGCGGTCTATACTCCAACCTCCTGGTCACAGAAGGGCAAAAACTAGTGCCTTCTTCAGTTAGATCTTGAAAACCATCAGTGACAGGGATTCCACAGCCTGTTCCATCACTGATTATTACCCTTGGTAATCACATTACTCTTCCAGTCACATTTTTCTCCTCTATGTGCCCAGAAATGGCTTCCAGAGAGAACTTGCTTTTGTGATTTTCCTGAAGTGAAGACACCAGCCTTTAGCAGCTTGGGTAGTCCTTCCTCTATTTGAAGACAGGTGCAGCATCCAGCCTTTTCCAAGCCATTAGGTATTTCTCCAAATTTTGATGGCCTTTCAAATATAAAAAGTGGCCTTCCTGACATAATTCAGCTCTTTGAGCACTCTCAGATTCATCCCCACTGGCTCCTGAGACTTGATTGGTCTGTGACTCCTCAAGAAAAGATCCATTACTTGGTCCTTTTCCCCCGTTTACAGGTATTTCCACCTTGAGGCACAAAGGGCTGCGAGATTTTGTTGGTGAAGGTCAAGGCAATGAAGGTATAAATAGAAATAATTTGGGCCACTTCTACAGGTTTTTTAAATACTTCCAGGGACAATGCCTCTACCACTTCCTTGGGCAGCCTGTTCCAGTGTTTTGCCTCAAAAAAGAAGGGCTAGCAGCATCAAATCCACTAGTATTATCTCACTAATTCTCTGCAGATATGGCTGCCCAGACAGTATCTTGTGGCTGGAAGTTATCAGGAAAATTTGGGAATTAGGACTGTGTTTTTGTCCTCTGCTAGTACACTGCCCACTAAGAGCTCAAGCCTATTTCAGGATGGTGATGCCAGGTCTCACAATAATGCAGTTCACAGTGATAATGAACAGAAACTTCCAAACTAATCAGTAAGTGCTTTTATTGCTGTTACCCCTGAAAGATGCAGACAGCAGCTAAGACCAGCAGTGAAGTTGTCTACATGGAGCATCTCTATGCATATGCTGCCTTTACTCTTTGAATTGTAGCTGTGATCCTCTCTGTCTCATGAAAACTATAATTTTTCATGGAGGCTTTAATGAAGAAAACCAGCTGGGCAATAAGTAACACCTGGGCTGAGCAGGTGGAAGGAAGAATGCTTTGCCTCCACTTCATTGAGAGCTGCTGCTTGTGACGTATGCTCCTAACTATGCACTTATCTGATCGTTTCAGTCTCCTTTCACAGGCTGTGTGTGCAGCGTGTAAGGATCTGAATCGGAAACTTGGGGGTTTGCCTGCTGGCAACTGGCTGTGCCCAGGAGTACCAGCCCTTCAAAGCGGGCAGGGCACCTCACTGCTTCAGGGAACTGCTTCTGGTGAATCTTGGAGGCAAATGTGATTGCCCTCATGTGATGAGTTCCTTACAGTTCTGAATTTCTCTCTCTGCTTTTTCCTCGTGTCTTCCTGTCCCTTTATGTTCCCATGATATTTGTACAGGACAAAAAGAGCAAATACTTGTAGCCACATGTATGTATATTTGTATTGCAGATGTGTCTCTCAACTAAACTAGTAGAATAGGCTCAGAACTGCAAAAACAAATGCAGATTGTTTTATGCTTCAGACCTTCTTTTTAGTCTCAAGCATGAGACCTTATTGAAGGCATTAATGAGGAGGCAAAATGAAATGAAGCTCTAAACAGAAACAGCTGCAACCTTAGCTGTGGAGGAACTTGGAATTAGGCAATAGGACAGTTTATGAAAATAAGAGGGAAAAGCTACTTTGCAGACCAAGAAAAAAAAAATCTCATTTGGAAACATTACCTAAAAGCAGAACACCTCCCTTTGAAAGTGGATGTACTTGTGTGCTGTTGCTGTTCATGAACCTTAAACAAAGCCACAGAGGACAGAAGTGCCTACTCTATTGATGAAACCAGAAAGTGCTGCCACAGAGCATTTACCTGCATTGGCTCCAGGACCCCAGAGAGAACAACACAACCCTGCACTAGGGTCTGAGGAGAAAATGCAGCATGAAGAGAAAATAACCCTTGTGTCATGCTAGAGCTTTTTTTTTTTTTTTTTCCAAAATAACCAGTCTTTCTAGGCAAATTTTCTAAGAGCTGCTTGCAACAGTTTTGGGGAGCTGGTGGGTTTTCAAGTCAAAAGAAGGATGCTTAGGCCCCATGGAATCAGCAGTCTAACTGTGAGCTCATCTGAGAGTCGGGAGGTTTGCCACTTACACAGGGGTTGTCCTTGAGCATCTTCAACTTACTCCATAAATAAAAGTATAGATCAGGAAGAAAAACAGGATTTGGTGCTGTGTGTTTTGCTTTCCAACTAGAAAAATTTAGCAGTTGTAGCATTCACTGACACAATAGCAACAGAAACAAACCCACCCATGAAGCTAAAGGTTACTTAATAAGGTTTAAACACTGAGTAAATGATGGTGTTGGAGATCCAGGAAAACCCCGACAAACATCGCTGCTGAACTCCCGCAGTGAGGGGAGGGGGACTGCTAATATTCCCAGCTAGGAGCAGCAGCAGGAGCCAGATTCTGCAGCTGAGGGGCTGCTTCCTTCACTCCAGGTGAGAAGGAGCTGGCTGCCTTCACGGAGCTGCATGGTATTGTCCCTCTCTGTGCATTCTGTTTCTGCATTTCTTTACAATTTTGCTTTCCCCAAGTTTGTTCCGTCTCTCTAGTAAATGTTTCCTTGCCTATGCTTGCAGTGGGAACAGAGAAAGTCTCAATGGAAGATAAACACGTTCAGTTACTTGTCCTGGGGAGGCTTAGCTTCACTGGTCCCACTCCTGTCCTTTTCTGTGGCCGTGAGGTACTCAGCAGAAGAGTTACAGGTCTCGGTGACCCATGCTGCCTGTGGGGCTCACGTCCATGCGCCCTCAAAGGAGGTGTTTCAGAGGATGGAAGAGAGACGTGGGCCAGAACACAGCTACAAATCGAGCTCCGTTGAAGACCCTGTCCCGTGTGCTGCACAGCGTGAGTATCCTGTTTGTTGCTGGAAGTTTTTTCTGGAGATATCATCTCTGCCCGACACAGGTGGGGCGGACGGGGGTTCCATAAGCAGCAGCGGGGCCGGAGTGGGATGCGGCGCAAGGCTCAGAAGGGTCAGACCGAGGCTCGGCTGCACCTCGGGAGCGATCGTTCCGGAGAACGGCTGCCGCCGCTGCTCGATCGCTCCCCAAACGCAGCTGCACCGGCCCAGGGTGGCACCCGCAGCGCCGGTGCCCGCGCAGCCCGGCGGGGCTGCCTCCCCCGCGCCCCCGACCTGGACGTCCCGCGGCACAGCGAGGTGCGGGCGACACCGGGAGCGGCTCTTCCCGCCCCGTGAGGAGAGGCGGACGGGCCTCGCCACCGCCGGACCCGACCGGCTGTGTGTGCGTGTGTGTGTGGGGCGGCCCGCGGCTCCCGGCGCATCGCGGCCGAGGGGGGAGTGACTCTGGCAGCCTGCGGCGAGCCCAGATAAAAGCTCCGCTGCTGCCGTTTTCCCTCCCCTTTTCTCTCGTAACTTTTTTTTTTTTTTCCCTCCCTCTCCCTCCCAGCAAAGTGACCGCGCCGGCGGCAGCCCCGGAGCAGCCCCAGCGCCGGACGCCGCCATGAGCCCCGCGGTGCCGCCGTCGGGCCGCGCTGCCGGGGGCTGAGCCCGGCCGTGGGGGACGCCCCGAGGGCCGCTCCGCGCCCGCCCTGGCGGGGGCTGGAGGCAAAGGCAGCGAGAGCCCAGGCAGGACCCCCGGCCGCCCCGCCGTGCCCGGGGCAGCGCCCGCCGCGATGTCGGCGCAGAGCCTGCTGAGCAGCGTTTTCTCCTGCTCCTCCCCGGCCGCCGCCGCCCCCGCCGCCGCCAAGAGCCTCTCCAAGCGGAGGCTCCGCCAGACGCGCAGCCTCGACCCCGCCATCATCGGCGGCGGCCGGGAGGACGGCGAGGGCGCGGGGCGAGCGCCGCGGGCGCGGGCCGCCGGCAGCCCCTTGGGGGAGCGCCGCGCTCCTCGGGGCGCCCCGCCGCTCCACGGCGCCTCCTTCTCCACCCCCTGCACCCCACTGGAGCGCTCGCCGCCGGGCAGTGCTCTCTTTGACGAGGAGAGCCTCCGCGGGAAGCGGAGTCCCGGCTGCGAGCTGCCCTTCCTGGCGCGCACCCCCTCGGCCCTGGCGCTGAGCGGCACCGCCAGCCCCTCCAACAGCATCTTCTCCTCGCCCCGGCGCTGGCTGCAGCAGAGGAAGGGGCAACCCTCGCCGCCCGAGCCTCGCCCCGCCGCCTACGTCGTGTGGAAATCCGAGGTAGGCACGCCCGCCCCCGGGGGACGGGCACTCGCCGCGCCGCCCTCGCCCCCGTCCCGGTGTTTCGCCGCCACCCGGCCCGGCCCGGCCCGGCCCGGCGGGGCTGCCCCGCGGGGCTCCAGCAGCGCCCGCGGTGGGTGCGCGGTGCAGCGGGACCCGTGCGGGTCTGCCCCGTGCCGCGGGGCCGTCGAGGCCGCCGCGGGTGTTGGTGCCGGGAGCTGGCATCTGCGGCGCTGGAGGGTCGGATATTTGAGGTTCCCTCGACGGGTTCCACGTGTATTTGTCCCAGGCCTGTAAAACCTTCCCCTCCCAGTTTCACACCTCTTAAACTGAAGCATGTGATGGCTTCTAACAAGACAGACAAATTATTTTTGATGTGAACACACCCAGTGAGTTGTGATTTATTTGAAAACGCACATCTGTCAGTACCACATGAAGAGCAATTGTATTCCAAGACAAATCCAACTTTGCAATGCAAGTATTTATTCATTTAACTTGGATGTCATCGATGTTGGGCTGCAGATACCATACCATGTGGATGAATGTTTTCAAAAAATGTGGCATTGTTTCCTGGTAGCAATTGCTCATCAAGTTGGTTATGCTGAGCCCTTTGTAGCAGAAGAAATTTTTTTGTTTTGAGAAATTCTCCATCCTGTTCGTGTTGATGAGGTTCCCGCTTAACTGTTCAGTAGTGCCTTCTGGAGAACTGGGATCAGAGCACAGCATTTCCATTTCCATTTCAGATGAACTTATTATAAATAGTTGGCAATAATTAGATGCATCATTAAAACAGCCCCATTGTTGCAGTGGGATGTGGAAGTCCTTGTAAAATGGTTGCCTTACACATCAATATCAGATCAAAACCAAACTGGGCATCGTGATAGCACAAGATTACAAAATGCAGTTTTCATGGGCAAAGGCTGCATCTTACCCTGAGCTCCCATATCTCCCTGTTTGCTTGGAGTATAAAAGTCGTTAGTGTCTGCCAATTGGGATGGAGTGTCAACATGTGAGTGGCAACTTCAGGCATGATGCTGGCTAATGTTGAAAGAGGTGGTGAAGAATCTTAGCAGTTTTAAAAATGGATTATTATGAGATCTTGTAATCAGAAGTTAGTCTAAGCAATATTTCATCCTGATGCTTGAATTCTAAGATAATAAAAAATTCATGGTCTCAAAGAACTTTGTGGGATTTGTAGCATCAGTGAACAGTGAGAAAGTAGGTGACCACGCTAATTAAGGATAAAAACCTCCAGTGGACAGTAAGATAAAAGGTGATCACACTACTTAAGGATAAGTTTGCCGCTTATCCACTAATGATGTTATAAGGTCTATCAGAACATACATAGGATTTCCTGTGATGAGTGTCCTGACTGAGTCCAAGACTCACAGCATGGCTTCTGGTATGTAAATCTAAGCAGGTCTTCCTTTTTTCACTGAATCTATGGTGGTGGACACTTGGGGCATTTTTTTCAGATCTGCTGTGTGTCAAAACATGCAGCACATCACATCTTCAGACTGCATATTGCAAACTACTGGTTCTTACTTAATTTGGTGTGTGTTGAGCATTTTAAAATAGTCAACGCCTTTTTTTTGGGAGGGATGTCATTGTCCCAGCAGTCACGGTGGTGAGGCTGTGATGTCAGGAGCAGGGTGTGCTGGCCTCCTGCAGTGGGCCAGTGTTGTCATTGTGAATTGGTAGTGTTTTATGTCAGTCCTCATGTAACCTGATACTTGCTGGTTTCAGAGTTGCTATTTCAAGACATTATACAGATATGAACTTAGTTGTTCAGCAAAGACATCTACAAATTATATTAATCTATATTTTAGAAGAAACTGCTCATACATAATATTTATCTTATTCTCCCTATTGTTTTAGGGATGCATCCTAATGGTCATTCAGTCTGGTCTCATTATAAAACAGCATTATTAATAAAGGACTTAGTTGTTTGCTTCCTATTTAGTGGTTATTTGAAGAGGTGCATTTTTTTGTAAGTGAAGGATTTTTTTGTCTCTAGAGCTTCATCCTGGCTGTGGCAAAGCAAATGTGCTTGAGGAGGTGGAAAAACCCACATTTTATTGGGTGAAAAGGAAGTAACTGTTTATAATATTATAGCTTTAAAAGGTCCCATTATTCAAATTATTGTATTCTCAGTAGAAGTGTGTAGTTCCATTTCTGTTCAACTTAGGAAATAAAATACATCACAATAATGATTTTACTCGGCTGTAAAAAACAACTGAATAGATGACTGCCTAATGAAAATGAACAGTGAAAGTTATAGTTGTAGTACTTAAAAATTCCCATCCTGTAAGTTGGGAATAAAATAAATGCAAAATCAGTTTTCTTTACCTTCATTCCAACACCTTCAGTTTAATTGCCCTTTTTAGGAAATACTGCTCTACAGCCACTGTGGAAGCAACAGGGTTATGGACTAGGAGATAAATGGGGTAATTATTTTCTCCCCCACTACCTTAATCTTTAAAGGAGTAAAGAGAAGTAAAAATGCCATGGAAGTTCCCTTCAGAACCCCTTCAAAATTATAACTTCTGGGCCAGGCCTCCTGCACCTGTCCCAAGCTGGATCAGTGTGGTGGCATCCACAGGGACACACTGAAGGTGGGATTTGCAGCCTGTGCTGATGAATCCTGCCCTGGGACAGCTGGTACCTTGGGGCTGTAGGGGTAGGGCACCTGGCCCAGCTCCAGTCAGGTTTTAAAGCAGGCATACCCCACTGATCTGAGATTTCTGTATATGAGGCCACAGTGTCCATATTAGCTTTGTTATGACGCCAGGAGAATAAAATGCATTGCTTATTTTACCTTTTTTTCATTGCAATTCTTTGACTTCTGCATTTTATATGACAAGTCTATCAACTGGCCTAGGGAGAGAAAGGTTGCTGCTAAGTTCATGCCACCACTCATAAATAATTTTTAGTGGAATTCCTGAATGCACAGGGGATTTCCAATTTCAGCAGCAGGTCACACCTAAATGTGTTTCTTAGGTCCACAGATTTTTGAATGCGAAGCACATCTGAGACAGATGTGTCTGTCACTGCCCAGTGACCTGGCAGTTCTTTATTGACATGTTGTTTTCTTCACAAGAACCTTTTTACAACTGTAAAGATTATTTTTTGGCAGAACTTTACTTTTATGATAAGCATTCTTTCACCTTTCTATTTTCTGCTTATGTATATAAGCTGCTTAAACATAAAACCTGTTCCTGGGTCTGTGGAAATCATCAACTACATTTCCAGTTGTTTCAGCAGGACAAGGCCAAGGGGGATTTTTAATAAGAGAAAAAAAGCATTCATCTTTAATTCCCATCTGATCTCAGCTGTCCTTTTATGCCGTTTTCCTTGAAGAAAATTCACTTTCACTTGCAAAATTAAGTCTATTATGTTTTCATTAAGTGTTTCACATGCTCAGGTAAGTCTCTAAGTAAGCTAAATATCATGGATAAGATGGTAGAAATACCTGGAAATACCTTAATGCCTTGATTCTGCCAAAATTTGTCATACATTTATGCTAACATACCTGGGTAGACCTGCACAAGTTAAGGATGCAAGTGTTTACCCTGACTGACTGACTGACTGAAATACATTTGTTGGGTCCAGAATAGCTCAAGATTAATAGATCTGTGTGAAATCTCAAGCTGTGTTAATTCTTGTGCTTATTTTTCTGTCTTAAAAATGGTGACGGAAAGCCACAGCAAGTGGATTAAAATATGACAAATCATGGGAATGTGTCCAAGTAATCTATTTGTTGTGAGAAACCAATTCTAGACACTTAAATTTATACGGCCTGATTATTTTGCTGTCATAATCTGTGTGTTACTAACCAGTTAAATATTACCATCTCCAACTAGTATGCTTTTTTGGGGGGAGAGGTGATTTTAAAGTAACGGTAGCATTAACATCTGCAGCCTTCCCACCTGCATGCCTGGCTCCTGGGAGGCAGGGGGCAGCGTCCTTAGCTTGCAGTTTGCTTCTCAGTGAAATCGGGTTGCTGCGGGTGGACAGGCCCTTCCACACCACCACCACCTCCTCCTCCTCCTCCTTCCTCCTTCCTCCCTCCTCCTCCTCCTGTCTCCTGCACTGCTGGCTGGCCAAACTGTGATGAGCTGCAAGGATGTTGGAGAAGCTAATCTGCGCTACCAGAACATTGGTTTAGCTGAATTATTTTATAGTATGGCCATCAGAAGTAGTGAACGTTCACAGCACAGGTTTCAGCTGGCAGGTGCCTTGGCAGGTCAGCTTTGGTAAATTCACTGGCTTGATACTTCAGGAGTTTAAGTCCATTGGGAAGGCAGTGTAGATTCTCTTTCCTTGTACCAAGTGGGGGTCCTCTCTTCTCTCAGGCAGGACAAGAGAAAATGGCCTCAAACTGTGTCACTGGAGGTTCAGGTGGACATCAACTGTGAGAGCAGTGTGTTACCCTTAAGCACCTTGATACCTAACCCAGAGATTTTGCTGTATGGATAGAAGACATGTTGGCACATATTCCCTTTCAGAGCTCTGATTAACTGTCCTGGAAGCAAAATGGGGGTCTAGCATGTTTAAATCTATAACTTGCATTTTTTCTGTTGAGGGGTCTTCTTAATGAGATGTGTGAAAACTGTACTTTTGAAGTTTTTTTTTTTTTTAATAAACTAAAAACTGTATGTGCTGGTATTTACCAGTGAACTGCTCTGCTCTGGAGAGATTATATATATAGAGCACTCTTCTGCTTTATTTTCTTGCCTAAGACATTCCAAACCACTGGACATACAGATTAGTCTCAGCCTGAGTCTGTTCCATTCAATGCTGTAAGTGTTCTATAATTACAAAATTTGGTGGGCAGGAATGTTGTGGGTCTCTCATGACAGGAATGCAATTAAAAGTAACTAAAAATATTCAGTATTTCCGATTTTGGCAAGTGGACTCTTCCCATTCTCGACTAAATTACGTCTGAAGACATTGGATGAAAATATGGGGATTGATGGCTAGGACAGACAGAATTTTTCAAGTGTGCATTGCTTAAGTAATGGGAAAGGAACTTGTGAAAAGAATAGAAATGAGACTGAAAAGTAATTTTCAGTAACCTCTAAAATATTAACAACCCAGGCTGCTGTCTTGACTTCACGGTGGATTTGAAGCACATTTAGTTTTGCAGACTCTATTGCATGAAAAGAACTGCACCTGTGACAGCTTGCAGGTGAAGAACATTTCAGAAGTCTCTTCTGCAGTGTTCTGGCTGTACAAGTATTAAGGCTGTACAGGTATTAAGCCTGTTTGGAGGATTTGTTTTTTCCTTCCAGATGTAAATTTCATAATTGAAAGCAGCAGGGGGTTCTGAGCAAGTAGGGCTGAAGAGTCATGATGACATCGTAGTAACTTCAGTGTACTAGTGTCAGAGTTGTAGAGTTAAAATCTTAATTAAAAAAGGTACTAAAAATCAAAATCATAATGGCAATCCTGTCTTAGTCTCCTTAAATGTGATATAACGCTGCTCATATTTGATTCTCTGGCTATGTGGCGCAGTATTTGAGAGCATAAGCACCACTGGAATTAAGTTAACATTTGAAAATGCAGCTTTTGTGCATCCTGGGTTCCACTGGTTGCTAACTGGACCAGGTGTCTGGATTGTGGCCAAATATTTCATTCAAATTGTAGAAACTGTAAGGAGAGCAATAAGGAGGTTCAGAGCAAGGTTCAGACTTCATTTGGCCTTGCAACTTATTGGCCAGTTTTGGAAGATACTGAGCTTTCAGACTTCAACAAATACTCAAATGTGTGCCTTCCTTTTGGCTGGTGACTGCTAATCAAACCAGAGCATCAGGAGGGAAGCAAAGTCTTTAGTTACCATTCAATCCTAGGAATTTACTTTCTTCACCTCACTTTAAAACCTTTGTATCAATTATTGTGTACAAATTTTTAAGCTGTGCTTGTTCAAAATAATTTTTTTAATCTTTTCTTATCCTATAACACTAATACATGTCAATGGAAATGTATGTTGAGGCTTTCTGGTCGAGTTTTAGTTTTTCCTAGATGTGTACAGACTGGCTATTTCAAGTTCCATGTTTTTTCCACTCCGGTTGTCAGCTAAGAATTATTAAATCCCCGGGAGAGTTGAGAGTGTTTTTGAAGGATTTGATGAGCTTCCAGTGCCTGATGCTTGCCACATTGTTGTACTGGAACCAGATGTTGGGTACCACATGTTTGTGTTTTTGGACCGAAGTAGGTTAGGTACTGTGTCTCTGGCTCATAAAACCAAGCATCAGTTTCACACCCTAAAGCTGTCATCCCTGGGTCATCATCCTCACAGTCCTGGCCATGGGAACAGCTTGCATCAGCGTCCCCAGTTATGAAACCAGAACTGTCTTTTCTGGATCTTCCTACTTCATCTCATCTGTATCCTCTCAAAGAAAAGACCTTCTGACTTACACTATTTACCCGTGAGGACTCTGAGTGTGTGAGGTCAGAAAGAGATTTTTGAGCACTGCACTTAGTGAGAATTCACATGAGCAGTCAGTCCAATGCAGAAACTCTCCTCATGGCTGCTGGGAACTTGTTTTTCTGTCGTGTTAGGTTCTGAGTTCTGTTCCACACACTTGGACCTTTTTATGTTGGGCTTGTCTTTTATCCATTTCTAATACACCTTGTTATGCATAGCTTCCTTTATCCTCCCTGCCAAAAATTAAAAAGGAAGATACTGTGTCTTGTTCCTTTCATCACCTGAAATTCATACTGAAAAAGAAAGGAAAAAAAAAAAGCTGCTTTACTGTAGCTGTTGCCTACTATTTGGATTGGCCAAGTCAGATGATAAGTACTTTTCTCATAATTGGACAAACTGGTTTTCAGCAAAGTACAAAGTATGTTGCAGACCTTGCTAACAAAGGAAGGATTTAGTTTTAGGTTTTTTAGTGCAATTAAGATTTCTTTTGCATTGCCTTGGAATTAGCCTGGACTTGATTTTCAGTGGTGGAACTACATGTACCTCCGCTGAGCACATATAACTGATTTTGCAAGAGGAAGACTAATACAAAATTTCCATTTCTATTTTCAGGTTTTATTTACTTTATCCCTTTGTTTTCTGCCACTGTTGTAATATGGCAAGATCATTTCTGAGCACTAACTTTTTCATTTTTCTCTGAAGGGTAATTTCAGTTGAGTAGCACCCTACTGAGACTAATGTGGTGAGAAACCAGTTGGCTGTGCTGTGTTCAGTTTTCATTTGCCTCTCTCTGTAAAAATTTAAAAATACTCCTCCTACAGGAAATGTTTTCAGTTCTGTTATGTCTTTTGCTTCCCATAGGAGGTATTCCTTTTAATTTATTGAATAAACCCATAAAAATTTTGGCACAATAGGGTCTTTGGGCAAGCTGTTTAAGAGATCTCACCATCTTCCGTTTTTAGAAGATGTGCAATTGTTTCTTTATACAGTGCTATGAGGCTCTGGGGCCAGCTAACAATTATGTGAAATGGGAGAATTTGAAGCTAAAGAATGTGAATTGACACATCTGCTGTCACTTCTCAAATATTGTTATTTTGATTGTTTGTATTTCATATTTATCCTTCTTAAACCATAATCAATCCCTTTTCTCTTTCCCCTGTCTTCAGTCTTAAAAGGATTCTGGGTAATATTTTGCACTCAGTCTCATCACCACAATTCCTTTTGTAAGTGTATGTGTGTATAGGAATATTAATAAAGCTTCATAGGAAGGTTAAATCCTCATAACGTCCTGGTTGGCAATCAGATCTGTTTAACTGTTAATTTAATTTGATGACAGTGCAGACTACTATTTGAAAGGGGGGGTGGAGAAAGAGAGATTGGGATAAATTACATTTTCATGCTCCAAAATAAGACCCTATCTACTCTATCATAAATTAGAAAAATATGGTTGAGTTTTCTTGTGGCTGTTTCATAACATTCCTACTGACAAAATATGGCGTGCCTCTTGCTCATTGCTTCACTACTGTTTCTCAAGCATGTGTTTGTGTCTGCATCCAGTGACAGCTTTTGTTCCAGCACACCACAGGGACATGTCTTGTAGGACTTTAGAAGGGGGCAGTCGACTCAGAAATGCTACACAGAGTGGGCTCTGCCAGGGAGTGGGTACCAAACCACAGCAAACCAGGAAAATGAGGCAGCCGGGTTACTTAAATAGACACAATTAGAAGTTTTTCTTACTTTAGAGATAAAGGGCCTTAATTCTGTATTCACTGAAGGAATCCAATGTAGTTGGCAGCCAACGTATATGGAGGATTTTAAAGAAACTTTTTAGCCTAATAGTTGGTAAGATTTACATTGGCAAATTGACATATTTTAAGTCTCTGGCACACTATCCAAAAGGCATCTCAGCGCTTTTCTCTTCTTGAGGTATGAGAACATATGATTTCCTCGCCCTGCCAAGACTCAGATGGAACCTTTCTGTTCCATAAACCTCTCCTGAACAGAGGCAGAGTGAATGTAACAGATAAACATACTTTTCTTTCTTGGAGTAAATTATATAACAGAGCCTCCCGCCTGTCTTTTAGCCCAAATGCAGATAAATTATACCACCTCACGTGGACCAGAGGAAAAGGAGCTAGCCTAACTCATTTAGTGAGCTGTGGAAGGTGTGTAATGTGGAGAGCAGGATATCTGCATACTGCATGAGCAGAAAGGTAACAGGCAGGTCAAGGGAAGGGATTTCACCCTTGTGAGGCCCCATCTGGGCACTTTGTACATGGGAGATGTTGACAAACTGGAGCAAATGGACTGGAGGGCCATCAGGACTATGAAAGGATGAGAGTGCTTAGTGCATGAGGAAAGGATGAGGTTTGTTTCAGGCTGGAGAAGAATCAAGGGGGAATGAAAATCCACTTTTACTACCTACATGGGGGACTAAGGAGAAGGTGCAGCTGGATATTGTCAGTTGCACAATGACAGTCACAAGTTGCAGCAAGAGGAATTTTGAGTAGATCTAAGTAAAAAAGCATTCACAGCAGGAGTGGTTAACTGTTGAGATGGGCTCCCCAGAGAGGCTGTGGAGTCTCTGTTCTTGGAAATTTTCAGCCCTTGACAGGTCAAGGCTCAAAGGATTAATTCAAATTTTGAAGATAAAACCCAGCTTTGAGTAGTAGATTGGACCAGATGACCTGCAGAGGTCCCTTCTGACCTAATATTTTCTGTGATTCTGTGACTCCAGGTATGATTTCTTTCCACAGTAGAATGAAAACTGCTGTTCTCCCTTGTGCTGCAACATACTTTTGATGGGACAGAAGTTGCTAAGTTGCAGAAATTATGATGCTCTCCAGCACCAGCATTGGAAGCAGGCTTGTAGGAAGAGTAATTTCTTTCATTCAGTCATTCTCCAAAGCTGTTGGTGTGTTTCTACTCTGTGAGGCATATCCTTACTCTTACTCCTACTCTCCTGGTGTCTCACAAATGCAAAGAAAGCCAGGGTAGCTCTTTAAAGGTATCAGTAAAATTCAAAACAAACCCCAACCAAAGCTTTCTGAAATTCAAGTGTTTTGCAGAGGCAGATAGACAGTGGCCTAGCAGAACTTCAGCAGGGATTTGGCAGGGAACTTTCAGTAACTACTTGCCAGGTTGGTTTCCTGCCACCTCATTTAACCAAGCCAGCCTGCTTCTTCCAGCACCAGGGAGCCCAGGGCTAAGAAGGGCTCACACCTTTAGGACAGCGTGTTGTTAGGACAGACTTGTTCTGACATTGAGCTTGTCTTTTTTTGTGGGTTGTTTACATTTAAAAATATTGAACATATGGCAGAACACCATTAACTTTTCCTACCATTTCATGGTAGCTCAGTGTGCTCGTGACAGGCCGTGTGATGTGCTGCCTAGAACACTTGAGTTCAATGCCTGTAATAAAATGATGGTACAGAAGCATTGCTGTCAATTTAGCTTTTCTAACTTTCATTTTTGTCATCTTGCATTATAAAAGGAAAAATAACCTGTGAGAGAAATGGAAGAAGGAAAAAAATTGAAGAGGTATGCAAGAAGGAAAGGAAATCTCCTGCCGAGCTTTGAGCTGGGAATTGCATCAAATACACAGAAAAATAGGTGTGGCAATGGGACTGTTCAGGACTTGCCTATATTGTCTTACACAGCAAGAGTTTAACCTGATACTGACCTTGCGATTTATGAGCTTAAGGGTACAGTTATGTAACTGGGATCAGTCAAAGCTAAACTGAACTGGAATAGGCAGATGGGGCCACACAGCCTGGAAAAAGCTGGTACCAAATTGGCTTGCTGAAATAAATGCTTCCATTCTGCTATTTAAAAGGAGCACAAGTCATAATTTGCTGCTGTTTATAATGCAGCAGTGGGCTTTTTTGAGCTTCTGAAGCGTGTTGATCAATATCAGACCTGTGTGTCTTTTCCTTGCTCTTAAGAAATTATTTTGAAAAGTCTTCATTTAGCTGGCAGAGGTTTTGTCAAGCAGGTGCAGCCTCCAGCATTGAGTATGAAAATGGGCTGACAGAAGGATCTTGCCCACAGTAAAACAAAGCTTGGACTCATAAGTGTTTGCAGTCTTGGTAAGTACTTGTTTCCTTCATGGACCAGAACATAAGAGGAAGAAAAGGTGATTCCAGCTGTGTGGTTCAAATAGAAGAAGACAAGGAAGGGCAGAAGACAGCACAGTATGGTAAATGAGTATGTAAGTGAACATCAGCAAGGCTGTAATGCAGGATTGCCACTGAAGTGCCACCACCGCTGGGCAGAGGAGAGCTTTGACTTCTGCTTGGGTGTCCCTGCCCTGTCTTGCTCATGGTGTGATGTCCTGCTTTACTGCTGGGAGTGCTGAGCCCAAGGTGCTCAGGTCATGGCGTGGTTCAGCACGCTGTGGCTCTGCTTGCCACACCACCTGGCCCTCAGTGTGGTTCAGTCAGATGAAAGGCTGGGGCTGGACCCAGCAGTGCGGGGTCTGTCCTGGCTGCCATGGTGCTTGGTGCTCCCTGAATAGTTCTCACCATCATCTCTGCAATGAGATTTTCTGAAGCTTTTGACTCACTTTTGAAGATGAACTTTGAGTTCCTGGATTATTTGGATAGTTTTTGAAATCTTAATCTAGATGTTCTGTATTGTTACTTTTTGTTATTGTAATTAGAGCCTTCTTTCTTTCTTCTTTCTCAGAAAAGGACTGTAATGCTGAGGTCTTCCACACAACTGAATACTTATTTTTAGCAGTAGAGGGGTCTTAAGCCTTGTTCATATGTTTCCTTGTGCAGTTTTTCATTTTAGTAGCATTTTCAGCTGTTGTTGTTTCAAATGTTCATGCTTTGTTTGTGCTTGTTTTGTGATGATAGATATGTGCTTTAGCACAACTTGCTAAATTATATTTGTCTCTACTATGATTGGTTGTTTTTTGCTTGTTATAGCTTACCTGCTTGTTTTTTTAGAAACCCATCTGGAGGCTGTATCAGTGCATTGTTGAAGTCCAAATGTGTTCATTTTAGCTCTTTAAACCAGGAGCATCCAGCTGATCAGATGGTAAATGGAAATTCTGATTGCTGTAGAATATGGGGTCTGGCATAAGTGCCAAAATTAAAAAGATAATATCTGCTGTTCTTTGATAACCCAATGTTCTTTGGTAACTTATGTGTGATAGCTGGCTGGGAGGAGACTTCCAGAGAGGGAGCTAGGCTGCACTGCTATATGAACTCTATTTGTCAGAGCTTCCTCTCTGGAAATCCTTTTTAAGCAAAGCCCTCAGGTGTTTGAAGGCCTGGTTGTTTGGGAATCTGTCTGACAAACTGGCTAGAAACTAGATACCATTTTGCTTTTTACCAGGGAAATCCTTCCCTTACCCTGACAGGCTGCTGAAGGCTGCAGCCCTGCAGAGACAGTGAGGTGCCCCTGCAAGAGGAGTGGGTGGAGATAACAGGGCATGATCCCTCTTGCCTGTGCTGTTGAGCCCTGGGAATAGAAGCACTGGGAGCAGCAATGAGCTTATCTTCGTGGCCATACTGCAGTTGTGGTGGCCATGGTCTCAGGTGGCAGGACACCTTTCCTGAGTGGTTTGAGCTCTTGGAGCCCCTTCTTTTGGACCAAGTCCAGCTACTTGGGCTTAGCATTCAGCATGAGATTTAACTATAGAACTTCTATGAGCTGAAGATAGCAGGCTTAAGATGAATTAACTTGAATTATGGGTGAAAAGAATAAGATTACTGCAGTAAATTATTTATTTCTGGCTTCCTTACAGTTTTTTGAAATACACTCCCTTAGTTGAGATGAAGGCATTTAATAACTATATTGCTCTGCAAGAGGGTGACTGGCCTCTTGTGCTGGATCTGACTCAGACAGATGGAGGTGGAGTGGAAGCCAATGGGAAAGAAAAAATATGGTTGTCAACATCTGGGCCAAATCAAAGAAAAGCTGGAAGGGAGCAGTTTGTTAGGATGTTCCCAAAGAGAATGTGAGGATTTCTGTAGAAGGTACATAGCAGGGGGAGCTACAGAAGGGCTTTCTTGCTGATCCTTCTTGAAATAAAGTCTAAGGCTAGAAGAGGCTGAAAACAGAAAAGCAGATGGGAGTTTGCATGGCATATTCCTTGGAGCCAGTGAGAAAGGGCCAGAAGAGCAAGGGAAGGGATTTGCTTCCAAGTTTGCGTGCTGGGGGTGTTGGTGCAGCAGAAGCAGCTGCTGAACTGTTGAGGACACAGAAAAATCAGCATGTGGGAAGTGTAATGGGACCTCCCATCAGGTCCAAAGATTATTTAAATTTTTTTTTTTACTATTTTGGTTATTTTATAACCCAGCCTTTTCTGACAGAGAAGCCCTACTGGGGAAAGGCCTGAAAGATTTTGAACAGACTGGGATGACTGAATAGAGATCTGTAGATCAGTGAGCATGGTGTGAGGTGGAACTGGGTTAGTTGTTCCAAGGCTTTGAGTGTTGATGCACTCAAAGTGTCATATATATATTTCAGGATAAGCAATTGAATTACTAAGATTATTGTGTGCAGTGGCAAAGCACTCTGATTTATTTGTCAAACCTTAATGAAGCTTGGAATTGAACCCTGGAGGAGAGAAATTGGGAATTACATCTCTACATTATCACATGCTCTGTGAGGCCCAGGAAAGCCGGGCTGCAAATGTTTGATGGGAGAAAGGAGAAGAGTTTGGGAGCACAATAAGGGTAAAGGAAAGTAGAGGTACTTTGGGGTGCTTGAAATTGTGAACTGCAGGGAATTATTTAACCTTTGTGACAAAACATTTTGACTGTAAAATGTATTTATATTTAATACATATACTGTTTCTTTCTAAACTTGGAAATTATGTTTGCTATGTTATATTTTTGCACGGGAAATACTTATTGTGTCTGTATTTTTTTCTGACGTGAATGATTACCACATGGAAAAATGTTAATTTAAGCATTTCACAATAATTTAAGTACATCTGGAGTCCAGGTTACTAAAAAGCTGTTACTTATACGACATTGCAATGTACAATGTCAGGGAAAAGAAAAATAATACAAAATATACTATTTCTTAATAATGTAAATCAAGATTTTATTGTCCATCTTTTTTGTTTTGTCAGGAGACATCTCCCATCCTGAGATGCTGTTTCCTGGAGATGAGACGCTGCAAAGCTGGGTGGGTGAAGGTTGTAGTGGGTAGAGCCAGGGCTCCTCAGACGTGTGTGTGAGTGCTCACTGAGGTGAGTCAGTGTGATACTGCCCTGCATTCCAGTACAGCAGCTCCACAGCTCCGTGCTCCACCACACCAGGGACCACTGTGCTCGCTTCACGTGGCATTGGGTGTCCTGACCCAGCTCCTTCAGATGCCTCCCATGGAGGAGTTTCCCAAACAGTGAGGCACAGGAGTGGTTGTGAGATCAAATAGCTGGAGGTCACTTGCTCCCAAAGACAACTGGAGGGCTTTTGCCTTTACTTTAGAGTGAGGAATTTGTGAATTATGTTCAACTGGCTCAACATCAGTGTGTAGAAAGGGATCTAACATACTGTATTTGAAAGAAATGAAGAAATATTTTTTCCGTGCTTTGTATTAGGATAACTCTGGAAATATTCTGTTTCTGATTTTGCTTTTGTTCTTCCCAGCTTTTTAGGAAATATTTGAATTAAAAGGATTAGAGACAGTGCTCAAGACCATTGAGGGAAAAATTAATTTGCTCAGCTTGGAAAAGGATCAATTACAGATTTTGCTGCAGGGACTAAGAAAGATTTTGCATATTCCTTCTTCCTCCTCTGGTGCTATGGATTAGGGCTACATCCACTCTGTAAGAGTATATAATTTATTTACAGTATGCACAGCTCAGATGCTTGTTAGAGTATCTTTTGACTTCCAAGGAGTGGGACAGAAGCAGTGGGCAAGTGATTGCTTGGTCCTTGGGAACTGCCTGGGGGTGCTCACTGAAGCACTGGGGCGGGACAAGGCTTGAAAAACCAGAGCTAGAGATGAGCCTGTGGATTTGGTGGCTGATCCACACAGGGCTGTGTGAGAGCCAGGTCTCTGTGCCAAAGGGCCCTACAGAGGAGGGCGCTGGGGCTTCGGTGGGGTTTGGCAATTGCTGCTGGGTGTGTTTCCCTGATGGGGGAAGGGGATGCAGCATCAGTTATTTCTGGAAACCACGCAGCCTAGAGAAATGATATTTAGATGTTAGATAACTGGTTTAAATTGGGATTATGCCCAAATTAGGGATGAGACGGTAAAAGTGAGTGATAAGAGTATCTGTTTCTGCCCTGACTGTGGGGGGTTGAGGGACAGAAATGGGCATCCAGCCCTGTGCAAATCCATAAAGAATCCAGAGAATTTGTGTGGGCATCCCTGCATCACAGGTTGCCCTGCATTGCAGAGGTGATTTTTACGTTACCATAGTATCTTGGCACCCTATTTGTGGGTTAGGACATCACTGTACAAGGTGTATAAACACAGGAGATTTTATTTCCAGAAGTTTTGCATAAGAGACAATAGATAGATACAGTTGCACCAGGATTTGTACAGAGACTGTTTTGTGATATATAGTGGACAAAGCAAGGAAATGTTTGGCCTTCCTAAGTTTTAGAGATTCTTAAACTATGGGGATAATGTTATAATAATAAGCATAACAATAAATATAATAAAAATATATTAATAAATATAACAATAAATATAATTCATATAATATAGTAACATTTAGTGGTAATTTCTTCAGAAACAAGGGGAGAAGGAGACAAGTTCCCAGTGCAGAAAACTGGGTGACAGAGACCTGACATGGTGGAATGAACATAGGCAGTAAATGAGGATGATGGAGAGGATGGGACTAGTTAGGAAGGAAAATGCTTAATAACTGGTGTGATAACAGGATGAGGTACAATGGAATGCTACAAAGAAAAAGATGGCATTGTCAAAGCCAAGATGCCTCTGCAGAGCATTGTGGGTGAATGTAAGCAGAGCAGCATTGTATTGGAAAGGTGAGGGAAGAGAATACCAGAGCAACGGAGAAGAAAGCAGTCTGCACAGGATTTCTACGTGGTTTTTGTATTGAAAAGGCTGTGTATTAATAATTTGTATGTAAATATAGCGTTCTTTAGCTCCTAGGCAAGGATCACTGATAGGAGGAATACTGATCTTTGTTACCTTCCTGCCTCCCTTTCCACAGGCATCAGATTTTCCTAGTGTCCTGAGGACTGTGTGTAGATGCACAATGTGGTATGGTGTGAAGATCTCTAAACTGAGAAGCTGATGCAGTGTATGGCTGTGCCACAGGGTCTGTTGAGATCCCAAAGTAGTGCAGCCACAGTCCCACAGTGACTAAGCTAAGCAATATAATAAAACCTACTAATCTGGTAAATCACAATAATAATAATAGATTAAAAGTAAATGCATTTAAGGATCAGTCTCCTTTTATTTCTACAGAACTAAGTCTGTTTGGATTAGCACATATTATAGCTTACTTGGGTGGTGTTGGATGATGCTTGTGCTGTGAAAGGAGTCTGACATCTTTATGTGTGAGATTAGCCAGAGATGAAGCTTAAAACCAAGTTCAGCTCCTGCCCATGCAGGGATAGCTCACCACCCCACTTGTCTCCTGTCCCAGCTGGCTGGATCTCTGACAGCTCCTCCCCTGGGGCAGTTTTACTCCTCTTCCCAAGAGGTGTTGTTCAATCCTTTTTGATCCCCCTGGGCAGTGTTATTGTTACCCCATCAATCTGCTGAGTGTGTGGGATGGTGCTACTTATGAATCAGTTACCCAGGTACTGTGGTGGCTGTTTGCTACCACCACAGGGTACCACCCCCTGTGGTAGGCAACTGAATCCTGGTGTCTGGTTGACACTTGATACAGCCCCGTTCTGCCCTTTTGGCTGGCAAAGGCAGAGGAATCATCATCAGAAAAGGAACAGGTTATATGTGTGATTTTAAGTACACAAATATAAACATTAGGCAGAAACATTTTTATATGAAAAAAATATAAGAGCAGCAAAAGAAAGTCTTGATGAACAATACTAATACAGAAAGCAATTCCTTTTGTTTGAAAGTTATCCGTTTATTCCAAGGACCTTTTGCAATGTTCTCTTTGCCCATTGAATGTCTTACTGGAGAGCTGGCATCTTGCTGTGAATTATTAACGCTTACCTAATGGGTGTTTACATATGTTTGCCTTGAAACTTAGCTCTGTAATTCGGTATGAAAACATTGAGTTTGCAAGCCTGTGCTTTAATGAAGGTGCAGAGGATGTAGAAGAAAGTGCCTGGTTTTTTTATGTGTAACAGTTGTGCTGAGCCTCCTCCAGTGTTGCTATTCATGAACTTTAGGGTTTCTTACCTGTTTATTATGACCACTTAACTACTTCTGAACTGTCACTCTGTCAGCAGCAGCAGCAATAGTAAGCCTCTTCTCTAAATTCCTGCTTCATTAGTTCTCCATGACAGGGTAAACCAGCCTTCAACCATACACAGTGGTCTGGAGTGCTCCATCCCTGGAGCCCCATTCCTGCCCATACCCCGTGCCGGACCACAGCAGCTGTGGGGCACAGAGCCAAGCACAGCATTTCCCTTGTCAGCACCTCAGCCCTCTGACAAGGAGAGGTGCACACCAAAGCTCCTCACTGTCTCCATTTGGATGGGTGTCTTGTGTTCTCCATTCTGGACTTTTTTGGGGACAGACTGTCAAGCCTCCACCTTGTAATTACATCTCTGGAGGAAGTGGTGGGTATTATAGCCGAGGTGGCTTGCTACAGTTCCTGATCCCAATCCTCCTGCCTTCAGAACTGTCATCCTCCCCTAACCAGGGACTACTTCTGTGAGAACTTGCTTTGCTAAGAAGGAAACTTAATTCAGTAAAAATTGGTTTTGCAGTGGCCACTTTGTAGTACTGGGGAAAAAAGGGAGAAAAAGATGCAGTAAAACCACCACAACCTGAAGACCCTTCTCTGTTTAGGAGGCCAAATATCTTACTTGGAAGTGCAAGTTCAGGAATGTGACTTGAATTATTGGTGCCTTGTTACTTGAGCCTGAATTGTTAAGAATTGTTATCTTTTGTCCTTGAAGATGGGCATTTCAGTTCCTTGAGTGGAACAGGGAGCTCCTCTTTCCAATATTTCAGCCTTGTTAGGGCACTGATGGCTTTTACAGAAGTCCTTGCCCTGGTAGTTAGCCATTACCAAGAGGAATCGATCTAATGATTTACCTTTTTCTGGACAAACACCTCCTGAAAGGAGAGCAGAAAGGATCCAGTGGCAGATGCAGCGAAGCCTGTTCTGCCAGCTCTAAATCTGTTTTTTTTGGACGCAAAGCCTTTCCTGTGCAGCGTTTCTGACATGTGGGACAGCTCTGCATGCCCAGGCTCAGCCACTACAGGGTTGCTCTGTAGCAGTGGTGGCACTGGTGACACAGCTGAACATCCCTGGCTGTCCTTGGGTGTGTGTCCCCATGCCCCGTGGGATACCTTTCTCCTAAACACATGCAACTCCATTAACAGGACAAGAAAAATTACAGTCTTGAGTGAATATTTAAATGTAAGATTTTGCATACTTTTATTTTTGAATATTTTCATCTTAAATGGCAGCGACCAAGTTGAATTTTAGAATTAGCTGAATTTTTTTTTCTTCTTAATTGATGAATCTCTCTATACTATTTGAAAAAACAAAAACTTCAATTTTAAAGGAATACAGTTGGTTCTCCCTAAAGTATCAGCTTTTGTTTGATTTCTGATCCTGGGCTCCAGTTCTGCTCACAGACATAGTAGGAGAGAGTTGCTCACATGAAGAATTAATTAGTATTTATGGTACATTTATCCTGCTAGAATGTGTCTAACTTCAAATAGCCATACTTTGATTGTTTTGTAAAAAAGGCATTAGTCTGTAGGAAAAATATTTCTAGTCAGAAAATCAGAGATTTTTGTAGCAAATTCTTTTTTTTAACAAAACAAAGCAAAAAACCAAAAATAAACAAACAAAAAAAGAAGATTGTTATGGCCAAGAAACATGAAGCTTTATCAAGCAGCATGCTGATATTAATTGTCTTGGTTTCTTTTTTAGTGGTGGTCTTATTTAAAACATGTCTTAACACCTTGTGGAATCAGTTAACTATTAGTTTGCAAATTATATGGTGTTTCAACAGATGTGTAAACACCCTGCCCTTCCTAACAGGAAAAGGTCACAAATAACTCCGCTTTAAAGTTAGGGTTGATCGTGTAATGCTCATGAAGGAAATGTGTTCTTTTATACTGGAAAAATAGAGGGTATCCTGGTTCCTATTTTGGGACTGAAGCAATATAACTTTTTGTCAGGGAATCACAACACATGGTCCATTTTTAACTAGTGTTTATTTTATAAAATGAAAAGTATTATTCAGTAAAAAAGCTGTGGTGTGATGTTGTCAGTCAGGACTCTTGTGCAGTCTTCACTTGACAGTATTTCTTTCTGTCTATGATGGGGATTTGTTTTTACAGTTATTTTGCCTCCCCATAGTAGGGAGGAATGTATTTATTAGATCTTACCCTGCCTAATCTAACCTGAACACCTGCTGGGAAGCTGTAATACAATGTCAACTGCGGTGGTGAGATAAGGACCTGATTTGCTTTTACTTGACACTGTTTCATATTTACCATATTTCTTTAAAGAACGTTTTGAAAATTTTGGTTTTGTGGGCATATTTGTTTAGGCTGCCCCATCAATCACTGCTGTGTTTCACTCCCATAAGCAATGCTGTGGCTGACTCCAGTATGTCCCTGCATGAGTGTCTTGATAATCTTTTATATGAGGTGCAATCTGTCTCCTTCTAGACTTCATACACCCAAAGGCTTATTTAATTTTGAGGCTCCTTTCACTTCACTATTCTTTTTTCTGTAGATAACTCACTACTTCATGGCTTTGGCAATTTTCATAGAGACACTCGATATCGCAGGAGGAGTAAGCAACATTCATCTAGAAAGCATGTTGCTCCTATGACTTGCTCCAAGGTATGATTATTCAGTTACCTCTTGTGCTGTTTGCAGCTGGTCAATTAACACATGAATTAATTTATGAGATAGCATTTGTGATAAAATACTTTTCATCATTTTTGTATGGGGTATTACATAGCTATTCTTACGTGTCTTACCACACTTTGGAGACAGACAGTTGATATGTCATTCATGTTAGAAATAGCATTCAACAAGATATGTATTATTTTGTCTCTATATATACAAGCAATATTTTATTCTGTATTCCCTGAATTGAAGGACATTACTCATTTTGATGTTTCCATAGAAATATAATTTTACTTATACATGCTGAGACCAGAAACAAATATGCAGCTGAAAAGATAAGATTTGAAAGAACAATATCCATATATCATTACAAATATATTTCTTGTACATCTGTATATTCCTGTATAGATTTGTGCATGAATAATGTGTGTGTGTTCAAATGAAAGACAAAGTGTTTCCACATTTGGCTCTGGCAGGCTGAATTTTATGTGTGAAAACTGCACAAACGTAAAGATTGATTATTGGCCTCACATCTGAGGAAGCTCTAGAGCATATTTTCCCCCATAGTCCTCTTTAGGCTTGTATTTAGTAAATGAGCGCAGATCTTCTGTTGAGTGCTGTTCTAGCACTGGAAAAGGAGCTTTGGCTCGTCAAATACTGCCCAGGAAACTGAGAAGTGAGTGTAGCACATCTCCACCTAAGTGCTCTGTTAGGACAGGGACCATGCTGGGGAGCTGATCCCCATCTGCTGGCGTCCAAGAGCCACCTGAATAAATTAAATCTTGCTTCCCTCGTGTCTTAACTCTTTCCTTCATGTAGAAGTGAAGAGGCCAGGGTGTGGGCTGAGAAGGTCTAGTGTGAACCAAGGTCCTGCCCCTGGGCTGGGAGAAGAGCCAGCAGGACCTAAGGGCACAGAGGACCTCCTGAGTCTGTCACTGAAGAGGTACTCCATGTAGCTAATTTAGCTGAAAATTTAGTTTGGCTGTCTCTTTGCATTCTTAATGCTTTTCTGTGTATGAGGGAGAAAATCTCTGTGTAACTGGTGACTTCTATTATGTGACTTTCACAAGTGCTCTTTGATTTTGCATGTGACTGGTTTTTCACGTGATGTGTCCACTGCTTTTTCCAACAACAATGCTATTATGTTTAGAGTTACAGAAAAAGCCTGTAGAGCATCATGCTAGAGAAATTCTGGTGATTGTGTACTTAATGACTGCTTCCCACTTGAGTTTAGAGTCAAAGTTACATGAGCAATTTTATCATCAAAAGTTTCTGGGTTTGAACACTTTGTCTTCTTATGAGGTGGCCTCTCATGTGGGATTAAATTTACCAACTGCCAAAAAGCCTGAAAGAGAAGGATGCCATTTTTCTTTTTTTATTTCTCTAAGTCAGTTTATCCAGATCAGAATTCTGGGAACATTCAAAAAATAACAGTTACTTTGTTACAGTTCTATATATGTGTGGAAATGTGGAGTGCTTGCAGTTGATTTTTTTTTGGTGTTGTTTTATTTGGCTTTGTTAATGGTGAGCTGCCAAAGAAATGATTAAAATTCCATCCACTTCAGCACAATCTGTATAAACATAGGCCTTCAGAAGGCCAGGGCTCTTTTAGTTTTAATCTGAAATATTTTCAGTCTTCATTCAGTGTCTTTATTATCTTTTTACACTCTGATCTGCTTTATTGGATCATCTGCTCAATTTAGATGATCCAAAATGCTTGATGCTTCCCTGGCTAATGACAGGGGTGGGTGAGGTGTTGTCTCCTATTCCTGCTCCATGGTTTCCTGGTTTCCCTGTTGTTTGTCAGAGCTCAGGTGAATTGTAGATTGGCTATTTTGGTGAAAATGCATTCACCTTTAACTCTTTCAAACTGAGTTAATTTCTTTAGGGTAATGTAATTGTGGGTTGCCAAACAGCCTTCAGGAATAAGGGATAGACTTCCAGGGAAAATGTAGCTAATTTGAAGTGATTTGGGGGCTCTCATCAAATAGCTTTGGCAAAGGTTTCTTCTGTGTTTTGAGTAGGTAAACATCAAAACTTTGCCTTATCCCATTACTAAAATACATGTAACTGCAGACACAGCTGTGGTTATCTAGAGAAACAAAACTTCCTTTAATCAATGAAAAGAGAAGGAAAGTGGTCACTGGGACTATCACTAAACCTGTAAAATTTTTCTGGAAAATAGAGACAAACGTGTGAATCACATCTGTAATTTCATTAAAATTACAATAAATTAGAAAACTAAGAATTATTCAGTTGTCTTTTGTCCTCAGGTGCTTTTGGCATTCTCTAAGTTTGTTATTTGGTCTTTTATGAGAACTTCGCAAGTGCTAAGGATGTCATATGCTGCCTATTATCTGAGTTATAACCCTTTGTCTCTTGACTGTGTCTTCAGTTATGTTTTTATTAGTAGACCTTTAAATCATATTTGGGGTTGCAGTTTGATTTTCATCACTGATTTTAAATGTGTACTTAATTTAGTAAGTGAGTGGCTTAAAACTTTTTGGATCATATTTCAGAGTTATTTTTCTTGCAAGATGATTTGTATTGATTGATAGCTGTTTCATGTGTTGAGTGTCAATGGCAATATAATCTTTTCCTTAATTTAGTACTTCTTTTGCTGTACAGACTGACAAATTGCATACATACTCTTTGTTATAAATGGTGAATAATATATATAACATGTGGTCGTGTTTTATTTGTGATGATGTATTGGAATTCAGTTCATGAGGCAGAAAATCAGTATTATAGAATTGGTTAAATAATACTGAGTACATATAAGAGAAGAAGTGAAAAATATGTAAAACCACATTGTTATTGAAATTAAGGGAATTATCAGAAAATCAGTTAATGTGCATTAAAATGATGAATTTAATTTGGATCAGGTGTGTGTATTTTGAACCACTCTGTTGGTTAGCTGCACTCATTGAGCTTGATTGGGTTCATATCCTGGAGCAGCCTTGGAGAATGTGGATGCAGTTGTTTTTACATGAAATTAGACTGCCAAAGGCACCACTGTGTGCTCAGCCTACATCGGGTACGCAGGATCTTTCAAAATGCAAACTGTGCTTTGCCTCTACAGCTGAGGGCAGGTTCTTGGATCTCTTGGACAGCATCTGTAGGTAGGAATATGTAGGTGTCTGAACGGACTGGTTTTGGTCTCCATTTCTTTTTTGGAGCTGTGTCAGCCTCTTCTGCCAGGTGTGTATAGATTGGAAGTAAGGACTTTTCCTCTTCCAAATCAGTTCTCTAAGCTTTAAGGAAACCTGTTCTTGAACTGAGCTGAACTAAAGAAAATGCTCTTTATTATCAACAAAATAGTTTGTGATTAGAAGTTTGTTTCTCTGTTGAGTGTTTGCTTCCTTGCAAACTTCATCAGCAGCTATTTACTCTTTGAATTTAATACAAATTCTTTAATACAATAACTTAAGTTTATAGTAATAAAATTTTCACATTCTGAAATTTAATTTTTTGGAGATATTTTCTGAGTGTTAATGACAGTCATACACTATCTGTAGCTGAGTTATAATGACTTGTGTGCTGTTTTAAAGTTTTTATCTCTACAGAAATAGTTATCTGTTCTGTCAGTCACTGATACTTCTAGTCTCCAAAAGCCTTGGATGCAAATTATACCTGGCCCTCATTATTTCTGCTCTTTCTCATGTTTATCTCTCAACAGTATATTTCAGAAATATATTTCATTTATATATAATATATAAATTTTGATATACCCTTTCTGAAATATATATATTTATATATATTTCAGAAAGGGTAATATGGATGTTACTTTGCTAATATCCTTCCACTATAAATATAGAATACAGAAGATGCAAAGAAATCAGGCATCTTTTGTGTATTTTCCTTATTTTCTTGTTTTCCTTTCTTGTACCTGTTTTGTTTGCTGCTATTTCAAAGTGGCTCTTCCAGAACATGGGTAGGAGCACCCTAGGCAGGTCAAGGGAGATGCTTCTTCCCCTCTGCTCTTGTGAGACCCCACTACCAGCACTGGATGTGCTGCATCCAGCTCTCAGGCCCCCAAAATAAAAAGGATGTGGATAAGAAGGATGTTGGAGTGGGTCCATAGGAGGGCCATGAAAATGATCAAAAGGCTGGACTGTCTCTCCTGTGAGAACAGGCTGGGAAAAGAAGGCTCCAGTGAGACCTTGTAGCACCTTCCAGTACCTGAAGGCGATAGGACAAGGGTGAATGGCTTTAAAGCAAAAGGGGATAGGTTTGGGTTAGATGTTAGGAAGGGACTTTTCTCTGTGAGACTGATGAGGCACTGGAACAAGTTATCCAGCAAAGCTGTGGATGCCCTGTTCCTGCAAGTGTTCGAGGCCAGGTTGAATGGGACTTTGAGCAACTTGGTCTAGTGAAAGGTATCCCTAATATGGTAGTGGGTAGCATGGTCTTTAAGGTCTTTCCACCCCAAACGAGTCCATGATTCTGTGTTTCTAAGATGTGGTCTTGGAGAAAATGATCTCTTCTGTGCTCATACTCAGATCAGCAGTGATGTAAGCACAGAAATGTCAGGGATGGGTGGGAAGAAAAATCATGCTCTGCTGCCTCCCGGTGACCAATTGTGTCAGCGTGGGTGTCCCATATACTCAGAGCTGTCTGTGTCCTCCTGAGACAGCTGGCGCTGGGCTGTGACAAATAAAGCAAAGGAGCAGTGCATCTGTGTGCTGGGAAGCAAGAAGTATTTCTGTGGCTGTGGCCCCTTGGTCTGTCCTTAGTGCATTTTCAGAACTGGCCTCGTGGGCTTGTTGCAGTCGAGACAGCCACGATACAGAGTATCACCATATAATATCGGAAGGCTTCAAGCACCTACCCATACAGAGTAACACCATATCACTTCAGAAAGCTACACGTCTGCCCTTCTTGTGCTTTAGCCCAGCCTTTTATACCCTTCATGTTCATGCATTGCCCCTGTGTGCCCTCTGTTCCCTTTGGTGGTTGGTCAGTGCACCTCTGCACTCCGTGGCTCATTGCTTTCAATGCAGTTCACCTGCTTTTCACAGCTGCAGCCCATGGGGGATGGGGCTCTGCCTCAGCCCCACTCCCAATTACCACAAACTGTGTACCTACATGGGCTAGTAGGGACTGTAGCGGGGGAGGACAAGTGGTTTTGGGTTTGTGACTTTGTACTTTGCATAGCAGAGTGTGAGCCCCAGCCTGGAGCTGGCCAGGCAGGCAGTGTATGAAACTTTTGTGTAGTATCCATGTATCCCATGAGAGCACAGACTATGTGCCCAGTGGGATGCAGATCAATAAACTCATTGTCCTTGTGCTTACCTGGCACAGGGTTGCAGTTGTCTGTATATGCAACAACTGAAAGTGGAGGAAAAAATTCCCCTGTTGCTTTTGGACTTCCTAGGTCCAAGGTAAGCACCGATACTGAAAAAGAAGACTACATTTTGTTCAAAGTGAGATCTTTGCAAAATCTGTGCTTTTGTCTACTAAGGAAAGTAGTAGATTCCTTTCAGTGCTTCTTTCTTCTAACTGATGAGTGTACTTGAACAATGTGTTAAGCATCACACTCCCTACTCAGAGTAGGGAGTACTGTCAACTCTTGGCTTATTTTCTCATGTGTGACTACAGCAGCAAAATTTCACAATGTGTGCACAGAGTTTTATGTCCATTCTCTACAAAGTTTTTCTTTGGCATATTATGTGCTGTCATTTGATACTGCAGTTTTATATTCTTCCCTTCCTTTCCTACCCTGCCCCTACTGTGGTTTTCATATCTGTTGAAGTGGCATTATGGCTATTTGCAGTTATTTACCTTTTTCACAACTCTAGTTCAGTGTGGTTTATATTTTCTTCCAGATTGCTACATTACACTTTCAGGTCATTAATCTCTACATTCTCTGCCCAGGGAGATTGAGGAGAATCAGACCTCGATGGTCTCCTGGAATTTTCTTTAGCAGAGTCCAAGGTCATGAGGCTGAATGCATTGTTTGAATATTCATCCAGCAGGACCTTTGGATATGCAGTGACTGAACTCAGCTGAGCACTGCTGCTTGCAATGATCAGTCTTTGTTTATTTAACCCAGGCTGTACTTTAAAGAGGTTTTGGTTACAGGCATGTTTGGAGTCCTTTACAGATCCCAGCGTCACCAATGTCCTTGTATTATCTCTGAGAATCTTTATTGTTGAGAGGGAGGCTCTATTCTTTTCACATGGTTATATAATTAATGAGTTATTCTAATGGGTTTTAAATCTTATTATTCAGGGATATTTTCAAAGTAGAAGGTCATCATTTCAGAAAAAAAGTGAGGCTGTATTTTATAGCTGAGGGAGTAAGACGCCTGCATTACCAGCTCCAGTAGAATTTAAGTTCAGCTAAAAACATCTGTAGTTCTTTTGGTTTCAGGAGGACCTCTCCCCCAGATATGCTGAGCTAAAAGCTCTTTTCCAGATTTTGCCATTAGACAGATCCAGAACTTGCCACTTCACAAACTTTGCCAAACTGCAGACAAGTGATTCTGATAACATACTGGGCAGTTTCCCTGTGGCTATTTCAATCTTTGGGACAGAAAGGAAAATGGCAAAAGTCACATGTGCTTCCACTTAAATTTCTTCTGGATGACAGGAATAGTTATAAAAGCTAGCTCATGAATATTCACAGGGAAGGAGAAATACAAACACTAAAAACTGGAATAGAGGACTGGAGGTACAGGCTTAGGATGCCTTCATCCTAGACCCAAAGTCTGAAGAACTCCTGATGGGGAAGATGGATCATCTAGAGGGAGGGAGGTAGATTTTGGGTGTTTCCAGGGAGATTTCTTGTAGGACATATTGGGAGCACTCATTCCACCTTTCATATATATTAAGAGGTTTTTTCTTTAAAAATGATACATAAATGAAAGAAATCTGCCAGACCTGCAGTGTTCAGTACTTCAGTCCCTTCGGGACTTTGAAAAGATACCTGCTCAGAGCAGGTTTGGTGTTTGTCTGTAGGTCTGTGGGGTGCCGTGTCTGTAGGTGCAAACCCATGACACTTTGTGACATCAGACAAAGAAACAGGGTTTTGTGTCCTGCTTATGATCACACTGCCTCTCCAGCTTCCTGAGACAGAGAGGTCCCCGTCCAGCTGCTCACAGGCTGCTCCTACCTGCACAGCAGTGCTCCAGGTGAGCAGCACAGCCACTTGTGGGATCCGTGCTGTGTTAAGTCTCAGTTGTCCAGGCTAGCTTCCAGTACTGCGCTCTCTTAGTGCAGCTGTTTCTGCTGAAAAGGTGCTGGAATTCTCTTGGGGGTGGCTGTGCCAGCAGTGCAGGGCAGGTGTTAATCTCCAGTGAAGGGGAGATGACAGGCAGAGGGGCAGGACAAGGGCTGTAACCTTTCAGTCAGCGCAGCTGGCATGGCAGAGCGACACGTGGCCAAATGCCTCTTCTTTGGGAAGGCACTTAATACCTACTGTGCTTTTATTTATCATTATACGCACCAAATATGTTATCTTTAACTTATGCAGTGAGAGGTTTTTGTGGTGGGGATAAAACTCATTGATTGCAGCTCATTGATTTGCAATATCTATCCATTCTGCATGGGATGTAAGAATCATTTTGCAGTCCGAAGGTTGCAATATAAATGTAGGCTCCACTGCAGCCATTTGAAACATTTTGAATGGTTATGGCAAAAAGCATCAGGAAATGCAGTATCTGGACATCACTATAAGTTAAGTTAGTGCATGCTGCTGAAGGAGCTCTGCACTCGTCAGACCTTATGCTGTGGAATCAATCTATCACTGGCTGTGCCTAATGCTCAGTTCTGTAGAAGCAGATGAAAAATTCATAATGCAAGTGTGTGTGCCTGTGTGAATACAATTACAGAAGGAATTCATCCACAGTAACTTCAAAGAGCGCTCTCCAGCAGGCAGAAAATCACAGTTTAACGCATGGAGTCTTCTGTCCCAAGACATTCGTCCGTGTTGCCTTACAGGGCACAGTTTGTCTTCTCCAGCAGATGCAGTACAAATGATGCAACCCCACTTTCAAACACTCAGCTGAGACACACAGCCCTGAGAAACACTCATTATTCCTTGGCTTCACTCTTCCTTTTATTTCTTATTTATTCAAACAGATTACATTCCCATTTGGATAGGATTAGCTGTGGTTTGAGAGTATTGCTGCGGTTTGTCCTGTGAACATGAGTGTAGTATTTAGCTGAGTGAGGTCTGTTTCATGACCTGAAACCTCTTGGATAGAGCACACAAGAGTGTCAGCATTTGAATCTAACTAGATTTCCTGTTGTATAAAGGCATGAGGCACATTTGGGGACCTCTTAGGAACTTTCCCATGGGGTAGAAACAGCATTTGGGGGTTTCTTCATAGCTTTTTATAGGAAATTTTTTTTCCTCCTTTGCTGTTGAGCTTCTGATTAACATTAACGAATGTATTCAGAACAAGCTAAAATAGTAGTGCTCAACGTTTTGCCGTGATGGGGCACACAAGAACATCCTGCAGAGTGACCTGTTGTGCATTCATGTCCCCAGTGTGCCCCCATCCCCGTATGGCCTAATGAAACCTGTATACAGCTGTTTCATAACAGTCAGCAAAGTGACTTTGTCCTCAAACAATTCCATTTTGAGGATTAAAAATAACCAGGTAAGTGCAATAAGTGTGATTTATGTTTCTGTGATTTAGTATGGCAAGTCCCAATTTTTTTTAGGCTTATGCAGTTTTTCTTCTAAATTATTTTTCAAAATGCAAAACAGGGCATTTAATCTGCTCTGAATAGCTGTGTTGCTCCTATGAACATGAAGTATTTTTCCTAATTTCATTTAATAGTTTTATTTTGGATACAAGTAATTTTGTTAGTGTTGGAAACCCATGCACTGTAACATAGCTCTGATGTTGAAGAAGTGACACTCTAATTGACTGGCCTTGCCTCTCTGAAGGCAGAGTGCAGTGTAAACAAGAAAACACGAGCCATAAATGGTGAAAAGCTTACTTTTTGGATTTTAACCTCCTGAGCTAGACTACCGAAAATTGGTGCTGGGAACTAACCTCAGTGTGAACTCATACTGTTATTTTAATAGGAAACATACAGGTTTTTATTCTCTGTAATTGAGGTATTATCAAAGCACAGTGTAACTGTTTTATGCTAAGTATGTGTTTCTTAGCACAAATTAAATTGTTCCTAGAGCCTTCCTTGGCTCAAATTGAAGTAAAGTAAGAATTTGTTTATATTAATATTAACAGGGTGCACACTAAACTAAGCTCAATGGCAGTCTCTTCCTTGCTCATTCACCCCTGGGGAAGCACTTCCAGCACCCCAAGGGAAATTTGTGTCCATCTCAGGCCATCCTTCTGCTGAGGGGGACTCGCTGTACCTGCACTGCTGTTCTGAGGTGGATGGCATAATCCTCAGGAGGTGTAGCATAATCCTCACATTAACTTAAGTGGCTTTAACAAAGCCACTCTGAGAATCCTTATCTTCAGGGAAGATATGATTACCTGTAAAGTGTCTGTGTCTGAGGAAAAAAGTTTCTAACCTTCTTAAGCATAGTGTCAGGAAGAATAGGAGGTTTTCTTGCCACTTTGGTTTTGTGTAGCAGCAGCCACAGATATACCACAAGATGACAGGTTATAAACCTGGATTGCAGATGTACATCTTAAGTTATGTGGACTCAGGCACAGTCAGTTCTTTTCCTGACTATATTTGCTTAAACGAAGTCTAAGACAGCTTAAAAATTTAAGAGTACCCGAATGTCTGCAGCCTTAAATGGGAAATAAATGTGTGTACCTGGTTACAGTGCTTTGTACTGTACCAATCCAGTATGTTTTTGATGTCCCAAATAAGTCTGTATCTCTTCATTTTAATTCATGAGCTCTGAAGAAACTTGTGGCTAGTGTTACATACAATGACTGGTGCAGAATTCAGCATCAGGAATGTGAAAACCCTGGTCTGGTGTCTTCTTTTAGCATTACTGTGCAGTTTGGCTTTTCTGCCCATAGCCAAATATCCTTTCTGCCCACAGGCATCCCTTCAGGATCTTCCTTGTGATGGAGACTGCTCTTACCAGCTGTATCCCATCAGGTGCTGATGTTGCTGTTCTATAAATGATAGTCACCTTGCATGGTCCTCTGTACCTGATGTCAAGCTCTCTGTAGTCAGAGAGAGACTTCAGTGAACTTAGTGTCAGACCCTTTCCCGGTAGGTGAAGCTACACCAAAGAACCTCCATTCCCACTAGAAATTGGAACAATCTCAAAACTCTCCATGTTCATAACTGATTGCAGCTCCTGTGGTATAGCTTATCTCATCCTGAGTAACACTGAGAACCAGAGCTTAATACTTCTCCAGACTGAACCTAGAAGAGGAGAATCAGTTCTTTGTTTCTGTTTTTATACCCCAATGAAAAGCAGTACCTAGTAGTGATTCCTCATTTTCATTTTTCCTAGACTGTTCCCATCACTTTGAGCCAGTGAATAAATTACCCCTGTGCTGTCTTGGCTATAATATATCCTCACTGTATTCCACAACTGAAATGAGTTCTCAGAGAGCAGGAAACTCTTTTCTGAAATGTATTTGTAGTTTATCCTTATTTTCTTGATAAGGTTGGACTCTTGAACTTTTTCTAGTTACTTATATGTATACATTTCTTAAGAAAATTGAATTAGTCCAATTCCCTGTTTTATCTATGTGACTCTTTAACAACATTCAGATACACATGATCAAGGTGATGGAACTGTTTTTTACAAGAATCCAGCATTGAAAGAAGGGTGATTCTTTGATTGCTTTCTGAGATGCTAAAAGAGAGAACCTTAAGTGTTTTAGCAGTATAAAGTAAGCCAGTGTATTTTTGTATTTCAAATTGTTACGTAAAGACATTTGAAGCCTCCTGTAGTTATTAGGCTTTTTCAGATGGATCCAAGGATATAATGCAGAGCTGCAAAAAGCATTTTATGATTCAGGCTGGTATCTGGTGATGCAGTCTTCAGAAGAACTGATTGATGCTTTTCAACAGCACTTTACATTTTAAGGTATACTAATAATTTTCCAGATACATTCTGAAGGGCTGGTAGCATTTCAAGAATGTGCAGAGTGACGGGGTGCAGAATCTAACAGGCAAAGCGAGGTGAGGCTGCTGTGGCTCTGTGTCCCCAGGGGTGGTTGTATCCCCAAGAGGCACGTGTGCACACTATATATGTGTGTGTGTGTGTATAAACACAGTTACACAGACACACAGATCAGCACAGACAGGATACACAGCTGTGACACAAATAAGAGTGCCATCGGTGGCCTGGTTGGTTTGTCCTCTCCAGCTGTGTAGGGTGAAAGTCAAATATAGACATCTATATAGCACATCTTTGTACACAAATATACAGTGTTTGCATGCACATAGATGCTCTCAGTCTAGCCTGTATCTGCCTCTGGATCCCTCCCAATGTCCCCAGCTCCTGGCACCTGGGCATGCAAGCCAGTGCAGTCGCTGCTACCCCAAAACGGGGACCTCTGCCCAAACTGCTGCATTCAGAGCCTTCCACAAACATGTGCAGGCAGAACAGACTTCCCACAGGGATGGCCCCCTCCTGTGATAGCTTGGGGGTGATGAATGTCTTTGGTAATTAATCAGCCACCCTAATGAAGGGGCTCTGTGCTCAGAGTTGCTGAGGCTCAGGGTGTGTGTTTCAATTGAGATGTTCCTCCTATTTCTACAAACTGGTGGGGTAGGCAGGAACCCTGAGGTGTGCTGGTACCTAAAGGTTATGAATTATGCTCGTTTCCTTAAGGACTCTGTTGAATATTTGTTACAGCATTGTTTGTCTTCTTTTCTTTCTTTCTTTCTTTCTTTTTTTTTCCTGGAAAGCTGAGTGTAAATATGATTTCTTTTGATATTCGAGTTCTCAGATTTTCTCCCACTGACTTCACACTGCTGAGAGAGGGGGACTGCACAGACATAGCTTGTGAGAAACTATAGCTGAAACCTTGTGCCCCTGTGGCAGACTGCTGGGAGGCTTTCAGGAAGGCTTTGAGCTATTCAGTGGGAAACAAAGAGAGCACTGGTTTGCCCTGGAAAGATGAGTCGGTACCCTGGAAAGAAGGAGGTCTAGGTGTGTGTCATATTACTCTGAGTCAGCTTTATCACTGAGGAGATTTAATGATAAAAGCATGTTTATTCAAAATACAGATTTACAGGAATGGAATGAAGTCATAAAAAAAGTTAAAATCACAAAAACATATTGCTAAGGGTACACAATGCAAATTCTTCTTTCCAGCTTCAGCAATTTAGATTTGTGAGGCTATTTTGCTCTTGCAGTGTGCTCTGCAAAGTACTTCCAATTAAATGATGAGTTATGGGGATCTGGCTTTGGTTTCCAGAGAGAGCTGCCCTGGGTAGTCCCCTCCATTGCTGGCTCAGGAGGGAACAAGCTCCTGCCCCTTTCCTGTGTAACTGACCCTGGTCCCTGTGGTGGGTCAAAGCCACTCACACCCACATCTCACCAGCCTGGATGGATGAGCATTTCCTCATAGCAGTGGTTTAAGTAGGCATTAAACTGCCTTCATTGTGTTTTTATACTCAATGCAGCATGTGACTTAAGGGTTTTATTTAATGAGCAATAACAGTAATAGATTTTTTTCTTCACTATATTGATTATACTTACTACTCTGCAGAGAAGCTACCCCAGGTCTGTAAACTCATGGGAGGAGGAACAGAGCACCTGGGCACTGTGATCTTTTCCTGTCTAAAAGATTAACCTCTCCAAGGACCTGCCAGAGTCTGGTTCTTACGGAGTTTGTTTTGTTTTGCTGCACTGGAAGTGGTCTTTGATGGAATGGAAATAATGAAGAGGGAATGCCTAAAGAAGAGGAAGTAAGCTTATTAGAAATTTTGAGCTTCAGATCTGGTTTTGGAACTTGAAGTAGTCAACACTTGGTTGAAATTAAAGTACAAGCCCCTGGGCTGAATTTGTGACTGAAACTGAAGGAAAGGACAGAAGATAGGCTGATCTTCAGATATTAAAAAAATATGATTCTTTTTGCATTTAAGGTGAAATTAGAAAGGGCTTCTGTCCTAAGTAGAGTGAAATTAGTTGATCCAAGGGGACCTTTTCAGTTCATTGCACTGGTTGGCTGTCCTGTAGGATGAAACAGCTGAGGACCAGAATCATGGGGATAACATCACCAGGAAGGTGTATTGATTAGTAAGATTGTCCTGAGTTGTGAGCCAGTAAACTGCATTTCAAATATCAACATTTACCCTGAAACAGTGAACCAGCCTTGAAATTAGAACAGTTTTAGTTACATAATGATGGGAGTGCTTGCAGATAGATATTTGAGATGCATACCATCTGCTGCACCAACATTAACTGTAGTCCTCAGTTTTGATGTGCCAAGTACTTCTATAGCCTAAATGTCTGAGTCTGTGATTATAATATCGAAGGTTGCTGTAGTCATGATAGCTGCTGATATGCACTGTGTTTCTCCATGGAAATAACATCATTCAAGCAGTTTGTTCCAGCTGCTGCCTCTCAGTAGGTGTCAGCTGGAAGCAATGCATTGGCACTAGAAGACTCACTGTTAGAGCAAAATTGGTGTCATTGCTTCACTGCTTACTTGGTTGACTTCATCTCGACAATTTTTTTCCATTAGCTTTGAGAGCTATCTTATATAATTCTCTGCTGAACTGCTGAAATCTCTGGTGTCCTTTGTGGGACAGATCTGTTCAGTTTTTCTAATTCAAGGAGGTTCCCTAGGTCCTGTGTTGTGAGCATCTGGTAGGGATTTATTTATTTTTTACTGTAGAAAACACTGGATTTAAATGAAAAAGCAATAACTTGACCTTATTTTAATACCAAATATTGATTTTCCCCCCTACTGATAAATGGGCTTTGGCAGTTGGTAATCAATAGTTTCAACCTTTTGAATGTTTGTGGGATGCTGCACTAGATGCAGAGCAATTAATTGTTTCTAGTTGCTGGAGAGGAATTTGAATGTTCTGCTGGGCAATGATTAAGTTTTATGGATCTTTCAACTCTGGTAAGACTCCAAAAATGTGTAAAAACTCTGTTTTGTAAACTAAGATCAGAAACTATTATTAGCTTTTGTTTGTAGTTCAAGCATGATGTCATATTTGGCATAGAGCTAAAGAAAAACTCCCAGCTCGTGGATCTGCTCTTTCTCAACTTGGTGTCTTCGGTGTTTGCTCTTGAGGCTGTCTGTCTCTCCAAAAGAGGAATGGTTTGTGTGATAGCAGCTTTCTGAGGGCTGATTTAGTGTTATCACCCTCATGGGAAGAGGGACAAGAGGCTTTGTTTGGAGCTGGTCATGACTGCATGATTTCCAGCCAGCTTATCCTTACATGAAAGTGTCACAGCTTCAACTTTTTTTGCTGGTATAAAGTTCTCTAAGGACATTCCAGATAGACAGCCCTGGCCTTTGTGGGAGGGGTGCACAGGATTTGTTGACTAATTTAGGGTTAAAAAGCATTGAGGAAGCATAATATCACAAATCCCCCTCCCCCACGTGTTTGGTTTTGTAAAGCATCACAGGAGACAACATTCTTCCAAGTTCCAAGAAGCTGCAGTGTGTTAATGGCCCTTCTGTAACATCTTTTTAAAGTCTTGCTTTTACCCCTCCACAAGGAGGGTGGAGGCTGCTGAATTTGGGAGTAACTACATTAAGTAGGAGTCACTGTAGTTGTGGAGAAATAATTTGGTCTGTAGTAAGTCTCTTTTATATCATTTGAAGTTTTCTGTAATATTTATTTGAATAAAATTTGAACTACAAAACGCTTGAAACTCTCCTGTGTATTGTGACTATTAAATTTAATTTTTTAATTTACTTTTGCTACAATCAGGTATAAACAAAGTCTGTTCATTGGAAAGGCAAGTATACAGAAAGAGGAATACTATTTATCATTCACTTAAAAAAAATTTCTTTCAAGGCAGTCACATGATCAGTTTGTAAGGACTGTCTTACTAATTTTCTGAAATTATTGTTTCTAAGTTCATTGGCCAAGTATGCATATGTGTTTAACAAGAACACTGTAGAGTTTGCAGTTAAAGGTAAAATATATATTTATCAGATGACTGGTTTCTGTGTTTTGTTTGCTGGCTGAAACATCCTCTTTACTGTTGTCTATAGAAATGTTTCCTTCTTCAAAATGTGGAGTTTCTTTCTCCTGTAACGTTGAAAAGCATGTGGTAGCTTGAAGGGCAGAGGAGCCAAAATACAGTATATTAGAATAATGGCAGATGTACAGCCTGGTAACTTGTGAATTAATAGGACCATAAAAGTAAGCCTCACACTACTAGAAAGCAAGCACTCCCCTCTTCCTAGAGGAATTGTCCAACATTTATAGTTACACTATGTCCTGAGAAGAGGCATTTTACACTGTTGTTGTATTGGGCAAAATAGAGGAAATACTAAAGAAGTAGACACTGAAGAGATAAACAGAAGCGTAAATATTTCAGAGTTGGAATTTACATTTATAACTCCACATTGAAGCTAGATGTCATGAATGAAACAGCTCAGCCTTGCAGGCACGTGGACAGAAGTGGCAGCCCAATGAATTACCTTTGTTATGGCAATGGGGAGGCAGGGCATTGTCAATAAAAAATGGCTGATGCTGTTGTGTCTCAACCTCACATGGCTCCTGCAAGACCAAGCAGTCATTCCTGCATGTGCTTTGCAGCATTCCTTGTCAGATAAGGGCTGTGTCAAGAACTGGCACCAGCCCTTGGGGCTGCAGAGGTTATGTGTGCCTTTTGTCTTGCTGCTGCCCACTGCAGGCTGGAAATTCTTCTGGCTGGATCTCACTACAGAGATTAATACAAACCTTCCCCAAACAGTAATGACTTACAGAAAACACTTGACAGCTGAGCTTTGTGGAAGGCTTTTGTTGATATTCACTTAAGATAAACAACATCATTCCGTGGTGGTTTTGCAAGTCATGAGCAGTGACATGATTTTGGAGTATTCTGTTTAAAGCCTTTTGACCATAATGGCAGTGTGTGCGTTGTGCAAGTACTGCTCTTTTGTATGGGCTTGTTTAAACTCTTAACAGGTGTCTTAAAGGCACTAACACCTCCAGAGCATTTTTGGAAATCATTATTGTATTGTAGTGTGCCATAAGTTGTCAAAATTAAACAAATGTTTCATCTTCCCTGTTCCTGTAAAAGTTCTGCCTCAAATGTTCAGCTTAGCCTGGTAAATTGTCCTGATGTGGCTTGTCCCTGTTGCTTTACGTTCTACATGTTTTGCATTTGGTCAATTATTTCTATGAAATATAACCTGATATTAAAATATCCAGTTTTCAGGGCTCTACAGAAAGTAACTGCTCATGAAGTACTGCCTCACCTTTTTACTTCAGTAGCTCTAGCCTGAATGGTAAGAATCTCATAGAGTTACAAAGGATGGGATCATAACAAAACAGCACCAAGACAGTTAACAAATGTCACCATGCACACAAATGGTTTATTAATAAATAAGCCATTTTAAAGGCTACGCCAGTTGTTACTCCAAAAAAACCCCAACAGCTTTTATTATGATAACTTTTTAAAACTAAACTTCAGGAGATGTGAAGAATGTTCTCTGTAGAACTGTGCTCACACTAACTGTTTTAGAAATGGCTTTCCAAATAAAACAGCTGGATTTTGTGTGTGTGTAAATGGTCTTGGTTTCTAACTAATGTAATACTTCAGTCAAGGAAATTCAGTATGAAATCTGTAATGTAAATATTTTTATTCTCCTGCTATCTATCTATATATATATGTAAAGTTCTGATTGTGCTGTCAGATGCTATAGGCTAATGTTTTCTGAGACTTTATGAGGCAAAGGAGGTGGCAACTCTCTGAGCTTGTTTAGTGCTCTGCTTCATATCCTTCCAGATCAGAAGACATTGGGCTTTATTTTCTCTCCCTGCTCCAAGTATTTGCAACCTCAACAGCCAGCAAAGAAAGGATAAAGAGTGACACTGCTGAAGGACATTCATGCAGGAATTCATCTAAATTCCTGCAGCAATTGATGTATCTACTGAGGATTCATTGCATTTCTGGGTACTAAATAAACCCAGACATTTACAGTTGATATTAAGATGCCATTTGTCTCACAGCCCAGCATGACTGGTTTTTTGTGGCTCTCCTATCACATAGTCAATAAAAGAATCAAGAAAATGGTTCTTGGATCTCTGCTGCTTTGCTGTTTAATTGCTATTCATAATAGTTGGAAGAAGCTTTCTGTCTGTTACTGACACATATTTAGTCCAAAATAATCGTGAAAATCAATAGCCTACAGAGCACATTACCAGCTTTAAAAGATAACTCCCACACCCCAGGTTGGATGTCCACAGGAGGTATTTTGTGAAGTTCTGTCTGAGCTTCTAACTTAAGCAGTCTTCTCATGGAGCCCCAAATGTGCTAAGTTGTTACAGGGTGCTTACCATAGTCCACCAAGGTTTTGAACTTTGCCAGCTTCTGAACAGAATATTATGCCAGAAGTGTTTATTTCTTTTTTCTTTCTCCTCTTCTCTTCCTGAGGTTCAGTAGTTTCTTTTGGAGTTGAAAACACCTAAGGCTCTTTTATAGTGCTTTGAGCAAATAGTCATGCAGTTCAAGTTTATAGTAATTAATTGAATTTAAAAATTCTAGAAATGTGATACTTGACGGTTTATTTTCCTCCTTAATTGTGGTTCTTATGTGTCTGATGGTGGATTTGTATAAAGGAGCTCCAAAAATGACAGTAGCATTTCCTTACCTTATTCCTGATGCATCTGTTCCCAGTAGTATCTGCTAACCTTTGTTATCAAGTTAAGTTTATGCTGCAGAACCAGCTGATTTAAAACAGGGAATTTATTTTATTGATTGTGAACTGAAATTTTTGTAGTTTGCCCTTATTTTCACATTGTTCAGTTTTTGTTCTTGTTTTCTAAAAACTCTTGAATGGTTATTTTTTACTGCCATTTCAGTACATACAACAAAGCAAAAGAGGTCCAGGTCCCTACTACGCTGCCTCCCAGGATATTGTTCACAAATCAGGAAGAGGAAAGTTGCATGTAGAGGATTATCCCACTGCCAGAGATGTCCTCACTGGACTACAAACTCTGTAACTACACCAACTAAAAAACTTTTGACTTTCTGTAATGCAAGGTGAATTTAACTAAACTTGAGATTTCTTTGGTTAATTGAATACATGATGGAGAAAACCTATAGTGATTATTTCATGATGGATGCCAGGAAAAAATTTTTAATATTTATGTTAGATGAGAGCAGTTAGGTTGATGAAATACAGTCTCCATTTCCTCCTTATGTTTGTGAAATCTGAGCACAAATCCAATTGTTACTGATTTGTTCCTCCACATCTTTAGGCATTGGAATTGGGGTGGCAGGAAATTCAGCTGAGACACTGTTATTTTTGTTCATCATACGGAGTTTATATTTAAAAAATAAATAAAGTTATTTTTACAGAAGGGCAATAATGCGTGTGAACATGACAGAAAAATCACAGAGGAGACATCAAATCTTTAAATGTTAAATAAACTGCTTTACAAATTAGAAGAGTTATGCCAGTTCCCATCCTATCTGAGACCTTTCTGCACTGAGAGTTTGGAAGACTGAAATGTGTGTTTTGCAATACACAACAGTGTATATTTCTGCTTTAGCGTTTTTCTTTTTTTCAAATGCAGATACATAAAGAAAATTTCCCTGTGTGCTCTTCAGATTAATTTCTGCTGTATCCAAAATAATGTATTAGAGTTTAAGGCAAGAATGGAACATGATGATTCAGGTTGACCTCTGTTGAGGCCAGCTGTTCCTATATCTACCCCAGCATCTTGTAGTTGAAATAAATCAGCTTGTGATATTTTTTTCATAAGTACAAAATTAAATGCAAATGAACAGTTCCACTAATATTTGTTAGATACATTGGCTCCAGATGTCACATACATAACCTGTTTGAAAATTTGATCCCTTTTTTCTCCTTAGCCTTTTTGTGTTTAATAGAAGAAGTATTGTGGACTGGATAACCTAACGAAATGTTTGATATAACTTATTCATAGTGAAGCTAAGCAGAGCATTATAAAAAGAGCCAAAAGCCTGAAAGCTTCCTGGTCCCCAAATTTCTGTCCTTTGGTTGGCATAGAGGCTTAACTTTAAGTCAGAATAGGTACTCCCTGGGATGGGAAGATGGTGTGTTAAAAACATGAGTGGTTAAGGAAAAATCATTAGGAAAGCAGGACACAATCAGAACAAAATCTCCACAAGAGTGGAGAAAATACTGTGACCAACAGGTTTTTCAGGCTAAGTGTTGACAGGATAGGGCTGGGAACCGTTAAAGAAACTCTCCTTGCATTGATTGTCCTGTGTAGAAGGGGAAAGGGCACTGCATGCTTTTTGCAATAGAGTTGGGCTTTATCAGGCAAATGCACAGTCCCATTGTGATTTCTTTTTCTGACATAATTAACATGCAAAAGCAGAAATTTGATTTTATGGATTAGAAATGCATAAATGCTTATATGCACTATATGCACACCTTTGAGCACACATGTAACTTACATTTCTGATACAGCAGATTAACTAGACAGAGTTAGTAATGAAGGTCAAAATCTAATAAGGTTGTCTGCTTCATTATAATTTATTTCATTTCAGTACAGAAATGGTGAAGCTGGACCTGACATCTAAGCCAATACTCATGCAAAACTAATGAATACATTTTGTACTTATTGACACAGTTTGTCTTGCTCAAACTTCTTTGGCTGCAGGAAAAAAAATAACTATTGACCTAGTTCTAAAAATATAGAGGATCAGGTAATATCTTAATTCTGATTTATTTGGTTCAAAATTTGAAACGCTATCACTTGCAGCTGGAAGATAAGCAGTGGTAGGGAACAGTGCCATCATGAAATGCTGCAGACTGAAAAAAATCACCTGCTTGTCCTGGGATGAGTGCCATTGCTGTCTGATGGAAACACTGGGCTGGTCTCTCATCCTCTGAAAGGGATGCAGATGTTTCTAATGGAAGAGGAATTTACCTGTACAGCATAGGGGATGATGCAGCAAGAGGTGACACCTAGCATTTTGCATGTGACTTCTTGTATCCAAACACTGGACTTCTTTCTTTTTTTCTTTTTCTCTAAAGGCAAGCCCACAACATGGTAAATATTAGAAGCAGATTGCTCGTATACTGGCAGAGATTCTTGGCAGCTCTTTGTTTTGGCTGACTCCATTTTAAAATAAATACCTAACAAAATCATAGAAAGAGTATATGTGGAATATTGTACCTTTGTTTGGCATTTATGCTATAGTGAACAAAGTTGCATTAGAGTTCTCATCATCATTTTTATATGGTAGTTGGGCATTTAGTCAAAACTGTGTATATTCATAAATAACTAGGCTATGCCTGGAATATTCTGGCAATATATGACATTGGTTGTCCTTATTGCCCTTGCTTTGCTCTTTTTTATTTTCTTCCTTTTTTATGGGCTGGGCATTAGATTTGAGATCTGGGTCCAATGTTTGAATCCAATTATTGGATTATTTCAGTTACTCCTCTCAGCCCTTTCTGCACAATCCTTTGATTTCTTGTATTGAAAGTGGGCTGCAGTTAATCTTCCAGGATGGTCTTACTGAACAGGGAAATTGAGTGGATTTATTGATGTTTTCCCATTTTTCTCTATCTCCTTTTAGATCCCAACCAAAGGCGAGACAGCAAAATGAAAATCAAAATCCTGGAGTCTGCAGATTAGAGATAGAGGTATCAATCTCTTGCAGTCCCTGAACATTTGCTTCAGCAAGCTCCCACCAACAGCCAATTTGTTCTGTAGGATATTGCAAGCTGCTTTTTATTACCTCTGTTGACAGCCAGTTCCTACTCTCCATGCATGCAAGAAGGTTTATGGGCCCTGAGCTGTCACCTTGCCTCCCCTTTTAACTTGCATCCTTGGATGAAATCTGGACCTTCTCGTAGACCTTCTTCCTTGCATATTTGTTTAATTTCATGCTCAGTTGACTGACTTCTTGCTCTGGACTTTGCCTCGATGTGACCACATTTTGTTTTCAGTATATAAAGTTGCAGTGAACTTATTTTCTGTTTTGTTGTAATTCTTTAATTTAGTACATTTTAATGCATCTGTCCATGTTTTTTTTTTTTCTTGCGTATATAATATCAAATAGGAAAGAAAATTCAAGATGATTTGAAGGAAAGCTTTATCAGCACTAACATGGGAATAGTTCTGTTATTTTTGGGCAACGGCCAGCAAATGAGTTATTCAGGACATGATAAATGAAGGGGAAACTATTCTAAGAAACTTCTCTATCATGTATAACCCACATAAATTACTGTATATATGCAGAGGAATACTTTCAAGATTTTTAAATTTTTGTTGAAGACTAGAATGAATTCAAAATATAAATGTAAATTTATTAGAACAATCTTACTGATTGAAGAAGCTGATGGTTTCTAGAGTAGTTTAGGTGTGGTGAATTCTTACCAAACGAAGACAGGCTCCAGGAGATGCTTGACTAGATGGGATTACTGGCTGACTCCCTTGAGGACCACATCTCCATCTCCAGTACAGTTTGTCTGTTGTGAGGTCACCACTTCCAGAGCCCATGGGCCTGAGGCAGGAGATGTTCCAACTAGGATGACCCCAAAGTCAGGAATTTCTGTCCCCTCTCTCACCTGTTTGCTCATTCACAGCCTTTGTTCTAGCCCCCCTGGTGCAGCCCAGTTAGGCACACTGTCGCTGCATCTCCAGCAGCAGTGTGCTGTTTTGCTGAGCAGGCATAAGAGGAACCAAAGAGTGCTTGTATTTTTAGCTGAACAACATTCTAGGCCAGGGTTGATTTATAATGACTTTTATAAGGATCAGGTTTGCTCAAGAAAGAAAACAAATGCACTTGAAGCACGCAGGCAAGACCCACAAAATTTGGTGAGACATGATTTTTGTCATCTCTAGTGGGGCCTCTTCCATGTTGTGCAACTGGGATCACTGGCATACCTTGGCCCTTTGCTCCAGGGACCCCTTGGAGCTGTGATGAAACACACATGTTGCCTCTGACATGAGGATCCTCTTTTTCCAGGACTGGATTATTTAGCTTGGTGCAAATGGAGTTTGAGAAAGTTCTCTGGTGGTGTAGAGGACTTCCTTTCAGTCCTGCAGAGATGCCAGCAGCCAGACTTACTCATGTGATGACCTTGTTTGTAAGAGTGCAGTTACTCTTCCTGCTTTTCACCACACTGTCTTGCCCAGTGCCTCCAACCATAACATTTTTATTCTGCAAAGTGGAAGAAAATAACATCTTCCTCTGAGATGCTTAGTCAAAATAAGTAGTTCATTTGAAGCTCACTGACGATCAGGAATGTTGAGAGAAAATCTGGTGGAGGAATTAACTATGGTTTTGGGGATGGGATATATTTGATCATAACTGTGATCTGATCCTTAAAAGAATGTAGAAAAAGCTGGGTGTGGTTCAGGTTTCTTTTATCTAATTTTTCACTGCTGATAGTGGATCTAAGCAACTTGATAGGTCTTAGGAATAAGATCTTAGGTTCATAACAGCTAATTTTGTAGACACAGTTCAGTAGCTGTCAAAAAAAGAAGAAAAAAAAGGGTTAGAAGTTATAGAGAAGGAACAAAGAACAACCAGAAACAATTTTTGAAGCAGTTGCCTGATGCATCCCTGCCTCCTGTGTTTTGGCTTGCCTGGGAGTAGCTTCAGGCCCTCAAGCTGAAGTTGTTTTAGGTGAAACTCACCCAGAAGATGGACTTGGGAAGTACACCTAATGTTTTCTATGTGCAAAGGGACATTGAGTCTTATCTGTTCCAAAATAGCGCCCCCAAACAGGTATATAGGGCCAGGTCCTCCTCTCTGCACAGCAGCCCCTGTGGTGTTGGAGATGGGGTGGACAGGAGTGTGCAGTATGGCTGAGCTCTCTGTGCCCCTGTTCTCCTCTCTGGGTGGCTCCAGGGACTGGGGACCTGACACTGGGCCAGGCTACACCTGTGGGCTGTTCTGCTTGGCTGAAGGATCTCAGGACCTGAATTGTAATGGAGACACTAATAGAAATATTACTGAGAGTTACTGAAAAATAAAAATGGCCATATTGTTTTGGGTCATTTGAGTCAGTTTTTGGGTCATTTGATAACTAGGGGCATTACCAGGAACAATGTATTTGTTGTGTCCCTTTCTCCATGCAAGAGAGAGGAACAAGCATCCTGTAGCTAATACAGTCCACATCCCTCATTAAGCACAAGCTTATCTCTCTCATGAGAATTAGATTTACTGCTGCTGTTAGCAAAGGCCTGGGAACGGGATCCTCTGGCTGAACTGCACTCCAGCTCTGTCCATCCTGGAAGCTTTGCCTCTGTAACCTTTTCATGTCAGGGGATATTTTTTTCCTCCTGGTGATGCTCCAACTTAATTCATTCTGTCCTATGTAACTTGAATATAGTGTCCTAGTTAATTGTCACCATCTGTATGTAAACCACAACAGTTTTTTTCTACCATGTCGCAAGACTAAACTCTGGCTACTTGAAATACACCCAGAAGCAGACACCTAACTCTGATCCTTTGAGTCACTCTCTGTCAGTCACTACTTCTATTTGCCAATTCCACATGTTACTTGGAATCACAGGGCCAAAGAATGGTTTGGGTTGAACGTCTCTTAAAGATCCCATGGGCACTAGACCAGATTTCTATAAGCCGCATCCAACCTGGCCTTGAACATTGCCAGGATTGCAGCATCTACAACACTGCAACCTGTTTCAGTGTCTCATCACACTCATCATAAAAAATTATTCCTCTATGTCTAGTTTCAACTTTCCCTCTTTCTTTTTTAAAACTGTTACTACATGTTACTGCATGTTGCTACATGCCCATGGGAAGAGTCCGTCCCCAGTTGTCTTGTAGCCCCCTTCAGGTACTGGAAGGTGCTGTGAAGTCTCCCTGAAACCTTCTCTTCTCCAGGCTGAGCAAACCCAGCTCTCTTAGCCTGTCTTCATGGGGGAGGGGATCCAGCCTTGTGGACCCACTCCAACAGGACCATGTCAGTCTTGTGCTGGGGCCCCCAGAGCTGGGCAAGAATCCAGGTGGGATCTCACCAGAGAAAAATAGAGAGGCGGAGCAGAATGGAGGGGAAACTTCAGCTCCTGCACTTTGGTGACTTGTTTTAGCAGTCTCAACTTGCTGGGAGTGGAAGGAATATAGACAATATGTGTTTTCTGAGCCACAAGTTACATGAAACTGCCTGGGAAGCACAACCTGGGGACAGTTAATTATAGGGGCATTTCAAGTTGCCTCCAATTTCTTGACACATAACAGTCTTTCAGTTTGATGCAATTCCTTGGTGCAGTGCCCAAACCATGTGCCATGAGGCTGAAAGAGGGTGTCAGCAGCAGAAGGTAAGCAGCCCTTTGAGAGGAAGTGGGATAGGTACAGATGCATAGAAGATTTGAAAACTCCTAATTGCTCCAGTAGTGAGTGAACTGGAAGTGAACATTTTAAACCAGAGCATTCTGCAGAAATTGTGAGACTTGAGGGAAGGCTCTGGCTCCATGCTCTCAAGGCAATTTTTTCTTTCTCATCCAGGTATCCTAAAGAATTTTCTCAGTGGCCCTGCCTACATGAGCAGTGAGGTTTTTGCAGATGTCAGTCCTATTCATCCCAAGGCCATAGGCCCTGGTATCAATCTTGGATTTTTAATATAAAAAATGATTAGTAACTAACATGCCTATGCCCATATAGCAGGAATGGTGCTGATCAGGTGGTGGGCTGTCAGTTCTCCCTCTCTCTCTGCTTTTCTCTGATTTATGTGCAGGCTTTGGCTGCCATCCCTGGAACCAGCTGCTATTGGGCTGTGGAAGATCTGATGCCAGAGCAGCATCTGGATGCCTGGCACAGCTCTTTGAACAGTTGTCTTGATTTCTATTGCGGTCAGCGTGCAGCTGGAATTTTTTATCCTGCCTGGGCAATTTTTCTCTTTGGCTCACCTTGAATTATTTGGAATTTATGTGTTTCCATCCCATGGGGGAAACAGGACTCTCTGCAGTTACTTCTCAGTACTTGCATAGAGGGTCCTTGCAGCTGAAATATAGGGAGAATTCCCTTCTGCCTTTGTGTTTGTATGTGGTTTTTACAGGAGAAACACACTAAAATTTACTCTCACTCTGAAGCTATTGCACACTCACAGAGCACATGCTGGGACTGTGAGTACAAAATGAGAAACTTTTGTAGAATTGGCTGCAAATTTTTGAAAATATGTTTTGTATAAGAAATTTCTAATTATACAAGCAGAAACTTTCTATATTGTGTATTTTTTTGGGACCTAGGGTAGGATTCCTACTGGCAAATACAGATATAAAAGAAAAAAAAACCCCATGAATTAGTAGTGATGGACCTCTCCCAGTCTGTCATCTGGCTATGAGGAGCCAGGTTCAGGGTCTTGTCTACCCTATTCAGTGCTGTAACAACCTGGCTGAAAATTTGGGGTGTTTTCCATAGCAGCCTTTTTTTAGTCTGACTGAGATGTAAGCCTCATAACTCGCTGAGGAGCATTTGTGCCTGAGACAGGGACTTCCCTGAACCAAGGGGTGAACTGGGGAGATGGAGGAGGATGTGTCTGCCCCCACAATGTTAAAGAACTATGTTTTGTGAGGTGAAATTAAGTGTCAGTTCTGCAATTTCTTGCAATTTCCTTATTAAAGGTCTTGTTTGTGACCTGGGCCATACTAAGCCACGCATATTTTTCTCGTGCTTCCTCACTCTTTTACTGCATGTGGGCCCAAGATGTTTGGGGTGCAGGTTTCATCATCCTAGAAATTCACCTCCACTGCCCTTTGCTGTGCTGAAACAGATCCTTGCCTGGCAGCAGTTTCCTTGGTCTGCAAGCAAACACACAGCCCACAGCAGGAGAAGCCAGAGGATTGCTACCAAATTAGGAGACCGGCTTGCTGGCTAGGTCAGCAGAGATACTGTGGAAAAGTAAAAGACAGCTTTCAGATCCACAGCTGCTCTGAAGAGGCCTGAAGTAGTTTCTGGATCAACAGCTATTTTTGGGATTCCAGTGGAAGAGAGCAAATGTTATTGGGTTACCTGGGGCTTCCTTTACTTAGAGCTGGGTGGTCATCACTTTTGGCACCTTTGGATGTCTTTGTTTTGGAGAAAAAGCTTCACTGTGTACAAAATGAGATTCCCAAACTGCACTGGGAGAGTCCTTCCTGGGGAAACACAAAGCAGGGTGTTGGCCCTTCTGGTGTGGCTGCTGTTGGGCTTACAGCTGTAGCCACAGTGTGAGCTGGGCTTGTACCCTGCCCAGCTCAGCTGCTCCTCTGCTGTACTGCTGGAACAGAGGAAAAGGGGGTTTGGCCTCCTCAGACTCTTGCATCTCTATGGAAGTAGCCAAGGAGCCAAAGGGAGATTTTTGCAGGTGATTGCTTTGAGTTCCACCCCTCTGAGTTGTTGGTGGCAGAAGAAGGAAAGGAGAAGCTGAGTGTGGGCAGCCAGGAATATCTGCTGGTCCTGTTAAGAATGGACAGGCTGGGGACTGCTTTCATTTGTCCCCACTGGCCCCTGTCACCCGAGGTCCCTCCCAAGCAGCAGTGATGCCCCTGCCTCCCCATGGCTAGCCCCTCTCAGGTGATTTTGGGGTGCAAATCAAAACAAGGCAGAAGTCTTGTCAGCAGATATTCGTTGTAGCTCTGACCTCTTCAAAATAATAAGTTTTATTTAGGTTTTGAACCAAAAAGGTTGGGACACCTTCAGTTCATTTTGTGCTAACAGCAAGTCAGCGGCATTACTCGGAGGACTTTCTGCAATCTTTCTTTCCTACCTGTGTTAGCTCAGTATTTCCCTCACTTGGCAGATGTGTTAACTGAAATAATAAGGGAAGATGTGACTGTGGTTGCACATGGTGCTTGGCAAGGACTCTTTGTCCTGTACGTTAGCCACAGATTTATCCTTCTGCTATGCATACCGTCAGTTTTTAATTTCCTCCCTTTATTCTGTATTCCAATTTCCCTTCTGTTTTTCTTCATTATCTTTTCCTTTGCCTAGCCTTGTTTCTCCCTGTGGTTCGGTGACTGCTGTTTGTTACCTTGGATCTCTCCTTAAGCACCAGGGAGAACAGAGAGTGTTCACACGTACCACACACAGACATTTCCAGCACACACACACACACACCATGCACTGGGATCCGTGCCTGTGAGGACACATGCACATGCCCAGCTATGTCTGGTTGGTTTTGCACCAGTAATTTAACCTAAGCCAACCAGCTTTTATTGAACCCACGACTGTCAAATAGGGTATAGGCAAGAACCACAAACCATATGTTTCTTCTGTTCCACCACATGCTGCTCTGCATGTGTCTTAGAAGTAACATGGATATGCCCCTAGGGAAGTTACAGCAAGGTGGGGTGTTTATTAGAAGACAATCTTGGGATTTGTAGTTTGGACTGATCCTACTGCAGATAAAAATCTGTATGTTCTATGCGTTTCAACTATCAGCTATTATTACTACAGGCTTTTCTTTTTTCTCTTTTAGCAGGTGAGGAGTGATTCTTGAGTATTTTCTAATATATTGCTTGTATCTTAAAGGCAGGTTATCTGAAACATGAAGCTGTGTGCTAATTCCAGCTCCATTCTAGAAGATACACATTAGTTAAAGAGGAGGTTCCAGGTTCCTGGGTGTTATCCAGAGTTCAGTCGAATGACACTTTAAATAGAGTCAGAAAAAAGAATAATTTCAGTAATTTTTCTTTCTAGCAGTCTAAGAAAATATGGAAGGTTTTATTTTGTTTTCATGGACATTTACTTTGTGGCATAATTAACTGGCCCTCCTGGTGATATATACCCAATCTAAAAATATCCCTTAATTTATAAACTGTTTACACTGGAGAATATCCTTCTTCAAAATTGTGTTGCTATTTTTAGTTCTGTTAGTGTTGGTGTATGGAGGATGACTGACAAGAACTGAACATTAACAGTGATCTTAGGCTGCTCCAGAGAATGATAATTCCTATCTGAAATGTCCTTTATAAATATGCTGTTTGAGAACTTAGTAACATGTTAATAGTTGTGTTAAAAAGCATTAAGCTCCACTTAGACTTATTGAAAAGAGAGATCAGTCTGAAATATTGTTCATTGTAGGAGAAGTAGAGGACACTGCTTTGTCTCCCACAGACCTGACTGAGCACACAAGGAGGGTGAATGGCTGTGGCAGGTCCTCTCCATCCCTCCCACTTGTTGGTTAAATCTCCCTTTCCTTGATTCTTCGTATTTCTAAAATTCGGGTTTCTGTTTCTTTTCTGACTGAGCAGTTCTAGTCTCATAAGATTTTTATGAAATAAAGTCTGGACTCATTATGGAAAACACAGGCAGTATATTGAACACCTCAGTAACTTTTCTGAAGGCAATATCATTCCTTTGTTAACCATTTATTTTCGTACAAACTGAGTGGCTGTTGGAAGGTTTTTGTTCCTCATACTGAATGCAGGGCCTGTCACCAATCCATCTAACTTTTTGGTCCTAGTTATCAGATCAGAAATGTTGTGACCCTGTGGAGCAAAGCAGTCATCCAATGTTGACTTCTTCTGCTCTTCCAATATTTAGGAGTTAACCTTATGCCAGCAAGATTTCTCTCTGTCAGATGTTGTTTTGGCCTTCTGCAGCCTGCATAACAGTATAGTGATTTGGCTTATTCAACAAAAATGTAATTGTGTGTCTGTTCCTGGCCTGGATCAAATTTCTATTGCTGTGTTATCCAGCAGTGTGCAGGGTGAATATAGTGGAGCATGGAACCACCCATGATCAAAGGCCCTTCCTGGGTGTATTTTCATAGGCTTTGCTATGACTGGACCAGGAATGAAAGGGTCCATAGTGAAATGTAGATCATCATTAGCAAATTTCAGAGTTTTATCTGTTAATGTTATTCACACTGCTCTTGGTACTTAGCATGCAGGGTCAGGCAGGCAACTCTGCACTTTTAGAACTCCAGTGATAAACCTCTCTGTTTTTGCATCTGCTTGGCCTGGAAAGAGTTGATGTTTCGTGCTGTGTGAGCTGACTCTGTGCTGCACCTCTGTGTGTGGGACAGATGTTTTCAGCTACCACAAACAGAAGCTAAAAAAAAATAATGGTGATCTTAGTGTATCATCTCACTTTCTTGCAAGTGACAAATGGAAAAATAATATTGTTTTCATAATATTTCAGGCATACTTCTTGACTGCTGTGTTACTACTCAATCCTGAATAGTTAGGAATCTCAAAGGGGAAATACAATAAAATGAAAACATTAGGAATTTTTGAATTGTCTTGCTGTATCAATTTAGCTTAGAGTACTGAGCAATGTTGTATTTTAAACCATAAAAGTTTTGCTTTCAGTGGTGCTGTGAAATTGAGCTGCCAGTCTACCTCAGTTTATTTTCTCGTAATTGTGTCACTACTTCTACGGAAGCAGCACAAAATACTGTTTTTGCCTGCTGGGATTAAGATTCATCATCTTGGGGAGATTTCATTTTTCCTTCTATTTCCATGGTAAAGCAGTGGCTGATCAAAATCATATCCTTGAATACTAGCTGAAAAATTTTAAATTGACAAAAACCATCAGTCTAAAAGAGAAACCAGCTTTGCCATAACATCTGTTTCTTTCAAGGAAGCAATAGTTTCATTTGGGATGGAAAATATATATTCATGGATATGAAAATGTTCTTTTGTGGTATTTTGGTGCATTTGCTACATTCCAACACTGCATTTTATGTTACTACAGAGAGTTTAATGCTATAAAAGAGCTGCTTGTGCTAACTGGTAGATGATTAACCTTCACAATGCAATTCATACCCCCAAGCATTTTTCACTGTAGCACATTTCCCCAATAATCCTGATTTCGTTACTTGAGCACCTGTATCATCCAAAATAGATGATTGCTTTAAGCATTAAATTCAGAGGGAAAAGCTCTGTAAAATGAAGTTGTTAAATAACATTTATCCAGGCTGGGAGAAGCTCCGACAAATGCTTTTGAAGACCTTTGGTGGATTTATTGAATTGTTATAATCACAAACCAATCTTCTCAAGAGGACAGGTGACAAGGAAAATAGCCAGGCACTGATTTTGGGAGGAGAAAACTCTTATTGGCTGACCATCATGGCAAAGGCCATGAGAGCAGCAGTGAGTAAAGCAGGGCTTGGTGAACTTGTGCTTCAGGATGCTGACTGACCTCACTGCCTTGGGCCTGAGCACGTGTGGATGCCCATGGATGAGATAAGGCATGGTCAGAACAAGCCAGGGGAGGAGACAGAGGCAGGAGGTCAGACACAACTACTCTGTGAGCTTGGAGAGCTGGCTGGGGCCTGGGACCACAGTGGGATGGAGGAGCTGTGCTGGCACACATTAAGACTAACACTTTCATGTAAAGAAGGAAAATTGTGTATTACTAATGGGAGGCTGGAGGACATATGTATACTTTAAAGACCTGATTGTGCTTAATTTTTAAGGTATTGATCTTTTTTCTTCTTTTCACTGTTTCTGTTTATCTATTAATATCTTCTTGGGTGGATAGGAAAATAACTCTCAAGAAGTGCAATTACTGATAAGGCATCAGCTGGAGAAGTGTTTCTGCTGTTCTTGTTGGAATGATCTTAACAGAAAGACAGCAAACTCTGGACATGGGCAGATCAACAAAAAAGGGTAATTTATTACACTTGGCTGTGTTTGTTGTTGTAGTGAGTGGGTGTGAGAGAAATATTTTCATGATTAGCCTCAGATTCAGGGCAGGCATTGGATCAGATTGTTAGTAATAATGTCTATCTGGTCTTAAGTTACTATGCTTACAACATGGGTTGCCTACAATTAATAGCTTGTTCCAGGGCATAAAACTTCATTGTGTCCAATTCCATTTTGTTGCAAGTCCTCACTTCATTACCATCGGGTCACTTGTGGCAGAACTCCAGCAAGGAGCTGGGGCTGCGAGTCTGTGGGGTTTGTATTCTGGGTTTGTGGAGAGGGACAGCCTCTCCCTGAAGAGGAGTCCTTGTGGCTGCCAGCAGGGAGGTCAGGGCTGTGATGGGGAGCAAGAAGGCTGCATGGGAGAAAGGAGATGCCAGTCTGTGCTGCCCACGTCCCAGATGGGAGGCACCACAGGTGATACCTGCCAGCTACCTGTTTTCAGCACCATCCCTGCTCCATGGGGTCTCTGGGTCTCCTCTGTGGATGACCTCCCCCATATTTAAGTCTCCTGTTCGATGAAAGTTGGCTCAAACGGATTAAGTTGCAGGAAGTGGTGTCCTATTGTAGCTCTGTTTTCCCTTTCTGTAATGTCATGGGATTCACCAAGAATCTCACCCATCTTCAGATGAAGGAGGTGTTATCTCTTGTAAGCAAAGGGGGAACATCCTCTTTGTGGAAATGTAAGTCAGAGATGAGCTCTAGTAAAGTTTCTTGCTCTTCTTTTTCTTTTTCTCTCTTTTTTTCTTTTTTTACAGAGATTAGTGAAGCAAAAAAACATTTGTAAGAAAGTAACTCTGGGATTTTGTAGCATACTTCAGTAATGCTCAGAAGGATGGTGATGATACGCAGCAAACATATATCATGCACTGTTGAAAAGACTGAGGAAAAAATCTTGGTGTTTTTGGAATGATAGAAACTTAATGCCCTGACTCTGTCAGGCAAAGATATGTGGAGAAAGCCTATTTAAGAGATTATGGGAATTCATCAGGCACAAACAGCTGTGAAGGCAGCCTTAAATTTTGAGATTGATGGGATTTTTGCAATACAGAACATTTTAATTACTTAATTTAGGTGCTGGTGCATTTCTTGTCAGCGTGCTGACTTTTGGCACTGGTGTCACAGTGTTTGAAAACACTGCATCATATATGGAAGCAGCAATTGCCCATGCATGCCCTTGCACTATAAAATGCCCTGGGTAGACTCGAACATTTCAGTTGTTTATCACATACAACGACGGTATGACAGGCTGGCTAAATACAGTAAAACAGGAGAAGAAGAATGTGGGACCACAGCCTTCATTTTTCTGAATTGCATAACTCCTTCGTGAAACTAATCTCTTTAAGGACAGAGGATCAAATTCTAATCTCTCAATGTAGCTGAAGTTACCCCAGCAAATCTGGAATTACTCAGGAGACGCTCAATTCCTCAAGCCCTTGATCTTTGCATAAACTCACATAGCATGAGCCACTTGCTGTGGTGGAAGCTGTTGGGCTGCAACAGCCAGAAGGACCAAGAAACCTTCAAAGCAGCAGAAACAATGGAGTTCAAAGTGAATCAACTTACCTGTCTTGTTATTCTGCTTTTGTTACTAATTTTTTATCCTTTTTATCCTTTCTCCCATTTTGCTGGGTTTACATTATAAATTTATATATTGCAACATATATGTAGCCCAGCAGTGAGCCTCCTTAAACACTCAGTCTAAACTGAGTAAGTATTGCTGACTGCATCTGTATTTACTAAACCACAAAGCAAAATATTCAATAAGGAAATAATACATAATGACAGACAGTAGTAGTAACAAAAAGATAAGATAAAAACAGATAAGGGAAGCTGCAAACATCAAAGACATTCCCTTTTCCAGAGGAGTTGCTCCATCCTTGCCCTCTTTTCACACTGAGGACCGATGCTTTTCTTGGCTAGCAGAAAGCAAAGGCACCTTCATGAAGCAAAACCCAGCACCTCCAGTAGCAATCTGTCTTGCAGACTCTGCAGGAGCTTCTGATTGTGCTTGTGGTCATCATCGCATACACAAAACCCTTTTGGGAATAAAGTTCATGTGGTGCAGAGCAGGAGAGAGCCCTTTGCCCTGGGACAGGTGCTGTGCGATGCGCTTTGGTACATGAGGTGTGACACAGCAGTGGAGCTGCAGGCATGGCTTTTGCCAAGTGCCAGTTGGAAACATGCCCATGGACATGCTTCATCTTGGCTTGAAATGCCTTCTGGGATGCTGGATAACCTGCCTTGGGATCAGCTTGTAAATTAGCCTCCTCCTACTCTCTCCATTCTAAGAGTGACCTGTTTCCTTGGACAAAGAGTTCAGGCATCATAAACGTATTAAAGATTTCATTTTACCAGAATGGTATGGAAATGCTTCAGCCTCTTTTAGCAAAGTCCTTCAAAGCCCATGGTTTTCTCTCAAAGGAAAGAAGCAAGTAGTGTTATTCTAAATTTTGCCTTAGCTAATCACATATTTTACAAGCAGGTCACCATCTGCACTGTAATGATTTTCTTCCAGGAACATTCCTTTTGTTATGTTCAAATAAATTTTTATAATGGAATTGTTTTTCACTTAGCTTCCAGTAATGCTGTACTAAGAGAAAGAAACTCTACTAGAAAAACTTCTACCTCCATGTCAGTCAAATTGTGTAAGTCTTATTACAGTATTCCTATAAATGGCTTAGTAGCTAAAGAATATTTTCAATGGAGAAATATTTTACTATTATAACTTTTATAAGTAGCAAGTTTTGACTGGTATTTGCTTGCCTCACAAAATAAAAGCACCAAGTACTGATTTTTGAGGTTTTATCTCTGTGTGTGCCAATGATGAAAATATATTTAAGGTTATGGAAACAAATTTTTTTCTGTATATTTTATAACATCCCCACACAAACTGTGAACTAGATTTTCTGATGCCAGAATTTTTTTTCTTCATCTGGTTATTCCAGTGTTACTCTTGCTTTTCTAGTACTACAAAATAAGAAATGCAAACTTTTGCTGCCAGTCTCGATAAAAGATCCTCACTTCTGAAATATGAAAAAAAAATATTCTTTGTGACGGTGGTCACAAGGGTTTTTGGGATGAAGGAAGAGACGAGATGGGCTCTATGATCAGAAGGCTTGATTTATTATATTATGATATATACATATACTATACTATACTATACTAAAAAGAAAGGAGAGTTTCCAGAAGCTGCTAAGCTAAGCTAAGAAAAGTAAAGAAGAATAACACACAAGCTGGCCTTGACAGACTGCGAGAGCCAGCTCTGCTGTGACTGGTCACTGAACTAAAACATCTACACCAGACCAATCACAGACTCACTTGTTGCATTCTACAGCAGCAGACAATCTATTGTTTACATCTTGTTGCTGAACTTCTCAGCTTCAGCAGGAAAAATTCCGAGAGAAGATTTTTCATAAAAGAAATGTCTGTGACATATTCTTAGCTTCCAGTTTCAGAGAACTGCATTACAGCTGCTTGCCTTGTACCTTGCCCTTGATTCAGCACAGCAACTTCAATGTGATTATTAATTAGATAGTAAGACATGACTAAAAAAAGTGTCCCTGAAGCAGAGTTTATAGTATACAACACACTTTTCCATTTCTTATCTACATAATAACAGTGCCTTGAGAGAGCAGCAGTACTTTGCAGGCAGCACTTCAGTTTCCATCTGCTTTGCAAGTACAGCTAGAGTGAGTTTCAGTGTTGGGTCAGCAGCCTGCTCCTTGTGGGTTACTGCTGTGGCAAAGTGTTCCCAGCCACCTTTGCCTTCCCATAGAGTTATCCTTGCTCTTCACTCTTGGGCTGGCCTTGCAGGTCTCTGGGATGAATGCTCTCTACAGTGGGGTTTCTTATAGAGCAAGTAGATCAGATGCTAAGGACAGGAACATAGAATCATAGAATGATTTGGGTTGGAAGGGACCTTGGAAGATCATCTTTCCGCCCTGCTGCCATGGGCAGGGACACCAAGATGCACTGCTGAAGTCAAGGTGGAAGCAAATGTCTGGGGACTACACTGCTAACCTGCTTAAGGGCATAAATAAAGTGTAAGTTTTTACATCAGCCAGACCTGAGGAGGCATTTGAAGGCTCTGGTAGTGTCACTGGGATGTCCTTTCACCCTCTGGTTTGTGGTATATTGTTCCTGTTCCCCATTTACAGCTTTGAGCCTGCACTTTGGTTGCTCTGGAGAATCCCACACATTGAAATTTGTCTACTGCTTTCTCAAACTCTGATCTAGCCATTCCCTCTACTCCTCAAAACACTGGTATATGAAGTGGTTTTTTTCCCAAATGTCATTTTTAGCTTCTTACCCACTTACAGGTCAGTGAAATAGTGGGAATGGTTGTCACCACCAGTTTGCTCAATTACTATTTTTCCTTCTCTTGCTAATGTCTTTGTTAGTTAGTTTGTTTTTAAGGAATAGTGTTTTATCAGACCTGGATGTGGTGCCAGAGATCTCTTACCTAAGGAGAAGGAAAGAAATCACACCACAAGGCAATCAGATTCCCATGTAAACGACATCTCTTTCTAGTACTGTCAGGGGCCATAAAAACCATTTATAACCTGAGGAGGTTTAAGTCCATAGTTGCTCCTTTGGTGTCCTTCCTATACATTTCTGCAGCAATGCTTGATATTTTAATTTCCAATTTGCACTTGAATTTTACTTTCTTATGGGTAATAGTGCTTGTTTTGGAGGAAATGAAAATGTGGCGCTTATATTTCTGTTTGTAATATACTTATAAGATAATAAATTATCTTATTGTTACTTTAACATAACCTTAATTCTAGTTTAACATATCATTTGGATAGAAAATTTGCTGTGTCATTTTCCAGATATTGTTTAGGTGTAGGCATTTAAAAAATATGAATAGCTTTTTTTTTTGGTGTCATGGAAAAATAAAAGGAAAGCACAAGTTTTAATGTGCCTGAGTCACTCTGTCTTGCCTATCATATATAGAATATATGATATCATGTTAAAGGAATATCCTTTTATTTGAAAAGGGAAAAAATCAAATCTGAACCTCTATGAAGCAACTCTTTTTCTTTCAAGCTTCCTGTCTAGACTTGTAGTTGGAAAAAACTCTCCAGGAACTGGCTCTTCCGTTGCTGTCTCTAGCATGGTGCTCCCTTGGGCTGGGTGATAGGCAGCTCCACTCCGTCCATTCAGCAGCATCTCCTGCGTCCCTCTGAAGAGTCCCAAGAAAGCAGCACCATTTTTAATCAGATGTCCACAGGATCCCTGGGGAAAGAGAGAGATGGTTTCCTATCTCTGGAGATGTCACTATAGTGTTTACATGGCTGAAGAAGAAAGGCGTGAGACAGCACTTGGGCCTACCAAGGACTTTGCAATGGTATGTGGGTGTCTGATAGTCCCTAGGTGAAGATCCACCAAGGGCCTCTCAGTATCTTGTTTGATGGTTGGGGTTTCTTCATCATATTTATGTGGATTTTTTTTTATTTTTGTTTAAAATATCAAGGGTAAAATCCTGGCATCCTGCTGCAGTTGGTGGGAGCTTTGCCAGTGGGTTTAATGGAATTCTGGAAATGTAAAAATGTTTTCTTCTGAAATGTTGCATTCCATGTTTGTTTGTAAGAAGCCCTGCTGCTGGCAGAGCAGGAAGCTTGGGCTTTGTTTGGAAGCTTGGGCTTTGGGGCTGCCCACGGACCATCAGGGTGGCCTGAGGGGCTTTGCAGCCAGGCTGTTCCTGAGCTGCTCAGCCCAGGTGGGCTGGGCTGGGCTGGGCTGGGCTGGCTTCTGCACTAGCCAGGGGCCAGATCTGGCAAGAGTTGCCTTGTGCTGCTTGCTAAGGAGAGCTGGATGGACTCTGCAGCTTGGTGAGAAGTTTGTGAGCAAACTCAGAGAAGCACTGGCTTACGAATGTAAGGACTGGGAAAGCCAAACAGGTTGGTGTAACTCCTTGTGACACTTCCAGGTTTTTTGAATGCACTCTTATCCAGTAATTGCTGCTTAAACATTGAGAGTCAGAGAAGCATACTGGCTACACCATAAAAAGCACAGGCCCTTGCCTTGAGGAGAACTCCTCTGTTCATTTTACACGTGAATTTGCTTTGTGCATGTGCTTTGGGAAATAGCAGAAGGTACTTCTGTAATTCCCTGCATGGCAGAGACCCTTCCTGTGACCTTGTCTAACCCTATGGACTTATTTGAGCTCTAGGCTGGTTTTCAGCTCCAAACCTAATGAGGAAATCCTGTTCTCTTCCCAGCTTCTGATGGAGGCTGCTCTCAAGGAGGTGTGGATGCTCCTTCAGCTCTCCCCTGGGCAGCCTGAAGTGCACTGTTATCCCAAGGAGGGTACATTTGGCTTCGCGGGCAATGCTAGTGCTTAAGGAAGCAGATAATAAGAGTATGAAAGTGTTCCATTCCTGAATTTATCATCAAGGCCAACTGGAGAAGATAATTCTTCCAGATGTCTTCTAAATGCAAATTTGTTATTTTTCATAATCATGCTATTATATTGTGATCAGAGAAAATCAAAGCAAAGCTACAGTTCTTGTTATACGGGAATTTAAAGCAGACTTCTAATGGACAGAAACCAATTACATACACTCTGTAGCCTTTGCATGTGGCTCACATCATTGCTGTTTCTTGCACAAGTCTTGCACACGCTTGTTTAGTTTATTAATACAATGTTTATTCCCCCCAAAAATTCCCTTTGGCTCTTTTGACATCAGGGTTTGCTTCTGACTGAAGGCTGTAATAGACTGAGTCCTCATACCCCATTCCTCTTGTGATCCTCTTTGCTTTGGAGAAGTGTTTCTGGGAACTTGGAGAGTTTTTGCCTCCGGCATGCTGCAGGATACAGGGAAAGCAAAGTGTTTAATCCATCCTAAAATGGTAGAAGTGTATTGAAAAAACACAGGTTTAGCACACAGCATCCCATTTCACACAAAGTTTCCTTTTTTTACTTTTCTGAGAAGGAAGACAGTGGGGTCGTCCCCTGGTGTTCCTGGCAGCTGGCCATACCAGGAGACAGGATTACAGCCAGGAGAGAGGCAGAGGGAGATACCTGCCTCAGCCTCAGGTAAGGCTACAAGACTCATGCAGTTCAATTTTTTGAAAATATGTATGTCAGGGAGAAGGATTATAAGAAAGAAACTAAAAGGACTTTATAGGAAAAGGGTTAATTGTAAACTGTTCCCTTTTTGAAAGTTGAAGGATATTGAGGTTGTGACCTGATACATGATCTCAGAGAGGACTCAGCTCCAGATGTTGTTTTTTCCTCCTTGAATGCTTATTATGAAGAGGAAATGTAAATTTCTTCACTAAGAATTCACGTGATGATTCTGGGGCTTCCAAAGAAATTGGTCTGGTTGTTTCATAGTGTCCTGTCTGGAGGAGGTGTAAGCGCTGTGCAGAAGGGATAAGAGCTCTCATAGCTGCAGAAAGGCTGTACATTTTGATCCAGACTGAAGTGGGATGAAGTTTAGCAATTATTTACAGTGTTCACTTCCTGAGTGAGAGGGGGCTTGGAGCAGTGCCCTGGTTTTGCTGGATGCAGGAAGCCTTGTCTGCCTGCATGGTGGACACTGTGGTTTCTGCCCATCCAAGGAGCAGGGGCATGTTCCCTGGCCATTAATGGTGCAGTGGAAAACCTTGGCAGAGTGCCTATGGCTGCACCATGCTGATGAGGTGTTGTATGGGGAATGTGAGGGGCAGTGGGATTCACACCAGCAGACTTCTGGATGAGGATATCGGACTGGTGCTGGGTTGCTGCACTGGAGCATCATGCCTGGGGACCCTGGGGAATTGGTGCCCCATGCTGCCAGCACAGACTTGCTGGTGAGAGCTGTGTGGTGCTGTGGGTGTTTTGCAGCAGGGCTGGACTTGGTCACCACCGTGGTGGCTCCCAGAGGAACAGGCTGCATGGAGATACTGACATATGGTCTGTGCTGCCCATCTCTGGTGCTTCCTGCTTCCAGTCCATGGTACATAAAAACCATCTGCAGCTGCTGAACGGTGCCCTGGTTGGCCTCAGCTCCAACTTCCTGCTTTTCAGACATGTAATGATGTTTTTCAAATGGTGACAGTATGTTTTGCTGTTTCCTCCCTTGTGCTTAGCTAGTCTCATTGCCTTCGATAAGGGTGTGGGTTTCAGGCCACTCGACAGAGTTTGTAATTTCCCTTCTCCTGTGGCTTTTCTTTCATTCCAGGCATTTTATCTTATAGGACACTGAAGTAGCATTCTTACAAATGGAACATTTTCCAAGCTCTCATTTAACACAACATCCAACTTAGACAAGTAGAGGATAAGTCTCAATCAGGCCATGACAAAGGGCTGGATAAATGGACATAAGCTCAGTACAGTCAAACAGAGTCACTTTAGGGACCCATGAAAATGGAAAATGCTGCTTCTCTTCATAGATATATATTTCCAGATGATGTTTCAAAAAGAGGATTTATTTTTTTTAATGTGAGGATCAGGAGAATCCTGTGCTGAAATCTGCTCAAAATCTGTAAAAGTACTTGTCCATACATGTTGTGAACTGTTCTCTGCTTTCAGCCTTCCATTCTGTTTATATTTTGTAATTATTTGTGGTCCAGCTGTTACTGCTCTGTATATATAAGAAACTAATGAAAGTTAATGGGCTTTCTCATCAGAAACCCTTCAGAATGTGTTTTGTTATTCTTGCATGTGCCATCTGTTTTTAACAAGAAGGGCTTGGATTAATCAACTATAACAACTGGTTTAGTGGTATTATATATTCTAAATAGATCGGTTTCATAAGTGTGATTATATTTGGCATGAAGAGCTGGTAGATCTTATTCCTGTATATGTAACTTTTTCTTTTCTTCAAAGGGAATTCTTTTTAACTCTGAAAAATGTCACTGTCACTGAAGAAATGTACAAAAGAGGTAAATTGTGTTTCATCAGGCATCCTAAAATCCTTTTACTCCCTATCAAGGCCATTCCTGAAGGAGTTTCTAGAGCAGACATCATTTAAGTCTTTTGTCATATAATGAATATACAATTTATCAATAATTGTTTCCATATATTTAGAGATTATAGTCAGAAATTGCAGGGTTTTTTCCCCCCATGTTTTAGAATTGCCCCCCTTTGCTTTCAAAGATGATGTTAATTTATTTACAGTTTTCCTAAACTCAGCTGGAGGCACATGAGACCCATGTGTGAGCTAATAATTCTAGATAACAGGGCATGGATAGGATCTGAACATTTGTTTCTCTTTTTCATTCTTCTCCTGGTCTATATTGAGTGGTTTTGCTAATTTATTGTATCAAATAAAATAAACAGTCCACTAAGAAGTAACAAATTTGTGTCAGAGAGTTTGGTTGAACATGGAATAAAAATGACGTACACCTTCAGTGAATAATTTCAGCTGGAAAAACAAGGAGACACATTACTGAAAAATCAAAGCATTTGTCATCTTAGAAATTAATGTTTCCTTTCTTTTATTGTGAAATAGCAATTGACACCAAATATAAATAAAATTTATTTAAAAGCAGGTAAAAAGTAGCCCCTAGCTTCCTAGAAGAAGGAATGGGAAAGACTGAGTTGATGAACTTCTTGATTTAATTTATAGTGATATTGATTATGGCCAGTTGTTTGAGGAAGAAAACAGAAATAGCTTCTTACAAGAAAATTGTATTTTCTGCAATTCTTCAGTTTTTCCATTGATTCAGAAAAATCAGTTTATGACATGAATATAGCAATACATGTAGTGTCTCAATGCCATAAGGTGTCAGAATCATATGGGTCTTCTCATTTTAAGGATATGTGTGTAATAAACAATACATATATAAATAAAAACTGCTAATGTGTAGAATCATAGAATGTTTTGAGTTGGAAGGGGCCTTAAAGATCATCAACTTCCAACTCCTTTCCATGTGCAGGAACACTTCCCCCTAGACAGGTGGTGTCCAGCCTGGCCATTGAACACTGGGGCACCTACAGCCTCTCTGGGCACCCTGTTCCAGTGCCTCACCACCCTCACTCACAGTAAATAATTTCTTCCTTGTATCTAGTCAAAATCTGCCCTCTTTCAGTTTAAAACCATTACCCATTCTCCTATCACAACAGGTCCTACAAAGAAAGTCTGTATTCTTTCTTGCTCTAAGGTTTTCCTGGAATCTTCTTGAGACTGAACAACTCCAGCTCCCTTAGTCTTGTCCTCACAGGAGAGGTGCTCCAGCCTCTCATCACGTCTGTGCTCCTCCTCTAGACTTGCTCTAACAGGTCCCTGTTTTGCTGAGCTGAGGACCCCAGACCTGGGTGCAGTGCTCCAGGTGGGATCTTACAACCTGGGACATTTATGTCACTCTTGCTGGCAACTGAAGAATCTCATCAGGTTGTTCTGACCTGATGAACACTGTTGAAAGTTTGAATATAATATTTTAGCAGATGTTGACATAGTTTTGGAAACAAGTCTGTTTAAAGTCGGGTAAATACATCTATGTTAAAAGACATTTCACTTTGACAGCATTGTATAGTTTTATAGCATTTTATTATTATGGCTTCTTATGGTCTCATTTCAGATGTGAATTGTAGCATAAACACATAAAGTGAGTTGTTAATGATCTGGGACTTGAGGTTCTGTTTGGATTTAGTCCAGGTGTAGTAATTTTACTGTACACATAAAATGAAAAGCACATGGCCTGAAACTTCAATGCTTTGCATATAAATGGTTTATTGCAACCAGTATGGCTTCATGAACGTGCTATTTGCAGGATACCCTCCATGTACTGAAATATGGAAGTCGTGAGAAAAATGTGTTTACACATGACAGAAATAGAAAAAGAGTGCATTCATAGCTTGTGTCAGAGAAAAAACCCAAACTGTTTATATACTGGTAAAATAATCAGATTGTGTGATTCACATTTTGGAGGGGCAAATACATATAGCAAACAGTTGTTTCTATTTTAAATCTCATTGCATTAAAACTGTACCTAAGTTAATTTTTTGTTAAGTTAAACATCTAATTTTAAAATTATCATTTCTTTTTAGGATGAGAAAATATGACTCTAATCTTACTGTAACAAATCAGCCTACCATATATACATACTTATATATATATATATATATGTATACACACACACACACACATACATACATGGCCTTGAAAAATATTTAACATCCTATTGAAGTTAATGCTGATGCCTATTGAGGTAGGCTAGAAAAAGTGTTATTCTGGTACTTCATTACTTGAGGAGCTGTGGGCATCTCTTGATGCCACCCAGAGACTCAAACTGCAAGTGAGAAAGGGAATAAGCTTCCCACTTTACCCCTTCTATGTCACTGAGTACTTTGTTTTTCAACCCTAAATTGCTGACTAATTGTTCTCCCTCTGAAAGTCCAGGAGCAGCTGTGCAGAGTGGGGGACTGAACTGTAGGTCAGCAGCCATGCTGCAGGACCACAGAAGCTGTGCTGCTCTCTGAAATGACAAGTTCACATTTGGGACAAGGCAATACAGCTGCTTCTCAGGTTTTTTTGCTAGTGAAGACTCATCTTGGGTGATGTGGTGAGCCAGTGCTGTTTCCCTCACAGCTCCGGGGCTGCCTGCACCTGGGGCAGTGTTGCTTTTGGTTGGAAGAAGCAAAGATTTATGATGCTCATTTTACTCTGGGAATCCTAATACTGTGGTCCCAAGAATTGGTCTGGTTTGTCTCACTGCAGGTCCTGAGTGGTTACATGTCTTTCAGATGTGTTTAAAGGTGAATCTCCACCCCTGTGCCTTTTCTAGTTTTTGCTCATATTTCCTTGGAACAAGTGTATGCTGCCAGTTCACTGTTTTGGCCCTTTTGGTGGAAATAATGCCCTTGTGTCACAGCCTGGTGGTGCTTGGGGCAAGGCAGAGTTGGTGTGACCCTGCCCTGGTGTTTGCAGGTGTGCACCAAGGGCTGCCAGCCCCACTCAGCCCCCTGGTGCTGGCCAGGATGCAGACTGGGGCAGTCTGCAGCACAGGCTGACTGCAGCTGCATTTTGACTCCAAGCTTTATAGAAGTTAAAGCAAGATTTTCTAAACCCCAAATATTTTGACAATGCTTGTTCCTTGTTGCATTCAGTTTCTCATCAATAAAGAGAGGATGAAGTGAATGAGACCACTTCTTCTGCATGTACAGGGGAGGCTGCTGAAGAAACAAAAGCACCAGCTGTGTTTCTCCCAAGGAGTCAGCATGCTGACATAAAAGGAGAATATCGTAGTCTGCTTGCACTCATTACATTCATATTCTAAACTCCTGTTTTTATTAATTTACATGTTAATTTCTACTGTGCCACTGATTATGCTCTATTTTTGTGTCTACTTCACTTTTTAATATCAATTCTTCTCTTAAACATGTTTGACACATGATTATCTCCTTTTAAAGAGAAGTCCCCATTGCTGTCCCAAAAGGAAATATGTTGGCCATTTAGATCAAGAGGCTTCATGGGTGAAAAATGGTGAAGATCAAAGATCCTCACATATCTGGTGATCTTTACAGCAAATTAAGTTTCTTGGAGAAGATGCTATTTTTGCTTAGTGTCAGGCACCAGCCTGTTAATATCATGCTCTATTTACAGAGACTGTTTTCTTTCCTTCTCTGTACAAAAGCAACTTCCTTTATGTCTCATCTGTTTCCACCATCACTGTCTGCGGGATAGAAATAAATTTCAGTGAGACTGTGAATAATAAGGAGATGAGTAAGTAAACCACCCAGAGAGAAAACAGGGAGAAGAGTGCAAAGCAGCCTAATCCTTCTGCCCTGGGTAGTGGAGGAGAAGGGCTGGGGAGAGGAGACAGCAGAAGCAGCTCTATGAGATGCCAGTGCCCATGGAGCAGCCCTTTCTGCTTCTGCAGGTGCCCAGTTCAGCTGCTAATGGCACAGGGTTCAGTTCTCCCTGTGCTGTTTATGGGCTGTAACAGGCAGTAACAGCAGGTAATGTATGGGTACAGGCACAGGGGCATGGCTGGGGGATGTTAGTGTGGGCAGCAGGCTCCCTGCCCAAATGTAAAACATGACCCCAGGGCTCTCCAACCCTTGCTTAGCACCAGCAGCTCCCCTGCTGTCCCCCAAGGGCTTCCCCTGCCAGTGGGACATATTAGAGCAAAACAATGAAAAGATGTCTACTCTTGCACCTTTTTGCAGTGAAGTATTTAAATCTCTGAAGCTGGTCTTCACATAAATTATAAAACATTCAGTTAGAGGCTGTATGAACTGGTCCTACACACAACATTCTCTGTTGTTTATAATTTGCCATTTGAGGAGGTAACATTCCCTGACCCAGACAGAATTGCCTACTGCCCAGGAAGAGTGCAGCTCAGAGAACACTTTCTCCTCTTCATGTGCCTCTCTCAGTTCTGTCTCCAAAGAAGAGCCAGCACAGGCAGGGTCATACTCTGTGACCTCTAAATGGCAATAATTTACCCTGAAAGAAGGAGGCAGAAAAATATTTTCTGAAGGTTGTTAGAAACGTTGGAGTCCGTGCTCCCAGAGGATGAGTTTTATGTAATTATAAAGGTGGCACATAAAAAGTTTTAAATAGATATCAGTGAGGGTCTTTATGCTGTCATGAGATCTGGGAGCCTGATTTTTGGTCTCCCACAGGCACAGATTGCCTGCCAGCCTAGGAGCTGTCAGGGAGGTAAGAGGTACTTGGGAAAACATGACTATTTCTTCTATAAGGATATGGGTTTGACAATATCTGCTGAAATGTTTCATGCTCCAAGAACTGTCATGTTCCAAAGGAAAAGCATTTTGCCCAAGGAGTTTCCAGGAATGATGATAGCGAGGTTTTGTGGTTTGGGATTTTTTTGGTGCTTTTTTTTTTGTTCTTGCAAGTGGGTTAACAAAATGTATATGAAAAAATAGCTAGAAAGTCCAATTGCTTTATTGTAATATTCCTTTTTTTTTCTCTTTTCTCTGACACTGTTGACAGACTGTAACATACAAGGGATATAACCTTTTAGTTGTTTCCCAGCTAAGTGAAAGAGTTGAATTTAGGACCTGGCTTTGTTTGTAGACTGTGCCAAGCACCTGTGATGCCCTTGTGAATGTGGCTGACAGACTAAAAGCTGCCTTCATACCACTGTACAGATTCACCAGATAACCTGGGGAGATACATACACGTGTCCCAGCAGCACCTGCCCCTGCAGCGACAGTGTGTGGAGACAAGCAGTTTGTTTTTTGATGTGTTTATTCAGTTGCTTTTTCAGCTGAGACTACTTTAATTTCAGCTTCAAAGTTTTAAAAACCACTACAAAGAAGCAAGTTAGAAGAACACAGCTTCATTCAGGAGAAAGATACTGAACAGTTGATTGATATCATGGAACTGCGGCATTGCTTTTGCCTGCCCCTTCCTCCTCTCTTGTCTTCAGATGTGAGAAATTTGGAGAGATGGCACCACCCAGGCCTCTATGGTATTTCAGTGTTGCTGTGATCCTGCTGCACTGGGTTATTTTTCAAACCTATATCAAGTCCCCATTTCTGTCAGTGCGTCCCTGCACTCTCTTAATTTTTCTGCCGTTGTGTATACTGAGCAGTGACCTTCACGCTGTCGTGCTTCATTTTCGTGGAACTGAGTACACCAAAGCAACAAAATGAAGTCGTTTATGTTCACATTCAGGTTTCCTTGAACATGGTGTTTATGAGAGAAATAAGCACCTTTGCAGCACAGGGAAAAGGAGAATAAATTTTGCACACATTGAACAAGTGTTGTTATGTATTATCTGTATTTTTACACATCTTTTGTCTGCTGTCATAAAATTAACATACAGTGAATGGTTGAGAAAACAGATGAATCCAAAAGTATTCTATCAATGAATCAGTTTATATTTATAGTTTCTAGGTTTGGCTGGTAAATCTTTCACATTGTTTTAGTTTGTATGTTCTGTCACATTGATTTATTGCATATTGTTTCATGGTATCTAGTATCTATCTTGAAATCTGTATATAGCTCATTTTTTCTTCCTCTCTCTTTGTGCAAACCTACATTTTCTGGACTCATATAAAATCAGTTTCTCCATATGCCTTGGCATCTTATGTGAGAATTTGCTCCTTATCACTGTGCAGTAGAAATCTTAAGGACTTTAATTGATTAATAAATATTTCAAAGGTCTTTGCTCTCCTTGTTATCTGTTTGGTTTACATAGATAAAATGCCTAGAATGAAACGTTTGGTAGCTGTGAGTGTAGGGGTTCATTTATAAACCCTCCAGAGAGAGACTGACTTTCCATTCATGTAGAAATATACTGGGAGCTCCTGCCAGCCCTCGCTGTCTGGTTGGGAACAGCTACCAGTAAAACTCCTGACATGGCAGTGAACACAGTGAGGAGGAAAGGAGGCTTTGGGTTGTCAGATAGTTTTCTCAGCCACAGAGGGAATCTGTTGCTGAGCAAGTGCTGCTCTGTGAGCAGGTATCTGGAAGGGTTTTGATTTGCAGGAAAAACACCATTTTCTAGAGTGGTGCTTTATAAACTAGAATTCTAGCAGGACAGTGTCTGCTGGGGCTTGGCAGCTGGGTGGGGAACTTGTGGCACTGCAGATGTGGAGGGGTCAGCAAATGCTTTGCTTTAGTGATTTAATCAGCCCACTGCCCTGAGCATCTGTCTGCCTCTGGCTCACAGATAAACACCAACACACCCTTTTACCACCTCACTTCTGGGGAGAATGGACATTGCTGCTGCCAGCACTGTTCTCCTTGGGGTGTACAGATATGCCCATGTGCTCTTTTAATAGTTGTGATTTTGTTTCTTGATCGGCTGTTCACAGCACACTGAGCTGTGGGCCCAAAAACTAAAACAGCAGAGCTTTGCTCTATTTTCCATCTCTATATATTTTATATATAACACAATAACAAGCTGTCCTGTGAGCAAAAAAATTAACAGAATGTGTTCCTTTCTAAGTCTCACCCTTGACTTGGTAGTCGCTTGACTTGCTAGTTGCTGGCAGTCACTGATATTTCTGGTAGTCTTTATTCCCATCCTTCCCTGTATGGTCCGTCCTGCTGGCACAGTCCTTGGCTGGGGGGAACAGGCCCTGTCCCTCCTAGGTCCCCTTTGATGGCCTGGCTGGCACATACAGTGACAGGCAGCCCAGCCCAGCAGGTCAAACAGACTTGTGCTGTGCTCACTCTGGGGTTTTTCCCTCTGGGCTTCTGCTTGTCAGCCAGGGATGTTGCAAAGTCTGTGGCAATGCAACTCATCTTCTGCCAGTCTTCTCTGCTCCTGGAGAATGTGGCTTGAGCTGTCCCAAAGTGCTGCTGTAGGAGGACTAACAGACAGACAGACAGACAGACAGACAGGAAAAAGGGCATTAACCTTGTTACCTTAGAGAACTGGACTCAAAATGGAAGAATATTTATCAAACTCCCCTTTCCAGTGTGGAGTCTTCCCTAAAAGCTGTTAATGCTTCAGGACCAAGAGCTCTGCTAAAATGAAAAGCATAGAAGTGTTTGGAGCTTCTTGTCACATCAACAGTGGTAGGAATACTAACAGATGCGTGAACAGCAGGCAAGGTTGGCTCTCTGTATGGTGATTATAAAATCAAACCTATAATTAGAGATATGAGAGTTTAAAAATTGGTGAGATTTTGTTGAATTAAAACATTTAAAATAGTTTCTTTAGGAGGAAAGACCTAGCAGCACACATTGACTAACACAGTCCATGTTACTGCTGTACAGAGACCCAGGTTTCATGAGAAGTTTTGTTACAGAATAACCCTGCCACTTTCGTTTTGGTAATCTTTAAAAAAATAGCACACCATTGTGCTTGCAAGTATACTGTTTTGATGAAAATCTACATAGAAAGATTTTTCTTCCTGTTACTTTTAAATTTTTGGCACAATCTCTGAAAGAAACTTAAAGTAACCACATTTGCCTTATTTAGGGAGGTAGCAAAGGTGGAAGAGAAAGCTCTGGGTCCTGAGTAGTATATGTTGCCATGTTAACCATTTAGGATTTTCATGCTTGAAAATGAGGCATCCTGATGTTATTCTTAACATAGTGTTTTCAGCATGCCCAGTGGTAAGGGCAAAAGGATATATTTATGTCTATCTGTCAAACATATGTATTATATGACCTCACTTAAGCAAAATATTTTGCTGCTTCTTTGTGCTGAAAGAAAATGAGATGATTCGGAACTGCAGCCTAAAAATTGTCAAGTGCTGAAGCTCTGAATGTAATTCTGTGGTTTTGCTCACACAGCTTATTTTTAGATTAGCCTGTCTTCTCCTTGCTGAGGAAATAAATCAGAAATCATTTACAAACAGCAGATAAAGAATTGCAAAATTTCAGGCTATATACCCTTAGCACAGGCTGGTGGACTGATTCTCCTGAAAATATTAGATGCCGTCCTGATTTTCATTGAGCAGTGGAGAGTGCTTTGCCTGCCAATGCATTCATCTTGCAATATGTTAGATTCAGGGTCTGATTCTTTCCCTTGCCTTTTCAACTATTTCTTGATTGATTTTTTTTCCTCTTTTCAGGGCTCATACTTTCTAAATTCCATGCAGGTGCTTCTCTGAGTATTTTTCAGTCACATTTTGGAGAGTTTTGGTTTGGTTTTCAGATGTGTACTGAAAGATGGGAGAGACAGACATCCCAAATGCACTCTGGCTTCCTGGAAGTGTCCCCAGATCTGTGTCACTGCCAGAAGTGTGAGACATGAGGGATATGAGGGGCTCAGCCCACCTGGGGGTGCACAAGGAGTTCCCACCAGGCAAACACTGCTTTTAGCAGCTGGGAGTTTATCAGAGACCGGACATGGCAGTTGTCTCTGCTTGGTCACTTCTCTTCCTGGACCCTGTTTTCAAACTGGTAGGAGTCATTAAATGATCAGTTTAATCTCAAAATTGAGTTATAATTATAGAATGAAAAAGCATTTCCCCTTACCTCCCCATCTTCCTCCCCCTCCACTGGTTTTCCTCATTAAGGGATGTCATTTTCCTGTAAGCCAAGGGACACTGAGGACAATCTCAGGGTGGATCCAGTTACTAAGCAGGCATTTGCCATGGCTGGCTTTTGCATGCTTTGGGAGATTTACTGAATATATTTAGTAACTGCAATTGTTTCTGGTTGTGCTTTTTTGTTGGGAGTGCTTGTAAGTGTAGCTGCGCTGTTTTTAACATCCTAATGTCTCCAACTCGCACTGGCAGCCATGAAAATCGATAGCGTTGGATGTGAGCCTGGGGTGTTACTGGTTTGTCAGCATGTCCAGAAATGCATACATTCCTTTGGGGTCAAGTCCTCAAAACTATTTAAATGAATCCTGGATGATAAATAACAAGCATATTTATTTCATATATAATGAATGGGACTGATTAATTTCAGGCTGAATGAGAAGATTAATTTCACAGGATTTGGTGGATTTTTTGCCTTTCAAGTATTTTTGCTGTTTATGCAAATAACATTTTGAAACTAAAAGATTGCTTTGAGGAAGCAGAAGATTGTGATGCCATGATGACTGTGTGACATGCATTGGAAAGTCCTGAGGGAGCATTTCATCTTGTACCCAAATCTGGCCCCACTGGTTTGGAAGTCCAGGAGTCCTGTGTGAGCAGCTGCTGCCTCAGGGGGTGACAGTCACAGGGTGTCAGAGGGGTAGGTAAGTAGGTAGCCTAAACCCAGAAAGGGTACTGAATCCCACATCAGCAGCTGAAGAACAAGGTGGTCAAGCATTAATTCACTCCTGAAGTTGCACCCAGTGTTCCTGGTGCAGAGACCTCAGCTAAAAAAAGGTGTTTGGTTGCTTGTGATGGCACAGAGCTGCTTCAAGCTTCCTGCAAGGACATCCCCTCATGGAGAGTGAGACTTGTGCCGCCTGTGACTTTGATGAGCAGCAGGGATACCAGAATTAGAGCTAGCTTTTGCCTTTTTGAGAATAGACTATTAGGTCTTGCCTCATGCTGCTCTATACCTTGTCAAGGGAATATCAATTAAATGACTACAGTGAAAGACGCATCTGTTTGATGCAAAGGAGTTTTACTAAGGGAAATGTCAAATTGTGGCTCCAGGAAATGATGGCAAGAATTGCAGGAAATACTCCATGTGTTGAAAAAGACAGCAGCATCAGCCTCTCCCTAGAATCACAGCATAGCCTGCCCCTCTTCCCCTCCCTCACCATCCAGAAAAGACATAAAACCAGAGGGAGCAAACACTAGTGTGGCCAGTCAGTGCTGCAGTCTGGAAACATCAACATGGAGGTATGGTAGATTTCATCTACATCTGCCCACTTCATTTATTTGAATTTTTTCCTGTTCCTCATATACTTCCTTTGCTGTATTAAAGCTTTGGAGAAGGTAATTTTGAATGTTACTGGAGAAAAGATTTTAATCTGACACAGGTCAGGACAGAATAAATTAAATTTCTGTTTGAAACTGGCTGTTAGCACTGTTTCATATTAGCTTTATTTTTCCCTTGTCACTTACTATTGGAAAATACAGCATAGGATTCCCTTCTTAAAAAATTCAAGTAATGCTTAGGCTTTTTGTTAAAGATTATATGTAAATATTTAGCACTGCAGTCCATTCATTGTTCTACTCTGCACATTTGATTTCTTAACAGAAAGGTATCATTGAACTGTGCATGGTTGAGACTTGGGCACAACTGACACTTAAAATTGTAGTAACGATTGATCCCTGTAGTAACCATGACAGGCTGGTCAGTGCCAGGCACAGGGTGTTGGATATAGGAAACTCCATTACAGCTAGGTATCCATGAAACTTAACTTGGATTTTAATCATTAACAGCAGCATCAGCTTCCAGTTAATGGACTCAGAAGCTCGCTCACAGCAGAGCTGCAGTGGGTACTGCCTTCCAGATGAGGCAGGAGCAGCAGCAGTCCTCATTCCTGCAAGACCCCTGTCCTTCAGGATGTCACTGAGTTCACTTTTTTGTCTCCATCTTACTGAGTGGCTCCATAATGACTCTTCTGTGTAAACTTTAACTCATAAGGTACTTCTCCACCAGCTGCTGTTTGCTAAAGGATGCAGGTTTAGACCTGCCATGGGTAGATTTCTGTTTTTAAAATGCCCTTTACAGCTTGCTAGAGAAAAATGTGTATTCATTTTCTCAGAATCCTGATTTATTTCTTAGGTGACCCTGGCACTGAGAGGGGCATTTGGGGTTCACAACTGTTTGGAACAAGTTGAGGTGACCTTGGCTGTCCCACCTGCTGTGAGTCCAGCAGAGGGCTCACGTCACTCCTCTTGGTCCCCCTAAAGTACATTGGAAGTGGCACTAGATGGCTGTGCTTAGGCCCCAGCGTGCCTCCCAAAATATATGCACACACCCTGATGAGCTGAGTGTTTTAGTGCCTCTGATTCTTCTGAGCTCACCCTGTTACTAGGGGGGAAGAAAGTTAAAATAAGATAGGATTATTCTAGAAAATTTTATTTCTTCTGATTAGAGAAGCATGCTAACTAATTCTTCTGATTACAGAAGCATGCTAAGAATTCAGTTCGGGATAATATTTGACTGTAAAGCTCATCAGCTGTTGCTGTGATGCTCAGCTGGTGTAGGTCTAGGACTGCCCTCATCCCATCTCAGACAGCTTTGTGAAACTACCATGTCTCTGTTCTTTCAGTACAGATGGAGATCCCAGCTGCTCTCCAGAGACTCTGTACTCTAATTTTGATCAAGATAAAAGCTGCTCTCTCTTGCTTCTTGTCACTCTGCTTTTCCTCCCTCTTTGCTTTGCTGCTCCCCCTGGATTCACTTCATCTGCTATTCTGTGTTGCTTGGAGTGACATCCAAAGGCACAAGATAAGGACAGCTTCTAGGGTTTTGGTCTAAAGTGAAGATGGCAGAAAAGAGAACACATACATAAAGCTGCCTCTTTTGTAAGGCAATTCTCTGACTCTTGAGAGTGTCAGCTGCCTCTTTTGTAAGGCAATTCTCTGACTCTTGAGAGTGTCTGATGAAGATTGTACTGTTTTGTATCATTCTAAAGCTGTACATTAAGCAGCAAGACACCACTCTAAGCTGCATGCAGCCAGGAAATGGTACCCTACCATACAGAGCTTAACCTTGGCATTTGTCATCTGTATATTAGCAGAACTCTTGAGCCACTTGGTGCAGATCTTCACTGCTGCTGCTCCATGGATGGTTGGTCCAGTGGGCTCTGTATATGTCTGCCCTATAGCACTGTGTGGAGAGGCTTTTTTCACCACCCAAGAGCAAATTGAAGGGTTTTAATATTGGAAATTTTTAGGCTTGAACACTACAAACCATATGCAGCTCTGAGGCCGTGATTTCTGTGTGAAAGAATCCTTTGAAATTTTTGTATTGAGGTTATCGATACCTGTGCATGCAAGAGAGCTTTTGTAGGTTGAGAGCTTCCCCAGAGCAAGCAAACATGTCCAGGAGTGCCCATGCAGCAGCTGCATGTCCCATTGAGACCTGGAGCAGGGAGAGCCCTCGGGGCCTCCCAGAGTGGCACACAGAAAGCACACTGCCAGCTAATGTGCCTGCTTGGCACAGCGTGCGGGATGGAGCCTCAGCTGCCCCTCGAGGGTGAGTGGTGGGTTCTGTGGGGTGGGTGAGACAGCTGGACCTCTCCCCTTGGTGTGGGGAGACCGTGCTGCCCATCTCCAGCCTGGCCCTCAGCAGCATCCTCCTGCTGGACCCAGGGATTTTAGCTGCAAAGAACTTTTTTTGTCTCTTGAGAGGAGCGCTTGTAAGAAGGGTGGACCAAAGGACCTCAGTAGCTCCAGATGAATTTCCAGCTGCCTCGTTAATCAGCTAATAAAATGCAATGAATATGTTGCACTTGGAAATCCAAGTGAGAGGCCTCACAGTCCCTTACACTGAATTTCCCACGTTGTCCTCATTTAACCTTGCTGTGCAGTGGCTTTCCTTTTTTTTCTTACATTATTTATAGAATGAATATTAGTAGAAGGCTTTCTCCTTCAGCAGCTGGTAGCATCTTCAGAAACAACAATCAAGTTCAAATGAAAAACAGAGACCCATATAATTTCTGAGTATATTTTACAAACCTATTTGTAATGGCTAGAGAAGAAAACACAGTTAATAAGGAAACAGGGAGTGGAAGCTGCATTCTTTTATCTGAATATTTGTTTTGGCAGTGATCTGGAGTTCTCTGACACATTGGCTTAATTGTCTCTTAAGTTTGCCAACTGTAATTTTCCCTCCTATTATTAGAAATAAGGGCATTTTTTTGGTTTGCTCAAAGAGATTTATTTTCATAGCAAATGCATTATGTGTATCCTGTTAATGTAAAAATAAAACTTTTTGTTAATATCTTGCATGAAGTTTATTTTATGGGCCCAAGCTCTGAGATTTAACTCTAATGTATCCTGAGTCAGATCACGTGTGAGGAGCTGCTGGCTGCCAACTGGTACCTTCTGTGGACTTTCACACACAGCCCCATCAGAGTGTAGGGCTTTAAGGGAAAGAAGCACAGTCAGAACCTTCTGACCCTTCTGAGCCCGAGCATTTTCCTCTGGTGAAGCACAGACTATGTCTCCTACATGGGTAACCTCTATATCCAGTAATGAGTTCCTGTCTCAAACTGTGCAAGTGCTTGGGCTTGAGTTCATAGCAGCCCCATGCACTTTACAGTTGTTCATTAGACTTTTAAATGTGAAATCTAAAAGCAAGGAAGAACAGCATTTGTTTCACTTTTTATATGGAACCAATAGCATTTTTCTTAACACATTTTAAAGTAGTTTATGAAGAACTTTTTCTGTAATGGAATATTCACATTATTCTTGATATTAAAACTACAACCAATTAACACTAAAACAATCACTGCCTGACAAGTGATAAAAGTATGAGAAAAGTATGAGATGGTTGCCTTTACAAAAAGATTTTCTCTGAATAGTAACTGTGCTGCTAACATTTCATGTAGAATGTGGAATGAGAAATATGCAGTGTCTGCCAGAGGGGACAACTTTGCTGTACAGTTTGGCCTCAGGGGAAGCTAAAGGAGCCATTATAACTGGCAAACTTGCAAAGTATTTATGTTTGTGTACAAATAACACAAATTAACAAAGTCACATCCATGTATGCTTTATCCATCCTGTTTTGAGGTCCTTCAAAGGAGAAGGCTTCCTCTGTCCCTCAGCACCTGCTGTACTTTTGACTGCTGTGCTGCAGTTTATGCGAGGGATGTTTCTCATAAATGTTCCTTATCCATCCAAAAAGAAAACACTCAATTTTATAATGGAGTAGAGAATCCTGTCTTTAAAAAACATCTTTCAATTTATACTGTTTGTTTTTTTTCTGGCAATTCCCTGTGACCATTGTGCTTTAATAATTTCAACATGTTCCTTTTTCTGTTTCCTTCCATCTTTTCCTATACTGTTAGAAGCAAAAATTAAACCAACCTTAGTGGTTTTTTTTCCTCATAGAATGATTTGCAAGACTAAAGTGAGAGTAACTGGTTTCTTATTGTGACACCAGCATTCTCTTTAAAAATAGGGTAGGAATGAAATTATAATTTAGAATGTTTTGTCAAGAGCTGGTTGTTATAAGTTTCATACAGCTCTTTGTAATGAGATTTCCATATTTACAGTCATCTTGCTAATTGATAATATTCTTAGGCACTCTGTAATTGTATGTCTTGTAATATTGAATGCTCTTTCTTAATACCAAAGGACAAGTTTTGTTAAACTCCAGTGAAATTTGGTAGGATATATTAGTAATGTGGTGAGGGAAGGGAACTGAATTACAAGACCATTATAGCTTCCAAACACTGCATTTGCAGTCTAAAAAAGCAATTAAAACTTAATGAAATTATGAGTTTGGGAGCACTGCAATAGATACATTGGGCGTCAGTTGCATAATCACATTACTGCTGCTCCACAGTGTACTGTATTTTAGTAAAGAAGCTGTTTTGTAGTAGTGTGTGCTCATGTTCCTTGGCCATGGAAGGGACTAAGTAATCCAATTTAGCTTAGATTGCAGTGAAAGTAGGAGAATTTAAGTTGTACTGCTTGCATTTATCTAACTCTAAGCACGTGTAAGAAGAGGTAATGTCACACCAGCTGGCACACAGGAACTTGTTGACTCCAGGGAAGAACCATGTGCTCAAGCCCTTAATTTTGCCTAGGAAGAAAATTTCCACCAAAACAACGTTCAAAAACTTTAACAGTGTTAAATGTCTTGGTCATTTTATTTCATCTTAGAAAGGAGTGGAAGACCTTACATTTAACCTAAAAGTGGGGTTTATGGGCATTTTTTTTGCAGTGGATCCACATAAACCATGAAAACCATACTTTTGAGTTGAACATTATTTTTGAAAATAGTTTGTCTCAAAATGGAGTGTGATTTCTCTGTGCAACTATTTGGAAATATAGGATGATTGGCTGAATAGGTTTGGAAAACAAAATGCTTCAGACTAAAGTGATAATTCTTGATGAAGAAGTGATAATGAATGGATTGAAGACCAAAAGGACTCAAAGCCATATCAATCATCTCTTAAGAAAGTAATATGGTCTACAAAATATATTCGAGGGTATATCACTCCTTATATCTCCTTTCAATCCTATTCCTTTAAAAACAATAAAATAAAAGACTTACATATTTGGTGAGCCCTAGGAATTAAGGGTGGGGGTGCCAGCATGGTTAGGGCACATGCTCAGGTCCAGACCTGGCCAACATGGTTATCTATGTGCTTGTAGCAGCTTGTAATTTCCAACAGCTGAGCACCTTGCCACCACCACAGCTGCTGTCCTCCCTTCCCTATGGTGATAGAAAATAGCCCAGGGAACAGGCATTTCAGTGCAAATTTTAATACTTCCTTTCACTTGCAGTAAAACCATGGGCTGCTTTTCTTGTTTAACTTCAACGAGAAAACTTTGAAGTTTTTTGTTGGTTTTTTTTCTTAAATCAGTCTAAATGTTCTTTTTCTCTTGCTGAATCTGTAAAATAATAAAGTACAAGCAGGTACTCAAACAGTTGCAATTCAGATTCATTTTGCTACCAAAACAGGTATCCCCAAGTGGGTTCACTTCTCTGTAGTTTTGACCCAAACAGTGTCATCTCTCTCACCTGAAATGTGTGGTGATCTTGCCAGCCTTGTGTGACTCCTCTTGCTGCTCACTCTGGATGTGTAACTACCAAAACTGCAAAAGATGTTGCAAATCTGGTATTGCAACAGCCTTTGGAAACTTAATCATGAAAGTAAATTCCAGAGAGTTAGAGCAATAGAGGAAAAAGTTGGTGGCAATCCTGACTATTTTTTTCTGTGTCCATTTAAAACCTCTTTCCACAGCACCTCCTTGTTTACATGGTTATTCTGGCTTGTAAGAGTCTGTCTGATACACCTTGACTTTTAACTTACCTGAAAAAGAAGTAGAATGAATTCACTTACTGTGGGCTGGTGAACTTTATACAAGAGATAGGGAGCACATTTTTAGTGAGGATATACATGATTACTGTCCTATGAAAGGATACAGTGGGATGCCTATAACCCTGTTTTAAACCAGGGTTTTCCAGCTGCCAGAAATTTGAAATGTGCTTTCTGTAGCATTTCTGTCCTTTAACTGCTTGAAAAGTTGAAAATTAAAAATTTCAAGGCAAAATTTTTTAGCTTTGGAGTCTTTTTTGATAGAATTAAAACATTTTTATACAGACAAGTCAACACATTTTTAATTTTCACTTAATTACTGTATAGTTTTGGAACATTTTGTTTTTCAGATAGTTTCTTTGTAATAGGCAAATTTTCCAGTGAAGATATATTATCTGTTAATTGGATCATGCTCCCATGGTACCTGTAGCCTAGAAACAGGGTAGATGAACATTACAAACCTATTAGAATTCAAAACCTTGGACGAAAAAATTTTTTCAGATAATTTATTTTTGCAGAACTAAGTTTTCTAAGTATGAATTCCAGAAGGATAAAATGGTTTTTATTGTTCAGTGTTGGTGTTTGGCATTAAAAGAATGCATGACATTTTAAAGAGAACAACAGGTTCCTTTTAAAAATAGTATTTAATTCAGGAATAACTCTACCCAGTGAAAGATCATGAGTGGCAAAGTGTGTACAAATGCTCACTTGAATTTAAAGACTGTATATTTTACCCTTCTTCCTAATAAAGTTGTAAATGAACTGAGAAGAGATATTGCTTGTATTTTATATATTCTATACTCTTAAGATTACAAGCCACTGTAGGAAATTTTGTGGTTTGTTTGGGTTTTTTTTAAAGAATATTCCACTAAAATCAGGAGATATTTGTAGCATAAGGCAACCTATAGTAACCCAAATCCATGCTTCTCATCAGTGTCAAGCAGGGCTTTCTGAATAGCAAAGAGGACTTTAAAATGAGCTCTTGGAGAAAGCCAGCCCCCTGCTTTCTTTTAATTTCCCTATTCTGTGGGGAAGGCAAAGTCCTGCACAGTTAAGTCACAGGTGGTCACATCCTGGGAGAAAAAAAGAGAAATTCGTGTCTGTCAAAACTAAAAACATTTTGGGAAAAAAATTAAGTGCGTGTTTCAAAATATTGTTCAGTTTGGAACCATCAACTTTTTCCTGGTCTCCATGGTGTCTGGACTGCCTTTAGTGTCTTTTGCTAGAGAAAAAAGTGACTCTGCTGCTTACCCTGGTGTCATAGACCTAGAAGGGTGTTCTATGTGGTGGAAGGGAAAAGGTCACCATTCCCAGCCATCCTTATGCTCTGAGATACCTCCCAGGGAGGGAAGTGGAGTGACAGGGACCCTCATTGTTATCAAGAACCTGCTCCCAAATGCTGCAGGCCATTGGGAAAAGTTCTTAAGAAAACTGAGTCATTTTTAAAGAAAAATTATATTTTTTCTGAGATTTTCCACTTACAAAACCTGTGCTTTTTGGGTTAATGCAAGCTGTCTTTTGAAAGTTTTGGTTTGGATTGTTTGGGTTTTTTCTTTGTGGTGTGAATGAGACTTTGAGAGACCACACCCCAGTCCCAGTAGAGAGGCCAGATTCTAGCTTTCCCTCAAACCTGGCTGCCAGATTTCATATGGGGTTTTTTTCCCTCTCTCTCTGCAGACTAGGGTGTAGCAATGACAGCAGGGACAAGCCCTGGTTAGTTTGAGGCAGGTAATTTTGGCAGGGATCACAGAAGTGCTGTGTATTCCAGAGGTGCTGTGTTGCACTGAGGTGCAGTGTGCTCCATCACGAGTGCCTCCCTGCTGAGGGGCATTCAGGTCGATTCTGAGGGGAAAGCAAATTGCTCTATAAATAGTAGGATCCCTACAAAAATCCCTTAGAGGGCATCAGTGACCATATCTAGTGTGATCCTAGAAAGCCAGAAAGCAAGGCAGTGACAAGTTTAAGTGGGATGAAAAACAGAGGCACAGCTCAGTTTTTACTGGGAGAGACAACTGTAGTGTGCTCTTGGGGTAGGTGTCTGTCTCCCTTTTTTTCCTTGTGTTTATAACTTGCTTGACTCCTGTGAATGCCACTGTGAGAGCCCAATGCTAAGAGCTCATGTGATTTTAAAGAGGTGCCAGCCTTTGGGGTGGCAGTAAGCTTGTGTGACAGAGAAGGGGAGGAACAGTGGAGCTTGGTGGGGATAGGAGAATCTCCCAGTATATACTTGGGACCCAAAGGAAAAAAGCACAGGGAACATCTCTGGCAGAAGCTGCTGCAGCTGCGGTGTCCTGCCCTCAACACTGACCCTCCAGCTGGAAATGGCACTGACCACAAAATCCTTCTCTGTGTGGTGAATGCTGGACCTCCCTATTCAGGATTTCTGTGCACAGGATGCTGCCTCTGTCACAGTCCCAGATGCAGACACAGCTTTTGTTGCTGGCAGCAGTGGAGATGCTGTCCCACAGTGGGTGAGCCCTGGGCACACAGGGAGATGCTGTCCCACAGTGGTGAGCCCTGGGCCCAGTGCTCTGCTGCAGCCTCACATGCTGCCAGCCCAGCCTTTCTGCCCTGCAAGGAGCCCCTGCTGCCAGGTTGGGGCTCAGAGCACTTACATGATCCTGCTGAGTGTTTAAAGAGGTTTAAAATAAACATGCTGGGGAAAAAATAAACACACAAAAGACCTCAGTTACAAAGACATTCCCACTCCTCTTTGCTTTCCTGTTTAAGTACTGATAGGTTATCTGTTGGGTGGGGGGTGGAAAAAGAAGAGCAAGGGTGAGGAGTGAACAAAGCAAATGACTCCTGAGTTCAAGACTCAGAAGAAATCTAAGCTCATACTGCTCATACCATCTTCTTCTTCCGTTGTCTTTCCTCTCAGAAAAACAACATGATGGTAAAAATAAAGGTGTTGTCAGCAAGAGATGTATTTTGTTAGAGGGACATGGAGCAGACCAAGGTGAATTACTCACAACTGTCCCTGTTGAAAATGCAGGCGAGCTGTAACAATTTGCTCCAATTGCACACAAGTTAAATAGATTGTTTATGTATAATGTCACATTTCTGCACCAATTCTTGATAATATCATACTTCATTTTCTTCTGCCATTTATGCACTTCCCTTCATTTGTGGCTACTGCAATAACTCCTGTATAGGAAAATAAAGTTATTTTACTTTGTTCTGCAAAGTCATTTTACTTTGTTCTTCTATTTAATATGCAGAACATTAGTTCTGCACATTAAATAGCAGAAGTTACTGTGAAGGCTCAGAACTTGTTTAGCGTTAAGCTTCTACCTTTTTCCTCTCTATAAGCTCTTGGTCCCCAAGGTGAGTCACTGGTTCTCATTTTATTACATTTGTGGTTTTTTTCTTATCTCCCATCTTTGGGTCTAATAAACACTGATGGTGAACAGGAGGATAAACTAGATTACCATACTAGAGCTTACAAATTTCAAATTAACTGTTACCATCTTTCCGAAGCAGACAATAAAATAAAATATTTCTCATGTGTACTGCATTTTAATAACAAGAAGGAGGAACTTGATTTTAGCTGTCATCTATTGCTGAATGCTTTGTTTCAGCCGCTTGCAACCACGGGTGGCCCTTCTGTTTAATTATACAGTAACTGCAAAATGCTGTGATTGGTGTGGTGGGTTTCCTTCCCCAAAACAGAGGGAGCCAGTTTTAGAAGCGTTAAGATAATGCCTTTGGGATTCTGTTTTCATTAGAATGCTGAGCAGTCCTAGATTTACAGCTCTCTTTGCAGACAGCTATTATCTCTTTCTAACGACTCTTTTGTATTAAAGAAAAATTATGGAAATCTTCCAGTACTGTTAAAGTGCTTCTAATCTTCCTCAATTTGCAGGAAGACAGCGGAAATCAGCAAAGGGTGAGAGGAAATAAACAAGGCATCCATATAAGCTATGCTGGCTAAGGAAATGCATGAAAAAGTTTTCACCACCTGGATACAGAAAGGAGCTAAGAACATTCATTCTTGGTAATAGGAGTGTAGCACATCAATAATAGTAATTTTTTGGGCCTCAAAAAGAGCATGATGTCAAAAAGGCTTGCATGGAAGTCATAGTTATGTGGAATCTGCCACATGAGAAGTGTGTTTTCTCATTGAAGCTCATACTGCAAACAGAACACCAGTCTGTGGCTTACAGAATGGATATGCCTTCTCACTTGGTATTTGTTTAATGTTGCTCAGGTTTTATTTTATTTATTTTATTAAGCTGTTGAGGGGGGAAGAGATTTGTTTCTTTTGATATTAGAAGTTTTACCCTCTGCTGCTGCCATCCTGCAGAAGACAGTCTCCACTAAGGACAGGGTGACTGTAGTTCCTCCCTGAGTTCTTGAGACTGTTTTAGGAGTCCTGAATATTTAAGTACAGACTTTTTCAATCAGCTTAAAGCCAAATATCACTTACTGGATAGGACAAGCTTTCAGGAGAAGGGAGCTAGAAAGGAAAGGTGAGTTACTGCTGCTCAGTGAGATTGACAGCAATCCCGTTTGGCATGCAGGTGGAGAACTGGATGGTGATCAGGAAAATATTTAATGGAAATGTTTGCAAGAAAGCAGCATGTCGTATTTTGAAGCTGAATTAACTCTGTGCTTTGAACATTTTTAATCAATTCTGCAGAGGATATGCTGAAAATTCCTGTCACCAGCAGCTCAATTTTATGCCTTGCATCCTCATGATTTCACCCTGTAGTGGTGTGCAGTTTTCTTTCCCATAAGAGCATCATTTTTTGTTCCCAGTGGCATTTAAGGTCACTCTGTCTCCAGAAGTGAATGGTGATTATGTTTATTAATTCTAAGTACAACTGCAAAGCTACCTCAGCAGTACAAAGAGGTGCCAGTGTCTGGTGTGTGCCTGTACTGCTGAGGCAGGGCAGGGCCAAGGGCAGAGCTGGGGGCTGTGCCCAAAGCCAGGTACCCATGCTGGGTTCAGCCTCTGCTGACTCCTGCCTGCACTGCCATAAGGAAGGTGAAAGAAAGACAGCAGAGAGAGGGTTGCTTGGAAAGGCTCAAAGTGCATCCTGTGCTTGATGATTTCTGCAGCAGTGGCCTGTTGGAAGGGTCTGCCCACGAGTGTGGCACAGATGAAGAGCTGGTGTGGGCCAGTGCTTATTAATGGATTATTTTGTTTCTTGCATGTTATACTTTGAGGTTCAACTCCATTTCACAGATATTTCTTAATTTTAATTTCATTAGATGGCACACTCTTTAATAATTTTCCCTGCCTCTGGTCCCCCCTCCCTTTCATGTAAGAAATTCCTAAAAATCATCAAAATATTATTATTGGGTTCTTCTGTGTTAATCATGGTTTTGGTCAAAGATGATAATAAGTAGTCATTTGATTGAACTGAATTTCCTGCCAAGGTTAATAAGAATGATCATAGTAAATTTTTATGTAAAATACACAGCTTGAAATTAGAAACTAGCAAGAACATGATGCAAAAACTCTGATTTGTCCAGGGAGATGCTGATGTTGTTTTATTATTCTGCTTTCCTTTTTCTTGTACATCATGTGACAAACTCTATTTGTGTGAACTTCAGATACTTTCTAGACTCCAACAGAAACTTAAGGCAGTTGATTTGGTTGGCTTTTCAGGCCCTTTTTAGACAAAACAAATATTTGGACCCAGGCAATAAGCCTAACACTTTGTTTTTAAAACATTGTATTCAGAATTGGGTAACAGGGTAATTCTAAGACATTCTGTAAGGTGAGGGTTATATCCGATTTTTTTAAAATAGCATTTGCTAATATTCTGCCATAGCTACTTATAATTGTAAGCACGTGTCTTGTGCTTGTTTTTTATTTTGAACAGTTCTCATTGCTGTCCAGAGGCCTGGGGATGCTTTACAGGTTTCTGCATTGCATCAGAATAGGTACTGGCATTTTCACAACTGAACTGAACTGCCTGGTAATGAGCTGTAGCAGTGTTGAGGAAGAAGGCAGACTACAGAGCTTGTCTCATCTCCAGCTTTTTTTGTTTACTTTTTTATTATGATTAAATGCCTCTAAAAATGAGCCAGTGATTGAATCCAGTCCTTAATTTGAAAGGATTGAGATGGAACTGGGAGTAGGAAATGTCACGCTTGAATCCCTTAATCACTGAAAATCAAAGCTTTTGCTGGTGTCCCTAGCTGAACCTTTTCTCCTCACTGGGGGCCTGTGTCTTTCAGATAAGGCAGTGTGGATGTATCTTCAGAGTAACGTGCCTGGAGCCTTGTAGGAAAATCTTTTGCTTCCAAAGAAGAGGGCAAAGTGTTCTGCCATGTGGGAGAAGACAGCCAATACTTGGGAATAAAGTGCCAATTTTAGCATTGTCAAGGCAAACCATTACTGCTGTGATGCCATGGGCTGGAAGCCACCCCAGTGCTGGTGTGTTGGATGCTCTGATTCCAGCTGGATGTGCTGGCTTCATTGTGAGACAGCCATACCAACCTGTGCCCCTGAGAACAGCTCATCCCCAGGCTCAAGCTGCACCCTTCTCATCCCAAGGCTTTCTTTCTCCCCTTCTCCTTGACCTTAGGGTAGAGATTTGTCTAGTCTAATTCTGGATGCTCTCAATGTAAATCTCTACATGGGCATTATCCCCCCAGGGTCTCTCTGCAGTCAGTCCTGTGGGGAGAATAACACCAGCACTTCTTGTACCTGTTAAAGAATGGCATGAGTACTATCCTGGAAGTGTTGCTCTTGCCTGTAAAAAGCCTCTTGATGAGCAGTTTGGATTTGCAAGGTTGAATCCTAGCCTGTCAGTCCCTGATGAGGAGTTCTTAAAAATGGCAGTTAATCTAGATGAATGGCTTTGGTTTTATCTGGATGCATATTCTAGTAATCCTTTATGTAAATAACACGTATTTCACATTTGGTTGCTCCAAGTACTAGGGTTTCAGAAGAGAGTGGAAGTGAAGGAAGTCAAAGGCATGAAGTCTGCCAGGAAGATTCCATGATTTCTGCTCAGGAAGGATGACCTAGAAACTGGTCTAAGAAAGCATTTGCTTTTCAGGGACTGTCTTTAGATGCCTTATAATGTAAGAAACAGTCACAATCATGGTTTCCCTTCAAGCAAGTATACTGACTCTTTTTTATTCTTTAATCCAGAAATCCTTTGTACTTTCTGTTGTAAAACTGAGCGTGCACTTCTGAAACTGAGACCTACACAGACACTTGTAGGCATGACATTTCCATGAATATTACAGACATAATTACAGATCTCTGAGGGCTTTCTTGTTTTGGTTGTCATTTGCTCAGCAGCCCACATTGTGCTGTCACTTGCCACAGTGTCTGTGCTTCTGACCAGAACATAGGTTGTGCTGCCCATGTGCTCTTCCCATGAAGGAATTTATTCTGTAGTCCTAGATTTTTATAAAGGGAAATCCTATCATCCTGTATCTTCTGTTTTTTGTGGAGCTATGTCTCAGGAAGCTTCAGGACTCCTGGCAGGAGAGGAGATAATGCACTAGAAAGGGATCACTGCAGACAGTGTAGGTTTGGGTCTCCCCCTTTACTTCTTTGTATACAAAAAACATTTCTCCTTGAATTAAAAACTAAGCTGGACCCCTGGCTTTGGGATGATAAAACAAACTCTTCTTGGAGAGTGGCAAAAATAAATAAAGCGTGTCCCTGTCTTTTTGAATATGTACAGTACAGTTGCTTTTCTTCAAGAAAATATCAACACAGCCAGTCCACGATCTGGCCAGGATTAGTACTAATAATCCATTTCACCTTTGGCAGGGTCAGGTTGTGCTTGGGCCTTTTGATTTCAGCCTTTTGCTTTGAGTCTTTTCTGTGCTGCTCCAGAGACACACTGGTCTTTCTCCAGATGGTTGCTGTATTACAGCATTGCTTTTGTGGATTTTTAGGGCTTCTACTCTGAGGACCAATCTTGCAGGCTGGGCCCATCAGAAGCTGGTGCAAAGGCAAGGCAACAACATGTTTTGTCCTCTTCAAGAGAAAGATTAGACCCTAAGTCAATCTTGGTGTTTGGCAGTGGTGTTTCAGCTCTGTAGAAACAACATTAAATATGCACAGAACGAAGAAAGAATGGATGCTAAGATAACACTGAATCTTTGGGGATGCTCTGGGGAGCTTTCTTTGCTTTGAATTTTCTTAAGAAATGACAGAAGTAGGGATGTCACATCCTGTCCTTGAACTCTTGGGAAGCAAAATGTTGACTGGCTTAAGAGCAGCTCTCTCATGGTGGTATACTTTAGTATAGTCACTTATGAGAAGAACTTGTGTGTCATTAAAGAGATATTGATGTTAGTGGTGGCAGAATGCTGGCAAGAAAATGACCAAATGTTAAATAAATGGTAGTTGTGCTTAAGCCTCATTGGATCCATTAAAGAAGCCTCGTTTAGATTGCTAGTGAGTACTTTTACTCATTAGTATGGAAGTGGACCTCCTGTATGTATGCGTGGGTGTTTTTGTTAAATTGAAACTCTGAAAGGATGTGGGAGAGACACACTTGGAAATTTTCCAGACTTAGACTCATCCTCTTCTTTTCACAGAGATTATTCATGAGACTTAAAAGCACATATTTATCATATAATCACAGCAGAAAATAATTGAAGACATGTTGCTATCACCCGTTTTCTTTACCATGTTATCTCCCAGAACTTAATCTGAAGAACCTCTGGGTTTAATTTTAACACTTTATTTCTGATGAAAAAAGAAGTTACTGCTAAAACTGTACTCTTTGTAGCAGCTTTCTGATTATTCCTCATGTTTGCAGGCAAGCTTCTGTGACAGTCCTTCAGTTTCTGAATCAGATGAAAGTATTTTCTCATACAGAATTTATTGCATTTTAAAACCAGGCAGCTTCCTCCAAAATGGGCTGCCATAAAGAAGAGAAGTGAGGAAGCTTAAATGTAAACACTCATTTGGTCATGGAAAATATAAAAGCATTTAAGGTCATTTGGGAGAATTATCCACAAAATGATCCCATATTAGAAGAACTCAGCTGTTAAGTTTAAGCTTGGTTTCATGCTAGAAGCATTGTGTAAGAAACATTGTGTAAGAAAGAGATGCAGGGGTTTTTTTTGCTGATTATTTATAATCGTTTCTATAGTACCTATGATTCCATGGGGAATTGTGAACCAAATATCAAAGGATAAATTGCTTATTTCCCCAATAAACAATTTCTAAATGTGGGATGTGTACCAAGCATCCTTAGCGCTTGCTGTGGTTCTGGTTTCTCACTGGTGTGAAGGTGCTGGTGTTCTGCTTTGTTGATTGACTGTGCCTGAAAGGCTCAGCATGCCAGTGGCCTGTCATGTTGGAAAACCCTTCTTCAGGGAGCTGGCAGGGCAGCTCCTACCATCCTGCAAGAATCAGATGCTGTGCTTTGAGGGAACATGGTGCGTCTGCCAACATCTTGTCTTCCCTTTGGCCTAACCACAGGCTGGCTTTTGTGGATTCTTTTCAGAGTATAGGTGGAGTTTACACATGAATAGGGAAGAGTTGAAAGGAGTTTTCTCCTCAACAAGTGTTACGGACCAGGTAGCTCCTGGGTAAAACAGCATCAGTGGCATTTACTGCATTTCTTCCATTCAGGAAGGAAGTGGCCACCAGGGCCAGTTATGGTTGGTGGAAGGCACCTGGTCTGCAGCCTAGCATGAACCCTCAAGGTCTTCTATTGTGCCTTTTGCTGGATGTGAGAAGTACTCTTTCAGACCAGCAAAAGACTTTGTAAATTATTTAACTGTGCCCCAGTGTAGCTGTAGGAGAATTACTGTCCTGAGAAGGTGTGGCACTGTATCTTCCACTTAGTGGAGGCAGTAATCCACAAGCTTGTATTTGTTCACGCTTCAGTTTCTGGTGTTGATCAGTGAAACAGTTCACTTTCTTGATCTAAAAGTCGTTTTGGTTATTCACAGCTTCAAAGGGCAGCTACACAGTAAAACATGAGTGCAGTAAAGCATGAGTATGTGTATAGAGATAGTAAAAATTAGATATTTTAGAAGAAAACTTACAATGATGCAGGTCAAAAGGTGCAGTAAGGGAGTGTTCTGTACATATCCTGCAGATAACATCTAGCAGCACTGAGCTAATTTAGAAAAGTTAGCAAAGAGAAGAATCTTGCTTTGAAAGATCTGCAAAATCCATGTTTATAAAATGATAAGAACTGGCCTCTGAGTAGGAAATGAGCATTTTCTTGAAACAGATATTGTTTAAGATAAAATCTTCACAAAAGGATCATTTAATATTGAAGAGGCACAGATCCCTGGGGTATTCTTCCGTGTTTTAATATCTCTTTCACAAAATGACAAGATGAAGATGTTACTATAAAGGCAAGACAAAAGTCCTTTATTTCCTTATATCACTGGTGGATAATGTCTAAAAGTAGTGTTGCAGGATAATGAAATGCTATCTCAGTTCAACAAAAAAGCCTGAGAAAAGAAAGATAATTCTTAACAAAATCAGTTGCAAACTCATCTCCTGTAGTGCCTGAATTCTTGAAAATGTATTTTACTTTAATATGAAAGTATCCTGAAATGTGTATTATTGAAAAAGTCTCCTGCTGCTGAGGGGCAGCTGTCATCATCCTTTGGGTCAGTCCTTTGCAAATCCGTCATCCCTGGTCTCTGACTTTTAAAATATATTTTTTCTTATTATGTGACTTTCTGTTTGTTTTCTGTCATGCAAACCTTTGGTTCCTATGGAAGCTGTTGGGGGAGTCCTTTAGAGTGCATTTGATGCAATTTTCTTTTGATGGAGCTGTCTTTCAAAGCTTTTCCTGTGCTGGCCTCCCTTTGGATGGAGCACAGAACCTGGTTTGTATCTGGTAGGGACTCATGCTTTGGAGAGGTCACACTCTGAGCAGCCCAGGAGAACAAACAGATTGTCCCAGAGCACACTCTGTGAATTTGTGGACAGTGAGGTTCTGTTCCCTGGCTGTGGGCTGGTGTGGGTGCTGGATGAAGGTGATGGGAGCTTTTCCTGCTGGCTGGAGATGAAGGGGTTGATATAAAGGAAAGGTCACAGAAACTGCTTCAGCCTTTGCTTGAGATTCTACTACTTGATTTTTTACTCAGAAAATGAGGATGGCATTAGCTAGAAAGGTTAGAGCAGTCAGATGTCTTGAAATAAATGTTTCTTCTTTGTATTTTCTTACAGAGGTGGGGTTTTTTGGGGAAAAAAAAAGACATTATGAGAGCAAAAGAACTGATTTTAATAGTAGTTTCTTCTTTGCTTTTGGCATTGGTGGCGGGCTGCTGTCTCATTTTGACTGTTTGATCAGGGTGAGAGACAAAAACATTTGGAAGGAAAAATGTCAGTGTATTATCTGAAAGGTAATCTGAAAGGACAGAAAAGTCAATAAGTGGCACAGCAAAAAGGACTCAAGTTTGCATGGCTTCATGGAGATGAGCCCAGGGAAACTCTTCCCTCCCTCTGACCCTGTGCCAGAAAGTCAGCATTACCAGACTGCTGGCACTGATCATCACAACAGGTGGGGAGGTTGGAAAAAGTGGTTTTCAACTATTCCTAGATGTAAAAGGCTCTCACCAAATAACCAATGAAGCTGTTAATACTCTTTTATGTGTGGTTTGGTGCATAGGGTTAATATTACAGAGGAACTGGAGGTGGTGTTTCAAACTCAGGAGAAATGCTTGCAGAGCAGCCTGCTCAGCCCAGTCAAACAAAGAACTTTTTGAGGTAGTTAGAAGCAAGCAGTGCATTTTCCACAAAGATTAGAAAAAGAACAGAAGCCTCAATGAAGAAATGTCTAAAAGTCAGAAACAGAGACCTGTAGTAAAAAACCATGAATCCTGCTTGGTTACCATAAAAGAGATGTGCCAATAGTAAAGTTCTTTTTTAGAAAATAAGGGATTGCATTTGCTCTGCAGAGATAGCAGAGCAGAGAACCAAAATGATTAAATGAAAAAAATGCTCCAGCTGTCAGTGATGTCCATAGAAAGAAAGAGAGCTACTGAAGCAGAGGTTGGAAAATAGCACAACCAAGTGGACTCAAGTGAGTGAATCAGGGATTGTTTTTCTGATTGTTACCAGAATCTTAAAGTGAATTAAATAGTAGATCTGACAAGGATTTTTTAATGACTATCGATTCTGTTAAATTGGTGACTGTCCTTAAAGAAACACACAGCCAGAAACATAGTACTCAATTTTAAGAACAGGTAGAAAAATGTGATCTAGGCAATATGAATTTGTTAACTGAATGGGATTAAAACTTGTTTTTGTTAGCTGGGTGTGAAATTGAGTTGAGTACAACAAGTTGAGTACAAAATTCTGTGTTTGCTTATGAGCTATCAAGGGCACATCCCTATGTTAGGGAATGAATTGTTTGCTTAGCAAAAGGTCTGCAGAGGAAGATGTGGTGATCATTGTTGCCTTGCATTTAATCTGTGGCTCAGAGTGGCATGTGTTGGAAGCAAAACCATCCAGTGGGCATAAGCAGGACTGCTGTATACAAAGACATACAAAAGCTGTATGCAAAGACATCTACCTGCTCTACTTAGCTCTGCTGAAGCTTGACTGAAAAAGTATCATGTCAATTTTTGGGCACCCTTCGTCAAGAACTATGTAGGCCATCTTGAGGTGGTTCTGAGCTACCAAAAGTTTACAGAATTTTATGTATTAAAAAAATTTGAAAGGAGTGGGTTTGTTTAATGTACAGAAAAGATGTGAGAGAAACACTCCCAAGTTTCTTGCATATAACCACAGGCAAAGATGCAATACAATTCTCTGCATCCACAGGAAATAAGACTCTCCAAAACAGAATGAAAGGGAGACATGTAAACATCAGTATTTCTCTGATGATAAGGATAGTTCAGAATTGAAGTAGATTGTCTAACCTGTTCTGACCTTCTAGGTAGAGTGATTTCATGGCTTTGATAGGTAGCTGTATCTTGGAATAGCTCAACTGCAGCTGGTTGTGGCTGCAGTTTTCCAGTTGTCTTCAGTGACTTAATGTTTGTATACAGCTGAGCACAAGGGTTTACACAGTGATAAGAACAAGTAGAGAAGGTTACAATGTGTTGTTTTAGGAAGAGAAAGTGTGTGTAGATCTTCAATGCCTAGAGTTTGTTGGTGAATTCTACTGTAAAATGAGATAGATCTGCTGTATTTTTTAAATCACCCAAAAATGCATGACAGAATGTCCCATTGAGTGTCGAGTGAAGGAATCAAAGACTGCATCAAGTCCTCTGTTGACAGGCTGCTTTACAAAGAGGATATAGCAATTAATAGCAGTGCACCTTCTCCGATGTGTACATAGCCTACATATCCAGACACCTGAGAGATCTGTAGGATTATTTGCAAATCCCTCATATGAAGAAAAAGACTGCTCAGACCTGCTGGCCTGAGTGCATTTTAAACCCAGCCTTTCTTGGATATGGCGAGATGTTTCTTGGGCACAGCGGTGCAGCTGCAGCTGCGCGTAAGTTAGTCAGTCAGTCTAGCTGTTGTAGCAGGACTTTTTTTCTAATTGCTAACTTGTACATAATGTGGCATATGGAGCTGAAAATTGCTTATTCTGTATACTCATTAAAATAGAGAGCAACATCTTTTCAAGGATGGTGGGGAGCATCACTTGCCTCAGCATGACCAGAAATGCAGTTCTGGCACCCATGGTATGTGCCAAAAAACACTGGCTCTATCTTCTAAGAGCTCAGCCTCACAGTGAGGCTCTAGCCCAAGATTTTGGGAGTGAGAAACAAGGAGGAAAAAACCTTCTCTGCCCTTACTATAGAGGTATGGCCAAGTTCTGCAGGTGACACTGCCTCTTTGATGTGATTGATATGGTAAAGGAGCAGGAAGATGTGTATGTTGGCCAAACCCCAACCAATGCCCAAATGCATGAATGGAGATTACAGTACAGAAAGTACCTTCATAAGGTGCTGATCCAAAACTCATTTGAGTGGAAGAGGTTATTCTTGGTGATAGATTTGGCTCATGTGGTTGCTGTTTTTATTTTCCCACTAGAGCTTTTCTTCCAAATTTGTGAAATAAACATTTTTTTAAAATGAACTGCAAAAAGTGTATGTGTGTAGGACACCTGGTATTACATTTTCTTTCTTTCTTTCTTTCTTTCTTTCTTTCTTTCTTTCTTTCTTTCTTTCTTTCTTTCTTTCTTTCTTTGCTTTCTTTCTTGCTTGCTTTCTTTCTTGCTTTCTTTCTTGCTTTCTTGCTTTCTTGCTTTCTTGCTTGCTTTCTTGCTTTCTTGCTTTCTTGCTTTCTTGCTTTCTAGAAGCTAGTCCAGAGATGAATAGAAAAATCATGAAGTCTCAGGAAGCAACAAAATTAGATTAAATATGGATTCTAAATGTAAGTGAAAGAAGGAAAAAGAATTCCATCCTTGTTTCTGTGGGGAGGTTTTAAATACAAACCTTTCAGGGAAAGACAGATTTGGCTCTTTAATCAAGTTCTTACCCAAAATGTACATGCTTGTTGAGAGAATACCAGAGCAAAGGAAGTAGTGGGTAGAGCATATCACAAAGAGGTTTCTCTTTTTCTAAATTACATTTACATTAATTCAGCAGTGTAGAAATGCACTGCACATTGTGTCTTGAGCTTCCCTTTGCACATGCATAGGGCTGGGCGTGGGCAGCCCTGTCCATTGTGCATGCAGGGGTGGGGGGACAGGAATGCACAGCTCCCCTTCCCTGTGTGGGAGCCAGCTTGGGCATGCTCAGGCCTCTCAACTTGGACTATAAATCCTTTCAAGTGGATTTTTCTGGAATAAATATAAAAGAAGAAAGGTGCTGTCCAATGTAAATGGTCCTAACCCTGGGAAGGTTTTATTCTCATTACTAAAGAGGGCGCTACTGAAGATATGAAGTCTTTGTATTTTTTATGTTGGAGGAGTCGAGGTCAATATAGGAAGGTTTTGGGTTTTGGATTTGTTTTCCTGGAAAGGTTGGTCAGGACAGATTCCTCTGTGTTCCTCCTCCCAGCTGTGAAGGTGCTCAAGCCTGGGATAAGGCCTGGAACAAAATAGTAACATGAGCACAGAACTCCACAGTGAGGGAGCTGCCAAAAGTCCTGGATTCACTGTCCTGTCATTAATTGTGTGCAAGTCCTTCAAGGATGAAAGCCTCACATGCATTAGGTGTGTGCACATAAAGACAGTCTATTTCAGGGGTCAACAGCAGTGTTTGTGGGGAAAAGCAGTAGAGAAAGAGGATAACCAAACAAACAGAACTCAGGGATCATGGTCTAAGACTTACAGTCAAACCAGATTAAAATTAAATCCTTAACAATATCAGAAAATCTTTTTAGGCTGTTATCCTGTAATCTAACCCCCCTCTATCTCTTAATATTTATTTATATGGATTCTTGAATATCAACTGGATTGATCTTTTTACTATTGACCTCCTACTTTTTAACTTTGCAAAAGGGAGGGGAAAAGAGAGCTTGTGAAGTTTTCCTATTCCTCATACATTTCCTGGTAGTGCTGCATGGCTGTCTAAACAATGACCCCAAATATTTCCCAACTCAGCATTTGTGTGTGCACACCAGTTACCTCCTTCATGCCAACTGACCCCTAACTTGGATTTTAAGCTTCTTCCCTCCTTCCCTACACTTTGGTTTTCCTGGAAGGAAAACTGGCAGAATGGTCATGGCACATGGTGGTGGGATTTATGGGATGCTCTGTAGAGCCCAGGTATCTTGTTCACGTGCAGCACACAATAACATCCACTCTCTTGCCTTTTCTTCTGACATCCTCAGCACACTTCATCAAGATGTACTTGTGAGCTTGTGGCACACTTCATTGGGACTGCTTCACTGTTTGAACACTGATATTTGCTAGAACTCAAATGCTGTTTCAGACCTAGAAGTTGTGAGTTATTTCACATCCAAATTTTCTTCTTGTATTTCTCTGTTTCACATATAATGACAATGTTTTTACTATATTAATCCATCCCTCTGGATTTATTCTTTGTAGAGATGATTCAACATTGGCAAACACAGTAGAATGAATTAAGTTAAGATGAAATGTCTAGTTTTTACAACAATACTTATCCAAAACTATCAGACACTACTATTTGGGTAAGAAGGGGTAGTTTTGCACATCAGCAGACTAGGTTAGATGGCTGTCTCAGGATGGGTGTCTCAGGTTGTCTTAGGTGGTTTAATTCTATAGATTCAGAGCAATAAGGTGTGAGAGACATTAACTTCCTGTGGTCGTCAAGCGCATCACTCGGCTGTGCTTCACTTGCATTACTCTAGGTAGTAGTGCCACCCAGTGGAGAAGATCAATATGGTCCGCTTCTGAACAAAGAAAAAAATGCAAATAGGGATTTCTTACTAATAATGATGCAAACCCACTAATTTTGAGAAGAAAATAAGAGTTTTGTTCATTTTCTATAATAATTCATTATTTTGCTATTGTCTTACTATGATACCTTAATTTTTTCCCGCCAATTCTGTTTTCTTCTTAAAGTAATCTGTATTTTTAAATTGTGCTGAAATGAAGTTTATAGAATATATTAAATTCCATTATTTCAAACCCCTGTTTTTCATTGAATATGATGAATGTTATCTTATTTTGAAATGTTTTTATATAGGTCATAATTCTATATAAAAGAGAAAATGAAACATGTAAAAAAGTAATAATTTAATTTTGCTGTTCATAATCTATTTCTCCAATTCAGCTATCCAATACCTCAAATCTGGTTTTCTAGCAGAAAACTGGAAAAACGCATAAGATTTTTTCTTTGATATTCATAAATACTGTTTTTGATAACTTGAGATCTTATCAGGAACTAATATGTTCTCAAATGGCTGGTACACTATACTTAGGTACTTGTAGTCAAATTTGTTCTTTTAAGTGTCACATAATGTGCCATGAGTCCTGAAATTCTCAGGAAAATTAGGGGTTAAAGACATTCACAAAGGAGGGAGCTTGGCAAGGTGCAGCTGACAGAAGTGTGAAGCTCTCTGCATGCTGCCTGAAGCTTCCCTTTCCCCAGCTGTGAGTGGCATCCCATGGTTTTCCATCGGAAGGCTGCTGGGCTCCTGCAGAGTCACTGGGATTGCTCGTGCTGCTTGCTGAACGCAGCAAAGGCACCAGGGAAGGAGCACAGGTGTGATGAAGGTGGCTCTCATGTTCAATAACTTTGGTTCCTCCTCCACCACTGCCTTCACCTGAAAGGGTGGGATTTTAGTTGAACAGTGCCTGTCTGGTGTGCTGCTGAATCCCTGGAGCTGTGAGCCCTGTTTGAACCTGTCACGAAGGGGTGTCGGGGACAGACAAGGGTGATACAGACACTCCATCATCAGAAGGCATGAAAAGGCATTGTTTTATTAGAAACCCACAGTTCTTATAGAAACAATGATGGACCTAAGAGGACCTATTAGAAATCTACAGTTCTTATAGAAACAATGGTGGACCTAAGACCTACTTGGCCTTTTGGAATCTTCTCTCACCTATTGGTCAAGAAGGGACAACTCCTTGTAAACATCTTTGACAAACAGAGGTTGCCTGCCAGGTGCAGAGATTGAGATAATAATTGTTTTAATTCTTTCTCTGAGCTTTTTCACAGCTTCCCAGGAAAATCCTGGGAGATCTATGTCTCTGTCTGTTCAGAGGATATGTGTTTACCACACGAGCCCAAGTGGAACAGCCCACCTTGACATCGACACTGTCCCATCCCAGAGCGCTGCCTGTGTCCTCTGTCTGGTCTAAGACTTTGTTCAGGTCTGCTCATGAGCTGCTGCAAAACAAATTAATTTTTCAAGTAATTGATTGCTTGGCAGGTGAAAAGAGATAAAATTATTTTCACTCAGTGTTTCTTGGCAATCTGACTGTTTCTGTTGTGTTGCGAGGGAGACGCATCCATTGTGGCTCACAGCCGCGCTGTTAGTCATATGCTGGCCTGGGTCAATGCTGCCCAGATTTTGGAAAAATGAATCCTCTCAGGGAAAACTCAGCCTTTGCCAGCCCAGTGAATTGATGCTGAGGGGCCACTCAACTCTGTGTATACCTGGCTTGTCTGAAGCTGTAGTTGCAGGCTCATGAAATATCACCCCATAGTGCATGAATGTTTTGACAGCCCCACTGCATCAGGTTGGATTTTTCCAGTACTGTTTCTCATGGCCTGGGTTTGCTGTTTTCAGCCCCACTGCAACTCTGGGGTTCCTCCAGGTGTGGGCAGTGGGGACTGCAGGGCTGGGATAGGGAGTGGCTGCCCTGTCAGTGGGAGCCAGGCATGGTCACGGCCAAAAGAAAGCAGGTGTGGACTTCAGAGAAACCTCTCTTGTTTTGTTACTAATGTTTCAGTTAGAAAAGCAGTTCCTGAGCAAATTCTTTTCCAATCTTCACCTAAAAAAAAAAATTCAGCTATTTTTATTTTTTAGCTCCTTTAGTTTTGTTGCTTAATTTTTTTCATATTGCCCATGACCTCAGAGTCATGCCATAGCCATCAGATTTGCTTTTAAAGCTGCTTCTGTAAAGGCAGTGGGTGTATGTGAGATTTTTTGAAAGAAAAAAGCTACAATTTGCCATGTGATATTTCTTTATATGTATGGGAATAAGGAGACAAGTGGTGATTGGGAGTTAGAACATTACACTGCTTTACTTCAAAGGTTTTGGTGACTGTTCTTTGTGATGGAATAATGACTAATTTTTCAAAAATTATTAATTAGAAAGAACTCTGCTGAGTGATTTTCCTTACTTCCTGGGGACTTGTACATGGTGTTTTGCAGTGACTCTGAATGGAACAGCAGGCCATGATTACAGCATGTACCAGTGGAGATGTGTTCATTTGGACTGACCAAAAAGCTGAGGCCTGTGCGTCAGGACATGTGTCTTTACAGCCTGTTTGCTGCAAATGTAGGCATCAGAGTTTGAAAATGTTTTGCTTAATCATTATTCAAGCTGTAGTTTTCAAGAAGCCTGATGATACAGATATAAACTTCACTAGACTGAGATTAGAGGAGTGTGTGTATGCAGCTTTGTAAAGTAGAAGGGAACGTCATTCTTTTTTGTTTATGTACAGACATACACAAGTTCCTGCATCTTCAACTGTCGCAGATACTGCGGGTGCTGCACGGGACATCTGTGATGCAAAGAGTGTTCAGTGATTCACTGATACAGAACATGAGGATGCCTCTGATGACTCACTCTTTCCCTCAACGCTTTCTTTTCCCATTAAGCAGAAACAAAGCTTAACAACTTCTACCAGAATTTAAGGAAAGGTTCACACAGGCTCTAATAATTTGGGAGTTAGATGTATTTGAATACAAAGTAAGTTTTCCTTGAGAAATCCTCAAGGGAAAAAAGAATCCCTTATTTCTTTAGATAAGGAAAAAATGAACTAGACAAAACACTTGAGAAATGCTACAAGTATTAAGCTTGAAGCAATGCCTATTTCTGATACCTAGCTACAGGAAAGATGGCTAGTTCTTGGGAAAAAAAGGATAAAATTATATGAAGAATATTCTGTTCTTCCAAACCCTAGCTTTTGTTCTCATTTACAGAAATAAACAGATGTTTCTGTTTGACCACCTCAGAGTTTTCCCATAATAACTGAAAATGAAAGAAATTCTTTTGGGAGAAAAAAGTACAAAACTTTGGAAGCCACCACTCCTGGGGAGGAAAAAGCTGGGCATCTGCTGTGCTGTTCAATGGCACCTGTTTCAGTAAAAGTTTGTGATGGGATAGTCCCTCTTGAAGGGTTTAGACTTTTTTTGCCATTGTTTTTCAATGTCCCTGATTTGATGTCAACGTTTGGCTAAAGTTGATAGAGTTTTTCCCAGCCTGCTATTTGGTGGTGATTCTGATTCAGCTTTTCAGGAAGAAAGAACTCTTATTTCAGAGACCACACGAGGGAGTGTTGTTCTGCGTGTCTGTGTGCAAGCAGCTCGCTTGTTAGCAAGGGCACTTAAACTCTGTGGTTTTTCACCCTGTTAAAGGAAAACATTTTCTTTAGCAGTTCTCAACTTTTTTCAGGCTGATGTAGTTTCTCAATAATCCCAAACTTTTTTTTTTCAGTGGAGAGTATTGGGAATTTGTTGCTTCATAATGGCACACCAGCTTTTCTGCCTGTGCACCATCCGTGCTGGAGTGTGTGTGGTGTGGGAAGATGAGTCAGGGGAAAGCAGGCAGGGTTTGCCTTGCATGCTTTCTGCTTCTCTCTTTCCCTGCCTATAGAAGCACAAGTTCAGTTGGAGCTGACTTGCAAACCTTCTACCTCCAGATCACTCGTTCGTGTTAGAGCATCTGCTATGTTGGAAATGTTTGTCCAAAGTAATTAATTTTGCTCTAAATTTTGGTATATAATCTTCTCAGAGCATCAACCTTTCTGTGTCAGAAATCAGGTGGTTGCTTTAAAGCTTGCATAGACAAATTCTTTGGTGCTGCATTGCTGCCTCAAGCTGGCATCCTACATGAATTAAATATAGGTGTTTGGTAGCTGCATACTCACGTGTTGCTTGACTCTTTTCTACTGCTTGTGGCATCAAGGATGATGTTTGCATTGAAGAAACAAGTGGTGCAGTTTTAAGTCTTGAGACACAAAGATAGAACTGGAGCTGATATCTGTGTTTGCATGTCCCATAGGATAGGTGGCTGCTGGATACTGCCAGGACTTATAACTGTTCAGGTGTTAAAATCAGGTCTATATGGTAGATGCACCCAGAACAAGACTTTAGGCAATTCTTCCAATATCTACTTTTCTGTTGAAGACTGGGACCTATTTTTTGGACAAAATGCTACCACACATCAAAAGGCAAATGTGAAGAGCCCTGCAGAGACCCCTTGCCAATCAATTTGAAGAGGAACATTATCTGTGAGTGATGCTCCAAGAGACCCCTGAGAGGACAGTCCCTTTGAAAGCACTATTTTATGAGTCTCTCCAGAAGTGTGATCTCTCCCTGCAGTGTAATTTAACACATGAATTTCAGCTAATTTTCCTAGCTACATATGGCCTAACACTTTGTTGGTTAGAAGAAAGTACCTCTCTAATAATGTGTCAGCCTCCTACTGACAGATTTTCCCAAGTGGCCTCTATGCTGGAGATTGAAATATTTCATTTTTTATTTTTTACGGTATCTTGTCCATGCATTCCTCCTTCATGAAACTTCAGAGGTCATAATTCAAAGGCTACAGACGGGGATGCACAGAGTTCAAAATGCTGATGTGCTAAAGGCACTGTCATGTGTGGTGGTCATACAGAAAACTGTCAGTTTGGCCATGTGCTCTAGCTTGGCTTGTGGGAGTTAAAGCAAAGAAAGCATTCTGTTTGACAAGAGTAGTAAATGATCAAGTAATTCTCTCAGGACTCCCTAAATAGCTCCAAATTGTTCCAGGAAACATTTGGTTCATCACAGCGGAAAGATGCAGAATCAGACATGTGGATTTAGCTTCCTGGAGCAGTCTCAGTGGAGCAAATGGTAACACAGTTTTGTATAGTGGTGTGATTAAAACCTACAGATGAACACAGATGATAGGTTGCACCTCTTTTTACAAGATCAAGTATTCCAGTCCACTGCAAAATGGAGTAAACACTCCACACTGGAATATCCATTTCAATCAGCCAACTTGCAGATTGTTTCCACCATACTCAGTCCCACAGGACATAAAATATTCCTTGGTATGACTTAATTCTCTTCTTCCCAAGTTTAAAAATTTCCAGTTTTTGTGGAACAAATGCTTCTGTTTTCTGAAACCAGGAAACACATTTTTAACTATATGTCAAAAAACCTTTAAATAACTGGTCAATCTGCAAATTAGAATATACCAGCTTTTTGCATTCTTTATGCCTGACTTTTCCATTTTTCTTCCCTCTTTCCCTATGCAAAAGTATATTTCTTATCCAGCAGAGCATTTCGTAACACAACTGCCCTTGCGATTGTAGAGGCAACACTAATGTATCTATGACCTATTTCCTTGACAAATTCCACTTTTTCTCTCAGAGGTAGCCTCTAAAACTGCCCAAAGTTTTCAAAAGTCTGTTCAGTTCCTGCTCTTGTGTATTATTCGGAATATTGGGCAAGCTGCTGTGAACAGTTCTCCTTTGAGAAAGAGAAAGCTGGAAGGCATGGCTATGCCGTGTCACTGGTGATCTTCCAAAAGCACATGGTTGCACAACTTCTCTTCATTCAGCCACATCTCCTCTTGTTGTTGACCAGGCTTTCAACAAGAAGCTCCATCAGCCAGGAGAGCTGAGTATTTGTTAGACCTCTGGTTATGAAAAGGATTTTAACCTTCTGCCCAGCTTCTTTTCAAGATAGAACAAATACTGCCTTGTAGCATGTCAAATGTACCTGACAACAGCAGTGATACTGAATTTATCATTATCTGGACAGAGGGACAGATCCCTTCCAGCAGAGGATCACAACATACTTTTTGCTGAGGCATGCTGAAGGGTGCTCCCAGGTTATATTTCTGCCATAGAACTGGTGTTTTTTGAAAGTGCATGATTGAATTCCTGCAGGGTGTGAGGAGGGACAAGTATATAGATAAAAGCCAGCATGTTTTGAATGTAGCTTGTGGCACTCCTTACACTTTGCATTGCTAGAACTGAGGGGGAAGGCATTCAGTGTAAGGATAACTTCATAATTGTCCACTGCTTACATGCTCTTGTTAAACATGCAGTGACAAAGGAATGGGCTGAGATCGAGCCAGCCTTTGCTCTGACACACCAGGACTCAGAGAGACTCATTCATAGGATAGAAAAGTTTTTGTGCTGTAGTCTTCCAAAATGATGACCTTTAAATCTTTAGACTTTCAAGTGTTGGTGTATTTGCACAGCCTTCTCAATGCTACAGATGTTCCAAAACTGGTTTAGGATAGAAATTGTAAAGATTTATGAGGAACACTTTGGAGAATGAGTTGCTTTACTGTAGCAGAATTTGAAGAACTGGAAAATGAGTTAAAAATGGAAACTACTTTTAAATTTCACAGTAAGTGCACAAATACTTGCCCCTAGTATTTCCCTTCTCAGCATAGAGTCTTAGCAATATTGTTGTTTCATACCTCTACCCTTATGAGTAGGTTAGGCATCAATATGAGCTGCAGGCCACACTGCTTTTGATTCAGCCCAGCTCACAATTGGCTCTCTGGGCTGCAGGAGCAGGTCATGTTGAGCTTCTTGCCAGCCAATACCCCCCAGGTTCTTCTCCTCATGGGGGCTCTCAGTCTGCTCCCCTCACAGGCTGTATTGGTGATTGGAATTGCCTGTGCCCAGGTGCAGGACCTTGCATTTGGGCTCACTGAAAGTCACGAGGTTCACACAGGCCCACCTCTCCAGCCTGTCCAGGTCCTTCTGGATGGCATCCCTTCCTTCCAGTGGGCCAGCAGCACCCCACAGCTGAGTGATGTGTGCTAACTGGCCAGGGGTGCACTGGATCTCCCTGTCCATGTCACCAGCAAAGACACTAAACACCACCAGCAAAGACACTAAACACCATAATACCAGCCCCTAAGGGACAGCATGCTTGGCACACATTATGGTCTTTGTAAAACTATTGATTTACATGTGTATATATAATTTTATTTGACAAAGTGTTACTCCATTGTACACAGTATGACTAAGACTTCTTGTGCAATTTTGGGCATTCCTATTCAGGTAAAATGAGCCAGGGCTGGAGTGGATCCAAGTAAGTGCTGCTAAAATCAAGGAGGGGAAAGATCAAAAGATTTTAGATTGCTTAGCCTCACAAAAGAAGGACATTGGGAAGGCAGTAGGATTATCCTTTCTTAGTAGGGACCAAATACTAGGGATGAAAGAGAAGAGCTATTTAAGCTAATGATTTAAAGGCCTATAATGTGGCACTGAATAACCTTAGGACAGAAATTAGAAGATGGTTTCCAGCTAGTGAGACTTTAAGACTCTTCGGAATGAAAGTAATGGGAGTAAAGGCAGGTTTATGAAATATTTGTCTCCTCAGGAAGCTGTGACTGTGGCTTGAGCAAATACTGTCATATTTGTCCATACCCAGGGCTCTTATCTCAGAGATGTCTTCCAGTCTCTGAACTGTAGTTTCTGTAGCTATAGGCCAAGCCTAGTTTACTTCCAGGCATACCTTTTAGAAATACTTTTTATTTGTCAGCACGAACAGATATCCAGAAAAGCCATTGGGCACAGTCAGCACACACTCCAAATGGACTCTTCAAGCAGGCTGTAAAGCTTGCCAACTCTGTGGCTTTGGCTTCAGCTGCTGAAGCATTGTGGTAGTGTTGCTCTGTAGCAGCATCTCCAGGTGTAAGACGCTGCTTCTTGACTATCAGAGCCAACTCTGTAGGGAACTGGGGCAGTCAAGTGTGGGATGGAGTTAGGAACAGGGCTTGTGAGTCCCCAGGTAGGTGGTTACTGAAGCCCTGAACTCTGTTTGAGAATAGTGCTCTTTTGAAATGATTACAGGGTAAGCATGCTTCAAGAGGCCTGTGGGAGGGAGGGCTTACCTAAAGAAGGGATTCAGTCTGGACTGCCATCAGGTAGGAGTAAAAAGAGGTCTGTGTCTATGTGCCATGTGTGTAAAAAGTGGTACAGAATCAATACATGTTGCTTCTGTTTTCTGTTGGGTTCTCTCTAGCTCTTTCTCTCTATCTCTCTCTTTTGTTTTTTGGATTTTTTTAGCACTAATAAAATTATCCTTTAAATATCCACAGTTTTTTTTTTTTCTCACAGCTTCCTCTTTCTGATTCTTGACTTTGATTCTTGAAAAATATTGGTGTAGGAATTTAATGGTTTTGGCAGAAAGGTAAAAAGGCATTATTGTGGCTGGTGTGAACTCCTGTTTTTGAATAACTAGCTAGCACTGAACAAAGAAACAAGAGAGGCGAGTGAACAACAGATCAAATGTAGCTCCAGAGAGCGTCAGAGATTGTAAGGAGGCTCTCATAAGCCAGTCTCCATGGTACACAGCATACATTTCCATGGTCTTGTTTATACAAAGAAATATTGAGTAGGCAGTTTAGCTGTTTTTCTTCTTTTCTCCAGGCAGTCTTACATTAGAGGATTTTAATAATGCAATTACCATTGTACTGCTTAGTACACCTACAAATTATCTAGCATTCTCCCACCTCTTCCCCAGCACAGGAGGCATACCACAGAATAATGCTGGAGAATAAGCTGTTCAGAGATTTCCACTCCTCCCTGCTCCTCACAGCAGGAATAAGCCTGACTCCATTTTGAGGGAGAGGAGCCACTTAAAGGGCTGGAAAGGGAGTCAGAGGATGACAAAACTGTTTGAAGGATATTGCAGAAGAGACTGGGTGGAAGAGGGATTTGGAGAGAGACAAGTGGTGGCAGGGGAGCAGTAGAAATGGAGAGGCATCCCTGGCTTGACTCCCACTGATTTCTCTTGATTCCAGTAAGGCCATCAGTTGTACCTGGACAGACAGAGCAGGCAAGTGATGCACTGGACTTAGCCATCTCCTGCACAGCCTTATGGCTTTACTGCCTGTTTTAGGTGAGCACAGTGCCCTGTTACAGGCCAGAGAACTGACTGACACACTGTGGTTCACCTCCTGGAGCCAAGGGTCAGGCTGAGAATGGGCCAGGTCTTCCCAGCAGGTCTGGGGTGCCCCTGTTCCTTCACACACTGTTATGCCCTGACACAGCAAGAGGCATTATGTACTAGTTAAAACCAAACTTGAGTACAGCTTTTGAAATCCATTACTTTTGTTTGGGAAAGGGAAGAACTGCTTAAAGGGCTGCCAAATGTACAAATCAAGTATGTCCCATGTACTCAGCAGCAGTTCTGTGACTGGGGTCTCATGGAGCTGGTGGGACCAGAGTCAGATAGATGAGCTCCTTCTTCCCCAGATATGTCCCAAAAGTGTGTGCCAGGAATAGAGATGCCTAATCTAAAGGCCTGGAAGTGTTTGTGAGAAGGGTCATGTGGATTTGAAAGTTGGTGGCAAGTATCCTGCCCGTGGGACTTGAACTTGCTGAGACAAGTTTATGTAGATGGAAGTTGTTTGTCCAGATGGCACTCAAATATCTTCACTCTCCATTTCCTTGTAGCAGTAAAAGAATTGCACGTGGATCACATTCAGGAAGTTGGCCCTCTTTATTTTTCAGAAGCCTAAATATTTATAATTTTCTTTCTGGGAGAAAGAAAACCAGGTGAAATTGGATAAAAGTCCATCTATCAAGAGGAATTAAATGAGTTGACTCATCCTGCTGACAGAGAGGAGAGTTCTGTGGTTACAGCCCAAAGCTGAGGCCAGCTCTGTGCTCCAGACCTTTGCCAAGGCAGCTGGGTCACATATGGGGTGTGAAGCTATAAGAGCCTTGAAATCCATGGTTTTTCCTGGCAGGAATGCCTGGTGTGCAGGTAGTCCCTCTGGCAAGGCTGCACACAGCTTGCTGTGTGTTTCTTCTGTGGGCTGGAGGTTTTCTGTGCAGCAAAAAGTGGTCCTGCTGAAACAAGGGTATCCCAGCCAGAGGCAGGTTTAACAGATCAGCCTTCCTGTGGGACTGAAATGGTTGGGAGCCTTGGGATAGGGAAATCTAGAAAACTGATTTGGAAGATTCCCTGTATATTTAACAACAAGCTGCACTGGGGCACTTGGGGATGGGTAATAGCTTTCTCATCAGCTTGCTCTTGTACCTTTGTCCCTCTTGATATTCCATTGCTACATGGTAGGGCTGCAGCACTCAAAAACTCAGTTTGTGGATGAAATGCTGCATTTGTTTTCTGTAGATATTAAAGAATAGTCATGGGTGATTTTGTTTGCCCAGCCTGAAGTATCTTGAAAAAGGCATGGATTACTGCATGCTTTTCAGAAAATGTGGTCTGCATGTAAAATCCTTCCAGTTTTTCAAAAGGGACTAGCAATATTAGATGTCTAATTTAGGCCAGCAAGCCTAAGATAGAAAGCACTAGGAAAATGCCAACACTTTTAATGTTGGCTGCCACTGGACAGGATACAGTAGGGTTTATATGCTGTGGCAGATGCAGCAGAATTAGTTTTTTATAGTGTTAAACCATGGCTCTTTTCAGTGAGGTTATTCTGTATGTTTCCTTCTTCTTGCCTCCAACAAAAACACTGTAAAGTGTGGGCTGTGAGGGCAGGGAATACTAAGAATGCCATGAATGCTTTTTCTCACTGCTTGAAAGAGAATTGGCTGGAAAACTTAAGCCACAGGATGGTTTCTTGCTGAATGCTGGTTCAAGTGATGTAAGTTTAGTATTTGGGGAACACATCTGTGGAATACTTTTGTGAGGTAAAAGATGATGGCAGAGACCATTGCAAGTTCAAATCCAGAGGGGCTGTGAAAAAAATTTAAATCCACAAATTACATGTGAAGTCAAACACGTGGCAGAGAAATACCACATATTAATCATGTACCGAAAAATAAGTATTTTGCCTGTGAATTTGAAACATAAGATGACCCAAAATATAAACAGACTGGTTTAAAATAATGACTAAAATAATATTAACTCTCCATAGCTGGGGTATTTTTTCTAACTTCTACTCTGCTTTGGTCTTGTTTTCTAATTCCTCCTGGAAGCAGAATATTTCATTGATCTTCTCAACACTTAAGGAAATGCATTCCATACATCAAGAAATTATCTTAAAATGGTTGCTCACTAGTCCCCATCCTTGGTTCCTTTCATCCCTTTCCTCCCATTGCTTCTATTTCATCTCCAGTTACTGTCTTCCCACAGTAGCCTGTAGTTTTTGTGTTCCCATCCCCAAGTCCTTTCTCTCCCATTTGCATTGCTCAGTTGTTGATGCTCCTGACCAGCTTCCCATTCAGTGGAAATGTGAAGTGAAAGGTACATTTTCCTTCTTAAGGCTCTTTTCAGCTTAATTCACAGCATTTTCCTCCTCATCTTCACTAGGTTTAGGATGAGAAGCCTGTTGTATTTTGCTTCCTTCAGTGGGGGAAGCAGAAACCTCACAGAAAAGAAAGGTACAGGTGGAAATCAGTCCAGTTCCAGCTGCACTGATTCCCAGTATCCTCAGATCTGGGGGACTTCTGACTATGCTGAAATCATGTAAAGTCACAATTTTCTTGTGTGCTTTATAGCCATGTACAAAATAATAGGCTTTATATGAATACAGTGAATAATATATATTTTAATCCTACCATAAAAGCAAAATACCAGTGGCCAATAAATACTGGGATGCCCAATAAATGATATTCTTTACATTCAAGTAAAGATTTTAAGTACATGTAGAAAGGATTTTGAATGCGAAAAATTAAAAGTGTATGGCAATATGAGTTTTAATTCACTCAAGAAGTATCCATATTCTTTCAAAATCAGTGGGAGTCACATACTTATTTTGCATCTTTTATTATTGCTGTCTTTTATCATAGTTACTGCCTTTTTGGCTAAGGAAAACCATCTTCTAAGATTATATGTATGACTTCTTAAACACTGAGACATATGAGAAAGGGGTAGAAAAAAAGGAGCTACTGTAGGCAGTCATATGTTTCCAGAAGCAAATTAATTTCTCATTAGGTGACAGGCCAGCCTGATATCATGATCTCTCACTGCCCAAGCACTGGATATTCTTCTATATTTCATTGTTCCATAAGCTTGCATGGAAGCGTGGCATTAAAAGGTTCCTGTTGGAATTCAGTTTAAAAAAGCATGAATATGAGTGAATTGGCACTGATGTGATCTTTCCTAAGGGAACAAGTCCAATGTTGAGCTGTGAAGGACAAACTGTTTAACCATAATCTTGTCTGCAGGCTTAGAAAGGCTAGACTGATTTTTGTTAGGGCCTCACAAAGATGAACATCAATACCACTGGAAAGGAGACTTTTAAAACTTATGGTCTCTCCCATTTTAGACAAAACACACACAGCACTGTCCAGAGATACCGTAACACAGTTGTCTGTTTTCACTGCCCTTTCTCCTTAAGGTTTGTGTGGAAATGAGGAGTTTGCAATGTTTTATTTATCCATATTTTATTTTGTTCCTTCTTAGTCTCAAGTACTTCCACAAGAGTTGCAACATGCTAGTTTAGGTCTCCATCTTTCAAATTTTTACATAGCCCTAAAATTTAGTACCTATGGATAACTGCAGTGAGATCAAGTAGTTCAGTGTGTAGAAATCTGAAAGATGTACATGTACATTTTTTGAAGCCTAATGTTGCTAACTTTTATGAATACAACAGTTCTGCATGCCAGAAAGGTTTGTTGGTTTGAGTTTCTTAATATAGATACATACAATGGAAAGTGACAGATAAACTAAAGCCTTCAAGTGGGGTTCAGTGTGCTGCAGTGGTTTTGTGGTTGTTTTTCTCACACAGACTTAATGATAGCTTGAAAGCACATTGCTATAAAAATGTCACTGAATTGTTTGCACTTATCATAGTTATTTGCTGGAAATAGTTTTTCACGGTTTCTTGCCAGAGATTAGGATCATAAGAGGAAAGGAGAATTATTACTGTGCTTGTCAAATTTGCACAGAAATGCATTTGCTGTGATACAGCAGTGAATCACCTTTTAAGCATGGCGCAAGTGTTAAAACTAAAACTCAAGGAAAGCAGCATCTTAAATGTGAGCATGTGTGGGACTGCAAAAATCCTTAACAAAGGACCAATCCTGGCTCACAGGACTCTTAAGTCACTTTATGAGTAGGTCAGACTGAGAGCTCACATCTGCCAGAAGGGACAGACTCACTCTTTCCTCTCTTGATCGTCCCCAATGTGTCTTCCCCCTCTCATTAGGTCTTGGCATTTTTTATAGTGAACCAGTTCATCTCTCAACCCCAAACTTCATTTCACTATCAGACTATTAACTGCTACTGAACCCTGAGGTACCATTTTAGTCACTTCTCACTCAGAATGATCTGGAAAGCTCCAGTTTACCACTTGGGCATCTAAAAAATGTCTTACTGTACTTTCAGTGACTAAAACTTTCAGTATAAGGGACAGGAACTCCTTTGAGAAATTAAATTACTGGAACCAAACTTAATTATCACAGAGAAGTCAGAAAATCAGCCTTGATGTGCCCTTGAGGCCCGATATGAACCAGTCACATATAAACTTTGTTTTGTTGAGAATATGGGATTATCATGTTAGTCATCAAGGCTAAGATCATGGGGGAAGTGAAGAGCTAAACTGGATCATTCCCAGTGAAGTTTGTGTGCTGCTTTTTCTCCTTGTGGCAAGGAGGACACTGTGTTTGGCTAACCACCGGCTCATGAAGCATGAGTTCTGTGTCCAGGTGGACAGGTCACTGTGTAGGAGGGCAGACTGTGCACTGCAGTGACTCCGATGTCCCCCACAGCAGGCTGACAGATCACCTCTCTGATACAGGTCAGGATGTCACACAATGAGCTGGCTCACCCAGAGCTGCCATCCCACTTAAAGTGGAGCCAGCACAAAACCAGGCTAGCATTTTCAATCTAGATCAGCACATTAGCCTGTTTCACTACCCTTCCTCACTCCTACCTGTACCTGGGAGAGGCTTTCGTGGGGCTTTCCCCCCTGCAGAATGTTCCTGCTTCTTCCCTGGCATCAGTGTGATGGTGGAGTGATTCAGATGAGCTCACAGGTACAGAAAGGAGCTGGCCTGCCCTCTGAGGCAGCTTGACATGGTCTGTGCAACCAGAAATCGAGCTCAGCACCAGGACTGGGGGACTGATAACTCGTGAGGAATGCCTCCACTTCAGTGGAGAGAGGGACCCCAGAGGGTGCAGGAGAATGTCTCTTGGAGGGGGCTAAAAAAATCATGTGGATGTGCTGAGGATCCCCATCCAGCTCCTGATGAGCCACTCTGGCTAGAAAGAGATGCCCCTTATGTGGGGGCTCTTTTCTGTGTCACATCTCAGCTGATGAACCCTCGCTTGCCAAGGTAACCCTGTGTGCTCTTGACATTCCAGTTCAGCATGGAAGCATGAGACAATAGGAAAGACAAAGAAACCACATGTCCCAGTTTTATGGTCTGATAAGGATTGAAGGAGGGAGATTGCTCCCAATCCGAGTCAGACCTCCCAGTTTTGTGTCACCACATGATCCAGAGGCCAAAGATAAGGTTCCTGTCAGCTGTCCTCCTTGCAGCAGGGTTAACATCACCCTTGTGACTGCAGTGTGTTTAAAGGAGCCTGGGGAAAACAGGAGACAACATTCATAGGGATTGTTATAATTAAAATCAGTGAGGAGCTGCATTCACACCTTTCAATAGGTCTTTGTTACAGTAGCATTTTCCAAAACAGAACTCATCACAGTCCTAACTTGAGCTGTTGTTAACTCCAGTTATTTGGGTCACATTTTGGGGACCAAAGTTAGTGTTCAAGGAACTGGAGAACTGACATTAACTCCACAGTTCACTGCGGCAGGTGATTATTGTGTCAGCAGGTGATATTGTGTCAGTGCCACACCATGTTGGTGCTTGGTGACATTTTCATTTTACAGCAGGATCTTCAAAAGTGTGAACTGGCTTGCTATAAGACATTTCTGGGAGGGGGAAAACATTTTTTATTGAAAGTTCTTGCTTTAGTTTCCGTTCTTTGTGACAGCTGCTGGACAGATCTGTGTTCACAGATGGGGTCCTTGCAAACCCAGCAGACCGTGGCCAGGAGTGCCCTGCTGATGTGGAGCTGCCCCCATGTGCTGCTTTCTCCTGCTGAGGAAAGAAGCACCTCACATTTGACTTCTTCTGGAGGCAGCATCTCCTTGTCTTTGGCACAAGGCTGGGCACAAGTATGTCTCATAAATCAGTGTTTCTTTGAAATGGTTTCATGGCAGGCTTTGTACCTTTTGGTATGTTCTTAGTTTGTAGTTCTACTTCTGTTGACCTGTCATTCAATGTCACCTAAATTAGACAAAAGCAAAATTTAACATCAATTAGATTTATTTAAAATAAAATTTATATAAAATTTAACATCAATTAGTAGAATTATGTGGCTATATTTGATGCCAGAAATTTAAAAAGTTAGTATTTGTGTCAGCCATGTCCTACAGGATTAGGCATTTAATAAGGTGATAATGAATCTCACAGAAAACTTTTTCTGAATGTACAAATCATAAAAACACAAAAGAAGGATGCAGAAGTGTCAGAGCCAACCATTCCCTGAAATGAAAGTATGAAAATATCTGAGTAACTAATGCTGAACAAAAGCAAAATGTCTGCAAAAAGGTCCAGCTTCCTGAGTTCTCACAGAAAATTGCCTTGCTGTTTTTGGAGAGGTGTTTGTATCAAGCCTTTCTGATAACAATAACTGCTGCTTGTGCTCTTCTTTGCTCAGCACCATTAATATACTGTGACACAGACACCCTTAATTGTGAGGGGAGTGTGAGGGCCCTGCTTGCACTGCACCCATCAGACTGCTGAGGGGTCCCTGGGGTCATGCATGTGGAGATTTCCTTGTGGCACCACTCCCTTAACTGGACTGATACTCTGAGTAGCTCTAGGGGGCACACAAAACCTTCAGCCACTGTTGCCATATTTTGGGTAGGTTGCTATTTCATGATTTAAGGCAGTTGGTGTTTTTCTGTTTCCTGTGTCAGCACTCAGTAAAGACATGACTACATAGCAAGTTGTTGGACCAGAGAGCTGCTCCAGCTGAAAACTCATCTTTTGCTGCTTTTTTTTGACACTGGGTGAATTTACAGTGAGTCATTTCCTTTATCATGCAGTCACACAATTTTTAGCATTGTGATGAGGAGGAGCCTGGGACCATGAAGGCAAAAATGATGGGAAGGTGTGACCATCACTTTAGGAAGCAGTTACACTAAAACTGGATTAAACAAATCAGGAAAACATCTTAATTTTTAAGCTGACATAAATATTTAGTGACTCTCAGTGGGATATAGACAAACCTGTGCAAAGAGGTTCTCTTTCCCATAGCCAAACAGACATGCCTGTATAAGCAGCCTCTTGTGAAGAGATTAGAATTTAGTACAGTGATCTCATACTGCTCTGGGAAGGGAAGATAATTGAGAATTACTGCCTCCAAGTATGCAGCTGGAGAGCTGGAGGAACAGAGTGGTTCAGAACACTCAGTGATACGTTTCTGGTGACTGCTTCTTTAGCAGTGCTTGCCTGGTATAAATTTTATAAACTTTCTATGATGGAGAAATTGCATTAGAGAGGTAGAACTGCATAACAAAGAATGTGTGATTCAGGAATGACAGCACCATCTCAGCAGTTTTATGAGGTGTTCTTTGATGTCTCTTCAGGTGTCAAGGTACTGTGCTGGCCAGCAGTAAGCTTTACTCACCTATGCACAACTCAATCCCTTCCCTCCCATGATCTGCAGGTGGGCTTAGTCTTTGGCAGTCTTTTGGATATTTTGAGACTGGTACATCCAGAGATTTAGGCTGGCAGTAGCCAAGCTTTGAAGGCCTGAAAATCCAGATATATTCAGAGGCTGAAATGCTTGTGTTTTGTTTTTCTCTGCGCTTGTTTGTTTCTTTTCTTCTTGGTTTTTAATGAAAAACCTGGAATGAAAATTTCTGCCATTGAATAGGACTTCAAGGTCTTACACTCTTTTGAGAGTAAGCTGTCAGGAAACCAGACTTACTTTTGGGCATCTCTCCTGTGAGGAAAGGCTGAGAGAGTTGGGGTAGTTCACCTTGGAGAAGGCTCTGAAGAAACCCTACAGCATCCTTCCAGTGACTGAAGGGGGGCCTGCAAGAGAGCTGGAGAGGGACTTTTTGCCAGGGCCTGTTGTGAAAGGACAGGGGGGAATGGCTTCAAACTGAAAGAGAGTATGTGTAGGTTAGGTATTAGGAAGGAATTCCCTACTGTGAGGGTAGTGAGACTCTGGAACAGGTTGCCCACTAAACTTGTGGCTGCCCCATCCCTGCAAGCATTCAAGGCCGGGTTGGATGGAGCCCTGAGCAACCTGGTCTGGTGAAAGGTGTCCCTGCCCACGGCAAGGGGCTTGGAAATACAAGATCTTTAACATCTCTTCCAAGCCAAACCATCCTGTGGTTCTGTGTTTCTATGACTTCATTACACCCAAACAATGTTGAGGCATGTAGAACAAAAGTAGCAAGCCTTACACAAAAAGGGAAATTTGTGAATCTTGAATTCTCTTGACATTTTGTAAATGACTTAACATTGCTTTAATTTCACTTTGTTGGTTTCTTTGCTACTGCTTGTTAGCTGGACTACTAAGCAATAATATTTTCACTTTGCTTTATTATTTATTATTCCTGTTGAAGTGGAGTTCTTTTACCCCTTACTGTTATGAAGAAAGTGCTGAAGTTTGAAGTTTCAGACTTGTGCTTCATGGTATCTAAAGTTACAAGTACGTCTCCCTACCAGGATATTTTCCAGATGAAGTAATTCTTGGCGAGGCTAAAAGACCCAGAACATAAAAGATGGTATGTTGTTGTATGTTGTATAAAACAAAACCTGTTTCTATACAGTTTTTTTTTTTTTGAGTAGTCCATAGCATTAATATGAGAATCTTGACTGAGATCAGCTTTTACTTAGAAATCATTTGTCATAGTAAATTACAATATTCATACAGCAAATATTTACAAGAGTTTAGAATTTGTAATATTTGTATTATAAAGTCAGTAAATGAATAGGAAAAAATAACTTGTAGCAAAAAATAATGATAGATAATTGAGAAAAATTCAGATACCAACAGTTCAGCTTCTTGGAAAATACTTCTAGGTTTTGTACACTGGGATGAAGTTAGTGGAGAGCAAAATAAAAGTGATATTTCTGAGGATTTCTGAATGTCCAGATGGAAACAGAATCCTCACTTTTTACATTGTCTTTTTCCTTCCAACTTTCTCAACTTTCTAACCAGAGAAATTTAAGAACAGATTATCTCTGTAAACTGTGCTGATACAGAGCTTTCTGATTAATTATTCCAAATGCAGGCCTTCCTCTGGCACTGGTCTCCTATTCCCTACCCCTGTGCTCCAAATTGCCATTCTCTGCTCTGCTGCCAAAACTCCTGTGGTCTCAGTGGGCACAGCCTGTTTGACAGTGCAATCCCATGTTGGCACCATGAGGTGTGGTGGTGCTCAGCCATGGGCAGAGAAGGGAGAGAGACATTGGAGAGATGAGGATGCCTTATGCCAGTGTTGCTGCCAGAGGATTGGTTTGATAGAGGTTTGGCTGCAGAAGTCAGCAGGATCAATAAATTTGGCAGCAAGTCTTCTTTTGTCAGCCTTCCATGTTGCTTTAACTCAAGGCAGAAAGAGAGACCTAACTCTGGCCAAGTATATGTGAAGTGGAAGGTGCCCTGTCCTCTGATTTGTATGGTGAGATTGACCTTCCAAAGCTGCACAAGGTTCACACTATGTGTTGTTAGAGAGAGAAATGCGAAGAGAAATAATAACGAAGTATGTGGGGTAAAGAGGTGGCTATGTCACAGCCACACAAAATGTCCTATAGCATAAAATCAAGAATATATGGTGGTATGAGAGCATGGGGGACAGCATGAGAGTGCAAAGCTTGTAGAGATACTGCTCAGGACTATGCTGGTCCATCATGTGCTGCGTGTGTCAAATGTGGCAATTTGGTCTAGCAGTTTATAGTGATACTTTTAATACTTTGATGTGATTCAGAATTTTAAATTTTCATTTTCATTCATAGTTCTAGTTCTACCATGGTTAGTAGCTCCTCAGCAAGACAACTCATGGGACTTTCTGTTATTTCAGAGGAACATGATTCATCTCAGATGATGGGATTACACATGAGCAGGATTTACAGTATTGTACATTATTTGAAGTTGGGTTTGGAAATACTTTAAGAAGAGTTTCCTGGTTGTGTATGAAGAATGTACCTAAGTACATAAACATGGACTTTTCCATCTTCACCCTTCTACAGGAAAACAATACAGCCTTTCAAACAATGGGAGATTACTGCACTCCTTGGGAAGCTCAAATCTTTCACTTAGGCATGTGGAATAGGTGATATGGCAAAACTTCCTAATGTTGATAACAGCACTCACAATTTTGTCGAGAGGAATCTTTAGAAGGAAGCACATGAATTAAAAATGTTAGCATATCTCATTTGAAATGCCATATTTTATGAGAAAAACTTACTTTCATCTGCAAACTGACTGCCTAGAGTATTTGTGTGCTTTAAAGTTCTGCTGGGAAATGAAAAACATTTTCATTCCTAATGTAGATTTTTTCATTCTGAGGGTTCAACAGCTTCTGTCTCCCAGACCACTGTCATATTTCTGGTGCAGTATTTTAGACAACACAAAACTATATGCTGCAAAAGTTAGCTCAACACAAATTCTTTAGAAGTGGGTGTAAGAGTTAAATGGACATAAGATTAACATAGGGCTAGGATAGATTTCCACTTATCTTTCTGAGGAAGTGATAGCTACCTCTCTGGTGATCAAAACCCCAGATCCTTCAGTGGACATCCTTGCTGCATTTTGCTGGCATGACTTTAGATGTTGCCTGAAGTAGGAAAACAGACCTGGATGATGATGCTCAGACAGGCCACCTGAGCACAGACACATCCATTTTTGTTGTCCCTGTTACAGGCAAAATATTGTCTGGCAAGGGGACAAGACAGACAGCTGGGGATGGGAGCGCCCAACTGTGAATCTGGGCTCACAGGCTTCACTGGCACAGAAAAAAAGAAAAAAGGAAAAAGAAAAAGAGAAAAAAAGAAAGAAAAAATAAGAAAAAGGAGAGGAGAGGAGAGGAGAGGAGAGGAGAGGAGAGGAGAGGAGAGGAGAGGAGAGGAGAGGAGAGGAGAGGAGAGGAGAGGAGAGGAGAGAGAAGAGAAGAGAAGAGAAGAGAAGAGAAGAGAAGAGAAGAGAAGAGAAGAGAAGAGAAGAGAAGAGAAGAGAAGAGAAGAGAAGAGAAGAGAAGAGAAGAGAAGAGAAGAGAAGAGAAGAGAAGAGAAGAGAAGAGAAGAGAAGAGAAGAGAAGAGAAGAGAAGAGAAAAGAGACAGAAGAGAAAAAAAATTGCATTCCTTCTATTTAAGTCTTTTTAGAAATTGTTTTTGCAGGCAGTACAACTGCCTGATGAGTATGCTTATTCCAGTAAAGCTTTAAACAGCTTCACTAGTGCTGGCATTGGTGCTTCTGGCAAACTGCTTGAGAGAGAGAAGCAACTTTCTGAAAAAACCCTGAAGTGATAGTTTTTATTCTGTCTGAATTTCTGGTATCAGCACACTGTAAGGTCAGGCAGGAGCTGGTGCAGCTGTGCTGCACCTCTTGGTGGCACTTCATCATAACCTGTAACAAGGAATTGCACCGTTGATTTGCTTTAATTCACTTCATCTCCTGATTTAGGGAGATTAGTTTAAAATGCTCTTTCTAGCATGTCATTGTAGGTGCTCTTGAAAACCCGACTTCAGCTGTGTAAGAAGTTATTCCCTCCTTTCTCACTCCATCTCCCAACAGGACATGGTGCCCTCACAGCAGCTGAGGCACAATGAAACAGAATAAAAGGTCTGTCACTTGGGTGGACACTGTCAAACTTTGGCATAAAACCACCATCAGGAGCAGCTTAACTGAGCAGCCAACACCCTTCCAAATCACCTTTGGCACAAGTGCTCCTACAATGCAAATAACCAGAGCTGAGGTGAAAGCCATGCCACGCTCACTTTGTGTGCTCGGACAAAAGGAAAAGGGGGCTGAGTGTTCCCCACTGGAGGACTGGCCAGTTAGCTGATGCTTTTACTCTGTTACGGCTCTAGTGGTTTTGGAAGATGATTTCATGAAGTATTTGCCCGAGCTTTTCTCTTAATATGGTGGTTTTTTAATGTATAGTTCTTTAATTGACCAAAATGTTTTTATTACATGAAGAATCATTATATACAATGAGTCAGATTAGTAGGAGAAAAATCTGAGATGAGTAAGGAATTGGCTAATGGGGATATGACAATTAGTGCTGGAAGCTGAAATGTTGGAACTTATTAGAGAAATTCCTGTTGGTCTTGGGAGCAATTTAGTACAATAGATCTTTGCAATAAAATAACAGTGCTAGTGAAATATGTTGATGACTCAAAGCTTGGAGTTGTAATGAAGAGAAAGGAGGATTCACATATCCCTTTCTTAAAGGGAAGGAAGGAGCTGGATCTTGCAAATCAGACAAATGAAGGGATGTGATATGGGGAGCAAAGTGACTTTTTAAGGAGGTGAGATGAAGAGCTTGGCAGTTTGGGTTAGAAAAGCAAAACTTGAGAGAATTTGATTGTTACCTGTCTTGAAGATAAAAATCAGGGAATGCTTAGGACTGTTTAATTTATGGGCCTGTCCTCCTGTATAAACAGGTTCTCTGAAGAGCTGCACATGTGGGCTGGAAATTAGAAAATATTTTGAGCCAGCAGAGGACCAAAATTCTGCAACAGCTTCCCAACAAGAGAAGTGGGGATGTTTCCCTAGTTTTGCCTGTGTGCTTAGGTGATTTACAGAAAGTTTTGTCTGATGTGAATGTTTCTGAGAGGAGCAGATTTGACTTGAGATTCAGAAGTCAATATTATTTTTTCCTGGCTGTGAATATCTGAAAAAACAAACCCACTGGCATTATCGTAAATGCTGTTCATAAGCTATTCAAGCTGCTTATTTCAGAGTGTGATCTTCCCTCTTCTGGTAATTTCATTAGGTTCCTAACAAAGCTGACGTTGATTTGTCACTAGTTTTCAAAATTGCTCTGAGCTGAGAAAGGTCACACCTCTCCCAGCTGTTGTTGCAGGTTGTCAGCAGAGCTTGTTCAAACATTGTGCCACTGGTATGCATTGAGTCAGAGCTTTGTAAGTGCTCTTTGCAGCTTGGAGAGACAGGGATTTACCCAAATTTCCATCAATAATCTCATAGATAGGAGATAAAATATTCCCATTGCAGGAAGGTGTGCCAGGTGTCTGAGTATTGTGCACTAAGCCCACGAGGCCAGCTGGGCTCAGCAGGAGGATGTTGGCACTGTGCCACTTGAGAAGTGCTGACTTCCTGTAGGGTGGCACATCAAAGGTTCATGAACTTCAGGCAGAAGCTTTGGATATAGCAAGGTACTGCCAATTGCCATGATCAAAGACAATAGCCAGCTACAGTAACACATGGATTAGGTCAGAGTGAATTTAGATAGGGTGAACAGCATGTGTGTCTGGGAGATTTCTAGGACTGCTCACCTCAGTCTCAAGTTCCTATGTCTGTCTACCTGTGAGTGTAATGGCTCAAAGTGAGCTTTGCTTATATAGAAGCAAATTCTATTAATCTTAGCTTTGTTCCTGATTTGATTTTTTTAATTTATTGCCATCACAATCTCAGCCCCTTAGCTGTAGCTGGAGCCATATCTGTGGAAACTTTGGTGAACTACTGTCCCTTACCACACCTCCATTCTGTATCTACAGGCCTCTTGTTGTATACGAAAAAGAAGTCTACAAGGGCTGAGTTTTTTCCCAAGGCTTTTCCAGTCTTTTGAGTAGAAGATGTGCTCTGATAAGTGTTCTCATCCTAAAGATGATCCCATTGGCTTTCCATTTTTATCATCATCTCTCGATACCTCATACAGACAAAATGACAAGGAATTTGCTTGGTCCAACATCTGTGCACTCTCCCCTGTACCAAATGATATCTGGATGTGAACACATACATGTGCTGACCACAATGTTCAAACACACTTTTGTTCGGAGAAGTCTTGTATGTAAGAATCAAAATATCCCTGGTGATGTATGCAATTCTGCTGTAATTCTTGATAGAGGTGAAGCCTGCATTGCCCTCCTACCCATCCAGTGCAGTAGATAAGCTATGAGCAAGGCAGGCTGCTTGAAATGCTGAGTGACAGCCATACAAGGAGGTGGTATGACAGGCTGTTATTTCTCAGAAGTATCTATTCAGTAGAATATGTCACATTTCCAGCCTTTCATCCCATTTTAAAGTGGAAAAAAGAACAGAAATACAATTTTTTTTCATAAAATGGATGCTTATGATTCATGCACACCTCTAATTCGTGAGATTTTTCGAAGAACTGTAACATGAAAATTAAAGTATTAGAAAATATTTTGTTGACTGAAGGAAATGAAACATTGTTAACACTTAATGAGCTCTGTTACCTGCTGCCTATGCAGCTCCATATCTAAACTCAGAAGAATGGTGCTGTTGGAACTATACACAGCAATGGACTTAAACCAACCATGAATTAAATGAAATAATTTCAAGTTGTTTAAGTAAATGGAAAGCTATTTTTATTTTTTAATAATTGATCTGGACTCTAATGAACCATCTGTAAATTACATGTTTCCAATATAAAATTGCTCATAGAATGAAAAGATGACCACTTTGAGAAATTTGTAAATTTTGTTTAAAACCTATATTACGGATTATTTGAGAGGTGGGATGCTGTTTAAAAACCCAACAATTTTCTGTTCAAGCCACCTGACTGAACAGTGATGGTTCAGTTCTCTGTGTATTTCAGGTTTCCTGCAGTACTGGGCAAAGCCTCACTCTGACTTTGGCTACTTCTGCTCAACATCATTCTGCTTCTGTGTTTCTCTAGATGTACTGTTCCCTACATGCCTGGAAATTTTGTCAGGGTAACTGCTGAGGATTTTTCTGTGATTCTTTCAAGTGTCTTACATCCCAAACTGAACTGCCATGCAATTGTGTAGCACCAGATTCAGGTAAATCCAGTGTTTTATATGAGCTTCAGTCTCAGTGCCATACTTGTGGGTAATTGCAGATGAACTCCACAGAGCTGCTTGTCTGTCTACTGATGACTTAATATACTGATGACTATTCATTTTTTTTTAATTTGCCACTCCAAAACTTTCTGGGCAGTCCCAAATAGACCCAGTGGGCCTAATGCATACAGGAAGCAATAGATTTATTGCATCTGCTTTAAGCAAGGACTCTGAACCAGAGAATCCTGGCTTGTGCAATGAAGTTCTTAGTAGTTGTTCTTGGTACAAGTGCACTTGTTTGGGGTAAAACTCTGGTTTGCAATGGAATGTTCATGGCAATTATTAGACTTCTGGGAACACTTCACCTGGTAGTTACTGAAAAAGTTACATTATCAGGGTAAAACCAAATGATGTGTCCAGCCTGTTATGAAAGCAATCCTGAGTTGGGCTTCACATGAGTTGCAGCTGCATAATCATCTTTACTATTGCTTCTTTTTCTGGGCTATAAAGGAACTGAGAACTCATTGCTTCATCTGACATGTTAAGTAAATGAAACAGCAGAAAAGTGTACACCGTGGGAATTGCAGAGCTTGGAAGACTTTAGCTTCAGCATATTTCAAAGGCATCCCTGACATCACTGCTGCTGTTCCTTGTACGTGTGCATATATGATGTAGCAATCCTAGTGATTAGTGGGCTATTAGCAAAGAAGAATTTTGTTCCAAATGCTCCCTTGAGCATTGTCTGTTCTAAGGAAAGGAAGAAAGAGCCTGGTGAGGCAGACTGAGCTTTGCCATGCAACATGAACTACTGTTTTACAGCTACCAGTTTAATAAAGTTGTTCTGAATTACTCTGATTTTCTCTGTAGCCTTTTTATGTCCTTCTGATAACTGAAAGTTGGTGATGGCTTATTAGAATAACTGGTGTGATTTGGCTGTAGAAACATCTTTATTTTCTGTGGGAGAGGTAGAGATATTCTGTTGCAACAGAACTGGGTAGGAGCAGGTACATCACGACCTGGGTCCTGCTCAGCAGTGTTCAGTGCTGCTGGTATGTGGGTGATTCATTAATGCTTAATAAGAAACTAGTAAAGGCCATGCATGACAAGAAACAGCCCTGAAGTTGTTACAGTTTTACAAAGCAACAACAAGTGTGAAGTTTATGATGTCACTCTGTGCAGTTGTGTTATTACAAAGCAGGTATGTTAAGGTGCATTAAGGATGAGGTAGGAAACCACAGTCCTTTTGCTGTGCAGGTGCAGATGCTAGAATGAAGGATGCAAAATCTTGCTGTGTTTTGTGTCAGCACAGTGGTGTGCAACCCTTAGGACAGTCAAGCTCAAGCTTTGTACATTTCTCCTTAGATTTCTCCTTATTCACCTTTCTGAGTGATCAGCATTCATTTCCTTAAAGTTGCTTAAAACACAACTTCAGTTTTGTCCTTTTTCTGTATTTAGTGCCATTGTTCAGTTCCCATTAAATCTGCAGAGGGTACACAGCTGCAGTTGCTCAGAGCACACAGCACTGGCTTTACTGCAGGCAGCACAGGGAGCAGTGAATTAATAGATCCTGTTGCACCTATCCTGTCCAGTTGCTGTTGTACTATGTGAAATGGAGTAATTTTCCTCAAAAAAGGATTAATTTCCCTTGTACACAGCATGGCATCTGAAGGGCTTTTTCATAGTACACAAAAAAAACCACTGACTTTGCTCTTACTTGTAGAAGAGCCACACATGTACTTCACAGGTGTATGATAACAGCACCTGGATGATGGTCAACAAAATCAAGGCCTCAGCATAGTAAAAGATGGAACATTTCAGAAACAAAACCTAGCTACTGTAGTAGAGCTGTATGGGAGGGGAAAGTAGTTTCATTTTAAACTAAAATCCATTTCACACACTTTCACCTACTGTCTCATACCCATATATGTACACAAAACCACCAAAACCAAATCTCAAAGTGGTCTGACATTCAATCATATATGACAAAAATAGCAAATGTCAAGGGATGCAGGTGAATAATAGTAATGCCAGTGTATATCTGCTTACAGTGGGATTAGGAGCCAGACCTGGGGGAGCTGGCAGCATTGGCCAGGCTGTGGCTGTGGGTATTGGGACATGCAGTGGCTCTCAGATCGTCTTTGTTGCACAGGAAGGAATGAGAAATATTCTTAATTTAAACAAAAGGAGCAAAAAAAGTGGTTCCTTTATATGCATTTACCTGCCCTTGTGTTTCCTCAGATTTACTTGTAGAGCCAGGTTAATCAAACCCCAGGGACTGAGTTATCTTGAATCATTTGGGCATGAGTTGGGAAGTCCTTGGCCGAGAAAGAGAGCCTGCAAGCCTGAAGGGGCTTCACCTCCTGCAGAGGGGCTGTGAAGGAATTGGGAGGCATGAATTCTTCCTCCAGGGCAGCCCAAGCCACAGAGTTCTCCAGAAATCTGTTTACTGCTTTATGTCTCATCGCTGCTTGATCTGTTGTTGCTAGAGTAGCTTGGTTTAGGAGGGTTTCTTTGACACATCTGGTATAAACACATTAACCTCTAAATTCTAGAAATAGTCATATCCATCCAGAAACTGGGTGCATAGATCAGGCCTCAAGCAGTATCTTTCCAAATACAATTTGAAGCACTTGTGTGTCTGTGGGTTCAATCAGTATTTTCAGTAAGTTTATTTCCAAGGATTGAGTGCACAATGTTTTTGAGGCAATTATGAATGGGCTATCTCTATGGAAGCGTCAGACTGATACAGTAACTGAAACATTTAGAAAGCAAAGAACTGTTTTGATTTGCCAGTGAAAAAGCCATCACTTTTCTTGAATAGAATAATGTCCTCAGTGAAAGTGCAGGTGCGGGTTTCCCTGACTCCTTTCTCTTGAGCATTCTTATTCCATCCTCTTCGGCCCACATGTCCTCTGGCCCTGCACCCTCTGATAAATTCATTCACTGGATCCTGGGAGTAGCAGTTTTCCTATGGGGGCCAGTTGCCTCTGTGAGCCCACAGAAGAGGTTGTCAGGAATCATATTTGGGTTTCTTGGGGAAAAAAGTTGCTGAGGCTGCTCCTGGACTAGCTCACAGCTGTATTTACTAGCGTACACCTTTTTTTTTGTTTGTTTGTTTTGGAAGGGCAATGCACAGCAAAAAAGAGTGTTTAACCTTCAACTTTTGTACAATATATTTTACAACTATGGTTACATTCCTGTCTTTTCAGAAATTTCCCATGCATCCTTTCTCTCTGTGCAGGGTGTTTCATTTCCATGCATTGAGCACTGCACATGGATGTCATTGGGGCTCAGTCTGTTCCCAGTTTATGCTCTGTGCACCCCTGCTCCTCTAGCTCATAGTTTCTAAGCAGGGAAAAGGGCAGCATTACTTGCAAGGGCTGAAATGTTATGCTCTCTGTGTTGGACATTGGCTAAGTACACACCAGGGTGAGACTCCTTTGGAAAGACAGGAAGAATCTGTGTGTCCACTGACTGTTTCTAGTGGGCTAAGTTAAATCTTCTTGACTTCTGAATAAGAGTTTTCATGGAAAGTTAACTGTGATCTTCTTGATAGGCTTGGCTTGTATAACTTCAGCGTGTTAGCTTGCATTTCTGAAACAAACAAATACGGTATGTAGAGGCCAAAGTAACTAACACAAATCTCATCCTGAAAAATCTGGTTTATTGCAAACACTTTTTTATGGAAAACCGATTATGTATTCAGGTTTTCAAGACTGTCCTGTATTAGAAATCCTCTCCTACTTCCATTACATTTCCATATGTGTACAATCTGTGTGAACTTAGAACCCCTTGCAGGAGAGCTGATGGGAGAAGAAAGCCACATGATGAACTGCTGGACAAAAAACCACTGCTCTGGCTGCATTCTGTCACTGTGTCTTTAAGCACTGCTTGCTTGTGTGTCCAAATTACACCTCCCTGCTTAACTGGTCTGCGTTTTGTGCTCCCTGCTAATGATTTCATAGCAATTATGCCTTGCTTACTTTAAGCTCTAAAGTATATCCTTGCTCCCATTTCATCCACAGACCTAGCACAGTGGCTGGAGCATGTGCTGTGCTGTCAGGCACATTCAGCCAGGCTCATCTCTGAGTTTTATGCAAAGAGAATTTGAAGGATGCTCTCCTTGCAGTGACCATGCAATCCCAGAAGATGGAATGGCAGGAAAACATGACATGAGAAATAAAAACCCTTTTCAGATCCCATGTTTAATTTGGGAGCTGGCAGTTAGTGAAAGCACCCTTTAGCTTGAAAACTGTAAAAATGTGCAAAGAAAATTAGTAAAAACCAAAGAAAATGGGACCCCTGAATATCAGATTAATTAAAATAATTTTTCAGAGGAGAACAGCATTTTAAATGCATACTATCTTAGCGGCCCTGAGAGAAATATTAGTAGTGATATGAACTAGAAACTGACAGTCACTTTTGGAGAAAAAACAGCTCAAATTGGTGGGCACAGTCAGATATGCCCTTTCCAGGTCCATGTGGAGCTGTAACAAACTTACTGCCCTACTCCCAGAAGTGACTGATTTCTCAGCTGAGTAATTGAGGACGTGAGCACTTACACTTGGCTGTCATAAACCAGGTTTGCTTAAATCCCCCAGCTGGGGGGTGCTGATTGCTGACGAGATGAGGGAGCTAACAGCTGTGGCCAGTAGCTTTTAAACAGCTCTCTCTTGATTGCTTATAATTACCTAATTATAATTTGAATAAATTAAAAAATACACTTCTACTTAAACTGTCATTAAGGCATGTTGGAGCTGGGACTGCTGCCTTCTAGATCAACTTTCCTAAATAACAACAATTTAAAAAAAAATTACATTTCTTTTGCTCTCAAGCACTGTGAAATCTGTTTCCATAAATTGCAACATGGTGTGTTAACTCAGAGCAAAAAGAGCTAAAGCCTGGGAAATACTGGCATCCAGAACCAACATCCAAGGGCAGCTAGCAGCTTTCATTTGTTTCATCAAATGTTGGCAAGTCTATTAAAAAAATATTTATCTTTGTTGTTTGTGATTCTAGGGGCCCCCTTGTCTACTCTGGACTTTTTCTTCATTTTTCCTGTCAGTCATCAAGGCTGTGACAGCCTTACAAGCCTTTGCTGACTGACTGGTTGCTGAGGATGTTTTATTCCTCCTTTCCCAGGGCCCCTGGCTCAGGAGTCCCCATCTTTGAAGTATCAGTGTCAGTAGGAAACCTAAACTTAAACAACGTCAGGTTTGTCACGTCCTTGTCCAAAGACAACCTGACAGCTCAGAGGCTTCTCTGCTTGTTTCCTATGTACTCACCTGCCCTAAAACCTAGATATTTGGGTTATATCACCACTGGTAAAATAAATCCATGCATGTTTATCCAATACAATCTTGTTATACTTTAATAATCATTTCTGCTTTCCCAGTGTCGTCGAGTTTGTTGATACCGTAGAAAGTCACTGATAAGATGTGATGAGGTGATAAGAATTCCATTGTGAGAAAAACCACATAAACAAATAAATCTGTCATTTGTGTATGAGCACACACAGACTTCACATCTATTGAGTTTTGTTAGCTGGAGGCTTGGGTTGTGCAGTTATCCTCCTCAAGGAACGTTTGTGTCATTGTTTAAATACGATAGAAGTACGTATATGTTTGTGTGTATAAAGCCAGCCTTTTGACCTGGAGCATGCTTTGAGGTGACAACAGCTATGAGGGTTTAAAAACCACATAAGCTGCAGCATTCAGCTCTTTCATAATTGTGAATTCAAGTCACATCTCAGAAATGCTGTTAGGTCATGGTTGCTGAGAAGTCTTGGATAAATCACTGCTGTCAGCAGCTGAGCAGTCCAGGTTGGGGAGGTTTTCTGTTTCTGCTGCCTCTGTGGAGGGAGCCCAGAGTGAGAAAAAGCAGCTGTGAACCTCAGTGGCTTTCTCTGGAGCTAGACAAAGCCTAAGATGGGAGGAGGAGAGACCATACTAAGAAAGATTGGGGGTGTAAGGGGAGCAGTGGTGCCTGAAATACAGGAACTCCTTTAAGTCAGTATCCTGGCTTTCTGATAAAATGAGGAGGGTGGAGGTTGCTCCAGAGCTGGGCAAATCCCCTGAACCAAAGAGATGCATTCCTGGACTGCATCCCACAATGCAGATCTTCAAAGCTGTGCATGTTGAACTGCACAAGTTGAGGGAAAATTGCCATTTACTGGGGATTTACCAAATCTGACATTTCTTAATATGAAAAGCTGATGCCACAGCAAATACAGATCCATGGAAAACTGAGTGAATCATTGCAGCTGTTAATGGGTTTCTGAGGAATCTCCTCTGTGCCTGGTAAGAACTGTGTTTTTATTACTTTGAGTCCACTAGAACAGTTTATCTGCCCTGTGGGTGTTATTAACATATGCCAAGAATATCAAGATAATATCAGGAACACAGAATGAGAAATAATAATTTAGGGACTGAAATGTAATGGACTCAGGGGGACATGTGGACTAGTGAGTGAATAAAATGGGAAACCAAACATTACTGGGAGGTTTCTTTTTTCTTTCAACTATTCCACATTTAACTTCACTGTGCATGAGTCTATAATGAAAGTACTCATTTTTATTTATCTTCAATGTGTGTCAAACCTTTGTCAGTGAAAGGCTTTATGATATTACAGTTTAAAATACTGAAGATGTGCAAGGTTTATCATAGTATCTTAGCCACAAATATCCCCACACACAAAAAGTTAGTGTGGATTGGCCCTGTTCCTTGATTGAAGCAGTCCATTATTTTCTTAACATGTTGCCCTTTCCTTCAGAAAGGCTTTTCATTACCAAAAGAGTGCTTTTGTGAAATGAATATTTATGAATTAGTGTCTTGATTTATATTTATTCCATTCCATCAATCTCATAGTAAAATGACCACGGCCTTGTCGTTTCAGTCTGTGTCATTCACTTGAACTGCAGGATTTTTGCACCAGGGAGTATCCCTTACTCTGTGCGCACTAAATATCTTTCCTGAGCTCTTCCTGTGTTGCTTTAGTATAGTAACCACGTGGAGGATCACAATGAAGGGATTACAGGAAAGGACTCACTTATATAAAGCCTGCATTACTGCTAGATTATTTGGGCTATTTTTATAGGTCAATTATGGGCTATGTGCAGCCAAGTTTGCTGATAATACTTCTAACAAGAACAAAAAGTGAGTGTGACCACAGTTTTGACTGCCGCAGATTGAGACACATTAGTTTATTTTAGTATATAGCCAAAAAAATCTGTAAAAGGCAGTTAAGAAAACAAAGTAATTTTAATATGTGGATATGAGAAAAAAAAGATTAGTCTCTTCACATTTGAAAGACATGGTTAAAAGTGACAATGGAAACACTGAGTGAAAGGGCATAGTAGTGACTGGGATGGGCTGGCATGGTTGTAACTAGCATTTAAAAGTTGTTCAGTTTTGCAATTAGCTGTGAAAAAACACAGTGAAGGGAAGGAAATCACGTCTGCACCTTATTCTCTAGATGGATATCTGGATTTTCTTTCCATGCACGAAGCTGTTGAGAACAGAGGTTTCATAATTTCTGTGTCTTCTTATTCAAAGTTCAAGCTATGATAACAAAAAAAGATATTAAAGATTGCATAAAACATAATATTCCTTAAGTAGTTCAGAAATGCAAGACCTAAGCTGTATGTTTTCCATTGAGTTTTGGAAGCCACCATAAAAAAGAATTAAATATATGTGATGCTATCCCATGGAAAATGTGTGATCAAACTCCATTTTTACCACCATACTGATATAAAAAATAACCCAGTGTTTTAATAATGGGCCATGACAATATGAACTGTTGGCACAGAGGCCAGATATACTTTTTGAACAGAATTTAGGAGGCCCACTGACGTCACTTGTTTAAAAGCTGAGTATTGATTTGCATTTACTCTGTGTCACAAGAACACATCAGACCTCTTAACTTATTAATCAGCTGAAAAATGAAAACATATCTTTATTGTATAGATATGCCTTTTAAATACCTTTTTCTGTTGTCACCTGAAATTATAAGAGTGTTATTATTTCTATCCTGATTTTTTTGGGATACACTCTTAAATACCAACATGACAGAGACCAGTTGAGTACCTATGGATGGATACCTGATAGAAGTGAAGAGCTGAAGAATATATATTTTATAACCTATTGTCTTTACAATTCTGAATTCTTTTTGCCAGCCTTTTTATTTAAAAGTCAGAAATTCAAAGCTTTTGGTAAGGGCCATACTGTTTGCCAAATTGAGTAAGATTGGCTGAAGTTAAGATGTCTCCATGGCTGCAGATTCTTCTGGTTCCTTACAGTGTCCACCTGCTGTTGAAAGCCAGAGCTCCTAGTTTCTGAGTGATATTTTTGCGCTTCACTTCTCCACTGTGGCAGCTTGGAAATATAATTTAATGTAATGAGTCAGAGGCTCAGTTTCATCACATGAAGATCAGGTGAAAGCAGCCATCAGTTACGCCTGGGGATTGTGTCCCACTCATCTCTTCGGCTCCTTAGCTCATTTCCTCATTTCATCCAGGGTTTACACCAGATATCTGGAAGCAACATTTGGGCACCACTAATGCCTTGGCTGCTTTCATAATTGGTCTTCTTGGTGCTTACAATTTAAAATACAAGTGCAGATTTAACCTGTGTTGAATCTCTTTGATGATACCTGCAAGGCAAAGGCTTGAGAGCATTCCAGAGCCACAGACCCCTCCAAAGGATCAGCTTCTGCTTCAGTGGAGCTACTAATCTCTTGTCAGTAGAGAAGTGTGGTCCTGCTCACTCTCAAAGAGAGGCTCATGGTACTTTATTGCAGGTGGCCCAGAGGAGAGGTGGGTTGATGCAGTGTTGGAGTCAACATGGCCAGAGCAGGGAAAGTAGGGGCATTACAGAATCCATCTGGGACCTGCAGGCATCTTGTTTACATTGCACATTTCAGAAATACAAATTAATAACTGTTATTTTTTGCATTGCTTAGAAGAGAAATTACATAACCTTCCTGTGGAATTGTACTTCTCCAAGTATGGCCTAAGTTACACAAGCTAAATGGCCTCCTTAAGGGCTGTGTCCTTGACAGTGTACTTGCAGTGCTTTTTGTTGATTTATGCTCTTGTGTTTGTCCTATTTTGCAAATGCAAATATTTTCTCAGGTATTTAAAAAGCCACATCCCTGTTTTCTGTAAAATATAGCCATCCCTCACCCTTCTAGTTATACAGAGTAAAGCCTTTAAAGTAATTAATCTTGAGCAGAGCATCAAATAACAAATAAATCACATATCCAATAATATATCCAGTAAAGAACCTCTTAGTTGAATAAATACATACATAACATTTCTAAGAATCATTGCTGCATCAAACACCTCATGATACCCTGCCTTTTCCCTCTCCAGCCTCCCATGAAATTTAGTAAAATACCAATAGACTTGACCTCACAAAGATGAAAATTCTTTGTGTTTGGGAAGTGACACTGGCACAATTAATGGACCTTGAGAATGTAATCATGACTGTATGCAAGTTTGATCTCAAGCCCCAGAACTGTCCTGGTTTCTGGAAGCTGTCTAGCATGGGATGGGTTCCTGAGCAGGGATGTGCCATAGATTTTCCCTGGCAGGCTGAGTGGTTAGTGCCAACAAGTGCTGTGTTGTCTGGATGCAATAATGAAGGAGGTATTCAAGCCACAAAACAGATTACTGGGATGCTTTTCAATTGCTGCAATTAAGATGAACAGGCCAAATCAATGTATGGAGGTGGCTGGCATGTTGCTCTAAAATAATACCTGTACCTTTTAAGTATAAATTATTCTGTGATGTGAATTGCACATGCCAGGTCTCATTTAAAAGGCACAGCCTGAAAGCATGGCAGCAGGAAAGAAATGAGAATGTCCCCATTCATCTTAGCTTTGATGTCTAAACAACAATTTAAATACCCATTATTGATTTGCTACAGAAACAGGAACATCCAGCAAATGGTTTTATTTCACTTTAGCTGGAAATGCTAATATTTGTTCAGTTGCCTGATTGTTCCATGTGTGCATAAGTCCATGACAGTGATATGAATGAAATATAACAAAGTCATAAAATCAATATAGGCTGATGACATTCTCTTTCACTTTCTGAGAATACTTGCAAGGAATTAAGGAGCTTAGTAACCAATCACTTCACATTTAAAATTAGCTTTCAAAAAGTGCAGGATATATAATTTTTTCTGGAAATAAAAAGAATACAAGTTTTGGTTATAAAAAGAATACATGTTTTGGTTATCTTTCCCTTTAACACCTTTGAATGTAAGTACTGCCTCCACATAGCCTGGAAAGTGGGATGTAGAGATGCTTCTTCCCATGTTGCCTCCAGATGCTGCTTGGGTTCAGCACTTTGGGGTAAGACTGGGCTGCTTTGGAGACACAAGCTCAGACTTCCACCCCATGTGCCATTGTTCCATACAAAGGTCCCTGCTTGGACCTGTGCTGGCTTGGGTGCAAATGCTGCATTGTGTGGCTTTATGTGATGAAGCAGCACTCTCTCTGTCTTACCCTCCACTCATCTCTTCTTCCCCTGGGGCAGCCTGGGGCCAGCCCAGCCACCCTGTAGAGCAGGATAGGGGCAGGTGGGGCTGCACAGGGACCTTCATGTTACCTCCATGTTACTTTCATCTCCTGTCCCTTCCCTGCTCTGTGTGCCCCTGTGAACATTGGACCAGTTGGATGCTGTTCCCCTGGGTGCCCAGTGTCTGGGGTGAGGCTGGGTGCAGTAGGTGACAGCAGGTGACATTTTCCCCAGGCCTTGGCTTTCATGGACTGAGCCTTGCTCCCTGTGCATGCTACCATAGGCAAAGAGAAAGTAATGCTGGGCAGGAGGCATTTTTCCCCATCTTAACCTTTTTCTCGTGCTGTTTTTGCTTTGTGTGGTGGGAAGGCAGCCTGTGGCATGCCAGGGGCTGCCAGGACACTTGACCTGCTCTCAGTCTGCCAGTGAAAAACCTCTGCTGAGCTCAGTGCCTTGTCAGACATGGTCCTTCAGGCCCCTTGTGTGGCTACATGTTTGGAGAGGCCCTGTCACAATGAGGTCCTTGTGTTGATGACACCTCTGGTGTCAGCATGATGCTGACATCCCCCTCACTGCCAGGGACTTTCCAGGGGAGGTGAAGAGGAGCAGCAGCTTTTGGGGTGGTACAGCCCAGCAGTGCAACTGGCTCCCTCCTCCCTGCACTGCCTGGGCTCTGCCTGCCACCCCCAGAGAGAAATGCTCGTGTTGGTGTGCCTGTGTTTCTTTTTTCCCCACTTTAATGAGGTCATGACCCCTAATGGAGATGCTGCCCATGTAAAGGGAACTTCCAGCCATGGCATATGTAGCTTTGGCACCATGTGGCCAAGTAGGGCCGTGCATATGGACCAATCAGACACATTTACTTTCTCTTGTAATGCTCCATTCAAATTAAAAGAACCCAAGGAGCACTTTGGTAATTCTTAGCTAAAAAGCAGATACCTCCAGTTGGTAGCTCATGTCTCTAAATTAACTCTGTACTCAGAGGTGACAGTTCCAAGAAGGGTCTTGTGGAGGGCTGGGTCCTCAGCTCTATCAGTGCCTGGCACAGCAACCCCGTGCCAGCCAGGCTGATAAACACAGCAGCAGGCGCAACGTTTGAACCACAGGTTAGTTCTAACAAAAATGCATCTTTTCTTACTCCTACTCTTTGTATTCTTTGTACTGTGGTTTTGTCATTATATGGAATGGGATTTTTGGCTTATTGAGTGCTACACTTGCGTGTCTATATTCAGTAAAAAGGGATGAATTAAGTGGCTGTAACCACAGCTTCTCTGGAGATGAGGCCAATTGCAGCATGGTCAGGAGTCCCTTATATCTGTGGTGAAAGATAAAATTTAACAGAGCATTTTACAGCATTAGCACAAACCTGCAGTTATAGTAGAGCACTCTGCCAGTCAGACTCTTGAAAAATCAATAGCAAGGTATGCACTCAGTTTTTCTCAGAGAACATTATGATTTTCTTACAGTGACAAAATTAGCATTAAGAGCTGGCTTCATGCAGACATTTACATGCTGGCATGAGTCATGAACTTGAAAAGGAGTCTGCCTAGGTAATTAATTTTCTCTGTTATTGCAGATCTTGTCTTTGGTCATGTATTTATTTTTTTTAAGGCTACATTTAAAAATTATTTTAACCCCAAGATTTTGGGCTGAATTAATTTTAATAATACTCCTCAGCATGACCTCCAATACAGGACATGGTGGAAATTCAGTTTTAAATTCATGAGAGTCTTGTGTTTTAAGTACTTGTCTGGAATTAAGTGGATCTGCCACAGAAGACTGACCCATGTGTGTGATCTTTTGCAAGTTCTTCTCTGCTTTTGTTGCCAGCTTTAAAATTAGGATAATTATATTAATTGTAAGAATGTCCCAGGAGTTGAAAGTCTTTGTGGAGAAGCCTGATTTCATGATGGCAGAGATTCCCTGATCTATTGCATGTCACAAAGCTGGGATCTTCCAGGGCCAGTGGAAATGCCTTATACATCTGTGTAGAGAGCTGAGTCATTTACCTCATTCTTCTGAGGCTGTGGCAGAGTGGAAAACAAGCACAGGCTCATACCAACACTACCTTTTATAGCATCCATTTTTTTGCTTCAGACTGATGTCCCTCTGGAAATCTCATCTAGGAACACTCCTCAAGGTGCTGGGAGATGCCCTGAATCTCAGACAGCATTGCAGAGCCTTTTCTCCCCACCATCATTATTGCTTCTCTTGCCAATACTGTCCCGTAGATGAGAAGAGGTTCAAAATACAGGGCAGAGCTAATGAGATCTCACAGGCACCATCTCAGCAGGCAGCATCTTGTTGATGCTGAAGATCACATGAACACTGCTGATGGGCTGATACATAATTTGTGCACATGAAGCAAATGAAAAGTTAGTTTGCATCGCTGCAAACCTCTCTAGATCCTCATTTAATTGTGCTGGCACAAAGCTTCTGAAGGCTTTCAGTGGCAGAGTCTTATTACTACAGCTGCAAAATGGCAGCAGATTAAATCTCATCCTCTGTGTTACTGAGAATGTCACTTGATGTACTTAACCATGCTGAGCCTCAAAAATACAATGGTGAATTTCTGGGGTATAAAAAGTACAGCATGATAGATGGATTCTAGTGCAACCTGCAGCACCAATGAACACAAATAAAAACACATCTACAGTAAATATGCCTACATGAGCAAATCCATCCTTACAAAAATCCATGCTTTAGGTATTAAGTGTTGCTGGCTTAGAAAAGTACTTGTCATTAAACATATTTTTTTAATGCTTAGATGCATATCTTAATTACATATTTTGGTTACTAAGAATTTCTCTCTGGATGAAAAACAAGTGGGTTTTTTTTAGCTCACTGAACTTTTGAGTAATCAATTGGTAGGACATTGACACCATATATGGATATAGGTAAATGGATATCTATGGATATAGGTAAATGTATTCTAAAATTATGATTAATATGATTTACAAGTGTTGCTGGGAGAATCAATTTGAAATAGCTTGAATACCTAATGTGATAAGAAATCACTGTTCATTGTGATCATTTGCACGACAATGTAATGTTTTCCTAAGATTTGTGTGGTGTGATTTTTTGGAACTTGCTTTCCTTCAGGAAGAAAGGTAGTTTTTGTCTGCTACTACTTTGACAACAAGAGGAACTATTGAAATCCTTTGGATTATTGTAGAATAATTGAGTTGAAAGAGACGTTTAAAGGACATCTGGATCCAATCCCCTGCAGTGACCAGGGACATCTTCAACTAGATCAGGTTACCAGACTCCCATAACCTCACCTTAAATGTTTCCAGGGTTCAGACATGTACCAGGTTGCTTCCTGGACAACCTGTTCCAGTGTTTCACCACCCCCATTGTAAAACACTTCTTCTTCATATCTGCTCCAAACTGATCCCTCTTTATTTTAAAACCATTGCCCCTCGTTCTATTGCCACAGGCCCTGCTAAAAAGCAGATTTCTCCTGGATTTGTTAGTGCCAAGGCCTTTTTTAAACAAGGAAAGAAATTTCTGGAAAATAAATAAGAGTCACAAGCACCAAAATTCAGCACGACTTGTGCTTCCTTGTGGGATGTGTGCTTGTCCCACCTGCACTGGGTTTGTGGTAGAACAGAGTAGACCCCCTCCATGTCACCATGTGCTGTGGACACCAAATGCACAGGAGTTAGCCAGACCCCTGATGTCCCACATGAGCATACCAAGTCACCATAAGCAAATTCACTTTTCAGATTTATATCCTTATGAAGGCATTGCTGCTAGAAAAGGCCTCTGGATGTGTGACTTGGGTTGTTAAAAGGACACCATCTTGAGAGCAATATGCTCAGAAAAATGCTCGGGAAAAACTGTCCCAGCCAGTATATGTCTCAAATGCCAAACTATGCAGCAAAACCAAGTTAAATAAATTGCAAAACCTATTTCTACTGCTGATTGATAACTGCTCACTGGGTCTCATGATTTTGTCCTTTTGCTTGGGTTTACTCTTTTCCATTTTTGAGAATCCCTTTTTTGAAATCTCTCTTTACCTTAAACCAAACAAGTATGAGAAGCGTGGTGTCCCTTTTTTTCCTGGGTGTTGAAAAAAGGCAGAATTGAGGAGTCATCCAGTCCATCTTCTTGGGCAAAAGTCAGATTCCTGTCCTTCTCACAGACATAGCATAAGAACATTGTCTCTGTCTTCTCCATATTAGCTCAAATACCTGGTAAGTGATGATCATGCTGTTCCCAGTAGTGTGTTGTCAATGGGCTTCCTTCCATGATGTCCACCACTATTCCACCAGATACTGCATCCAGGAAAATACACTTGGGAAAATGCACTGGCTTCAGAGGCTTAGTGCTGAACCTGCTTGCGATCTCAAAAGTCCTCTTTTGTGTTGGAACAAAACCTGATAGCATCTTTTCTAAGCCTGGTTCCTTTTTTTTTCTATTTTTTTTTTTTTTTTTATTTCTCTCCAGTGGTAGAGAGAAATAGGTTAGAGCTTTTTGCTCCAAAGCCAAGAGTGAAAATAGCCATGAATTGAAGGTTGAGAAAATTCCCACTGATTAAAAGAATGCTTAACTATTCTTTCAGGACAGAAGAAATTAATTGTGTTTTCTTAAAACATATTAAAGCTGGTGGGAAATCATTCTGATTCCTGGCAACTGTGCTTCTTTCTCAAGATAACCATTTTGAGAGGCTCACCCTTTTTCTGAAATATTTTCTAGGCTAGACACTAATTTCTCTGCTGGCTTCTATTTATCTATCTCACTTATTTATTTTCCCTTCCTTTGCTCTGGAGGAAGGGAGTGTCCATTTCAGGTTCTGGTTGCTTTTTCAGTACACTGTGGATTTATGCTGTTTGTGCAGCACCTGGCAGAGAGAGGTCTCTGCTCCCGCCCAGGACTCCACTATCAGAGCTGTGCTGAAGGAATCATGCTGCTCTGGGAATATCACTGGTGCATGGAGCTCGGGAAGGCTGCTGGCTCCATGTGTTTGCAGGTCTATCTGGCCTCCAGCCAGCTTTGGTGAAGTGGTTCTAATTTACAGCTGTTGTCCATTGCAAGAGGAGAGAAAGAGATCCTGAGAGGACTGAGCTCCTCTCTGGGAGAAGTGGCTGTAGGGAAGCACCACTCATGGGTGCTGGCTTTGGGGGGAGGCAGCAGCCACACAGACATCTCCCATCCCATCCAGTCTGACCCAAGGGACCTCTTACAAGAAACAAAATCAGTGTTCAGGAGGCTGTCTTGGTGCATGTGACTGTAGGGTTGGCCTGCGCAGTTAATATTTTGGATAACTTGAACATAAGAGATGGGAAGAGAAGATCCTTTTACTGTGTTGTATTTTAAGGGAAGTTACTTGGGTAATTGCCAATAAAGAAAATTTTGCTTCCAGCCTTAAGGGAAAATTTGCATTGCCCTTCTTCCTTTTCCATATATATATATATATATATGGATATATAAATATATTATATATATGTGGAAATTATTTTGTTTTGTAATAAGGGGTTTTTTGTTCAGTACACTTTGATGTTTTACCAATAACTTTTTTATTTCAACAATAGAGTTGCTCTAAGACATGCTATGAAGTTTTGATCATTTTTGATGGCTGCCTTCTTGACTACTGGATGTGTTAAGAACACATATGACACATATGACATCAGTTTGGCAAGAAGTGCCAAACTTACTTGAGGAGTGGTTTTGAAATCTCTGAGCTTTCTTGTCTCCACGTACAGCAGTTTATACTGAAATTCTGCAGCACACCCATCCTGAGTACTAGAGGAGAAAGTGTAAAATTTTCAGTCCAATACAGTTTTGTGGAGTAACCTTTGATGCATGACTGCACTGAACTGAGAGGAAAAAAGCAAAATCTCCTGAATGATGCAGCTGAGAATTGGCTAAGTCTGAGCTGGATCTTAGGTTGTCTTATTTCTCAGCACCATATTTCTCTTCTTTGCAAGTTATATTAAAAACCCCTCACCTTCCTGCGCTTGCTTTTCCCTCTACAGGGTATGTGAAGAACTCTGTGTGATGCCAAAAACAATATTAATTTTTGGAATCAGCTTTCAGGATGTGCTGAAAGCTGTGTAATCAGCACCTTACCTCTCAGAAAGACTGGATGCTTTACTCTCCAGCATCTCACAGGCAAGCAGGGCCTGGGAAAGTTGGTTCTTTTGGATACTCGAGAGACCTGAGTAGAGAATTAAATAGTCTGGAAGAGTATCAAAAGTTTCTCCACCCTGGGTTCAAAGCTAGGCCCATCTTGACATCAGAGTCTTTCTCCAGGCTACAAAAATATTTGGGGGAAATAAAAAAGGAGTCAAAAGAAACTTTGAAAATATCACAATAAGTAGAAGAATACAGTCGAAAAATGCTAAATAAGGTTATAATTTTTTGCTAAAACCAGAGGGAAAGCAGGAATAACATTGTGAGAAGCACTTGAAAAGAAATGTGCACCAGCAGGGGAGTGAGCTGCTGGCAGTACTGCCTAGTCCACAGGCAAGCTATGATCCAGCATAAGGAATTCCAGGTGATCAGAAGCCATGGCCTGTGCTCTCAGCTTCAAAATCATGTTCCTTCTACAGACTACAGCATTGCTGTTCTAATATGAATGTGCATTCAGAAATCTCCTTAATACAATATAATCGTGTTTTACCTGCCTTTGGTGATTTGAAACAGGAGCTGGTTACTGTCATACCCTTCCTGAGTTGTACCTTCCATACAGTGATACAATTTCAATTTACTTTGAAGTACTGGGCTGTGGGGCTCTAGAAAGTGCTTCAGATGTTGTTCAGCTTTCCCTGCTGTGGTCACTGTGTCTGAGCAGCAAATGGTTGGTGGATGTCAGTACCCACTTCATCACCTCGCTGCGTGTGAACCACAGCTCTGACTTGCAGAGAAGTGGTTTCTTTTTAGATGGCTTAAATAATATTTGGGTTTAGATGATATTTGTGAAGCACCTTGTAGTCCACATAAGATAGGCCATTCAGGACTATGCATGTGTAAGCAACTTGTCTCTCCTTTTCAGCAGCTGCCTAAGCAAGTTTCGTGATTAAACGTTGTGTGTTTTGGGCTGTGGTTCCACAGCGCGAGTGGTTTGGCAGCAGCTCTGGATGAACAAGTTCCTGCCCCTGGCTCTGTGCTTAGGGCAGTGCAACTGCTGTAAAGTGGGGCTTTGCCTTTGATGCTGCTGGGAGGGAGACAGTTCTTGGGCATCAAGGAATTCTGGGTCACCAGGCTTATGAATGGCTGAATGCATTTTACAGTGTGATACACGGTAGAATAATTATTAAGTGGTCAAATGGAACTGACATGAGCTCACCTGGTTAGAGCATGGTGCTAATAATGCCAAGGTTGTGGACTTGATCCTTGTGGGTCCCTTGCAACTGAGAATATTCTGTGACTTGAAAGTAGATTTTTGTTCAGCAAAGAATGCTCCTCCTGTTGCATGATAGTTCAGAAAAGGCTGGTCCATGTTCCCCAGGGAATGAGCTGGCACTGTTTGTTGGTGGGACAAACAGTGCCAGTGCTGAGAGACTCCAGCTAGAGCCATACCCTGCTCCTGGCCTCCAGAGCTCACACGCAGCCAGGGTTTGTGCACAGCTCCAGGGAGGAAAAGCAGTGTGTTGTTCCTTACTCATAATAACAAACTCTGTGGTCTCAGATAAGTAGAGCACTTCAGGATAAGCTAGACCTGGAGATTTGGACCAGAGCATCCTGAAGGGAGAAATAGAGCCATTCAGATGATATAATAAGGGGAAATACCAGCACTTATTTCTGCCGAGATCTCTTCTTTGTAAACAGCTAAGTAAACAACCCAGGGAGCTGCTGGCCAGTTTCTCTCACTTCATTATGTAGCATAGCAAAAAGCAAATAGAGATTCTTCTGTAAATGGAGAGGTTACAGGTTGATATACTGTGGGGAATATATACTATACATATATAGTACATTGATATACTGTGGGGAATATATATTTTTAGAAAACAGACAAAACTTTGCAGTGCTTGTCTATTTTTGAAGAAATCACAAGCTTTTCAATAAGGTAGTTGATATGAAATTCAGGGCTGGTATCGTCACTGTGAAACCAAGTTTAGGAATTAATGAACACCTTTAAATATCTTTGTGTCAAGGGTAACTCCATATTTAATTTTGCTTTCATGAATGATCTGGAATTCTAAACTAGTTGATTCTTGCAGTTTGTGGGAAGTTACAATTTTGGAGCACTGAAACTGCCTTGGAGAGTTCTAGCAAAATCTATGACTCCCAAGAGGAAATTCAACATCATAAAGTTATGTCTATGAGAGGAAAAAGAAAACCTCCAAAGACAAACTTTTATCAGTCAAAGCCCAGAGAAAAAAAGGTTATATAGTAACAGTGAGGGAGAGGGTCTGAGCATTAATAGATAACAAATTAAACATACCACATAGTAATTTACAAGAAGGCCAAGTCTGTTCCAGGCAAGGCTCCTAATGTTTCAGCTGCATCTCATCCAGGATTACATCCAGTTCTTCCCTATAGAAAAACTGCACAGTTTAAAGATGAAATGTGTTAAAACAATGGCAGATTTTAGTTTCAGGTTGTTTACAGTGGGGGTTTCTCAGTGGGTGTATGCCCTGGACATGTATTATTACAGGTCATGGTAATGATTGAGTTCTTTTTATCCTTTGTCTTCCCTTTAAGTCCTCAAAGTGATCGTTTTCTCTCAACAAGACAGAACAAGACTGAACAAGACTGGCAATGATCAGGAAGCACTGGGAAGAACAGAAAGCAAACAACAAGCCACTTCAGTGAACAAGGGACAGGGATAACTTCAAAAGTTAGGAAAAATTAGGCTTAAGGCCACCCTTCATGACAAGGCAGGTAGAGCTGGAAATACACAGTCTAAGAGGAGAGCCATGAGCACTATTAAATTATTTTAAACCAAAATGTTAGTATTGTTAAAAGTAGTAACAGAAAGAAAATAACTGCTGCTGGTGACCAAAGAAATAAGCCAGCAGAGAAAAGGTGAGTCAAACAAAACAATGTAAAACTGGTTAAAAAACAAAAAAAGAAGGACCTGTATCTCCTGTGGAGTTTGACGTGCTGAAAACCAGCTTAGTTCTTAGAGTGATTATAAGGAAACTTTATTTTCTGTGGAAAAGCTGGGCTTCAATGAAACACAATATTACCTCAAAAAGTCCTCACCATACTGAAAAAACAACTTTTTGTCAATAGATTCCCTCAAATTAAATTACTAAATGTTGAGATTTTCTACTGATAATTTACATTATGTGCTAGAACAGAAGCAACATTTTTCATAAAGGTTAAGTTTTTTCCAATCACCTCCCTGTGTGGCTTTGCTTTTGTGAACAAGATGTGGGTGTATAATGGTGCTAAACCTTGGAGAGTACATCCATGATCAGGCATCCAAGAGGGCAGAGTACCTCAAACTCTGAGCTTCCACTGTCCCCAGCTGCAGAGATGCCTGAGGGTGATAGGGATGTTAAAGCAGTGGCAGCAAGAGGAAAGAGGCCACCCAGGAGCTCCTTTCTTCCTTGCAGCTCTGAAATATGTGGCAGGAGAGCAGTCTCCATCCCCTATGGTTCTTCAAAACCGTTTTCTTTGCAGAAAAGGGAAACTTCTGCAGTTTTCTGCCTTCCCTTTGCCTCACTGCCCTGGGCTCATGGAGAAAAATATGAAAAATATGTCAGTGGAAAACAAGGAGTAAAGCTGTGGTGCACATTGTGCTTCTGTTATGAATCCTTAGCATTTAGACAGCAAAAATAGCTTTAAAAAGCAACAGACACTCTTGAGTTGAGGTCCATATCTTCTGCAGACTACAAATTATCTGACTTGCAAACTCTGCAGTGTGGTGGGCTAAGTAAATGCCCTTTTGCTTCTGGACAACAAGCCCAAATAATCTAAAAGTAGTGTCCGGTTAAAAAAGTATCAAACAATTGGGTTTCTTTCCTAGTCTGTGCTCAATAAATGGCAGCAGCCAAGGCATGCATGGGTTTTTCATGTCTGAGCAGCAATAAATGAGTGGGGCTCTCCAGGAGAGCCGTCTCCAAGCCTCCAAAGCACTTGGTAGTTGAGGGGAGCAGAGAGCGTGGTGACAGTGGGGGAATGGGGTGACAGTGACAGGGACTGCTGGTGGCCTCTGCAGAAGGGCAGGGATGAGGCTGTTGCTTTACGTTGATCTTTCAAAGCAGTAAGCATTTCTCAAGAGAGAATATCTGCTTTTTTTTTTTTTTTTGTTAAATACAGGCCTGCCTTTCTCCTTCCCTGTCAATAAGTGTGCTTGGCTGTGGGCACCAAAGCTGTCTGCAGACTCTGTCCTTTCCACTCCTCCTGTCCCACTCGTGCCTTCTGTGCCCAGCTCTGTGGCACAGCTGTTGAAATAAACACGGGCAGGAGACCTTTCTCCTTTTTAATGCCTTTATTAAAAGTGATCAGCTCTGGGGGGAGAAGTGACGGGTCTGTGCTCACACCGCCGCTGCTCCCAGGAGTGACTCGGAGGAGGATGAAGAGCGCAGCTTTGTCCACTGGTCTGCGGGCAGAGCTGGGGGTTCCATCCTCATGAGAGCATCAGGAGATTCCCTGTTTTCTGGTTTAACATTTGAGCTTCTCTGTCTAGCAAACATCTTGCGGTTAGGGTGAGGGTTAAAAAGGGTCTTACTGGATACAAGATTCTGTTCCTCACGTTTAGTCGTCACTTTGATTCATCAATTTTGTGTTGGCTCGTTGTTTTTAGGGGGTTTTGGCTAGGTTTGGTGAGGGGTTTCTCCAGTTGCATGCTGGATCCGATGTCATTTGCATGCTAACTCGATGTCCCTTCCTCTTCACCATCTGGGTGCCATCCTCCAGGAAGCAGCTGGGTGCCACTTGACAAAAGGGGGAATTCTTAGCCATCAGTGACAGGTAGTTAACAAAAAAACGACAGGTGATTACAATAATGAACAGTTAGAACTCCACCCTGGCAGCAAACTAGCCCAACCTGTGAACTCTGCAACATAATAAAAAAAATGGGCAGCTGTTCTACTCATAACAGCTGTGAAAGCTCTGCTGCTCCCCCTGCGCCTGCTGTTCCCAGCATGGAGCCTGTGCTGGGCAGGGAGCAGGACCTTCCTGCCCTGCTGTGGCTGTGCTCTAAGGAGGCAGGTGTGTGTCTGGCTGTGCACACAGCTCAGGGGGGATTTGGGGCTCTGGACAGAGTGTCTGTCAAATTATGCTATGCTCTGCCAAGCTTTCCCCGCCACTGATGAATTGAAAATAAAAGTCAGAAGAGCCATCCAGCAGAGGGTCTTGTTCTCGGAATATGAGTCTGTACTCATATCAAAGGACTGTGTTTCAATGTCATGAATTAATGCAGGCATATGTGAGTTGGGTCCATACCAATCCTCTGGCTCCAAGTTCAGCAAAGCATCCTTCTTCAAGAGTATTCTTGAACACCTGCTTTCATTTGTAGATCGGTTGTATAGCATCCTGATTTCTAGAGTGAAAGGCAAATTAATGTCTTGTGAAATGGGAGCACCAGTGAACAGCAGTACTGAAATCTCTGACTACATCCCCTTCAGCCTACTGAGACCTAAAGGCCCCTTCTGCAGAGAAACTTGATCTGTCTAAACCTGAATCTTTATGCAAAAGCTTAAGTTAATAAATCATGTGAAATTAAAATCAAATCTGAAATCTAAAATTAAAAAAATGTTTCCTCTTAGTATTTGTTCTTATTTATCCTTTTAGTAAAAAAAAATCACTTTTACTGATATAATTTGGTCCAAAAGCAATTCACTTTGCAGCTGTACTGTTTTTCCTGCTCCATTTTTCTTTTTGAAGACATTTGGCTTCATGGTTCCCCTTTCTTTCCTCCCCTTTTCAGGCTCCCCTTTTCAAGCAACTCTTTATGGAGGAGTTCAGCATTTGTAAACTTTTGGTAGTGGCAGGTCAAGAATGCTAGTGATAGCACTGTGTTTTTCTCTGAGGGACTCCACAGATGAGGTGCCAGACTCCTGTGAGGTGTGGGTACATTAACATAAGAACTGGAATCCTGGTGGAGATGAAGAGAGGATCCCTAACACCCTAATGCTCTTTCCTGTGGGAGGCAGGAGTGATGATTAAAGAAAGTGTAGTAGACAGCAGAACAATTAAGAAGTGTAAGACGAAAGTTATGTTTTTTCCTTCCTTGTGGTTAGTGATTTAGGGTCTTCTGCACAACAGGCAGTACTGTCCAAAACAATCTGAGTGATGTTGTTTAATAGCCACTGATGGCTGGGAACATCTTTATTCAGTTTTTAAACTCCTTAACCCATTTTTACTCCTGGTTCTCGCTGTTGCTACAGTAAATTCCACAATAGAATTATTTCCTAATGCTGATAAAGGCTTTCCTTTTGTAGAAAAATCAACACATAATGTCATCTCTTTTTGGAGTAGTGTGCGCCAAATACACAGGATTTGGGAAAAGACAATGTACAGTTGCACCAAATGTTTAATTACTCCAGTTTAAAGCAACCTGAAATCATCCATTGCTCCCACTTCCCCTACAACACTGCAGCAGTTGAGTGACCTCAGGGGGAATTGATGTGTCAGACAGTTAATCCACCACAAGACTATTAATTTCCCTTCAGAGTGGCAGCCTTGCCACAAACACACTAAACCTGGAGTGGATGGACATGAGAAGAGTAGAGGAATGCAGGACCACTCCTCTAGTGGCAATCCACCCCCTTCATGAGTCTGCACAGAATCTCAGTGTTTGAAAGGTGCAGGGCAGCTGTTTAACATACTGCACAGATACCAAACCTTTTCACGGCTTTCTCATTAAGTGAGAAACTTCTTTGGTTTTTGGCAGTCCGTTAAGACAAATTCCACCCTCAGTGACATGGGCACAGCCAGCTAAGTTGGAGTGAAACACAGTTCAGTCACCTCCAGGAGAACAACGGGCTTCAGTCCTATTGTGCTTGACAACGAGGAGCCTCATAAATGTAGGTCTCCAGCCTGTTTTCCTGACCTCACTTGGGGAAAAAAATCCTACCAGCTATGATAAAAATTGCAGCTCCAAGTTTTCCTTCTCTTTATTATTGCTCTTCAGATCTTAAATTGAGAGTTTCCATTACAACACAAGGCATGAACGTACTGCTGTTTTTTGTAATGCACAGTGCTTATCCACATATTGGCAGCACCTTTATGTTCCAGTGCTGGAGGGAAGAAATAAGAATTTACTTGCAGACAAAGTGACAGACACTGTCAAGTTCACTTAGGTATTTGGATTTAACTTCTGAATTAAATCAAAAGAAGAGTGATTCACTTAATTTCTTTTCCTTTGGATAGATATCATATTGTTCAATTACAATAATATCAATTTTGCCATAATGGAATTGCTCATTTAGAATATTCAACTGAAAATAAATGTGATAGTTAAAACATTAAAAGTTCCTGAGTCAGTTAAAAAAGCCATGAAGTTCAGACCTTAAAGGATTGGGAGATTCTAATAGAGATTTTTTCTTATATCTATTTAAAAAATTGAGCCTGATTTTTTAAAACAGAGGGAGGGGAATATCTGAGTTTCCCTTCCCTCACTTAAAAAGTCTGCAAAGCTTTGTTAAGAAAACAAACAGAAAAGCCTCTGAGAAATACATGAGCTCCAAAGGAATGCTATGGTCCAGCTGCAGCAAGCCTGAGGCACATGGGTGGCTTCAGTTCACTGCAGATACAGTGAACTCTCCTCCCTTCTGCTGAGAGTTGCTCTGCACTTGTTTTGGTTGGATTCCCACCAAAAAAGGGAGAGTGTAGGTCTGTGTGTCATGCCAGCCCTCGAGCACTCTTTTTAGCCTCCATCAAGTGGGCACCATGGTTCATGGGCTGGCACCTCCTGCAGCATTTTTTGTGCTGCACCTCTGTCAGGATTACACATTTTGGAGTCCAAAGTGAAACACTCTGCTCCTTGGATGGTACACTGTAGGTGAATGTGGAGGAACTGATAAGAGGTCATGACACAGGGTGCAATAGTGAAACTTTCCTGTGTGGCTTTCTCCAGTTGAAGTACAGTGCCTGAGAGTTGGCTTCTCCATCTGAGACCCTTAGCTGGATCTGAGGTCATACCAGAGGTAGCAGATCAAGCTTTAATATAGCAGATATCACAACCAGAGGTGTGTAGTTTCCTCTGCCTTTGGTTTAGAAGTAATTTTCCATGTGAATCCCATAGTTAAAATTTCCAGGGGTCACTGTGGGATTCACCACACTGCTCTAATGCTTTATAAACAATCAAAGGCAAAAAAGAACCAAATTAGATTTAGAATTTTAAAAGTATGAACAGTCTTTGGTACAGACATACGCAAAGCTATGTGAGTAGTTAGCTGCTACCTTGAATTACAGCCATTGTCAGCAGCCTGTGATTAAATGAAGAGTAAGAGGGAGATGTGTATGAATGTGAATGTTTCACAGTGTTTTTGAAGTGAAGTAACACAATACTGAGAACATTCATTCACACATCAGCAGGGCAACCACAGCAGTCTAAAAACTATCCCATTTGTTGGAATAATCCAGATGGTAGGCAGACATACACAAGCATTGTTTTCTGGGTCCCTCTAGGCTGATGGAACAGATCACTGCAACCATCTGTTCATCACTGTACTGTGCTGGTGGGTCTCAGAGCTACCAACTGACCAGGATGTATGCAAGCTGGATGTTTATGGTTCAAGCAAGAAATCAGTCAAATCTTCAGTGTGGACCATTTAAGTAAGCCAAGATGCTTTTACTTGAAATTAAATAAGGAACAGCATACAGTTTTTTCTCTCTGTGAACCCATGGGATCAGTAATTTCTGTTAGCATACAAATTTACCCAGGATCACAAAAGAACTTTTTGTGCTGGTACGGCTGTACATCTGGGAGCAGACAGTACAGAGGGAGCAGAAGAGTCTGTCATGGGTGATTTTCAGACATGGCTTTGTTGTCTCATATCTTTTGTTGGAGTGTTCTGCAGAAAAACACCAGGCCTGAACACCATCATCAGCAAAATACTGCTGCCTGCCTTCTCATAAGAACCAACAAAAAGTGACAATCTACCTTTTTTCATCTCGGACAGTGTGCCTGGGTCTCTGTCATGTGAACATTGCTCTCGTTTTGTTTGGAGTCTCTTACGGGTTGTAGCCATTCTCTCCAGTCTTCACAGGGCATTTCAAGGGTTGTAATTCCATCATGAAGCAGCAGGGGAGTTGAGCTGCCCAGCGACTGATCCGTATCCTTGGCTGTGAGTAAGAGCTGAGCCAACAGTAATTGCTTGGCCAACCTTGCTGGGCTGACTGGGTTCCCAGTTTCAGAAATTTAGTGGTGTCTCAGACAGGAGCAGTGGGAGCTTCTGGCTGTGTTCATCTCTGAGAATCTGTGTCCATCTCTGTTCATCTCTCAGAGATGTGTTCATCTCTGAGAACTGCTCCAGCAGGCCCTCAGGCTCGGGCATTGATCACATGAAGGTGTCCATTCTCAGCTAAGGGGCAAGAATTTTGGTCATCCCTGTTGTATTGCAATATCAGTTTCTTCATTCTTTATCTGTTAATGCTACTTTTCATCTCATTATCTGTCACAGCAAGACTTAGCATGTTTGTTAACAATCCTTTGCCTTTATATATGTAAGCTATATCATACTTTAGTAGAAAAAACAAACTGCATTGCTTTGCAAATTTCAGCTTAGTACCAATGGTGGATGGACAGATGTTATAGATGAAACCTGGGGGAGGGATGTTTTCCCATCTTGCTTGCAGGCCCATGTATTACCTAAAAGGGAAGCTACAGATCCTTTGATCCTGACATCCTGTCTCTGAGTACTTTGGTGTGCTTTTGACTCTAATTCTGAGTTTTATGGGTAAACTTTTATGTGATGCTCCATCGAAAGAACAATAACGTGAAATCTTAAATTAAGAGGCACAGCTTTGGCTATGGAGTTTACAAATTCCAGCTTTTGTAAAGTGAAGAACTCTGCTATTACAGAGTGATTCTCTAATGAAGCTGCTTTAGATGGCCATAGCAATTTTGAATTGCAATGGAAATAAAACATATCCATTTGATCCCTGTAATTGCATCCACATCAGGACTTCAGCTACATGAGTAACAACTTAAAATTCTAAATTGGTTTTGCAATACAGGTCAAACTTTTCTATGAAATTTGAGTTAAGGCAGACACATAGGAAAGGGAGCACATGAGAGCTGCTGGGTGGGAAGGAGAAGGAAATACCTGAAAAACCTTTCCTTTCCTCCAGCTGTGCCGTCCAGCTGTTTCTAACTCAGACATCAGAGCAGCAGTCTGTGAAACAGAGTGGTAGAAGAAATGAAAGAGTTAAAATGAGTTGGACAGAAGCAGGGACAGTGCAGATCTGTGGAAGGAAAATACTTCCCAAATGGGTCAAAAATAACAAATACAAAATGTACTGAATGAACTTTTGTTTTTGCTTAAGATTAACTTAAATTTTTTAGAAGAGAAAAAAACACTTTCTCTAACAACACGAACCCTGTGTATATTTACCTGAGGCTTATAGAAATAGCTCATATGACAAGTCTGGCTCCATAAACTCTGCCTAAGAAGCCTGGATCAGCAAAATTCAATCTGGAAGCTGTCTATAAATTTATTAAAACTGTCTGACGTTTCTGAGTTAACTATTGAAGTAATATTCTGTTTGTAAAAAGATGTAAGTTTTATAGGTTAGTACTGAAGTCCATGGAAATTAACTTTCAACATTCAGTGCTTTAGTTAACTTTAGATTTAATTCTTCTGATAAAGAAATGCTAGCTCAAGACCAACTACATAAAGTGAAGTCTATTTGCAAATGAATTTAATTAATTTTAATATATTTTTGTCATTTTTACTCACTGGAGATTTTCAGCAGTTTCATGCTTCAAGTAAATCTTAAGGAAGAAGTCAAAGCAAGCAGTCAGCTTCTCTCAGGCCAATCAAATAGTGCTTTTCTGCATGTTTTATTGACAGATGAACAGGCAATCCCATTTATAGAGCATACTACATGTTGACAGAGACCATTACTTCATTTTGCAGTATTGGCAATTTGAGATCTTAGCAAAACAATGCTGAGGTCGCTCTCATTCTGAATTGCCATCCTTGGAATGTGGCTTGGGTTTTCATTAACTCTCTCACTACAAGGTACTGCAGATGGAGACAGATTTTACAGCGGGGGTTGCAATAAACATCAGAGAGTGGAAAGTTGTAAACAGCCTAAATTCTTTGTCCTGTGTGGATGAATTCCTTTTCCTTAACACTTTGATGTTCTCAGCATCTTCTGGACACTTTTTCTAATTGGAGGTGAATGGGTGGATAATGCACACGGAGTTTGATACCTCCCAGCTGGTGTGTGGGGAGCAGTGGTCTCAAACTCCAGCACCCAGTGAATATATGCCTCAATATAAACAGAAAAAGTTTGGATATTCAGCCTGGCGCTTGGCTCACAGCATTCTGGCTCTGCTTAGGAGCACAAATCGTGTGCAGGACCACTTCCAAGATTTCTCCTCGACTGTTTAATCAAGGGAACAGGACAAAAAGGGAGAATAAAGAGCACAGCTCTAGCACGGCTCTCTTTCACTGCTACATTATTCCTGCCTTTCCCTATGCTGGCTTCATTGAAATCATCACTATTATCAAGTTAGTGTAAAACTGCTGTGAGTCGTTCCAAGGCTTTTTCCATACTTACATTTTTTCGAGTCTTACCAAGACAGTTAAAGCAATACAAGTCACTTGAGAAGAATTTAACTACAAAGGAACTGGGCTTCCTTACTGCCAAAGGAGAGCAGACTGGTGGGAGAATCTTTAAGAACAGCTTCAGTACTTTCAATTCATAGCTTACCTTTTTACAAAACAATTGCCTGACAATGGCCAACATTTTTATACAACCCAGCCTTTCCCAAGCTGTTTTGCCTGGGGGATCTTCCCCTCCCAGATTAGCATAAATGTCCTTGCTCAGCAGCACTGTGACTATAACACCTCTGGATCCCTAGATCTGGAAGACTGTGGATTGTGCTTTGCCTTCACCTTCCTCCAACCCCTGCAAAGGGAATAGCCACAGTATGGGGTACACTGGAATAATTGCACCCAAGCTATGAGGAATTCAGTATACTTCCATCAAGTAAAGGGTCCTGCAGATTAAAACAATACAGCTCTGCAGTCGGAGAAACTGCTTGGATGATGGTGCATGTCTGATATGAATGGTGCTTTCATGTTCCTGTTGCTTTTTAAATCACTTTCTCTACAGTGCTTGCACTCAGAGCTCCAGTTTCCAGGTAACAGGGAGAACCAGACGCCCAAGTGCTGGGTGATTTAACCTTTTTTCTGAATACAACTGGGAAGCAGTTTAAGCACTAACATATTATAACTCTTCAGTTAAACTCAGCTCTTTTGGAATGTAGACTCATTTGTGAGAGTGACATGTCACATTTACATGCAGTCACATGTAGTACTGCTGTCATGACTGCTGCAGGGGGAACAAAAGTACAATAAATGCACCTTTTGCTTTATGTTTACTGGGCTGTGTTTTCAGCAATGTGCACTGCTAAGTACCGAGTTAGTCCATGGGTCTTGTTGGGTAAGGTATGAATCCATTTTGCCTGGACATATAAGAAAGGGCTTCTTACAGATCCCTTCCCCAAGCTCCAACTTGCATTGGTTTAGATTGTAGAAACACATGACTGTTGAAACAGGCTATCCAGGCAGTTGGACCAAAGGTCTTTAACACAGTCATTCCTACCTTTGGGTAGCACAGCTTGTTCTAGGGTTCTGTAATGGATGTGTCTGCAATGGCAGCTTCTCCAGGTGGGCACATACAGTCACTGCACTCATCTGGGTCTGGAAATGTGTGGAGCAGATCAAACACAGCATCTGCTTTAGACTGCCATGTCCCAAACTCTTTCAACTCTACTGTCTGTATAGAGTAGGACCAAATGGGGACCAAGATAACTCATGCATAGACACTGATGGAAACTATCTGAATCTGAAGAGGAGTCACACCTGGAACACTTGGACTTGGCTGTTGTTGTTTGCTCTTTTCCTAACTTCTTTACAATGTTTTTAGACTTAGGGTAAGAGGCATGCAGAGTGTTGAACATTCTGCATTTCTCCATCTCCACTTTGAGTACTGAAGTCTGTTTCCTCCTATTTCTATCACTTATCATGACAGGTCAGGGAAACTTTTATGCCTGAATCATTAGGTGACTGAAGTTTCTTACTAAAAAACAAATATGCTTTGGTGCTTTTGCAGCCTCAAGGTGAGAACAACAATAAACTTATGGCCAGGGAAAATGATGCTTAAATAAAACTCATTACTGCTTGAAACCCTCAGACTCCACACAGTGAAATTGTAACCATTCCTGTTCTTCAGAGTAAAACCAGGCAGTGAATGTAAATTGCTAGAGCACTCTGTAAAAATGCTCATTGCTAATTCAGTGGACAGTCATATATACAAGTTCAAAATACCTCATAAGGAACTCAGTGTGTGAGGTTATTGGATATGATTCCGTTTTATAAATACAAAAGAAGAAACATTTCAAAAGCCATTAATCACGCTAATGAGTAGAAATTTACTATAGTGGGAATAAACTGATTTATTGGATTTCAAATATTTCATTTGCAACTCCTTGAATTCACTTCTAATCAATCCAGGAAAACTATCCCTGAGTTACAAGCAGGCTGCATGGAGACTCTGGGTTTATGACTGAGAAAAAATCCTCCTGGGCTGTCCCAGAGCCCAAGGCCTGGGACTGATTCAAGAGTGTATATCTTTGGTAATGTCCATCAAGTGATCCAAGCCCAGGCCCAGTGATCCTGAAAACTCTCAGTTCCAATACCAGTGTGGGCTGGCTGGCAGAGCTGCTCTGCAGAGGCCTCCCAGCTATAGGACAGGCTGCCTGCCAGGGCTTGGCACCGCCAGAGATGGCACAGCCCTGCAGCTTGTCAGTGCCAAGACCTCAGGGCTTCACAGGACTGTGGCAAATCCTAATTCCATAGTAATTCTCAGGCTGCCTTTCTGGCTTCCCAGGCTCCCTGCCCTGGAGCAGAGATGTACTGGGATGCCTCCCAGGGACTGTCACTCCAAGGGCAGTTTGCATGAGTGCTCTGCCAGGGCTCAGAGAAAAGAGGAATTTTTGTCAGGCTCATTGCTAACCAGCAGACTGCTTCATGATTTGTCTTTATCTGGCTCAAAGAAAAAAAAGTACAGAAATTAATAGTTCACAAAAACTTTGAAAATGTTGGCTTTAGACTCAATCAGATGAAAGTCAAATTTTGAAAAGCAAAGTTCCTTCTCAGCTGGAACACTAGCTTTTCAACCAGCCTCAGTGAATACTATGAATAATAATACCCTGACTCTTAATTTACAGTTGAAATCTAGAAGAACACAATGTCCATCTGCTTACATGATCCCCAAATTATTGACAACTACAAAAACATGATGTTTGTAACCACTTCACATATAGCCTGAAATGTATTAAACAATGACTTCATTTGAAGAGGTTTGTTAACATTATGAATATTATTATTGTGGGTCACAAGAGGCTTGGTCTTGTTCCAGTCTTGAAGTAATTACTTTTACACTGCAAAACTGGTTTATGAATTACAACATTAAATCAAAATGTACAGTAGTCACGTTACTTCTTGGGAAGTTTATTGTGTAGTTATTGCTCCACAGACTAAATGGATTTTAACAATCCCATACTATTCATGAAACAATTTTGAATAAATTTTTGGTTTGTGAAAGAGCCCTTCCTCCTCCTAAATTCTTGTCAAATATTTAGATGGTAAATTTAGATAGGAGCCCATGCTGTCTGTTGATGATAAGCATTCTTCTTTCTAATCTGAGCAACCAGATCATGTATCTGTGAGTGACTTTGTTTCAAGTTAGTGGTTTAAAAACTTCTCTTATATAGCTGCAATTTCTGTAAAAGTCATATGTAATGAAAGAAAATTGTGTTTTTCTCCCTCTTCAGTTCTTGGAACACATTTAAGGGAGAAGAATAATTGCTAGTGAGAGCACAGCCCAGTTTTACTTTACAGTGGAGGTGAGTTGCAAGGAGATAAACAAGGAAGGAAATACATGGAGATCTACCCACTCTCAGGAACTAGAAAAATCTTCCAGTGAATTGTTATTTTCCCAGATGTGTAAGATTTACAGAGATGAGACTTCACTGAGGTTTTGGCTTGCATGCCTAAGTCTCCTAAGCTGTTTTGATACTCTTAACCTGGAAGTTCCATTTCTTCCCCCCTTATTTCCCTCCCCACCCCCACCTCCCCCAACCCTGGCATTCTTCCCCTTATTTTTATCTTGACCTGTGTCAGCAAGGAAAAACAAACATTAAAAAAAAATTAGGCCTGAAACCCAGTCATTCATCTTCACATGAAACTGTGAATGGTCACATTTATTTAAACTGCAGCCTCTAAGGCGAGAAAAATATGACAGGATAACTGGTATTTTCTTTTGCAGCTTTAAAACCCAAATTAATTCTAGTGACCCATGGGGTTAATGCTAATTTTTGTTGAAAAAATATTTTATGCTATGTTTTAGGGTACCTTGTTTGACCTACAAGTTAGTGGTTTGCAGTTTCAGTTTAAAGATATTCTGGTGAATTTTCACTGATGCTGGAAACAGAGACCATTGTGCATATGTAAGGGATACAAAGTAATTTAACCTTTTTCTAAACCAAAAGTATTTTAGATTAAATTTCTTTGCCATGCTGCTGATAACTCATAGTGCACTAATATGCACTATCACATGTAGGACATCACAGCCCAAGAGTCAATTACACAGTATGCATATATATATGGACTTATAAATTAAGAAGTGTAGTGATTTATCCTGCATGAGGTTCTGGTAGCACACCAGTGCTAACAAACTCCTGGATGTTTGCTAACATCTTTCACATTATGGGAAAGGTTTCCCTTGGGATTGCTCCATGGGTTGTCCATTCCTTATATCAAGTACTTACCAGAACAGCTGGTTTTGGCCTCGGGCCCTATTGTCCTGATTCTCACCCTTCCCTGTGGCTACATTTGTTGCTGCTGCTCTTTCCCTGCTGATGCCCCATCTGGCAGCAGCAGCTCTGGCAGTTCTGGCTGAGTGACCACAGGCAGAGGGCATGGAGAAGAGTCAAGGGTCCTCCTCTAGATGTGTACTGATTACATTCTTAGGAAAAGCTGCTCCTCCTGCCCCTTTGCACAGCACATTTTGGAGCTTTAGGTTATAATCTGGAGTCTGGTTTGCCCTCGAGGGCTCCTCGGCGTTGGCAGGAGCGTTCAGGAGCATTCTGTGGGTGTGCACGAGGTGCAGTTCCTCTTCCTCCACCTGGTGCAGGCACAGATAAGTGTTTGCATTCAGGTTGCTTTGTACGTGCCCCCCAGGAATAGGGCACTCACTTCTTCCTCACCAACTTGGGCAACTCCTTGAGAGCAGTAACAGGGTCACACTCTTCTCATGTATTAGGTCTCATATAACGAGCTTTCAGACATCGAGGAAATTACAGTGATCAAGTTCTTTCCAAACAGGATTTCTTTCTGTCTAAGAAGATTTGCATGATTATTGTAAAGAAGCATCTCCAGGAGTGAGGTGGCACTTCATTCTTCATGGGCATTAAGTACTGTTTCCCTAAGTTCTGTTACAAACTGGTAAGAAATTATCAACATATTTTGATTGGTAGCAAATAAATAAAAGAAAAAGAGTTTTGAACAAAATATTTTTGTAATGTATTATCCCTAAATTCTGATTCCTTAGTTTCTAGGTTTTGTTTATAGAACTTTGTGCATTTCATATACTTGTCTGTCATCTTTTCTCTCTCTTCTTTTTGGGAATTAGACTTAAACCATTACTTGTAGTGACCAAATGAACATTTGGCCAGGATAAGAAAAGTGCTAATTCCCCAAGGAAGAAGTGTGCTGCCAGTATCACTCTTGCCTCTGGTTCAGCAGCCACAGAGGCGAGTCTTTTCCAGATGTGGAGTTACCTCTGTATGGAAGCTGCTTTCGTGCACTATTGGAAAGGTCAGGTGAAACAAGACCTTCATGCTTGCTTCAGGCTTTTTCACCTGAAGATAGTGATTGTGTTTTCACCTGTATGGTAGCCCCTGCTTTTCTGAATGCAAAGAACCCAAAGAACCAAGGCACTGAGACTGTTAAGGACTTTTCTGAAAGTCAGATGAGATTTAATAGCTGGTCTCCCAGGTGGGCTTCTCCTCACTTAACTGCAGATGCCTGAAGGGCAGCCTCTGACCTAATTGTCATGAACTCCCTCTGAAGTAGCACTTCAATTTCTGTGCCCTACTTTAGATGTCTACTTGGAGTGACATACATACACACCAGATGGGTGGGCTTCTTCCTGTGGAAGTGGGAAGCATAGGGTGGTAAGCCGAGGTGGAGATTGTAGATGTTTACATTCAGGTTAGACAAATCCTTTACTGCAGTAAGGACCATGCTGGCTGTCCTCCCAAAACAGGATGCATTTGGAAACTTCTTCCTGCCTCATCTGATGAGACATCAGACATCAGGAGAGGAGTGACAGATTTAATAAAATCTGTTTGCAGGTATAAAGCCCACATTACAGCTCCTCAAAGCTGTTTAAGGAACAGCCACAATGGGAATCATGGAAAGCATGAATGGATTGAGTTGCCCTGGAATGAACATACAGGAAGCTAACTGTGATGCTTTCTCTCTTAAGAGAAGCTAACCTAGGAGGTTTGCACTTCCCAAAGTGAGCTGCATGCATTCCTTGGGTACACATTATCAGGTAAATAAAGGAGGAAGAAAATTTGGAAAGAACAGCTGGGAGGAATCATAAATGCATCATAAGTGAATAAGGATGGAATGTGAACGGGTAAAATGTAATCAGGATGGCCAGAAAGATGTGTCTGTAAATCTTGGTTGCTCAGTGGCTGAAGAGAGGGACAGATGATTGCGGGCAACTGAGTAGTACAGCTCAGTGGGTTCCTCTTCACTGCAGACCAGGGTGGGCTCCAAACCCTGAGCAGTCTGAAATCAGAGACTCCTTGGCCACCATAAATGCAGTGTAAGGGAGCTTTTTAATCACAGCCATAGCAGCTTGTGTTCAAAATGCAGAAAGCTTTTGTTGAGATCTGGCCTTTGAAAACACCTTCTGTAGTCACCAATTAGTTTTAAATTCTGATACTAGGTAGACACAGGAATCTTTTCTCCGTGTTTTTTATATTATGTGTACAGAATAAAGCCGGATTTAGTAACCTGTGTTTTTCTGGGTTGTTAACCGCCAAACTGTAAGTTTTTGCTCATAACTCTTCCTTGTCATCATAAAAAGTTCAACTGCAGTTTCCTTATCATATATTCTTTATTTTTAATCTTAGCTGCACCAATGTAACAACCTGTTATTATTGCAGAGCACTTCCATGCATGCTCTTCATCTGCCCCCAGTATCCTACTCCCAGCTAGACAGTCTCCAGATTTCTTTTGTGCCAGCTCTGGCACTCATCTCCTCCCTCAGAGGGCTGATTCAGTCTGCTAAATGGAAAGAAAGGTGTGTGCTTCATTTGCTGTATTGGTTTGTGAGAAGTACGGAGGCAGAGGGAAGGGAGGTGGTGGCAGTGTGTGGCTGGAAGAGGGGGATGAAGAGGGTTAATGGGAGGCAGACTCTCCTTTTCAGTGGCAATGAGTTTCTAGGCCAAACAAGTTTGACCTGCAAAATTTCACCTTTAGTCCTTCCCCTCTCTGGCTTCTCCCTCTAGGGCATTCTTTACCTTCCTGTTTTTCCCCCTTTCCCTGAATTACTCTGTTTTCTTTAAGTTTCGCATCTCTCCCTTTACTGGTTTGCTTCTTCTCTATCTTCTCTACCACTGAAGTTCTGCTCTCCTCCATACTATTTTCACCTTGGGGTATTTATTAGAAACAACACCCCTGTTTTAAACCTTTTGCAATGGTTTACATTTCCTTTTGCATTGCATCTGTGGTTAGAAGAAGCTGGTGATGGTATAGAACTTGAGCATAGAAATCCTGCAAACCTCTTCCCATCTTGCTCATCTACTTTCTGTGGTCAAACCTGCAGAGCAGACAAACAAATATTGGGAATCAGAGCATATGATACATGCATAGTTTCCCAACTGAAAACAAATCCTTGAAATAAGAAGCAGAAATTCAGAAGAGAAAATCAGGCATTCAGGGTTTATTTTTTTTACCCCTTTTTTCCCCGCCTACCTGCCTGGAGATTCTGATGATTTAAAGTTTGTTATATAAGGTTTCTTTCTGTTGGGTGCTGCTTTCCAATAGATGCTCTGCAACTGCTGAAGTATCTACCCTGCCTTGTTTTCCAGGAAGGGGAGCAGCACAGATTGTGCACCCGAGAGACAAAAATGGACTTTATTGGTAAATGCAGATACTGTGTTCTTTGTTCACGCCAAGTTGACTGTCCGTGGGAACACTTGAAGATTATTTCCTCTGCAATAGGGATTAAGACCCATGGAAGATCCATAACTGGAAGCTTGTTGAGTACTGTACATCAGCATCAGAGCACATAAAAACTTTGGCTCAACTGATTTATCTTTCCAGGATATATTTTGTAATATTGTACACATTTCTTTTTTTTCTCTCAAGATACCTTCTCCTTTTCCCCTAAAGTACTGCGCTACCTCTGTTTTGAGATAATGCGATGGACTAGTAGCGTTTGCCTAGATTGTAGGTTGGAAACTGATGAATTCCATTTATGTCATGCAGCACTACGATAAGGCCACTTCCTCAGAGAACAACTCAGAGTAACTGGGGGGGTTGCTGCCCTTACCAATATTTGTACAGAGTATTTAAAAATGATTATAAGGGTGAAAGGGGGCTCAGGAAATCATGTAGCCTGGCCTAGGCTCTGCTTAGGCTGTGCTTAGCTGAGGGAGGTTTATACATTTTTAAACACTTCCATTGATGGAATAATCTCCCCAGGCAAGTCACACAGAAGTCACTACTAATTATATAACAGAGCAGAATGCAATTTTCCTTCAGAATGTGTTTGATCTTCTACAGTTTGTGTAAAGACACATTCATGAAATAACAAATAGGCCATGACATAGCATTTTGTTTTGAAAAGTCTATGTGTGACAGAATCACGAGCCAGTTCACTGAAAGTACGCACTGTAAAACCATGAACAGGAAAGTTACGTTTTATTTGTCCCTCTCTCCTTCACCTTTAGGTCCTCGCCCGCAGGACCAGGTTCCTCGCCCCCAGGTGCTGCCAGGGGCCGGTGCGGTTTGCGCCGGGGCTGCGGGACGGGCCGGCCGGAGCCGCCGCTGCCGGGCGGCCGGGGCTCGGCACAGCGGCTCCGCGGGGCCCCGAGCCCGGCGGGCCCCGAGCCGGCGTCAGGGTCCGCCCGGGACGGCCGGAGCGGGAACGGAGCCGCCCCTGCGGGGAGGGCTCGCAGGTGCGCCGGGCTGAGCGCCGCGGGGAGGCACCGGGCTGGGCGGGAGAAGCGAAACCGCCGCCCCTCCAGCGGCGCCGGGAGCCGCCTCCTGCCGCTGCCGCCCGGCTCTGCCGAGGGGCTGCCGGCTCCCGCGGCGGGGTGGGGACAGTCGGGGGCGGGCTGCGGGCGGGAGTTACGAGGAGGGGCGCCGGGGGCCGCAGGCTGCCGGGCGGGAGCCCAGCGCTGCGGCGGCGGACGGCAGGTCGGAGTCAGTGCCCAGCGCCGCCCGGGTGGAGAGAGCGGCGCCGCCGCCCGCCCGTTCGCGCCCATGGGGGACTCGGTGTTCAGCGAGAGGCCAGCGCTGCGCTACGCGGTGAGTGCCGGGGCGGGAGGGGGCTGCGCGGGCCGGGGCGCCCACGTGTGCCGTGGGGTGGTGGGAACGTCCGTCTGTCCGTCCGCACAGGCGCGGAGCCGCGGGTCAGGGGGAGGTGGCTGCAGTCCTGCCCCGGCGGGGACTCGATGCGCGCAGCCTGCAGGCAGGGCGCCGAGCTGGAGGCTTTCCCCCCTTTCCCACCTGGGAGTGTCGAGCTTTGCTGGAGATGACATAAAATATATATATTTTAATTAATAAAGGAGCGGGCGATGCGGGGCAGCCGGACTGCAGCCGGCAGCAGCGGTGGCGGTGCCGCCTCTCCCCGGGGGTAGCGGGGCGCTCCGGCTCGGGGAGGCGCTCGGGGATCCCGGGAGCCCCGAGTCCGGCTCCGCTGCCTTTCTCTCGTCCGCGGGCTGGGCTGAGCCCAGCACCGGCAGGGCTCTCCGTGGCTGGTTCCGGCACCGCTCCCGCGGCCGTCCCGATAATAACACCATACTTTATTTAATTTCCTTCACGAGAGCTGGTGCTGTTGAGAAGCCGCTGCACTTCCACCAGCCTTATTAGGAACATTTTCTCGTTTGCTCCGGCAGGGAAAAAAAAAAAAAAAAAAAAAAAGCCGCGTAAAAACAACCAGCTGCCTCCTCTCCTGAAGTCATAAATAAACTCCAGCACGAGTTGTTGCTATTGCATGCGAGGGCTGGTGCCGCTCTCGTTTGCACCCATGTCAGTGATGAATACTTTTATTGCTGTTGTTGAAGTTGTGTGGGAATTGTCAGTCGGAGCTGGCTTGCTTCGCTGGTCCTGGGAGCGCGGCTGCTGGATTGGCGGGATGGGTTGATGGATTTCCTAGTGTATCAATTACGGGATACACTGCGATGTGCTTTTTTTTTTTCCTTGCTTCGCTTTGAGTCCTTCAGTATTGGACATGAAATTAAACTTCTTTTTATACACCCTTTTATTTTTAAAACCTTGTGTAAAAATTTGGAAGAGACTACTTGGGGGTTTTTTGGGCAGCAGGGTTTAATGTCTGTCTCTATACATGTTTTTGTACCCACTCAACTGTACGTGTTAGTGCATTCAGCTGCTGTAGTAATATGAGAGTTTTTAGAGGTAATGGTAAGTCAGCTAAGTTAGTTAATAGAAACAAATACCTTTGGTACTTGTAGTGATAGTGATTTCATCAGGAATCTAGTGGTCATACACCAAACAAATTGGAACCACTTCTTTCAGCAGGGTAATGGTGCCGTGAGTATTTCGATGCGTGGTGACCACTGCTAGGCACGTCACGTGCTAGCACCATGAAACTTTTATTACTTCCTGTGATTGTGCTTGTCAGTCTACCATTAACTACTAGGTGCAAACACATTATTGTTTCTGTCAGTTGGGTATCAGTCCTGTTTTATGCCCAGAGCCAGCAGCAGGTAGTGCATTGAATTCAGGACAGCAGGCATGCAAGGGAAGGAGGATGGCCAGCCATATCAGATGACCACTACCCCTTTGACAAAACCCCTGGTCTTTGATTGCTGTATATCGCAGCAAAAGGGAAATTGCACACCTGAGAATGAAAGTTCAAAGTATTTTTACTATTTTAGGATGTATTTCACTGATGAAGCAGCAACACATAGTTATATTTTGGAGGTAAGTGACATTTATAGTTGATACCACTGTCTTGCCTGGAGAATTGGGGTCTGGATGCTGTGCATAATCCATGCCCAGGCTTAACATGGAGTCTGTGAAAAACCTGGATGAGAAGAAAAGTGTACTGACTTGATGAAGAGCTAAGACTGTAGAGCTTTCTTGTATTGAGACCTTAGTAATTACCACTTAAATGTAGTGAAGTACCATTCTCATTAAGTAGTTGCGTGGTGTAAATACAAATCAAGTCCTTGGATTGTTTTGATAACTGTGAAATAAAAATTATGCAGTGTTATAGCATTTAATAGCCATTAATTTATTGGCAGAAGAAATTATAGTGATTTCTGTGGTGAGCTTCTCTTCCAGTTTTCAGGACTGATAATTAAAATTTCATGGTTTTCATAAAAGGAAGCATCTGCGCTGGCATCTTTGTTCCAAACAGCAGTGTGCTTTTGAAGGCAGTCTCCCAGTCTTCCTCAGTTGTTTGCTTTGCTTCATGTCTCAGGGTAGTCAGAGCACAGGAAACAGCATTTGTTCAGGTGATGCTGAAGTGGGGAATGTGCTCCTGGTGCTTCTCAGCTTGGAGGGTATTTGAGCCTCAGGACCAAGCTAGAGTCAGCTAAACTTGGAAAATTTGTGTTGTTTGGACATTCCATCCGCTGTACCAGCCCCTGAGCTCTGCAATGTGCTATAGCCAGTGCAACACAATAATGTAGCCATAAATCAACAGGGATGGCACTGTGATTCTGAGGCTTCCTAGTGTGTTTGCAAGCATAGCTTATGCAAACACAGACTTAATAGCTTAAGACTGTTATGTCAGTGGCTATGATCCCATCACCTATAGCACATTGGATCCTGTGTGTGTTAAGTGAGAGTGGAATGACTGATAATTATGTCACAGTTCCATTCTGAACTCTGCATTGGTGTTGACTTACCTAAAAACTCCACTAGGCAAAGAGGTGATTTTAATACGCTGAAATATTGTTTTCGGAGAAAAGTAAATTAAAAGAAACCAGCCAGTTGAAAATGAATAAAAATATATTATTAAAGGAGTAGGTGTAAGAAAAACAAACCAAAATGCAGACTGGGAGACAGTTATGCTTGCATTAGATCACAGAAACAATTTTTTTCCCTCCTGATATCTTTTCATTGGTCCAAAGACTCTTTTCCCTTTCTTATATGTTTAGATGACATTTTTATTAAAACTTAGAGAAAGGTAAATAATATCTCATTCTTGATGTATGTTGCCTGGCCAAACTGTACTCTTTAATTTTTTGACATGGGTTAGTTTACCTGTCCATTAATCATCTGGCTGAATTACTCTGAATTAAAAGCTCTTTTTGGTATCATGGTGTTTGTAACTGATACTAAAATCTCCAAATGTTCCAGGAACAGTTTTCATATAGTTTCATTTAAAGAGATGGTCACCTTCCTCATTTGAGATTTCTTTTTGTTTATTGCTAAATTCGTTTTTCCCCCTCCATCTTAGTAGCTTTATGGGGGAACTAAAAAGTTGTTTCATGTATTTTGGTTAAAACACCAGAGAGATCCATTGGTTACTTGAGATGTAGAGTTTTTTTGTGTGACAAAAATACTCAAAACAGCCTCAGCTGTTGCCCAATCAACCGGCCCCTCAATGGTTCAAAGCAGGAAGCTTGGAGAATGATCTGGTTTGGATATAGCCATTTTAATCTTAGTGTAATATCTTTAATCTTGTTTTGTCTTGAAATATTTACCAGAAAGGATTTCCCTCAAGGGAAAGGACATTTTACCCTGATGAGGAAACTCTGACTGTCTTTCACCAGGGAATATGAGAAAATGGGGAGGAGCTGGGATTTGGAAGTGGCTGCCATGACTTGAGGGATGCCTTGGGGAATTCATCTAAGGAGAAAATATGAGACTTTCTCGGGGCCAAAAATTGAGTGTTCTGGCATCCAGAGTGGAAGGGATATGTGAGTCCTTGGACAATGCAACTTTGAGTTGGTTTAAGCTTCTCACCTCAAATTCAGACATTGGAGAGTATTTTGAGAAAAGAAGGGTTTTTTCCAGCCTCCAGCAGTGTTTGGGGCTTTGTATTGTGTGTTTGCTCAGCCTGTGCCCAGCTGACTCTTGCTGGGCTGATAGGCAGACTTGCTACTCCCTCTTTGGTGTCTTAAATCCATGAGTCTGCATGGAAGGATGGAGAAAACAGAAGAAACAGTTTTCACTGGAAACTATGACACTAGGAAACCTTATTTTCTCCCATCCTGAATAGTCACAAGCAAAGTTAACTTGTTCAGAAAGTTTAATTGCTCTGTAGGTGTTTTTTTCAAATTAGGAAATTTTGAGGAAAACTATCAAATTCACAAAATAAGCAAGCTACAGAAGAAGCAATTAGCAGTAGAGGAGTAGTTCAATGTCAGATTTCTGGCATCTGATTCTTGGATTTTATTTGTCAAGGACTTATCTCACCTTATGCATGTTGGATTTTTTGGAAGGAGGAATATGATTTCTGAGGATGTTGAGCCCAGTGCTTCATTCTTCATTTGGGTGAAATTCCCAGTGACAGTGGTGACTCATGCTTGCACTTCTGCAACGTTTGAAAGTACTTCTATTGCTAATCTCTAAAGAGCATGTATAAATATAGGAAGTGAGCTCTCTTTGTCACTCAGTTTGAACACCAAGACCAAGCTTTGATTGGGATTGGTGGAATTTGAAGTGAGTCCAGCTGTTTTTTTATCTGCTACGCAAAGTGTCCATGAGTTAACACCAAAGAGCTGGAATCCAGGAAGCAAGGGGCTTGTGTGTGTTGCAGGATTTTAAAAAGTTACAGGAAGTAGATTTCCATTCTGATCAGATTCTGTTTTTTTATAGCTGTTGAACACCTCATGTATTCTGGGAGCTCTTACTGACGTGTGGATATCACTGTTCTTCCTCTCGTGTGCAGGAGAAAGATGGGGGCAGATGCAGGTGGAGTTGGGCAGGACTTGCTAGGTTAGGTGCAGAGCCACACTGATGTGGTTTATTAGTCTGCTCCCAGACACTGGCAGGAATACAAGTGGCCTAAAATACAGAGAAAGTGGCCACCCTGTGTATAGACAGCAGGAGGTAAAGCTTCCCTTTATTCATTTTCTCTGTCTGTCTCTAGCATAATCTGTCCCTGCAGAGCAATTACAGTTCTTGTAATAGTACTTGCAAAGATGCTGTTTAGTAAAACTCCCACGTGAGTGATCTTCAGGGTTTCTCTGCAGAGGGGCACACAATCATTAGGCTCAGATGTGGTGCTGTGCTTCCCCAGGAAGGCTTATGCTGATACAGCTTCTACAGGAGAAGATTGAATCAACCAGCCCCAGTCCTCTGCAAAGCTTCAGGGTGATGTTTTGGGCTGAGGTCTGCCTGAGCAGCAAGGTCATGCTTGGCTAAAATCAGCGCCTGTGCCTAGAATGAAGGTTAGCCATGTAGATGAAGTGCAAGATGAGGATTTCAGTCTCTGTTATGTCCTTGTTTGGTGACTTTAGAGCAAGGCTGTTCTCTGGTCCTTTTTCAATTTTTTCTTCCCTTGTGGAAATACTTCTCTTCCTAAAGAACCTGTGTGTGCAAACATGCTAGCCTTTAGAGATTGTTCATGTATGATGGTGGTGTGAATACAGAAGTACCCTGAAGTAAAAATGTTGAACTCCACCTAGTCAATATTCCCCACACAAACTGATTGTTTGTATTCCAGTTCTGTTTTCCAGAAGCTTTTTGAAATTTGCAAATGCGTCTTCACACTTCTTTCAGCCTGAAAAGTAAAGTAAATGGAAGATGATTGAGGTCACAGATATATTTAGGTAGTTGGTTCTACTTGTATTTATCTTCAGTTGCAAATTGGTTAACTTTTATGCACAAATGTCTGTGTACAACTGTGAGGAAGGAAATTTAGTTACTCAGGAGATTTGTTTCTGTAGAGTTATATATAGTAAAGTAGTTTTGCTGGCTACAGCTCTTCAAAATTTCATATGTATTTAGAATTTAAATCTCAAATGAAAATGACACCTAAGGAATACCCTGGTTTACATGTCATCATGTAAGTGGGGATTTTTGAACTTTCATTTGTCTGCTAAGGACCTCTGTTATTCACCCACTAGTATTTCTGGGCAAGGTGTGTTTGCTGCTCTTGTTCTAATGGAATATCTCTACCTGCAGCAGGAATACAGCTGAACTCTTAGTGACTTGGAAAAGATGTACTCAGAGTTCAAATTTCACACTATTGCTGCCTTTCTGGGACATTTGAGAATATAGAAAGACATTTCACTTCATGGAGTGAAATGGCTTTTACTTGTCTAGGGAATAAAGGAGGTCTGCATGCATTGTACTGCTTACAAAAAGAATCTGACAGCCTTTCTGTAGCATGCCTTGGCTGACAAGTCCACATGGTTCACATTAAGTTTCTCTAAAGGGGTGTCAAACCTTAGTGCTCCCTTGGAAGATACCTGGATCTTACCAGGCATGGCTGACTCAAAAAGAAAAGTAAGTAATGTTTTTTCTTTCGAATGCTTGCTATCTAAGTGTTATTGATAGCTCACATTTAAAAGGATTTTCTGAATATATTTTCTACTAAATCAAAAAATGTTATGCTGATGGAAAATTGAATATTACAGCAGTACTTAAATAGACTGTATTTAGTGTTCAGTTGCTAATGGTAACCTAAGTAAAGTTTGGGTTTTTCAGGCTGTGGTGCCCTCAGGTATGCAGGAAGAGTAAGTGCTGATCTTAACTGCCTGCTGTTATTTTATGCTTGGATGCTTTGCATTTTTGAAACAGGTGATTGAAGCTGTGGAAATTATACTGGAGGCTGTTGATATTACATCATACAATTGAATTGTTTACTTCAGAAGAATACCTCATACTTTTGTGCATTAGTTTATGTGAATCTGATTATCGGTCACTTTTGCTGCGCTGCCATGAAGATAGATGATCCTGTGATTTTATAACTACTACACTTCTATGTAACTACAGTAGATTAGAGCCAGTCTTCACTGTTTCTGTTTACCGTAGATGATCAATTTCTTTGAAGTCAAGCATCTTGTATAACTAAGTATACCTGCAGCACCCAGACTTTGGCCTGTCTAATCTCCTGAAACTTGCTGTTGTCTTCTTTTGATGTTGATAAAGGTATAATACTTGCAAAGTTTTAAATGTTTACAAAGTCAGTTGTGTTGTTTGGGGTGTCAGGTTTGGTGCAGAGACCTAAATTAAATGGTGTTTAATGATGAATATTTTTCCCCTTTTTCCTGTTAGTTTGTAAAAGGTCCTGTTACACTCATCTATACGTGACTTGGCATATGGATCCAGTATCTTTGCTGGCTGAAATTCTCATTTGTGAAATTACTGTATTTTTTCCAGTCTGGTCCTATTAATAAAGATCCTGAGGCTTGCAAAGCACTTTGTTTAAACACAAGCTGTGGAAAAGAATCTGAAGATCATTGTTCGATTAAGCTTGCTTAAAAACTTGGAAATGTATTTCTGCTTTCCAGGTGGGGTTTTGAATGAGCACAGTATGTAGAGCTATCTCTACATACCAAAAAAAAAAGCAAACCCATAAACAACTAAACAACTTGTGCAGGAAGAAAACCATTGGTACTTGCAGCCTGGTCCTGTTCTTGCTGAAATATATCCCAGCTCATGAAACAGATGTGGAGTCCAACTTTGTGCAGAGGCCACACCCTCCATTTCCCTTGTCTCACATTCCAGTGACCCTCTGGATTAAAACCATCCTTTAACTGGTACTCTGGCCCTAAATGTTTATTTTTTTCTTTTGTGGTAAATTGTTCTTGTTCTGTATCACTGCAGGCTGTCATTAATATTTGCATACTGTTATTATGTATCCTTTTAAATGTCAGATTTTGTAGCTGCACATATTGACTGTTGGAAATATTCCCAATTTCTATGAAAGTTATCTTAAATAAAAATGAGTGATTTATTTTACTGCAGAGTATGGCACTGAGGAACTTGTGATAGAATGTCAGAGGGGTTTTCTTGTTTGCAAGCAGAGATCTCTATGAGTAATTGAGGGAACCCACTGATTAGCTGGTTGCTTCTCCCAGATGCATGTTTCTGTGGTCTCCCTTATGAATGCTTTTGTTGTCGAGTTCACAGCCTGTTCTGTCCTCTGAGGAACAGGTGGCAGGAGGGGAAGTACATGGCTTGGGTTTTAACTGGAGGGTGCATGTCTTTCAGAGCTGTAGCTGCTGAATCTCTTACTTCTTGTGGTGTCTGCAGTGTCTTGCACAAGTAGAGGCAGCAGCAATGACCAGGGGGTTTTGTTTCAACCCATGAGAAGCACATGTGAGCCTCAGGGGCTGCCCCTGCAGTGAGGGATGCAACATGTTCGTGTTTTGAGCCCAGGTTCATATCTCAGTGGTGGGTTTTCACTGGAGAGATGCACGTGCATAGCTCTCAGCATTATCTGGCTGACAGGCAGCACATTCCAACACCTCTGTTTAGCTCAGGAGCAGGGGAGCTGCTGAGCCATGTCCTTGTGACCTCAAAAGCTGAATTACCTGAGCTGCCTGCTGGAGGAACACAGGAGATGACTGCCAGCTGTGACACAGACTTCGAACGCTGAGAATTGCACCCCTCACTTCCAGCTGTACGTGATGGACACAAGCTGAAGTTTTCCAGCAGTGAAAAAACTGCAATGTCACACAAGTGCATGAGTCAGTCTGGCTCTCAGCATGACCTGGTAGCTTTGGATTTAAAGCCACTAGGATTTCCAGAGGCAGTTCACAGTCCTTCTTCAGCAGAAAGTGAACCCCTGCTCAGTTGTGGTTCAGGACACACAATTTTATCTCTTGGTCAGGGGTCTTGCTGGTGCATCGGTCTGGGCGGCTTTGTTTCCTTGTGGCTGAGTGAGCCTGCAGTTGGACACTGTGGCTGGAAGAAATGAAGTTGCTAGTGATGAGCTTTGTTCTCAGTTACTGAGGCCTGATAATATTCAGTTACTGAGGCCTGAATTTCTCTATAAATACTTTTGTTTTTTTTTTTTTATTATTTTTGCATGTCTTACCCTGAAATGTATTCACAAGGTCCGATTTAGATTGATGTAAATCTGAAATTCAGTCTAAGGCCACAGGAGCATGGACTAATTAAATGCAAATTTTTGAGCTTTAGTACCCCTCACCTGTCTTCTTCCACAATATATCTGCATTTTAGTCAAGGTTTTCCATGCATGAATGCACAGCCCATGTGAAGCAATGTCAAATTGGAATTTAGGAATTGGAATTTTATCATAGTAAATTAGGAATTTACTATGATAAAATGTTGTAAGAGGGCAGAATTAACCTCAGTCAGAAATACAGAGGAGAAAAAGGGTAAAAAGAGCAAACTGTGCAGTCCCCTGTACATTGTACATTACTCTGTCAAGTGTTTTTGTTACTTTATTGTAACAAAAAGAGTTGTTTATGTTTATTTACAGAAGAGATGCTCTTGTCCTTTTTGGATGCTAATCAGTTGATTATTTCCCTTCTGGCTACCTATATTATTTTGGGGAGGCATTCTTCCTGCTGCGAGTTCTCTAATGAACAATGGTTGTCCCACTACAGGTGATTCATGGCTTTGGAAGTGGTCCTTGCAAATCTTGATTTTCTGATAGCGCTGTAGTCTTGAAAGCACTCCTTTATATGAGAAATTTGTGAGTCTCCAGCTACCGAGTCTTTCTGCACGATTTTGGATAGTTTATTGTGAGTGATGCTGAATTATGTATTTTACTTCCAGGAAGTATACACAGTGGCTGGAGAGTATTTAAATCATTCGGTATTAGAGCAGCATTTCTGGCCATGAGTTAAAATTGCCATTGTGCCCATTGGTCTCTAAATTAGGCTGAACTCGAGTCAAGACTGTGGCCCTTGCTACAGTGCTATGACTTTAATTTTGTCAATACTGTGTGTCACACCAGTTTGTATCATTTTTCCTTTCTGCATTTCCATCATCCATGTACAGTCATCCCATTATGTATTTTTGTTGGTTCAGGCTTTCTCCAACCCAGGTAAGCATGAACTATTTTTGTGCCCTTAAATATGTCATAGATGCCTTTAGTCATCTTCTTGGAAGTGATGGGAAAGAATTACTTGGCTGACTGTCAAATTTATTGTCTTTCAGCAACTTTGAGGTCTGTACAGCTGAATTTGAAAAGATGCCTTTACTAGGAGCTGTCCCTGTTCATCTGGCCAGCTGTGGCTTTTTTTCTTTCTCCTATGGCATTGCCAGATAATACCCAGTAATTGTTGCTGTGCAGCAAAACAATTCTATGCTGTTGCAACTCCTTTTCTCTCTGCAAGATTGAAAAAGGTGAAAGGGACAGTGTTTCTGCCCTACCTTAAATAAAGAGTAACTAAAATGTGCACAGGGAGGAAATCTGATTAGTAACAAGGTGCTGTTGTTTTGATTTTTTTGTTTTGATTTTTTCTCTCTCTCAAGCACAACATCAAAGTTTCTTTGACAAGAAATATTATTGCCAGAAAGTCCTTAAAATTATTATCTATGCCTGCAAATAGAGTGTCTGTTCCTTTAGCTAGCATGCAATATTAAGCAGAGTTTACTTATATCTTACTGTATTTTGTACTAGTTGTTTAAATAATTTGCCCTTTATGTAGAATTCATGCCTGAAATTCCAGCTGAAGAAGTATTATTGAATTCCTTTCCTTTACTATCATGTTTCTGATGATGTTTTTTTATCTATTGCTTATTTTAAAGCTCTCTTAAATTCTTTCTCTTGGAGGAAAGTGAGAAGATGAACCATCATCATGAAATACATATGCTGTATAGGTCATGCACAACAATTTTAATAAAAATGCTGTGCAGAGCACATTTATCAGCCTAACTCATCCTGTATGATTTCTGTTGGAATATTTACACTTTTGGATCAATTTTCTATATACCACATAATACCATACATTGGCTATTAATAACTATTTACTTAAATGTGTGAGGCTTTGCAGATTAGAGTGTCCCTTTCACTAAAAGTTACAGGAAATAACAAGGTTCTTCACTTCTCTCAAGTTATGTGTGTAATTTGGTAATATACATTCTCCCAATTTAGGGTTGGTAGAGCTCAGATCTTCATGCTATTGCCATTTATTTATTATATTTAATTTTGCTGGTGTTCTTTTGCAAGGTGGGGCTTTGGTTTGAACTCTTCAAATTCAGATAAAGACCTTCAGCTGCAAAGATTGATGTTAAAATGACTGCTTTTGTTTTTCCCCTTGTCTTGTACAGATTGTCATAGCATTGTGTGTGTTAGTCTTGTGTATTTGAGACACTTGTAGGTTTGGGGTGCAAGGCCAGGCCAAGTCAAGGTTTCATTTTACATGGATGAATATTTTCTTTACAGTATATATTACTGAAGTTTTCTGAAATGGTGCAGCTCTGCTCCCAAGGTCTGGTGGAAAACAAACTTAAAAATGGAGAGCAGATTTCAGTCACTGCTTTTGAAAATCCCAGCAGTCACATGGCTGCTTGACAAGGGGTGAGGATGGTTTCAGTGTTCATGAAGCCAGATTTATAAACTGACAAGAGCAGAGTTTGTACATAGCTTGTTCTGTAAAGTGCTTAATGCATTTTGGTGCATTTAGAAGCAATAATGTGTAATAGAGTGTGTACGTATTTCCTTGGTTTTCACAAATAACCTTGTTATGTTCTTGGTGATTCATCTTGCTGTTTTCTCCCATGAAGCTTTTTTTTCCCACTAATGGTAATACTACTCGGTTTTCTGTGAACTCAGTAGAATTTCTATTTATCTATTAAGAACGCAAAATCAAGGGGGAAAAGGGGAGGTCACATTTATTCTGGGATGAGTTACCATGAAGAATTAATGTCTTGTTATTTTGCCTAAACTGGTCTCTAGCTATCTTTGTGGATACCTTTTAAAGCAAGCTTGAATGCAGCTTTAACAGGGTGATTGGAGCAAGGCAACAATAAATACTCTGACTCATAACAGTGTGTATTTAGGTATTTAGACATAGATTTAACTCTAAGTGCAATTTCTCAATCTGGCTCCAAATAAGCAGACAGAGAAACAGACATTTTGATTCCATTTATCAGGCAAATGAGGTTGCTTTTATGTGAGCTTTCTTCGAATCTCCTCAAGGCTTCCCTGCTTGAAGCAGAAGTGGCTAAATGAATGGCTCTGGATTCCCTGTCACCTTTATAATTATGTCTTATGATGCAAATTCATTGCATTTGGGAGTCCTTTTTGTCCATGTTAAGCCACATGCAGTTCAGATGGTCCCAGCCTCTACCTAGGTGGTGCTTTCAGCCTCAATGATGGTTACAAATAAGCAAATATAGTGAAGATTGAAGATCGGGACTATCCTGACCTGCTCAGAGCTGCAGGAGTTGTTCACATTTGTTTCAAACAAGAGAAGCAATGTGGTGTTTGGGTGGGCATTGTAGATACAGTCCTGCTGACGGTGTAGCTGGATTTCTTCCTGAGCTCCATTCCTGCTGGCAGGATCACTGCCCCTTTGGCCAGCATACACCAGTGTTGGGTGCCTGCTCTGAGTAACACTTTAAAAGAATTCCTTGTACAGAAACGTGTTGACACTCAAGAAAGGGTTGAAAAAATACTCCTGTCCTCTGGTGTTCCATGAATCCTGAGTCTTGTCAACTACTTACCAATGTCTTGGTTCTCATTAGTCTTGTGGGTTGATAGTTCCCCCAGACTTCAGCTGTAGATTTTGTTTGCTCACTGAGGCATCAGCATCACTCAAGAGCAGCACTTGAGGCTGAATTACACATTCACAAAAGCAGCCCTGCTGACATAGCCATGTAGATGAAGACCAAACCATCATGTTAGCAAGGAGCAATGGTCGAAAGATGTTTCTCTGGGGAAGGATAGATCTTTGTAATCACAAGCTTGTCTGCTTTCTATATGAATGTGTATTACAGTGCATTAGTTGTGTGTGTTTTTTATACTGTTCTTGTATTTTCTGTTGGAAGTATTCACTTCAGATTATCCATAAGATTACCCAATCCCCACATCACAGTTGGTTTTTAACAAAAGTCATTGGTATCAATGGCCACCACATGGGAGGAGTGAGCAAGGCTTGCTGCTTGGCCTCCTGAGGTTGCAACAAAACTTCTTCATACTTGCTGGAAGATGCTTAAGTTACCTTGCCAAAACTAAGTTCAGTTATCCATTTAAAAATGTTTCCTTTATGAGTACAGTCATTTCTTGTATCTTGTAAAACAGAGAGCAGTGTGCCATGTTCTGATGCAAGCTTAGATTTGCTGTTCTAATCCCCAGTTGTGAGTATGGGCTGTTGTGGTGTTTTCAGTGTTGGTATTATTGAAATCTCACCTGCGAAGTTTTGTATAATTACTTCTCAGAATTCCTTTTCCTTAAAAATCTTCTCTTTTCAGTGTTAACTTTCATCAAATAAAACGAAAGAAGAAAAAAGTTGCAGTTTTGACAGCAGCAGAAGTAATTGCATTAGTTACAGAAATGAACACTATACCAACCTGGAGAAAAAGATAAGGGCCCAGGTGTGTGTATTAGTAAAGCAGAGGTGAGCTTGCAGTGATTTCACTGCTGCACTTTTACTTGTAGCTGTGCTTGCAGGAGGGTGCCTCTTCTACAGCACATAGGCTGGATTTGAGGCATAAAAATAATTCATCCAGAAGTTTCTGAGATCCTTGATTAGTTTTGACAGCCTGCTTTCTGGTGCCTTCTTTTGATGCTCGTGTGTGTTTTCTCTACTTTGGGATCAAAACTGTGTCTGCCATTTAGCCTTATTCTGGGGGGAGGTGTGTGACAATCCTGTCCCTTAGTCATGGATTTCTTTTATTTGTGTCAGGAGTGTTTGGTAGTCTCCCTGCTGACCTGCACTTTCCATAGGTTTACATGTATGCAATCTTAAATGTATTTGAATTACTTCCCAAATGACCTCTGAAACACGTACTTCTTGTCTTAGTAAATATCTGTAGGTTTGAGCATCCAGGAAAACAGGGGGAAAAAAAAGACAAAGAAATAGCAGCTTTTGTGGAGCTCTCTTAAACATGTGCATGCCCACATTGCTTTGGTACACATCTTCCTCCCATTTGTAGTAGGTTTAGATTGTTTTTATATTGTCCACTTTACTCTGTTTCCTGGAGACTCATGCAATTTAGCACTGCAGAGGCACTGGAGGAAATTGTTTCTAGACTGACTCTATTAATTATTGTTCTCCCGAGAATCTGCTTCTTCTTCAAAGAGAATGGCAATAGCAAAGAGATAAAAAGCACTCTGGAAACATGCTAGTGCAGTTGTTACTTACACCTCTGGCAAATTAGGGGACTGATCCTTTTCCTGAAAGTTTCAAAGAAGCATATTTGTTCTGCTTTATTTTTACTTTTTATAAGGAAATCAGTCTTTGAGCCTGTAACTCTTCATAATTGCTTAAAACTGGAAAGTGATTTCTTGGGAAGGAAAATACTTGAAAAGTTAGCAGAATTCACCTGGCCAGTATCTCAGACTGTAGGACTTGGGGGCCCTCCTGAGCTGTGGATCCCTGCCCCTTGCTGTTGCACCCAGCTATGTGTAACCTCTTAGATAAGCACAGCACTTCTGTGTCTCAGAAGCTGGGTGGTTTTTTCAGTTCACTGCTTCAGCTAAAGGGCTCTTCCACAGCCCTGTGACACACTTTTCATATTGACTTAAATTTATTCTTGGGGCACCATGAATATGTTTCAGCCTTTAGCTGAAACTGCACTTTTGCGGGCCTGTTAGCAAAATGAAGCTTTCCTGCCTTCATTTTGTTTTGCCTGGGGAAAAGATGCTGGCTCTGCTGTGAGGGACACCCTTATTCTGTGTCTCTGCCTAGAAGCTGTCCTCTGCGTTTGTTGCCTTCTTCAGGGGTGGACTTCACACACAGTAGAGAAAAAATGTGAGAGCAGAGTGACAGAAGCTCATTTCATGGCCTGAAGTCAAAGGGAAAATATCCTCTTGTCATGATCCCTTCCTCACCCCAACTATAAATGGAGCCCAAGCTTAGCAGCTGACATCAATGCTGCAGTGTTCTTCATTTAGATGAATACTGCTCTTGGCAATCTTTTCAGCTGATGGCTTTACTTTTTTTCTTTTTATTTTCCATCTTTTAAATAGTTGCCTTAATCAATTTATTCTGCACTTCCTTAGTTAGGACGAATCATCCTCTCAGAGACTGAGATCTGCTGCCTCTGCAGGTGGAGGAGGACAGGGAAGCCAAGGATCTACCTCATCTTCCTCATTCTGCTGGAGTGTCTCTTGAAATGTCTTTGTTAATGGTGCTTGGTTTGGGGCACAGAAAAGGAGAGAGGTGGAGTTGGGAGACAGCAAACTGAAGATAATGGGGGACAAAAAGGAGGAGAAATTGCAAAGTACTGATGGGAGAGAGAAAGGCATGGATGGGGTGACCCTGCTGCTGTTGGGTCTGGCAGCCAGCCCACAGCCCAAGCACTGATCCCTTGCAGCTGCTGCAGCCCCCTGGCTTCTCTCAGTATCTGTGCCGTGGCCCAGGGACTATAAAAACTCCTGGCACTTGGAGTAGCAGCTGTGGGGGAAGCTCCTAGGTGTGTCGCTGCCACATTAAACCACAGTAAGTGAAGAAAACGTGGGCAAACCCTCTGCTCATATGAACAGGTTCCTTTTGTTTGCACCACTACTCTTGTGATAGTAACTCCTTTTTGTATGGATAGCTTAATTGGGAGGAAAACTCCAACTTCTGCATTTCACTATCAGTGATTATGGATACATTGTCAATGGGAAAAGCGCGTCTGCCTGGAGCTTGTACAGATGTTTGACAGAGATGACCTCACCAGCTTAAATAATGTGAACATTTTCAGTCCTCTTCCTAACTAATGCACTTCAGTGGTGCTATTCTTTCTGTTTTGCCAACCTTTTGAAAGCAGAAAACATAAGACTAAGAAGTCAGAACATACTCTTTAAAGAGAATCTATTGTGAACCTATTCATTTTTGAAATATATATATATATATTTCAAATTCATATGTACTTTTTTCCTCTCTTACATGACTACTCTTAGGATTTAGGATCATTATCTTGTGCCAAGCAGTGGCCCTTTGTGCAGGCTTACCAGGGATATATTGCATTTTCTGGGGGAAATGTAATTCATACTTGCAAAATTTTATGGATGACATTGCATTAAGTAAAGGTGTTTTTTTTGCTTGTTGTGAGTCTGAATGGGTAAAGGATGAACTGGTCTATGTATGCCTCATTGTTTCAAGTGTAAGTGTGCCAGCTCTCTCCTACATAATTTTCCCCCAATGCTGTAAAGTTTTAGTAGCACTTAGCAAAATGTTAAAAGGAAATATATGCCAGTATGATTTTAAGGACAGCATAAGGCATTTGGAAGGGGTGACTCATGCAAAGTGTTAATAAATACAACTGCACTCAAGTACTTAAAGCTGCCTTTGTTACACTGCTAAGGTGAGAGGTGCTTCTGAAATGCCAAATTAAGAATAAATTGTCTTCAAACTTGTCTTTCTGTAAACATATGTCTAATAATGATAAAAATCTTTTGTTAGGTCAGACTGGCTAATTGTCTCACATTTTTTGATAGAAGGGATCCACAAAGTTAAGAGTTTTAAAAACCATGGCAAAGTTTATGAATTTTTAAATTTTTCTGTCATTCAGATGACTTCAGTAATGGATTCTGGGTGAATTTTTTATGAAATAGGCAGCAGTGTTAGTTGTGCTTGTTCACACAGTGGCAGAATGGCCTGGGGGTGGTGAGAAGGTTATCCCAGCTGCTGGTTGATGGGATGGACAAGTGCACAGGTCCCTGCTCCTTGTCCTGCTCTACCTTATCTGGGCAGGTGCGAGATGTGAGGTGCACTGAGGGCGTGTTAGGGCTCTGCTCTAGATGCCAAGTTCAGCTTTGTGTAGCAGTCAGTGTTGCTAGAGAAGGAAATACTACTGGGAGATCCATATCTATGGGAAACTTTTAGTCCTTGGAGAAGATGCTATTAATAATGATAGGAAGGATATTTCTGGATGTAGTAGTCAACATATTTCTTCTCCTAATAGTTACTGAATGAAAAGATCACTCCATTTCAGGCTTGGCTTTGGTATGTAGGAATGACCTTATGGAAGAGCTGACTATGAAAACAATTCTGGAACAAATGCTGACAACTTAACCAGTTTCAAATGGAATTTGAACAAAATTCAGGGAATAAAGTTAAGGGAATTAATTAACTAAACAGAAGAGACCAGGGGACAGTTAATTTTTTTTCCTCCAGAAAACAAAGTCCCCAAGCTTTCAGAATCATACATAAAACATTCTATTGGAAATGCAAATGGACAATTAACTGCCTCAGAATAAAGGGTAAGCAGAGATCCCGCAAACAAAGAAGGCTGAAAGCTTCTGTGCAAATTCTAAAAGGTCCAGCTGAGTCCTTTGCAGAGGAGGCTGATGCAAATAAAAGAGGTCCTTCAGATAGAATCAGGGACTGAAATAAAGTCATGATGCATTGAATAAGTAGTATACCTTAAAAAGAATACAGAAATTATCTCAAAAGGAGATATCTTCTATGCCACTGTCAGTACAGTGGTAGTGTTGGAGGTGCTGTACTAAAGCCAAGGTTGTTTGTGTAAGTGAGGGCCTGAAAAATAGAATCTCTGTTTTAAGAATAAAACCCAAGTGTCTGATCTTCCTGGATCATGGGAACCATGTGATATCCATCCCTAGATGACAGTAATAAGGGCACAAGGTTATCTCCCTAGCTGTATTCATTGTTGTAGCATATGTTACTTTCTCTATGAGGTTTGTGTTGGCTGTGTCATTAGACATCAGCTCAAAATATTGTAGGGGTTGACACATAAACCTTAAAATCTGATCTCAAGCATTTTTGGTGGTTCAGTCCTTCCAGAGCTGCTCACTTATGACTGGAGAATAACAAATATATTTTTTTTACCTGTTAAAAAGAAACAAAAATCTGACTTGAGTACCAACAGATTGATTATTCTGACATCTGTTATAGAAAGAGTTTAGAACAAGGAAGTCATTAAAAACAAAGAATAATGATAAATAGGAGAGGAAAATGAACCATAATTTTTCCATAGCCAGATAGTGTAGAATAATTTGATGGTTGTCCTTGATAGTTGTTGCATTTTTGAAAAGTATGGTATTCTTTTTATAGTTTTCTTTTCTAACCACAAGCCTTGTATTTGGTGTTAGATTTCTGGGAGAGAAAGAAAAGTGTTTATAGCATTGCAAAGAGCACAGATACAGCTTCACTGGGAATATGAGTACATTTCCAGTGCCCCATGTTCAAGAAAGATGAATTATTGTCTGGACAAGTTGTGTGAAAACAATTAAGGAAATAGAAGTATTCTCATCTTGAGGACTGAAGGAGAATTATGTTGTTTAGCGTAGTGAAAGGGAAGATGAGAAGGGTGTGATTATTGTCAATGATACATGAAGGAAATAAACAGAAAAGAAGGAATTCTTTCCATGAAAGCACAGCTATGAATCATAAAGTAGGCATAAATAAACTCAGGTTGGCAATTAGGAGCTTATTCCATAGAAGCAAGGGTGTTTCTTGAATAGCCTCTCGGTCTGCTGCAGTTCACCTTTCTCTTGTCACATCTTCTCATAAAAAATGTTGACTGAAATATTTCTGCCCAGGACTCATGGGGTCCACAAGAAATACTGATTTTCACAGAACAAGTATTTTCTATTAAAAATTTTTGCATTGAGGAATTTGTGGTGGTTTTTGTGTGTAAGGACTATTAGCGTTGTATGTATCTGTTCAAAGGCTCATATTCCACACGGAATAAATGAAAAGTAGAGCTTTGAGTAGTCATGGAGACAAAACGTGCTGGAAGACATGAAAACTGAAAAAGTTAGAAGATATTTTCATCTCTAGAATTTTTGTATTATGGAATGTATTTATGATGGGGACAGATCCTATGTACCAATTGGGTCTTTGGGCTTTAAAGTACATTAATATCACAAAGGCAGGAAATGCAGAACTGAAGCCAGCAAAGATCAGTAATCAAAAGCATTAGGAAAATTAAGATTAAACCTTAGTTTCACTGCTTCAGGAAGAAAAAATGTGTAGTTTCAGTAATTTAATCCAATTACTTTTTTTTCCTTTTTTGCGAATTGTAATGTAATTTTAATTATTCTTATATTTTATAATTTATTCTAGGTTTCTGCCAGGTGGCAGAAATGTTGCTTGGCCATCCCTTCCCCACTGGTGAGGAATGAGATGGTGGGATTGTCTGGGGACAGGGCACAGTTTGATTCTCATAAAGGGGTGGAGAAGAGCCCTGGGAAGCGCTAGTAACCCAGTCCAGCAAATATGTGAGGGTTTTTTTTTTTTAAGACAGAAGCTATGCAGCCTTAAAAGGACTTGTTTAAATTTTTGTGTGTGTGCTGAGTATGTCAAGTTTGTAAGGAGCCAGCGATTCTTGCATCCTTTTAAAGTGAAAATTATAGAATGCTTCACATTCTGTTTGTCACCAAAATGCAGATTTCTATCTCTCACTATGAGTAGAATCATAAAAGTGATTTTAGTGAGAAACAGCGTGAGGACTGTTTTGATAATTTGCTATTTAAAAATGGGTCAGGAGGCCAGGATTTGCTGGCTTCCAACAACCTTGACATAGTGCGGTCTGAAGAAACCCCCTTTCCTCCCCTCTCCCTCCCCCTGCAAATCTAAACAAGTCCTTTTAAGGCTATATGGGAAGGATGGCTGATAGCTATGGCTATAGGTGCTATGTAAATCATTAAATAATGGGAGAGGTACTGGAATAAAATGGAAACCAGAAACAGCAGCAGAAATGCAAAGCTCTGTGAAAGTTAACTAGAGGTTTGGTGTGCATCTGGGCTTCTTTACCTTCAAATTGTTCCAGGCGGCTGGGGAGTGTGTGGTTTGTGTCTGTTGTACAAACCTAGCTGAGCTAGGGCATCAAAGAGGCATCTGAGGAGTGTTTTACAAGCACTGAGTAATTAGCTTCCATGAATTACTAAAGACTGCAGTGAAGGAGGCTTTTTGGATTTCAGCATATATGGTTTGGTAATAGGATCCGAGTGGTGGAATACTCATTTGCTTGTCATTTTTTTCAGTGTGCTTCCTTAAGTTACAGTTATTATGTAGAAGGTAAATCCTGTGAGCCTTCAAACAAAGTGACAAGTAGGATTGCTGCTTTGGGACAGCTTCTTTCTTTCCTATGTGCCTTACATTTCTGTCTCCCACATGGAACTGTTGTGGTTAAATGGGGCATTTCACCTAACTTTCTTTCCACCAGGCACTGTGCTTCACTACTCTTACATGACTACATTTAACATTTGATGCCCTGTCCAATGTGTGGTTTTATTATGAAATGTATATTGAGTTGATGGTCAGGAGGTGCTTGGCTTTGCAAGTTGACAGAGCAATCTTTTCTTTTTCCTATTCTAAACTGTATTAATCTGGGTATTAGAATGGGTTTAATGCAGTATCACTTAGATAAAACATTAAAATAATTCCTGTAAATTAAATCCCTTAATGCGTCTTCTGATCTGTGAAACCTCTCTGGAATGGCCTTGGCTTAGCCAAGCTGCTCTCTAGTATGGGCAACAGGCTGCAAGTGTGATCTGGCTGGAAATGAATGTAGTGCAATAAAGTCTGAAATTCTGCAAAAATTCTTGGCATTGCTTTTATTATATGTAGAACTTCTAAAACATACTTGATTTCTGTGTGGCTTGTGGAGTACCTCTGTCTGCAAGACTCTGATCCTAATCCCTTTAACATGAATGGGAGTTGTTTCTTCTCTCACTCTTTCTTCCCCCCCAGATACTGCTGGTATGTCAGACACTCCAGCACAGCTTAAGCATTCCCAAGTGTCTGTCTATTTTACCTCTGGAAATGGCTTTATTACCAGACTTTGAATAGTGTCTCTTAAACTGGGCATTGTCTTCATTTGTAATCATCATGACACGGAGGGCAGAACAACCTTTCCTACTTTACAGTACTCAGTATTTTTATTGACAATAAATATTAGCATGCCTTGGCAGTACAGGATGCAGCTGAATCCAGCTGTGGGTAAATGCTTGCTAACCTGAGAAGTTCATTTACCTCTGTTGGTAAGGAACACCAGGCATAGAGACTTGTGCTGTCTTTTCATGTTACCTTCTCCTTAACATTGAGTCAACTTCCACAGCTGATGCTGTTGTGACATCAGTGCAAGTCACGCATCCCATTTGTCATGGAGTGTGCAATTAGCTAGTTCTGCACATCTGAGTCCCTTTCTGTGGGGAAATGGGCTCAGGAGGTGCTGAGTTGGGACAGAGCTTTTGTGAAAAAGCATCCTGGCAAGAAGGCAAGAGATTTGGTCAGGGCAGTGCTGTTCCTCCCTGAGTGTCAGCATCAGAGGGATGCCAGGATTTGTGGGTTTCGAATGGAGCTGCCCATCAACAGCCTTGAGTCCAAATGGAAGATTCCACTCTTTCAAGGCAGTGAGACAAAAACTCCTCAAAGGAAGAAATGGTCTGGCTTTATTGCTTTATGACTTCACAAAATGTCAGTTTTTATTTTGAGAATTGCTTTCTTTGGTTTGCAGCAAGAGACCAGACTGTTTCCTTGGATTTCTTCCCTAGACACACAGTCTTGGGCAACTTCACATTCACATTTGAATGTAAATTATTTGAGTCAGTCTCATCATTGGCATGAAATAGTAAAATAAAATCTAAGTGAGATGGATTTCTTTGAAATGAAAAAGGTTATTAGGTTATTAATTTCATGTAACTTGGTAATGAGTTACTCAGAGAAATGTTTTTATTATATTCTTTTTTACTTAAATTTTTTTTGTTTGTTCTCTCAAGGAGAACTGCTTTTGGCAACGATTTTCACCGGCCACATGTAGATGAAATATAAGCGTGCAGCCAGCATGTTTTCATGTGCTGCATAATGAAAAAATGTGTGCTATCATTTGAATTATGATGAAATTTGTTTTCACAAACTTTTCAATATTCTCTGGGGTGTAATTATTTAATACAATAGGTACTTTTTATTTCAGAGTACTAATTAGCATGTTAATAACTTCAAAAATTCAAGACTGGCAGTGAGGGCTTGGGGAAAATAGAATAATGTACTAATTTGGTTTTTTTAAAATATTATTTTGCCACTTATTCTCTCAGCTGGTTGGTTAGCTACTGTTGATAAAAGTTTCTGTTTATCTGACAGAAGAAATTTTATGGAGTTAAAACAGTTTTTCCTTTGTGAAGGAGGAAGAGTGAAGGTAATGACTCTCTTGAGTCTCCTGATAAAGCTTTAGTGAGTGACACTGTCAGCTTAAAAACCCCATATTTCTTTATATGCATTCTTACTAGTTTTACAAGTGCTAATGTGACTTATCTTTCTCTTTATTTTTTACAGAATTAGAGAATAGTTAAGATTGGAAGAGTTCCTCTGGAGATCATCTTGTGCAATGCTTTGTTCAGGTCAGGGTCAGCTACAGCAGCTTGCTCAGGCCTCTGTTCAGTTTTATTTTGGGCATCTTCAGAGGCAGAGACTACACAGTCTGTGTGGGCATCCATGCCAATGTTTGACCACCCTCACTGTAGAAATGCCTTCCTATGTTTAGAGTGGAATTGCAGCCTGTGCCCACTGTCTCTTGTCCTGTGACTTGCCACCAAAGAGAAGAATCTGTACTTGCTTCCTCCTTCAGGTATCTCTACAGAGTGATAAGACCCTTCTAAGGCATCTCTTCTCTTTCAGCTCTCTCAGCCTCCCCTTGTATGAGCTATTCCCATTCCTTATTCATCTTTGTGGCCCTTTGCTGGAGAACTTGCTCCAGTAAGTCCTTGTCTCTCTTGTGTTGGGGAGCCCAGAACTGGATCCCACATCCCAAGTGTGAGTGTCTCAGCCGTGCTGAGCAGAGGGCAAGGATCCTTTCCCTTGACCTGCTGGTGACTCTTTGTCTAATGCAGCTTATGCAGCATAGGAAGCTGATGGCCTTCTTTGCTGTGAGGGCACATTTCTGGCTCAAGTTCAGAACCAGGGCCTCTTCCATAAAGTTGTTTGCCAGCTATATTTGGCTCATATGCTGAGCAGTTCTTGCTTTGCACCCAAGCTTCCCTGGAGGTCAGGCAGGTCAGATGTGATGTGGGCCTGAGAGGTGACCTTGTCATTAGGTTTGTGTGCCTTTGTGCAGCATGCCTGCCCAGTCCTGCAGGCAATCTGCATTCCCATCAACTCAGGCAGCATTTGTCATCTGCAGCTGGCTTGGGAGCCTTGTGATGGCAGCTGGACATGACTGCAGTGACCTGCTAGGGAGCAGGGTCCCAGGCTGGAATCAATCAATACCAAGTGCTCTGCTTGTTCACACAGTGTGGACAAGTATACACGAGCTTGATTCCACATTGAGCTTTCTCTGTTGCAGGTAGCTTTGTGCTTTACCTGACACAAAAATGTGAGCTAGTAGCTGAAAGGTTTTAACACAGAGAGAAATGGTCTTGTCATCTAAAGCCAGTGAAGTTCTCTGGTTTTTACATACCCACTTTCCCTGAGTGGTTTGTAGATGCAAGCCTTCTTTCTCTGTAGTATGAATCTTTCACTGACATTAAGGAAAAATCTTGTAAACCAGCAAAACTTGGTAATATTCAGCAGACATAGTACCTGTCACTACTCATAGCTTCCTATTGTAGTTATGCTGGACTGCAGCTCACCCCTCCTCATGTTTTCATGTGAATGAAATTAAGGAAGCTGGAAAGCTTTATGCATGGTTCAGGACCAAGAAATCCAACATGTGGACTTAAGATATCTTACAAAATCTTCATCAAATAGGAATAATATTTTGAAACAAAAGCAAGGAAATCAAAGACCTCTAACATCGTAACTTTACACTACAGTGATTTTATAAAGGCATTTAATATTTTTACCAGATGCAAAGATGCAAAGGTCCAGTGGAAGACTGGTAATGTCTTTCAGGATCAAACTGTTGTGATGAGCCACGTGTACCTGTAGTGAAGAAGAGCACAGGTGTTGCAAGTCACTGAGATAAAAACAGCTGGACCAACCATCTTCACTCAGTGAAGGGAAAGGGGAAAGAAGGAGCAGAGTGCTGAGCTTTGTAGCAGAAAAGAAATAACAACATTTTTGTTATTTTGGGTGCTCCTCAGTACCAGTTAGTAAGCCAAATATTTCTGGGCTAAAGTGTGAGGTGATTTGTCATCTCTTTGCAGCCCTCCCAGGACTGTAAATGTGTACTCTCAAAGGTGCGCCAGAGCAAGGAATGTGCCTGCAATATATATGCTGATGTAGAAATGATTAATGATTTAGGAGACTCCTTTTCTAGCCGTGGCTATTTCTACTCAAGCTGAGCAGTATTCATCTTATGTGATGTGCACTAAGTTTTGGACTGAGCTGCTAATACCCCTCAGGACTCACAGAGGAATCCCTACAAGGTCTGGACTGAAATAAGAACCTGTGTGCAAATCCTGATAGTAAGTACATGGATGTGTGAAGTGAGGTAAGGATGTGTTGGAGTAGAATAGTTTCCTTCCTGCTCCCTTTTAAAGGTTTCTGCTCTCATTGAATGGTTTTCCCCATTGCTGTCTTGTATGTGAAAAGCAGATGTTTCTCATAAGCAAGCTTCCAGTTTCTCCTTAGTGTTAAAATACAAGGTTTTTGGATACCTCATTTTCTACTTTCCTTTTGCAGCCCACTGGCACCTCCATGGAGCTCATGGCAACTCTTGCCTGCTGTGGTTGCATGCAAGACCCCTCAGTGCAGAGATTCTCTTCATGCTGAGGCAGCAGCCTTAGTAGCTCAAGTACTCACTTCAGTTCACTTCTGTTGCTTAGTGTTCATTGAACCTGCAGAAAGCCTTTCAAGAAGCTGTCTTCAGTTCATGAGGGAGAGCTCTGCACATATCTTTTATGCACTAACCTGATCTGTTCTTTAGTTCTTAACAGCTAGGACTCAATCATACATTCTAGCTGGGAATGAGGGAGTTTCTGTTTGACTACCAGTGTCACATTGTTAATGTTTGGGAGGCATTAATGTGTTGTTATATTGTTAAACACACAAATATCCCACTGGATTGTTGGAAACATACAGAGGTTGATTTGTTGCAATGTTCTCATGGAATTTAAAATGAGAAAGCTGCTAGATCTGTTCCTTTTGGAAAGCTCCTGTCTGAAGTTCGTGGCTGTGTTCCCCAGTTCATCAGAGAAACTCTTCATCAGTGGAATGAAATGAATAATAGAAATGACACTGCACTCTATCTTTACAACAGACTTTATCTTCTCTTTTTTTCCCCTGCAGTTCCCCGAGTGTTTCACTCGGGGTGACCAGGGCTGATTGCCATGTACACAGAATCCTCTTATCCCTGGCAGTGGATGTGATTATTCTTATTCTGGATGTATTTATAACAGGACCAGGCTCAGTGTATCACTACATGAAAGAAAGAATGTTCTGACTTATATCAGTTAAATCATTCAATTGGTAGAAGCTACTTCTTCCAGATTTCTATCAGATTCTGCTTTGGAATTTACCTCTGCTAGTAAAAATTTTTGTATCTGCTTTTAACTCTGTTACTTAAAATATTCTTAGCTTCAAAATTACTCTCTCCATGCCTCTGTATTTTCTTTGGTTGAGGTGTTGGAACCCAGCCCTTTGTCATCTTCACATTAGACTTTCAGAAGATGTCACTGGTGACCATCAGGGTAGAGAATGAGGAGATTTGGTCATTTACAAAAGTTATTGGAAGATCCTTATCATATTAGATTTTGCATGGGCTGTCTCTTTTGATTTTGTCTTGACTGAGTACCATGGTGGTGTCCAGCAAGGATCTGCCTGTGGTGGCCCACCTGGCCTGTGGGTTCCCTCCCTGCTAAGATGCAGGGTTGGTGCAATGTCATATAGAGGAGGTACTCATGGAGGAAATGTGTGCATGGTGTCCCACAAGACTGTTGATGTAATTTGTTTATGCTGAGAGAAAACCTCATATTACAGTCTAGTAGGATGGCAAACCACAATCAAAACAGTTACATTCGTACACCATGTGAAGAAGCTTATTTAATCCTCAGGCAAGCTTCAGAGGTCAAGTTCTTTCATCCCATTGCCTCGTCTTGGCAGAGGCCCAGTGCCGAGGAAGAGTCCTGTCCTTGCCCTGTAATTCCCCCCTCCAGACAGCCTTCTCAGGCAGAGGAGACTCTGTCTTCCTTGGCTGTCTTATCTCCCTGGACCTTGGGTATGCATGCACAGAGCAGGATATGCATGCATACAGCTGTGCTGGAAATGTGTGTTGCTCAGTCATCTTCTAAAACAGTTCTTGATGGTTCTCTTCAGGCCCCTGATCTTACCTTTTCTCCTTGCCCAAGCTGGAGAAATGGAAGTGTGTAGGGAGCCAGGGCACAGTGAGTTTCCCCATGGATATCACTGTGGGATGGCACTATGTACAAGTGGAGGTGAAAGGGCTGAAGTACTGATGCATGGGTTTAAGGTGGAAAGAAGAGGTAGAAAGTCAAGGAAAATGGCAGACAACGGCATATAAGGGTGAATGTCAGAAGCGCTTGTAAATATTTTCTTTTTCTGCCTGATTTTTAGGATGCGTATGTTGCTCTGTGACTTGAAAAGTGGAAGAAAACCTGTGAAAACTTGGCTATATGCTATATGATTTTTCATAAACAGGGAAGCAGAAAAACCTTGCATCTTCTCAGAGTAACTTCCATCCCAGTGGTGCACTTGGATTGCCCAGTTATGTTCCTTGTGAATGTGACATTCAAAATATTCTCAGGAGCTGCTGCTCTTGGAATGCCTCAGTTAGCTTTGGGCTGGTGGGAAGAGCAGCTGTGGTGGCCTCTGCTGTGTTGCTGCCAGGTGGGGTGGCTGCAGGGAGTCTTCATCTCATCTTGAGCTTTGCTTTCCAAAGAGTTTATTTAGCACTTGTCAGTTATTTATGATGTTAAAGCCGACTTTTATGGGAAAGCCACATTAATTCATGCAAAGTAAGCTGCAGATGTATATGGCTAAAATGTTACCAAGAACTCTGTGGCTCAAAAAGGTAAAGCTTTATTCAAAGACAGGACACTGCTTACACTTCCCAGAAAACACATCATGAAGGAGATAGATTTATGTTAATTGGGTTGGCACCAAGAAATAAAAATCTCATTTAGGCTTGGTCTCGAGGGATATGGAAAGTTCTTGTTAAGCATTAAGTGTCTGGGGAAGCTCTCACCTTTCAGGTGCTCAGACCTTTGCAGGGTTGAACACCTGGAGACCTTTTTAAAGTTTGTTTTATTGACATATATTTGCCAAGTTGTCTACCACTTCCTTAAAAGAAAAGAGACAGGAGCTAGTTAGCACATGTGAAGAGACGTATTAGAAAATAAATTATAGTTTTGTGGTTAAATGGTCTTTTTGGTCTTGTAGGTTTATTTTTTTGTTTTGTTTTGTTTTTATTTATTTTATTTTTTTTAAAGAAAATTGCTTTAAGTGTGGCAGTGGCGGATTCCTTCACTTCTGTCAGGATATTCCCATCAGTGCATTATTTTTTGCTGACATGCTGCACAACTTTTGAAATGTCAAGTTAGGGGAGGATCCTGGGAAAAAAGTGATTAAACATTCTTAGTTGCTCCGTAGTATACCTACAATGAAGTTCTGTTGCATTATTTATTATATGAGAATATTGAATTTTTAGTCTCCTTCATTAAAAAAACCCACATTTGTGCAAGGTTAAAATAAATAACAGAAACAAAGCATTTTATAGGGGTTTGATGGACTCTGTCTCAGATAGAAGATTTTTTTTTGGTATGGATATGTTCTGATGCATTTTCCCTTACATGTAAAGTAAAAGGTCAGTTAATTGCAGTAACATTCCTTTACGTTTCTCTCACTGTGTAAAGCAGCTATTAGTGGTACAGTATGTATACTCTAAAGGTACCTTATGTGACAGCAAGTCTTGAAACAGCTCTCCTGAATTATTTATGTTTTGGAAATGTGAGGAAGTTCCATCAGGATAAATGTTAGTTTGTTGCATATCTATATTAAGAGGTTTCTGTCCATACAAATGTGTCTCTCTTACTCAGTGAGGCACAGAAAGTGGCCTGTTCCTTTGTCACAGAAGGGTGACAAAGGAAGCTCCCAGTCACTGTGGAGTTGCCATGTGAGCACAGTGTTCTCCACTGTGATCTTAGCACAGCGCCCACCCAGGGGCACTGCTGCTGCAGCTGCCTAATCTGCCTGTGTTCCAGGCTAAGAGGAAATCAAACTGCTAATATTTTAATAAGTGCAAGAAGAGTAGAAGCAGGGGAAACAGTACTATTTTCAAAGGGATTGTCCTTTTCTGTTAATGCATTTCTAGGATGTAGTATGGATGTAAAAACAAGTGAAGAGGAAGATGCACTGAAGAGAGTCAAGAACTCTTTAAGAGGAGGAAATGGGCAAAGGAGAATGCAGAGCTCATCCAGGCAGATGAGATGGATTAGAGGATAAATATTACAGGGAATGGGACAATATCAATGAGGGGCAGGTCAAATGACTCCTGAGAAAGATCCCTAATAATAATAATCAGTGGAGCAAATAGGTAATGTTTTGATAGGTGACTAAGAAGTTTTGTAGATCAAGCAGTCAATCTTTATTGAATGAAGGAGGTGAGTAATGGCTGACTTCAGTGCTAAACGAAGTGGGTTATATTTTTAATCTTTATCTACCATGAAAGCATTTTCCTGGGCAGGTCTGGAGCATCAGCATTAAAGAGAAAATCCTGCGTGACTGAATTCAGTGTGTGTAGACCTACTGACTTCAGCAGACTGTTTCTATTCTTAAGTTTTCAGTATCCTACTAAAACTGACAGCTTGAAATATACCTGAAGAGCTCTTTTTAAAAATTCACATTTTAAGATCTGGATCTATATAAAGATTGTTTCTTTAACAATTACAATTATAAACTTTCTAATTAATTATGTAAAATTTGGGTCAAAGAAAACTCTGAACTTTTTTTTTTAATAGAGAATAAGGGTATTGTAACAAATCTTAAATTATAGTTGACCTTATTTGGTATGTTTGACTTTTTTGAGGTTGAATATCCCACCTTGAGGCCAATCTAATATGCCAATAGAATTGTGTATCCTTTTCTTTTACTGACTTTTTTGTGGGATGTTATTTCACTTCTCAATGGTTTAAGTTTCCCTATCTCTCTATTTATTCTGAGAATGTCTGTCTGATAGTTGTTCTTGTTTCATTTTTTTGGGGATCAACATCTGGCTTTATTCCTATTTTTATAGATGCTGTCTGTAAGACATGCCTTTCTAATGTGATTGAGATACTCTGAAGCATTAGAACAGCAGTCTCTCCAAATGAAACAAAAATCTCCAGTTTCTGCCCTTCTGGGTGGAGGTTAACTAGGTTTAAAGTCTGGTGCTGGGTTGTATCTTTCCAGTGAAGTCTTTCAGTGAAGCTATCAGACATTGATGAAATTAGTAGAGTTCTTTATGAAGTTTTTTTATAATCCTTCCCCAAGTTCACATCCATGTCTGTGTATGTATGAAAGGTGCTTATAACAAGTCAGTAAATATGAATGTTAGCATGCATGCAGATTACAGTAATGAGTGGGCTATGAATGGATGAAAAAATGAGTATGTTAGGATGTCTACTTGGTGCTCCTCTTTGGTGAAATTGTTAAGAACCTGGTGACAGGAGGGGAAAGAAGTTGTTGATTTTCATAACTTCTTTTTATAAGAACACAAATTCTGACCTTTCTGTATTGTATTCTGTCTTGAAATAAATGCCACAGTCTTTTTTTCATGTATGTAATACAAAGTCTGCAATATACACATTTTGTGAAAGTGTTCATTTTTAAAATCACCTTGAAAACTAATCAGTCAAATGTAGTTGGTATATAATAATTCTTTGTGCTTACTTTCATATTTTCTTTGTAACCTGCTGACAGATTAAAATGAACACCTAGCTAGTAATAAGCTTTATTTTATTTTTTTGTATAGAAGTTTCTGATAGGTCATGGCTTACAGATACTTTGTCTGTGCCAAACGCAACAGCAACCAAAAAGAAAATCCCTCTAACAACACAAAAATAAGGGTATTCTAAACCACTGTGAGATAGAGAAGAAAGGTGGAAAAATCTGTTAATAACTTTCATTCCATCCTTTTGTCTTACATCACTTACCATTGTGTGACAAGTGGAAAAACTCCTTGAGTTTCTTTGAAAGATAAAAGAATTTGTATATTTTATGGCAGCATTCTTCAAATGTGTTTTACCTCTGTGTTTTTATTACAAATTTTCAGCTGAGCTGTGAAGTGGAGCAACTGACCTAATATGCAAGATATATACAGAGAGGGAAAACATTTAAATCATGTTTTATGTCTTTCTACAACGTTTCTGTCCAGTAGAATATAATAAAATAGCAGGAAGTTGGAAATAGAGGATGACTTGATAATAGGAAGACTTGGCTTTAAAAAATTGAAATATTTGCCCTTAATATTTTGCCTTCCTTCCTTGCCAATACAATTATTTTCAGTAATCTCAGTTCTTTTTCAAATATTGTATTGTGAAAAGGCAATTAGTGAAAGACATAAGCTGGTACAGAAAAACTGTTCAGTCCAAACTGATAATTTTCTTTCAGGGACACAGTCAAATATTGGTTTTGAATTCTAAATGGTTCCCACATGTATAAATAACAATAGAGAAAAATAATTCAAAATTCAGCTTTCATGTGATACTAATACAAAACAAATCAGAAGCTCAGCTGAGTAACTGTTTGGGAAGTAATTTAAAGATTATGAAATAACAATCTGTATAGTGTTCAGTATAGTTTAATTGATTACTTCTTGTTTTGCAAGTGATTAAACTTTGGTGTTTTTTACCTGGCTCTACAGGAGGCATTTTTGAGTCTCCTACCTTTCTGTCCCACATGTTTTATGAAGACAGTAAATTAGTTAAATTAGTTTTCAGTGCTCATCTGTGTCCTGCCCATCCTTCCTTCAAATGCATCAGAGTCTGCCTTGATTCCTGCAGGACATGGGTGTGACCATCCTGCTGCTCCCTCCTGTACCTGCTGCACAGGTGTGGCTTCTCCTGTCCCAGGGAGGGTGAGCAGGCCCAGGGCTGCTGTGGCACGAGGCTCTCCTGGCTGCTGAGTGTGGGCACTGCTTCTCTGAGGTGACAGCAGCTGGGGCACATCTGCTGGGGCACCCCTGCACGCCTGCAGCTGGGGCACATCTGCTGGGGCACACCTGCAGCTGGGGCACACCTGCTGCTGGGGCACACCTGCTGCTGGGGCACACCTGCTGCTGGGGCACACCTGCAGTTCATCTGTGCACCTGCAGCTGGGGCACACCTGCAGCTGGGGCGCACCTGCAGCTGGGGCACATCTGCACACCTGCAGCTGGGGCACACCTGCAGCTGGGGCACACCTGCACACCTGCAGCTGGGGCACATCTGCACACCTGCAGCTCATCTGCACACCTGCTGCTAGGGCACATCTGCACACCTGCTGCTCCCTCGGGCTCAGCTCTGGGAGGCGCCTGCTGAGCACCGCTGGTTGTGGAAGCTCCTGGTTGTAGCTGTCCTTAATGCTGTAGTGCCCAGCAGGAGGATTCTGCTCTGTGAGTATGGAGGGTTTGAGAGAAGCATCAGAACTGACTGTCCTTTTTTCCCCATTGGTAACAGCGTTGGCTTTTACAGAGGCACATGAGAACTGTGTGGGGTCAGTGCTCCCAACAGAGCTGGGGCTTCGCTTTTAAAAAGAGACATTTAGCTCAGACATAAGAAATGGTGGAGCTTCAGGTGCTGCTGGTGGCTGTCTGACCTCTCTCACTCTTCCAGCTCACCAAGGGGGAGCCTACTCTTCATTGCTTACTGGGCTCTCTTTTCTGCTTGTCACCACGTAAAGTATGTATTTATAACTCTTAACTGTGTAAACGTTGCCACAGAGTTTATTAGCCTATCTTCTGTTTTGCTGCTGATGTGGTTCTAAGATGCTTTTACCAAGGACTATTAGAATAAATTATAGTTAAATTACTGTTTAGAAATGCTCTGACTCAAACTTATTGTACAAATGAAGACTAATTCAATTTTTTTTTCATAAATGGAAACTCTTTTCCTCAACAATTTGAAACTGAACAACAGAAGGGTCTGCAAGCAAATTAATCAGGAGGAAAGTAGTAAAACCAGCCCTGCTCAGGCTTTTTTCCTCCCTTCTGTGTGGGAAACATGACGTTTTCTAACCCGATAGTGGGAATGTTTTCTTCTGCAGGCCTGAGTCACTTGGGAGGAATGCTAAGATTAATGCACAAGATTAATTTTCTCACTGCTGCCTTCTCCATTGCAAAAATGGAAGTTTCCTTTCCTTTGAACTTCTCTTTCATTTCTAGCAAAATTTCAGGTACTCTGAACATCTTTTTCCCTACAATTTCAAACCCAGTTTTCTTCTCTAAAATCTCTAAAATATTTCCTTGCGTTTTAGTGGCCATGGGCACAGAAGTGATTAATCTTTCTTTGCTCTGCATTTTATGCAGTTCTGCAGAATACAGAAAATCCTCTGTTCTCACAGACTGTGAACAGGAGTTTTTACTTTATCAGGGTTCCCTAGATACACAGTATCAGTTTAATCCAGTTTTTTTCCATTTTCAACAATATTAATTATACCTAATCTATAACAACAGATGTGCTGAAATGGCATTTATATTTATTTTGGATCCTCTAAGAGAGATTACTTCTGCTGTCATCTTTTTTAATTAAGCATTAACAATTATTGAAAGAATTAGTCTTAAATGCTAAAATTAAAATAAGAGATAAAGGATGTCTTCCCAGGTAGCTCCAGGGTAAGCACTACTCTCTGTACATTGAATCTCATCTAAGGCCAGATTTTAATGCACATTAATTTCATTTTGACATGCATTGCATAAGTGTTCCCATTGAATTTGAGCAAAAAGACTTAAAGCCCTATCTTAAATGAATAATCTGCCTGTTAAAGTAATTTTAGGAAAAGCAGTAGTACAAAAATGAGTTCATGTTCCCATGGCCAATGCACCTTAATTTATATAACTTTAAGACCTAACACATGTAGTTGAAAGGTGAAGCAATTTCATCATAAGTGAAAGGTGTGCAATTGGCCTTTTCTCAGTAGTTTGTAAATAACAACATGTTCTGTGTACTGTCCCTGAAGGAGCAGGAGCACTTTGGGCCAGGCATTAATTACAGCACTAATCTGCAGGGGAAATGCCTGAATCTGCTCCCTGCCCTTCCTGTGCCCCAGTGCTGCTGCCCACAGGGGCGGATAGAAGGTGACCTGCAGGTGATAACACTGGCTTTGGACCCAACAGTATCTTTATGTCTTTTGTTTGATTAAAAGGAAGTCAGTCTGGAGAACAGTTAGGAAGAAATGGAGATGCTTCAGGTGAGTATATGAGTAGCTTGGTGTGGTCACATGCAGGTACCACTGCTGTGTGTCATGTGTGCCTCCTGATGCTCATCAGCTCTGTTCTCTGTGATGCTCGTAAGGCTGGACAAGAATTATTCCAATTAAGACTACAAAAAAAAAATTAAACATAATTTCCATTTTACATAGATTGCTTTCTCAGAGAGGTTTATTTTCACAAAGACCTATAAAATCCTGTTTCACTGATGTAGCTGAAGTTTCTGCCCTGTTCTTCATTTAGGATAGACCTTTACTCAGGGTTTCTTGTAGTGTTAAGGGACAGAGATTATCTTGTAGCAAATGCCCTGTTTTTGTCATTGAAGAAATTTGGTTCTCCACTGTGATGAGGAGATTGCAGAGGTGAAAAAAAGGTAACATAAAACTCTTGAAATTCTTATTCAGTCAATTAGAAGACATAATTAGTATTTCAATTTTCAGTTGAAAAGGTAATTAAAATTTGACAGGCTGCCAAAATTTGTATATAATGTAATTTTTTTTAATAGTGGCCTGTTTTTTGAAATTATTTGTGACTCTTCTGGCCTTGTTTTTTTCTCACCTTCTTGCATTTGACTGGATTTCAATTCAATTGAAATTCATTTCAATGCTCCTCATTTTCTAGAGCCCTGAATTTTTCTTTACCTGTTGCCAACATCCTATTTCATTCTGTGTTCCTCTTGTTTACATTTGCTGCTTTTCTTCCATAGGTTTCGGACACCGTTGATTTCCTGCTCAGTCCCATATTGGCTACTCACTAACTTCCCATGAATTGTTCCTTTTGGGTACTGAATTACTTCTACAATTTTTCATGATCCTTCTTTTGTTCCTTTCTTGTTATATCACCATCAAGACTGGTCATTATTCCTGTTTACCAGCATAATTTTCTGGGACTTTTATATCATTAGGTAGAAATGAAGACAATTGTGTATTTGGGTGTACTTAATGGGTAGAAATTAATTAGAAATGTAGAAGATAAAACTGTCCCCTTGCCTCCAAGACTTAAATTTCATGAGAGTTTTCTATTTAGATTGCCTTGCAATTTCTGATTTTCCATATTCAGTTCACCCCCTATTTTCTCCATATCAATAGAGAACTTAGTTTAGAACTTGTTCTCCGATCAGTGAAAAAATTCAGATAATCTGGATGAAAACTCACATTTAGTCTAAATGGGAGGAAAATTTATCTCAGTAAGACTGAAGCATCACACAGATTAGTAACAAGCCAACGTGTCAGGTTAAACTGGAGAAGGAAACAGATTGAATCACAAACTGCAGAAGACTTTCTGAGCATCTTGCTGAGGCCTTTTCCAAAGACATTTGTTTTATTTATGGTGTATGTTACTTCACTATGTTTCTAAACAGACAAGAAAGAGGAATCAGAGTCTTAAGAGCAGAGACATGTACTTGAAATTTAGCACTTCACACTGTGTTCCAGCCTGTCTGAGAGCAGTTGCTGTAAAGCATCTGGAGAGGAGAAGGGATTAAGCCCTGGACCTTGGACATGGATGCACTCATACTTGGGCAGTGAGCTGCAGGGTGGGGTCTGCATCTGACACTGCTGCTGCGCTGCTGTTCCTGCTCTACAAATGGGTTTGTGCTGACCTTAAACAATTTCCTTGGGGCTCCATGAAAATAGGGAGGGAAGTGTCAAACTGCAAAGTTGGAACAGACTTCTGAGATGCTTGGCTTTTTCTGGAGGGGAAGCTGCAGCCTCGAGTGAGTGCCTAAGCTCCCTGTGCAATGGAAAGGATGAAGCAGGAGCTGCATCACAGACCTGCCAGTGTGCCAGAGAGGGCTCCACAGGACCCAGAAAATGTGGGTTCACTGCTCTCCAGAGTGGCCTGGAGGGAGGTTCCAAGGCCAGTTTCTTGGAACAAGCCACTGGGTTAGAGAATAGCCTAAAATTGGGAATATCTTTTTATGTTTGCTCTGGTTCATTATGTTGGTTTGGTTTTTTTTCCACTGGTGGTCACGTCTGACTTTTGGGTTTGATTTGATTGTTTGTTTGTTTGTTTGTTTTTTTATTCACCCTTTTCTTAGTTTATTTTTGGTGGGTTTTTTTTATAAATCTCATATCTGTGTAGTGTTCTGACCATGAAGCTTTTTTTTTTTTTTTTTTTTTTCCCAGAATAGCCTATTTCCATGTTTTGGAATGAAAACTGGTCATCTCTTTGTCCTGTAACCATGTGGCCTTTCACGTGTACCTCAGGGAGACCACCTCCTGTACTTTCTGCCTTTTCAGTCACTGCTCTGTGCACCTCAGTGTGGTGTGGTGGGGCTGAGCTTTGGAGACCAGACTGACATTTTACTGATCATGCCAGAAGGGCTCTGGAAAGCTGGGCAGTTTTCCTGGTCTAAATTTAAAATGTGTGTAAGTCCCTGTTAGGGATGTGGCACCAACCTTTTATTTTGGTTTTCTCACATGTAAATTGGAGTGATTGTTGAGAGCTGGGAACTTTACAGGAATATGGATTGGTCCCCTCTGCTGCTCTGGATTCACTAAGCTGTATATGTTGTTACAAATGCAGATTGCAAGCTGGTCATGGTTGATTTGTTCTTACTAGTCACAACTCTCAGATCCTGTGAGGTATTATTCCCACTTATTTCTAACACTGCACAAAAGATAGTAAAGATGTTAATTTTCAAAGTAAAATCAAGCAGTCATTTTTTATGTTCTCAAAAGTCTACCAAGAAACAAAGACTTAACTTCTTCTGATTTTTTTCTTCATAGGATCTTATGTAACAACTAAAGTGATAGTCCTTAGGCTGAACTTTTGTACATTATTAATATGACTTTTCAAGATCTTGCATGCTTTTGCACATCAGACTACAATAACATGGCATTGGGACCATCAGTAGCAATTTGGAACATTTTATCACCAGTTTTTCTTTTTACTTCATAAAATCTTTACCCAGAGGATGTGGAGTTATTCCTCAGGGACATTTGCATCTTAGGATGTCTCTAACCCTTTCTACTGAGTACATTTCTTTCAAGCCTGTCAAAATACTGTAGAAAAGCCTAGTCACCAAAAATTAGAACATCTGTCTTTCTTGCTTTACAAAGTAGTGACTGAATCTGTAAGATAAAACCTTCAGGAACCTCATGAGAAGTTTGTGAACCTTAGCCTGTCTCTGTTTTAAAAAAGGCTGTCCTTGTGTCCGGTGTTTTTGCCAGTTAAGACATTAGAAAAACTTCCACAAACAAGGTGTGAACGCAGAACAAATAAGTGTGGTCCTGCTCCGGCTAACATTTACTGAAAGATTGATGTGAGCTTCCTTTAGGGCAGAGTTGTCTTCCTGTGTATTCATAGCAGAGAGAGAGATGGTATTGGGTCTGTACTGGAGTTCTGTAGCTATTCCACCCTGCCATTTAACTTTTTTAACTCTTTTCTCACTGGCTAACTTAGTTTACTGACATTGCTAGGGATCCCTTTAAATGTGGCATCATGGACAGTTTATGATTCTATTTTCTATTTTTTTGTTTTCTTGAATGATGCACAAGCATACCCAAGTGTCTCAGAAGTGAGGAGTGTTTTGGGGTACCTCAGATTTCGGATGACAAAGTCAAGTTTGATTTTTTTCAAATGATGAGGGCGCAGCATCAATCTGCCTCAAAAAGCTTCTCAATGTGGGTCGTTGTGACCGAAGTCTAAAGCAGCATGTTTATGCAAAAAGCCATACTCCCATGTCACAGAGAGTGAGATTATCACTGTGCTCATCCTGGGGGTCTTGCTCCCTATCAGGATTTGGGAGAGGGAATACCAGAAGCAAGATGTGATCTATCCAAAGCAGCAAGGTCTTCTGTTGTGTGAGGAAATAGAATAGACTGAAGCTCTGAAGTCATGCATGCATTTTCTCTAGGGAAGTACAAACGTCTGAAGTAGAACAGAACCCAGCTTAAACCAGGACTCTTAAATACATCTACTCAGAAGAGAATCTGACCATTTTGTTCTTAAATTTGCAAGTCATAGGCAGGATTTACGTAAGTATTGTTATTATTTACAGTGATAGTTATAATGTTTGAGTTAAAAATCCTCTAGCAATCAGTGAGGAGCTAAATTTACATCCTTGCCTGGTTTTGTGTGTCACACAGTGCTATATATTAAACCTATTTGTCAGGTGAGTGTTGATCTGAACAGAACAGGTCTTGCTCAGAGCAGCCCTGCTCATGCTGAAGTTGTGCCTTAGCTTCCAGAAATGCAATGTAATTGAATGCCAATAGATATTGTTAACTTGGCAGCAGCTCAAGCACTGTATTGCAGGGAGGCTTGATTTCTTTTATGCCAAGGTAATGTTAGAGCAGCACTTGATTTATCCTGAGTTTACAAGACTGTGACAGACTATAATCTAGTTCTGGGCATTGGAATACTTCCCTGAGAAACAGGAGGAGTGAAGTTTACTGTTTGTAATCGTACTGTTGGTTTTTTATGGCTAATAGAATATTGTTCATATATTGTATATAATTCTGGGTATAGTGCTGTGAGAGCTGGATAGTTAGGATTATATAGAGTTAAGAATACTAGAAAGGCAAAGAGCCTGAGTCCTTTATGAAGAATGTAGAGCAGTATGGCAAATGTGTGAATGGGAAAATTCCCTCCTTTGTAGATTCAAGTAGCATGTATATATGTCCAAAGATCGCTTTGTTGTGGTTTTTTTAAATAAGAAAATAAATCCTCTCATTCTCAAACTTCCTTTTGGAGGCAGTAGGACTTTTTCTTACTATTTTTCTCTTTTTCTTCAAGTCTACTCATCCCCTATATTCAGCTGCAGTCCTGAATCTAAACAGTACACTGTGGATTTTTTTACTTGGATTTTGTGCTGGTGAATAAAAATTCACAGTACTCCCCATGAGAAGTAAACACGAGACTAAATATCTTGACCTGCAGTGTAATTTGGTTATTTAAGATTCTGATCTTCATCTGCTTGGTTAAGCTATAAGGGTATTCATTTTAATGCACAGGCCAGGTGGTAAGTCATGTGAATATGGATGCTTTACATGTGAAAATCTTGACACTGGTGCTTATTCATTTCAAGACACAGGAAGTTCCATGCTACTCAGCTGCTTGTTCTTCCAAAAGATTCAGCAGCACTTCTCTGTAGAAGTTCAGTGCTAGAAACAATAAATTTATATTCATCAGCTTCATTGTGCAAAACTGTACAGATAGAGCAGTTCAAAGAATATGGTAGTACTGAGAAATCTACTTCTCATTTGCTTAGCTGAGGCTGGGGTTCTGACTTCGTGTTCTGAGTGCCTTTCAATCTGGTGTATATATGATTAATGTTGGTGAGTCACTTCTGATGGGAATTTTCGCTTTTTCTCACGTTGCAAGATAGGGAGACTTTCTGCTCCTCCTACCACCAGTTCAGAAGCACTGTAGAAGACAGAAATGAGGAGATAATTTTTCTTGTTTTCAGAATTGCACTCTGTTAAAGGAACTGAGGACATTGCCAGTCCCTTTGGCATTTGCTGCACAGGTGTCTGCACACCAACTAGGACAGCTGGGATTGGGATAAAGGTGTAAGTAGATTGTTATGCGCTTGAGAAATATTCTTACTGCTTATTTTAATTCAGAATTTAGGTGGGAAGACTAGTTTAGAAAAAAATGGGAAGGAGTATTTGGGAAAGAAATTATTCTGTAGGTGCAGGAAGGCAGATCATGACCTGAATCCTTTCGGGGTTCATGGTAGGAATTGTTGGGGCTCTGGAGATCTGCTTGTTCCTGTCAGAAGTAAATAAATAAATTCCCCTGGAGGGAATATAATGCTTCATTAACACAGCTTAGCTCAAAAGCTCTATGTAGCTGACTGTAAAATAATGTAGGCATGTCTATAGAACTTTCCCTGTGATTTTAGAAAATGCTTTTCCTCTGTTTCTGTATGTGTGCCTGTGCATAAAGAATGCAGTACATAGGTTGATTGTGAGATCCAGTTACCACAAAATTCATCAAATAGGACAGAATGGCTTCCGTATTAAGGAATTGTAAAGGGCTCCACCTGTATCTAGAGACCAGATATTTGGAAATGCCTAGGTTCATAAATGTACTGGAAGTTCTCAGTGGTATTTTGCAGGGTTTAAAGCAATTTAATAGGTGCTGATTGCAGCAGGGCTTAGGCAACTGACTCGCTTCTGGTTTAGACAGCCCTGCAGGACCTCTGTATCTAATTTTAGTTCTATAAGTAATGTCAGAATATGGTCTGATGCTTCAATGAGTATCATTCAGCTAAAATTTAAAGTCTACCTGACCTCACCTCTGAACCTGAGGACAGACCTCTTGAGCTCGTGTCTTGTGGGTTTTGTGTCCAAATTGTGTTTCATGGAGCTGCAGCTCTACCCTCGGACAGGGCAAGATCACTCGAGCCAAACCACTGGTACTGTAGACAACTGCATGAGATAATTCTTGTTGTCATGGTTGTGATGTTCACTACAAATAACATTAGCAACTATTTGGTGACCTCTAGGATATTATTCTTTTATCTTCTGTCTACCTTTTGGACTTTGGTATTTCAAAACTGACTCAGCAGAAAGCATATGGCTACAGTGACTATCAATGCCCATTATTGTGGCATTAGTAATAGTGCTGTTAGTTTGGATTCACATTATTGTTGGAGATATAAGTTTAATTCATTCGGCTATGGATTCTGTGTTCTGCAGTAACATTCAATTTATATTGCTAACAGGTTGGAAAAGAAATTAACCCATGGGAAAAAGAAATTTTGTCTAATATATGCACTAACAACGCTTTAGAAAGTGACTTCCATTAAAAAAAATAAAATCTAGTAATTAATTGCACCAGAGATTGATACTTTCCCTTCTTTCCCCTCTGCTCCTCACAGCTTTTGGAGCTCTATTTGCTTTCCAGAGGTATAATGACATGGTCTGAGTGACTGAAAAGGCTTATTTCTGTCCTAGGCTTAGAGCATAAAGGATGAATGCTTTGGTAGTGTAATGCTGATCTGAACACCAGGGGAGAAAACTGAGCTTTATGAAGATAGAAAATGAAAAGGTTTTATACTGTCTTCATTACGTCTAACATTTGTTTTCAGTATTTTCTGCAGTATTTTTTCTTTCCTGAAGAAACCTACAGCTTCCACACAAGTTCCTTTGCCCTGTTGGTTTTCGTGACTCGTTATTAATTAAAAATCTATTACTACCAACAGAAGATGCTCAGGTCAAGCTCTTGGCTGCTATAAAATGCACACTAAATACTCAGTATGAATTCTAGTGGGCGTTTGCACTTACCCAGCAAGTAAGGATACTCTTGGGAACCCTGCAGAGAATTGCTCAATATTCTGTAAGACTGCAGTCTCCAAATTCAGACAGTGCATACAGCATGGCTCTTTGAAAAGACTTTCAAAAAAGTAAGGCCAGAGAAAATGTTAGGAGTGGGTAAAGAAAAGCAGAACTGTGCATGTGTGGGTGAGGAGGAGAGTGTTTCTCCTGTATTCTGATCTTATTTTTTCCCTTCTCTGTATGGTTTATTCCCCCTTTCCCATGCATCAAGGGACGCTCTGTTGTATTCTGGAACAGTTTGTGGTTCAGGAGGAGACAGATTCCAACAGCCTTACCTGGAACCAGCCAGCATAGGGCCACCTTGGCACCAGGTCTGCACCATGGGCTGCCATCCTGGAATGTACAAGTCTTGCCCTGAGCCTGATGAAGGTGGTCCAGCTGACTGTTCCCTGGTGGCATTGTAAGCTCAGGTTCCCCACAGTACATGGAAAAATGCACCTCTGTGATCACACACTGTGGCTGTAACACCTGCTAACTACTGTGACAGGAGCTTTCTAAACACCCTGTGTAGAGCATGTTTCTATTATTCTGAAAAGGGTTCAGAAAAATGACTGGGTACATTGCCATCTCTGAATTCCTCTTTCTCCAGGCACTTTGAACCTGTGTACAGACACTTCGTTTGTTTTTGGTTTTTTTGTTGTGTTTTTTTTGTTTTTTTTTTGTTTTTTTTTTTGTTTGGTTTGGGGTTTTTTGGGTTTTTTTTTTGTTTTTTTTTTGTTTACCTTTTCAAATCTGCATATCATCTGAATTGACAAAGGAAATACATCTTTCTGCCTTCTTTTTTTTTTATTTTTTTGTCACGCTACAATATCCTAGATATTATACAAGGAACACTGAGAAAGAATTTATAAAAGGAAGATGGAATAGCAGATCTGGTTTTGTAGTCCCTCTCAAAGCTTAGAGCCAGTCTGTTTTCATCCTGGCTGTTATTTCCTGAATTATGGATTATCATAATCAAAAATGGATTATGATACACAGTAAATGGTCAGTGTGCAACAGTTAAAAATAACTAAGTGATGCCATCTGCTGTCTTAAAATCTTATTTAGCATAACATCTGACTGAATAGTTTTCCTAAGAAGTGAGGACTGCCTACGCTGAGTATAATGTCAGACATGTTACCTTGATGTGTGTCAAACTTAGGCAACATAAATATTGATTGTGATTAAATATAGTAGACTATAGAATGTCAGAAGAAAATGTGATACTAGTGTCAATTCAAAACAATTCCTTGGTGAACTTACTTTGCAAATAATTTGAGAGTTTTTTTCCAGACTGTTTTTTTTTTTTTCTTTTTTTATTTCTGAGAGGAAGAAGTAGAATCTTGTGGAATAGAGGGGAGATTGGTGACACACCAATCCATTAAAGTCTATGTTTATTAAAATGTATGTTATGTGGTGAAATTCTTCATATTGCTTGTCTGTTTAGTACAGTGACTTTTAGATGCTTTATCTAGAGCACTTTTAGCTGCTTTTATTTAGGAAAGAGTTAACCTGACCATGGTCTTCAAAGTTGAAAACCACATTTCTGTAGGACATGTTGCTCAAAGAGAAGTCTCTTATTGTCTCAGATCATAACATTTAACAGTTGAATATACATTAAACTAAGCTAAATTTGAAGTGGGCTATGGACTACCATGCTCAGCACTGAAATAATTCAGAGAATATTCAGAGAAAATTATCTGAACATTCAGAGTATATAATGATATTCAGAGTATCTCTGATATTCAGAATGTCTCATTCAGAGAATATCAAATAGTTACTTATTTCATGTATGTGTTTGACAGCAAACTCTTTACTCTTGTTTGACAGCAAGAGTAAAGGATGTGTTTTGTTCTCATGCAGTTATGCCAGAGTGCAGTTCACAGGTTGCCAGTTAATGGAACACTGGCACATGGCAGAGTGATCTGAAATGCAGGCAGCAGTGCTTGGCAGGTATAAAGGGCTGCAGAACCAGAGAGATTGGATTTAACTCTTTCTGCTTCTCTTTTTTTGTTGCTTTTTGTAATGATCTGACATAATCGCAGTTTGCTGTACTTTTTTTACACCACAGTGAAAATCATCTGAGTTCTGTGAAGGTAACTATATCACTATTGCTCTGTTATAACTTCATATTCTGAATGGATATGCCTTGTTTTGTGAGGTGTGAGTAAAGATATGTTTGGACATGAACTTATGTATAACCACAGTCTGATATTGAAATATTTAATTTCTTGTGGATGTTGAGGCTTTTTTAGTTTATTATCAATACTGCAGAGATGTGTATTTTTGTTTGTATTTTTAAAAGACACACAATCCAAGCTTAGAGTTTTGTGTAGTTTAATTTTAATAGCAAAACTTACTCAATCTATAAATATTCATTTCCAGATGAAGTACACTAGAACTGCTCTTCTATTGGAGCACTATAAATAATCTGGTTTCTCTCTCTCTGGGAGCGTATCTGTAAAATTCACAAATGACCAAACCAACAGCAAATTAATTCTGCTGTTAATCCCTCAAAGTGTTTTGCTTTCCAGCTGCCTTTTATTAAGGAGACCTGCAAATCATGCTTTGACAGAGAGAAAGCTGTGCATGTATTTACATCTTTCTTGTAGCATGCCATAACTCTTTTAAACTTCTGTAAAATTCCTTTGCAGCCAAATTGTCCAATCCGAAGCATTAAGAAATCATGAGATGGTTTGAAAAATATAGAGATATATTTAAGAAAATCTGTTTTCAGTGAGCCTTAAGATTTTTGTTTTCTTAACATTCACATTTCCAAACTGTCTGCACAACTTTGAGGGCTCAAACCTTGCTTTAAGAGGTAGGAGAAAATGTGAAATTCAGATTTTCATGTAATTGTGGTTTAAAAACACAGAAATTTCACTGCACTTCACAGTTTACTGTGAAATTCTAAGTGTCCATCAACCAAAAGCTGTGACAGCATAGAATTATGATGCATTTACTTACATGCAAATCTGCTGCTGTTAATGTAATCCTAAGTGGGTGTGAACTGTAAACTCTGTGTTAGGCTTTATTTGGGATAGTTTCCAAATGAGTGGGAAGGGAAATAGTTTAGATAATATAATCTATGAGTTCCTATTATATTTCCAGGGCAAATGCTGCACTCATAATTAGAGCATCAGTAACAATGTAGGGAAATGTTATGGTCCTGCCTGTAGAAAAAGCTACCTGAAGGAAAGAGGAGAATTTAAAGGTCTTGTTGAAAAAAAACAGGAAGAGATTTTATTCCTCATGAAAACTGAAGGAGCTCCTGATATGATATTTTAAAGAAGTTGCAAAAATGTACTCATTTTCTAATTAGCTCATCTTTCTCAGGGAATGATGACTGGCTGTTAACAAAGTCTTTTTCTGGAAATGTCTGGGCTTTTGGGTAACACATCTTCCACCACACCAGGGAAAGTGTATGGAAAACTGAAATGGTCTCTGTCTGCAGGATAATGCAGTATCAGGGTGCCCAGGGTGCTTCTGATTCTGTAAGCTGATGTGGGCAGTAGAGTATGGATTAAAGGTGTGGATGATGGGGAGGTCAAGGGACCAAGGGAAGATGGGAGAAACATAGAATTAAAGGAAAACCAGGCTGTCAAAATTGTCTTTTCTTCAGTCTGCTCCCCAAGATTTTGTGCTATGTGAATTTTTCACTGTAGCAAAGTGCTTCATAAATTTAAAATGTAAAGGATTTCTTTCTCCTATTCCCTGGTGTAATTTTTACTTTTATAACTCATGTTCTTTTCCAGCTGAGTGCTATTTCCAGGGAAGGCAATTCATGCATTTTAGAAGTGAGCAGTGCTTTGGGAACTCTCCAAACTGACTGAAAAAATACAAAACCCTTAGTGAAGTACCAACATGAAGACCTAGAAATGCAAGGAACCATGCACATGATCACTATTTACCTTCATTCCAGCCATTCCTGCTTACAGGAGGAGAAACATTTCAATTACTTGTCTTTTTTTCTTTGTTTGTTTTGATGCTGAATTACCAGAGATGTCTGATTCTGAGTGTAAGCTCCACATTATGAGAGGCCTCTCTCAGGCTCTGAAGTGCTCTCTGTCACAGGAGGGGATTGCTGTGAGTGAACCTCAGGTCTGCCTGAAAGACATCACCATGTCTGACTTGCTGAAGTCTGACACACCTGTTGGGAAGATGGAGGAATGCTCATCACAGAATTTTCATCTCTGAAACAGAAAAGGCCATTTGTTACAGATGATGAACTAGATGCCAAAATGCAATTTCTCTGGTAACTGGGAGCAAAAGTGTAGCAATAGTGTTGAGAGTGCTTGTGTGATGTGCTTGGCTGAATAAATAACTGATCAGGATCATGATGCAGAAGGCTGGATCAATTTTTTTTTCTTGTTTCTCTCTTAGTCTGATACCATATAATCAATTCTTTTTCTGCAGCCTAAGATTTGAATGATGAATAGCAGCTTATTTAGCAAGTTTGGTGCTTGTGGGATAGGTTGGAAGTCTGGTGTAGGATTTGATTGATTTGGAAAGATTTGCTTTAGTTCCTCCAGCATTACCCTATTTTGTCACCTCAGCTTATTTCAATAGCCTGCTCTGTGAAAATTGGGTTGTATTGAGTCTCCCCATATGATGTAGGAATTCAAATAAATATGGTGGTGTGACACCTTAGATCAAAGTAAGGATTCAGTCTATACTTAAGAAGATTTGGGGTTAAAAATACCAAGTTACATTCATAATGATGTTTCAGTTCAGAAAATAATTACTTCCACTCACAAGGGCAAGCAAGTATGAACTTTTTGTGCTTGCTAGAGAAAAAATCAGGCAGCTGTAATTTTTAAATGAAGTTAGATAATCCACTGAGGAACAAGAATTCTTTTTCTAGGTAGGTAATTTTCTATTGTGTCCTTTTCTTTTGCTTCTTGCTTGAATTATATCATGGAGTAAAACTCTAGCATCTTTGCATTAAAAAAAATATATCTAGTCACTCTGATTTCCTTACTCTCTTAAAGTGGATGTTGTAGAAAGAGTAAGATTTTGTGAGTGTGCTGGTTTTCTTTCCTTCCAAGCAATGTTGCAAAATGCATCATCACTTCAGCAGTGTAACCGTGGTTGCTTCTAAGGACCAGGAGGAATCACCTTTGGCCGTAGCATTTAATTTGTCTGATTTGTGTGTGCTGTGCTTTATGAGAACCATTAACAGTGGCTCTTTGGAGAATGTAAATACAAGAAACTGGCTACTTAGAAAGCTTCAGAAAATGCCTCTTGAAGTGTATGCATTGTGAGGTATTTCTTAATGTGGTTAGGCAGCTTCTGTCATTTGTTAAATTGCCAAGTCTTTAATTGTGCTTTGTATCATCAGATCTGGACTCCATCCAGAATTAATGTTTCCCACTTGTAATATTTTTGGGTTTAGGGACTTGCATGCATTCTGTGGGAAATTGAGGCTAGAGATTGACAGTGACTTTGGTGATGTTCCTTGGGAAACAAGTTAGAGTTGATGCATATTGTGGAGTTAAGGAAGGGGGGCAGGGGAAAAGTAGGCACAACACAAGCCCTGGTAAATTTAGGCTCACTTTCTCTTTTTCTAGTCGCACTGGTGTATTCAAGCCCAATCTCTTTTGTCTTCTGTATAGTGTGTAGTGTTGACTATTTAGCTACTGGGCAAATTTACAACATGCTGGAAGGCTGGGAAAGGAGCAGTTAAAGAGCATGCTAGCCATGGCAGGAGAAGTATTGAGCAGAGCCAGGTCATGGCAGCTCAGTCTTTAGCAGCTTGGTAACTTCATCAGTTTTCACCTGCAGAACTGTCTTCATATAGACAGTATCAAAACTTTGTGAGGAGAAGATAAAAAAAAATTAACCTTTAGTCTCTCCACAGTACTTAGTTTCTAATGGCAAATTTATAGCAGCTAGTAAGAGCAGAGTGGAGTTAGTATTTACAGACTTGAAGTTTGGTGGTGCTAAACATAATAATTTATAATTCAGTACTGTCAATTAAAATTGGTCAATCTGTGATATGATCTGATGGTTGCAGCATTACTTTATTGTATTGGTACAGTGTGTGCATGCAGCATTAGCACTCTGCTTAGAAATTGGAGTCTGTAACATCCCAGATCATTGCGTGATAAACCTTCCTGCAGCAGCTCTTGCTGTCCCTGGGCTCTCTAGTTTCAGTCACTTCACGTTTGTGAAGGCTCACTTGCAGAGTGGAGTTTTACAAATTCCTACTCACCCAGGATCTTTTGAAGTGTATTTTATATATTTTAATTTAGTGACGCTTTTGGTTTTATTACTGAAATTTAAGGGCATTTGACAGCTGAATTTCAGGGGAAGAGAGTTTGGATAATGCCCCTGTTCTTTGAAATGTCTTAAGCTGCAAAGGGGCACTTTGCCTCCCCCTTGGGTTCTTTATGCAAGATCAGAGGTAATTCTTAGTTAAGATTGCTGATTTTAATTGAAGAGTAGGTATTAAGCCATTAATATATTTGTAAATGAAACATAAATATGCACAGTTATAGAACCTTAAATACATGTTTTTGCAGTTCTTACTCAGTTTTTAAGCCTTGTTTTCATGAACTAAACATGTTTACCTAGCTCTTCAGAAGTAAGATTTATTTTACAGATGTCCTTGCTAATGTTTTGAGCATTAACAACTCATAACCAGAGCTCCCAGATTTGTAGGTTTGTTTCTGGTGTTTCATTTTGCAGCTTAAAAGAAAAAAGTTATCTTCAGTAGAATTCATGACAGTATTACACAGTGCATTTTCAAAAAACTATGACTGAACTAAGACCCAGTTTTCAAGTGAATGACACTGAGGTATTTAACTGGAATAAGTTCACTGCTCTCGAGTTGCTGAGAAGCAGTGCATGAAGCATGCACATTTTTTTTCACGGATGAAAAAGTAATAAACCTTTGCTACCAATTTTATGCATTTTAAAACTCAGTAGAGGATAATTACTGCCTTCTTGCATTCATTTTGGCATGTTGTGCATTCACGTGAGATCAGAGAAAATAACTGAGCTAAAGGGAAGACTGACAAAAAGATCTCCTTTTAGATATTCATGTGTTAGTGACCAGTACTTATTTGAAAAGAAATTGCAAAGTTTGAATTCTGCAATATGAATGTGTTCCTCCCGTGGCATCCTGTCTGCCATTTTCTTCCTCCTACAACCCTCTCCTCCTCCTTCCTTACCCAGACTTTGACATGGCTTATCCTTTTTGCTTCTCTGACTCATTCACTTGCCCTGGTGACACAGCCCCATCTCCAAATCTCTTTTACTCTCACTCCTTCAGCCTCCTTAGGGTCACCCTACCACAGGATTCTCCTTTATGTCTCTCCTTTATGTCTCAGCAGGACAAACCTGCTTTCATCTCTCTCATCCTAAGAAGCCTGTGCTATTCCAACTGCTGCCCATCTCCTTTCTTGCTTTTCTATCAAATAGATTGATTCAGCTCCTCAAAGTTATTTTTTCATTTCCATTGGGGCTTCTAGGCTGGCTCTCATCCCCTCCATGGCACCTCACTGCCCTTGTCCAGCAGTCCATGACTGCCAAATAGCACTCCATGTTTTCAGAGGGACACCAGCACAACTTGCACTTGATCAGTGCATTCTTGCTGCCATTTAGGTCACACAAAGTGGAAATCTTTGAGCTCCACTGAATTGTTAGTGAATGTGGAGTGATTTTCTAGGGATCACATAAAGATACCTGTGATATGAAAACTATATGTAACTGAAAATGTTAACATTTCAATTCTTCTATTGTGTTATAGAAGGTAAGAGATCGTTGAGAAAATGTGATGGTCAGGGTGCAATTACACAGTATGCAAACCTCCCATACTTTTTAAGTTAAGGGTTTCTCCTCTCAGCTGTGTTTAACTGTGTTTCAGGTAAGTCTTCCACTTAATACTGTGGATTATGCTCTGACATGAGAGTACATGCAGGTATTTATTACATTTTTTTTTCCAAAACTGGGTATGTGGTTTCTTTTTCATACAATTATTGGATCTCTGATTCATGGGTACTCATCTGGAGTGTGCCAATGCTGCTGACAGCTGTAGGCATGCAGCACTTACGTAAATTGTCTGAACAACTAAACTTCTACTGGGTGATATGAATATTTTAGTGTCTCATTTAGCCAACCACTTCAGACTTTTCTTTGGATAAACTGGAGTTTCTCACCTGAAGAAATGGTATAGTCTGAAAGCAAAGGCAGGTTACTTGCAGTTTGTAAGATTAATCAGTCATCACTGGCATCAATAAAAAACTTAGGAAGGTTGAGTCAGAAATATATGAAGATATTCAGAAGAATCTTAGCCAGTTTAATTTAGTAACCTAAACTTTGAAATAACACTAAACTAGTGTTATTTCAAATCCTTTTGGGCACGGATATTACACATGCATTTTTTTTCCTACAAGACTTGAAAGAAAAGTAGTCATCCCTTTTTACTTATTTTTTTTTCCCAGATTAAAAATGGCAGGAAGTTATTTGCAGTTGTCTTGAAAGTGAATTCTTGCTAAATGGTTAGAAATAGCTACTCTTAAGTATTTTCAAAGTAGCATTAAGCCAAAGATTTTTCTGCCTTCATACTGATGACATTACAGACCAAAGGAGTTGAACTGAAGCCCAGTTTATGCAACTGATGATAGTATTTTGTTGTCAGAAAGCAGCACTCCTGTCTTTATCTCCAGCATTTTTTGAAGACAGAAAACTGTAATTTTGAAAATTGAACAGAATAATTCTATGTTTTCCAACAAATAGTTTTTATGAAAACAGGTGGTCAGCTGTTAATACTAAGAGACAACATGCAAAATTGCCCACAAACATTAAATTTAGCAAGCAAAATTCTGTGTCTTTGAAAGGAAAGCTGACTTGGCTTGGGTTCACCTTGTTACAAATAGAATATGTTTTTCCAATGCCCTTGTCTTTCTCTAAGGTAGATGCACAAGCTCACCTGAGGCACCACTGCATTTTATTGGGTAGGAAAAGAATCTGATCTCGTTTCTATTGATTTTACTCGGTTAACAAGGTCATATATAAAACTGTAGGAATGACTGGGTTTCCATTCTGTAGTTTAATACTAATGCACCACTAAAGGCACTGATCTAAATTGAATGGTAGAAGGTTGTTATATTCAACACAAACCAAAAAAAAACCCCCAAAGCTGCAGCAGAGAGGTTGGGTCTTAGAGACTGCACAGTTTCACAGCAGTGAACATAAGAACATGATCTAGAGGAGATGTCTCCTGGCTGTCTCTGTGCAGCCTGCCCTGCCCAAGTCAGCCTAACATCAAAGGGACTTGCTAAATCCTCTGCAGCAGGAGAGGGAGGCAGCTGAGTCAGTGGCTGGGGAGGTGATGCTCAAGGTGTCAATGCTGCCAGGCTGGGAGGGCTCAGAGACACGCACAGGGAGTGTTCTGCAGACCTCAGGAGGAGCTTCTCCTCTCTGTGAGGGGCAGTCCCTGGTGGGTGCAACCCTTTCCCTACTGGTTCCCTTAGCTAAGGAGTGGGGCTTTGTGCAGTGTGCTCTTGTGGCTTACAGAGAGGTCACTCTGTGAGGCTGTGGTGAGGAGGATGTGCCTTCTCCAAGGATTCCTTGAGCATCCTTTGATGCTGTGAAGAAACACCCCCTTGGCAGCATCAGTGTTGCACTGTAACCATCCTGCTGTGTGGGGTTACTGGCAGAGGTGTCCAGGTGGTGCCTGGAGCATAGGAATTCAGTGTGGAATACTGGAGCATGGTGCTGCATTGCTGGAGCCTCTGGGAAAAGCTCTGCTATAGCCTGTGAAACCTGGTGGGTCAACATGCAAGCTACAGCCTTACGTAAGGGTGCAGTTACAGAGTTAGCTGCAGATAAGGGGTGACTGAGATATGCTGACTTTTAGTAATTGAATAATTGATGTTCTGCTAAAAGGAGTTGGATATGAGTCTGTTGGATCAGCTGTGCTCATAGCCTGAGAGTGAAACTTTTGACAGTTCCAGCCCTGTTTGGACCAGTTGCAGTAGGTCTTTTTATCCAGGACCTGGTCCACTATATGGAGAGTTATGGAGTGTTATCTCTGTTGCCTAATGTCTGCATATGATAAGTTTGGTTACATGAGACTGCCAAAATAAAAAGGAAAGAAGTTCTGGTAGCTTTCTAAGAAAGGCACTCGGCTCTTTGCAAGAGGAAGCTCTCTTTGATATATGATATCCTGGAGTGTTAAATGTGAGCCCAACCTTGCAGCAAAAAGGGCTGCAGTATTTTTAACCCAAAGATATTTGGAGAGTTTTCAGTGAGGCCTGGCCTTTGTTTCTAAGTGTTTATATAATCCACATTGCCTGGAATATTGATAGTTACATGCAGTTTTACAAGGGGATGTGTTTAACATCTAATGCAACAGCAGTACTTGTGTAGGGCTGTCACTTCTTTCTCACACACTTATTTACATTCACAGGTCTGACAAGTCTTTCATCCTGGTTTGTGTTTCTGCTGTTTCCCATGCATCCTGGCCAAGCAGTGGGTTTGTCACTGTCACCTTGCCTGTGTGGTGGTGCTCGTGAGGTGTGTGAACTGTGCACACATCAAATCTCTGACTGAAAGAATTTCCATAGCTCTCTCTGCATTGGTGCAGCCTGGGTGGTTACATAGCTCTCCATGTATTTATGGATATGGAAATAATCTCTGTTAGTAGAAGCTGGTGTTGACACTCATTCATGGGGAATTCTATTAGCAAAACTGATAGGGCAAAATAGGGAGAGGAGCATCAACAACTGTACTTACAACATTCACTGATGAACAAATGCAGCTTCTGCCACCTAAACTTAACAGTGCAAACTCAAACTCCTAACACAAGTTATGGAAGAATAGCAGCCATGTGTTCACCCCTTCCTAGATGGGTTTTCCATGGAGCATCTGTGTTAGCAATGCCAAATTCTGGCACATTGTCAGAATACTATTTTTTCTCAAAAATAACCATTACCTTATCACACTGTTGTGAGGTCATTATTGACTTGGATGGTAACTTCTTCAGGGCTGTAAATGAAGCCAGGCTGTAAGAGTGCAGCATCTGTCAGCTTTTGAGAGCTTCCATACTGCCAGGGTGTTGCTTTTTCTGCAGAAGCAAAGGCAGCCGTGGAAGAGCCTCTGCTACTTGTGATGAGATTCCTCTTTTCAGGAGTGTGGGTCAAGGCTGCCTCTTTTCTCACGCAGGAAAGTTATGCTGTTGGGAGTGTAGGATCCCTTGGCAGGCAGCTGTGCCCCTGGGCTGGAGGAAACAAGCTGGGAGTTACGATGGTCCAAGGCTGGCCCTCTCTTCCCCAGCATGTGCCACACAGAGCATCTCAGCCTGGAAATGAAAACAGAATGGGGAAATGGTTGTACCATTTCCCTGGGTCTCTCTAGTTGACATTGGGTTTTCTTTCTGAGGAGTAACATGGCCTTCATGGTGATAGTCATCCCACCTAACTTGTTTAGCTTATCTCTCAGTCAAATTAAACTGTACCACTTGTTGATTGCTAAACTCTGCTAACAGGTATGTAACATAGGAGATAACAATTGAGAACAGAAGCTGGAGGTTTTTTTTCTGGTAGTTAAAAGTGCAGGAGCTTTCACCAATTAAGATTTTACATCTAGATAATAATCCTGTGCAGTTACCTTGCTGTTCCAAAACAGCTGCTTGGCAGTGGAGTGGCCTGTCTTCTCTGGAGCTCAGAAATGGGTAGGCAAACTGTGGCTGGAAAGAGATGGCAGTGGCAGGTTGGGAAAAGCTTAACTGGAAAGCTCTCAGTTAATGGGATTACAGTAAAAATATCTTGATTTGCTGTGCACGTAGTCAATCTAGAGATTTATTAACATGGTCTTGTTGTGGTTTAAGACTGGTCACTCATAGATTGTCCCCCTTAGGCTGTAGATGTGCTCACAGGAATGTAATGACAGGAGCTGTTTACCCATAGAGAGATAGTGCTGCATTGCCTTCATCTTTTACCTTTTGGGATCTTATCAGACAAATAATCAGGTTCTCCAAATGATAACAAATCTGGCATATTGGCTGAGGTGGTGCCAGGTTTCTTTGGCTCCGACAGCCCGAACACGTGGGGTGATGAATGGGCTGAGAAAGAAACACTTGGGTGCTCTCCTGCACATACCCACCCTTCCTCTGGGTGCTTGCAGGGTGCTACATCACAGAGTTGCTTCAGGCCTGCTTTGTGTCCCAAGGTTTACTTTTCCAGTTTAGTCTGCTATTGTTTGAAATGTCAGCCACCTCCGGCCTTACCCTGCCTAAGTTGTAAAGTTTTCTCTCCCTCTCTTCTCTTGGCTCGGGAGGCGGGGAGGTTTTGGGACCATTCCAGGGCTTTTCTGAAGCTGCTTTTTCCAGTGTCAGGCAGGGTCTGGCACTGAGTCAGCCGCTGCTTCCTGGTTCTCACCCTTCCCTTGCAGGCAGACAGATGACCTGCCTTAAGGGAGTGACCTTTCTTGGAAGGTGAAATCGAGCACATAAATTAAGTGCTGACTGTAAACATTAGCCACATACATACTTACAAACACATTAATCCTGTATTAACAGTCCCCAGCGCAGTGTTCATTGATCAGCTAGTTATTGTTTGTGCAGTGCTTGGAAGATGACAGCAATATGTACATTTCTCTGATCATTACAGATTAGCATATTACACCAAGGCAGAAACTTTACTGAGATAATTTGTCCATATTCTGATGAAAGAGGTGTATATTTATTAGGAGAGCTCAGTGAGGTACAGAATATATTTCTTTCAGTTTTGAAGAGGAAAAATTTGGTAACTGAGTGGGAATCTTATTAGCCACATCTTGCCCTGTGCTGAGGAGGAATAAAGTTATTAATTTACTTGCCTTCCTCTCTTTGTGGGTTGTAATGTGAACTGACTTTTCTTCCTGCCCTGGTTCTTCTCTGGAAGGCTCCTCTCTCATTTAATCAATGTTTGATTGCCCCCCGTTTTATCTTGCCCAAGCATCTGTGGAAGAGGATGAAGGAAGACGCTATTTAAGTATCTGGATGCATCCTGGGCTGCTCAGGAAAGAAATAAGTTACCTTACCTTTCTCTACAAAGTATGATCAAGGGGAGTTTGATCCTCTTTACATTCACCAGGGCTGAAGGAATTCCAGCTTGAGGTGTGCATTTCTTGTTCCTTCCTTAACCTTGTTCTTCCTATTTCTGATCTCTTCTACCCCCTCCATTTAGTCTTTACTGTTTAAACTGTTTTCCCTGGTGCCATGCTTAACTTGATCTGAGTTCATGCTTTGCATAGCTAGATGGGAGAGAAAATATGATCTGACAATAATAGCAAGCGTGCTTTTTGGAGTTACCAGTGTGTGTGTAACCATTAACCTAAGGAGGAGCTCACTTGGGTTTGAAATAACACTCCTTGCACAGACACAAAATTTAAACACTAAGTCATGTGAAAGAAGAGCCTGTGTCTAGAAATCTCCATGTTCCTGATCTTACCATTGGTTCTCTTCATAGAGATACTGCACTTGGATGGACAGTTGCTGTCTTCTGGGCTGCCCATGTGGTTGGGAAGGGATGGGAGGAACCAGGAGAGTGGCTGACCTTGCAGTCCAGGTCTCTATTAATTGCCTCTTTCAAAGCAGTATGTTCCAGTTGGGCTCTTCAGTGTTTGCTGTAACTGTGGGCTGCTCTCTTTCTCAGCTCCAGAGTGAGGGGGCCTTCAAAATCATCCCTTTCTCTTCATTAATCAAGGACCTAATCAGATTACAGAGATCTAAATGGACTTCAAGCACTAAGTTTTTAAGTTCTGTGGAAATTTTCCGCTCTTTAACATATGATAACATGCAGACTAATTTAAGTTAATGGCATAATACTTCTCTCAGGAGATAAGTTTCTAGTTGATCTTATTGCTGGTAATATTATCTGTGGACAATTAATATCTGATGGGATCCCTTTGCTCCTGCTTGGTGAAGAGATGAAGCCTCCCAGGGCAGCTGCATTCCACAAACAGCTGAGTTGCTGGGAATCCCTGTGGGGCCCCAAAAAATTCTTAACTCTCTTGTTTATAAAATAATGTTTTTCAGTCATTTTACATGGCTTTGATGGTAGAATGTAAATGATGGAAAAAATACCTGAGTCACTTCATGCTGTTCTTTTTCGTCATGTTGTGATATTTGAAACTTTGCAATTTGGTTGATTTTAGCTGTCATGAAGATAAACTTCCCATGGATACTTTAGACTTGAGAATACTTGTACTTTGCTGAAATTTTTAGGGAACAATAATAAATAGTCTTTGCATGTGAACTTGTATCAAGAGACAGAGATATTAATCTCTTGGGGAAATCATAGATGTTTTGCTTTCTAGATGAATTTCAATTAATTTCTTGTGGTCTCACATGGATTTTCAGCTTCTTTTTGTAAGTTCTCTGTCTCTTATTCTTTGCTTTACACCAGTGTGTCTTTGCTTTCCCCAAAGTTTCATCTACTTTTTTCACTTGTCTCTAATGGGATATTCAGTTTATCTCATACTCTCAGCCCAACTTGGTTTTGTATCTTAGGAAACTCCTTTATCTTCTCTCAGGTTGCAGGTTGGTAATGTAATGTCCCTTGCAATCTGCTGGAGGTTTCCACTCTTTTCTTGTCATTTTCCCCCCTTGGTTTTCTTCCTGTCCCTTACAGGATTTTTGTCTCATTAATTATCTTGCAGTTGGCTGAGACTAAAGAAAAGTTTTTTCAGGCATTTTTTATGTCTGCCTTGAGTTCCAGCAGTGCCCTGTGCCAAATATGATGTGCATTTTTAGAGGTTACCTTTTTCCCAGCAGTACGTCAGTAACTGTAGGAAGAAAAAGGAGCTCAGCAAGATGCAGGTGATTTTCCTCAAGTTGTCAGTTCCATGTATATATGTTATGCCTGTATGCTTTCTTTTCATATGAAAGGCAGTGTATCAAAGGTAAAGGTGAGGGTATAAGACCTAAATCCAGGTGTGTAACTTTTTTTCTGAGAGAGGAAGTGAAGGTAGCGGGTATGTTGCTTCATAGTGAGTTGAGCTTACTTTTTGTTCTTCCTTGCTTAATATGTGAGGAAATAAGAGAATAATTCTCTGTCAGGCATGAGTTAACAAACTGGGTAAGGTGCTTTCAAAATTTAGAAGTGGTAAATCCGTGGGGAAGGGATTCTGGAACAAGTGACATTGAAGTAGTGAGCATTTTTGTAGAAGTGAACTATGTATGAAAGAAAGATTGTTTGGATGTATTCTCTTGTCACTTCATGTCTTTTGTCAGGGTAGTCATGAAAATGGACCTTTCTGAAATTATAGATGACAGTTATAAGTCATTGCAAGGTGGTAGTACATGGACATCTGAGAGCTGATTTCTCTTGTAAAATTTCCATCTTAGGAAACAGGTTTTCAAAAGCATGCACTCAGAAATATGCATTTCTTGTGTTTGTGTCGGTTAATGGTTAATGTGCCAGTGTTCTTCCCAGTAGATAGTGGATCTGAGTTGTCATTTGTGACCTTGGAAGCCTGCTTATAGTAAGCCAGTAGGTAAGAAGATGCAGAGATCCCTCAAAATGTCAATATGCAAAATTCTGGTTGCCATTCAGATCCACTGGCCTACATGCAGAAGCTGTTGCCTCTGGTTTTTCCAGTCTTATTCAAATGAACTCATTTTGTGTCTTCCTTTTTCTGATACCAGTTCCTGATTCTCATTTCTCTAAAAGTCTCACTTTGGTTCTCAGAAACAAATGAAGGCAATCAGTCCAGTCTTAACTTGCAAATCAGCTTTAACAACAAACTGAACTGAACATCTTCCACTTGAATTCAGTGTTCTTGATTCTACTTGTGCTATAAGGTTAGTACATTTTTAATCAATATTAGTTTTGTCAGTCCCATACTGCTTATTGGTACCATTCCCCCCACCAACACTGATCTCTTCTTTTTTAATTGTCTTCCTCTATTTTTGCCTTCTTTGATTTTTTTATCTTGATTAATCTCTTTTGGAAAGGAGATTTTTCCTGCCCCATTGCTGCTGCTTTTCTCTTCTTGTGAACTGCACCTCCTGTGTTTTCTGTGTAAGCATTTATTGCTGTAAGCTGCTCTTTGAGATCCAGAGGCAGATACAGGACCAATTCAAGGGAAGCAAGTAGAGGTTAAACTCTTCTGTTTGTTGTGTTACATGGTGGGACAATCCTACGTGGTGGAGTTAGAGATTAACTGAAGTGCTTGATCCCCAGTGCTGCAATAGCTCCTTTCCAGTTGTCCTTATTTCTTCTCTGTAGGACTTTGAGATGAGCTCTGTGTAGCTTCCTAAGGCTGGAATGGACACTAAGGAATTATCTAAAATAATGGTATTCTGCAAGATGTCCAGTGTAGTGAGAAAATACTTGCTTTTTAAATAACAACACTTAGCATACAGTTATTTTGAAATGCTTGATACAATTTACACTTTCTTAGAGCAAGCATCCATGCAGGGGGATGTTGCCAGTATGTAGAATGAAAGTATCTGTGGATGGGCAGGACAATGTGAAGGTTAGGTTTCACTTTGATTAGAAAAGCAAACAGTTGGTTTGGAGTCAAGTGAGGATTTTTTCCCCTCCTTCTCTCTCTAGATGGTTGCTGTTAGTCTTATATTTCTTTGTTTTTTATAACAGAGAAAGAAGTATTTTTTTTTCCTAATTGGCCATACATTCTAAAACTACAGAATATTTTGGATGAAGAGTGGATTTGGTAGTAGAAATCTGACATCCTTTTGGCTTCAGGGGATGCTGCCCTGACAATTAAGCTAATGAGAAGTAATCTTTAGCAGTTCTATCATGCACAAAGGAGATGAGAGCAGAAAAGATCGTGCCTTGAAGAGCAGTTTTGTCAGTGATGCTGAAGAGAGTCAGAGTTTGGTGCCTGAACCTGAAGCCAGGCATTGTAGGTGTCTTCTGCTGGTGCTACTGCCAGCAACACAAGTTTGACATGGAGGCAGCTACTGCAGGTGAGCCCTGACACTTCTGGGTGGTTTTGTTCCTGTTGAATAAAGCAAAAGAGAAGTGTAGAGATGTTTAAGGGCCTGGAAGTACAGACTCTGCAAGTCTCATGGGGATCTCTGGGGGTGTGAGTGTGCAGTGGACAGCAGCAAAGCTGGGAGGGTGTGCCTGGGTGTCCTGCCATGGGCTCAGCCACTGCTCACCTCAGGGACACACTGGGGATTGCTGAGCTCCCTGTGCTCACCTCAGGGACACACTGGGGATTGCTGAGCCTGTGCTCACCTCTGGGACACACTGGGCATTGCTGAGCCTGTGCTCACCTCTGGGACACACTGGGGATTGCTCAGCACCCTGTGCTCACTGCTGGTGGCTCAATCTTTGCTTTCCCATTGCCAGCTCTGCTGCCTCTCTCCAGGAGAGCTCTGGCAGCACTTCTGCTGTCACAGCAGGCTCACAGGCAGTGTGGCTCTGGCTTCCAGGAGATCTTTTTTACTGAAGAGGTTGAAGCCTCTTTCATTATTTTCACAGCTCTTTGGGAAAGTGAATTCTGGCAAGTGTGGCATAAATCCACTCCAGCATGCCAGCCCAGTGATAGTCCTCACTGCATTGGTGGGAAATACCTCTCTCCTGCCTTTCCCTTAGATTTGTCTGTTGAGGATGCTGGTACAGCCTGTCAACTGGCACTGTGACTTGAATTGTACTGACTTTTATGGTATAAGCCTGTCAAATTCAGTTTAAGGATATTATAGTTAATAGCTCCCTGTGTGAGTGTGCCAATTTACAGAAGTATAAATGGTTAAGTCTCTCTTGTGACATGGAGCTAATGAAGCTAATATAATAATTATAATATGTTTTTTTAATTAAGTTCAGTTCTCTCAAAAAAAGGGTTTTTCTCTTTTCTCCTCCGTAAGGGAATTAGTATGGCCTTGTGTTCTTGTATAATTTGCAAAAACAAAACTAGAAACAGTCTATGGAGATTCAATTCTCTGTTTTTATAAGAAGTGCAGGGTACTTTGTAACAGTGTTATGTTCTCACTGTCTGAAGTTCAGTTCAATCGTGATATGCATACATAGTGTGGATTATATATATATATTTTAAGTAATATATCTGTATTTCAAGTAATTTTTCAGATTAAAGTTATCAGGTAGTCTTTATAAAGTGTTATATTGTAGCTTTTCAAACCCCAGTGTGACCATTTTTCAGGATTATGTGTTTATTCAGTTCAGTCACTGTTGGTTTTGGTACAACGTGTATCAAATGTCACCTTTTAAATCCAAAGTTCATTGAAAGAATTGATGCCTGGTTTGTTTTTTGGTTTGGATTTTTTGTTTGTTTGGTTTGGTTTTGTCTGGAAGTATTTTTATTCTTTTCTTTTTTACACACTTTTATTTTTTTTAAAGTTAGAGTGCTCCTTGAGGAGGAGGGTTAATGGAGGTATGCACTGCTGACTGCAGGAGATGGATTGATTTCTGAAGGCGAGTGAAAATGCCTGAAATGCTTCAGCTTTTTTTTTCTGGTTTCCTGATCTTTAATCCTGAAGGAAAAGGAAAAAATGAAATTAAAACCAGCCTTACAGAGAGCTCTCATGCAATGGTGATAGGGTTTGTGTTTTGTCTCTTCTAGTGGTGATAAAAAATGAGTTCAAAGATACTGAAAGAATGAAATTCTTTGGCCTTTTCATGAGTAGAAGCATTAGTGAGATTAAAGTATGAAATGAGGAGAAAAGTGGTGAGCTAAAAATTGTGTGAGCTTGTTGCACTGTTAGAAGAGCCTCCTATAATCTTGATGCCTTCTGAATCACTTAGTGAGCATGTGCTATACTGCTGGCTTGGTTACTTTTAAACATAACAGGGCATGTTATTAACTCTGTTGCAAAGGCCATGGTGCTTATGTTTATTATTTTCCTGTAGGATGCAAGTCCTGCAAAGTGTAGTCTTCCCTTTGTGCAGCATTGCAGGGTTTGTTAATACACAAAATTTCTTATTCTGAAATTCCATGTAACTTGATGAACTTTGACAGGACAGACTCGAGGCTGCATTGATATCACAGCTCCACAGAGAGGGATGACTGTCAGGTCAGATATCTGGCTTAATTGCAAATCAGTTTAAAATTTTATCTTTTTCTCCAATCTGGCAGAAGCTAAACTGATATAAACCAATCCCAACCTGACAAGAGTGTGACTGCACAGGGAAGGATACAGTGATTTAACTAACACACTTTCTGGCTCAGGGGAGGGTGGGTATGAGGGAGAAGCTTTTTTATTGCTGCTTCCTGCTTTTTCTTTTCGGTGAACCTCTGTGGCTCCAGATGTCCAGGAGCAGACAGGATGGTGGGTTCATGGGATACCTGGGCAGGTGGGATTCCCCTGCAAGTTGGGGCCACATGTGTTGGCTGGCATTTCTAGGATGCTGAGGCTGCTCAGGTGGTTCAGCTGTTCCCCCCTGTGCCAATGGAGCTGGCTTGGCAGGCTGGGCTGCTGGGGACACCCCCCAGCCTGAGGTGCACATCAGCTGCTGCTGCTGGAAAGCCATATGAGTCTGTGCTGGGGAGGTGGTGGGCTCTGCATCTCTGCCTGGTGGTTGGCAGGGTAGGCAGCAGCTATGGAATTGTAGCCACTGGATGAATGCAGAGCTGGAGAAAGACATGGATTGTGTTGTGTTCTTGCTGTAAATTTAGCATGTATGCTCTGGTGGCAGGTGTTGACTCCTGAGGATAGTGCCTGTTATGCTGTCTGGACTATATAATAAAAGGTCTTGGACCGCATTTTGTCTTCCCTGTGATTTGGTGGTCTGCATCTTTTTGAACCACAAAAGAACACTGTTATATTTTCCAAAATGGGGGTCCTATTATTTTATTAATATGCTCTCTTCCTCAATTGGCAGGATGATACAATAGAAGCATTATAGTGACAGGACAAGGAGTAATGGTTTTAAACTGAAAGAGAGTAGGTTTAAATTAGATATTGGGAAGAAATCCTTTGCTTTAAGGGTGGTGAGGCTCTGAAACGCTTGCTCAGAGAGCTGGCTTGAAGAAGCTGATGTCCCATCCCTGAAAGTGTTCACAGCCAGGTTGGATGTGGCAATCTGGTCTAGTGGAAGGAATTCCTGCCCATGGGTTGGAAATAGATGATCTTTGAGGTTCCTTCCAACCCAAAGCAGTTTATGATTCTGTGATAACAGAAGCATTGCAGATGGTTACCCTTGTGAGGTGTTTCAGGGGAAAGTGTCTGTCCACAGTACAGTGTCATATCTGCCCATGTAGAATATGGCTTCATACATTGTCTTCCCTTCTGTTTGAATTCAAGCTATGGAGCATGCAGGGAAGAAGTTTCTTTTGCTTTCTCCTAACTTAGATGCCCATGAGGGTACTGAGGCATTTAATTTTTCAGGTGTCTTGACACAGCACTTTTAAATGTTTGGCATTTGGGGTTTTGTGTAACAAATGTAAGCACGGGCGCAGTAGCAATCTGCCTCTGTATACACATTCACAGACAGTCAGTGAATGCCAGGCTCTCTGTGATAGAGATTTTGTGCATACCAAATCAGAATTTTGTATAGATTTGTGTAGACAAAATCAGAAGAAATTTAAATGTCACCTCAGGTCTCACCAGGCTCTCCTAGCATTTCAGAGGAGTTGCTACCTTCCAAAGAAGTTATTCCTTCATCCAGTGAAGAAAAGGATTCAATGATAATCCATAGGTGTGTAAGCTTGGTATTTTCCCTTGCCTGAGAATAGATGGCAAAGCCAAGCATTGTGTTGATTGTTCTGCTATGCTCTGAGTCAGTTGTAACACCTAGGATGGCATCATTTCCTAGAGATGATTTTCAGTATCCTTTGGGTGCTGAACAGCACTATAAGACACAACAATTTAAGGAAAATAATTCTGTGAAAAAATTGTCAGACATGTTGTATCAAAACTTACAAAGTTTGATTAAGTTCTGGCAATTCAAAGATGCAGATGTTAAATTGACAAGGTTTACCAGAACGTCTTTTCAGGTGAGTCTGGAAGCCAGAAATTTCTGGTTTAGAGTTGCTTACTGGGCCAATGTCATAACGTTTGAGAAATTCTGAATTTGCCAGGTGAAAATGCAGACAAGACATTGTGGTAAACTTTTTTTTGTCTTTTTCCCCAGGAGAACAGAGCCTCCTGCTGTAACACATTTTGAATCTTTTGTTATGGGTCTCATGAACTGAAACAAAGTTTTTAACTGTTACCATTTCATGAAAATGAAAACTCTGTGTTTCCAGTTCTGTTTCAACTTCTCCGCTACAGTCCACAAGGCTAAAACTTAAAGCCATCTGGTCTTAGAGGAATGGGAAATATTTTTCTACTAGCTGAAAGACTAAAGCAGGAAAAAACCCCAGATATCATAGTTTCCAAAATCTGCAGTTTTCTTTTCCTAATGTAATGATCAGGTTTTCTCTTATGCAGAGAACCTTTTCCAAATGCTCAACACTTCTGAACTTTCTGCTTAGGTACAGGGGAAAAAAAAAGCTCCTTGAAACTGGACAATATTTTTGGTTTTTTTTTTCCCTTTCATTTAAAGGATATAATGGACTTTTATGAATATGGTGTTACCTGAATACAAATGTATGAATATCTCCCATTTTAAGGCAAATTTCTTTGTCATAAAGTACAAAAACCCCAGAATTTAATTTACTGTGCAAACTTCCATGTTCAAAACAATTTCTGGACTGATAAACCAGGAAAATAACCAGGATATTCCTTATGGTTGGTGTGTTTTCATCTTCCAAACTCGTTTTAGAATGGATTGCCTCTGTCTGAAGATTCAGTGAGTCAGGTTCACTGTGCTGTGCTCTGGTTTTATATCACTGGAAGCTGTTTGACACTGATGTAACTCAGTTAATCAGTCTGCCTGCTGCCGGCTATTCTAAAGTGAACAAGTGTGTCAGAAGGATTAAAATATTTTACATTGTAGCTGAAATTGATAAAACCAGGTTGTGTTGGGCGGTCGTACCCAAGCAAGAAAACTATAAGATGCATTTTGTTTACCATGGTGTTATGAGGTAAAATTACTCTGAAGCAACATAGCTTTTGGCCTGGGCCTTGCTGGCAGTCTTTGAGTTCATATAACGAGTGTGGCTGTGATGAATTTGTCTCTCTGATTTACTGCTCTGCCACTAAGGGTAGGATTTTTCAAGCATGAGCTCTCTCATCTGCCAGTTAAACATATAAGGCAATTGTCTTGTACCTCACTCTAGTCAACACAGGGAGCACCTCTTTAGGTCAAAGGATGGCTGGATAAGTGAGATGATGTGCAAAATAGCTCAGCCTTACAAAACCCAGCCTGCATCTGTGATCCAAGAGATTAATTGCATACAGTAGATAGCAAAACTTCTCAAACTAAGCATGTGCTCAAATGTTTTGCTGACTGGCAAATTTGCCTTCGATCTGAAGTCATTAGGAGCTTATTTTTACATGAAGCATTTGCAGTCAAAACAGTGTTGCTATCTCTGCTTCATTTCTATGGAAAGATGAAAAAGTTTGCAGGAATTTGGAAAAGAAATCTTGCCCTTTGGCCTGGAATGGCTGCCAATTCTGTCATATCATGCCATTCCAGGTATCAGGAGAGCAAGTTTGGTTTTGCAGGACTAAACTTTACCGTGTGCTGTTCATGGGGAGTTTGGGAGTCTTCTGAAAGCAGTGATGGCAAAAGGCTGATAAATGCCATGTGCTCCCTCTGAGGCCAAGGTGGGTGTCTGTTACCACTGCCCTACTGTGGAGGGATAGAATGTAAGGAAATAAATATAGTGTAGAAGGTAGTCTCACACCTGAGGAGTTGCAGCTGTACTAATCACGAAGATTAGGAACAGGCCTGCCCTTAACAGGCTACAGCTGTGTCCAATAGGAAGAGGAGTGCTACAAAAGAGTGGCTTAGCTGGGTGAGGAGAGATGGAGTTTGTTGGTTGTGCTGTGAAGAAGAAGTCAGTGCTGTGAGGAGATGCCCAGGAGAATGAAATAAGTTAACAGCACCCTACACCTCCAGGGCACGTGTGTGTGCTGCTGGGCTGTGGCTCTCCTCCTTCTCTCTGACCACTGGCTGAGCCAGCTGTCTGGAGGAGCTCTGGGGGTTTAGAGGGACCTTGGATCTGAAGGAAGGGATCCTTCAGTGCACCCCAACAGCTCTCAGCGCCAGGGTTCTGCCTTCCCCAGCCAGTGGCACTCATTGATCAGACAAGGCTTTCATTCCCAAGAGGTCTGCTAAAATCCACTCAGAGTGCTTTGTGTACAGACCAGCTTTATTCTTCCATTTGGAATTTTCACTTTATAGTTCTGTATAGGTGTGGTTGATGTTGCATCAGAAAGTAGGAAGAGTGTTCACTGTGAAGTTTAACAACACTGAATTGCAGTTGTAGTCACAGTGTGACTCTATTACCCACTGGGGAAGCAAATGTTGCACCAAGGAGACAAGTGGTTGACATTCATTGCTTTGTCTTTCTCAAATTTTAGTGTTTATAACAAGAGGGGGAAAAATAATGCTTTGCTTGTCATTATCAGAAGAAAACAATGGTCATATATTAGCATCTGAGATATCAAGGACAGATTTTTGCAGTCAATTTGGAGACTCTGTTCATTTATTATTACGTATTTAGTGAGAACAGCAAACTGATGATAAAATTGGAGTTTGGAATTTATCTTAAGACAGAATGCAAATGCTTGAACTTTTTTTGGTTTAGGTCCCTGTTGTTTTTGCAATCTCCGAGGGCAGTTCCCTTTAATTTTGAAGCCCTGTTCATGAGGACCAACAGCAAAAGGACTAAATGTCATTTAAAAGTAATGTAGCAATACTTGCCAACAGCACAGCTTTAGCAGATTCTGAGACAGGAATGTGGGAGCAGTCATAGCCTTAAAAAAAACAACAATAAGCTTTAGCAAATGGAGAATCTGCAAAAATATTTGAGAACTGTTCATGATCTCTTCTTGCTGTGTTGAGTTTTTGCTCTCAAGATTTTTTTGTGGGTTTGGTTTACCATCTTTTTCTTAGGAAACATCTCAGAAGATTTTAAAAAAAAATTGATAAAAATATTTACTTAAGAGCTGCCTTGAAGACCACTCCCTCACTAGAGTTAAATTCTTTTTTGTCCTTTCCCTGGTTGTTTTATCTATCTTACTGTAACTTAGTTCACAGATCATAGCATTTTGTGCCAAATTCTCATAGCGTTTATTATTATAATGGCATGGTGCATTTGTCTTGCTGAAAGTATTAGCTGAAGTGACCTCTGCTCAGAAGTGTGCATCAAAGTTAAGGAGGTCACGCCTCCAGTGTGCTGCTATGAGCAGAGCTAAGAATTTGGGTGGAGTTGATATTTCCACAGCAGGAATTTGTCCCGTTCTCATAGTTTTGAGAAATAATAGGTTTCCAACAAAAAGATTTCACAGCTTCAAGATTTAGTATTGGAGGAGGAAGAGGATTAGTATCTATTTGCAGATAGTTTTAAGTGGTCGCAGAACTGTCGCCCATGCCTTACCCAGAGGGTGAGCACCCACATCTCCCTACAGGGAGCATCCTTGCTCTCCCCTGTGAGGAGGAGAAGAGTGGATGGATGATTTCCTGCATGTGGATCACATTCGGAAGGGCTTTCCATCTCCCAGCACTTAATGACTTCATGCCTTTACAAATAAGGCTTTGAGGTCATCCATCATTCCCATTGTCACAGCTGGGAGCTGAAGAGAAGGAAGGTATTTTGCTTTTCTTGCAATAAGCCAATTTAGGTCATGTTCTGTGTTAGTAGTGCTATATCAGGTCATGAAAATAAGCTTAACTCTGTGGTTTGATAATATTCAGGAATAATTTCAAGAAACAAAATTTCAGGTTTTATGTATAAAGCTCCTGTCTTCTCAGGTATTTAGGTATGTATTTTGCAAGCTAGACATAGTGTTTCTGCTGTCCTGGTGTGAAGTTTCAGGACAAAAATATTCAGGGTTTTCATGGTGATAAAAGTTAGGCTAATACACTAAATTTTTAAGTAATTTAAAAATTTTATTATACTACATGAGTTTTCAATGTGATTATATTATTAACATTATTAAAGTCTCAGTAAGGAAGAGCATTGCAGAAATACTGAGTAAGACACGGTAGATTACAGACGTTTTTTCACACAATGAAAAATAATTCAATAGGAGTGTAAAATAATCCAAATATTTTCTATGACATAAAATTTCATATCCTGTGAGAATTCTTTAATGAGGAACTGGTGTTAATGTTTTGCATTAAGTAGGAGGAGGAGTTGAACAGTGGTTTGATTGGGTAGTCATTAGCTGAGGTAAAATGCTCAGCATTAACTGAACAAAAAATGACAAGTACCTTTTCTGCTGGCACAGCCAGTCTCTATTGAAAATCCTTATGCAACCTGAACTTCCTGCTCTGCACGGCTTAGAGCCTGTTAGTGGTTTATTGTGGAGATGAGAATATCCCTTCTGCTATTGCTTTTCAAGGAGTAATGGGATCACCTTCTGCCAAAGAGTGAGAGGAATAGCTCCTTTCCTTTGGAAAGATAATTTTCTCTGGGCTAAAAGAAAAAGATTAAATAGACTGCAAAAGCTCCTTTTTAGCTTTCTCAAGGTAGGAAAATAAATCTGGTAGATTATAGATCTCTTTTTTTTCATTTGCTTTTCCAAAGTTGAGGAAAATGTCAAACTGTTCTCTTGTCCCAGAAGAACCAGGAGAGAGGGGCTTGGAAACAGTGGAATCTCCTCTCAGTAACTGGAATACTGCAGCCATCAGAGAGCCTGTTGTGTCAGAACAAGTCCTTCATGGAGTTTTTGTTTGTTTTGTTCTGGAATCAGGAGAATTGTGCGGGAGTGAAAATAGACAAATTATGCTGAACTGACAAATCTGGTTTAAAATGTGCAATGAAGACAGCACTGTGGCAGCACTTAGCTCTTGCAGAGCTAAGGGTTGCCAACAGCAAGTCAAATACAACAGAGTGGCCAAAGGAGAAATAGCCTTTGTATTTTCAGAGATTTACTGGTTTGGCTGTCCCAGAAAAGAACGAGTCATCTTGTGCGTAAGTGCTTGGCCATGCGATTCCACTGGCTGGTGTGTGCTGCAAACAGGTGAAAGGAGTCCTTGCTACTGTCTGTAAATAGCTCTGGTAGCTTCAGCTTTGTCAGCTGCAGTGTGCAACTTCACTAATTGTAATTTTGGAGAAGCAATTCCAGTGTCTGCTTTGTAAGAAAACAGCATTGAATGGTAACAACCACCCTGACTTGGGATACCTTGAGTCTTTTGGAGTTTGACCGTAATCTAGCTGAAGGTTGGGTGAAGTTTGGAGCCAATTTAAGTGTGACCCTATCAGTAGGACTGAGAGTACCTTGGAAAGATTGTCCTAATGTGGGTAAAATGTTAATAATTGTATAGCACTGATATTAATGAGAAATGTAGGTTATTTTTTGTTGTGAGTTAAAACTATAGAGTATGCACACAAGTTCACTCTTACATGAATGTTTCACAAAGCTTGGGCAGCAAAAATAAACCATAAAATGCAGTATTACCTTTTTTGTGCAGGTTGGAAGGATTGACCTTCTCAGTCACAGGCCAGAACTTTTCTCTTTTCCATATGCATGCTGAAGGTGAGGCAATAGGCAGCATGGCACTAGTACAACCATGAAAGCAGAATTAAGCCAAGAAAATGCTTCTCTCTATGCCACCTTGCTTTACTCTTGACAGTACTGTTTCATGTCTTTTCAGTTGATTGCAGAGCATTTCTTAGAGATACCTCAATGCCATGCCTGCCGTTCTGCCTCCTGCTCTGCTCTCTTGGGCCATGGCTGCACAGAGATTGATCCATGTCAGAGAACTTCCCCTGGTGCTGGGACTGGATCACCTGCACCATCAGTGTATAGAGCAGGCACGGGCTGGGAGTTATTTCTGACAGACCACTTGGACATGGCCACTCTGCAGGGGGAGGCAGTTTTGTAGTGTGGGTTAAGGCTGTTCCCTGCCAGCTGGGTCACTGCAGGAGCCCTGACATGTGTAGTTTGTGAATATACATTTCAATCTTCGGTTATGGGTTTGTGGTTCTCTCCAGCACGACAACACAGCACTTCAGCCCTGAGTGACAGAACGTTCTGGTCAACTGGCCATATCAGCACTGATAAGCCATGCTAGTGGGAACCTCACAGGGCTGCTGAAGATTAGCAGATGGTAGAGCTAAGGCAGCCAACCACAAATATGCTCTTTGACTGGCAAAACACTTTGCAAATACATTCATTTTGATCCTGTTCAGGAGCTAGCAGATAGTGTCTTTCCATAGCTGCAGGTTAACAGTGCTAACACAGGTAATAATTGCACTATGCTGTGTTCCCCTAAATGTAGGGGCAAACCTGGGGGTCACATACTTCCTGAATATTTATATAATATAAGCCTCTGTCATTGATGTACATGAAGCTGTGCTTGCTCTCTAGTCAGGGTTGGCATGGCAGTGACAACCCTGTGACTAAAATCAACTTCTCTGGGCCTCTACAAACCCCTTTGGGAACAGTGGGGTCTGTCTCTACCAGCACTTAGGAACCTTCAAAATGTTCAGAGCATGATGCCCTACAAACAGGATAGACAGGAATATTCACTATCACAGTAGAATAAACAAGGTGAGGTTAGCTCTTAACCCACTGGGAACCACTGCACATTATGAAGGACCATGTAACCTGTATCCTGCATGGCTCTCTGTATGCTCAGGCCCTTTGTTGGTACCTTTGTATGGAAACTTGTTAAATATACAGCAAATTAAAACAGGTAATAACTCTTTACAGCATGTTACAGGTTTCAGTAGGTAGGGTTTTTGTTGTTGTTTCAGATGTGTTTGCTAGTGCATTAGCAAGGCACAGGGAGAACTTTGTAGCCCTAGCGCACCTAGAGGGAGGCATACAGTAACTCAGCCTGGGTGGGAAATTGGGGACACAAGAGAAAGCTATAAGGTCTTCCTCCTTAGAATGGCCTTTTTTCCCCCTGTTCCTTAGCCTGGAGTGTTCTTATTCTGTTTTTACTATTTTGTCAATCAATTGTTCTAAACGCAAGGTATTTTTTCTCTTCAATTGGTGCATGCATACCCATATCTGTAATGCAGACACAAACATATCTGCTTCCACATTTTATGTTGAATCCTTATAGCTTCCTCAGGGCTCCAGCTGTATCTGTGTTTTGCACTGGTTTCCCTGGGGCTGTTTTACTGGTGAGGCAGAGTCCAAGATTTAGAAAACAGGTCTAGGTCCAGCATAGCACAAAACCCACATGATGGCTTAGATGAATGTTTCTTGGCTTGTGGAGTTTTAAGATCCATGGTGGCTTTCAGCAGAACCAATAAATTCTGCATCCTTGGCGTGAGACAGCAGTGCAGTACTGTTGGCAAGGTAAATGTCTGCAGTTTGGAGTTTATCATCTGTCCAGAAGGTATGTCTTTATACAGAAGGTGCCTTTTATATAAAGAAAAGTCTGTGAGGAAGTGTGTAATGTGACCAAGAGGGAAGCAGCAAATCGTGACTGTGTTTTACATGAGGACGAATGTGAAGTGATTTAGTAGCCTTATTAATTCAAACTGGAATGAGCAAATCTGGTGGTAAGGTCAGTGGGGAGCAAACACTCAGTATAATTTCTTACATTCAAAATGTGGATCCTTAATTATGAAACAAGATACTCAAATAAAAACATGAGGTAACATCCTGATTAATAATGTTTTCTTCAACAGCAGTGTACTACAAAGTGACCTTTCAAGCATTTTGTTCAGAAAAAAAAGTTCTGTACTTATTTCAAGCATTTACTGATTTTATGCCAGCATAATACAAATCTAAGCAGCTGTAGGTACACAGATAAGTAGACTATCAAATGCTTTTTGTGCATCATGCTTTAATGAGGGCAAATACATTTTATTTTAATTTTAGGAGCTGCAAAGGCAATCCCTGGTGTTGTCTAGAATGAGTCTGTATGGCCAGCTCAGGGCTACATTATACAGCAAAACAGTTGTCTGCTGAGAGGCTATGCTGTTTGGTGACAGAAGTGTTAGGAAGCAGGACAGAGTCATCCCTTGGGGCACAGCCTGCCCAGTAGGATGCAGCTTGGACTGCCATTCTCTAGAGTTGCCTCAGATAATTCATCACAGGTGGGTAAAAAGGGAGTACAGTTTACAAGGGGTAATTATCTTTAAAATCATACTGCTTCTGAAATACTGCATGTGCTGTAATACAGGAGGGGTATTAAGCAGAAGATAAATGACAGTCCTTCTCCCTCCTCATCCTTCTGATTTATTGCTGTATTCGTTTGTGATGTTAAGAGCTGCTTAGTTTGTCATTTGCCTTTTTATTGTACAGCAGTTGTTCTCCTTTTGTGGTAGTCCTGCAGGGCTGAAGGGCAGGAGGGGGAGTAGTTACCACAGAGCAGTAGGACTAGAGAAAAACATGGAAGAAAAATGGGCTAAGAGGGTTAGAAACCTAAAGTGATGCCAGCTGAGATTGCCTGGGTGCCTTCAGGACTTGCCCCTCAGCTCATGGTGACTCCCAGTGCTGGAGGTGAGTGCTTTTAGGGGTGGCACACTCACACTGAGCATCTGGGGGGACAGCTGAGGCTGCAGCCCCCCCTCCGTCAGCTCTCCCCTGGACAGGAGCCTCTTGTGTCATGCAGGGACAGTGACAAGGTGTGGGATGGCTGGCTCCTGGCTGAGCTCAGTCACACTTGTCACATACCAGTTCCTGTTGCAAAGGGCGAGGCAAACTGAGATTGGTTGTGCGAGGTGCTGTGATGGAAATCATTTCCTCCTCTGGAATGTACCCTGCTCTTTCCTCCAGTGAGATAAATGAGTTGGGTCAGTGCCTCTTCCCTCTTCATTCTACCTTCTCCTGCCCTCTTTTTCTCATAATTTTCTGTGAGTTTTTGTCTGGGTAATCTAAGGTTTAAACAAACTGTTCATCTTGCACATCTGAAATGATTCTTACCGCCTCACCCATGGTACAGTGAAAAAACAAGTAGGCACATTTTGTAAAGGCATCTTCATGAGGATGATGGATGATTCTTAGAATTACTTCTGTAATTACCAGAAGAATTGAAAATAAATGAGAACCTGAAATGTGCAGTCATGCTTTAATAGTTGGCATCTTAGTCTTTGACCTTAGAGCTGAAGGTTTAGATGAAGGAGTTCACTCCTCTTTTTTTATGCACCTATTTGTATAAAAAACACAACCAAATAGAACTTGTTGATTCTGTTCAGGTGCAATGGTAGGAAATTATTTAAGAGAACAACCTGAGACTTTGTAGGCTGGTAGAAAAATCTTTATTGATTTGGAATATTGTATAATAAACTCACAGCCAGACATTTCAGATATCAGAAAGTAATATTTCAATGTGCTTTCAAAGGCTGTATGGTGTTTTATTGTGTGCTTTTCTGCACATCCATAGAAGACTGTATGGGAAGGAAAGAGTGAAATTAATTTCCAGAGAGAAATGTTTTGGGATACTGGGCATTTTTCCACTGAACATCTCTGTGGAAATCTGGAAAAAAATGTTATTTCAGTTCTCTACAAGAAAACAATGTTCTAACTGCAGTGCTCTTTCCCATCATCAATAAATTTGAGAAAATTCTTTTGTAATTATTAACTAGAAGAAAAATGGAGCTTTTTTAGGAAAGCAATTTAGGAGATTATTTGCTTTTAAACAGTCTTCTTGGAAGTGTGAACTATGGATGGTATTTGTACTATTGTTTTCTGATTTGCGTTCAGATAGAGGGCAGTTTTAGCCCTTCGGAAAAGATGAGGCAGGAGGACAGTATTAACTGTGTCATTGCAGTATGTGGATTCTCTGCTCTTTGCACTTCTTTCTGCTACTCCCTGCAGTCCATTGAAACCTGAATGCCCCCTGTGTAGGACAGACTAGCAACAGCCAAGTCCCTAATGAACTTGACAGAGCTTTGACTCTTTTCCTGCTGAAGGCTATGGGTGGTTTTTTGAGTGAAGACAGTAAAAGGCAGGGAGCTTAAAGCATCATTGGTTTATATTGGTTTTTAGTACTTGCTGTTAGTTACATAGCCACAATGCATCAGAACTTGTGATGAGTATATTATTGTTTCATCTGGGATTTTATTCTCTGTACTTCTGATCATTTTTGTGGGAGTTCACATCCTTAGTAACAGAACTCTTGGGGCAATTTTCAGGGTGAAATTTTGTGCTGCTGGAAACCATTCTTTTAGCGGTTGGCACCAAATCAGTTGAAAGGCAGTAGTAGTTATAGTTGAAAACTGTGACCGACTGTTGTTTGTTTGCTAATAGCCAGCATATGCCCAGCTCCTAGGGGAAAAGACTCTTGCAGCAGCTGAAGAATGCAGCCTGTGATCTCCTTCTTCCCAGGGATGCTCCACCCAGCCCCATGGCTATAAATGGCAATTGAACTTCAGGGAATTTCAGCAGCCAACTAGCTAAGCAATGACAGGTTCATCTGCAGCTGGCATTTTCACTGTTGGGCATGAAATTCATGAACTATGGCCTTGAGCTGTTTAGTGAACGGTGTAAGGTCTGCAGCTTTGTGTGAGGCATGGCTTGGGCTCTGTTGGGATGGCTCAGTGCACTGAAGCTGGGGGCAGTCTCTGCCCAAGCCACTTCTCTCGGGGGACTGAGGGAGAGGCTGGGCCTGAATGAATGCTCAGCCCTGGGAAACTTGTTGGCAGGTTTGCCACAAACCCCCACGTTTTATCAAGCAGCTGTGGAGCTGGCCACTGAGAAGCAACCTCATGTATCTGCAGCCTCACTAGCGCAGGTCAGAGCTCAGAGCAGACTTAGTGGTGCTCAGCAGCCAGGGAAAATGGTATTTAATGGAAGAATTCAGTTCGTTCACTACATGTTTGCTATTTAGCCACAGTGTAGACATACAGCTCTGTGCTGGCCACCTCCTTTCCCTCCCTGCATGGGAGGAAATAGGGAAAAAGGCATTTCTGGAGGTTTGCCTTTATCTCTGTGAGCCAAATGAAATTAATTGCTTCCCCAAAAGTTCCTGTTTCTCATTGCTGGTTGGAAGTGGTGCTGAGAATGTCTAGTTGGAGATGGTGGTATTTTGAACACAATCCCACTGCAGGTCTGGTCTGCTCCACAGCTGATGTGTCAGCATTTGAAACATCCATAATTAGCCTGCACTTTTGTTATTATTGGCTTTCATTTCTCTGTCAAATGGAAAAGGTGAAATTTCACAAAGTCTAAGGGATTCCTGAAGGATAATCCAGTTCAGTCTGTAATGAGTTATTTATGGATGATAATAATAATGATAAGAGTAATAGCACCAGTAACATACACTTCCATTAATTCCATGGTGTGTGAAAAGTCAGAGAGAAAAAGCACATGTAATGTTTATTCAGTGGAGGATTTGAATGGAGAAGTGTAAGGGAAGTAGCCTTCTGTGGAACAATAAACACCAAGTTATACATTGGACAAATGCTTCATTTTTATTATTCCCTCAGTTTCCAGCTGGAAGCATTATTGACTACTTGTATACAGTGCTCTCAGACTGTCACTTTCCAGCGGCACACAGAGCACACCTGCAGGCTTCTGTCTGCAACAACTGGAGTTTTATTGTATTCCTTACGTAAATACATACAATGAGATGTGCCCAGACTTTCACATAACTCCTGGAGATAAAACTTTAAAGCAAATACCAGATACCACAAAGATATTTTAACTCGTAAAAATGCCACAAAATGTGCAAGTGTTGCAAATGCCTTTAAAATCAATGTCTTTTAGAAATGTACCAAATTTTCAGCTTGGCCCCTGGAAAGCCGTTCTTGTAGCTGAGGATATTTATTCTGCTCTGTTTTTTGAATGGGATGCAGCTGTTGAATTCTTCAGACCTGAGTAAAGGCTCTTAAAGAGTTTTATTTATATCCGTTTTTTTGTCGTCCTCTGTTTCTGAACAAACAGCAACAACTTCAGCTATTGAGAATTGTCACACTGCAGCTAAGGCAGAGAGACTTGTCTGAAGAGCTTGACACTTATGTGAGTACATATGTGTGATTGTATTAAAGTGAGTGTAACTTCTGAAGGAGGCTGGCATGAGGCAGACTCTCCCCCAGTGCAGAAGTTCCTGTAGGAGATCCCTGGGGATCTGGAGAGCAAAGAGCGTGTCTAAGGTGATCAACTAAAACTCATCCACAGCCTGTTAGAAGCATATTGCAATGATACTTAAGTGTATAATCCCTCTTATTTCAAAATAAAGGCTTTTGGACTGAGTTTCCCTTGAGTATACTTTGTGATTATTAATGAGCTGTATCAAATAATCTTATTTAGCTCATTAAAGGGCATAATGCAGATAAGAGCTCTTTAGACCTCATAAACCTCAAAATTAATCTCTAGACCCATATGTTACTGGAAATATTTGATAGTAAGCTGAAGTGCTGTGGTATTTTGATGTGAGTAGAGTTAGATAAAAGTTCAAAAGCAACATGCAGTGCTGCTATGTGTCTGTGGGATGGGGAGTTCGTTGTACAGCAGCAGTGTGAGTTTCAACAGGAAGCTCAACTTGGGAGGCAGTTGCTGGTTTTACAAGGATACTGCAGTGAAAGCTCTTTGACTTCCTGTGTCTGGGTGCCTTTTTTTGCAAGAGCTTCATACTGGCTCTTAAAGTCCACACTTTTGGTTCCCCTTCTTTTCACTAAACACTTTGCTCAATCAATAACAAAAGGTAAAATTCAAAGAGACTTTCGTGGATCTTTGAGCTGACTAATGTATATTTTATTTGCAGTAGTAATAATGTTGTCGAGAGGAGCTGTTGTGACTACTTAACACAGCCATATTAAAACAATTGGATTGGGGATGCTTACTAGATTGCCATTAAAAATTTAAATAGGAGCAGAGGGCGTTCACAGCCCTCTGACAGTCAACAGCCAAGGCATACAGAGAATAAGGGGAGGGGAAGACAAGAAATAGAAGAGGGGGTAAGGAGAGGACATTGGAAAGCTTTTGTGCTCTTCATTTATCTAAAAATAGGTTTTCAGTCTGCCCTTGAGTTTGTTTATGTTTGTCTTTCCTTTGGAGACTGTGGATGGAAACGTGTCTTTTCAAATGCTTTGGGATTAGGGCCTGTGCTCTTTGAGCTTGGTTTCTGAAACAGGACTCGGAGCTGGGGTTGCACATTTGGGGAGCTGCTGCAACCTTCTCCCTGGCCACGCAGCTCCCTCTGAGGCCTGGACAAGACTCTTCCTGCACCCTCTTTTTTAAAATCTAGTGCAGCATTTTCCAAAATATCAGTTAAGTCCCTAGTTCTCTCAATGCTCAACTTTCTGCAGGTCAGATATCTAAACACCTCCGAAGGTGGGAGTTTGTGCTTGTGGCTCAAGGGCTGGTGAGATGTGGACTGTACCTAATGCTGCTTGTCACACCTGGGTTTTGGAGCTACACTAAAAATCTACTCTGTGGCTTTATGAAAACAAAGCTGTAAAGTGGTGTTTTCAGGATATTGCAATGACTGCTTTTAAAAAGTCTTTTGAGAAAATACAGAGAATCCTCTTCTTGGAGATTACAGCCACAGCACAGGCATGTTGGAGCAAACCCAGCTTTCGTTCCTCCAGGATGGCCTTTCTATTCTCCATCAGACTTTCAGTCTCTACAGCTCCTTATGATGTTTTCCTTTTCTGGAAAAAGGAATGATGCTGCATGTTCTCTCTTCATCTGTCTCAATGTATGGGCTTTTATTAGAGTCTAATATAACCTGTCAGAGTACTTACGTCATCTCTTTTGGAGTCATCAGTTTCTGGTGATGGATAACACTTAGAATCAAGAGATAAAAACCCCCAAGTTAAATATATTTAATTGGTTTTTATTTGCTTTCTGCTTTTTAGAGATTGTGAGGCACAGGCAGAGAGTGTCTGGAGCAGATGGGTGTTTTGTGGTTACTGGACCAGACAGCAGAGATATAATTAAAGTGCCTTTTTTGCATATGCAACTTGCAACCACTTCTCTATTTTCACAGGTCTTAGGATCATATGAAGTGTAAATTTAATAGAGGTTGTTTTACTTCTCTTATTTATTTCTATTTTTGAATGAGCTGCTTCAGCTGAACCTAGTGCACATAACCTTGTATGACTGCAAATGCTCAGTCTGTCTCTCAGGCTCCATGGTAGAGTTCAAAAAGAATACGGGAAAGCCTGAACTAGTTTCAGTTACTTTTCATGGAAATGCAAAGATCCAATATGGTTTTATTCATGATAGCTCTGCTGTGTCTCCTAGAAGCCATTCTGCAGAGGGTTTTATACCCCAGGTTCTTTCTAATGAGCCTGGAGGGCTTTTGGTGGTGCATTGCCACCCCTGGAGGTGGAGGAAGGATTCTGTCCTAGGAACTCCAGATTGCAAGTGGAAAGATGCATAGTCATACAAAGTTCTTAAATGGCATCCCCCATGAAGCACACTGGCACATTTTGGACCAGACCCATCATTCTTAGCTGCCAATGCATTTTAGATTTTCACCACGCCATCATTATTGTCCACAGAAAACATATCTTTCATGAATATGCTTTTAAGACAAATTCCTATTTTTTTTTCCCACTGAAAAAAACTGAGATTTTAGGTCAATTCTGTTTCTGAAGCTATTTTTGGCAGTCCCATGAGGCATTTATATCTAGAATTGGTCATTGGTGTAACAAGAGATCAGCCAGAGGAATTCTCAGTGCCTGGTAATTTGGTTCTCTTAATCCTGCACCTCTCCAGAGTGTGAGTGAGTCCTTGGAATTTTGCACAGTTAAGAAACAAACTAAAAGTCCCATACTCCTTGTCTGTGAATGACAAAGTTACAATCTCAGAAGTGTGTAATTTTTCTATGAGAGTTTAGGCCAAACTCAATTCAGAATTTTGAGATGAACATTTTTGAGTGTTCTGGGAAAAAATCAATCCAAAGAGCAAAACAAGTGTTCATTTTCTTCCATTTTGTTGCTCATAGGGTATATTTTCTATTACCTCTTCATAAGCTATGAATATTTTGTGTCATAACATTTAATTCTGATACCATGTTTTTAAATATAAAGCTGTGCATTATGGAAATAAACCGTAGTTTGAAATGGGAAAGATAATTCTCTGGATGTGCTGGTAGCTAATAGAAATTATATACGAATAAATTCAACTAGACAGTGTGCCCCAAAGATACCTGGGTTTTCTTGCAGGGAACACTTTTAGTGTATAGTGAATAACCTGAAGAATCCAGGTTCAAAGCAGAATTCAGTTTCTAAGAAGGAAGCACTGTCAACCTGTATTTCCAATAAATATGAATTTGTACCTATAGTTCCAATATTATTTCACTTTTTTTAAAATCTAAGATAAAGGGAAAAACCCTGTCTCTGGAGCTCAGAAGTAAAAGTGGAAGAGGCTATCTCAATACTTCACAGACATTAAATTTAATCTTTATACAGGCCACCAAGAAGGATAGGTGATTTTTAGATACTTTGTTTACAGGGCAGCTGCTCTGCAGAGCTGGAAATGGCAGTTCCTTCATCACGTGGTTTGAGTAAACCAGGCTCAAGAAGGAGCACAACCCCATTTCCAGTTATATAAATAGAGTTTTGCTCATTAAGGAAACTCAGAGAATACTGGCACAAGGGATATGTGGGCTAAAGAAACTTATTTTTGAAGAAAGATTGCAAGGACTACAAATGTACAGCATATTCTTGGGAGGACTAACAGAGCGCTGCTCTTTGGCTGCAGCTTCTCAACAGTCAGTGACAGTACTTTGCTGGGGTCATTCAGCTCTCTCTGCAGATAAGAGAGCTTTTTTGCCTTGGAAATGTTGTCTGGTGTGATGCCTAATGTGCAGCGCACCAGCTGGTCTTGGCACCTCTCAGCCCTGGGCAGCAGTGTGGAAAGAGGCTGGAAATGGAGGTGAGGAGCTGCATAATTTGAGGATTTGATGTCGGATCTGAGGCACTGAAAATGCTGAGGCCTCTGCATTGATTTCCCTGGGCTTTTCATAGGGCTCCAGAATTAGGGACATCTGATGTCTGAGTTTGGTGCTATCAGGAACCAGGCTAATGGCCAAGATGTCAACCCAAGAGGGACTGTGACTTTTTGAGCTAGGACTTTCATACCCTGGCTTATGGGCAGCTCTTCAGCCTGCTGATTTAGAGGTGGACAGAGCATCTGGGTAGGTATTTGGAGGAAAAAAAAAACCCAGAAAGCTACACTACATAAACTGCTTTGCCATTGCTGTGAACTCCAGCCCGTGATTCTGTGTGCAGTCTGTGAAGCGCTAGGTCATGCCAGCCAACAAACAAACTTGTCTCTGAAGAATGACTTGGTGAAAAGCCACACAGGGCAGAGCTGCCATCAGAATAATTGGTGATTCACTGTTTGTTTCTCACAAATTCCTACACTCTCTGCCCACGCACTATCGATGACAGCATTCTGTATGGGGACTGTGAACATGACAGACATTATTTATGAAGCAGCGCCTTTATCAAGGATGTTTTTTTTTCCCTAGCAGACTGTGTAAAATGCTCAGTCTCTGTGTTGCTGTTGTCAAATTATGTTATAAATTCATCTGGCCTGCCTGAGTAAGTTTTCAAAGGTGTTTTAAAAAGCTCTCTGTGAGAAGGTCAGGCAGAGGCCACCAAGAGCTCCTTGCTGTATTCTAAGGTGCCGTGACAGCTGTGTCCAGCACTCTTGGCTATTCCTTATAGAGGGAGAGTTGGGGCAGTTGCAGATGGTTCTGAGTTTCCACATCCCCAGGTTGGAGGATTTTTGGGAGATCTGCCCCTTCCTCACAGCTCCTTGCACTAGCTCAGCACATCTCTGGAGTAAGAAGCAGGGAACCCAGTCATAGCTTGTCTGTGTGACTGAGCTTTTCCTTGGGCCAGCCTCTCAGCTTGCTTCAAAGAAGAGAAAGGAAAATACAACTTTTCGTCTTTAAGATTCATGACGTCTGGCAGCAAAAGGTGTCCTGGGAGTCGCAGCTGCTCCAGCCAGGCTCACTCTCAGCTGCTTAGTACACAGCTGCAGGTCAACAATATTGTGTTTAATTTATTTTATGATGCAGCGTATCTGGATCTGCGTCCTTAATTCAAGCCTGAATATCTGATCAAATACTAAAGAACACTGAAGACAAAAGAGAGCTCAGTTAATGGGTAAGGAAACCAAATAATCTTGTATGGCATGGGATAGAGATAAGTATGGTGAAGAACATGTTCTGAATGTGGTTTTCATGGTGTCATCAGGTTTAATATTTTTGGGCTTCAGATGGGCTTGAAGAGAAGTGAACATCTTTGATTCAGTGGGGGGAAAAAGCAGGCACTGCCAAGAACTTACCAGACTCTGGAAATCCATCAACAAACTGAGAGCCTTCAAATACTGTTTGATTTCAGACCAGTTTCCTGACCATGCCTGTTTTCGTAAAGACTGAGAGTAATGAAACTATGGATTGAGAAGTGACATTAACATTTGGAAACCAAACTGTGTATTTAGGCTGATTTGTATTTTAGTGGCTTCGTCAGGTGGTTTGCTTTGGATTCTGTGGTGACATGTTTATCTTTTTTTGTATGCTCTGTGCATGGAGGGCACGTAACCCAGGCAGCTGTGAGAAAAATACGCTGAGGATAAAGAGGGTTTGAAAGCTGATGGCAGGACAGCTGCGGCTGCATAGGTTCATTTTGGCAAATAACAGTTTTTGTATGCATCAGGTTTTATGGTCATGGCTGTGTTACTGTTGCATTTTTAAATTTGAGTTAACTGCATACGAGAAAGCAGAGACCCAGAGCTGTTCATCATCTGGCTCAGTCTGTGATGAGCTTGTAACTCTAGCAATTGTTTCTGTTTTTCATAACAGTGGGAACTTTATGGCTATTTTTCCCCTCTTCTGTCCAAAGTAAATGCGCTGTTTTAAAACAAAGAAAGAAGTGGTGGAATGTCTGGTGGGCACAGTTTGAACTTGGGGTCCTTCAGGTTGGAGGGGCAGTTTAGAAAATACACCTTTTTCCTGAAAATTGATGTAGTAGTTTTATTTGTGTAGATCCATTTTACATTTCTTACTTTAGAAGTCACATTTTTAACAAGCCTCCATGTTAACAGACAATGGTGAGCTTTAAGGTGCTTTTTAGTGAATTTACCAGGTACATACAAAGATCCATCAGTCTGACCTATAGCTATGTACCCATTCAGAGTTATTTGAATAGTTCCAGTATACTTGAAGTGGTTTCTTAAAAAATATTTAAACTCTGTTTGATATTGAACTTAATGACAAATCAGCAGAGTCATGTGTGCAAACAGTAAATTTTTTTATGAGAAATGTCAAAATAGTGCTTTTCATTAAGCTAATGTAATGTCCTGTGCTGTGCTTTGCAAAAAGAGATCACATTGTGCTTCATTGCATAGAAAGAAGAGGAAAAGTAATTGCATAGATGAAAAGTATTCATAGATTGTGCTTTTATTTGTTACTGGAATCCTAGTGTTTTTGCAACAATACTTGATTAAATGGCTTCAGACAGAATTGACTTCTTGTTTTGCATGTCTGTATCCCTTTTAAGGAATGCTGCTCTAGGGAAAATAAAGATATTTGAAAGTTAGAGATGTCCAAGAAAACAGCCTTTTGGTGAGAAGAACCTGTGTTGTTTTTTCTAGCAGTAAAAGAGATGGTTCTGTTTATTAAACTGTGCATACCATATGATGCTTCATATTTTTCCATTTGATTTCCTGTAGGGTGATTTCACTTGGAACAGCATGTCAGGGCGCAGCGTTCGGCTGAAGTCAGTTCCCGTTCAGAGCCTCTCGGAGCTGGAGCGTGCTCGACTGCAGGAAGTGGCTTTTTATCAGTTGCAGCAGGACTGTGACCTGGGCTGTCAGATTACTATCCCCAAAGGTAAGGGCTTGATAAGCTGTCTCTGTTTAGATTGTTAAGCCACTGATTTCATATCACAGCAGTAAACACTGGGGTTTTTTTTTTCCACAGATACTGTCTTCTATTTCAGTTTTGCTTAACCATAGTCATTATGTAAAAATGATGAGTAAAGTTGTCTGCTGTGTCCAATTTGGGCCACCTAGGGGTGGGATCATCTGATCAAGGGCAGATGTCTACAGGGTAGATAATCTAAATCAGACCTAGTCATGCCAGGATGTCTTGATACTCAGTTGAGAGAAAAATGCTTTTCTGACATTTCCTGATATCCAGAATTAAATGTCTATGTAGGTCAGATAGATCTTACCATAGAAGTGGTGTTTTTCACTCTGTGTAACATTGTCTTTGAAGGAAGCCAGCTGTTCAGATAGACAGTGAAGACATATCAAATAATGTGAGTCCTACCCAAGTTTTCCTAAAGACAGTGTTGCTTATTTCACAGAAAACAAGATAATTTTCAGCATAAAACGTCAAACTCCTAGGAAACAGGAGATGAAATGAAAAGGAGAAGCTCAGCTATTGGAATCCTGGGGCACGATATGTGCATGTGGTAGACCTGTACTTAGGTTACCATGGAAGAGATCTAAACCTCACTAATGAGAAAGTTTCTGTTGTTTCCTGTAGGCTGCAGATCAAGCATAGCAGAGATAGCTGTTGTGCAATCATCTGCAAATCTGGCTTTCCTGTGGTTTCTTTCCAGTTGTATACTTACATAAGGAATAACAAGGAATCACTGAATTCTCCCCTTTGACCAGAGGTGCTGTGTGGTAGCATATACACAGTGATGCCACAGGAGCAATTTTTAATGAGTCTAAGTTAAACAGAAACAAAATTGTCCCGTCTGTGAAAATAATGATGTAGAAAACAAATGTGAAAGAGACAGGCTTTTGTATTCATCAGCCTTTTAGGATCCGCAGAAAACTCCTGCCAAAACCAACAAAGTCCAACTTCATGCATATAGCAAGGCATCAGTTTGTAGTGAGATGGATTTTATCAATTTCTTCAAGCCTCACCAGCTTCCCTGCTCCCTCAAAAACAAGTTTGATAAACAGGAAAACAATTTTATCGGATTTTCATAGGAGGAACTGGAACACTAAGAGCATTCCAATAATTTCTGACAGTCTGAACTGCAAATGGCTGTTCCTGAGAGAAATGAAAATACACATATGGAGGTCCTGCATGTGGATGTGTGGTAATATCATCCAAGACAATCGAGTTCACACATTCATAGAGTAGCTTAATTTGGAAGGGACCTTAAAGGTCATCTAGTCCAGCCCCCTGCAATAAGCAGGGACATCTTGAACTAGATGAGGTTGCTCAGAGTTCCATCCAATCTGGCCTTGAATGTTTTCAGGGATTGGGTATCTACCACCTATCTGGGAAACCTGTTGCAGTGTCTCATCACCTTCACCGTAAAATACCTTTTTTACACCTACTCTAAATCTACCCTTTTTTGTTCTAAAACTATTACCCATTTTAGATATATTGAGTCTGGAAAGTGTAATTTTAAGTGTAGAAACTAAATAAGAATATAAATGTTTGTTAAACATTTAAAAATAAAAGGCATTTCAAAAAGTCAGGAACTCCAGGCTACTGTTTCATTGCTACTGCTGACCCCATCATTTCATGAATCTCTTGGCTCAGTTTGACTGAGAAATAAATTGGTTATTCAGTTCTGCTCTCCAGTTTGGATGTATCCAATGAAATTATTAATAAGAGGCAAATAACTGGCCATCTGCATTCTTGCTTTGAATGATCCGATCATTAGATTTTCTGTGATTTAAGGTATACATCACAAAGGAATAGCCAGTACAAATGAATTTTAAAATGTTGTAATACCATCTATTGAAGGAAGTGAAGGTAATAGGTAGAATTAAGGTACATTTTGTATTTAACTGTCTATCCTGTTTCAAAGCTTGGCACCAGTTTTGACAGCAGAAATAAATAATATTTTGAAGTGGGTATATCTAATAATCACTCTGTCAATCCATCATGCTACATCTGTGGTGGTACTTTGATAGGAGAATAAGAATCTAACATATTCTGAAATTATTACAGATTGGTTTAGGCCCTTTGCAGAGACACTCTGAAGTCCACTTCATGTTCCTATAATTTTTAAATGTGTGGAATGAAAATTTATGACAAGAGTTTACAGGAAGCCATCCAGTTAATCATCACAGTCGAACATCATGTGTAAACTGGGAATTTCAAGTTCTATCCATATGAAACTGCCTTGGGCACTTTGGGTATGCAAGAATGCAAATAAAATAAAATTCCATCACAGCCATCAAGCTAAAACCAGACTCAAGTTAAAAACAGACTGTTAAAACTGTGAGATGTAGAGCTAGTAGTGTCTGAGAGAGTTAGAGGAGCTCTGTAGGTCTGGAGAGATCCAGAAAAATGAAAGATGAACTCTACAACTCTCTTCTGCTTCAGAGAATGCCCTATGAAAATATTCATGAGTAGAGGCAAGTGAACTATTTATGTATTAGAAAATTTAGAAAGCTGTGTATAGAGTTGGACTTCTTTGTGTTCCTTTGGCTGCTTTTCAAAACTTGGTAGAGAATTACATCAGAACATGCATGTGCCTGCTGGGCATTTGCTTCCTGCAGGCATTTGAATAATTACATTTACTGGCAAAGGTATGGTGAAAAGTAAAAATTCATTGTTCATGGTTAACAAGTGTGTGTGCCAAACGTGCTTGCATGGAGGTTAAACCAGAGTACAGATGCCTCTGCCTTATCTTTACAACCACAGACATGCTGTTACTGGTTGCTTCTTCAAAATGCTTCAGTCCTCCCATGCTCAGACAGTCCCTTTGTCACAGCTAGTGCAGTTTACCTCTTCCAGGGCTCATCTGGCTATTCCCACACTTGTGTAGGAATGCATAGACTGTGTACCTCATATGTAATCCCTCTCCTTCACTGTATTGTAGCTATTACTGTTAATGAAAAACATTACTAACATCTCCTAGTAAAATATCCTGTGGTCACAGAGAAGGGATCACTTCCCATAGGAATTTCTTTAACCAGCCTGTCATTAAAAATATGCTACAATTGCACTAAAGTAGGTAATTCAAAATGAATTCGAGTTGATCAAGAGGTACTAGTTTTACATATTTCATGAGATGTTTCACTTTTTTTTCTTGTTGTCTTGCTTTTCTGCCTTTTATCTTTCAAATTCTGTAATCAACTCCTGTTTTGCTCCCATGTCATTCCCCCATTTGCCACCAGAAATTAGACCAAGAATCATTTATCTTGTGTTGGTTAATGTGTTAAGTTGCAAGAGGATGTAATTTCCAGGCAAAGCATTACACAGTTTCCTTACCAATGCAATTACTCTGTGAAAGATTTTTAATTTGCTGACATTCTTAATGTCACAACAGTACCATTCTGCTGATACTTCTTTGCAGTTCATGTTTACAATATAGTGTGTCTTTTCTCATTTCAGGGAAGTCAATCTTCTCTTTAAAAAAGGAGAAAAAAATGTTGATGCAACTGACTTCAGGTGTGCTTACTTTTTGGTGACATTACGATTTTGTGTATGTCCTTGCACACAATTAGTGAGAAAAATGAACCTTTTGAATGAAGGTCTTCACAAGCAAATGCTACCTCAAGTTAGATGGCTTCTGCAGAGTAAAACTGGGATCAGAGCAGCAGAGGAGCTCATTTTCTTCTGTTCATTGGCTCCAAGGAATCTCTTGAGCTGAGAGGTTGTTGAATAAGGTTTGATTGGATCAGTTTCCTAAATATCTCATGTTTATAATGCCTCTCTTAACTATCCTGTCCCACTTCACTGACCCTTGTGTTTGGAAGCAGGGGTAGGAACTACTGGGAGTTGAGCAAATGGGGAATTAGGGCTTCAACCCTAATTCAGCTCCTAGAGCATCTGCCTGGGTTTTGAAGGTGTGATGGGAACCTGTTGGTGAAGGGGCTCGAATAAGATTTGAGACTCAGGGATCACATTCGGGTTTTCTCTTTATTCCAGAAGAGAAAATTACTTCTTGTGTTCTTTCCAGTTCCTAACAGGATGTTGTCTTCTCAGCTTTGCAGTGGGGCTGGAGGATTTGTGGAGAGCAAGAATCAATAGGGAGAGCATTTTGGGGTTATATGTGGTTTACTGATGATTATGCTGGTGCTGGGTTGACAGTTGGGCTGGATGATCTTGAATGTCTCTTCAAACACTGATGATTTTTTGATTCTGTGGTGTTTCAGGAGAGAGAAAGTAATTCTAACTTTACTGTCAAACCTGGTTCTCAGGTCATTTGTTTGGTTGTAATGAAGATGATGTAAGGGTGGGTTTAGAAGCCTAAATGCAGTCCCAGTCGTTTAAGGAAGGTAATTTTAAGGAGGCTGCTGCTGCTTGAACATGTGCTGATGTATGGTTTTGCATGCGAGCTTTGTGGCACGTGACACCGTGCATGTGCTCACAGGGAGTGAGCATTGGTCGTCTGTATGACTTGTTTTAGTCAGGTGAGTTTGAAGAAGCAGGGCTGGATAAGTGTGTGATTACAGACTGAGAGCTGAGACAACCCTGCCTCTGAAATGGAGGGAAACATGGCTGGGCTTTCTGAATTTTTACCATTCATTTGTGTACTTTGCCCCCCCATTCCAGTTAAGCTCTGAATAGAAAAGGGAATTAAGAGTTACACAATTCTATGCTTCTTGTTTATTTTGGCAGGGCGTGCTTCTTTCAATCTGTTTTTTGCTTACATTACTCACCATTATATTTCATTATTCATTTTCCTTAACACTGAGAGTGACTATGATTTTTATCTGGACTTGCATTTTTGTGAGGGCTCCAAACTGCTCTTTGTTTTTAATCACTGACCATGTTGCATACATTATAGCTGTTGTGGCAGTGGAAAACATCTGAATAAACTGCAGCATATACATTGTGGAGTTACAGGGTCGGGGACTGGTTGCTTTTGAGCTGATGTCAGGGTATCTTCTGAGTGTAGAGACTTCTTACCACCCCTCTTAATGCCAGCCTCTGCTAATTCTTCTCATATAAATACGTATCTGGCATGGGCTTATGAGTCCATGGATTTTCTTTCAATGTAGTAGGGTTCATGAAGATTATATTTAAGACGAGTAAGGCTGAGATAAATTCTCCTCCTTTATAATACTACATTAGTAAATCTTGGCTATGGTGTATCAGACAGACTGGTCAGAGAGAAAAACTGTTCAACTTGCTGATTTTCAGACTGAAACTTCCCACCTTGTGCACTCCAATTTAAATATTTCATGGAAAAATATATTTTTCCAGGGATTCCTTTTTTCATTCTAAGAAAATAAAACTAAGTGTCTCTCAGTCTGGGTAAAAAAAAAAAAAAAAAAGAAGGAAATAAAATTGAATTAATGTTTTAAGCTAGGAGAAGTCCCAGCTGCTGCAGGGTAGAGGTTGTGAGACACAATCTTGAACTATGCTACACAGGCATTTATCAAAGTGAAGGTGACAGAGTTTTTCCAGGCAGACAGATAAGAGAAGAAAAAAACTATTTCATTTTTTTTTTCTTCCCAGTAAAGAAATTCACAGAAATTTTTTTCAGGATTTTTTCTTTCAAATTCACTTTTTTGCCACTGTTGAGAAAATAACAAAATGGAAATACATCAAGCTTGCAAGAATATAATTTTTCTAACATTGTAACAGGGGAAATAATTTATTATCTTCAAAACTTAAGCAGAAGAGATGTTCCTTTTTTAATTTTTGCTGTGAGGCAGTTTTTTTTTAATAAAAGACTATGCCATGCTCAGCGAATTGATTTCTGAGATTTTCTTGTATCACATAGCATGTTTTACATGTCTGTTTACATCAGGAAAGCTTTATTCAACTTAGCTATTCTGTCAGAGGTAAGCTAACAGGTTTAAAAGCAAAAGGTTTTACTCATTAAAAAAATCACTACAAACAAAAAAAATCTTGTCTTTTTACTAAATAGTATTTTGTATATAACTAGGAGCTTTGATTGATTGAGAAGCAGCATGCATTTTCGTTGTGCTGTATGAACAGAGGTAGAAAATGCTGTAGGCTTCACAGGAAAATCAATGGCACTGATAATGTAAATATGACAAAATAAGTTTATAGCCTAGCACATTTAAAATAAAGATTTGTGTAACTTCCAGAACCTACCTGTTGTGTAGGTGTATTTTGTGGAGAGAGAGGAAAGGAATGAGGACAGGGATAGACACTGAAGGAATACTTACCTGTGGAACTTGTTGGGCAGGAGCACTGACAGGAGTCTCAGTCCCTTCACAGTGAAGGAAAGAGATCTTGCTTAAATTCCTAAGGTAAATAAGGAAATATTACAGTCTGTGGTTTTATATATCATGAAAAGTTCATATATCATATATTCCTATATCATGAAAAGTGAGAGAAGATGGAATCACGACCAGGGTTTTCATTACTAGGGCAGTTGCTTATTTAGATGCTGTTGTACATTTAGGGTACTGCTTTTGAAATGTCAGATCCAGGGACTGCTTTGAAATATATTTGATATTATGTCCCATAGAATTTAAAAATTACTTCTGAGACAAAAAAAAATCCTATCTAATGTAGTTTCTTTAGGACTACACTTGACATAGCTATTGACTCGAAGTACGTGTAAGTATATTTGGTATTTTGTCTGTATTAGTGTCAGACATGAAAATCTCAGCTTTCATTTTAAAACATTGATCTTGACCATTGGCCATATTCAAAAGTTGAGACGTGGTAGAGAAAATCAGTGTTGTGAAGCAAAATAGACATCAAGATGCTCTAAAACTGCTTTGCAAAATTAGGTGTGTTTCAGTCTTTTTCCTTTGGGAGAACGCTAGTGCAGCAGAGACATTCTTGGATGTGTTCTGCCAAATCTGTTTTTAACACTTCATTGTAGTACTTACCCTTTGATTCTGAATGCCCACCTAGGCTATCCCGTTTTTTGCCAATAGTCAAATGTATATGTCTGGTGATTCGATAGTGACCTATGCATTCATGCTTTATTGTGGTTCAAAGCCAAAGAATAAATGCCAGTAAATATATACCAAGGAAAAAGCTTTTGGACCTTTATTAAGAATACTGATATTGCAGCCTACCAGTTTCCATGTTCTGTTTGCCTTTGGCAGAGCTTTGCCAGCATGGAACATCAGTATAATATGTATTCTTCCAGTATACTTCTTCAGAAATTTCAGTTGAAAACCAGACTTATTTATATTATCTTGTGTGTGTTGCTCCTTTCAGAAGTGCATTAGGGAATATTCCTGATGATTTTTTTCTTGCCTTAGGTAATAAATTTTCTCTAGTTTTTCCACAGGCATGATTTAAGCGCAGTTGTGGTTGATGCCAGAAGCGTAATGTCTCTAGTTACTGATTAGGAAAGATAAAGTGACTCGAGATAGATTTATTTTATCAGAGCTATGGTACTATATATATCTTTGTATTAGGCTTTTACACTGAAAAGGCTGCCTTGAGATTTAATGGAGATGTAATCTCCTGCTGAAGGATTTTAAGAATAGATTAGACAGATGTCCATGTGACTCTATTTCTGTGCAGGAAATCAACCCAAGTGTTCTCTGCAGAGCTCCTTGTGTCTTTTTTTTTCTGTGTAGTTTACATTTTCAACACCTGTTTCTGCTATGATTGATGATACAAAGGACAGGTAATTACTACAAAGAGACATTATTAGAAGTAAGATCCGTTGGTCATTTTTCAGAAGGATAACAGCTCAGTCATTTGAGTCACCAGACTGTCCAGTGAGAGACCTGCTGCACCATGATTTCACTTCCACACACTGAGAGCTCCTTTCTCATTTCATTTCTTCATCACAGCTCTGAGGAGGACTACTGTGGACTAGTTTAATTAGTCCCAGAGAAAGTAAGTTATGAAAGCTGTTTTATTTTCTTGTGTGGCTTCTTCTTTAAGGTGAGAGTCCGAGGACAGACTTACACAAAGGAGTCAAAACAACGGAGACCTGGGTGCCCTGAACCATCTCTGTGACCACTCACTGGTCTCCTAAATTCCAGAGATTTAGAGGAATTTTCTCTTCCTCTGAAGAGCTCAACTCATGCTCACAGTGAGAGCAATGCAGGGGGAAATATTTGAGGTGTGAAGTGTCGTTGCTCCTTCACCTGCCAGTACAGGTGTGCAAGTGACTTTATTGATAACAGTACATCCAACACCAGCTACATGCTGGTGATTGTGTCTGTTCTGGCCCTGGCCCACCCTGTAGCCCTGTAGTGTTTGGATTGAAGGTAACTCTCCTTATCAAGTTGAGTCATTTTGACTAGCAGTAGCATCAAACTACTTTCCTCCTCCACATTATAAAATTTTTATTTAAGCAGTTGAAGCCAGGAGACAGTCAATTTCTCTCTCCCTGCTGTTTCCTCAGTGAACTGAAAGCAGTTTTAGAGCTTGTATTTGTATTTTTCTATCTCAGACTATAGCGTCAAGGCTCCTGTTCGGTTTTCATTTGGTATTTTGAATTTTTTTCAGTACAGCTTAAATACCTTCATTGACTGTAGTTGTTTTCATTTATTAGTGTGGTTAATTTTAATCTGTTGTTTTTTGGGTTTTTTTGACCCGTTTTAGTGTTGACAGTTTTTCTGAGTTATGAAAACACCCCAAGAAGGGGGTGTTGTTCAGTCTTTCTCAAAGCTTTCAAACCTCTGCCCATCATCAGGGTTTCTGTGTGTCTTCTACTTAGAGAGAGGGGCAGCAGCAAGGTGCCTGGTGTATCCCAGGCTATTTAAGTCAGGAACTTTCCTATCTTTGGAGATTAGGGAAACTCCTGCCAGCTGTGGATACTGCTATAATGTGAAAAAGTAGTGTCTGTATTTTTTCTTGCACCTGCTACTTGATGTTACTGTTTCATGCATGCTGTCATCAGTGTCAATGTAGGAAATGTGCCCTGAAGCCTAGGAGGAGTGATTCTCTCGAATTTCAGTGTGCCTAGACACATGCTTTACTTCCATTATTGACACAAGGCATGCACTCCATCAAAGACCTGGACCACTTTCTATGGCTGTTTTTTAAGGGTTTTGGTGGGGGGGTGGGAGGTGGGATTTTGGTATTATTTTGTTAGATTACTGTGACTTGGGATTTCTTATGACACGGGAAGTCCTGTGCTAATGCAGGTGATGAAGCAAGCAGAGCTGTGGATGAGTTGAAAATCTGAGTGGGTTTATGCACAGGGAAGTCAAACCTGGCATTGTGTGTCTGTTTTCCCTTCCCAGGAATCTGCCTGCTTTTTCTGCTTTCCACTAACAGCCACATACCAGGGCATCTGACCTTTCCTCATAATCCTCTAAAGGGTGCCAGGTAGCTTTGCATGGGTTTTTTGAGTTACTTTTATCATCCCATCTATGTATGGCAGCAGCAGCCATTTTCCTCATTCTGGCATAGAAAAGAACTTGAGCAACTGTTTATTTTTTGTGTCAAAATGAGTTGTTTCCAGGGGTCCAGCTAAAGATTTAACAAATCAGCTCCCAAACAATTATAATTTAGTGTTTGGATACTAAAAATCGCTGAATATCTTGTTCCTCAGAGCTTGTGTAATGCAGCCATCTGAAATGTACTATTAGTTAAAAATATTTAAATGGCAAAAAAAACTATATCTGTTTTCATTACAGTAGTGGCAAAATAACTGAACAGGGTTTTTCCCCTGGCTTCTCCAACACAGTTACTTCCAGTCAATAGCCCAAATGCAAAAAGATTAAAGAATACCTTAAACCAAACAAAACAAAAAAAAACACAAAAAAACCCCAAAAAAAACCATGACCAAAAACACAACAACAAAAATCAAATTAAAAGGAAATATAGGAAACTTTATTCTTGGTTTTCTGGTGGTGTTTTGAAAAATTCTGCAACTATTAAAAATTCTGTTATTTTAAGGATATTTATACACAGCTTGCACAAACAAGGCAGGCATCCACTTTGTACTTGTTGAAGTGGTTTTTTTGGTGCAGCTGTGCTGTGTTCATCTGTAAGACCTGCAGCTTCCTGCACAGCAGGAGTGCAGTGGCCTGGGCAGGCTTGGGAAGCTGCTCCTTCCCAGCTCTTCTCCTTGCATGGGTGGGCTCTGACATCCCTCTCTGTGGCTGTGGCTTCAGGAGCCCTGACCTTGCTCCAGAGCTCAAATCCCATATTCCCTATCAACTTAGCTTTGGTTTCACCCTTACAATACATTGCACCTGCATTTGCTGACCAGTTAATGCAAGTCTGTTCACAACAGAGAATCGTGGAAGAACATATTTAAAAATACAAAAGTAGTTATTTCTTTATAACATATATACTTGGAGACTAATTAAGTCCTTAAATGCACCAGGGTACATGTAGGCAAATGGAGTGGAAATGTAATTTTTTTTTATGATGCCTTTAGTCACAGGAGTTGGGTAGTATTTGCTATCTGAATTAGAGCAGTGACCAAAGTAAGTTGTTGTTTTGTTGGTTGTGGTGGTGGTGGTCTTGGTTTTTTGGGGTTTTTTTTGTGGTGTTTTTTTTGTTTTGTTTTGTTGTTGTTGTTTGGTTGGGGTTTTTTTTGTTTGTTTCTGTTTGTTTGTGGGTTTTTATGTGAAGGAGAGTTAATGCCTATCTCACTGCAGTTATAGTCCATATTTTTGATAGAAATAGGGCTTGAAAATAGGTTTCAATAGAAATAGTGCATTTTTCTAGATTTGTGTCTAGTTTGGAACTACACTTTTCAGATTTGTTTTCCTAGAAGACAGAGAAGTCTACTGGTAATATGCTCAGCTAGTATAAATTGATACATCACCTTTGCCTTCAGAATACCTGTTCAGTATCAACTGATGTGTATAAAAACATCTATTAGTACCTGGCAAGCAAATAATGTAGGGTTGGTTGTTTGGGGTTTTTTTAAAAATTTGTATCAGAACCGCAGGAGGTTATTGTGAACTGTTATTTGATAAATAAAACTGTAGTTCCTATAGGGATGCAGCTTTCTTTTGAAGTAGGTGACATTTCCATCAGTTTTGCCTTCTAGATGAGTTACATGGAAACTTATGAATACATTCTAGATAAATAATTTAATTTGTCTACCACTATCACCAAGTTCTTACTGTTCAACAGTAAAGAAATTGTGTATAGTGCAGCTTTTAAACTTTCAGCAGCTGAATCACTCAAAACCTGCACAGCTGGACTTTGTCATTTTTCTGTGTTTCATTTTAACAATTAGTAGTGCCTTAGCCCAGAGGCACTGAAAGCTAGGTCTGATGAGATGCACTAACCACAGGTTACCAGAGAGTCTGCTGGGATGTGGAAGGGGTGAATGAAAAGCACACTTTTGTCTGCTGGCTGTGGGTTTTCTCAGGTGGTTGTACTGTATGCACTGTGTGTTGCTGAGAATGTTGTTTCCTGCACAGTTGACTTTCCTCACAGCTCTCCTGGTTTCTCATGGTTGTCCTGAGAATTGTTTGGTTCAGGTGCTGCCCCTGTCCAGCCCTGTCCCCCTGTGCACAGCCCAGCAGGAGGGATGTCCAGTCTCCTGAAAAACTGGCTTTGACTTCAGCTCTGCCCTTTTCATGCTGGTTCTTCTGCCATAAGCACAGTCTTCAGGAACTTCTCAGAGAAGGGAATGCTGGAGCTTGTTTGCTGTATCAGAGGAAGCAGCATCGGAGGAAAGCTGCCTCTGCTGTGTGTGTGGTGCCTTTGGTGAGCAGCCTGAACCTGGTGCTGTGGGCTGAGGTGAGCATCTATGAGCCAGATGTCACCTGGAAGGCCATGACTGCAGCTGTGGGATATTCTTGAATGGTTATGGCTTTCCTTCCATCAGCTGCTGGCTGACAAGCACAAAGAAATATTGATTTAAGTCAAAATGAAGTAAAGTGTGGAACACAGATCATAAGGAAAAATGGGATAATAGTCCAAGGCTTCTGAATAAATACAGTAATCTGCATCACTGATGGAGGTCTTGTGTGTGTATGGCTGAGGCTAAGGGCGAGAGTGATAAGAAATATCTGAAGGCTCAGCCTTCCCCTTTTTGTATTGCTTTGTGTGCCAGAATCCTGTTTCTCTGGTTGAATTTTATCTTCCATTTGTGTTGCAGCTGGCAGTGTTTTGGAAGTTACTCCATGGGGACAGGGCATTTCAACAAGTTTTTAAAAATAAATATTTCAAGATGAACATTTACAGTCACAGAAATGGCTAAGTAAAACCAGCACCCTCTTCTTCAGCAGAGCAGCCCCAAGTGCATATTCAGAAGTAAATTTGCTTTGATAGTGACCCAAAGAAGCAGCTACAACCACAAACACTGTGCAACTGTCAGTGAATGAAGTGCAGTCTTGCCTTTATTGTGCTCTGTCAACAGAACTTAGCAGTGTTGTCTGATTGACACTCTCAATTACTTGCAGTATTGCACAGGCCACAGAGACAACAGCTTGACATTTGGCACACAGGCTGGCTGTGGGAGGCTGGCACTTGGGAAATGAGTTGCTCTGGATGAGTGAAGTGAACCAGTGAGTGCTCAAGAGGGGTCTGACTTTGTGCTTTGTGGTGCCATTGGTAGTAATTTTCAAGACAGAATTGATTGCAATCTTGGAAGATATATTTTTTTTTTTTCTTGAAGTGCTGTTAGATCCAATTACTAGTGGCTATTAAGAAAAATGGCCATGAATAGAATTAGAATTACTATGAAGAAGTAGTTTAGAAATCTCACAATATCAACCTTTTTACCTGTTTCTGTTTTGGTAATTGAGCTATAGGTCTGATAATAATCACTGAGATAGGTCCTCTTTTTACACTGTGTTAAAATAGCCCTTAATTGTGGAAATTGACAAACATTCTTCCCTAAACAGACAAGAAACTAATTTCTCTTAAGTAAAGGAACTTGCCAATAAATGGGAAGTTCTCTTTGTTCTCCAACCCTGTCAGCAGCATATCATCTCTTATGTCAAAAGCCCCCTGAGTTAAGTTAGTTTAAAGGATTTGTATGAATTTATGAATTATGTTTTTGAGTAATAAAAATTGTTCTTGCATGTAAGTAACATAAAAGGAATATCATTCTTATAGATAATCCACTAGTCCATGTATAAGGAAAGTGCTGAAATATTCAGTTTTTGTTACAGGTTCACTTCAAGCAGATACGAGAGGGTATTTTTTTTCATTACCTGAAGCCTAATGCTGTAATATTGTCCCAGAAATTATGTACAAAGCTTGGGTGCTGTTGTACTATTTTACTGCGTAATTTATTAATTAGTAAAAGCATATTGGATTAGAGTTTCCCAGGATATTGACTATTAAGTGGCATAATCTGAAACTATTGGCCAAGACTTTCTGAGTATTAACTTTGTGTGCCACTAACTGTATAATTCTGAGCTAATTCCCTATACCTAATTTGTGATGCTTTAGTTTATGCTGAGCAACACTTCTACCTACCAGACTTGTTCATTTCCATAAATATAAATTGAATAAAGAAGTTATGGAAGTAAATAATAACAGGATTCAGCCTGCACTACTCTCTCTCTTTCAGTCATAGAAGGTAGGTGGTTGGTAGGTGGTCTTGTGCAGAGCAACAGAATAATTTTCAAAATGTACAAAGTTCTCTTTCTTTTCATGTTTTAACTGTCAAAGCTGAAGTTTATATATCCTCAGTGTGAAAACGGCTTCTTATTACCTAGTTTGTAGAACCATGGTCTCACTTAGAGAGAAATCTAAGCCCTCAAATGGTCTGTAGAAAATCTGGGATTTCATAGTATAAATGCTAAAAAAGTTGTGCTAGTAATGACACTGCAGGTGAATTTCAACTTTAACCCAAAATATTTAAGTTTTGATAATCTCAGAAGTCCAATTGTTCAATTCTTGTAAAAAGTCTGTAGATCAGTACAAATAATCTTGTATTCTGTAGGCCGTGTGGTTCACTGGCAGAGTCCTAAAGAGGTTACCTAATTTTTCAAATAGAAAAGTCTTTTTGTCATTAACTGAACCTGGAAGTGCTCACCACTTTGGAAAAACAGGTCACGTAGCAATTTAATGTGCACTCAGGAGTTTGATTCTAGACTCTTGGTCTTTTAAATATTCATTATGCTAGTCTTAATAAATAGATGCCTAGGTAGTGATGTATGCATTGCAGTGAGAAATGCAGCAAACATATAAATTAGTAAGTACTGTACAGATCAAGTCCATTTCTGACAAACAAGCTGATCTGCACAGCTGTCTGCACAGGTGTCCTTCAGGAAAAACAGAATGGGTTAGCAAAGGAAAAAAGCCACAGCCTCCTTCACTGTGACAGTTGTCATTTGAGTGCTTCTCTAGTCTTGCTGATGTTCTTGAGTGGAACCTATTGAAGGAGCAGTGTATTGTTGATCTACAGAATGAAGACATAAATTGACAATTTACTGACACAAACAGCTGGATAACAGCCCAACAGTGTTTATCACTATGTGGTTTAGACTTTTCCAAAGTGGAAGTTAAAAATAGCAGTCCATCCATACCTAATAGCACTTCAGACTGATACAATGCTATTTTGCAGAAGTATTTACTAATTAATTAAAAACCATGCAGTAGGTATTAAGAGTGGGTAATGATGCTTTGCCTGTTTCTCAATAATGTTTTGGATATTAATTATATTTTCAAAACCATGCTGCAGCTAATAAATACTAAGCATTATTATTGTGAATGGGATTAATTTAATATGTAAAACTGGTGAGGTTGCATAAGTCTTTAAACACGATGAATATTTCAGCAATGTTCATGCCTGATGTGCCCTGTATTAACATAATTTGAAAACATATTTATATGTACAGCATATGGACTGTAATTTGTCATGTCTTTTGCTGGGGAGGATGAAAACTTGAACTGACCTCAGACTTCTTGGCAGATCTTCTGAGCTTTAGTTTTTACTGAGATTTTTCTCAGCCTTATTTTCATATGCAACTCTTTTTCTCTTGCTGTGGGGTGAACTGTAAATGTAAATGATCATAGCAAAACACTGCATTTTACATCAAATTTTGATTCTTTCTCTCATTTTTTTATGTTTCAGTATATCAATAAATGGGTTTTTGGAGAATATGGCTCTGTGACTCTAAAGAAATATAAATCATCTATCAAAAAGAGTCTGTGAAGCAGTAATTTGAATTTATACCATGGAAAATAATTTGAAAAACATTTTATAGATATAAAGCCAGAACACAATGGTAGCAGGGAACCTTATAAAAACAAGCTGTACTGTCAGGTGTATGTGAGCAGGCTACCAACTATTCACATTGCCAAGAGGTGAAAGAATTTCTCTTAAAAACTCAATCTTAACAACAGGAAATGTCAGAGGGTGTGAAAAGTCTGAGCTTTTCATCAATCAGAATATGACTTTGAATTATAGCCTTGTCATGTGTCTAAGAAAAAAGGAAAATCTAATCATAGACCGCATCAGGCAATGAATTACCACCATTATACCGCTGAACTCTCACAGTATAAGGATAACTTATCCATCTAGTCAGCCTTATTTCAGAGCGATGAATTCTCACCAGAGCAGGTGTGGGAAAAGGGGAGTTAACATAACCAACACTTGGCAATTGTACCTCGAGACAGGAACCAAATATCTGAGTTGTGGGTGCTGGGAGCCCTTCCATCCGGGAGGGCTGCTGGTATCCTGGGGTACATCAGGAAGAGCTTTGCCAGCAGATCAAGGGAGTTGATCCTGCCCATCTTCTCACCCTCAGCGAGGCCACAGCCAGAGTGCTCTGTCCACTTGTGGGCTCCTCAGCACAAGAGAAACAATCTCCTACTGGCAAGGGTCCAGCAACTGCCTACAAAGATGATGAGGGGCATCTCTCTTGTGAGGAGAGACTGAGGAACCTGGGTCTGTTTAGGCTTGAGAAGACTGAGATGTCATCAGTCTATATAAGTATCTCAAAGATGGGTGCCAAGAGGATGGCACCAGACTTTTTGCAGTGGTGCCCAACAATTGGACAAAGAGCAATGGCCATAAACGAAAACACAAGAATTTTCATCTCAACATGAAAAAGAACTTCTTTACATTGGAGAGGTCAGAGCACTGGAACAGGTTGCCTGGGGAGGTTGTGTATTTTCCCTCTCTGGTGATGTTCCAAACCCACCTGGACAAATTCCTGTGTCACCTGCTCCAGGTGACCCTGCTCTGGGGGGGTGGTTTGACTAGATGATCTTCTAGGAAGGGGCTAGAGGTCCCTTCCAACCCTAACCATTCTGTGATTCTGTGGTATCCTGGAAAAAACTACAGAGTGCAAGTGGAGTCGGTTCAACCACCATTACAAAAAGTAAAAAGAAAAAAAGAAATGTTATATTTAAAATAAAAGTATATTAATTGGCTATAAAAAAAAGTTAGATTTTTTGAGCAGTCTGTCAGGTAATGATCTGGTCTTGGTTTTCAGAAGGATTTGAGGGAAAAGTATGGAGAAATATCTTGTGATCTTATGACCCCTAATTGCAAAGATGAGAGTTCATTAACAGAGATCCACTTCACTCCTTTGTGGTATGTTCCTTGCTATAAAAGACTTAAGGCTTACTTAAGACACTGGCTTACACAACTAGGAAAATGTGTTAAGACACGTTACTTGGTGACTCTCTTGCCCTAAAAGTGAAATGGATATGGTGTGCTTATTTTTGAGTTTTTACCATAATACAAAACCAGTAAGGGAAAAGTATATGTTCATTAAAGTTTATCTAGAGCAGTGTCTATGTTAGACCCTTTATATTGCTTTGGAAGTTAAAAAATTCCAAAGGTACGAGTTAAAGCAGGCCCCTCACTTAATCCCTGGTATTTGTTGAGACCTAATAAATAAAATTCTGTTTTGTTGACTTTTCATTATAAAAGATGCTGCTGAAGGAAATAATGATAGCCAACCTTTTGATATAATTGTTTCAAGAACCAACCTGCCTCTGATATTGCTTGAAACCACTGGTCCTTAATACCTAAGTGAAAACTTGGACAATATATTGGTTGTCAGAACAAAAACTTTTCTGAGGCTCTAATCCATCTGAACCAATCTGGACATGCTGTACTCTAGTGCCAGCTCCCAACATGAGTTCAGATCAGATGGGTCATGTGAAGGTGGTCAGCTATCACCCAACTGGTATGGCTGGTATGCAGAGCTTTATCCTGGAGGTTAGCAATCCTCCCTTTCCAAATACTACCTTTAGTTCCACACCTGAATCACAGCCTTGTGACCATGGATGAAGGCTGTCCTGTAGGATAAACCTTTTAGGTTTATGGTGCTTTGCTCTCAAGAGCATCCAGCAAAACACCTCCATTGTTAACTCTTCAGTGACCATGCATGTGTAAATGTGCCCAGCAGCATGCAGGGGATACATTTGTGTTCCCCAGTACAGCCTCAGTGTTTGGGTGAGCAAAGCCACATTCCTTTGGGCCAGAGGACTGTGACAGTCCCCGGCTTTTGTGAAATGTGCCTCACACCCTTCCTGATCCCCAGTGCTGTGACCATCTCGCTGCAGCTTGTGCAGCAGTTTGTTCAGGGTTACTTCTCTTCACTTACTTCCTTTTTATGTTTTCTTTTTTTTTTTGTTTTTTGCCTCTTACAGATGGACAAAAGAGGAAGAAGTCATTAAGAAAGAAACTGGACTCTTTAGGAAAGGAGAAGAACAGAGACAAAGGTAAAAATGAGTACATATTTGGTGATCAGGTCTTAGTTTTGCATATAAGATTTCTTTCTGATAAATACTTTTGGAAGTAGAATGTTGTTGAGCTGATATACTGTCTAGGTATTTATTTTCAGCCTAAAAAATATGTTTTATCTTTTCTGTTTGACTTTAGTATAAGTCAGATCTCTTCAACTGAAAGGTTTTGGTTTGGTTTTTTCCCTGAGGAAAAAAAAGGAAGACTTACAGGACTGCATCTTTTCTCCAATTTTCTTTCTACCCACTTTCATCATTCAGTGCAGAACGTGGTCTGTATAACATGATGCAGTTCTTTACCTGCATTTGTACTCTCAATTTACAGAGCACATAAACCCAGCACTGCCCAAGCAAGTCTGTTGGTATGCTTTTATTTCTTTAACCTTAGGAAAATAACCATTGTTTAAAATATATAAATGCTTCAGTGCTACTGATCAGTTGGATTTTAATAAACTCCACGTGACATGGATTTACGGATAGGGTTGTACTCTTTTGTTTGGACACTAATCAGCTTTATGGGCTGGGCTCTAATCCAAGGCCTGAAGTTGACCTGTAATTTGGAGCCATTTGAACTAAGTCTAAATTCTGAGATGCTGGAAAGTGTCTGTGAAATTGCATGTAGGTAATTGTGCATCTAATTTTGTGTTCATTTCTGGAAAAGGTCTTGAAAAATGGTTGTAAAACTCAGTATTGGTATCCCAGTTTCAAAAACATGCACTCAAATCCAGGAATTTGTGACAGAAGTGACCTGATTACTCTGATGTCCTCACTTCAAGTCTAGTTTAGCAGAAGAATAGAACTTTGAAATTCCACTGTAAAAATTAACATCCCCATTTCAAAATTAGTTTACAGAGTTGTCAAGAAGAAAATGTTATTATTTTCATTTTTACTTGGTTGATGAGTTAAAATGCATGATTATTATTTTCTTTATTTAAAATTGGTTATGGAAAATATTTGTATTAATCTTTCTAAAACTGAATGTGCCCTGACACATTGGTTTGATGCATCCAGTGGCTTCCTGTATTATTGCATAGCAAGTACCAAACTTTTAATTTGTTACAAGAATTACTTGATATATGACTGAAGCCACATGCAGGAGGAGTCATTAAGGAAGAGATTTAATGACTTTGTAGCTACCTTTGGGGGAGAATCTTCTTTGAATTGTCCTATTAATTCATTACATTTGGTTACATTGCAATTAGTCAGTCATTGCATTGCTATGTTTTTTTCTGTAGTTGTTGATACAGATAAGAGTGCAAAGCAACATAATTCTGTGCAAAACCTGCTCTGCTCTTAGGTGTGTTTGCCAGATATTGATCTTCACAGGGCCTGTGAGGTGCTCTTCTGCATCAGAAAAGGCTAACCACATCCTGCATTTTAAAATGTTTTGTCTCTCACAAATTTTTGGTGTACTGAGAGCTTTCATCTTTCCTTCCTTAGGGGTACCATGACTTTGGTAGTCTCTGTTGCAAGTTTATTTTTAGAAGTTTGAGAGTTAAAATACATTTTGGCTTTTTTTTTTCTCACATTTTTTCATTACTGGAGCAGATTTTAACAATGATAAAGTGCTTTGATATTTCACTAAAGCCAGAATTTTGCTGTGTCACCCAAACTTGGGTAGATCTTTGCAGTTGCACTTTCAGAGCTCCACCAATGCTCTTTGGTACAGTGACTTGAGAAGTGAGAGTGTCCTTTTGGTGATGGATACAAATCCTTAACCCTGAGTTGGTCTTTATTCCACTAAATTCTCTGTTGCCAAAGATCTTTCAAACATTTTTTTTCTTGTGTTGCCTTGCATTCTATTTTATTTCCTTACAGCCATGGTTTATTTCAGCTGACCTTTGTTTCTAATAATTGCACAGCTGCACCAGTTGAGCACTTCAAGATAATATTATTTTCTGCTATTACACTTCTGTTCAGGGATTTTCGTTTGTCTCTACCTTGCATGGTAGCATTTATACTCCATTCAGTTAGTAGGTTTGGGGATATACTTGATTTTTATTCTGAAGAGTTTTCTGAGAGCACTTTGCCTTTTAGGGCTCACTAGTTGCCAGTAAAGATCAGCACTTTGCACTTATTCATCATTGTTTAAATTTGTCTATTTCCTGGTTTTCAGCCTTGCTCATACTATCTGGTTACTTATACCAAGCGTTTTTAGAAATCACTATGCTGATTCTCCTAATTTTAATTCATTTTTTTCTTATTATTATTTGAAATTCAGATGTTTCAAACACACTGCTTTTATCCTTTTTTTATCCCACCTGCTTTTTTCCTTTTTTTCCCATCTCTCACTGTCTTATTCTGAGTTATAGAAGCTTTACATGCACTCTCCACTTATAAAGTATTATAGGAGCTTCTATAAAATAATATAAAATATTATAGGACCCTCTGAGAGGAAAATACCCCAGCACTTTTCAAACAGTAGAATCTGTATTTCTCTCCTTCAGGAAAAACGTGGGTTGGTCAATAAGAGTCCAGGAAATTGGAAAGAGCCACTTTTGAGCAGGTTGTGTCAGCAGAGTGAAAAGAAAGGCATATCTACTCTTACTAATTGCCAACAGCAGATGTTAGGCAAAAATAGCCCAAATAGCACCATGTGGCATCTTACTTGTCAGGTTTTCTGGCCATGGTTGGTCCTGGTGTACTTTTCTCTGCCCTTCTGAGTTATTAAGGATCATCTGCCACTCAGGTACTTGCTGAGCAGACTCTTAATGCATGAGTACATGTTTGGTGATTAGGTCTTAGTTTTGCATATGGGATTTCTTTAGTCTGATACATACTTCTTGAAGTAGAATGTTGTTGAGCTGATATACTGCCTAGGTATTTATTTTCAGCCTAAAAAATATGTTTTGTCTTTTCTGTTTGACTTTAGTATAATTCAGATCTCTTCAACTGAGGGAATGAGCAACCAGGAGTGCTGGTTTGTGCCAGGGGGGCCATCAGCCTGGCACAGTGCTTGAGAGGTGGCTGTTTTCCTGTGGGAAGCAGCAGCACCAGCATCTCCTCCAGCCTCAGGAGTTGAGGTGACAGTAATGCCCAGCTTTCAGCTGATGAGTTAGCTCTGGAAAGAAAAATCTAAGGCCTTGTGCTGCTGGTCTCCATGAGGATGAGCCTGCTATGCTCACACCAGAATTGAGCCCCACCACCTTCCCTGAACAGTGGCCTCCATGTCACTTGGAGTCAGAATTAACCTCCCTTGACATGCCTTTCACAGCAGGCTTGTTCTGTAGAGAGGGTATCTTGCATTTCTGGGCAGCTGCTCCAAGACAAACGCTCCTCACTGTGAGCATGGGTGTGCCTCACAAAAGGCTGGGAGCACACACCACCCAGGCAGGTCCCTAGTCCTCATGCCCGGATGGAATGCCTTCCTTCTGTTTATTTTGGGGGGTTTGTGGTGGGTTTTTTAGTAACTAGTCCAGCTGCACTGTTGTGAGAAGAAAACAAGAGCAGCCCGCAGGGCACTGGAGGGCAAGCAGGGAAGCTGATCACCAGACACTCCATAGAGAGGAGATGCAGCTGCCTTAGTGCAGACTTCATTTCCATCCCTTCAGCATCACTTCTGTAAACACAGTTGCAGTTGGGAGAGTAATTAATCCCAAACATTTTGTGTTTTCTCTATCCCAGCCCGGGAGCCCCCAAGTAATGGCTGAGGGGGCCATGTTGTTGGTCCTGCCCAGAGTGTGGGCCACCTGAAAATCTCCTTTTATTAGGACTCCTGAAGGTTAATCCTGACAGTCATGCAGCACCATGTGATTGTGTGTGTGGGTTGCAATCAAAGGTAGCAGGGGTGTGCCTGGCACAGGAGGCCACAGAGATGGAAAGAAAGGGCCACCATGCTGGTCACCAGGGATGCACGATGGAGGCCTCACTGCAGCTTTTGCCTGACAAACCCTCTCCTTTAGCACTGACATGCACTGAACTGCCCCATGGTGTAGGTTTCTGGGGTTACTCTCTCTGGAGAGGTGCCATCTTTCTCCAATGTGTGCCCAAGACTGTTCTTCCCCACCCCCCCACCAGGCATCTATGCTTAGAAGGCATAACCAAAAGGAATGGTGGTCATTTTTTCTAGGACTGTTTGGAGATTTAATAATTTGTCTTTTAGGACTCAGTCCAATCTATGGAGTTTTTGCTGTCTAAATTTCACATTTTATTTAGATGGATCTGTCAACCTGTCTGTTAAGTGAGAGTTTCAGCAACTTGTCAGGCTTCTGAAGGCCAATAAAGACACCACAGTAGCATTTAATGCGCTTTAAATGAGTTTCATATATCTTTGTTCTTTTTTATATCTGTCAACATCTCGTTAAAAGTGGAGAAATTGTAAAAAAAATGTTTTTTCAATTGTTATTACATCTCTGAGTAATTCACCAAAGCAGGATAAAGGAAAACTTGCTGGATGTAAACAGACTAAACAGAAGAGCAGCACTCCACCCAGACATTTAAGCAATATTTTCAGCTTCCATCGTTCAAGTGTTTTTGCTTTACCCGGCCTCGTTATTAATGGCTATCATGACCCTCAGTCCTACTGTCTACAGATGTCTCCAAACATTGCCTTTGGCTGCTGACAAACAGTGCTCAGGCTGAAGGAGCAGTAACATGTCTGTGCTGCTTGGAATAAGACATTCTCAGGATGCTGTCTGCTGGCAGCTGGATATTGTTCCCTTATGAGTTCAGTGCTAATTTTTAAGGCAGCAGAAACAGAGTCTTTGCCATCCCTTGCCAGTGATGTGGGTGTCAGTGTAAGCAGACCTGCTTTTAGAGTACACACCGGCATTCCTGAGAGAGATGCCTCCCAGAAATTACTCGCTCTAGAAGATTTTATCAGTAAACCAAGTTTGTTTTGCCTTGGTTCCAGAAAACCCTGCAGGTTAACAAAGAGACCTGCTCAGAATTTATAGTCACTTGTTATGTGATTGCTTGAGTAACTGAGAATCATCCCTTTTGCTGATGGTTCTGCATGGGATGTAAATACTTGACAGGTTCATCTCTGGGGCCTTAGCAGAGCTGCTGTGTATGCAGGACTTCATGAGAAAATGCCTTCCTGCTAACTCTGTGGCATATGCAAATCCAGCAATGTTCAATTTTTCTTTAGTTCAAAATTCTTGAAAATGTCTTTTGTGTTTACTTCCTATTCATGCTCAGTAAATTACGATATTAATTAATGTTTGCATTTGCTCTCAGTAATTCAGCCTATCTTGGTGTCTGTGTGCCTAAAGAGGGAGCTGAATAAATGAAGTTTCTTTTTTATTGTAGTTTATCAGAAATTGTTTTTTTTAAAAGCCTTTCCACCAACTTACCATGCCTCTATAAAAAAACTTTGAATATGTTTCTCATGCTCTCTAGGCATAAAAAAGAGGTTTTTTTAATCAACATTGTGTCATATTTTTTACCGAAGTCAAGTAAAGTACCAAATAATCTCTTTAATATTTGTAAAAAAACCCCAGACCTACTCCCAGAAAAAAGCATATGTAATTGGCAGGGCCTTATATTATTCCTTAAAGGTTAGTGAGCTGTGAATAGCTGAAGAAGAGATTTTCAGCCACAGAACTGATACTGAGAACATTGTCTTACCTCGAATCTACTGGAGTCAGTGCAGGTTTTGAAGAACCTTCAGATGGAAGGAGTCTTACAGTTCCCTTTATGGACTGAGGTTTCTGTTTTCCTTGTTTTCTGCTTCCATCACTGTCTCTACAGATCTGAAATAATTGATTTCAGTTAGCAAAACAGAGTTACCCTGTCTGGCTAGCTGGGGAGATTGACTTAAAGACCCCATTTAAATATCCCTTTAAAAGTTTGTTATTCTCTGATCTCTGTTCCTGTCATTTAAATAGATATGGTACAAGCACCTTAGTAAATCTTGGTCACAGGATTTTAGCAACTCAAAACCAGCATTTATGATGTCCTTAAGAAAAAACATTATGATGTCCTTAGCCAAATGCTAAGGACCCTAACCATAGTTACTTTTCACTTTATTAGTATTGAAAGACTCATTAGAATCTAGAATATAGATCTCACTGGCTCCTAATAGACTGTTATGTTCTGTGGGATGGAAAGCAGTTTTCACCAGCTGAAATTTCGGAGAAATCTTTTAACTATGTTTGGACAGGGTGACATGAGGTCAGGTAAGCTATAACCATGTGGGTCAACATCCTGAATATTATAATTTGATTAGCAGAAAGGAGGATTTGGGAATATTATCATTTGATTAGCAAAAAGGTAGATTTGGGATCACTGAAACTCTTATTTGATCTGGCTAAGAACTTTTCTGTGATATGCTGCTTTTTAATAGAAAATGATGATTTACTGCCAAAGAAAGATTTCTTAGGAACATATCAGTTTCAATCAAAATTTTGTTAAGAATCTTGACACAGCTGCAAGACTGACTTTCTGGTAAGAGAAATTATGCACTTCCCCAAAATAGTAAATTCCCTCCTTTGCCAGTAAACACTGAAAACTGGAGTGTATTAAAAGTGGTGCTGGCTAAGGATACAAGTCTGTTTCCAAACTGATTGCCCAATCTGCCAGGTTGTTTCACATTTTACATGATGCTTTTTGCAAAATGTCTTTTTAAGCTGCCCGTCTCCTCACTGAATAAGTGATCAATTTTTTGTTGAGTTTACAGAGAATAACTTAGTAGCTTTGGCACTCGGTATGTATACAACAGACCAAGGTTTGAGCCAGTGCTTTAAGGTACATGTCTTCATGCAAATGAAACTTCTCTGACAGAGGGGATCCCCAGCACACATCTGTAAAAAGGCAGTTGGTCCTTTTACCTTTCTTGTGAGACTGGAGCCTCAAACCCACACATCTTGTGATTTGAGTTAGTGCCCTTTCTGTCCCATCTATCGGTTGCTAATTACTTCACAGAAATACAGCTTTTCTTTTTTAATGAATCTGAAATGTCAGAAGGGCTAACATTCACTCTGATTACCTGTCCAACAAGGAAGCTGTTGGGATTGAATGCTTCTGAAGAATGGTGAGTAGAACATGCTCCCAGCCACCACAGCCCATAGTGCAAGCACACACACAGTTTGGTGGGAACTTGAGGCTGCAGGCAGTCTGCAGAGGGGGCAACTGATTCTCTTAATTTCAACAAATGAGCAAAACTTTACTGGGTTTGCCAACTCTTTAATGTAATTACCACTGCCAGCCAGCACCACTGCCATCTGTATTTAGTTTGAAATTCAGCCAGTTGGTTTTCATCCAGTTCCACATCTCTGCCAGACACTGAGCAATCGAGGAAGTGGTTCATGTCCTCTGAGAAGGTCTACATCAGAACATGCTGGAGTAGAGGCTCATTGTCCTTTCTCTAGGCCACACTGAGTAAGAGCAATTAAAAACTGGAATCCCACACCTGGGAGTTTCCAAGGAGGGGCAATGCCTACCTCAAAATGCCAGCCTTCACATACTGAAGTCAGGAGAGGGTCATTTTAATGAAACTTGTTTAATGAAGCAGTGCTGAGAGCTCATCTCCTGCTGATCTTGCCCCAGTTGATGTAGGATCAATGGCACCAGCCTGCTGTTGGGCATCACATGAGCTAAGTACTGCTGTCCTCTCCCAGTCTGAATCACAGGCAGCTCTGAGCCAAACCAGAAAAATATACTGTGTTGGCTTTTCTCAGGAAATGTTGAAGAAGGACAAATAAAAAGGGGGGCTGGGAGAATAAGAAAGCACCCGCTTAGACTGCCAGAAGGGGACACGTGTTGCATATGTGCATTTCAAATTTGTCATCTTAAATGTTCATTAGGAAGATAATTCAGAACAGTAAAAAAATTAATATTGATACTGTCATAATTTTGTAGACACACTCTGCTGAGTACAGGAGGGAAGGGTCTAACTGAAGTCCTGGAACTGGCAATCCCTGCATTGCTTGATATCTGTGTGAGGATGTTCTTTCTTGTCCTAAATTAAATGCAGATGGTTTTAGGTGTCATTCTACTCATAGGTCACCTCCAGAGTTGCTTGATATATGAGGCTCTGCTTCCTGATTTAGTTTTGACTGGCCACCAAAGTTAACTCATATCTTAACATTTCATGCTTCTAAAGAGCAGGAATGTTTCTACCAAATCAGAACAATGGGCTGTTGTTTCTTTAGTGTGATAGACTAGCAGTGTCCTCATTCAAGATTCTTAAAATATCCTCTTCTTTTCAATGCCTTACTTAATACAAATCCAGATACAATTTGCAAGTGTCATCAAAGACCTAGTCAGACTTAAAATCCCAGGAGGAATTTTGGCATTTAATCATTCACACAATTGTGGCAAAGAAGAAGTATAGTATACAAGAATTTTTCCATGTGCTTCTTTTTTTTTTTAATAATTCCATTTTTGATGCTTAAATAAATTTGGTTTTAATCTCTGGCGCTTTATTTATTCCTGATCTGGGCAAGTCTGAAGCTGGAACCTAGTAGAAGTTGCACTCATTTTTACCAGGGTGAATAGCATCAATAGCTATATTTTTTTCATTACTTTTGAGCACGAGCCAGTTCTAGTTGGAAATCTGTCTCAGTAGTTTTGCTTCTGCTAATCTCAGATAGATATGATTTGAAAATTATTGATGAGAATTTCATTGTTGCTGACTGATTTGCTGTAAAACATTTTTCTATTTTGTAAAATATTTAAGTATTTTACTTTGAGATCTGAGATATGTGCTCGTTTTGTACATTACAGTTGTATTGATGTGAGAGGATTACGTTCTTTTTCTTATCAAGACAAACATGTTCTCTTATATTTCCATGTGTCCATGCTTTTTTATTGTTACAAAGGAACTTTATATTGATACACCACTATTAAACAGGTTCAATCTTACTAGTATTTAAAACAGTATAGTTCTTCTGTGAATTTAAAACTATATGCTTGAAGGCTTAGTCTGAGTGGTGAATGTACTTCAAAGCTCTCTGCACAGGTAGATTCATACTCCCTGAACTGTAGTGAAACCCATGCACGTGCCAGGACCCCTTGACTCTGGTGCCCTACAGCATTCATGAGAAAGGAGCCTGGTGGAGGGATCTGAAACATGAGAGAGAGCTTTGGCACAGTCCAGTGAGGCTCACAGTCTCAGGATGGTTACCAGAGCTCCTGATGCCCCTGTGCACCATCTACATGTAACTAGAAGTGTCTGACTTCTGACTTCAGTTTCTTTTGGTGGAAGTTAACATCTTAATTAGATTTGATCTCAAGTGATTTTCCAAGATCCTGTGCAGAGTATCTTGCATTATGTGAGTGGATATATGATTTAGATACCATGGGCTACGACAACCTGGCATTGCTGTTGTTATTATTACTGAGTCCAATACTTCATTGGAATTACTATATATTTAAAGGGACTTCAGATTGTTTTTCTTAACAGAGAAAGAGTTAATTCTTTTTGTAGTAAATGAATACCAGATGTTTGGTAACTATTAGGGATTTGTTGTTGTTGCAGAATTTATTCCCCAGGCTTTTGGAATGCCTTTGTCTCAAGTGATTGCTAATGACCGGGCCTACAAGCTCAAGCAAGACTCTCAGAGAGAAGAGCAAAAAGATGTTTCAGATTTTGTGGCCTTTCTCTTGCCATTTGGAACTAAAAGACAGAACAAAGAACTTTCCAGCAGTAACTCATCTCTCAGCTCCACCTCAGAAACACCGAATGAATCCACTTCTCCTAACACACCTGAGCCAGCGCCACGCGCAAGGAGGCGTGTAAGTAGACACACTGTAGGTCCAGAGGGTCTAGCTGGACCAGGACAACCCTGTTGTGTGTGTGGATTCTGGAATACTTTTTGTTCAAATAGTGGGTTTTTTCAGGTGGAAGTCAGCCTCATCAACATCAGAAAACTCTTAACTGTAGTGGAAATCTTCTTTTGCTGATGCTGGTGGGAAAAGGTCATATAGACCCTGTGAGTCTGTAACAGATCACAGAGAGGCAGAGAGGTTATCTAGAAGTCTTCCTGTTTGCTCCCTTTATCTACCTCCTTCTAAGTCTTTCAGATTTAACAAATTCACTCTGTCTTTAACATAATTTTTTCAGCAGTTTTAAAGTCTAAACCTATGTGTTTGATATTTATAGGTATATTTATCTTAATCTAGCTCTAACTTGATAATAACCCCATCCTTATATTAATAATTAATAATTATCCTTGACTATTAATCCCTATCCTTATATTAATAAAAATCCTCATTTTCTAACCCATATCATATCCTCCGTGGTAAGTAAGGAATTCTCAGACCAGATTTGTGCCAGGGTCTTCAAAGGATGTTTCTGCATGCAGGCTAGGAAGATGCCTTTGACAGCAAAACACAGAATGGTGGGTTTGGGTTGAAAATTAATCTGCATGTAAAATTGATCATTTTTTAGCATAAATCTGTTCCTTGTAAATAAACTTTATGCTCTGAACTTTCTAGTTCTACAGTTGTTAATTTTTTTCTATTGTTATTGTGGAATAGAGGTTCTAGACTTTCCTGCTTTTTAATTTGATTTGCAATGGAGGGAAAAAATGCATAATAAAATACTTTGAATAAAACCCCTTTTAAGAAATCTGAGCAAGAATTGAGGTACAAGAACAGACTGGAAAAGAAAGTATTTTCTTAAAAGCCTCACCTTCTTTCATCCATAGGCTAAAACCTGCTTCACAGAAATTCTCTGTTGGGCTCTTCAAACCAGGGATTAAGAGGGGTAAAACTGGAGTAAATTGCAAATTGAGAGAAGGCAGAAGGCAGGTCATGGGGCTCTTTGTTTGCCTAGCTGCCAGCTGAAGCTTGAAGTGTCTATATTCTGTCTGCAAAACTGAAAGCATGATGTTTGCAGTCTTGTATACTCATTAATGCACATCTGTTGGTCTGTGCAAACCATATGAACAGGCATTTGTGTTCACACAAAAATGCAAAGTTGCTTGACTTAAGCAAAGGGAAACCCATGAACTTCTTTCAGAGTTTGGCAGTGACAAAAAATAAAACTTCACTGTATGTACTCGTTGGCTTCAGAACCTTTTTTCATAGGAGAGAAAGATAACTCATGTGTCCAGAGGTGGCTCATCTGCTGTTCTTTTCACAAAGATTGGATGATAAGATTTCTGACATGTATGTGACCAGTGAGCAGGCAGAAGAACATGGATCCTTTGGTACGTCCACAGAGATCCATCAGGATCAAGTTCCTAAAAGCTGAGGGAGGGTTTTGCTTGTTTTGTTTGTTTGGATAGTTGGGGATTTTTTTGTCACTACTGGCATTGCAGCTTTCAGAGTGCAGAATTGGAGCGTTTAGTCCGCAGCCATGAGGATGCAGCAGGACATGGTTCAGCCACAGAGAAGTAAGAGTAGACTAAAGCAGGCAGTATGACATGAGGGAGCTGGCATTTTCTCTAGGGAATGAACTTACCTAATGAATTTCATGAATTTTCCATTATTTAACATTAATATCAATTCATGTCCCATATCTTGTCTGTCTTTATAATTCTGTTTATCAGTGCACTTATCCCTCCGCCCTGAGCTTACTTAGGGGATGATAAGGAAGCCTGCACTTATCTTTTATCTCTTGAGCACCATTGCACTGTTTTCAACTGACAAATGCTTACAAAAAAAGGAAAAAATTATTTGTTAGTAAATGCAACTGATATGACCAATTTATCGCAAAAATGCTGCACAGACACCTGGAGTACAGATCCTCTTAAAACTGGAGAGATTGTTTATCATTGCACCATTCACTTCTTTGCAGTTGTGTCATTCACTTTTGTGTATTTCAAACACAAAAGTGAGTCTTCAAACAATGAGACTTTCAGTAAGAGTTAGTAGAAGGTAATGCTGGCTGCAGAGCTCATGGTGTGAGTGCTGTGGTTCTCTCTCCAACAGCTTGAACTAAAGTCACTGTTGCTGCATTTTCTGTGCAGGAGTTTTGCCCAGCAGTTGGAAGTTGAGACTTTAAATTCCACTTTCCTTCAAGTTTCTGTGTGCTTAGATTAAGACTTCCCCGGTGTATTTAGGTTTTGAACTCATCATGGAGAGCAGGGACTGGCATCCATTATGTGCAAAGGTAATGCCTGGTAGATGGTACTTGATTTTCTTTAATTGCTGGGCACTGCAGTGTGTGTGTTACTAGACTTGGAGCAGTGGTGTGCACTCTCCTCCTCCTCTGTTCCTCAGCAGTCAGGTAGGTCAGTCTGAGCCCAGACTAATAGATCTGGCTGAGTTTGAGCTGCATTTGTGGAGTATGTTGGTAACATTTTCTTGTGCACTTTGTAAAATCAGAGCTGGCCTGAACTTGGTATTGTCAAGCCATGACTTCAGTCACAGAACTCAAGGTCACTCTTCCTAAAGCCAGCTCAGTGTGCCAGTTAATCCACAACTTTGATAAAATGCCCAAGGACCACGTTGAACTGACTGTATTTGCATCTATTTTAGGGATCTGAATCCGATTTAAGTGACTCTGATAATGATTCATGAGGTGAGGATGCTTTGCAGACAGGAAAGCACCAATAAAGGCAGGGTATAAAGGAGGACACCTGTCACACAGGGGCTGCACTGGTGAGGGTGGGGTTAGGATTTTCAGTGCCAATTCATTTATTTGATGTTTGGAATGCCAAACTCTTAAATAACATCCAAATATCATTCAGTTGGAATTTTACACACATGGATCATAGCCAGAGGTTCTTGTTTGGTCTGGAGGGTTTTTTTGTTTGTGTTTTTGTTTCCTGTTGGCAGGAAATGGTAAAAGGAATCAAGCAGATGTACTTACGAGAGACATCAGAAATAAAGGTCAAAAGTTGCATTCTAAAGGATCTAGTAATTGTTTATAGTAATGCGGGTAAAAAAAATCTGAGAACTTCACTGTGTTTCATTTATACATCTACCATGAGTTATAAGAAGCAGAACTATACCTGATAAGTTAAATGGGGTTTTTTTAAGGTATTAAGAACTAGAAATTTATCAATGAGTTTGAAATCTCAGTAGACTTTTAGTGAGTTTTGCCTATGAGTTGAAAATCTTCATAAAGTTCAGCTGGCTAGGCTGATGGAACAAAATACTTTTAGAGCTTTGAATTCCCTTGTAAGCAATTCTCATTTAATTCTCAAATTCTCATTTAGTAGACATAGAGTTCTGACTAGCAGTCTATAAATTGCCTGTCAGCTTTTAACAAACTATAGTTGTCAGAACAGTTTTGAGTAGAAATTTACATTTTCACTATTACTTCTTAGGATGGCCTGCTGTATCTCTGTACTGTACATTTTATGTTACGGTAAAATTTATGCTTTGTTTCAGAAAGAAAGAAAATCGTTTACAACAGATATTTTTAATAGGAAAAAAACCTGACTTTTTAATTTATGATGATGATGATGTGATTATTATTATTATTGATAATAATATTAATAGACTCTATGTACCCTAGAATGTTTTTTGCCTCCTAAGTTTAATAAGACTTGAGAGAAATGGTAATTTTGAAGTGACAGTAATCTTGTGCTTTGAAAAAAAAAGTCTTGTTTTTGAGGTGTGAAAATTGAATCATGCTAGAAATCTCCAGCTGCTTGTGCTGCTTTATCCTTTACAGACTGCTTGAAGTTCTGCACCTTGCTGTAATCAAAACCTGGATTTCAAAGCTTTCATTGGAATTTTAATGATTTTAAAATATTAAGATATGTGAAATATCATTATTTAAAAAATATTGCACCTCAACTTCTCTGGTGTATCTTTATTCTGTGATGGAGTGGGATTATTTCAAACTCCACAGCTGTATGTATTTGGGGTATTGACTGTTAACTGTATATGTTGTATGGTTATTAATCATTTTGCATAAATTTCACTGATACAATGGTCCAAGATACAGAAAAAGTAGGCAATAAGATTTAAAAATTTCTATATATCTCCATGCACATGAATATGGTACTTCAGAGGTGCACCCACAGACCATGATTCATCCTTGCCCTGCAGTATGTGCAGGCTTACATCAGTAAAAGGATGGAATGAAGGAGTGGAAAGCATTTCAATTTTCAGTATTTTAATTTGTATTCCTTGTAATATGATTAGAATAACATTGGTACCATTCCTATCCATTACACTGGTATTATAACTTAATTAATTTATAAAAATGTTGTAGCTAATGGTATTGTTATATTAGTTTGTTTAAAATGCAGGTAGGCAAAAGTCTATGTTGAATGTCCTGTGATGCTGAGATTCCCGCAGCCCTACTGATTGTTCATGTGTGTGTATTTTACAGGGTGCAATGTCTGTGGACTCTATCACAGATCTTGATGACAATCACTCAAGATTGTTGGAGGCTCTCCAGCTCTCTTTGCCAGCAGAAGCACAGAGCAAGAAAGAAAAGGCAAGAGATAAGAAACTAAGCCTGAACCCTATTTACAGGCAGGTTCCTCGGCTTGTAGATAGCTGCTGCCAGCACTTGGAAAAGCATGGTAAGAATATTTTGTTTTCCCAGGAGTGGCAGATGTATTTTTAATATAATATAAATAAATGCCTATTTTGAGAAGTAAGTATATGCAAGGACATCTTTGAAGGCTAGACATTTCCCCTCCTGTTTTGCCTCTTGCTAAAAATACTGTCTCACAAGTAATTCGGTACATGATAGCTTCCCAAACTGAAGATCTGTGCTATGAGCTCGTAAACTGGCCCATAGAGCACAGGGATAGAGCCTTTTCTTGAAGATCGCCCATCTTGTACTGGGCTGCTCAGCTCTGCAGAAACAGCTCTTCACACCCCACAGGTTTACCTGTACCTTCAGAACAACAAGTCTGAAATGTGCCAGTCAGTCTGGAGTCATGCACAGCCAGTGGATCTTAAGGTGTGAGATCTAGATTAACTATTTATACTGTAAGGCTTTTGATATTTGAAGATGGGGGTTCAGAATAAGAAAGAATTCCATGCTAAATATATATTAAGCTCCAAATAGCCTCTTCCTGTTCACTGCAAGGCTTGAAGGCTGAATATTCAGTTTGTCTCTGGCTTGATTCCTCCTGCTCAGGCTCAGGCCTGCTCTCTCCAAAGGAAATCACAGACTCCTGCCAGTATTCTTCCTATGTGTTCATGGTTGTCCAGACACAAGCCTCCCACAGCTTTACATAATGCAGAAACAATAGTCAATCTAGGTATCTGCTCACCATCTCTGCCAATGTATCTTAGCCTTGTAAAGTTTTTTAATGATAATTGAAATAACTTGGCCACAGCAAGATGGAGCTATCACATGGCCAGATAATCAACAAACCATAAAATAATGGTGATTGTAACAGCAAATGATGTATTAGATGCTAATTTCACCAGCAAGAAATCATTTACCAACTCTGAATGAAAGGCTTTTGCAAGATGAGGGACTGCAATTTAAACAACAATGCTGAGGTTTCACAATTCATAACTGAAACCTATCTTCCTTACAAATGTATCAAGGAACACTGCAAAAGATAGTTGCTGTTAGTCTTTTACAGAGATTAGATACCATGGCTGACAAGTAAGTATGGGATGATTAAATTTGAGATTAATGACTTCCACCCCTTTAAGCAAAGGTAGCTGAGTTTGGAGAACATGAAAGTGTCTGAGTCAGCCAAAAAAGCCGCCCAGCTGAGCATCATTCAGATACTGTGATTTTATGTCACCTGATCATCTGTGATAAATTTTTTAATCCTTTTAGTGGACTTCCATAACAAAGTTCTTTTCCATATGATGCTCTTTATGGAAATATTTCCTTTACATTGTAGTTTTCTTTTAAAGGAAATCTGTGATGAGTTATTGTGCCTTGTTTAAGAATAAACTATGATATACCACAGTGCAATAATCTGATATAATCTGGGGCAAATACTTCAATTTTAAATCTAATCTGCTTTCTACAAGACAGTCATTGGCACTGAGAGAAACCTAAAAATGGTAGAAGATGGACCCTATATCAACATCATTCCAGGCTATATAATGGACCAAGTTGCTGATTCTGAAAATACATGCCTATATGCATAAGTCCTTTTTCAGCAACAAATCACCAGCAGTTTCTGATGATTGCTTTAAAGGATAATTCTGAGCATTATATGACCAAAAATGGTTATGTTTTTAGACATTAGAGCACCTGTTCTTGTTCAGCTTCCCGATTTTCCCTGCGTTCACTTCCCAGAGATATAAAGGCCTGGCTTTCTGTAGACCTGCAGTGCAGCAAAAAACACTATATGTCTGTGTAGGAATGGGTAAGCAGTCTGCAGGTTTTGCCCAATGTGTGTAGTCTCCATCTCAGATGATTCTCTGCCAGTGTTCCTGCGTTTACTAAATGATAGTCCATCAATGTAATTTTCTGTTAACCAAAGAGAGAAGATTTGAAAAGAGGTGTTATGTTGAGACTAAAATCTAAAAAGCAGAATCCTAACTGAATTTCTGTGATGAAGATCTGCAACTCCAAATACTATTCAAGGCGACTCATCTCCAGCAAGCAAGTGTTGCCTAATGGCTGTCAGAAGGCATTTGTTTCACAAGGAAATTTTACACTTCCTGTGTGTCAGTAGAGATTAGAGCTGCAGAGTACCCCTTGTTAGACCATAAACTGCCAAGCTTATGGATAATTTCATCCCTTTTGCAAAACTGTATAACCATGTAAAATTATATTATATACACAGGCCCTTAAGGCTCTAAAATTTCCACTCACATTGTCATTGCCAAAGACCATGTCACCTCTCAAATTTTTCAGGCCCTGTTAGTCTGCAAGATATGTCCATTTGAGAACCATATTATAATTTTCTGTATTTGTAGTGGCTTTCTGCAGGGCTACAAGAAAGTTTGAACTGATTTCTTATGAAATAGCAGGCAACATCAATTTCCTAATCGCTTTAAGTCTAAATGACACACTTCTGCACTTTGCCTAAAGTACCACAATGCTTCTTTATAGCTTTCCCTCTATATAATGGCTGTTTCTACCTTATAAACTGCACACAACTCCCTGTTGAAGTTCTTCCCTGTCACAGTCTGCCTGAGTGCCCTATTTAGGTACCTTTGAAGGAGACTCTCAACTTTGATATGACAGGAACTTTAGAGCCAGTGAGTTACCCCAAATACCAGCCTCATCCTGTATCCAGATACACAGCTCAGTGCCCACATATTTAGTTGTTTTACTGCCTGTTTCCTTTGATATCAGTCCTGGAAGTTACACCTCCAAACCCTGAGCTCATAGCAGTAGCACATCCAAAGTGGCATCACAAGAAATGTCACAGAGATGCCATTTTGCAGATTAAGTGTGATCCTTTAAAACCACAGTGGATGGCTTCTTAATCACATCTTGCATCAACATGGTAACTACACATTTGTGGAGAAATATGTTGCTTTTCTTTTTATTTATTCTTACAAGTACACACATAGGTTAGAATGCTTTGGTTCGATGCAATTTTCAGGAGAATATTGAACAATAAAATAGTGCTATCATGTGTTTCACTTGCAGGTCTCCAGACAGTAGGAATATTCAGAGTTGGAAGCTCAAAAAAGAGAGTAAGACAGGTGAGTGGATATGGATATGGTTTTCTTTCATCAGCTATAATACAAACAAATCTGATTCCTTTTGTTGTTATTTCTTTCCCATCTGTAGCATGGTGAAATTTAGTCTTTCTGGGTCAGTGACTTTGCTGTTTTTTTGATGGCTCATAAAAAGCTATTTCCAGTATCTTTTACATCTGGTGAAATCCTTGTCAGGTTCTCAGCAGGTTAACAGTCTCTGTATGTTTTGCTCTGGAAAAGTAGCACAGGATTGGAGATCCAAATAAACTACAGTGAAGAAATTTTCCAAAGGTCACACTGCAGGGAAAAAAAAATCTTGGCTGTTCGTTTCATCTCAGAAACAGCTGAAGCTCCCAAAGTAAACTCAAACTGTAAATCTTCTTTGGAAAACTCATGGTATGAGAAAACATGCAAGTACAGAACAATCTCTTTGACCCTAAGATTGCTGCTCCTAAATATCACCTTTCTTTTACCCCTGCTAGACTACAAGGACAGAGCAGACCCTTCTAAGTCTTAGTCTCAGCTAAATTCTGAAAAAGCAAAGATGGTGTGCAATTAGGTTTCAGAGATAAAGTCAAATGTGGGTGTTAGCTCCTAGGTATACCTACCTAGATATTCCCAGAAGCTGGGAATGCATGTTGAATTAAAGCAGTGGAGATAGTGGTTAGTGTTTGCATGATGCGTAAGGAGGGGATAAAAAGATACAGGAAAATGTATCCCAGGAACTCCCTCCCAGGAAGTTAAAACCAAAAGCATCAAACCGGAAAAAGAAAAGCAAAAGAAAGCTTGACTGCATCTGATCCCACCATTTATAGTTCTTTGCAAAAAGTTGCAAAAACTTCATAGCGTAATGTTTTATCATTCTGGAAAGTTACCTTGAATAGCTAAACTGAATTGATTTTGGCTGGCAGGACAGCATAGCCTACTGAAATGTAGCTTATTCTCCAGCAGTTTCTATTCCTGCATTGCTGGTGTTATACTAGGCTATAAAAGCATCTGCAGAGGCAGTTTTCAGATCAACACTGAACTAGATAAAGTACTGAAGTTGCCTCACATTTGCATTGCAAGCTTCAATGTCAAAACGTACATAATCATTTAGGGGTGAGTACAATTGCATCGTATATCTGGGGAGAAAGCAGAGAGCTTCTATCATTCACTTGTGAACTAAGCCTTACTCTGAACACTAATGCCTTTCACCACTTTTTGTTCTACTTTGTTTTCAAAAGGTGAGGAAATTAAGAGATTTGGGTATCTATGTTTTTTATTACATGGACTAATTTATTGAACTAGGTAAGCTGATATATTTCATTAAACAAGGAAGCATCAACTTGGCCCTTGTAGTTACAGTAATAAACGCTGTCAACATGAACACATGGGAAAGTCTTGATTCAATTAAAATTCCACTCATTTTCTGAACCGTAGAAAGCCAAACCCAGCACTCAGATTTTGGTGTGCTTTTGCAGCTGTTCATTAGTTTTTCTTGTGTACAAAGTAAGCATATTTTGTTTTCCTTCCTTCCCCAGTTAGAAAATGTCCTGTTTCAACTGTAGTTTGTGGCAGTAAATACATAAGTAAGTAGATGCATGTGCCAGAAGTGGTTTTGATTGGTGAGCAGGAAGAGAAAACCTAGAACATATGCATCTCTTGCAAACCTCCTCCTTCATGTTTAGTGAGGTGTAGGACAGAGATTCCGAAGCTCATGTTGACTCAAGGTGGTAGATCTGGTGCATCAGGGTGCCAGGTACCATCTTGTGTCTGAGCATTGTTGCCAAGGTTGGGGTGGGCAGCCCTTGATGCTGGGCCTGGTGACATTGTGGCAGCTTCAACCCTGAGGATGAACAGTGAAATAGCTGGAGCTCTGCTCTCCTATCCCCTGTTCCAGCACAGATGTCCTCATCTCTCATATCCAAGATTCAGTGGATGCTGTAGTTCACCACCTGTGTCTTTCAAAGTCTGAAAGCATTCCATGTGAATGGAGTCTGAAAGACTTAAAGTTTAAATATACAATATACAGTTCTAACAGCCATGATACCTGGGTAAATGTGGTCACATTTCACCATAGCTTCTATGATATTTTGCTGCATAGGACATCTCTGTAGGTCTCACAGGATATCAGATCACAAGTGCCATATTCAAGTCTGTAACAGCAGTTTATGATTTAGCCAGCTATTTGGGAAGTCTGAATTCCTGATGCAGTGCTAATCTGTTTCCTCAGCTGCTTTTGGGCAGTTAAGTTCAGAAACAATCTTCTGGATTGAGGTAATTTATGGTGCTCTGCAGGGATGTTCTGCATTTGCCACCAGTCTGGAGAGTAGAATTAAGCTGGGAATGAAGTCCTCAAGTTGGTACTGGAAGATCTTTGACCATAAAATCAAAGAATAATATTAGATAAAGAACATATTCTGGTCTTCATAGCATAATTATTCATTATTAGTAATGACTGATATTAATAATGTTAAAAGTAATCCTAATAAATTAGAATGGGGGCTGTGGTTTTTAATGAATATCTGTCACACCTATTATGAAAGCTCAATCTGAGTTGAAAACAAAGGATTTTCACGCTGAACACACTGAAGATAGATTTGCATGTGACCAAGATTTGCCACAAATTTTTACAGGCATATAGTTTCTTGTGACTTAGCTTCTTTCCTCTCTTTGGTATATATGTAATATTCCTGATGAAGAAACCTGATACCTCACATTTCTTTGTTTATAAGATTTAGCTGTAATCACTCTCTGAGAAGATAGGTGTGACATTGTGATACATGCTCATAATGTTAGCAAAGGTACATTTTTTTTTTCAAAATGCAAAAGAGTAAAAGGTGAAGCTGTCAGCCTGAGGAAAGTATTCTGCTCTTGCTGCTGGAAAATCCCTCCAGAAGGGCAGGCTTTTACCTTTTCATAAGGTATTTTGGATTTGGAAGAGTGTTTTCGTCTGCCTTTGGGAAGTGTGATACCTTTGAATTATACAGCATTTGTCTGAGGACCAAAGCAGGGGAAAAAAATTAGCAGTACCTTGTAATGATGTTAGCTTGCTGTTTGTGAACTCTGTAATAGTGATTACATAATAAACATAACTAAATTAGGAAGGCAGAACAAGGTGTGTGTGAAGGAATGCTGTGAAGTCTTAGCAAACCTGTCTGCTTGATACCTATCTTTACATACAGTCTTAAATGACAAGAGAAATGTGAATTTGGTGGTGGATATTAACATGATATTACTAATAATGTTTTTCTACAAAATCATAAATGTTACAAAATGTAATTTTAGTCTTTCTGGTTCCAGGGATAATGCAGTAAGGTGATATAAGAGCCTGTCTTGTAATTTTCCTTATTCTCTCTGGTTTCTGCCTTTGCCATGAATCTTGCATTTCTGCAAAAATTATACTTGGATACATGTTTTCATACAAGAGTGTCATATATTAGCTAGAAAAAAAATTGTATTTTATTACAGCCTGGTACAAACCTTAAGTTATGTATTATGGAATAAGCAGCAATTAGATATTAATTATGTCGTTGACCTTACCAAAGACTAATCGTGCTCATCCTTGAAATTAAAAATGAGTAAATCTGTTTCTTAAAAGATTTGCAGTGTTGGGATGTATTAATTGGGACAGTAAGTGACTATGGTTTTCTCTCATAATTTTTTCAGTTACGTGAAGAGTTTGACCGAGGCGTAGATGTTGTATTAGATGAAGAGCACAGCATTCATGATGTTGCTGCCTTGCTAAAGGAATTTCTGCGTGACATGCCTGACCCACTTCTCACCAGAGAGCTTTATACACCTTTCATCAACACTCTCTGTGAGCTCTACAGCATCTTGATTTATCAATTTTCAAAGGCTAATTTGTTTGAATTCTTTGATCTCTACTAATAACCTTCTTTTATTCTATTCCTTTAATGCTCTGGCCTTGATTTTCTCCAAGTATTTGTTTAATACACTATAAATTATATAGTATATTTAATGACAGTAGTATATATAATATAATATAGTCTATATGAATATAAATAATATAGTATATTCTTTAGTATAAATTTACTGAGGTCTTGGTTTTACTTCTTGGTTTTATACTGTAGAAGTATAATCCAGAAAACTAGAACAAGGGTTTCACTAACTATACATATTTTTGCATTTGTAAGGATGGAATTCATGTTGTCTATTAAAACCTGATCCTGTCTTTAATCCAGCAGTACCAGGTCACAGACTCCCATTTGAATCCTTGTGTCTTAAAATTTTTAGATCTGTCTACTGACCAAAGTTCCAGCTTGGCTTGAAAAATTAAAGTTTCTTCATATTGTTTCTTTCATTCATTCTTCTTTGATAGTCCTCAAAGCCATAATATTAAGTACTCCCAATTGTGTTGCCTAAGACCCAAGTGCAGACTCTCAGGGATTTAGGAAAAAGTAAAGTTGGACTTTTCAAGCTTATGTAGCTGCCTGGTATGGGTTCTTCAGATGCTTTCTAGCCCTCATGTCTGAGATCCTGCCTCTGTCCCACCTTTGTCACGGGCTGCCATTTAGATGGTAGGTGGTTCATGTGGTGGTGGTAGCAGAATATCCTTTATTTCTCTGGTTGCTTTCCATCTCCTGGTACTTCTGCAAGATGAAAAACTGTAAGAAAACTGATTAAAAATGTCTGAAGCATAAGCCTGACTGGAATGCTTGACAGCTACTGTACATACCAGTAGCTATACCTAAATGAATGGAGTAAGTAAAGTAAGCAGAATATTTGACTTCAGTAACAGTGATGGAGTGTAAAACTTTTAGGATAAGAAAAATCCTATTGAAAAATCCTATCTTGTGAGCAAAATGTTGACCAACTAAGGCAAAAATCCCATAGCAGTAGTTCTTATAGTTTTGATGTTTCCTTAGAGTTTTCTCTTTTTCTTCTGATGCTGTAAGGAAAGTGATTCTTAAGCAAAGCTATTCCTATACCTTCCTTTGGGTTGGGATCAGTATATTTGTTCTGCTTTTAGGTTATTCTTAGAACATATTTTTTCCCCTCTTAGTATTAGAGCCAGATGAGCAGCTCAGCACCTTACAGCTTCTCATTTATCTTCTACCTCCTTGTAACTGCGATACCCTTCAGCGCCTGCTGCAGTTCCTCTCCACAGTAGCTGGCCATGCAGAAGACACCAGAGACAAGGATGGCCAAGAGGTAAGTCCTGGTCACTTGTGTCCTTTGACTTAATTCATGGTCTGAAAAGAGACCTTTAAAGCCTTGAAACATACACAGTGGTGGCATATCCCTGAAAGATGGGAGAGACTTAATCTGTTTGCCTGCACTTCTGCCATTTGTTTATTATGTTCTTAGGGCTGTGAAGGTTTAATTTTTGTATGACTTAATCAGTAAAGCATCTACCACTTCCTTTGGGAGATTCAGTGTACCAGCCTTGCTGTCAAGAACATCTAATGTCATCCATCCTTCCCTTGCTGCCTTGTTTTATCCCATAATATTCTATGGGAAAAGTACTCAGAAAAGGTCAGGCATGCAAGGATATGCTTCTTCATTTTCTTTTCATTCTCTGTTGTTGCTTTTTTGCATGACTTTTGGACAGAGCAGTTCACTTCTTGGTTCTCTTAGCTTTCTTGTGTGCCCTGGGTAGTGAAAAATAAACAGAGAACAGGAACTCCATCTGTACCCTTGCAACAGACAGACCTCATCACTAACTGGAGTCAGGGTTCATCTTTGCCCATTTTCTTTCTGACCTTCTTAACTGTTGCAGCCTGGACCAAATTCAGGGGAGAGTTTGATGTGCACTCACCCCACAGAGACAAGAATGCCCACAACCATGGGGCTGAGCTCTAGCTGAGCATTTTCATGTCTGCACCCTGTGCCCGTTCACGCTGGAGAAGACCTAAAAATCCAGGCTTCCTATTTCCTGCCAGGGAAGTGCTGGCGCTAGTAGGGTGCTGTGTAAAAGGAGGCAACTCTGTTAACTGAGTAAAATGGATGTAATCTGTCAGTGCCTGACAAAAAATAGACTGGTTTATCTGTGGAAGGACTTCTCAGTCCTCTGAACTGCCGCAGAGACTACTTCTGAGGCTCTTATGAAACTCCTTGAGAATTTTGTCTTCCAGATGGAAAATCCTGCTGATTTTGTCAAATCTGGATGCCGTTTGTAGTTGTCTGATTTCAACAATTAGCACTTTGAGACTTATTTTTGCCTAATTTCTGCCTCAAATTCTAACTTCCAGTTATTCCATCTTTACAAGTCCTAACTTCCAGTGTTGTATGTGACTTCAAGGCCTATTTCATTTTTAAATCTATTATTTTTGTTCTCAGCAAGGAGTTGTTAAAATCTATATCACTGTGATGGGAAGCATTTAGACAGAGCAGCCTGTAATAGTTTACTGTGCTTAAAAATGTGTATAAGCCAGCTAAGGTCATGGTCCCCCTGGTCCTGCAAAGAGTTCTCTGTTGGTTCAGGAATGTACCCAAGAGGATCTTATTGCAGGGCTAGGGGATGCTGCTTAGCAGAGTTCATTTGGCTCAACCATGGTACATCAGCTTTGCTACAGGTATTTTGGTAAGGCAGATTTATGTAAGTTATCTTGACAGTATTGTAAGCATCAGGAATATTATGTGCAACTGGATACCTTTTATAGATAATAAAGTATCCTGCTCACAATTATTTAAGCTATTTTTGAAGAATTAAGTGAATTAAGGCATTCAGGGCAAGAGAAAGTATTTTATCAGACTGTTTGCTATCACTGGAAGGAAGACAGCCAAGCTTTGGCACACAGGCCCTCTTCTTGATTTCTTTCAACAACCTTTCTCTCACAAAGATGAAGATTAATGACTAACTTTATTAAAATTGCTCATTCAGTTAATTTCAGTGGAAATGTTTACAACATTTTTAAGGATGCCCTGAGGCTGCCCTTAAGAAAAGACTCGCTGTTTGTACAAACAGCCTGCACATGCAGATCTGGGCACAGCTGGAGGCTGCCCTGGCACTCTTGAGGCCCCCTGTGCCAGTGCATCTGTGGTGGCTCAAAACTCAGAGTTTAAAAAGCAGGTCACCTGAGAAACAGCTGGGTGCTTGGTGCTGTGTAAATAAGGTTTGCTGTTCTCACAGTCGTGCTGGGATGAGTCTCTAAACAAAGAGCCAACATGTTTGCTATGACTGCCCATGCACCTACTTAGTACAGATGTCTTTCCAACACTACACACTGCTCCTACCAGTAAATAGCTTTTTACTGTCATTTCTGTGCTGTCTAGTTGAGTTCTTTAAAAAATAAACCAGGTGTAGTCATCGCAGTTTTAAGTTTGTCTAGAGTATTTGATGAATGATCAGCTACAAAAAAAAATTAAAATACTGCTTTGAAATCATCTGTTTTGTGCAACTCACTTTTGAAGTTCTATTTTTACTACCTCTTTTTGATGTCTCTTTATATCCTTTTTAAAAAGTATTAGTTCAAATGACCTCTACTTTTTATTGAAGAATGGAAAGGGAAATAAGTAGTCTAATCACAAATATGACAATGAAAGTTTTGATGTAATAATGTATATGACATATTTTTCAGGTAATTCCTGTCTAGTCTAGTATGTATTCCTAGCCTTTTGTTTCCTCAAAATCCAGGCTACTGTTTCTTCCTTGAGCACAGGTTTATAAAAGTAGGAAAAAAGATAAAACCCCCAACAAACTAAAACAAGCCACCAAACAAGTGGCATGTTGTAGAAATACAGGAAAATACTCATGGAAGAAGTGACCCTGCTCCTTAATAATCTCAACAGTTTAATCATGGAAAAGTATCACTGTATGTGTTTCAAATCATGAATGCTGCTTGAGAAAGCCGGGAGCTTTCAGCATTAGGTCCTAAGAGACAGTAATGTGCTGGGATGCTGAGGTAGGAGGGAGGTTGCCCTGAGTTCAGAAGTTTGCCACTGTTGAGCTTCCAGGGAATTAAGGGCAGAAAACACTTCCAACTTCTACTCCTCTAATCCACTTGAAAATATATCCAGAAAATGTGCAGTGCTTGTTGCAGAGATGTTCAAAACAAGGTGTTACTAAAAGTTTTTCATTTTTTTATTGACAAGCAGCAGGTTTTGGTTTTGATGAATGAAGCATCCACCAAATCAGGGGGGACAGAGAGTGTGTGTTTGTGTGTGTGTGTTAGGGGTGTGAGTGTGTATAGATGTGTCTATATACATATATATCGGGCCCTGTGAGACCCCACCTCATTTTTATTCTCTTTTCTAGATTACTGGGAACAAAATGACATCGCTTAACCTGGCCACCATCTTTGGCCCTAACTTGTTGCACAAGCAGAAATCTACAGACAAAGAATTCTCAGTTCAGAGCTCAGCTCGAGCTGAAGAGAGTACTGCTATCATAGCTGTTGTGCAAAAGATGATTGAAAACTATGAAACCCTTTTCATGGTGGGTGGATATTTTTTCATATTTCTCTTATACATTTGTAAGATAAATGAGAAAATAGCTGATTGATATTAAAGTAGATGGGGATGAAATAAACTGTAGAAGCTGCATTAAATTAGGATCAACAATTGTTGGTAACAAAGAGTAGTCTTCTAGCAAGGAGAATGATTTGCAGTAAGTAAAAATATTAAAAATGTGTGCTTATATCTTGCTTAGAATGGTTTCTGTGCAGGTAAAGGTACATTGTTTAGAAGATTGTGAAAATGATGGGGCTGGCCATTCAGTTGTACACTGTACAAGGCATAGACAAGACTGAAAATGATCTTTCACATCTCAGTTTTGGAAGTCAGGAAGAAAATTTTTCTGCAGGGATTAAGAGATCCTTGATTAATTTAAGGAATTACCTTCCCTACCCAAGATTTTTTTATTGGTTGGATGGAGAGGAAAGACAAAGCTTTCTTGTTTATTAGTTGGGTAAAGGGAATAAAACATAAATCTGTGTAGTTCCTAAGTTCCCTTCAGTTCTTTAGCTGAAGCAAGCAAGTTCTTCATAAGAAGGCTGATGGCCTTGGAGTTGGACATGTTGTTTACTTAAGACACAGCTTAGTTAGGTCACATTTCTCATGCCTAGCAGTTACCTGATCAGCTCATTCTGTGGCTTTATCTCATGCTCTTTTTGTGTACAAAATTGTCGGTCAGCTCAGCATGACTTGTGAGGGAGGGAGGCTCTGTGGGAGCCCTGCTCTGGGGATAGCAGAGGCCAGTCAGACCTAGTGGTGGTCTTCATTATTCTGTTTTCCTTTTTGTAAAAATACCCATTGTAACAAAACCAGTAATCTTGAAAAAGTGGAAAAACTTTGGTTGTTGTGTCCTGAGACTAAGCAGCACTGTATGGTTCACTGAGGAGATAAGTTCCCAAAGCAGAAAGAACTCTCTGGAAACCTTCAGTGCTTCAGCAAAGCTGAGTGCTGGAGACCTTGTTGGAAGAAGATGAACAACCCTGAACTGTGGGCTGATGGCCACATAGTACTGTAAATGGAAGATGTCTATCAGTTTTCAACAAGGGAGTAGAGCATGAGAACGCAATCATGAGCCCTGCTTCAGATGTCTTAGCCTCAGATGAACTTCTTTGTGGTTTTCCTGCCTTTTATTTTTATTCTTGTACCAGTGAGACACTTGCAGTAGTTTTCTTTTTTGTTTTCTTTCTTTTTTTTAATGTTTTTTACAGCTGGGGAAAATGCTAGGTGCTATTTTTCCTTCCACATCAGTAAAAGAAAGTGACAGAACTGCACTCCTGTGTGAAGGTCTGCTGGACCAGAGTGTGGATGGCACTATCAAGTTTGAGATAATACTTGAATAAGAATACTTAATATAGTTGAAGTGTTCTTATTGTTTTTTCTCTTTAAGAACTTCTAACAGCACAGACACAACTCAGTACATAATACTTAAGGCATGCCTTGTGACTTTCAGTGTGGAAAGGGTGGGGGTAAGGTTAGACTAACTTGCATCTGGGCTCTAATTCTGATGGATTTATTCGTTCTTCTCTTCAGTGCTTCACCTTTCTTCTGGAGGTTAAATGGAGTGTGGGAAAAGAATTTCTTTTGTTTTCCAGAGTTGTTTTTGCTGTTTATACTCAACATTTATGCTACATTAGAAAAAAGAACATCTGGAGTTAAGCATTCAGCTACAACTATAATATGGTGTATTAATGCTCAGATGCTTTTGTGTTTGGTTTTTTTTCTGTCTGTCTGTTACTTTTATATATGGGAGATTACAAAACTGTGATTGGTTTCAGCATTGAAACTGGAACAACATTTGGAACCAAACCCTAGAAAACCAAAATGTGGTGGGATACCCAGACCACAATATCAGAATGATTCTGACTTATTGGTGGATCAGAGAAATTCTGTTTGTTGGAGCAACCCAGGATATTGAGCACAATTTTTACTGAGTAACTATGGTTAATATCAGTAGCATGCAAAAGTGGATTTCCTATAGAAGATGGAATCTGATCATGCTTCATTGATGTCAGGGATGATAATCACTTTCATATTCAAATCTTGCCCATTTCAGTGAGTCTTGGGGATGTATTAAAATGTTTCATGGGGATGTGTAAAGGACTGTTCTTTGCCAGTCTCTGCAGCTGAATGAAAGGAGGCACAACTCAGCCACTCTTCATTTTTGACTTGGCTTTGCATGAAGGATGCAGATCAGCAGCTTGTTCATGTATTTCATCTCCTAGTGTCCAAATCCAGCCCTGCTGCAAAGAAGTGCTAAAAAGTATATGAAATTTCATATTTTTGCAGTTAGTATTTTACACTGCCATTCTGTGCCTCATCAGTGGCCAGGGACAGCACAAAGGAGACACTTCAAGGGTCCCTCCACCCTTCTGTGTGTCAACAGCTGTGACTCTTCATGTAGCACCCAACCCCAAAATCGCAGAATATCTGGTACTCTGCTGGAGTTCTGACAACCCTGGAGCCCTCTGATATGTCTCTGTATGTCCTCCAGAGCTGTTTTTTCACCAGCTTCCTTGGCTTCCCTTCTGTCCCAAATTTCAATTTCTCATCCATCTACTTAGGTGGAATTACCAGTGAAACAATTAATTCAGTGATAGTTATGGTGACATCTTCCTGAGATACTGCTGTTGTAGTTCCCTATAAGTGTAAGTTTACGATTACATGCATATCGATTCTACACTTGCCAAGTTACTGAACTAAACTGAAGAAAATTGCTGCACAGGAGGAACCCCCAAACCCAACAGGTAGCTAGCAAGGAGACCATCAGTACAAATCTACTTGCAGATTCATTCTGGTAAAACCCCTATGAATCAGTAGAACCATTAAGTTTGGGTTTCGGAGAAGCTTTCTGCTGGAACTGAACTTCTGGTGGAACTTTTTCAGACTTTTCGTGATTAATTTATCATTGTTTTTTAATAAGGCAAGATATATTTTTATTTTTCTGACAAAATTCTCTCAGTAGTTTCTTACAAAGTTATTTGATAAAAAGGTGAGTAGTAAGTTACAGACAAAAATGTGTGGATTTTTTTTACCATGAAACTTTATGTGGAGTTTCTTCTAGTGTACAGAAAGGCTGTTCAAATGGAGAAGTTACAGTACACCAGGTTTCGAAAAATTATATTCCTATTAAAAAAATTCATTTAAAGACTAGTGTATCAGTGACCATCAGTAAGATACTTTTCCATTTCAGAGACTGCAAACAGTATTTACAAAATGAGTATGTGGTTACACAAGTTTTTCATAGAGATTTTGGATCAGTTTGAATTAAATTATGCATATCTTTATTTATTTTCTAATGACTTCCTTATTTTAAGAAATATGCATTTTATGTAACTAGACTCCTTAAATACCTCCCAAAATGGGATATTTCTCTGGGAAACATGTTAGCAATTCTATTCCTATTTCCCAGGAAATGTCAGGGAGAACAAATGGTCCATGAAGTGTGACATGAAGCTCAAGAGATTCAGGCTTTGACAGATTGCATCCAGAAACATATATTGCCCAACTGATGACCCCTTGCTGAGATTGTCTTGCACTGACTTCCATGAGTCATGAGTGAACCTGGGCTGTTCAAGTTTCTTGGATGGTTTTATCTGTTTCAGTGTTTTGAAGTTTGTGTTGAACATTCTGCTGTAATGCAGACAAAGGAGACAAATCCTCACTTGAGGATTGATAAGACTCGTGTAAAGTGCAGTTGGAAACACAAAGTTTACTTGTGCACGTTTTGGGGTACCATTTCTGCCACCTGCCCAGGAGATGTTGCTGTATCCTGCAGCATCTGAAGCTGTCAAGGGTTTTGAAGGTTCACACCCATTCAAAGTGCAAAGAGAAAGTTAGCACATCAGAAGGCCAAACTCCAAAGAAGGTGACACAAATTCTGACTGAGCCTGTGGGTCAGAGTGGCTGGAGAGCCAGAGATGGAGATTGGTAAATGTCCTCAGATCTTTGAAGGGCGATGTAAAGTGAGGACCTTAAACTGGAGCTTTTGAGATTATGATACATAAGTAATCCTACTGTTATTTCCAGATATAATAACCAACTGGATACCAACCAGTTATTCAACAGTAATCAGCATTAAACATTGTGCAAAGTGATCTTCAGTCCTACTTCATCTGTTCTTACATGAAATTTCTCTTTTAAGTGAAAGCTTCTGAATATTTTATATACTTTCTGTAAATGTACTTGTACTTGTTCATTTAGATTAAGCATAGCACCAAAATTAATGTATATGAAAGGATATTAACCTCCAACTAAGTATTCTTTTATGTCTTCATAGGTTTCCCCTGATTTACAGAATGAAGTGCTTATTAGCTTATTAGAGACTGACCCAGATGTTGTAGACTATTTGCTGAGGAGGAAAGCTTCCCAGTCATCGTGAGTAATCTGTTTTTTCATCATCCCTTTTTCTTCTGGGAATTTCTATCTCCCACTGGAAGTGTCCAAAGGGTTCTAGTTTTCCACAGCTCTTCTGCACTGTCTACAGTGGAGTAGAAATATCCTCCCTATTACACAGACTCTGCCAAAGAAATTATGACTCTTGTACAGCATTTTCTAAAGACAAAACTTGTTTCCCTGATTCAGAGGAAAGATTGTGTTCTGCTGCAGAGAACAGAATGACATGTACATAAAAATATTCAGTGCACTATTATCTGACAGGATGTTTTTTAGTCATCTGCTGGTTTGTGTCTTGGGTTTATTGTAGTCTTCAGTAACAGGAAGCATGTATTCCACTATCCTTGAAACACACCCTAGAGTGCCTTAACACCATCACAGCGAGCTGCTTGACCACTCCGTCATTCTTTTCCTATCCTATACATGTAGGATATTGTGAACAAGCAAACTGCCACAACAGCAGCCCTATGGAGACTTTGGATATTATTTAATTGTATGCTTTGTGAAGGATCTGAAGAGAAAAAAAATCACACTGGTCACTATAGCAGCTATGATACATAATATATTCTTGTGTATGGTGTATATTTACCTGCACCCTTGTGCCTTAATGCTGTGAGTTTGTACATTCAGATTAACAGGATTCCTGTCTTTCTTATGGGACCACACACTCATTGTCTTTATTCTAGTGAATCCCAATATGGCAGACCCAAAAGAACCAAAATTTGACAGACTTGCTTTAAGTAATTTTTAAGAGGGTTTGTAGACTCTAAACTCTCTGGGACATACTGGACTTTGTCTTCCTGTGTTTGTGGAAAGTGCCTAGTGCATTCAGAATATAATTAAAATTGAATTTGTGTAGTCAGCTATGATTTTTTTTCTCTCCCTCTTAATATTTTATATTTGGAGGTAATGTAATAGTGTGCCTGGCTTCAAAGGGAAAGGTATACAAGTAATAGTGTAACTAACACCTTCAGGAAAAAGTTTTCTTTTACTATAAAATTTGGAAACAAAAATATGTGCAGTATATATTGAGTTGTAAAGGATTTTATTAGTTTGCTAACTTAACCACATGAAGTAGAAAATTATCACAGATCATCTGATTTGGGGTAATTTTCTCTGTGTGAAGTAATTTCAGCTAGTTTGTCTGATTGAAAAGTAATCATGTGTATATTTAGATCACAGTAAGTGCAGGATAGTTAGAGACATAAAAGACATAAGCTGTCTTTTAGACTTATTTCACATTTGCCAGAAACCAAGACTACAATTAGGACAGACACAACAAATCATATGACATAAGGTAGTGTGTCGAGACTTCTTCCTTTCAGCCCTTAGTTTGGAATGGTCAGATAATTTCTAACTCAAGCTAATAAAAACTTCATGCAGGATTTCACTGTCTGGATAACAAAAAAACATCAAATTGTATCTCACATGTGACTACACATACCAATTGTGCATAAGTTAGTCACAAATCATTGTGGATGTAACAGGTTAGATCCTGATTCCTTAATTGACTTTTCCTTGAACTTTCTTACTCTTAGCCAGCATGCACACCTACAGGAGAAAATGCAGCTTTTGTGAAAAGCTGGTCACAACTGACAAAAGGCATTTTGTTAGGAAATGTTCTGAAGCCAAACAGGAGCATATAGCTACAGTAGTACTAATTTATTGTGTTGTCATTAATGGGCAGATGAAATATCACTGAGATAGGAAAAAGTTACTGTCATTTTTTTTCTACTTTGCTGTCATGTAAGTGATTTACTTTTAGTGTTAATGAGATATGTTTTCACTGTGGTTGCAACTTCTTGGTTAAAATATTCCAGGCAATTAGAGAGAATGTTGCTTAGTGTTATTGCTAGGAGTGTGATGTTCTTAAGAGATTAATGTATTTCACAACATAATCTCAATTTTGAGGCTACAAATGTGTTGCTTATTTTTCCTATAAGAAATGTGAGACAGCAGACTACAAGGAGATGTTTGTCTTGATTTCATAAAAATGAGCCTCCAAAATATATCTTTCTTATTGGAAATTGCCTGGTCACATACTCAAAATACAAATGTGGATCTGTGGACAAAAAACTTTATATATTCTTGAGACAGTCTTCATCAGAAGAGCTAGTTGACTGCATAGAGTATAGAATCAACTTTGAGACTTCAATGTCACATTAATTGCTTTGAAGGTCCTGTTCTGCAATTGCCCTCACATTTCTGCTCTTGCTGTCATTATTAATGCTTTCTTGGCTCTGATCTAACACAGAAAACACAATCTCTTTTCCTTCCAGAGGAGGACAAATCAGATGTTCCTCATCTTTCAGTCCCCTTAAGAGCTAAGCATTGTGAACAGTGTGTCAGGGAATTTATGGAAGTTGTTCATGATAAAGTGCTAATTACAAATGGCAGCAATTGTGAAGTGTGCTTTTGTGGGTGACTTCCCAATTTTTTGTATGTTGGCTTGATGACAATGGAATTTGGGTTTACAGCTGTAAGATGAAGCATCTTTAAACTATCAAAAAATAAAATCTATTTCTTATGGTTATTTAATGCTTATCATGGTTATTAGTCCTTTCAGAGTAAATAAGTTTCAAAGTTACAGCATTTTTGGATTATGATAATGAGTTTTAATCCATCCTGATCTGTGACACAAAGATGAAGCCATACAACAGGTCATGCAGTATGTGTAAATGCAGTTTTTAAAGCTGCAGAGGCTCCTTGAAACATCGAGTCCTTTACCCTGTTACAGGAACAACCTCATTACAATCCCACAGTAATCTGCCTTGTTGGTAGCACCTGTGTTACTCAGATATGTGTGGAAATTAGTACTGTGTGCTGCCAAGCCATCTCACTCCATATGATTTGCCTCTTTGAAGGCGTAATTGTTTTCCCACTCAGAAGCTTTAAGTTATAACAGAAAAGGGTTTCTGCCAGAAACAGAAAGGGATTTCCTGTTTTGATAACCTTGATGCTAGAAAAGTAGGGATATCCTCAGTAGAAGCAATTATTGTGATTAACACATTTCCAGTTCACCCATGCAACTGGACTCTGGTGGACGACATCAATTCATAGAAAGATGCCTGTTGTTTTGGAATCTGAAATTGTATTTTTAAATTCATGGGGCATAGGTTTCTTCTGCTGCTTTCAAATCTTTCCATTGGTTCTTAGCCACTTTTAAAATCTTTTCCTTAACATACTTCATAGTCCCTGAAAAATACTTTACCTGCCTTCCCATTCCTCACATTTGATTGCACATAATCATCTATTATTCCTTGTGGGGACAATTATCTGCCCTTCCTCATATCTTGCATATAGAGGAGTGGGTATCTTACACAGTATTTATGTTTGCCTTCCAATTTAGTTTCTCCCCAGTGAGTGGGTAGAGAATCTCACTGTCCAAGGGAGGAAGAATTTAGAATTGTAGTAAGCATCCATTTGCTAATGAACTCAAGCAGTAAAGCAAGCAGATGCAAAACTTTCATTTTAAGGGATTTGTGAGAATTCTTTCTTTATTTGCAAAGAAGCAAACCCAAGTCTTCTTGCGAGTTGTTTTATTTTGTTTGTGAAGCAAAGCTGCAAATGTATGAGTTCAATTTCCTGCTTTTAAGTATTTAATCCATTTTGATGGTCTCTTGTAGTAAGATTGACAGAGTCCACTGCAGTTCCTTTGATTTTTAAAGCTATTTTGCCTGAACAAATTTGAAAGTGATATTATATATGTATATAAAAAATAGTGTGGACTTACCAGCCAAAACCATAAATCAGTTTAGAAACTTGAATGTTTGAATCTTTCCAAAGACTTGAAAGTTTCCATTTAGGTAAATTTTTAGCAGGAGCTCTGTCTTGAGAAGAGGTAGACTATAACAGATCATTCAAGGTAAGACATGAAATCAGTGTTTCACAAAGCTCAAGTTTATGTTCCCACATTCTTTCATTTCCATTTCCATTTCCCTTATTCCTTGTGTTACCTTGCCATGGCTAAGTGCTGGTTTACCTCTGTCTTTGCCCTGTGCTGCAGAGTTTTGATGGTTTTGATGCTGCAGACTTTTGTGCAATAAACCTTACTGTTTGGATGACATTCAGTCTAGCAGGCTGGATAAAAGGACATTTGGTCATAGGAAACTTGCAGATACCAACCATTCTCCCCTTTTCTAAGTTCTTCTAGTTCCTTCTCCCCTTTTCTAAGTTCTTCTAAGTCCTTCTAGTTCTTCTGAAGATTCCAAGACATTGCTTAAATCTCATATCACTGCACAAGCGTTTTTAAGACTTAGGAGGACAGAAAGAAAAAAGCAAGTCACAAAAAAATGAGAAAAAAGGTTTGTGATAGAATTATGCATACTTACAAAACTATAGTTCCTCAGTGTGTGTCTGTTTATAGATTAATTTACATTGGATTTATGTTCAGATAAGAAATTTAGTTGAGAAGTTACATACTTGAGTCTTTTTTTTTTAATGATTCCCCAGCATTACCATGCTTCTCTGAGAAGCTTGTGACAGAGCAACTTTGCCAAATGGCAGCTCTGCTTTTTGGGCTTGCCTGAGTTTAACTCCAGTGATGGTTTTGTCACTGAGAGTTACTGAGGAGTAACATTATTTAATTAATTACCAACACATTATGGTTGCTTTCATAATGGAAAAAAAAGGAATATTGAATAACATAATATTCATGCTGTTGATTTATATATTTTATTTTTTGGGACATGTGATATGTAAATCAGCCAGGGAAAAAGCAACAGCTTGAAAGTGGTGTTAAGTTTTGTCATTATTTTTTATTAATATTTATTGTGCTATGGTTGGCTTTGTGTTTTCTTTATTTTCTTTCTTCAGTTTTATTTTATTTGTCTAAAAAGACAGTTACTGTTCCATAGTGAGAAATGAGTTTTGGCTGCTCACTACATTCAAGCTGTCTTTGGATTTGACTATCAAAAGGGCTGACCATTTTCAGACATTTACAGGAATGGGCCTCTCTTGTATCACATTAAATTAGAACAGATATTAATGAGAGGTCGCTTAAAGAAGTGTTTGACTCAAGCAAAAAATAAGCATCTACAAAACAGGGGTGTAGAGAAATGAAAAATGAGTAATAGAAATATGAGTTAACATGGAACAACAGGGAAAAAATATGTTTATTTACAGAGTAGTTCTACATGTTCTTTGTGGATATTCAGTGACTCACAGCCTGCCTCCTACCTGCATGGCAAAGTGTGACAGTTCAAGAAATCTTCATCATTGTTCCCAGCACATTTCTAAAATTAGTTGTCTCTCTGACCTTTGGCTGTACTTAGGTGGGAGTTGTGTTTGCCTTTTCTTGGCAGAATTAAAGGCAATTCATGTTGTTGGGGGTGTGAAGGTGAAAAGGTAAAAGTTGTAGAAGGTATCAGTGGAACCAGTTGTTTGATGCCCCAGTCATAAGTACAGTAAATACTGTTTGTCCCCTGTAGAATATTTACCTTCTCGTGTGTCTAGAAGAGGATCATTCTCATAGTGTGACAGGCAAGCTGAGTGTTTGTTTTTTCTATGTAAAACTTCAGAATACAAGAATTTGTTTTAGCTTACTGCTTAGCATCAAACTAATCTTCCCTATCATGCCTTCAGTTTTATTGTTGCCACAAGCTACATTGTCAAGGTAACATAAGGAATTTATTAACTGCTTAGTTTCCTCTGGTTTGCCGTACAGTTGTGTGGGGTTTTGTTGTTTTCTTTCTTGACAGCAACATCTTTTGATTTTGAGTGGCCTCTGCTGGCCACTTCATGGCAAAAGTTTTACTCATGGAAAATCCACCTCAATAACTGTTTCTGAAGTGTTTTCATTTCAGCAGCTGTGACCATTCTCATGTGTTTGATTTTATCTGTATGATCATAGAATCATAGGATGGTTGGGTTGGAAGGGACCTTAAAAGTACCCTAGTTCCACACCCCCTGCTGTGGGCAGGAACACCTTTCACTAGACCAGATTGTTCAGAGCCCCATCCATCCTGGCCTTGATGCCAAACTGCACCTATAACTGTGAACATGAAGCATTCTTTTATTAACAATAGTTTGTTCATCAAAATTTCTCAGGAGCCCTGAGATGCTGCGGTCAGAAGGGTCCTACTCCACAGGAGAAAGACATTCTTCCACAGACTCCAACAAAGCTTCCAGTGGTGATGTCTCCCCTTATGACAACAACTCCCCAGTGCTGTCTGAGCGCTCACTGGTGGCAATGCCAGAAGAAGTTGCCCACAGCCCAGATAAGCTGTACAAGGTACCTGACCAGTACACACTGGTTGGACACTTGCAAACTAAGCCAAAGGAGAATTCTTCTGCATCACAGGCTGGAAAAGGTATGGTGCATCCTGCTTGTGCTTCTCCTCCTCCTCAGTGGCTGATGGAGACTCCTGAAATAATTGGAAAGTGCCAGCTTTGCATTATCAGCTACCACAATTTGAGGAGCTGTAGTATAAATAATATTGTAAAAAATGACAGAACAATATCCTTTTTTTGTATTGAGCCCAAAGGGTCTGTGCTGAGTCCTTCTCATTAGCTCAGCCAGCTGTCAGGGACGTTCATGGTATGGCACTTCTCAAAACTTGGAGATATTATTTAGGAAAATAGATCTATGTATGTCCAGGTTTTCAGCCTGTCTGTGACAGCATGGCAAAGTCTAGTCTGATCCATGGAGCTGTAATACCTACAAGATTATGGTTCAGGCTTTGGAAAAAGCTGAGATTTTAAGATTTCAGGCACAAACTTTCTCCAGTTGTAAAGAATTACCTCAACACTCTCTCACTGGAAAACATAGCTGAGCTGCACAGCTTTATATCTGCAACCAATTACACACTGAGCAATGCTAGTGCAGAGATCCATTACTCCCATAGCTACCTGTGGAGTGCATACCTGAGTGATTTCTTTGGTAAAGAACTGTGGTTTAAACTAATAGCTCACCAGCACTTCAAGATGCTTTTCCTAGAAAAATATATATATTTAAAAATTGTCATCCAAGAAATTTATACTTAGTGAGCCAAACTTTAAGAATTTTCAATGCTTAGGGATGCACATAACTGTTTGGTGGTATTTTTAAAACCTCCTAATTTCAGATGTACTGCCTAGGCACTTAATTCCCTTTGGACTTAATGGGATTTAGACTAATATCTCAATTATATGCTTTATAAATGCCAATTAGAATTTATCTTCTGTATTCAACATCTAAATCTCGGAACAGGTTTAATAATTTGGTCAGATTTCTATTAAGTTATGAACAGGAAATTACATCAAGTTTTATTGTATTAACCATCTTCTGGATTTTAATATGCATCACAATGATACTGGACCAGGACAAATTAGGAGGTTCCTCTGCTGACTAGTGGAATCAGAAAAAGGCATTAAAGTGTTTATAACCCAACATTTTATTAAATCTTTGTTCTGTGGCTGCATTTCTGGGTAAGAGTGGCAGCTTCCTTGGGCTGATAGAGCATGCTTTATGGTGGCCCCTGGGGCTCGTGCTGCCTGAGGGAGCTTTGACAGAAACCACCTTTTGTGAACCAAATTCCCCTATTCTTGTGCAATTTCTCTGCAGTAAGGCAGAGGACTTAAGGACTCAACAAACTCAGGCACCCTGCCCATACAGAGCTCACTGGATCCATTGCAGGATCTGATCTTCAAACAAGTAGCTGTGAGCAAATATATAGAATCATAAAATGTCAAGAGGTTGGAATGGACCCTAAAGATCATCAGTCCCAACCCCCCCCTACCCTGGGCAGGGACGCCTCCCCTTAGGTCAGATTGCTCAAGGCCTTAACCAGCCTGGCCTTGGACACTGCCAGGCTTGGTGCATCCAAAAATTTCCTGGGCAACCTTTTCCAGTGTCTCACCACCCTCACAGTAAAAAAGTTCTTCCTAGTATCTAACCTGAATTTCCCCACTCTCAATTTGCACCCATTACTCCTTGTCCTGTCACTAGTTCCTGATGGAGAGTCCCTTATTGGCTTCCCTCTTGGCCCTGTTCAGATACTGGAAGGCTGTTACAAGGTCTCCACGCAATTTTCTCTTCTCCAGGCTGAACAGCCCCAATTTTCTCAGCCTGTGTTTGTAGACAAGGTGCTCCAGTTCTCTTACCAGCTTCACAGCTCTCCTCTGGATTTTTTCCTGCACTCCATCTCCTTATGTTGGGGTCACCAGAGCTGTACACAGTACTGCTGGTGGGGTCTCACATATGAGGTGCTTGTGAAAGGTACACAGTGAAGGTGCCACTGGGTGTTAATGACTCTCATACATTACTGTTCTATTTGTGTATTTCTAAATAATGTCTTTAAGAGGATTGATTAATCATCTTTTCCCTGCTCTTACTGCTGTTTAGATATTTCTGAAGATCATTTTGATATCTGGGGCACTTGGCATTCAACGCTGAAAAGTGGCTGCAAAGATCCAGTAATCACAGGTCAGTAATTTCTCAATTTTAAAGCCCAAATCTAGCAAAGAAAAAACCAATTCCTTGTTTTCAAGAAATCCAATGAAACCAGTAGAATTCACATTGTCCAGAGCTGGACTTTTAAAAGGTGACTCTTAAGTAGAATACAGAGGATTACAGTAGTTATACTTCTCTGTATACGGAAAACAGCAACATTTCAAACTATCAAATATAATTTAAAAAGCCATATTAAAATTGCTTCAAGAAATACTTTTAAATTTTTCTAGGATTCATAGAATCATAGAACCATAAATTGATAATGGTTGGAAGGGACCTTGACGATCATCTAATCCTAACCCCCTTCCCTTGAGCAGGGACGCTTCCAACTAAACTGGTTCGTTCAAGGCCTTACCCAGCCTGACCCTGAACACTGGTTGGGGCATCCCCAGTCTCTCTGAGCAACTTGTTCCAGTGTTTAACCACCTTGACAGTAAAAATTTCTTCTTCATGTCTAACCTGAATTTCCCCTCTTTAAATTTGCACCCATTACTCCTTGTGCTACCACAATGGTTCCTGATGAAGAGTCCCTCTTTGGTTTCCCTGTCAGCCCCCTCCCAATACTGAAAGGTGCTATGAGGTTTCTGGGCAATCTTCTCTTCTACCATGTGATCCAAGGGAAAAGCAGTAGCCTGTTAAATGCCACAGGAATGGCTCTGCAGGCTCATGTTGTGTTTCTGACCCCACCCCCAGGTTCTTATGGGAACATTTATGAGAGCAGCTCGCTGCGGCCCGGACAGTGCTCCCTCTCCCAGGGGAACCTGGCCACGTGCTCTCCTCGCTGGCAGGGCTGCTCCTCGGACCTGGCCGGCGGCCGGCAGGCGATGCGGAGGAGCCAGACGACAGCCGCCATTGCCGAGTGCCAGCTCCATCCCGCGGCGTCCCGGCCATGCAGTGACCCCCACAGGGACGGCAGCTGCAGGAGCTCAGGGCTGTCCCACTCCAGGTCGGAGCAGCGCTTGACTTTGAGCAGTGTGGAGGACCTGAGCGAGCGCGACTCGAACGCGGGTTGTTTGCAAAGCGCAGCCAAGCCCTCCTACAGGAAAGAGCGGCCACCGCCCCCTTACCCAGGCCCAGCAAAAACAAGCTCGAGTGTTTCCTCGACGCTGCACTCTTTGTGGAGACTTCAACGCCCAGAAAAGAGTTCGGGGCCGAGGGCAGCTGGAGGGGCACCAGGCAGAGCCCCTGAGCAGGCCACCTCCAGGCAGGAGCAGCCAGCCCCACACACACAAGCGGGTCACAGCTCTCCCACAGCACCTCACAGCCAGAACAGTAAAAGTGCTTCAGAGGCGGACTGGAACGAGTGGCAAAGGGAGAGGTGGCAGATCTGGGAGCTGTTATCAGCTGATAACCCTGATGCCCTCCCAGAAACCCTTGTATGATCTGACTCTGTGGAACTGCCACTTTTACCCGTGCCTCCGTCTCATAGGAAAACAACAGTGACATTGGAAAATGGGGGAGGCTTGTTTGTTTTATACCAACTCAATTGCATATATTTTTTAAAACTTAGTTCACTTTAATTTCTCAACAGCACTGTCAAGCAGTTAATTTGCAACTACAGCATGTTCCTGTTTTTCAGCAAGCTTTTGAGAAAAAACAAGGTGAAAACTTTAGTGTAATAACTCTGTATTCATATGCTGTGTATAAGATAAAACTGTTGCTTTGATGTTGCTAAAAATGTATTTATATATCTGCAGTTTTGATGGTTGTATATTCTGTAATGGGTATTGTATGATAATCATGTTATGTTTTCATATACAGATGTCAATCAATCGTGACTGCTTTTTTAAAAAATCACTGCACTTACATTACCATGATATACATTGGAATTCTATAGAAAGTGCACAAGCTGGTTTCTGTGCTTATATATATATATTAAAAAAAAAAGCTGTTAAAGGGTAAAGTTGTACTTCTTTTCACTGCCTTTTGAAAAACACTAAAATAAAGTGGAACATGAAAAGCCATATATTTTATAAGGGTGGTAGTGAGCTTAGAGGGGGAAATACAAAATATTTTTTCTTATACGTGTATTTGCAAAAAACTTTAAAATTTGATACAAGATTATAAAAGTATTTTTTTAGGTTCTGATAGGAAGCAGCTCAGAGAATCTAAGAACAACATTGTGCCTAAACCAACGAAGTATGTAGTGCAAAGTCTGCCCTCCTATTCCAAAGGAAAACCAATGTTATATATGCAGGATATAATATATATATTTATAAGTGTATGATTTTATGTATTGTTTTAAAACAATAAACTGGAATCCAAATTTTAGAAAATCAAACCTAATAAATTCAGATGCGTAACACTGAGAAAGAATATGGCTTTTCCTTTGAAATAACAAAGCTCCAGTATTAAGAAAGTTAGAGAAAAAAAAAATGCAGACAGACACATGAAAGGGAGTGAAGTAGAGTTTCAGGAATGAATATGACATTTGGAGAAGCTCACAACTGTGTTTCCATAAATATTGTGCCAAAGTCGGGGTCAGTCCCCCTGCCTCACTAGCTGTATGTTGTGTTGTGTTAAATGTTGCTGTTTTATTCTCGTTGTTTTTCAGCTGCAGAGCCGCCTGTGGGCAGCGGGTGGCAATGTACTCCAGCGTTCCAGAGAAATTCCTTCTTGGCACTCCACAAGGGAAAGTGTATCATAGCAAAATAATTTCATAAAACATACTAGTCTTAATTTTAATGAAGTTGAAGACTTATTCAGTGATGTTGTCTTTAAGTTCTATCTTGTGTCATACTGATGGAATAAAACGCTAAGTAAAACAATGAGCATAATTTTTGCTCCCTTTTTTTTGAAGGTTTACAGGATATTGATGTGTTTTTATTGCATTCTTGAGTGTCTATATAAAAAACATCTAAAAGGCATAGGAGCTTAAGGGCCACCTTCAGATGCAACTTAAATATACAAGATTTACGGTTCTACTTTGGTTTGAGGTTTAAAATCCATCATATAGAGTCCTTCCTTTCAGATTTCCATTTCTCATCGTATCTCCATTTTCCCAGGTAAAGTTATAAGATAAAAGCACAAAGCCAAGTAGACAGGGCCAGGATTTGGCCTTTTGACTGTTGTAGCTCTTTTTATGCAGAATAAATAAAGTTCTCTTCTGGCAGTTGGAAGGCTTTTTCAAATATTATCATGGTATGAAACTTGATAGAAAAAGGTTCATGTGTGTCCCTTTGTTGCAGAAGCTCTGTGTCAATTTATTCCAAAAAAAAGGCAGTCCACCCCAAATTAAAATGATTGTGGAATATAAAGACAGACAAAAATGAGCTCTTACAATCTTCACTATTTGATCTTGCCTCAGTATTATTCCAGACTTGATACAGATTTGCTACAGGGAATTAGCTCCCAAGTAGTCAAAACCAGTCATAGTGTAAATCTTGCTGCAGAAGATACAATATTTACTAGATGTCCATCTCTTCATTTTAAACCCTTCTAAATATAGGAGCACCTGCACTCTTTTTAGTAAAAGATGTCTGAGGATTACTCAGCCTCATGAAGAGATTGCTTTTTTCCACTCCCTCTCACTGTATGTATTTATATATATATATATATATATATATATATATATATATCTGTGTATTCCCATCTACATAGAGTTTATGCAACAAAAGATGAAAACAAAAGACAAGACCACTGCTGGAGGACAGCCTTGTGTGCACACATTTCAACAGATTGTCATGTGGAAGAGAAAAGATACAAAATAAATTCCAATAAATTAAAGTAACACTTGGCAACACTATATAATTTCTGTCATTTTCATTTGAACAGGGCAGAGCAGAATTATCATGAGCAGATTAAGAATGTAATTTTTAGTTGTAAGTCTTTCCAGGAAGAAATAAGTGGCATAATTTGTATGCCTTTTTTTTCCTTTAATATATACTTCATAAGAAAGGTAGCCATGAAATCTTGTTTCTGGTTTTATGTTGGGTAATAAATCTGTGTGGGATATCCCATTTTAGATCGCTAAATGATCCTGTGCTCTTGAATAGCCATAAAACTCATTTTACAGGGAAAGTTTCCATTGTGATGGTATCAAAGCTTTGACTCTTTCCTTGGGAGGAGAAATCCTGTTTTAGCAAAGGGGTCATGGTCTCTGTCACATCTCCATTAATGCACAGACTTTAATGAAGAGTGTGATAGAGAGGGCCCCCTCCAGAGGTCTCGAGGCCTCTAGGCAAACTCAATTTCCCTCCTATCACTTCTTATCACACCACACTGGTTCCCACCTAGGATTGTAAATAAACCACTTTCCCCTCCTGGGCTGAATTCCCTCTCTCAGGAGGTGTCTCCCAGCTGGGAGGAGGGGTGTGCTGCACTCACAGGTGAGCCCAGGAGAGATGGGATGTGGGTGCTCCAAGGACAGGGTCCTGTGAGTTGCCCATGGGGCAGGGGTTGCACTTATGCTGCAGAAACAAAACCTGCAAGGATTCAGTACAGCTCTAGGCACAAGCCAGATGTGAGGAACCTGTCCGGCAGGGGAGAAAGAAAATACAGACTTTAAAGCATTACTTCAAAGATTACTGTTGCTGCCATCTTTTAAAACAAGATGTGGTTGCACTGTTGTGTGTATTCTAAGATCATGCTCTTTAGCTGAGGGGTCAGTTGCACCTTGTCCCTCTTCCCCAGCTTACTATCCCATCCCTTAGACCAGCTTGAATAAACATGCTCTTGAATAGCCATAAAGCTCATTTTACAGGGAAAGTCTCTAATGTGAGGATATCAAAGCCTTTTCTCTGACTCTTCCCCTTGGGAGGAGGATTCCTGTTTTAGCAAAGGGTCATGGTGTCTATCACATCTCCATTAAAGGAGTGGTGGGAGGAGTTCAGGGCTTGTTGATCTGGCTGAAACTTGTCCTGAGCAAGGAACACGTAAAATTAGTGGCTCTCACAAGTGGTGGGCACAGGGGAGGAGGGGCAGGGTCAGAGATGGGGAGAGGAGAAGGGTGGGACTGGCTCCTCTGTCAGGTGCTTGAGCAATCTTGAGGCTTGCTGCCTCAACCTGCAGGCAGGAGCCCAGCCAAGCACTTGAGAGTGGCTCTGAGGTACAAACCTGAGCCAGCCCAGCTGCTGCCTGGGGTACATGAAATCTCAAGAACTCTGCTGTCTGCACTGGGGGCCCAGGCTGCCACCATAAATTAATGCCACTCAGAATTTCTCTGCTCTTGAAATGATGAGGTTCAGTGGAATTGAACTTGTGGTTGTATGGTGTGGGGAGGGTGGTGTTACCTGGTTTTTCACTGGTTTTGTTGTTTCACAGACATTGGTAGAGGTCAGAAATCTCAATTCCAGCCTTTCAGGAGCACCAGCATGCCCTGCATGGCTGATCTGGCAGAGGACTGGGGACTTCTTTCTCCTCTGGGGAACACACAGGATGTCTGAGCTTCATCTTGCTCCTTATCTCTGTCTCTCCCTCCCTTTTTTTGCATTAATTTAAAAAAAAGAAAAAAGAAAAAAAGAAGAAAAAAAAAAAAAGAAAATAGTAGCTCCATTGTGCAATACTTAACCTCACAGAGCTGCAAAGCAGTGGAAATGGTTCTCAGTTGCATTAAAGAGTATTTTGACCAAGTCCTTTTACGTCACTGGGAACTGTAAAGCGCTGCTGTGCTACAGTTGCTGTAGGGGAAAGTGTCTGCAGCCATACAGTGCTGCAGAGACCACACAGCTGTTCCAGGCAGGTAGACACTCAGGCTGCTGGGTCATAAAATGCACCATCTCTGAGAATAGCATTAATTTAATTTTTTTTTTATGTGTAACTGGTTGGTTGGTTGGTTGGTTGGTTTTCAAGTTGGATTTCTTTATTCACTGGAAACTCTGTTCCCAGATGAAGTGAAAGTTTTTATGAACAGACTGTGATTTGATTAATTTGTTCAGTGACTTTAAAAATGAATATATGATTTCTAGAAGCAACCTAATTTGAGCATTATATATATATATATATATAGAGGAAGGTGGTTTGTATTGATTCCCAAGTAGAACAGGCAAATAGAGACAGGCAGATAAAATTTTCCTTTTGCAAGATGGGTGTTAATTCTCTTTCTTCTGCTTCTGAGAAAGTAAATGTTTTTGCCACTGGAGTTTTAGAGTCAGAGAGTAGAGTAGGAAGGAGGGAAGAGGAAAGAGCATCCACTTCTCTCTTAAATTGCAGATGGGAGGGGTGAAAGCATGTGCAGGTGAGAGCAGTATCTCCAGCTGGATGGTTGAAACACTCTCTGGGGGAGGACTTCAGCCCCAGACTCTGTGCACTCTTCTAATGATTATTCAGACTTTTAAATAAAAGAGAATAACTTTTAACAGTGTCTCTTTTAAACAAAAGGGACATGAATAGACGCTTCAATCACCATTTCCTTTTGCTGTGTTTGCTCAATTCCATTTTCTTTTGTCTACTTCCAACCATAGCTATGGGTTTTAATTTAAAAGAAATATAACAGGCCTGGGAAAAAAAGATTTCTTTCTGCATCATCTTAATAGAAATCCAGATTTTGTCTGCTTTGAAAAAGGAGTATTGACCAAGCAAGGCATCCTTTGGAGTACAGAAACTCTTCAATCATTATGAGGAAGGAAGGAAGTGGCAGGAGGAGGGAAGGGAAGGGAAGGGAAGGGAAGGAAAGGAAAGGGAAGGGAAGGGAAGGGAAGGGAAGAAGGAAATTCAGACTAAAAATCACTTTATCATGCAGAAAATAACAAATGCACATGGTAACCTGCCAAGCAGGGTTACTGAAGTAAAAACATACTGTTCACTCGAGGACAAGAATCACTTTGGGGAGATGGAGTGTTGAATATGGAAGCAGCATCTGGCTTTTATCCTAAAAAAAGGTTTAAAAGGGTGAAATGCTGAACAAACTCTTCCTTTCACCCACAGGCTATTTCTGTAGATCTGATCAGCAGCTAAAGGTTACCAGCTGTGCTTTTGCCCAGGGTGGTATTGACGTTGTGTAGTTGTGGCCTTATTTGTGATTGCGGGGAGAACTGGAGCCCTGAAAGAGCTCAGAGTTGCATGAAGGCTCTTCTGAAATATTCCTAAAAAACCACAAAAAGCCCTGGCTCCAGTATTATGAGCCACTTTTCAGCCTGTGAAAACAGGAGTAAAATTGAAAGAAAAGAGAGAGCTCTGGAGTATCGGCCTCATCCCACTGGGGCTTTCAGTGAGTGATTGTTATTTTGAAGGAACCTATTGTTTATAACTCTGACAGTGGCAAGCAAGTGGTAGGACCCAGGGAGCTGGGAAGGTCCCCTGTCAAAGGAACAACAAAGGTAATTTAAAAGATAAGGAAAGAAAGATGGAGAGAGAGAAAGTTTGTAATGCAAAGTGAATGCTGTTTCCCTGTGTCTGCTTCTAGCAGACAAGTTTCTGAATCTTCAAGTTTTCCCATCCTTGAGGAGTCAAGATGTATAGTTGGAAACATTGAGAAGTGGTGTGGTGGAGTAGAGCAAGGTCCAGAGAACACAGCAGATGTGGTGAGGCCCTGCTCTCTTGCATGTCTTGTCCTCCATGGTGCTGGTATTCTGTCTAATCCTGGTGCTAGTGAGAAGATGAGTGTGAGAATCTGTGTGAATTTTGAGCCTTGCTGCAATGGCATTGCTACACAAGTGCAGGGACAGAGCCACACTGCCTTTTGTTCTGCTTTTCTTCTGGGTTTAGGGCTCCTTTCTTCTGCCTTGTGCAGAAGACAAGGCTAAAGAAGTAATCTTCAATATGTCCCTCCTGTCATCTGGTGATTTGAGCAATACTCCTGGGATGTACCAGGCATATTTAAACTCTGAGTATCTATCATCTTTTTCTCCCATCCTGTCACCGTCATATTTTCTGAAAAATCCTTTCACCAGGATTTCTTCTCCTGGGAAGCTGAGAAGCCTCAGAGAAAAATGAAAACAATAATTATCTGATTAGCTTCTCATGTGTTTTGCTCCTTTGGAATGTGGTTTGGGCATTGTTTATCAACTGGTCATTGTTTCATTGGTTTCATGTGAATTGTTTTGACTTAATGACCAATCACAGTCCAGCTGTGTCAGGGCTCTGGAAAGAGTCACAAATTGTCATTATTATCCTTTAGCCTTCTCTAAGTATCCTTTCTGTATTCTTTAGTATAGTTTTAGTATAGCAATATAATATAATAATAAATTAGCCTTCTGAGAACATGGAGTTAGATTCATCTTTCCTCCCAACGATGGGGGACCCTGAAAATACCTCACCATCCCACTGGTTAATGAGAGGGACCAAGGACAGTGCGGCAGCTGCACAGCTCTCATCAATGGACCACACACAACTCTCAGGTCCCACCTTCCTCAAGGCTCTCCCACTGGGCTGAATTCTGGGGGGCAGAATTCAGAATTGTGTGTGTGTCTCTCCCACAACCCATGATGGCAGAGCTTAGCTGAGAAGCTGATGCCTTCCCCCAAGGACAGGGAAGCACACCTGAAGATGGTGCTGCCCAGTACTATGTGCCCAGGGATCTATGTGGAAGTTTCTGTGCCCTAGGGCCCTTGGATAGTTGCTCAGCACTGAAGATTAAATTGCCTGAGCTGTTTTGGCTTGTGCTGCTCTGAGACTCCAATGCCCCAAGGGTTTGAGCATGGGTATGGCCCATGGTGTTTTAAGGCACAGGGAGCTTGGGAGAGCTTCATGTGCCCTGTGCCAGCACCACATTTTGGGCTGGGAGTAAATAGAAAGCCTCAGGCTCTGAGGCAGCCCTTTGGACACCTTCAGACACCAAATCAGAGTCTTCCCTATGAAGAGCCAGACAAGGTGAGCCAGGAGCCTTGGGAAGGCAGCAGTGTTACTGCTGCAAAAGGAGCCCTTGCTAGCTGGTACCAGAAATTTCTGTTTCACTCCTCTTGCAGAATCATGGGGAAGTGCCAAGGGGAGGGGCTGAAAAGAAATTACAGATTCCAGAGAAACCTCTCTTTTGGTGGGGGTAATTCATCACTCCTGCCCCTACCCACAAGGAGACATCCAATTGTCACTGCAGGTAAGCCCTGAGACATGGAGGCACTCTCACACCCTCCTGGGATGGGCAGGGCAGTGCTCAGCTCCCTGCTACAAGAGCTGTACCTGGGGTGTGTGTCCTCTTTGTGGTTGCTGTGGGGGTCTTGGTTTAGTTTTGTGTTTCTTTGTTCTGTTCCTTTGTCTCTGTGATCTTCATATGCACAGGGAGTGTAGGATCTGCCCTGTGTGCTAAAGAGGGAGCAGAAACCTGCACTCCCCTGTGAGGAGAGCTGTTCAGAGGAGTTTTGGTTTAATATTCATACTACCTCCAGGCAATTTTCTACTCTGTGTTTTAAGGGAGTGGGCAGGGAGAACATGTAGTGGTTGTTTCCTCTGGTATCAAGGGATTAGCTTAAGGCCATGGATAAGGAGCATCAGGGATGCAGATGGCAGTGGAAGAATAAAAGTAACCATAGGAGACTGGGAAGACAGAAAGCTCCACCATCCCTTTTCACAGAAAAGATTTTTTTAAGAAATCTTCCATGACCATTTTTCCTTCAAGTAAGTAAGAACTACCCCATGTCAATTCTGATAAGCCAGTGGATTGAGACAGAACTGAGTATAGTATAAGGCAAGGAAATAAATTTGGGCACCACTTACAGTAAAACCATTCTATGAAGGTGTTTATGCCATGTTCTGCTGTACCAAAGCTCATATCAATCATAATGGTAAAATGTGGATACCTTCTGCCTAATTCTGGACATTTGCCACAACGTGCAGAGTCCCTGAAAACTAAAAGAAATAGGATAAGATCAGAATTTCCAGGTTGTGATTTGTATTTACCACTTAATAACAAGTACTTTCCTCCCTCTTAATTTTTTAATAAAAAAAAAAAACAACTAGTGTTTCTATGAACTTGTCTAGTCACAGCAAGGAGGGCACTTCTCTGCAGTTCTGCATATTAGAAAAGGGCAGCAAACACTTCTGCATGTCCGTTGTAGGGCTAGGTTTGGACTCAATGCCAAAAGCCAAAACCTGCCTTGTCCTGACCCTCAGGTTTGCATTTACCTCTGAAAAAACCTTAAAGGGTATCTTAGATGGGAGGGAGAGAGAAAAAGGAAACATGAACCACAGTCATGATGCTTTTGCCACTTGGTGCATGTCCACTTCACATCTTTGTAGGCAGCTTGGTGGATTTACCAGTCTCCTTGAGTGCTGTGGAGACAGCCCTCCACGTCTCTGATCCCCTCCATAACACATCCCTCCCTGCCTGGAAGTTTTGTGCAGGACAAGACTCTGTGCCAGGGGGTAGGTGGACAGGCCATGAGCCCCAGGATTTTTGCATCCTCAGCTCAGCTGCAGGCAGGATCTCAGGGTGGCCATGCATTCAGCTCTCACTGCCAGCCCTGTGTGACTCTGTCAGATCCAGTGACTGGAGAAGCCTTTGTAGAGCAGGGATGAGATTATACTGTAAGGATTAGCATCTCACACTCAGGACTTCTCACACTTGTTCCAAATCACCCAGCAGGGAATGTTGTCTATTTGGCAGGCCTATGCAAACACACTAGCAGGGCAACTAGAGCAGACCTTTCTGCTCAGAAAGTTTATGCTCACTGCACAATTGTGTTAATGTAAACCCATTATATTGGCATCAACAAGAACTGTGCTGAATACCTTAATTCTTCCACCAGCAAACAGGCTGCTGGGCTGAGTTCCTCATGGCTGCAGCCAAAACCCTGCCAAACTTGTCTCCTGTGAACTAGATGTTCAGTGAGGGGAGAGACAGGAAAAAAAGACTTTTCTTAAAATACATCCATGCAGGCCTTTCCTTTCAGCTTTTTAGATTTATTCAGTAAACTAAGATAGAAGTCACACAGCAAGACCAGCAGAAAACTCAAATATCTGTTGCATGTCAGAGCCTGTGGACCTTTTCTGTATAGTGTGATAGTTTTAGACCATGTTCCCAGAAAAGGGATTAAACAAAGAAAGAGTCTCATTGCCCAGCTGTCTGCCAGTCTGGGGGCTAGACTACCTTTCATGTTTCCTGAACATTATACTCTGGTGGATACAGCAGAACAGACATTAAATAGCTTTGTTTGTCAGATCTTTTCAAAGGGCATTAAGTTCTGTTTCAGTGTTTCCACTTGTTGTTGTCACATGTTTAACACCAGGCCCACTCTGGAGTGAATAGTGAATGGTTGGGCTGCCAGAGAAAATCTGTTTGGGGATTAATGTTAACAAGATGGCACTGCAAGGCAGAACAGACTCATGTAACACTGACCCTTCCACCTGACTGAATGCCAGAAAGCATCATTTGGAGAACTGAGATTTCAGTTGTCAGAAGAACCAGTATAAAGAAAGTGTGTGTGTTGTGACAGAAACAGCAGCAAGACCTTTGTGTGCTCTTCAGGCGGTGTCTGAAGCACATGATGGAATTATAAGCACAGTGTCCCAAGAAATGTCCTCATGGCTCACATCAAAGGTCATCTCTAACAGCCCCTTAGAATGACTTTCCTTTATTTTAGATGTCCATTCCTGGATATTGTAGGGGGTATAATCAAATCCTTGCACTGCCCCAGGTGTGGCTGGGGTGCTTTCCCAATGTTTTGGAAGAGCACCTGGGGAAAACCAACACTGTAGCCCTCCTTTCAGCTCTTCTGTCATCCCAAGCACGAGGGGGGTCACATCCTAATACCTGTTCTCATAGACAGGAGCAATCTGAAAACGTTTCTTAGCATTTACCTCTGTATTGCATGGTAGATGCTTGGCAAAGAGAATGAGATGGGCTCAGATGAACATCCTGTGATGTGATGCAGTAGTTTAGAAAGGACTTCTTATACCATAAACTTTCAGGCAGCATGAAATAAAAATTGACAGACTCCCCTTTCAGACTTTTTTACTGACTTTGCTGCCCTAGCTACCCAAAATGTTTGGGTTTTGCCTTGTTTTTCTCTCAAGACAAACCTTTTTATAAGCAAAGGTCCCATCTTTGGTAACATCCCAGCTGTGCTGCTATTCCTAATTGTGCTGTGGTGTCTTCGGCATCACCAGGGATAGCTGAATTGCATGCTGGCAACTTGTTCTCTCAAGGTCTGGGATGGCCACAGTATCCTGACCACTGGGATGATGGAAGCATCCACACAGTTTCCTAAATCTCTCCTTTGGGAAGCTCTATCTGGAAAACAGATTCGGCATCAGTGGTTCCTGAGGCCTCCACTGTCGTGGAAGACAAGAGCACACATGGGAGCACATGTGATAGAGCAGGAGGTTCAGCTTCAGCCTTGCTGATCCCAACACCTTCTGTCCCAGCCAAACAGGGAGTTACCCTGTTTTGTAATGTAAAACATCAGGATGAGTATTCCAAAGCAGCTCATCACTATGTCAGGAAGCTCTAGGATTTTGAAGAGGATGATGAGCTTTGGCTTTCAGTCAGGTTGTTACAATCTACTGTGTTCACACAGTACTGTGATGGGATAACTATACCCCTTCTAGTTCAACAGCCAGCTCCAGCAGTTTGGAGATTTTTGTATACCTATGCTTAACCTACTCAGACAAACTACCATTTTAATTTTTTTCTATCCCTATCAAAGGAATCTTTGCTTGCCCTCCTTCATCCCACAAATGTTTTCTTTCCACAAAATCTCTGGGACTCCTGCATGAAAACTGGGTATCAGCACTTAAGATCCTGCAGCAACTGAAGGCCTCCTGTACTGTGTTTTTTGGCTTAATCTGTCTCAGCTAAAGGATAATCCAGTGACCTTTTGCTGCCCTGACTGACAGTGGCACATATGTCATGACAGGGACTCCCAGCACCCCTCACTGATGTAGCCAGACATAGGAATGGTAACAAATGCTTTGTTGATGAAGTCCAGTCCTTCCAGAATATCCCTCATTTTAGTCCTGAGTTGTAGAGAAAGCTGCTGGGCAAGTTGTTAAGTCCTTTGTTCAACTAATTCAGTGTAAGCCCCCTCCTCTTGGGACTAGTTTTATAGGAAATTGCCTCCCTCCCTACAACTCCTCCCATTGTACCAAGGGCAGTTGCTGCAGCCTTTGTTTAGTGTTTCATCTGTTCTTCTCACAAAATTGTTTATGAAAAAATCCTTGTTTTCTCTTTGTTGTGTGTATCTTTGTTTCTCTGCTCTGTCCTGTTGACTTCATGCTTTCCATGCCTCTGTATTTCTCAGCCATGAGCTCCCCAGAAGCTTTAACACTTCTCAGCAGGGAGTTGTCTTCAGGGGCCATCCTGTGCTCACCACAGTGAGATAAGGATGGTGAGGGAAGATAAGTGTTTTATCTGTATCAGGATCTGTGGTACATAATGTACCACTGCTGTGAGGGACAGGGATGGAATATGAATATTTTTTCTATTGAGGGACCAGAGAGGAGAAGGGGTGGTTTCCCTGCTGTACATCTGCCTCTAGAACTTCTCTCCTCTGGGCCCATTTTAAGAAATCCCACCCAGAGGGTCTATATTGTCTTTCTTACTCTCTGAAGCAATGTACTAGATTGACTTGGCAAGATCAGTAACACACACAGGATATTAGTTGCAGGTTTATTTTCTGGAACTATATAAAAAGTTCTTTTTAAAGATATTAACTATGAATGGTTCTTTATTCGAACCAAAAAATATTTATTTACTAGATGGAGGAACTATTCTAACACAAGAGATAAATGCTCTTATGGAGTGCTGCTTTTGTATAAGCAAGCCTGGAGGGATGGGCTGACAGATTCTTTTTAATCCCCTTGGAAACGGGACTGGGGAGAGGGATTATTTCCTTGAAGGAAAAATGCAGCTTTGGCACCCTAAAGCTATGTGTCTGAACTTGCTGGGTAGTGTGCATTCTGTTGTTTTATGCTAGATGAATAGAAGAGAGTCAGTCATCTCTGCAATTTGCTCAATAGCCAGTCCAGCAGGAATGTGGAAGACCAAGTTTTGACAACTTTCTCTTCCTGAGCAGGAATTTCAACTCCTTCCCTCCTCCTCCCATCCCAGTTTTTCTGAGGACCGGTTATGAAATGCAAGGCTAAAGGCTATTTGCAGGCAGATCTTCCTCAGGGCGACCTGGTGGTGCTATGCCATCCATTATTAATGTGCAGATATTAGGAGAAAATAGGCAGCAGTGCTGAGAGTTGAGACATGCTGGGAGTGAGGCATAATGCAGCTCCTCCCCCAGGCAGCAGCCCAGTGTTCTCCACAAAGCTCTGTGGTGTGAACAAGAGAGAGAGAACTCTGCCCAGACAACACTTATCACTTGAAAAACAAGCCATGTAGAAGGTGGATGATAAAAATTAAATTGCCTTACATAGAGAATGAGATTTAAAGTAAATTTTACATGCTTCAGGTAAATGTCCTGACCATCTGAATGAAGGAGTGTGTATTTGGGGGGGCACCAGTGCTGGCTGAAATTTTTGGTTTAGGTCCTGACAAGTGTTTGCTTGATTTGGAATGAAATGTGGGATTATTTCCAAAAAAATAAACATTTTCAGTGATATGTTCTTTATTTTGGCCTAAAGACCAGGAACTGGAAATATCCATTCCAGGGCACATGAGGGTGCCTAGCAGCAAAGTGCTCATTTAGATGGATGGATGGATGGATGGATGGATGGATGGATGGATGGATGGATGGATGGATGGATGGATGGATGGATGGATGGATGGATGAAAGCAATAGTGTGGTCCTTCAGGCTGCTGTGCCAGGGTTGCCCAGGTATCTTCTGGAGGAAGAGATGCTGGTTATGGCTTGCATGAGAAATAAATTCTTGGAAGAAAAAATATATTTTTTCTCTTTCTTTTCCTTATCTCAGATATTTTTTACCATGCTGAGACTTTGGTCCTAGAGGCATAACCATTCAGTCAGTTCTGAATTGGTTCCTTGCTAAATAATCTGAAAGAACTCAAGAAAGCAGAAAAGCATGACCCTAGGTTGAGTATGAGCTCGTATTCCTCTTGTTAGTTCTCATGGTTACTTACTGCACACAACAATTCAAAATACACATCATTTACTTTGTACGTACTGCACTCATTGTGGTGTCTGAAGGTTTATACATAATATGTAAGAAATCTCAGAGGGCAATGAGATGTTTTGCATCTTTGGAGTGGAAATTACTGAACTCCCTCTAGGATTTTTGGAACAAGACCACGCTAAACACTAGGATATTATTTGCAAAGTTGGCCATGTAAATTTGTGCTGAAAACTGAGATTTTCTTCCAGATGTGTCTTAAGCCTGTTTTTCTGTTGTAACACTAAAATCTGGCCCTTGCAATCAGCAGAGTGATGGTTAAGAAATCTGTATTTACTAAAAACATGCTGGACACTGAGCATGTTCAGTCCTTGCAGTGAACTTGTCTGCCTTCAGAGCTGGCTGTGAGCAGCAGTGTGAACGCAGATGAGAGCACCTGCTGGTAAAAGGAAGTCATGTTACAATTGTTGGTGGTCCTTGGAAATAGAAGTTTTATACAATGAAACTTTAGCAGAAAAAAAATCTAGTCTATCAAGAGGAGGAAACAACTGGTATTTGCAAGAGAAAGTTCCCAAATATGACAAATACAATTGAAGTCTATAGTATATAGCTAGGTAAGTAAAGGTTGGGGTGGGAATGAGGGAATAACCAGTGTCAGTTCTTTACCCTGAGGAGATGTTATCTTATCCTGTAGCATGTTCAGCTGATTTAAATATCACTGTGCCAGTTTTAAACCCTTGGAGACAGGTGTGTGCACATTTCTGGAAGCACTACTTAACAACATTTGTATTGTCAAGGCTGAAAGTTCTATTTAAAGGACCACCTCAGACCTGATCTGCAATGGATGTTAAAAATCTCAAAATATCTCTTTTAAGACTGGGAGCTTTGCCTTGGTAGTCAGCCTGAGCCTCTGTTCTTTCCTTACCTCCATGCAGTGTAGCACATGCACCACCCAACCCTCTTCTTGCCACAGGAGCAAAGCTTCAGGTGTGCTCATATGAAACCTTCCTGCACACATCCCCCCCTTTTCCTCAGTTCATGCTGAAGGTACAGCTATTGAGACTGAACACTCTCTGTTCTGCTTTGGCTTATGAGACACACGACCTTTAACCAGCTCATTTATATTTTACACTGCATTTCACATAACTTTTTTTTTTTATGGTTCAGTTCTGCTTTCCAGTGAATATATAGGTACAATATAAAATGTATAGTATGACTTTAAAGGGATGCATTATTTTATCCTATTATACTGTCAGTATACTCTCACAATCAGGATTAGATCCTTTCTTCCACAAGGACTTCAAACCTTTCTAATGTTCTGTTTATTTTTCCCCTCTTAGGTCGTTAAGTAGAGTCTGCAAGAGTTTGCTCTTCTGGAAGATAAGCACAGAAATAATCCAACTTTTCTCTCTTTAGTAACTGACTGGATTCCTAAACAAAAGTGACTGGAAATATCCTAGTCAATGAGGATTTGTTCAATGAATGGGAAAACACTTTGAACTTCAGGAATACATGCTTTTAGTGAAGGATTGATTAATTTACTTCATTGTCTCCTGTCATCAGTACTTTGGGAGAATGGGCAGATTTTTTTTACAGGAAGTTCTTAGCACAGCTCCCCAGAGTTGACCTCTGCAATTCCTGCACTCACTGGGTTACTGCTGCCTTTGCTGCATGTGCACAAAACTTGCCTTCTCCACCCCCATCCTTTTCCTGCCTGTGTGACTCCTCTCCAGCCCAAATCCCTCCCTGCAGCCAGGGATGCTCAGCCCCCTCTGTCCCAGGTCTGGCTCTCCTTGGGAAGCAACCCAGATGCCTCCAGCCTTGCTGCATCCCAAGCTGTTGGCAACAGGTTTGTGACCCGTGGGACTGGCACACCTGACAGCCATGCATTGCTTTTGCCTATCAGGAGTTGATGCTTTACAAGTGTTGTCTGAAGAGGGTGTGGAGGAGGACTGATGTCCAGGGATGTCTTGGTTTGGAAAGACAGGAGTCTGCTAAGGAAGGCAGGAGCCTCCCCTGAAATGGAGAATGTAAACCCTCCCCACCCCTCTGAATTGCTATAATTTTAAATTAAGGGGCTCTCAGGCAAAGATATGGGAGCAGGAAATAACAGTTCTTTAATAGAGAAAAAAAAAAAGAATAAAATAAACAATGCAGTCCACTAGAACAACACTGACAGAGTCAGAACCCAACCTGGCACCCTGTCGGCCAGGGTGTTGATGGTAGTCCGATTGAAAATGTGGCTGCAGTCCTCTGAAGTATCAGGTGTGGTTCTGTTGGAGCAAGGGGAATCTGTAGAGAAGGATGTAGTCTTCCTCTAGAGATCCAGGAGGAAGAGGCAGCTGCTGTTCCTCTAGGGAATCCCGTGGAGAGAAGCCATGCTGGAGTTACAGAATCTCAGAGTATATGGGGTAGTAATGCTTGGCCCCTCCCTCTGGGCAGAGCATCTCACAATGGGATGTTATAGTTCTTATCAGTCATGCACTGATATTCAATAGTCTGTTATCAGCAGAGGTCCCCTCCCAGGGGAGGTGTGAATGTGGTCACTCAAAGAGAGAGATCAGGCAAACTGCTCACTTGACAAAGGTAATCTGCCATACAGATGGTAATGGAAAACATCTTGCATGCAATCTTCAACAAGGGATAATCTGGGGAAATGCAGAACTATTTCTATGTACTGGTCAGTATTGTGGGGCTGGGACGCTGATTGCCCTCTGGTAACCCACTACCCTTTTATCTTGCATCCCTTATCAGAGAGTTTTCATAAGCGAATAAGAAACTGTGTCTTTGGACATAGCTGAGATTCTCAGAGAAAAGACACCCTGAAGGTGTGCTTGAGCACTGCATAAATTTTCCTTTTATGAGGACTGAAACTATGGAGGGTTATAGGGGTAGGAAGAGAAAAGGAGAAATTCACAAAGTGGCTGCCTAGCTGTGTGTTTGGATGAAGTGGAAGGCGTCCGCAATGGAAGAGTAGCTCCGTCATATACCCCTGAACCCATTTCATGAGGTACTGTCTGTTTTCTTGTTTTGTGCAAGAATGAGATTTATGCAGATTTTAAACTGACAAAAATCACATTAAGTATGGGTTTTAAAGGTAACAAAAAAAGGAATTTTGTTATTTTGCATAATAATAATAGCAACAATATTAAAAAATATTAAATTTTGAGTTTTTGAGATGCTGTGTCAGGGTTTTTTCCCTATGACTCAATCTGTGCTCCAATAATTGATTTCAAGCAGCTCATACTGGTGCAAATCCCTGTTTGTTATGGCTCTAATAAAAAATTTTTTTGTCAGTGTTGCCAGACCATTCATACTTCTTGACTGGACTTCTTAGTGATGGAGGAACTCTTCAGTTGTATGTTTAGGGTTTTTTTGGTGTTTTTTTCCTCCCCTGTAAACATCCTTATAAGGGTCCTTTCCTTTTCCTGGGTTCAGGTCAGAGTGGGGTTGGGCGGGGGAGTGGGGAGCAGCAGGCTGGGAGAGGCTGGGTGGGTTTGGAGCAGGCTGTGAATGAGTTCTCTCCAGCAGAGGTAGCACAGGAGATCTGGCAGCCAGTGGAGCAGCACTGACCTGACATTTTCTGCAGGTTTCTATAAAAATGGGAGCTGGTTTGTAGCCTGCTCTGGGAGGCTCTTCCTCCACTGCCCAGTGGCCCTCCCAGGCACCTGTGCAGAAGCCATTGCACCCCATGGTGCTCCATAGGCACCTTCTGTTGAGATGACTCTGGACCACAATCATGTACATCCATGTATAAAATAAAAATGCGCATCCCCATCCCTCTCTACAAACCTTGTAGTTCTTTAACAAGATGAAGGAACAGGACACTCTGGTGAAAACCCACCTGGAGTCCTGTGTCCAGCCCTGGGACCCCCAACATAAGAAGGATGTGGGCCATGAAGATGGTAAGAGAGCTGGAGTACCTCTCCTGTGAGGACAGGCTGAGAGCTGGGACTGTTCTGCCTGGAGGAGTGTCTGGGATGACCCTATAGCACCTTCCAGTACCTGAAGAGGACCTACAAGAAGCTGGATGTGAACTTTTGACAAGAGCATGTAGAGGTCAGACAAGGACAGAATGGTTTAAAGTGGAAGAGAGTAGATTTAGACTAGATACAGTGAAGAATTTGCTTACAATGAAGGTGAGGCACTGGAACAGGCTGCCCAGAGAAGCTGATGCCCCATTCCTATGAGTGTTCAAGGCCAGGCTGAATGAAGCTTTGAGCAATCTGCTGTCGTGGAAGGTGTCCCTGCTTAAGGCAGGGGGTCTGGACTAGATGACCTTTAAAGGCCCCTTCCAAACAATACTATTCTGTGATTCTATGCTGCTGTTCTGAGGCAAAGCCCTGTGCTGGCTTACATGGTGCTCACAGCCTTTGTAGTTAATATCCTTTCACCTGGTGAAACTGCTAAAGCGACTGACTGACACCCAGTATTATTGTCTTCTAAACCCTAAAATTTTGGGGTCAAAGTATTTGGACAGAAACTGTAAAAAGAGGAAACAAAAATAAGCAGTGTGGCTTGGTTTCTGCCTGAGGACTTTTTGTAGCAGCCCTTGGGAGATTGACACAGGCTGAGGGAGCAGGTACAATCAGTGTCCATCAGGATTTTCAAAGAGGCATCTCTGGTTCTTATGGAAATCAGAAATGAAATAATTTCAGAGAAGTGTGATCCCACTTATTCCCATTTTCGCCCTTTGTTTGTTTGCTTACAATTTAGGCTTCTGAGGGTTTAAAATTAAATATTTTCTAAGCAGATAGATATTTTCTAATATCTCTTCTTCATGCTGTACACTTGGCTTGGAAATGATATCTAGCTTTTCTTCCATCTTTTGTTATTTTAAATACATTCTCAGCATTATGTCATTTACACTCAGTGCTGATAATTACAGATACATAAGGAGTAAACAACTTTATCCAATGTTACAGTAGGAGTGTTGCTGTAAAGTATAGGGCCAAGGAAAACTTAAGGCTCAGTGCTAAGTAATGAACCCTGAATATAATCCTATTAAGAAATTGATTACAAAAACCTGAAATGAAATTGCAGACAAGGCTCTCTGTATGACATATCTCGTCCCATCCAGATTAAGAACCAGCTGAATCCTACAAACAATTTAGAGAAAAGCAATTGCAAAGTCCTTCAGAAGATAACTGCATGTCCTATTTGCAGTTTAAATTAAAGACAGAGACCTAGTCAGGCAGACAGGCATAAGCAAATCCTTGGAGTTGATATGAGTTGAATTATTTTAACCAGAGGATTATATAGATTATTTATTCTATGCATTTTTACGCTTGTTTGGCTCTACTACAATAACAAAGTTTTGACTGTTTAATTTTCATTTAAGTATCTATATTTCATTTGTTAAGCAAACATAGCATAGCTTCTGCATTGTAACCCTGTGTGGGTTTATATTTCTATATACACACACAGAGCTGAAGAAGCCAAACTTACCTTTGGCATCTATATGTGAGGGAGCTTCAGTATTTTATTCATTATATGTGAGTCCGTTGCATTTTAATTTTTCCTGTAGACCATTTGCAAATATTCATGGTGGTAAATCCTTCCTCCCCAAATCATACTCTTGAACACTCAATACAGCTGAACTTTTGGATGGCATGAAATGAGGATGTAAGTGGTCTATGTGAGCCTAATCTCCATGCTGGAGGTTTAGAAGGAGAAGGGTGACAGGAAAAAGGCCTAAATAAGGCTTGGAGAGTTTTTTTTCATATGGTGTGCAAATTTTGTGTGCAATGCCCTTTGTCCCCAACTGTCTTGGAATTTCTAAAACCTTTATTTCTACTTCCTTAAGTAGGGTCCACTCAGAGTACAGATGGCTAATTGCTCTGGCACACCTGTTCAGGTCCAGAATAATTTTCCTAATTAGATTGTTTTTGGGATTCATTCAGTTATCTTCCTTTGATATCTGAGGCATTCAGAGCTTGGAGACCAAGGTCCAATTTGGAGCCTTCACAGATGTAAGCTGCTGCTTCTTCCTTCCTGCAGGGAAGCTGAACTTGCACTGAAGCATCTGGGGATTATGCACGGAGGTAAGAGACAGAATGGCTTTTCTCTAAAATCTTTTCATTGTTTCCAGTTTGTCTGCTCAAAGAGGTGAAGAGAGGGAAGGCCCATGGTAGTGACTTTCAGGGAACATGTAGAGGAGCCAAAAATCTGTTCCCTAATACTACAAAGCCTAAAAATTAAATCTACAGGGAAAATAGTAATACAGGCTTTGACTCACTATTCCCTCTGTCTTGAGGGGCATTATTGTACCTCACAGCAGAGAAGTCAGGTTATGCTAATCAAAACCACTAGCAGGAAAATGTTTCCTTTTCCCAAACAAGACAAAATAAAAAAGTGACATATTTTTTAGCATCCTGGCAGTTGTATTGCCACCTTCCTAAGAGAAACTGGTAACAAACTCCTGGGGCTGATTCTGTCAGAGTCACCAATTTTCTAAACAACCTCAAACTCAGAATTTAAGTAAAGCTTAGAATGATGCAAGAGCAGCAGCATATTGGTCATCTCTCACTTTCTGTGAAAAAGCATCCTTGCTTTGTATGCTACAGTGTCCAATTGAGGCTTTTCTCGAAGTACCATGGAAAGGATGGATGGATGGATGGATGGATGGATGGATGGATGACAGATGGACGGATGATAGATAGATAGATAGATAGATAGATAGATAGATAGATAGATAGATAGATAGATAGATAGATAAAAAGAAAGTGTGTCTTTGCTCCATACAGACCATCCATAAGGATGGTCTACATTACAATTGAATTATTTTTATTTATAGAAGGCAAGAGCAAGGGAAAAAGACCACAAACATGGTCATAAGAAACTTTAAATAATCTTTCCGGACAGAGATTATTTCATTTCCATCAATAAAAATTTTCAAATTTCTACCTTTAAAATCTTTCATGTCTGTAATTTTAACTTGGGAAAAAACTTTCAGAGAAAGTTTTAGAAGAAAAAGTTTTAGAATGGCATTTTAGAACAGCTGGCAAAGCAGAATCATTTACACATAACTTTGTTGTTGAAGTTCTTTTATTATTGGATTTCTGTTATGATTTTATTACTGAGCAGTAGCAGATTCTTGAGATTTCTGTAAAATTGGGTCTGTCTCATCAGGCTTCAGCAAACTCTTTTGTTCTTTAAAAAGAAAAATTCAGCATTAGCTAACTTCTTCCGGGTGGTTTTTCTTCCATTAGGATGTGTACACTGATTTTAGCAGTGTACATAGCACAAAAAATACTTTCAATCTTTGCATGGTATCCCAACCTCTGAAATGCCGAAGTTCATACCTCTGCTGCCAGTGAACAGGTTTGGTAAAAAGAAAACAGCCTCAGGGTCTGCATCAAAGTAAAAGATCAGCTACAAAATGTTAATGATTTTAAAGAAACCCCACAGTCCCCCTCAACATTTGCACTTTAATTCTTCTCTGACACTAAGACCACTAAAAATCTCTGGAGATTCTGCTTTTGTTAAAGCTTTGGGCCCCATAGCAGACTGGTCTTTATTCCAGATGGAGATACAGATTTCTCAAATTGACCCAACTTTTTAGGGATTAAACAGACCTCAGAAACTTCTGACATGCTTGAGGTTTGCCCATGAGCTAGCTGCCTCCCTTTGCCATTGGCTGGGTCAGAGAGAAAACAGACACAAGGACATCTGTCCTACAATGGGGAGGTCCTAGGGAGAAGGCTGCTCCACCTGCCCAAACCTGGAGGGCCAGGAGAGCCTGTGGGGCCTTGGCAGCCCTTCTGTGCTTGACACTTAATTGCTGATCCTCATATCCACCTGCCTAAGAGGGCCAGAAACTGTCACTCACACAGCTTTAGCAAAAACCCTGCACTTTTAAACATTGTGAATTTTATTACTGGAGTGCTTCAAATAACTCAAAACATTCATTGTTGACTAAGGTGGAAATCAGCTCTATAGTTTCAATACAAAATATGAATTTTATTGAAGTGCAAAGTAATTTTAAACCAAAATGGTGTGTGATTTCAGCACAGAGCATAGGTGAGCATTGCCCCCATTCATGCAAGATCAAGGAACTGCAAAATCAGTGTATACAGCTACTGTCACCTGTGTGGGGCCTGAGCTTGTAGCCACTCTGTTACAGCATACTTGCCTTTGGAAGGAGTGCTGAAAACAATAGCCAAACCTCATGCCAAAAATATTTTTGATAGAAAGTGATTTTTTAAAGTGTTGACCTGACTTTGAAGCTTGTAGATTTATTTTTTTTAAAGACTGTTCTGCTGGAAATAGCACTTAAAGGAAAAAATGCATTTACTAAACTACTCTAAGGAGAGAGTGGGAAGTGATTTCAGTTCTTCTATTTAATATATTCTACTTTTAATCACACTTTATTGGTAAACCCAGTTGGAAGAGGAGGGGGAAATAAAGGGGATCGTTGTTTGTTTCTGAGCCCCAGTGTCTGCTAGAAATTATTACTGTTTGTTTCACAACGGGGTGTGAATTACTTGGTTGCAGTCAACCATTGTTTAGAAATATATTTTGGAATGTTTCCTTTATGAAAGGTTTTTATTTGCTTAGGACTCATGATTCTGTATTTCTTTCAGCTGTTCACATATTCTGTTGCTACAGAATTGCTCACTTTAACAATAATGGGTTCAACTAATAACCAGACATTTGTTTCAAACTACATCTTGAAGCATGGTGCAAAATCTGACTCCTGAAACCTGCATTAAACCAGGATCTCCTACATTGTGCACTCTGCTAAAGGTGATCCTGGGATTTAACTTTTAATAGAAATCTTCCATTATTTCCTGGAAATAATTAAATAAAAGGTGGTCCTAAGTTTTTGCAAGTGTGGTGAACATATTTTCAAATGTGATGATTTGGATTGAGCTGTTTTGGATCCTTTTAATATGTTGGAAGACAGCAGTTGTTTTTCCCATTTTGTCTGACTGTATGTGAATTAGCTACATAAAATGCATCTGAATTCAATAGTGCTGGATGATCAGGGAGACTAAGGCCTAATTTTGGCAGTGGGGAAGAAATTGGGGTTTTCTTTTAAGTGTTGATTAGAACTGGATCACTTCCAGATTAATCAGTTTAATCCAAATATTGCCATTGCCCCTCCTCTCCCTCCCATTTGTCAGAGGGAGGAATGTGCCTGTGGGAAGGACAGACATGCGGCTGTGCTGGTAAAGGCAGGAGAGTTGGAGTGCCTTTCTCACACAGGGACAGTGGTTGAGGGACCAAGCTGAACACCAAAATTCAAACTCCGGCTTCTGGCTCAAGGGTGCCGTGCTGGGTACCCAGAATGTACAGCAGCTCACGGGGCTGTGCTTGTTCCTTGGTAAGCACTTTTGAAGACAGATTTTGCCTTTGGGACTTAATGAATTTTGGCATTCTGGAAACGAGGGTCATAGGTGAAAATTAAACCTCGCTAACCACATAACTATTTTTGATCAAAATTTTGAACTTTCAACTCTTCATCATTTTCTTGTTGTTGTTTTTTAGGAGCTATCTTACTTTATATTGGATCTACTTTCATTGTGTTCATTATGTGGAGACATACAGATACAGATAGGAAAGTGCCTCAATCACCTTGTCCAGCCCACTGCTAACTTAGACAGCCATATGGTACCAACACCTGAGAAATTAATCTTTATAGGCTTAAGTTCTAATCCCACTACTCTTTTTGAAAGGCTGCTCCACAGCTTAGCTCTGTAGATGATTAGAGGCCTTTTCCCAATTACATGAGAATGTCCTCAGTCAGAATTGTCCTTGCAGCTGGTTTCTGCCTCTGTAGGTTCTTCCCCCTGGGCAGAAGAGGCTATTTTTCTGATCTGAAACCTCTTTATACTCTTTATGTTAGGTATAAATGCTGGGTACAAACACCTGCAGCTGCAAAACGGCATTTAGATTTTCTTTTCTTCCTTCTTTTGCCATTTTCCAGACTGCCACTATGTTCTTCCTATAAAAAATTAGAGTTAGAGCTTAAGTTTGTCAGGATGATATTCCTGTAGAAGGATTTGGGTTTGTTCTGCATGATGTTTCTTATTTGCAAGTTATTGATCCCAAGTTTATTTTTAGTTTTTCTTTTGCTCATTTGTTGTGTTTGGTTTGAATTTCGAAAAGTAGGTGTAGACCTTTGTGTTTGCAGCCTCAGCAAAGATGATAATACACAAGTAGAGTACTACAGCAGGAGCCCACAAGATTGTTTATATCCTGCTGTGCAAACTGGAAATCTTGTCCTCCTTCCTCTCACCTCTCCACACTCTCAGGCAGAGGAGGTAGATGAGGGAATAAGGATGGTTACTGCATTCCTCTGACCCTCCTAATATTTTAATTACACTGAGTGGTTCTTTTAGCAAATACCATCTTGTTTTTGCTGCAAGTCATTCTGTTAAACATTTCATATGAAATGAAGAGAAACCCTGGGCAGTCTTGAAATCCTTTACAATCCCCAGGCTGATCATCTGTCAGGGCTCCAGCATGTTCTGCAGTGCCATGGCTCCCTTTCCTGTTGGCTGTTTGCTCATGTGGGTCAGCCTGAGGTGCTTCTTTCCTCTCCAAAGGAATTTGGATCTTATTTTGCATCTACTGTACATGATTATGTTTTCTCACTTTGCTTCATGCTCTGACTTCTGATGCATATGGGAAGTTCCAAGGTAAAACAGAAATGTTGTGTGTCCCTTTTCCTGCCTCCTGTGATTATCATCTTCAACAAAGACAATTTTAATTGGTGCCACTGAGACCCTGCAGGGCCAATGGTTTTGTATTAGAGATGAGAGTTGATTCAGAGTTTATAGTTGCACTTCCAGTTTCTGGTTTGTAGGAAAAAGCCATTTTTAGTAATACTTTGCTTTCTGATCCTGGCACATTTTGCACTGCATGCAATTTGGGTCTGTTTACATATACACAAGATTGCCAGGTCTCAATTGAAATTGGTATTTTGGAGGCATGGAGAGAACTGGCAGGCAGGAGGTGCCACAAATCTTACATGTACAGTATTTCTCAGTTTTTTCATTGGAGACTGAGCCAAATGCTGCTTTACTGCCTGATGATACTGCAGTTTTATACCAATAACCTCTGTGAAATAAATAGAGTTAGGCTTATGCCTGTAGGTTTTAGTGAATATATATTTTATAGATTGTTTTCTGGAGGACCTGATTCTGTTTCTCTTGAAGTCGGAATTTCACACCTTTTGTGCCCCAAACATACAGCATGCTTGCCTAGCCAGTCAATGAAGTTGCTCTGCTCAACTAAGATGCAGGTTGGATTTAATTTTTCCCTTGGTTGGACATTATCTATTCCAGTTTTGTCTGGCTTTGGAACACAAATTGATTCTTTTTCATTTGAGTTCCTCTGGGAGATCTTTAAAATTAAATCAGAAATTGATGATAAGAAAAGCAGAGCTAATAAACGCTGTGCATACCCAGCTACTGAGCTTATATCCTTGCCACATTTGGGGAAGCCTTGGGGTGTATTGGATTGGAGCCTAACTTCTTCCCCCCAGTTTATCATCATTTAGCATAGTAATTCTTATCAGCCACCTAGAGCACTGGGCAAAGGAAGCAGCAGCTGACAATGGCCTCATGATTTTCCTTTGTCAGTACAGATGGCAGCATTCCTAAAGCTGCATTAATTGGGATCATTTCCTGCCACTGTCCATGGGGGCAAATGGAGCTGGGTGTGCTCTGAAACAATTCTCTTCCCAGACCCACTCCCTGCAGGCAATGTTTGGGAGGAAGGGAATTTGGTGAACGCTGGAGCTATTTCCCATTAGGGGACAAACTTAAACAGCAAGATTTTGGAATGAAATGTGTGTTATTTGGACTGCTCAAGGTTATTAAACAGGAGAGAGAAACAGCCAGTTGTGACTCTTCAATTTTTTATATGATGGGATCAGTTTTTAGAGAGGAGAATGATTATGGGTGCCTTACAGCGTAATTGCTGTCAAGACCTCCAAAACTTCAGCCTCTCTGGATGCTCAGAGTTACAGGTGAGGAGGGAAGGCCCATCTCAACAAACAGGCTCACTGTGTCCTGGTTTTCATAGTCTCTCTTTCATAAAGACAAAGTTCAGGTATATTCAGTTTCCAAATTAGGACACCTGCATTTAGATGTCTATGTGTAGGTGTCACCATGTGGGCAAAGTGAGCTCAGCAGAAATCAGACAGCTGCCCAGGAGATCACTTACAGCTCCATTTTCAGATGAGGCAGTTTGAATGCGGTGGGACCTGAAGCCCCAAGCTGAGATGGGGTCACATACATATGACAATATGTCAGTGGTTTTAGCTGAATCCAACCCTTTATGTCTATTGTCTGCTTTGCTGTTTTGTTTTTTGTTTTTCATATGGGGCAGAAATAATTACATTCTCCCATCAGAAGCTGAAGAGGACTCCAAATAAAATCACTAAATCCTTGTACCAGCTCATGTAAAGATGGACTTTACACATTTCTTGAAGAACCTGGCTTTGTGGTGCAAACTGGTGGGGGTGATGGTCATGGAAGAGCAAAGGCATCAGCTGCTTTCAATACTAAAGCCCAGTGCAAGGAAAACAAAAGGGTATTGAGGCATTGTCTCCAAATATCTTGAGATCCACCCACCTTTATGAAGGTAAGCTGCTTCCTGTGTTTCTAATTATTCAGGAGTAATTACTTTCAGTGGTATTATTTCTCTAGCAAGATTTTACTTTGAAAAATGTCCTGTTGCTTGTGCAGCTGATGTTAATGAACATGCAAGTTTTGGCTCAGGGCTGGTGTTGACCAAATGGGATGAACTGAGTCAATATCTGTACCAGTGAAATGAATCCATTAACATTTAGATCAGATGTTTTCCCCCTCACTCCCCTTTGCATTCAGTCCATGTTTCACCAGTGTACTGTAGTGGCACCTGAATAAACACTTGCAAATATTTATAATTCCCCACCTTCTCATAGGGAGCTTTCTGAGATCTTTCCCACAACTCTCCCATATGAAACAGTTGAATCCCTCTTCTTTCTTAATATAAACATGAAGGTAATGTGCCCCTTGTCACAGCAGACATCTGTTATATGTAGAGTAGTTATTCTGTAGCTCACAAGGTTAATCATTGTGCTCCATCTCATTTTGCACTGCAATCTGCAAATTACAATGATTCCTTGAAGAGACAGGAATCAGGTTTGTTTGTTGTGTTATTAATAAACCTTAAATCACTCCCATATTCATAACTGGGTTTTTGAGATTTGTTCAAGTCTCCAGATGACAAATATTGGCTGCTAAATACACTTTACTATGATCGCCTTTGCTAATTGCCATGAATGAATTGAATTGAACATTAAATATTTCTGTAAAGAGCTCATCACAGGAAAGCCTTCTGGACTTGTGTAAATTTATATTTAACATCCCATGATAAATGCACGCCTTTCAACAATTGGTTTGCAACTCCTGACAAATGTTTTTATTTCATTTTATAAGTTATGAGTTCAGTCACTGCATCAAAAATAGCCATGGCTTAGATTTGCATTAAGACAAATAACTCTTGAAATGCATTTCCAGTCGTTAGGGAATCAGCAGGCTTTCTATAAAATGAGGATCTTCCTCCCATTTTTCCTGAGTGTTTATGTTTTATATAACAAGACAATTAAAAATATCCATGAAGGCACTGCAGTAATTCATATGTTGGACATGATGCAGTAAAGGAATTTGTTCCAAACCAGATCTGTGCTTTTTTTGGATTAGGCTTAACATTTCCATCACTGGAAAATAATTATATATTAATAGAAATACTAGTTATACTTGGGATCCATTCTCATGTAGCCACCCTGCAAAGAAGGGCTTGGAGGAATGCTGGGTCAGCCCTTTTGTGACCATCTTCATCAGCAATTTTATTCTTTAGGACAGAAATTTGGTGTTCCAAATATAATCCTGAATGGTTTATTTTGCCGTTACAGCAGCAATGGCAAACCTTGAATTGTGCTACAAAGGCTGCTTTGCTATGGCTGAGCAGCTGAGTATATTGTACAGTCTCCTATATATAGGAGACTGTATAATAGGATTTTATTTTCTGTACAACCAAGTGGTTCCTGATGCAAATATTGGAAACTAACCAGAAAGGTGTGATGAACACTCAACCCAATTGCTGATATCCAGCTAAAGGATATTTTAAGGTATTTTGATGTTAAAAAAATGAGAGGATGAGAATGTACCTAGCTAGCAGGAATGTCAAAGGACTGAAAATAAAATTACAAATACCCATAATGTCAAATATTATAGGTGAGTTCTTTGGGTTTTTTTCACAGCACAGTTTTTCAGAAGTCTTAACTTCAAAACTTATCCTGGAAAGAAGAGTTCAAGAGTGATTTCCATGAGATGTCTCTAGAGTATTCATTTAATATATGTAATTCATATAATATCATATATACATATATATGTGTGTGTATGTGTAAATGTGTGTATGTTTATCTATTGTTTTCAATAAGCCTTTGTCACACAATTTCCCTTTGCATTTGGTTTGCATTACAGCATGGGCTAATGCCATTGCTCTTGGAGAAGACTTGTACAAATATACATAAATTTCATCTATTTGTGCTAATAGAAAGGATTCTCTGTGATTTTCTTGGTTCTGTTGAGTTTATACCACATACATCCACTTTACAGTATTGTCCGTGGTTTATCTTCATTAGTCTCAGGTTTTATAATTCTTTGTCCTTCATATGGCTTGAATTTTGTGCAGACCCTGGGGCTGCATACACTGGGAACTAGGCTGGAATTCAGGAGAAGCAGGGTTTTTTTCTTTTCTGTGATATTGGGCCTTTTTGACTCCAGGCAAGCCCTTTGTGCCTCTGGCTCTTCCTGCATTTCTGTCTAGTTAGAACCTGAGACCAAGCTCTTCAGGGACTCAGACTTTGCACCCACATGGTGACTTGAGAAATCTGTGGATGTCTAGATGTCACCATGGCTCCCAAAAACTGTTTGCTTTAGGAAAAAAAATTCATCAGAAATAAAATATATTTTCAGTACTTTTTCATGACCTGCTAAGTCCACCTACAGGCTTGTTGTATGGCCATAAATGTTTTTGGGAAATATGCATCCTTTGTCTTGGAATGGAGCCTCACATAGACTTTACTTCTTTGGGGACATTTGTAAGCTCTCTCCCCTTCAGGCTGTCTCATATATTGTCAGTGCTGTGTGTTTGTTTGCAAACCTGAGTCTTGCTGTGGGGATGGAAGGGCTCTGTCTCCTTGTTATGGGTGGAGGGAACCACTGCCATCTGCAGGGCTCTTCCTTGGGCTCTGCAGAGTGCCAGGTTTGGAACAGTCAGCACTGTCTCCACTAGCTGGATCAGCTGGATCTTGAGCTACAGGCTCCTGCTGCCCACTGCTTGAAACACCTCTGGTAGTTAATCCCGTACATTATGCCGCCATAAACTGTTTAACCCAACACCCTTAACCTTACAGGTTAGCTGAAAGTGGCTGGTCCCTCTGCTGAGCTCTGCTCTGGTGTGATGAGAGCCTGGGTGAGGTTGACTACTACTGCTCATGCTCTGAAATGATGCATCTGCTTGTTATGTAGATTTTTGGGGTGTTGTTGCTTGGGCATCTGGCAGCTGAAAAAGCTGCCTTGAATGTGCAGTGGTTTGTAATCAGAGCCTGGAAGATATATTCAGTTAAAATTTAATTCCAGGTTTGTAGTTTACCCTTGAGAGGCTTCCTTCCATCTAACAGCAGCACTGAGCTCTCATCCAGACCGGAGCTGAGTCAGCTGTCTGTTTTCCAGGTACTTATCTTCTGAAGTGCTGAAACATCTTATGCATTTCACGGCCTCTTGTGTCATGGGAACCCCAGTAAAAGCAAATGACTGGAGAAGAGCTTGCCTTTCTAGCATTTCCAGGCACAGCGATAAGACAAGTTCATGGAAGAACTCTCCACCCAGGCCTATTAAACATTAAGATGCAGATGTGACTATTGACTCAGAAAGTTTTAGATTGTGCAGGGCCAGGAACTTAATAGAATATACAAGGGAAAGATCTCTGTCTGCTTTCCCTTGTCTCTTACTCTGTTCCAAAACATTCACTACTCTCACATCATCTTCTGAATTAAAAGGATCTTCAGTGTGGTCCTGCAGAGATGGATTTCTCTTCCTAACATCTTAGAGTGTTTCTCAGCTATTTGAAAGCACTGTGTGGTCTCCACAGAAAGCTGTCAAGGGACCCAGATCACGATCTGGACAAAATGTATGCATTGTATGACATTTAATATGAATGTTTTAGTAATCTCTAGTGGACCAAAGGAATGATCTGCGCTGAGTGGGGGGCAGACATCAGGCCTGACTAAGGACAGTAGTCTTAAACATGCAATTTTAGCAGTCCCATCAGTGTTCATTTTTGGATCATGTGTTCCTGGATGGCTACAAGCAAAGTGGGGCTGAAGAAATCCTGCTGAATAGTCTGAAAACCTGAGCAACATAGATTGTCATGGGGCACTTGAATTAGAGGGAAAACTTGAGTCCAGAAGAAAGGAAGCAGCTGGGGAGGTAGGAAAGTATCTGAGTTCAGAGTCCCAGGACCCACAGCAAGGAGAGGCAAGACAGAGGTTCTGGCAGAGTGGAGCTGAAAGAGCTATGCAGGAGCATAAGTATGGCTGAGGATTTTATTTGAGTTATGATTTAGTAATTTATCTTTTCTTTCTGTGCTTGTTTCTAAAACCCCTTCTTTAAATCTTGCAAAGTGGAGAGTCCTGCTAAAAATGTCTCTGCATTTGTCATTAAACTTAGGTTAAAGTAGTAGAGGTGATGCTGGTAAACCTAGGGTATGTTGTTCCCATGGTGCTGGTAGATGGGTACAGGTAATGTAATTTGCTCAAAGAAATTTAGGAATCATATTCTGCTTGCACTAAATCACAAAAATATGGGCTTAGTTCTGACAGATGCTCCTCCTTCCTTCAGGAAGGGAAGTAGTGGGGGGACACCGAGACTCTTCCAAAGTATTGAGAAGAGTTGCCATTAGCATGTGGCATCCAACAGGGCTTTTTATATATTGTGGATTATGCTGTAGTTCGAGATACATCACAAGGAACATATGGGGAAAATTATTTTTTCTTGGCCCATCCCTATGTGTAATATGGGCAGAATGATATCCCTATGCACAGGCAAGCTAGAAAGAGACATATACTGCAATAAGGTGAGCTGGTCAGAGAAGAATGACAACAGCAATAGAGTTATTTTAGCTAATTATAGAGGAGAAAGAAAAACTTACATAAGGTTTTACCCTGCAATTTGGCTTTGTGACAAAATTCAGTCTTGCCTTGCTTTTGTCATCTGAGGAGCTGTAGAACTCACTGATCAAACAGCAGCAATTCATGGCTGTCAGAATGGATAAAATTGATAGTTTATTAATAAGAACAACTAATTGGTGTTGTAGTCCATTCATTATTGCCTGTTTGCACTACTTTCATAAATTAAAAGCCCTGCACAGATATTAACCTTGGCAATAGTTTTTCTTTAGAGTATATAGTGTGCACGCCACTCTAGAGTGTGTGCTTAGCTATAGCACTTCCCAATATGCTGTGGTATTAAAGGGAACATTTTCAATAATAGCAGCTCACATACTGGGTAGTCCTGTTGTGTTCATGGACATGAATTGTTGAATAAGTTACCATTAGATATACTTAGTAATCAGGGACAGATTCTGCCTCTGAGATACTGAGCCCTTTCCCTAAGTAACTGATATCACTGAGTGCTTGACAGTTCCACTGTATGATCGTTTTCATGAATTTCCTGCCTTTGAAATTCCAAATGGACCACTTCAATCTCTATAGAGACATTAATTTTACATCTGCTTTTTTTTCCCCCTTAGAGCTGAATTTTTTAATTAACACTAAATAAATATTCTTTACAAAGTGTTATTAACAATAGCCATGAAATCCAGTGGGTAACTGGTTTGAAGCACAGCTGTCCTGTTCCCTTTTTACATCACTGGGGGCAACCCTGTCTGTGCTTTGTCCATATGAACTCCTCTGCCCACACACCTCTCTCCTCACATTCAGACATTGTGGTTCCAGTCGAATGGCAGCCTATTAGGTCCCAGTGTTTCAAAGTATACAGTGATTTCCCATCAACATCAAAGCAAATTATTCTGATTTAGGTTCTCTTTAGAAAAGGAAATGGTCGTTTATTTTCCCACTGCAATTTGTTCATCCTTGCTAAGTGTTGCTGCAGATATCATTCCCTCCTTACAACTTCCTTTTTCTTGTTTTCCCCTTCAGTCTGAGAATTTCAGTCAGGCACTTTTATTTGCTATTTTAATGGAATGTATTTTGCAAGCACAGGCCTCACAGTTGTGCTCTTCTGATGTAACTGGAATAAGATGATTTGGCCACAGAGCTTTGAAAAATTTGGAAGAGATATCACAGAGCAAACAAATAAATTTATCATATTTTGTGTCATTTAAATCTCATTTTCATATCAAAACATATAGTTTCTGAAATATTCATTTCAGAGGTTTAAATTGGTTTTTGCACACTTCATTTGTACTTCTTTAGGGCATATTTCCCCCTTCATGCATTACTGGACACCAATTTACAGATGAACTTTAAATGCCAGCAACTTTTGATAGAAAGAAAGAAATAATAATACTGAATGAAAACCCATCTCCCTCAAGAATCAAGTTGAGAAGTGAGATTTCTACAAATTTCTGAAAGTTCTCACTGAGATTTCTAGATTACTCCTAAAATAGGAGAGGAAGAGCATGATAAAAAGAGGAATTGGCAAAGTCATTGGAAATAACCAACCATGTTGAAATATTTTCCTTCATATAATTATGCACTTTTATCTGATTTTTCCCTCTTACTCAAAATTAGCTTGCATTTATGCTTTTGAGACCTCCTTAGCTTCTGTATGGAAGAGATTTAATGAGGCTGATGATTTGATGCCAGCCATCAATGTCAATGTGTGTTAATGTCATTTTCATAGGCAGTAATGTCCAGTTGTGAAAGATAGCCAGCTTGACTGAAAAACATTCAAACTATCATCCTGCATGGTCTGATGCTAACCTTGTAGGTTACTGATGCAAAATACAAGTTCAAAGTACACTTTTAGATGAAAACTGATAGTTTCCAAAGGTTAGGCCACTGGTGTTTTCAAAGGAGCTAAGAGCAAGGCCCAGTGTGGAAATCTGGACTTCTCACTACAAGCGAGGACTTACTTTGGTCCATATCCAGCAAAGATGGAAATGAGAGACCGTGAAATGCAATTTTAATTTGGTTATCCAAAACTAATGAAAAAATGAATGCATGCATGTTTCTGGGTTTGATGTGGACAGATTTCTGTGTCGATTTACTTTAGTGCTTTGAATCAATTTTGTCTTCCAAAATCTTTCAATAAAATCTAAGTGCATGAGCATTCATTGTGGTTTTGCTTATTCTCTGTTTTAATAAATGACAATGAAAGCTGGGAGGAGACAAAGTGCAGGGGGATTGGTTTGTTGTTCTCTATCTACCTGATATTGCAGACTTAAGATACAAGCTATAAAGAAATAATTAAAGCTCCCAGCATATTTTTTTCAGTGTGTATGAATAATTAATTCTTTTTAAAGGTAAATATAATTTTGGTGGCTTTTTCTATTTAATTTATTGGTCAAATTTTCCATTATAAGGAGGATTTCTACCAAAATTAGTTATTTAGAAAACTAATAGCAAAATGTTTCTCAGATTCATTATTTTGGAATAAAATCTCAAAGTAATAATTTTTGGGGTAATTTGTCTGCAAAAAAGGGTTTTAGCCAGGAATAATATAATGCATGGCAAACCCCAAAATCACAGTTTGCCTAGGGTTTTTTTAACTACCCCATCAGAATGTAGAGAGTTCTGCATTCCCGTGCCTGTGGAGCAGCCAGCCGTGGGGATTTTGCTGCCTATCCCCAGGCTTACAGAGACAGGCACGCAGCAGCTCAGTCTGTGTGTGAGAAAGGACACATAAGAAGTTGTTACAAAGCCCTTTGCAGATAGTGACCCTTTTTTCTAATTTACAACTTAATAGTCTGGACAATTAATAATTGTCTTGACAATGAATAATCTTTACTGAAGTGCAGTGTGAAAAGCAAACAACAATCTGTGATTCTTTAGCTTGTTTTCCATTTTACCATTACTGCTAGAAGAGTTAAAATACTTCCAGAGGGCCCCAGGAACAGCTGGGATTTCTTCATATACCTGTTGTGTGGTTTGGTATACATCTTTTAATCTGCTTTGTTAGAAAAGCCTAGAAAAACAAGTCTAGTGGGAACTATAAAAGTGTAGAGCAAACCTTCCCTGTCACTATGCTTCCTGCTGCCACTGTGGCTCCCCCTCAGCTGGATGAGATCATGGTTTAAGTACCAGGTGCAGTCCAAGGTCGAGGAAGATGCTTGGACTTAGATCATCCTGATCATGCCCTTTCTCCTGTCGCCTTAGAGACAGTCTTCATGACTGAGCAAAGTAGTGTTCTTCCTGCTGGTACAGAATATCCATCCTTTGTTTTTTGCTGGCTTTATAACTACTATGCATCCACACTTACACGCTATAATATTGTAAAAGGAAAATAATTACAATTAAGAAGGCTGTTTTCTCAAAGAGAGTCACGATTCTTAGGCATGCACTGAAAAGGACTTGAAGAGCTGTAAGTCCCATGTGGCTCTGCTTGTGTTTTGCAAAGCTGGGCAGGGTTTGACAGCTCACCCTGGCGCCCAGTGCCAGATGCCAGGGGGTTGGGACTGTGGGTGTTTATTAGGTTACACTGATGGTGGATACCATTCCATCAGGTGCCACATCACTGCTGTGTGAGGTGAGCTGCCACTCTTCTCACAGTAAGAACAGATGACTTTTCCAGAGGGCAAGAACTTGGAGAGAGTGGTTTATATGACCAGATGGAGCCACTGTGATAATCTGGTGTGAGCTTCCAGATAATTTAATAAGAATTGGCAAGAGCAGGCTATTAGTTCCTTGATTGTTTTTTTTAATGAGGGGAGAGATTGGTGAGGTGTTAATTGAGAGGGAATTAACTCTGGTTCACTCTGGATATACATGCTCAATGATGTGCTTTCCTCTCTTTTTCCTAGGCAGAGAACACCGTGCTAGAATCCTACTGACCTTTATTTATAAAGATTCCAGAGCCTGAGGAGGTCAGGGGAGGGAAGCAGGGTGTCAGTGGCAGTGGAGCAGGCAGTCCATCTCGATTTGCTCCTTGGAAAACTCTCTCTGGTGGCCTGACCCTGGGCAGTGACAGAATAACAGCTCAACACCACTGAGTGCCAGGGTCCCGTGTTACTGAGGTGCTGTCTGCTATTTTGGATCATGGTGAAGCTGATAAGGTTTAAATAGGAAGTCACTACAAGTGTCTGGGGCATGCTGGTGTTGGCTTTTTAAAATAGATGTCCAGGGCTGAAGCACAGTGCTAACCTCTCTGAAATCCATCTTTGGGGTGCAGTCATACCCCTGACATGAATTCTACTGAATATATAGCAGGGGTGCCAGAGTGATGAGGGCCTGAACTGCAGAAAGTGAGGGTGGGTGAAAGTCATTGAGGGTTTGATGGATAACAGCAGATTCCTGAGCTCCCCAGTCAGGGGTTTCCTGCTGGAGCAGGGCTGTGCCACTCAGTGGCTGCCAGTAGGAGATGCTCGAAGAAGATTCTTTTCTTTGGGCATTAAAAAATAATGAGAAAAAAATAGCAAATTTCTGGAAGAAGAGCAGACTGAGAATTCACTTCCTTATAATAAAATTATCTCTTCATCTGTGTAGGCATTTCTGCTAGACTGTCATTCTTTACAGACCAGAGAGCTAAATGAACAGTTGAGTATCCACTTGTTCCCTCAGCACTCACACACTGAAAACCATGGTGGAAGTGCTAAATGCTTTTCTTTTTGACTCCTGAGACAGTTTAAACTATTAAAACTCTTCAATATATTGTTTGTTTGCTAAAGAGGTGGTCATGGAAAATTATCAAAATTACAATAATTAGCAAATTGCAGAGAAATGTCTTTAGGACTTAAAGCTCCAATGTGTACGCAATAGAACTGTAATTTATAAGCTGACATACCAATTCAGCTATAGGCAATTCCAGCAGCTGCTTTGCTACTCATTAAAATAAGTGCACAGCTATCAGACTAATTATAGCATGGAGCTATGTAGGAAACTGAACCCAGACAGTGAGACAGGAGATCTTCTGACAGAAGTACTCCACAGCCCCCCTGCAGCCTGGAAATCCTGCTGCATTTTAAAGTGCTGTCTCCCTGGACATGTTTGAATGCTGCTTACCTTGTACATGTTCCTTTGTGCCTCAAGTTCCTCAAAGATACCATTGAGTCTCAGAAGGGGAGTCACCAAAGGTGTGTGGGATGCAGCAATTGATGTTTTTGTTTCTCGCTCTTTGAGAATGTAAACCCATCCTGGTGACTCCTGCTTTTTTTTTTATTAGAACAGACTTCAGCAGCTGCCTTACCATGAGGGCAAAAAAAGAATTGTTATTTTCTCCCTCATCCCCTCTCATAAAAGGAAAGGCTGGATCCAATTCCACATATCTGTTTCTGTGTTATGTTTGTGATTAGAGCTAGGGTAGTGTGCCAAATTGGTTTTAGGTGAATAGATAACTCAGGTGATTCCTAATGCCTTGTGGAAATGTCAGGTTATGTAGAAGGTGACCAGCTTCTGACTTTTCTTGCATGTCAGTGGGTTAATTTCTCTGGCTACCTGTGTTCATGTTTGTGTTCTTGTAAACTGAAGTCAGGTACTACTGCTCATTTTAACTAGGCACGTGTACAAAATAGCCAACAGTTTTGTCTCACAACCCTTTTTGATTAATGGGCTTAGCTAAGTTCTTGGCAAAAGTGCTGTATTTTATTGTCCTGGGGCAGCCAGTGAGTAGCAGGCAGGCCTGGTGTCCTCAGCTCTGCAGAAGAGGGTCCTTAGCTGCTGCCCTGCCCTCAGCAAGTGACTCCAGTCTTCAGAGCAGCTTGGATATGCTCAGCATTCTGAGGGATTTCTGAGACAAGAAGCCAGCTGGCCTTCAGCTCCCTCTGTAATGTTGGGCTCATCTTTGTGTCCCACAAGCATCCTCACTTCAAGATGCAAGCTAGGCTTGCTAATTTTGGAATCTTAAGCTGAACTTCACAGCCTTCATTTACATCTTTACCATATCTTGATTTGTACATTTTCTTAGAGGAGACATCTCAAAAGATAAAACAGATTTGGCATCAAAAGAAAAGAAATAAAAGAACCCCCCTAAAATCATATGCATCTGCAAAAACTTTCTAATCTGTCTTGACACATCTGTTTCTTTAGAAGAAAAAATTGCCTGGCTGTACTGGGGCCCTGCAGCTACATGTGTTGGGGGCCTGGGTGTATAATTTGTGGAGCATAATAATTCTATAATTGTATTGCTAATTGTGCTACCCCCTTTTTATAATAACAGAGTGAAGTGATTTATAACATAGCAGTTTTACAGGAGCTTAGACAGACTGTTAACTGAAAATGAGCTCCTTCAACGTAGCCCCTAATAACTGTTATTGTTAAGGACATGCTATCAAGCTGCCCAAATGCCTCTCTGGAAGGTGTAGTTCTGCAGAAGTGTTTCAGATTTAAAATCTCAGCCTTTGTGCCTTTGTGGTCTTGCCTTTGTGAGAAATAATAGGAGAGATGATGGAAGAAAGGGTAGGAATAAGAGGAAAGGAAGTCTGAGCAGTATCCACAAAGTTCAAAAGGCTGCAAATGATAGGAAGAATCCAAATTGCAAAATGGATGGGGTATTTGAAGTGAAAAGTATAGGAAATGGATTTTGCAAAGGTTAAAATACTTTTTAGTTCAGCAGTGAGGAAGAATTGATAGTTTGGGGATTAGACAGGGTCTCCTCTCTCAATACTTAGATGATCTAGAATTTCCAAACTTGATTGCAGAGACAAGATATTTACCTTCTTTTCATTGATGCTTTGGATTTTTGCTTTGTCTGAGCTAAATCTGGCTTGGGGGGCAAAGCTGCTTTCTGTGTCTGTGGATATATTTTTTTTTCTGGGTGCTGCCAAAGCTGCTGTTGCTTCCCAAGGCAACTTTACCTTGGCTGGGACAGGAAGGAATAGCTGTTTGGAATCATTCAGGCAACATATTGTATGGGTAGATTTGTGCTTCCACATTATATAAGATAGAAATGTGCAGCATTTTACAGAAATAAAGGGATAAAAAAAATCTTTAACACTTAGTTACATGGAAATTCTACATGTAAAAAGCAGCAGTATTTTTTCTTCCCTTAAAAGCAGAATATTCAAGTATCTGAGCTTATGTGTTAAATGCATAGCAGTAACTACCTGTTGGGACTCTTGACTGCATGCTGTTTGCTCTGGAACTGTTTTAAATTGTGCAATTGAAGTTGCATTATGAAAAGAACAATTTTTCTTTCATACATGGAATATTGGAAGATGAAACATATCCGATATTCTTTCCTCATTCCAGCAAGTTTCCTTTTATGGCGATGGTTCCTTAAGTATTTAATCTTTTAGAACTGATGATTTACTACACTTGGCTTCGATTTTTACTGCTTTCCCCATATCATTTCAAATATAACATGGCTTATCATTTCAGATATAATATGACTTAGGTTGTGAAATCGTTATGAAATATTTTCATTAAGAGTCATACTGGATTCTTAGAATTATTTTATTTCAAAGGATATTTTTCCTTCATTCATCCCTAGAGAAATTTTCAAGCCAGCTGGTTCTGATATGACGCAGACTATATACAATACTCACTTTGTACTCATAGTTGCTTGATCAGTAGATTAAAGGACACACAATTTTTGTTTTTGGAAATACTTGAACTTGGAAACCATATTAAAATGAACATATCTCAAAAAATTAGCTTACAGTGTGTATGTGTGTTTACATGTGTAACTTAAGTATTCTGCAAAATATGATACCAGACACATTGTCTGACTCAATCTGTATGAGTTGTTTTGGCATGTTCAGAATTTGCCTTACAGACTGAAGTCAATAAATAGGAATAACTTGTTCAGCATGTCCAGACAAAGTAGTTATAAAAGAAAGAAAGATTAGAAAAAATTGAGCAGTGGAAATATTTTAAATAAAGGGACAGGAATTTGGAATACAAGAAGTAAATCAGAATTTATGAATATAAGGGATAGTTTGGTATTCATTCTTTTTAGCTAAAACAGCTCTGGTCTGCTCCTGACTCTCTCAAAATCTGTGGCAAGGTCTCTGTTTTTGTCAATAGGCTGTAACTGTAGAACCTCTAGTACACATGTCCAGCCTAGGAACAGTGATGTTTTTTTCTTTTCAGTGTGACAAAGCTATTGGCTTTGGGCTTTTACTTGTGAGAATTTCACAGTCTCTGATGAACTCGTGCCATTGCTATTCCCAGAGAAGCATGTAAGGTTCTGTTGTTAGGAGGTAGGAGTTTATTTTCTGCTAAGTAGGATTTTGATTCTTTTTCATTTCACTTACTGATAAAAATATTAAAGTAGTTTAATACACTTCATGAAATCACAGCATTTGCCTTAGATTTTTTAATATTATCCTGCTAATAATAATTTCCTTTACAGCTTGTCACCCACCGTGTTCCCTTGTACACCTTAATGTAGAGTTTCCATTCATAATCTTCACTGTTTCACTCTATTTAATCTGCTTTGGTATTTGACTTTTCTGTTTTACTTGCTGTTCTGTGGACCCTACAGCTACTGGAGTACACATCCAAGTGGAAATCCAGCAGAAAGGAATTGAAAAACCTAAGCAAACAGGCTAATGCTCTTTTTCCTTGCTTATGCATTTCTCCATATTTAAAATGTATATATTACTACTTGCTTGGGATCTATGGGTGAATTTTTTGTGTGAAAGATTACCAGTATTGTCTTTTGCTCCATATATTTTCTTGCAGCTCTGCTTTCTTCTTCAAAGTAACATGAGATGCCTCTGGATGTAATTTTTGGTAGACATCTTTTCAAGCAACTTAAGAAACCATTAGAAATTTGTCTGTACTAAATATGTACAGAAAATCGATCAACTTTTTTTTCTTGTTGACATATATAATATGTTATAGGGTGTCTTTCTGTAAAGTCTACATGTCTCACACTATTAGAAATATTTCTTTTTGCTATCTGTTTTTGTTCTGTAGTTGAATCTAGACTTCTTCTTGACAGTGTTTGGTAAAGACAGGCATATAAAATTTTAAATATTTTCAGTCCGTTAATGTATTCCAATCTTAGAGTGAATCAATTTGATGGGAACAATCAAAGGGATTTGGTGGAGAAAAATAATTCTGAGAAATTCTAAAAGCTTTAATGAAATAAAATTATATTTCTTTCTTGAGGTGAATTCCATAAAAAGACAACAATACATTTATCAATATTGAATAGCCACAAGAAAACCCCCTGCAATACTACTATTAATTTACCTTTCTCAGAGATTCACACACAACTTGGGCTTGTATGGTCCTGCAGAAACACCATCCTAAATGCAGCAAGACGAGGATCATTTGCAAAGACTTGAGCCTTCCTCATTCTAACCTAGCTGAGCCTTCCTCAGTCTAACCTAGCTGAGCTAGGCTCAGCCTCTGTGGCCTAGGAAGGCTCATGGCAGCAAGCACAGTTTGTTTCAGGGGTGTGAAGTTAAATTTGTTGGGAACAAGTGCCTCTCTTCTGTATTTGCACAGTCAGCAACGGGATGCAGGACACAAATTTAGCTTAGAGGAATTCCTGTAATTTGGGCAGGATGACCTTTCATCACAATGTCCATCTTCAGCTCAGGCAGTGTGTGTGAAGGCCAACCCATTTCCCACCAGTCACCAACCTTTCCCAGTCACAGAGGCTTTTACCTAAATTAGGGCACCTTCTAGATCTGAGCTCAGCTGAGCAGCACTGTGCATAGGAGTGGTGTATGGGCTTGGCTTTTATGTGCATTATTTAGAATTTGCTGAATCCACACTTTTCTGACAACTCAAACATCCTTTAGGAAAAAAAAAACAAGATGAAAAATTCTTTTGCATCAGTATACTGAATATAAAATATCTGCAGCCTTTAAATATACTTTATGCAGGTATCAACCTAGATAATGTGTCAGAGCAGAGAGCTGGAATTTCTGGAATTATTTTTAGAGCTGCTTTCAAAGTGGGACTTTTCTGCAGTGAAAAGACCCTTTAAAATCCTCTTTAAATCCTTTTTAAACACTGAACTGTTGTTGTCTGTCAGATGTAGGGGATATGGGGATGTTACAAGTAACTAGGATTATTTCCTGTCTTTCCCATTAGTGAAACTTCTAATGCTGATTTTAAAGTACATTTTTACAACATAATAATTTTTAACCGGAAGACATGGCCACAAAACTGGACACTGAATATATTTATTCCTTTGGACACACTCTCTGCACCTTAAGAAAATACATCACAGTGAGTTAATAATTACTATTTTTATACTGTGTTATTTTATGGAAAGTGTCTCTCACCAGCAGGAAAGTACAAGGACTTCTAGGAATCACTAGGGTATTATGAAAGTTGCCAAAAATGTAAACCAATACAGATTTTCTTATGAACCATGAAAATATTATGTTTAAACTAAAACCCTAACCTTTAGCCTTTGTATGAGAACAGAAAAAAAAATATGGACAGGAATTTAAAAAAAAAAGTGGGTATATAGACATCTGAGGTCTTAGGTCCTATTTATTTAATAGAAAAAAAATGGCCTGAGTCCTTAGAAAATACCAGCCAACTAAACTAACATCAGAAGATCAATGAATGATCAGTGAGTAAGTGGAAAATTTCTATTCTGATTAAATCTGCAAAATGAATCTGAGCAGTGGGGTCCCCCCTTTTTGCTTCTCAAGTGTTTTAGAGTGCATTTAATTGCAGCAAGATACCTTTTCACCTCCATAAGGGCATTTTTCCGTGAGATTTTTCCATTCTGCTTGTACTTCCATCACTTACTAAGTCTGCAGACTTCAGCCAGCATGCCAGCAATACTCCAATAAAAGAAGTGACCTACCCAGCAAGCAGCACCCAGCAACACAATATCAGGACAAAAGAATTATTCCTCCTGAAGAGAAAAAACCAGTAAGTTTCCAGGATGCGACTTGCTAAGGTGTCAGTGTGGAAGAATATCACGAGAGGATTTCAGCTTCATGCATTGAAGATCAACTATATGGCACACAACCAAAGATGGAAGCCTATGAAGATATTTTAAAAAATGAGATAGATTTTTTTTTCAGTGATTTATTGTCTTGATGAATTCAGTTGTGGATAAACTGAAGCAACTTGTTGAGTCTGTATTAATAATTACTCTTGGCAAGAACATGTGAAACAAAATTAGTTTTTTCATTTTGAAGTTTAAGCATAAAAAGAACCATATATGAGGATCAGATAGAAAATCCAGAACACTGTTGAATATCTTCAAACTGAATTGTTGCAAAACTTGTTTCCTTTTCAGAACAGAACAAGATTTTTTTTCTCTCTGTCTTTTTTGTTTGTTTGGTGTTTGTTGGTTTTTGTTTTTTTCATTTGCTAAAGGTAATACAAGAGTTAAATAACCTCAAAGGAAACAAAAATCAAATGAAAGTTCTGCCTGACCCCAGGCATTTTTTTACAGTTCTGGTTCAATAACCCAAATGAAATATCCCTTGTTAACACGGTTCTAAGTACAAAATACCTTAACAACAATTCCCAGGAGATGTTGTAACACCTTTGTCAAATTCATTTTGATGTTAAAGTAGCTGAGAACATGTTCATTCTCTGAAATAAGAGGTATTTCAACATTTCCATTCTAATTTTGGATGAAAACAAATGTTGAAATGTTAGAATTTCCCCCAGGATGAAAATTCTAATATTTTGTTCGGCTCTAGTTTCCAATAACTCTTACACTTTAATTTTGTAATATTTAACTTAATGTTTCCCATGTGAGTATTATAGCACTAGTGGGTGAAACTTTAGTCACCTCACAGATTAGGCATGCAAAGGAAAACAGTTCTTGTATGTAGAGGGACAGATTTCTCCCTTCACCAGTACCTTCCTCTTGTTTCCCCTGCTGATGAGATGTCAGTTCATTACAGACTTGATGAATGGAGTTTCCTTTCCCAGGAAACAGTAGTCAGGCCTATGGAAGCATTTATGTAACAGCATCCATTCCCTCCCCTCCTTATTCTCCCTTCCCTCAGCAGCGTTGGGCCGCAGTCAGAGACTGACTGAAGGGGAAGAGTGAAATGCTACTGCTGCTGGGATATTTGTGGGAAACAAAACTTAGCAGTCCTGGTCTCAGGAGTTGTGAAGCCACAACTGACCCCTGCTTGCACCTCTGTCGTGCTGAGTGAGACCTTCTGCACCTCTCATCCCTCCAAATCAGGGAGGCTGATGCTTTCCATGGGAGGGCAGCTTCCCACGCACGTGCGCCACACCGGATCTCATCACCTAAAATCTCTCTTAAGCAGATAAGAGAGATAAGTCTGATAAGTCTGCTCCTACCAGGTTGGGTCCCAAACAGCCCAGGCCTGCCATGAATTATAGTCATGGGCACCTCCTAACCAGCCAACCCAAATGAATTGCAACATGAGCTAGATCCAGTTCCCATTCAAAGCAGGTGCAAGATAATGTGAGCTTCTCCATAGTATGCACTTCCCTAGATATCAAAATACAGATTAGCTTGATTGAACTATCTCAGTTTTACAGGTTGGAAAATGACATCTTGACACAAGCTATGAAATTGTCCACTGTGTTCTGTGGCATAATTAGTCTTGGAGCCTGTCAGTTTCACAGAATGTGTGTTAGCAGGTCTTGGTCTTAATTCTGTTTTCCTTCCTTAAATGCAGCACATTTTGCTGTCCCAATACATGCCTTTTATTCTGATCCATGTGAAAGATGGAAAGTGGTCAGTCTGTGTGTCTCTTTCCCCAACCGAGGTTATGGCAGTCTCTGGCAAAATTTGAGTTGTGGCTTAAAAAAGCTCAAATGGAGAAATGCTCTAACCATGTCTTCAATGAGGTAGACACAACTACTGCTGACTTTGTTGCAATAATGTAAGTACTACTAAAGGGTCAATGCTCTCATGCCCAAACACATGAGCTCAGTTCTTGCTGGGATTTCAGGCTGTGGTCTTAGGTGTGCATGAGAAAATGAAACCTCAACCTCCATAACATGTTGGTTTGTAAATAATGCTCCTAAGAATCAATTTCTTCCTCCTTCCTTTGAGCCCTAAGTACCTAAATCAACTTTGTCAGCTGTAGCCCAGGAACCAAAACTACTGATAAGGGATGGCCTGAGGTGTCCTTGCACAAATGTGAACGTCAGCTTCCACACACTCTGTACTCCTGGGAAGAGTCTTTACCAGCACTCTTAATGAGGGCTGTCTTATGGAGGGGCTAGGTACACTACAACTTAGAGACAATAAAAAAAATGCAAAAGCTCAAATGTACAGGCTTTGGTACAGTTATGATTAACTCAGTATTTGGACAAGGTTACTGAAGGTAGGTGTTGAAATATGTACAGCAGTTTATACAAACTGATACATTGTGCATGCTAATATTTATTATGTGATGGGATACAATGATGGTACTAAAACAAAGGGCTATAACAGCAAACTTAGAAATACCTTAAAACATTTATAACCAAAAAGGAAAATTATGTCACTGCTGGAAAAATGTTTCTTGATTTTTAGATTATTCTTCCAGTGCATTTTGCTCCTTGGCAAATGTAGCCAGAGAGACAGATCCAAGAAGTTCAGGTTCCTAATAAAATAATGAGTTTTTCCACCCTCCCTGTGTTCAATTCAGCAAACTACTTTTCAGGAGCATATATTCCTAGGTGCACATGGCCAGGAAGGACTCTAAACCAATGTTGCTGATGAAGCAGAGTAAAGGGAAGGTTGTTTCATGCACTTCAATGCACACTTCGAAGTATTTCAGGTTTACCTTATCTCAGAACTTTCCATATGTGCTATTAATAGTTTTTTAATCCTGGCTATTTTATTTTTGTTTTTGAAGCTTTTTGTCTGCAAGTTCTTTATTACCTGTGCACAATTCATCATTATCTGTGCTTTGTTTTTAGTACACTTTATCACAATTCATGTATCAAATATGAGTCTTTAAATAATAAACCATTTCTAAAGATTTGAAAGTATGTTTATTTTCTGAAAAACAAGTGCAGAGTTGAGCTCTAAGTCAAGTCTGTGTGAAAATCAAAGCCTAATACTTATTGACCATGTTGCTTTTGAAGAAAAAGTAAGGGGAAGCATAGGATAAAAAAATTTTTTTCTTAATGAGTCGATGTTAGGTACTTTGATAAAATCTGAAAAATGTATTTTGAATCAGATAAGATGCTAATGTTGCACAAAGCCCTAAAAGAGATTTTAAATTCTTTTTCCCTTTCAAGTCTGCTTGTAAAATCCTAGTTCTGCATTTCCCTATTCCACCACACATGACATTTGGCATCGCCACAGTCATCTCATGCAGTTTTTGGTTGAAGTCTCCTGGGACTTCTTTTGTGATCTCAAGATGATGGCAGAGGGAATATTTTTGCAAATTCAGCTGCCACAGTTAAAACTAATAAAACTTGCTTTAAATGATATTTCATTAGAAGCAACGCACCAATAGCAAAGAATTTCTGGGTAGTGTCTCTAGAAACCAATCTGTGTTTGCTAGCTCTTTATGAAGAGCTATTAAATCCCACTAATGGACATTAGAATGGGTGCTGAAACTCCTGAATTGTTGACTTTGCTATAGATTTGTTAAAGGCTGTAATGAAACAATTTTTCTGCTGTTTTCTTATTTGTCAAATAAGAAAGGAAGCTGCAAAAATACAAATACATGTTACATGTTTCTTAAATGTTAGGTAGTAAATACTGTGTAATTAAAAATTAATATCACTTAGGTGATAACACAGAACAATGATCTGCACTGAATAATTTTTTGTTCCTTCCTGAGCCAAGAAGTCCTGGGTGAATATATGATATATATGTCTTGTCAAATTTGTCTAACAAATTTGAATTATAGAAATCTCTGAGTTTCCTTAGGCAATCGTCTTTCTCAAATGCTTTATAGAACCTCCCATCTAACATGAACCTCATTCGCTTCCGTTTAAAATAATTTATTTCTGGTTCTGTGCATGATGATCTTCATAAACAGATTTATGGTTTTTTTAATTTCATCAGACTTACAAAGAAGATACTTATATGTTGAGTCGAAATTAAAAACATTGTTTATATCAATTATAGCTGTCTAATATCCACCTGTTTTGGTTTTTTTCCTATTTGAGCAAGCTTAGGTAAAACAATCTAAACTTTCTATTTTGTTTCCTCTGTATGATTTAGTAGACAGGTTTCAGAAAGGTTTTTTTTCTGATTAATCTTTGTATTGCTAGAATGCAGATACATGTTCATGCAAAAAGATTAGTGATCTATTTTACTTGGGAGGTGATGTGTGATAATTGACCAATCCAATAGAACGGTGTTCATAGGCACAGACCAAATTCCAAGGTCCCTATCTTCTTTACACTTGAATGCTTCATTTAAGACATTCAGAGTTACACACACCAAGAAATATTGTGGTTTTGAGGAAAGGATTTCTGAGAGGGCCCCACTCTCTGATAGCATTCAAGCTCAGGAGTTCAATATTGACACAGTCAATATGAGTGAGCTAAATTGCTTTACAATAATGGGCAGAAAGTCCATCTGTTCCTCCTTTGTGATAGGAATGATCATATTCAGAATTAAAATACTGATGTAGTAAGAGCTGGAATGCTCTTTAAAAATAGAAAGTTAAAGAAATGGGCGTCCCATTTAAATCCCCAAGATAAGGACTGGAACACAAAGGTTTTGTTTTGGCACTTAAGATTCCCAGTACATCTCAACGAAGACTTTCTTTGAATTTTATTGAAAGTAGGAGCTGGTTTGTTTGCAGTTTAGCTCTTGAGGAGGCCCACAGTGGGGGCAAGCAAACAGGGCCATAGGGACTGACGTAGACAGAGGTTCTTCCAGACGTGCCACTGCTCTTTTCTCAGAGATAAAACCCAAGGGATTACAGATCAACAGTAAACTTCCTTAAGGTGAGGCCAATGGTCTAATGACTCTTCTTGCTTTACAAGGCCCAGGGTGTGTTTGGGAAGGGAAGCTATTAAAATAGATGAGGTTTGGTGATATATGGTATTCTGTGCTCCCATGGGACAAAGGGATCCTTTGATTCCTGCCCACTTCTATCCCCTCAGTTGCATTGAACAGGCCATGCTACAAGCTCGTTAGAGGACCAGATGTACTTAAAACCCTTTCCAAATAATTTTGTTGTTGCTGCTGTATCTTAAAAGCTGGGTCTGTTCTGAGGCCCTCAAGCAGCAGTTTTTCCTGGCTGGGAAGGCTCAGGGGAGAGGTGTCTGGGTGGCCAGGGTCTCAGTGAATTGCTGGGAAAAGGAGTAGGTGGAAGTAAACGGGCTTTTTAATGATGTGATTGCCTAAGGCAGTTGTCTACAGAGATGAAGAGGAATGAGGAGATGGTGACTTTTGGCCGCCTGTGGTGTTCTTGCTGAAGAACAACTTTTGGAGGAGTATCTGTTACCAAACACCTTGTGATGCTGTTGCAGCTGCAGGAGGAAGCCCCAGGGGAGCTGGGCACTGCAGGATGAGTGGTGGTTGGTTCCCATCTTTGGTGGGGTAGCAAGGATCCTCAGGTCCAAGCTATGGGACCCTCCTGACTCTGGCTTCCTTCTCCCCATGGTACAAGGAGAACATTTCCCACAGCTTCTTTCCCAGTTGTGTCAGTGCTGCTGGAAGCACAGGGGTACAGGAAGGAGTGGCGTGAGGGGTGACCAAGGGAAGGAAGGGGACTTACTGGAGGAAGGAAATGCTTTCCTTGGTGAGAATGGGTGGGATGGTGAGGAGCAGACAGGGAATCAGGGTGTCTGGTCTGTGTGGGGTAAGGGCACTCTGGTTAGAGCACAAAGTCCCTTCTGGCTATAGGGGAGGTGAGAGCTGTTCCTGTGCTGGCATAGAGAGGAATATTTTAATGGGTGGTTAGGTTGGCTTTTGGTGGGGAGAGATGGAGGTCTCTGTCCCCACTGTTCAACACTGCTGGTAAACTTCCTTTCCCCTGCCTGAATACCTACTATCCTATAAAGCCTTACTGATATTTCCCAAAGCCACTGAGTGATTTAGATGTTTGTGAGGAGTTCCCAGCAGCTCCAGCTCAGCCTTGCATCTGTCTTTCATGTTCACACACATGTAGTTTTGCTGGACAAGTGGGAAAGGAAAGAAATTCTCCTGCTCCAATATGAAGTAGGTGTGTATTTCAGCTTGGTCCCCATACTGTGGGACTCCTCTTGGAGCAGCTTGCTGTCGTCAGACAGGCCTTGGGAGCCATAGCTGGGCAGGCATGGGGCCAGGCTGGGATCATCCTTTTGGAACCTGGAGGTGGGACAGCTCACTGGGCTACCTGCTGTGAATGGGGTGGAGCAGCCCCTTCCTCCTTCCTCTGTGATCCCCTTGACCACAACTCCTAGGGCAAGTTCTCTCTAATACATCCTACCTAAGTGCTAAGCTCTTCTGAAAGATGGCAATACATGCAGCTGTCAGTCTTTTGCCCTCTTCAATGCCTCCACTGAGTAAAGTGTTGTTGAGATGGATACTGCCCGTCTGTTACTGGTATTTAATTGTTCTGTGCTGATGTTGTTGAGAGAAGGATATAGAAGAGACAGTGCCTGTGTAATTTGTTTTGATCCTGTGACCTATATCTCGAATTATACTTTTACAGCTTTTTTCTTCCATGCTTGAGTGAATTGAGAGTGCCTATTGTGTCAATGAAAAGCATGGTGATCCTTAGTCTGAGCATCTGAGGCAGCTGTGTCTGCTGACACAGTGAGGTGCAGCAATGTTCCACTGAAACACCAAGCATGGAGCACCAAGGCCTGGCCACCACAAGCAGCTGAACTAACACTTCTCTGAGGTGTGTCTAGCAAATGAACTTTAGTCTGGGAGTGCATGCTAATGAATCCAGACGCTGCCTGTCCAGTCCCGAGCCTGCACAAGTGCATTTGGATAATGCTGCATCATGCCATGAAATTATCCGCATTCTTCAACAGGGAAGAAAGATGACTGAAGTGAAGGTTAACAAGTGGCAGAGCAAGTATTAAATGAAAGTTTGGAAAAGAAGAGAGAGATGGAGACATAACAGGTAAGCAAATGAGAGAAAAGTTACAGAAAATATATGAAAGTACTGACATCTGTCTTGGATTGCCAAGCAAATAGTATTCTATTTGCCATCTGTATGTCAGCTGTCTTCTGTTAAGTGGGCACTTTTCCTTATCTCTTCCACAACCAGTTCTCCCTCCAGGGAGACATCTGCTGATAACAGGCTATTGAATGTCACTGCGTGACTGATAAGAACTACAGCATCCCACTGGGAGATGCTCTGCCCAGAGGGAGGAGCCAAGCATTCCTACCTGGATATAATCTGGAGGTTCTGGAACAGCAGCACAGCTTCTCCACTGGATTTCCCAGAGGAACAGCTGCCTCTTCCACTGGATCTTCAGAGGAAGACTACACCTTTCTACAGGATCACTGCTCCAACAGAACCACACCTGACATTACAGGAGGACTGCAGCCACAATTCCAATTGGACTGCTACCAACACCCTGACCAACAGGGTGTCGGGTTGTATTCTGACTCTGTCAGTGTTGTTTTAGTTTACTGCGTTGTTTATTGTATTTTTTTTACTTTCTTCCCTATTAAAGAACTGTTATTCCTGCTCCCATATTTTTTGCCTAAGAGTTCCCCTTAATTTCAAACTTATAACGATTCGGAGGGAAGGGTTTACATTTTCCATTTCAGGGGAGGCTCCTTTCTTCCTTAGCAGACACCTGTCTTTCCAAATCAAGACAACATCATAGACATTGACATGCCCTGCAGGTTGGACTACATCAGGAGGAATAGGACTTACGTGTGATTTTTAGGGCATGTTACACAGTATCGGACGCACGTATCCCACATGCATATTGCACAGTATCTTGGATTACTGGGATGGTGTTTGTAGCCCAACTGTTGATGTCTCCTGGGCTCTCCTTGCCTTGTCAGCCCATATTTGAGGTTAGTTCTGCATATGCTGTCCATGAACAGGTGGCAGCCTTCATCCTTATGCTCCATGCATGTGAAAAACAATTCCCCCTTTGTAATTTTGAATTTATTCACAAAATGAACAAGAAATTAAGCAAGAAACCAGACCTCTCTGCAGTTCACAAAACTCTCTTCCAAATAGAGCTGAACATGGGGGTTAGACTAACTCTCTTTCTCTGAGCAATTTGTAACATAGCAAGAAAACTTACAGCATTTTAATCAGGATTATCTCATGATGTCTTGTTAGATTTTAGGACAAATGTTTTCAACTAGTGCAATATCATTTGGACAGATACTGTCTATAATAGCAAAAAAAATAGTTACCAAAATGATGGTTACCATAAGCACATGGTGTGACTGCCCATCTCTAAGGAAAATTAACAATTGGACCAGATGGCTAAAAGACAAATAATAAGTCAGGAATGATGAGAAAGAAATCAAATACATTAATAACCATGCTTGAATCTTCTCCAAGGGCAAAATGATACACTGTGAATGTGTTTGTCTAATCTTCTGTAGTAATAATAATTTTCAGTCCAGGCATTCTTTCTATTAACCATATGGTTTATCAGGCTTTTCCTCCCAGCAGCAGTCCCCAGTGAAGGAACTGTGTTGCAGTTGCAGTGCTAATACAAATATCCATGTCTGAGGAGAATGAGAAAACTGTATTTGAAATAGTTGGAGTCAGATGCTGATAAGCATTGTCAATCATGTTCCCATCTTTAGTTCTTTGTAAAACAGGTATTCTTTCTTTTAAAAAACTACTTAGTTGTTATGATTACAAATTTGTATCTGACTATAGCACGTTCTGGCAATTGTTACTTCGGATGAGGGTACAAAGAAATTGTATTGAGTTCCTGTGAACAGAACTATTTGCAGCAAAGTATCCTTCATCTTATACCTCTACATGTATGATAACTGTGTGTGATAGATAACCAGCCCTCTTATTAAGGAAAAACACAGGAACTCTCCCCCCACCCCCCTCCCCCCCAGATTGTTAGGAACAGAATTAAGTAGTTAATTAAGTTCAATGTCGATTTTTTTTACACTAAAGTTTTATTCCCTTTGCCTTAACTAATGATAATTTTCCTCTTATTTTAATCTGGAAGATGAGGAACTGCCATTCTTTTGGTACAAATAGGATTTACTTGATTATTTCTTTCCCTAGATGTTCTTCAGCTTTGGGTTTTGTGCAGAGCCTGAGGAGAGGGGCTAAGCAGGTAATGGAAACAGCTTAATATTTTGTGTTTCTTATGAGCAAATTAATCACAGTTGCAATTAAATATGCAATGACATTTGTAAAGTTGTACAGTACAGATTAATTGAACCTAAGTCATTCTCAGCAGACTTGTTCTACATGGAATATAAGAACTAAAAGAGAATATGACTTCTTTTTCCTTCTGGTATGCCTCAAGACTCCTTGCTAAAGTCATCCCCATCTTATTGTGGGCTTTATTCTGGGATGCTTATGTGAAATTGATTATTTTACTCTCTCAGTAAAAAAAAAAAAGAACTTGAAATGCAAACATGAGTAACTAAGGCCAATATTAAGCAATGTTGTGATGCCAAAGCAGTGTAAAGAGGCCTCTGTGTAAATGAAAATCAGACTTTATGTTTATGTGAATTACACATCTGCAAAATATCTATAATATAGGACATAGCAGTTGTTTAATTTTTACCTAATTAGAGAGGCTTGAAAACATCTGGCATTTGACACCAATCCATTTTTTCATTGTATCCTCTCTTGGTAAGCTGGGAATGGAATACAATATATCCCACGAGATGCGCTTTAGTTTATGACAGGTGTGCATTTCCTAGCTGGTCATTCATTGTATGACACTATTTGTTTCCCACAGATACAGCTGGAAATACATTTATTTGGCAGTGAGGAATTTGCAAGGGGGGGTGAAACTGGTTTAGGAGGAAACTGTCATCAGAGACGTAGGTATATAATGTTTGCACAGAAATCTCAATGTGGCATTTCGTAACTTTCACAAACATTTGCTTCGTCAACCAAAATATCATAAATTTAATAAAGAATTGGTGCAAAATTTCCAACATTAGTCTAAAAAGTAAAAGGAAATGTGCGTTGTCAAACTAGAATCACTCCCGTAGCATATGTAACTTTTTATTTAAGCACTGAGCAAGTTACTCCTGCCGTGCTTTCTGCTGCTAGGAATGAGGGGATGAGTGAGGTTGTCCAACTGTTGGCCAAGGGGTGCTTTGGGCTCTGTGTGGGGTCTGTGGGCAGGGAACAGGGAGCTGAACTTTCTCCTCTTTCCTCATCCTAGAGGATGTGGGAAGCCCTGGGACTGCATGAGAGATTGTGGGAAAAGCTTGACACAGCTCACATGGATACTCTCATTCTCTGATGACAAAAAGAGCAGCTCTAGTTGTGCTGCTCACAGAGTGTGCTAGCTTAGGAGCAGCATCAGCCCGGCACTGGTCTAGACTGGTGCACTCAACATTGCCTGGGCAGCAGCTCTCAGCTGTGCTGGTAAACTCCCACCCTCCAAAGCAGCCATGCAGACCACCTGTTAGCAAAGGACCCAAGCTGACTTCCAAATCACCCCTGGAAACAGTTTGTGAGTGCTCCCCACAGTGTAAGTCAAAACCAACCAGAAGGAAATGATACAAGTGGCCAAATTGTAGTGCCTGGGAGCATCTCCTTGTGTCACTTACTGGTATAGGCATACTCCAAATGTCCCTGTGTAATTTATTGCTCTTGACGTGGAGTTTCCCTAGAAAAGCCTATGAGGATACATACAGAGTTGTGAAAATTCCTAGTTTAGCTACACTTCATAGCATAAAAAAGGCCATTTCCCCAATCCAGGATTTTTTAAAATTGTAACACTTCTGGTTTTGTTGTTGCTGCTATTTTTTTTCCATTTTAAATGAAGTTAATATTTATAAAATCTTCCACAAATATTTTTAGAATGGAAAATGTCATGTAGCCCCTTGCCAGATAAAAATATGCAGGACATGTGTGTGTTCTAGCCCCATATGAATATCTCATATCTCATGAAGCATATGCATTCAGACCATGGGTACTCTGAACTTACTGTTTTGTATTGCAGGCTCTCTCCTTGTCCTCAACCAAAGGAAATTATTATCCTTTGAGTTTTTCCCCTAAAATGAATGAAGGATGGTGACTAATTTCCTGTATTGGATTTGGCACAAAAAAACCCCCAAAACAAAAACCCACAAAACAAAATCCCAAAAAACCCAAACCAAAAAAAAACCCCCACCAAAATCCATCATAGCTGTGTAATGGGAAGGGATATTTTTCCCCATATGGAATATGGAAAACCTTAATTCCAGGTGGAAACAGGCCCAGTTCAATGCTGCTGGATATGAAGAAATGAGGCTGGTGTGGTTTTTAATAATTATTTTTCACTGAACTGTTCATATTTTCTCTTACTTCACTGAAAAAACTATAGTCTTCTGTTATTCTTCTGAAGTTTTCCTTGTCCTGCCATGCCCTCCTGCACCCCTGAATAAAACAGTGCTTGATCTGAGGACATTGTCAAAATGGATTTATAGATTTGTTTACTAACCAGGATTCAGAATGGGATGAAACAAGTTTGCATTTAGGAATGGATATGACAGATGCTGCTTTCTGAGAGCTGATTCTCACCATAATTTTTAAAAATAGATTGCTATTGTAAAATGATTCATGACTAAAGAAAATTGAGGGTAAAAAAAATACTTATATAAGTTCTGAAAATGGCAGGCTGGCATTTCTAAAGCTGAGAGGTGAAATGTAACAGCTCTGTGAAAAGCATTTCCTCTTTTCTTTTTGGCATGTTTTCACTTATATCCAGGGTGGTCCTGGGGATTTGTGAGCTCAGAGAGAACAGGACAGATTTCTCATCATATATTCCTTTCCCTCCTGTTTCCCTCTTCTTTCTTTGTTTGTTCTTATACATACATATATATATATATATAATTATTTTTCTTTTCTTTTTTTTCTTTCTTTTCTTTTCTTTTCTTTTCTTTTCTTTTCTTTTCTTTTCTTTTCTTTTCTTTTCTTTTCTTTTCTTTTCTTTTTCTTTTCTTTTCTTTCTTTCTCTTCTCTTTTCTTTTCTTTTCTTTTTTTTTTCTTTTCTTTTCTTTTTTTCTTTTCTTTTCTTTTCTTTTCTTTCTTTTCTTTTCTTTTCTTTTTTTCTTTTCTTTTTCTTTTCTTTTCTTTTCTTTTCTTTTCTTTTCTTTTCTTTTCTTTTCTTTTCTTTTTTTTCTTTTTTTTTTTTTTTTTTTTTTTTCTTTTTTTTTTTTCTTTTTCTTTTTCTTTTTTCTTTTTCTTTTTCTTTTTTCTTTTTTCTTTTTTTTTTTTTTTTTCTTTTTTCTTTTTTCTTTTTTCTTTTTTCTTTTTTCTTTTTCTTTTCTTTTTTTTTTTTTTTTTTTTTTTTTTTTTTCTTTCACAAATTTCCACTCTCTCTCCTATTGTGCTTGGGTCCAAAGAGTGGCATCTCTAATGTTTGGAAACAAATATGTCCTGTATCCTTAAAGGGCAACACGTGCAGCCCCAGCCCCTCCAGAGAACACACTGTTGGCAGGAATTTCTTGGGCTGGTGCTTGGAGCAGACAGTGTCAGCTCCAGGGGCTCCCAGCCTTGCTGGGCTTTTGCTGCTGCTTTTCCCCATGTGCTCCCTCTGCCTGCCCTGAGGGAAAGGGATGTTTTGCGTTGTGCTGCCCTGCAGGAAGCCCATGGCAGGGATGAGGCTTGATTTCTCCCTGCCCCATTCCTTGCAACTCCATTGATATTTGGTTGTTTTGGTTATTTTGTTTGGTTGGTTTATCACTTCTCAGAATTGCACTTACAGTTTTAGCATAGTTGTGTTTTCAAGTCTCTGAATCGTCTCCCAACTGCTTTTCTCAATCATTGTAATCTAATATTCCCTGGTTCTTACACTGAAAATTTCAGGCCTTGTTTCTTTCAAATATGCATATTAAGGCTCTTAAACACTCCTAGACCTTAAACCCTGCTCAGTCAATCAGAAAATTAGCATTTTTAGCCATTGCCACTTCCATTTAATAGCATCACAGCCAAACCAGATGATGTGAGAGAGCACACTGGCATTGAAATAGCCCTTGCTGAGGAGAAGTACATTCCAGAGGAAATTGATTCTCATGTCACCAACTTACACATATTTTGAAAATTAGCTTCTCAGCCACAAGTTTCAGAGATGATTTATCTGTCTTTATTTTTGCTAAATTTGTTCAAATGAATTTTTAGTGAGCTAACAAGTTGCCTCTGACACAGGCTGAGGAAAGGTTCATGCAGAGAATGCACAGTGCAGCCCAGTGGGTACGTGGAGGTCAAGCCAGCCTTGTGAAATGCACAGAAATGGTTCATGGCAGTGTCTGACCAAGTCCACCCAAACAACTCAGGGATTCACGAAGCCTAAGCTGGAAGGCAATAGTGTGGTCTGCTCTCTGTATCTCACAGGCTGCTACACTTTATCCTGTTATCCATGTTGAACACATTGCTTCCTGTTTAACTTAAACATGCCTTCCCAAAGGCATCCGGTTTTGATCTGAAATTAGGGAAGGTTTGCTTTGATAGCTTTTTGTTGGTGATTGACAAAGTCCAAACAAATGATTACTTTTAATTTAACTTTATCTGGCATCAGCTTCTGACCAGTGAGGATTATGCTCTTCAATTAATGAGCCTGCTGTTTTTCTCTATGACATAACTGCATGCAGCCATGTCATCTGTCAATCTTCTCCCTGTTAAGCTCAGTCTCTATGTCTGCCTCTTGAAGATATTCTCTGTGCCTCAAAGCCTTTCTTTTGTACCTTTCACAGTGTTTTCAATAGTCTTCCAGAGGTGCAAACTGTGGATTGTAGCTGGCATCTTAATGTGTTACTGTGTGCCTCCTGGCAGTTATGGCAATTAAGAAAATATGTTCTTTGATATAACATATAAAAGTTGAATGCATTAAGTGAATTATCCCCATGTACATTAATTTAAGATTATGGATCCAATCACTGCCTTCAAGCTGGTGACAGTTTGCCTCCTGTCACATCAGTATGTGTGTGGCTGGTACTGGTTTTCAGGATTCTGTAACCATTTTAGCCTATGCCAGAAGGAATTTTTTTTCATGATGCAGCTACATGCTTTAAATTAAAAAATTATATTTGCCACATACTGTGAAATGTTCTCTTCATTTTCTCATCACCAGTCATAAGATGTTTGAAATTCTGCTGGCTCTCTTTTGAAGAATAAAGAAAAAAAAAAGATAAAAGAAAAATTCTTCTGGTCTAAATTGGGTTTTGTTTGTGTTTTCATTGATAACATGATTCACTGAAGGAGTGAGAGAAGAGGAGAAAAGCTTAGGAGAAGGTACAGATAACTCCCTGGCTAGTAGGGTGGTTTCCTCTCAAGCTGGAGACTGGTGATAATGAAGGTGTGTCATTCCCATGCTGAGGACCTTCTCTGATGACTTCAGCCTTGTGGAATCTCCTGCACCTCCTGGCAGCCCAAGGGAGAGAGCTCACCAAAGAACTCTTTTGCCATGCTTTGCTTTCTTTAGCCGCCATACTTTGCTTATCAGAACATTTCACTTAACAAAGTGTGCATCCCTGGGACATAAACTTGGCAATGGTTTTGATAATTGCTGTTTGTATTGCACATGGTCCATACTTTTCCCTGTCATTAATGCTCTCTTAATCGTGTCTGGAATTCTGCAAATGTCTGGAATTCAGGCAAGACATGGCCTGGATTTTTCAGGGCAGATGCACTTTGACCCTTTTTAGGAGATGATTGAGGGGGACTGCTGGAGTTATTAGTTTTCTTTACCTTCCCCCCACCCTGCTTCTCCAAGCAACCCCCTAAATTATTCAGTGCTAGCTGTCTGCTTGCACAGCAGAGCCAGGGCTAGGAGAGCATGCTAGTCACTCTTGTGAGCAATGAATTTATCCCAGCTATTAAAGAAAACAAACTTTTTTGTAAAAGAGATATTGTAGAGGTAGGAATAACTTGTTATATTGTACTTCTTATATGAAGTTGGGTAGGAGAAGGATTTTATCAGCAGTTCATGCCTGTCTCCCCAGTCCCATTTGGAGGTTTCTCTTTATCTCTGTCAACATGCCCTATTTTGCATATGCCAAATTGCTCTTTCTTTGTCACTTGCAAGTTCAGTCTTCTGGTGATTCATGTATTGCAGCTTTTGTGGGAATATTTGTAAAACCTTTCGCTTGGCTTTTGACTCTTTTCCATTGCTCAGGTCATGAATTAGGCAGATGTTCACAACCCACAAGCTGTGATGAGCTCAGTGATACTACCTGGGGAGCCACAGGGGTGGTGTCTGACCTGTTTAGAATAATATAACCCTGAAAACTAGGGAAAGGCATTCAGTATATTTGTGTCCTAACATATTAGGTCCTTTACTTCCTAAATCATGTGAGAACTCAGATTGTAAATTCAGCAATTAAGACACTATTTCTGTCACATCTAATTAGACATGGCTTCTCAAAATGTGCTTGATGTGGCTGAGCAAATCTCACTATAAGACATTATTTCTGAATTTTCATTAATACTCAGTTTCCGTTTCCCTGATCTGATTTGCTGGGAGGCTGATGTGTGAAGTGACCCTAATTCTGCAGAGGCTGGAGAAACACAGGAGATGCTTGGTATTGCCAATTTCCTTGTACTTCTGAATGAGCTTTGTGTTCTCTACCTTTCACCTTGTGGCTTTCAACATGAGAGCTAAAAGAAACTTATTATTTTTATTAAAGTCATATGTTAGTGTCACTTTGTAGTTTTCTTCTGTGAAATGATCATTGAAACTAAAGTGATTAAATTGGTATAACCTTGTGCTGTCCTCATTTGGTATAGCAGTGATGTGAGTGGATTATCTGTAAATGCTGAGTAATCCTTGCCCCAAACTGGGATTATATAGTTGGTAATAAACAGCATCGTAAAACTGACATCACTCAGCCAATGTTTTTTCTTTGGACTTAAGTGATGGTTTGTATACACTTTAAAGAGAAAATTTCTCCCATTAGAAAGGCTGGGGGAAGCCACCTGGAAAGTACACTCATCTGCAGATGCAGGCTTTGAGCCCAGGGTGGTCAAATAAGTTAAAAAGACAGAGAGAGAGAAATAGAGTAGAAAAAATAATGTGGACAATTCTCTGTCTTGCACATTTTTCAAGCAATAGCCGGAGGGATGGCTTTGACCTTAAAGTTCACTTATAGCACCATGGATTTATCTTGCTTGATAGTTAACACTGCTCATATTTATGAAGAGTGGGTTGCTTATCCAGAAGATTTGCTTCCTTTTTAACTAAATCATAGTGCTAAGGAGACAGTCTTTCAACATGCAAAGTGATGGTGTGTTGTTCAGCATACAATACAATTTCTTTTTTTCATAGCTGAAAAGTGAATTCAGTTTGACTCTGATCTCAGCTTTTGAAATCTTAGAATCAACTTTGTTATACTAAACATGATTTAAATATTTCATATGTTATCTGTTAAATTCTGGTAGCAGGCAGTCACAAATGACTCTACATATGTATATAAGGATAGTGAGATGTTCTGCCCAAAGTCATAAAGTAAAAAACATAGTGAAATATTTTGCCCAAAGTCATGAAGTAAAAAGCTATTGGCAAATCTCAGACATTTAGATTCATTATCTGGTGTCCCTTGCACCTAGACCCAGTTGCTCATTGACTGATGTTATAAATTGTTTGCCTCTATGGGAAAGCTTTTGGTGATCTTCCTCTCTGAGAGCCAGACTGCAAAAGATGAAAGGGGCATTTTCTATTTACATGCAAACAAGTACATAAAGTATTAGAAAAGCAAGCCATGGGTTACATCTTTGGAATTTCATGCAGTTCACTCGCATCTCAGGAAACACAACTTTAATAGGGGGCTTACTGCTCTATAGCCTCAGGAGTGAAAACCCAAACACTCCATATCTAGCTCTAATAGTTTTCCCTTTTAAGAGATTGACTAGTTTATTTATAGTTACTTTGCTTTTTGTAGCAGGGCTAATGTCAATGACAAATGAAAGTTGTGGGAAAACCCCACTGTTTTTAGAACTTTTTAAAGACAGGCTTTGTATGCAGTGATTAGACTTATATATAGCAAGCTGCTATGTATTGGTGAGAATTTACTTTTCATGAACATTTTTAATGCTTTTAATACATTGAGAATAAATGTTTTTGGCTTTGCATCCAGTTTAGAATGAAAATGGAAAGAGGACAAATGTCATGGAAAGGAGTAATGAGAGCTGAGGAGAAAGATGAAGGAATGATAGCAGCAGCTGTTGGGTAGAAAGGAACAAACCTAAATCAACTGGAAAATGGTATCTATCCATAAATATATCTCCATACTTCTATTTCTATTTCTATTTCTATTTCTATTTCTATTTCTATTTCTATTTCTATTTCTATTTATATTTATATTATTATATTTATATTTATCTGTCTATCTATCTATATATCTTATGCATACTCTTTTCATAAGCACAGTCTAAGTCAGAAGAGAAAGACATCAGAGGCTAAATGAAATGAATTTCTAGGCTATATCTGGGCAATATACCATTGTTTGACTGTTCTTTTCCTAGATCAAGACCTACCTAGTAAAAGTAAATGCATCTTTTACGGGAGAAGCAGCAAGGTTGTCTTGTACATTCTGCACCATCTGGGTAGTGTGCACTCTTCCCTTGTGCTTGGCCTTCTTGCTGCAGCACATATCACAGCTTTCTCCTCTGCTGGAAACCCAATGTTTGTATTGGATGGAACTCAGGACAGGGAACTGTGTGTATAGGCATTAATTATAGGAATCAGGTTCATAAACTTGCCTGTTAGAAAATTAAACACAGGCTTCAATTTTGCAAAGCTGCTATTTCCTCCATACCTATTTTCTTATTGCAAGAGATTTGTACAATTTTTCTCTGGATTAATAGTGGTCAGTCCACATTTAATAGCAATATGATAAGTCAGACCTTTTAAAGAGGTCCTTGTTTGTTTCCACAGCTTCAACAGTGGCTCCTAAAATTCTCTGAAATGAAGTAGAAACAGCTGTCTCATCCTGGAATTTCCCCACAAAGTTTGCTGATGCTTGAACACAGAATGTCTGAACACAGACACTGTTTTAGGACAGCAGACAGGATGGAGTTACACCAAAAGCATCTCAAATGGGAAGGGCAGCAGTGGGAGCTGGGGCTTGTGCTCCTGCAGAGAGCTGCATTCATGGCTGTGTGGGGGAGGCTGGGAGCCCTGCAGAATGAAGAGCTAATGCTATGTTTGGCCACGGGATAAGTTGTCAGCACATCCCTGGCCAGTTCAAGCTTGTGCACAGATGCGTTCACTGAGACTTTGATAGGTTAATAAAGCAAAAGGAGGGCAAACACTGGGGGCTTTGGATGAGTGTGGCTTAAACCCTAAAAGGAAAGCTGCTGGCAACTCGTGGTTTACTTTGGACATCTTCTCTAATGGGAAGAGGCAAAGACCTTTAATTTCTCAATTCTTCTAGTGTGTAGTAGAGAGGTGGTTGTTAGCAGGGTGCACTTCAACCAGCAATATTTTCTGGTGTGCTGCAGTCTCTTCAATAAAGTGTTGCTGTAGAAAAGCTGATATGTGAACTGAGGAAAATATGTCACTATGGTACTAAAACTAAGCATATCAGCCTTTGCTTTTGTAATGTAATCCGTTTGTCACTGTAAATAAGGAAGGAAATAAATTTAGATTTTAAAAAATCCACAAAACTGACTTTTTCTTCCTTTCCTATACTGTCTGAACAAAATCTAGTCACACAGATGTGTAATTCGTCCTCTTTTTAATCAAGAGCAAATTATAACATGAAAGTCAAGGTATTAAGCTCTTTTCTCAAACTACTGAGATGATTAGGCTCCAATTTGATGTTTTAATTTCCTATCACAGGAGTTTTACTGTTTGCCTTAGGAGGAATGCCTTAAGAGAGGTAGGTCTCTGTAATTCCCTAGGCTCTCATCACACATTCACAAGCCTGAATAACCCCAGACACTATATACCAGATTCCAACTTCTGCTTTTGACAGCTATTTTTAGTCTGTCGTATTTCTGCCTTTGAACACTATCCCAGTTGAGATCCAGACTGAAAAAGCTGAAGCTGCTAATCAGCATTTTGCCTCCCGTGAGTGCAGATGAGCCATCCACAGTTTGTGGCGTTGGGATGGAGCCTGAGAACGTGTGCAGTGCTCACTGTCAGCCTTTCCTGGAGATCCATTTCTCTCAGTGTGTTGGCAGGGTGGTACCATGCCTGCCAGCACTGTCACCTCCAGCATCTTGTGTCTTATCCACAGGCATGTGAGTTGTGCCTCCTGTGAAAGGCATTCTCACCATCTCCCCTGAGTCACTGTCGCCAGCTAGGTCCATTTTGGTGAAGTTTAAGGCTGAGACCTTTACTGGAGGGAGAGATGGTTGTAAGTACCTTTCAGCCGTTCCAAGATCCAGTAATTTTGTTCAGTTTGCATTACACCACAAAGTCTCAAGCCAACTTTATGCCTTGTCACCAAAAAGTGAGATCTTAACAGGAAGGGGGTGGCTTTCCCTTTTCACCACTCTCTCAAACCATGACCACTGTTTGGCTGCCCCATCTGTACGGCTGTCTGACAAAGACAATGCTGGACTTCATGAAGCCCCTGGAGGAAAGCAGAGAGTCAACTTAAAAACTAAAAAACTGGGTCAACTATTTAGTACTAAATGAACTATGGGCATTTCCCTGTGCTCACACAGAGACAGAGCCATAGGACATTATGTAGGAGAAGTAATGGATTCTTACAGTTCCGGTGTCTGTAGGGAAAATCACGAGTCCCCATGACTCACAGCGGAGTAGCAGATCTCCTTAGGACTGCAGGATTCCTTGGAAGATGGCCAGTCTCTATTTCAGGAGCAAAGGAGCCAAATTCACAGCTGAGTGTATTGTTTCTGATTTAAAACAAGCTGGGTTGATCCCGGACTAGGGGTTCCTGCATCATAACCCACTGCACAACCTTTAGGTACTGATCCTTTCAGGATAACCACCATGCTTAGTCACTATGCTGAGCCTGAGCTTGGACTGAAATAGCAGAGATCCACACCAAAATTCACTGAAAGTCTGGGTCAGAAGTGAAGTAAAGCATCAGGATGGAGCTGATTTAGCTGATGCTGTGGTGGTGAGCTCCTTAATGGAAAAATGTGCACAGAGCCATGTTTGCTGGTTACAATGGGTCACTGAGTTAGGAGACATATTGGCAATCTGTCTCATCACATCTTGGGCACTTTGTTGAAATTATCAAAGACCTTTCTAGTGTAGATGTTTGTGTAGATGTTTGTAGACATAAAGTATATTTCTGTATTTGTGAAGAAAGGCAGCCTTGCACCGCACAAGACAAGTGCTGACTGCGTACTGCTGTGTGTGCTCAGCAAATAGCTAAGATTCCTTCAGGGTTTTAGGGGATGGATCCATTCCCCAGTGCTTTTGACAATAGAATGGTAACAAAGGGAATAAAAAAGAAAAATAAGAGGCTTAAAACTGTCATTTACAGACTAGAAGCACCACAGATTTTCCCGTAAGGCTTTCACGTCTTTATTCAAATTTCATATTGGCCAGAACGAATTAAACAAAAGTGAAATAAAGTTTCAAAGGAAAACTTCTTGCAGCAGTTTATGCTGAATATTCTTCTGAATGTAAAGACCTTTCCTCTCTTCTGTTGTAATTTAGCATGGGAAAAAGTGATATTCCTGCACATAGTCCTGAAAATAATTGGGGTAGTCGTAGCTGGGAATCTTCCAGTGGAACTTTGCAGCAAAACAAATCCCTAAACCAGTGTATCCAGAATATTTGTTCTGGCAACAATTTTGATTTGACTAAAGCTCACTAAATCTTCCTTAAATTTCAAAGGAAACAATTTCTATATTTCTGTTAGTTTTATTCTAATACACACATAGGTATTTTAAGCAGATGTCTTTGAGGTTTTTTACCCATTTCTTAGTACAAATAACTTCTTCAGTGATGGTGTTAGTGGTGTCTCTGACAAAGTAATTTTCTCTGAGCTGCTATGAATGTGATCCATGCAAATTCTTTTGTTCCATCACTATCCAAATTAGGTACTGAACAATGCATGTTTATAAACAATGCATATAGATAAGGGAGGCATTAAAAACTCTTTCAGAGGCCAGACAAAAAGAAAAGAGTATTTTTCTCCTTCATATGTTGATGTGAATCTGTTAGTAACTTCAGATGTAATAGGGTTACAGTGACACAGGGACAAAAGCAAGGAAGAAAAATGAAATGAAACTGCCAATAGAAACTCTAATTTTGAAGTTTGAAAGCCTTGTCTCATTTGGCATGCACAGAAAAGAGCCAGTTTTAAATGGTGATTATATTATTTGTTGTGCAGTGCTATAATAATTCCCACTCATCTCTTTGGTAGTTTCTCCTTTTTTTCTTCCATCTGTCTCCAAGACTGAAGAGGAAATGTAGTAACATCTTAAATATTTCAGCATAATGAAATAATATTATGATTTGAAAGTTGAAACCCATGTGGTTTTGAATTCGGAAAACCTGGGGACCCAGAACTGTGGTTTGTGAAGTTTTGTATATGCTACACTGGGTTAATATTGAAGCTTCTATTTTGGTTTAATATTATATTTCACTGATTAGGGGATTCCTTCTCTTGATACATTAAAGAAGGGATAAAATTAAATTAGCTTAGCTCACTGAATTGAAAGATGTACCTATCATGATGCCAGTGCTGCAAGTTTTTCTAGCTTACTTTTTCATTGACTAGAAAGTGGATATAGAAGAATTTTTCAAATGTTGATAGCCAAATCTCTGCCTGAGTGAGGTTTCTTCCTGCAGAGCCCCATTCTGACAGTCTGGGTTTTGTGACAAGCTGATATTGGGGAAACTCACTTTTGATGGGCACTTCAGACATTACAAACCAAATGAGTTTTCTTCAATTAGTTTCCTACTAATATTTCAAAGCTGTGTCTAACTTTTCTGCTGGAGCATACCACGCATGCCCTGTGGTTCTGGTCCATGCATCACTTGCATCTTGTCTGACCCCTGTATTTGAGTTTCCTTTCTGTGGAAAGTGGGGGATGATGCTGTGTATTTGGATTCTGTTCCTATAAGAAATAGTCTGGGCCAGGGAGACAAATGTAAAGCAGGGAAACATTCTCAAGTTCCCTGATCAGATATAACCTGAGACCTCACCTATGAGAGCAAGTATTTCTCATGTACAAATACAATTCATTGACATGAGGTAATCAATGGGCAGCAGTGGATTATACTCTCTGACATTTCTATCTTTTTTGTGCATTGTTAGAAATCCTGAGATAGTAGTTCCTTCAAATTACCCCAAATTGCCTACTGTTTTTCATATTTAAGTGGCTGAAGAGATCATAGCTTCTTACATGTCATGTTACTTTGAAATGAAATAAAATTAAACCAAAGCTGCTTTTCTAGCTTCTAAGTCATGTGGCATGTCTAACTCATGTCTGCTCTCTCATAAAACATTGGTCATTTTAATAAAAATTATGATGTAAATAGGCTGAATCGAAACAGCAGATTAAATGTTCTTGTAAAGTTTTCCAAGAGGCCTGAATCCCCTGCCTGTGAAGAAGATAGTATCCTTAATGTTATTGCAGGAATTACAAAAAGGGCACAGTTATTCACTGCACTTACAGCTCTACTGCCTGTCCTGTCTTGCTGGGAATCAAACAGTCACCTGAACTTTTTGAGCCTCTTAGGCCAGGGTTGAAAAGTTGTGCCAATTTTTGTAGCTCAGAATAGATTGTGGCTTTACAAGACAGCATGGTTTACAGAGAAATGTCATGCCAAAGATCACACAGACCTCGACCTCTTGACTCAAATCAGTAAGTTCCCATTAAAGCTGAATTATTTGGAACAGACTCTAGCATGAATCTAGAATGAGAATTTAATTGCCTTTCCTCTGGTGTGAGATACATAAACTCTGACATGCTTCCAGTAGGAGTGTATATTATATAAAAAACATTATTTTGATACTTCCATGGAAAGATTCTTTTCCATTTTTGCTGTGGTGCATAGCTTTTTACAGTGAGAGAAATCCTGGATGATTCTGTGATTTAAAATGACCAGAAGTTCTCTGTGACATCTGTGAATTTATTTCTTGTGAAAAAATTTTGTCAAATTTACTATTCAGCTGGAATCAAAAAGTGAGAATTGTGTGTAGTGTAACTTAAGCTTACATGGTATAGAACATGAGAAGACCACCAGGGGAGCATAATTCTGCTAAGTCCCAAGTAGCTAAAGAGGACAGCAGACAATTCATCTGATTCTGCATGCCCAAAGTGGTAAGTCATCATCCCACCCTTACAACCATACATCCTATTGACTAATTTAAGCTATAAATTTGTACCCTGAAGTCTTCATCTTACAGTGTCCCTATGACCTGTGAGACTACTGCAGTCTACAAGACCACTAGTTTTCCTATTCCTTTCTAGCTGTCTGTGAGTCAACACATGCTGACTTGCACGGAGATTCTCCATTCCTGTTGAATTATCTTACATTTCAGGCGCTTCAATTAAACCAATAATTCAGTTGCCTCTTGTTCTCACTTGCTAAGCAGAGTTTGAGATGAATCTTGGTGGACAATTGAAGCATAATCTGTGAAAAATCCCCATCCAGTACGTGCTAGTCTATTTTAAGCCTAAACATGATGCACGTTTTCTCTTGCTGTCTTCCCCCGAGAAATGCCATTAAGTCTTTCATACCTAATCCTGCTTAAAATACAGAACCTTAAAATCCTAAACTACATGGCACCTGATGGCTCCCAAGTGCTTTAGAAGAATCTCTTGCTGCTGCCACGTGGGTGGAGCACAAAAATTACAGTTGTAGCCAACTTTTGAACATTATGCTGACTGGGTGGACAATGCCTCTTTCAGGCAGTGGTTAGACTGTGTGCTCTGGAGTCCTGCCTCTGCCAATGCAGTATCCAAACTCTGGATCCTCTCTTGGGGATAACCTGGGGCTGAATGGGAAGTCGTGGGCAGGCACAGAAAGCCAGCACTGCCTCTGCTGCTGAGCAGCCATGGTGACTCTTTCAGGAGTAGGAGACTCAGACCTTGCTCAGAACGATTTTCTCGGAGGCAGAAGAGGGAAAAGAGGCTGTTATGACAGGTTAACTGTGCACCTCTCCTGCCTTTGATATCTGGCCTCTATTATTCAAAATGGTCTTGGCCTCTGTGCATAGACTGTAAGGATAAAGTTTATGTCCTCAACAAGGCTGGTACAGAAATATTTCATGGTCATCAATTTGCTTGGGTATATATGGGTGGCTTGTTACACAAAATGGTCCATTTTTGTCTTAGCCTCTGGTATCCTTTTATCCCAGGGATTCTTTAAGGCCGGGGCAGCCCGTGTTCTAGCTTTGGACTTTCAGTGACTTGCTGGAGATGAATTCCCTGAGAGGTTAGAGCTCTGCAGCAACCAGCTGGTAGACACAAAAGCAGTTTACTTGGTTATACTTTCTATTGAAGCCACTCTGTAGTATCCTGATAGATGCTGTTTATGACTAACCCGGCCTGTTAGGACTTCCTTCCTTCAAAATTCTCTTTCCAGAAGCCCAGAGTATATGAGCAGGCCCAAATAAACTAAAATAAACATTCCCCTATAATATTGTACATTTCAGTGATGAAAATGTGCAACATGATTGTCTGGGCAAAATTGGGCAAATATTATTTCTCCAAACTAGTCTTAGCAAAGTTTCAGGACTACCTTGAAATAGTGTCAATAATATCTTAAATGTAAATACTTCATTTAAAAAAGAAATATATCTGAATTTTTTTAAATTCTGTTTTCAGTGGTGATTAGGTATGCAGGATTAATTTATTTGACTAATTTTCAATTTACAATGGTATAATCTAACCCAGGTAAAGACACACAACTGTTCAAAGCTTTTAACATTTGTTTTCCATGTTAATTCTTCAGCCATGCTTAGAAAAACAATTCTTTCAGAAATCTGATCTGCACTGCTTCATTTGTAGTGTTTTTGGCTTTCAGCTGTCTTCCAAACCTGCAGTAATAGTATTCCTCTATTACTCATATTTGCTTGCACAATCCTAGCTAAAGAATGCAAGCAAGGAATCAAACTGTCTTCTAAATCAGCAGATATTTGAACTGAATGGAACAAAAATGCCATTCTGCTACAGTCTTTCATAGTGCTTTAATTATCTCTTGTTAATTAAGACCATCAAACTTCTGCAGTTGTGCTTGTGTCAAAAATATAGTTCTCTTTCATTCAATATAATTAGGAATAACCTTTAGGAACAAGAAAAAAAGTAAATTATGCCTTCCCAATGGTATGGCTTACTTTGTCTAACATAGTAAGGTAGCAGTGTTTGACATAAGAAGGTAGTTCTAGATTTTTTGCCTCATCACTCTGTAAAGGAAATATTTTTCAGCCAAAACCCTCTTTATACCAGTTCCACTAATAACTCTCACACATTATTTCAAAGCAGGTTTAAACAGGATAGAACAGTGCATTAAATGCATCACAGCTGTTACATACACTCTTGAGTTTTGATTTCCTTCTGTAACAAGAAAAATAGATTTTTATAAATGGATGTTTCATGCTTTTCACTCTAATGTATGACATACAGTGAGACTCACATTTCCCCTAAATAATGGTTTAGCCACTGTGAATCCCTATCACAGCTGTTGAACAGTGACTCCAGAGCAGATGATTTAACAGAGACAACAAGAATTCTGAATGCTTGTTCAGAGGCTCCTAAAACAAACTTTCCAGTTTTTCATCAAAAAATACAGTACTTTGGTGTTCTAAATTTTTGTTATATATGCAAATGATAAATGTTAACCCAAATAGGCTTTGGGAAGAGGGCATTTTAAAAAGATGTTACCTTGTGTAGCTGCTATTAGGAGAGAAAAATAAAGTACAAGCCACAGGCTTCAAGGCTTGCTAATTTACTCTGAAATAAATAAATCCAAAGGACTTAAGAAAATGTGACATAAATTTGTTTCAAGAAAATGTGAATGACAAAATACCTGAATATTAATTTGTTTTACACAGTTTCTTTCTGTTAGAGATTTTGGTTTGTTTTCCTCTGGAATTATTTTCTTGCCACAAGGTAATAAATTAAAAAATACCCTTAGACATCTCTTTGGAAAATGCTTTATTTAAATTCTTTCTCCCCTTCTTTTAAATTTTAATTTTAAAAAGAACAATGAAGTCCATTAGTAAAGCTCTGAAGTAGGTCCAAATCTAAAGATTAAGTGTAGCAGGTTAAGACTTCTATGGCTTTCAGAAATTTTGATTCAGTAAGGCAAAAATACTTTATGGTCAAGTTGATGGTTTTATGGTTATTGTTGTTTTCTTCTTTCTTTCTTATTATGGTCTTGCAAAATAGAAAAACCCAATATGGATTAATTTTTTTTTTTGGAAAATGCTAAGAGTTGAAAGTCAGCAAAATATCTGGAAAACCTGTATTATACTCAATGTCAGAAGGTGTCTTTTGCCGTCTGTGAAATTATTTTTTCTTATAGATTATAAGGATGAAAATTTTATATGTTAGTATAAAAATGTATTTGAAAATGTCAATGTGCATAAGAAAGGTCTGATTTTATTATCTTTGCTTGCATATTGAGAATTTACTTTCTCCTGTGTTTTGTTCTTCCAATACCAGAGGGAACTTTTGAAGGTTGGAATATTATTTAACATAAACTGACTTTTGAGAGTTCATGAAAAATAATTTAAAAACCTCAAACCAGAAATAAACTCATCTTTCTAGGAAAAAAGGTTGCCATACATCTGTACTAACCAGGATTATAAGTTTGGGGATACATTTTGCTGAAGTTATCTTTTATAAGTACACTTTCTCCATTTCTTAATTCTAAAGCACAGAAGGTCCTGTCAATACAGACATTACATTTTAACATACCCATTTAGAGAGAAACTTCATTTATCTTTCCTGATATCTTCTTCTGCTACTGAGGAGAAGCATCTGTGTGTAACAAGAGAAAAGAAATGTAAGTTGTAATTTTAAAGAAACTGCACTTGAAGACAATGGGATTACCAATTAATGTAAAGTTAAACATGCATTTAATATTTTGCAGTAATAACTTTAAAGGAAAATGTTTCCTTGGGAGACATACTATTGTAGGAGCTAATATAATAAAAAATTGCTTTTCATTGCTTCTGAAACCCTCTGCTGTATAGCAATTTGTGCTTCATCAGGAAGGAGAATTTGTGCCCCAGTGTGCACTCCAGAAGAGGAGAAGGGTCACATAAAATCCAGGATTTCACAACATCTAAAACACACAGCTTGTTGCTTGCTCTTTTTTGTTTATTTCAGAAGCTGAAGTTTTTTATTTTCTGTTCTAGGAAATGTGCCAATCTAACACTTCAAGTGACTAAGTATTTCTCATATGTCCCAAGGCTAAGCTCTGGAGCGGAAGGTTGTGAAAGAGGTAATGGAGTAATATGTTAAATTGAAAGAGCAGGATTTTGTGCAAGATTTTAAAAGGCTTACAGTTCTTACTGCTATTATGATGAGTATCTCAGTCATATCTAAAATAATATCCCAGATAGAAGTGCCATTGTTAAAGGCTGCGCAAATTTATGGGGTGAAGGAATTTGAGAAGAGTTGAGACAAGATGAAAACAGTCATGTGGATATGGTTATTCCAGCGAGTAGATGAGGAATATAGCAGAGATGAAGTAGTTGAGATATAAACCTTTTAGATTAAAAATGTAATTTAAAAAGTATTTTGTGATAATATCTACTTGTAGCCAAACATGACATCCTAGAGAGTTGCTTTTAAAGTTCTAATATTTTCAAATGACACTAAAAATACATATTTGTCTTTTCCACCAGCAGCTGTGTTTTGATAAATCAAACTTTGACAAATATTATGAAAACTTTGGAAAGATAACTGAGAAAAAATCTTTTTTGAAAAAGACAACAAGTTTATATTTAATGATAATAACTTTCACCAGTCACTAGATGTTTGACTTAATTCAGGCCTTGGATTTAAACAGCTCACATGCCTGAAAGTCAGACCTAGATCTGACAGATATATGTGGAGCTGTGAGAACTTCTAGAAACAGACAGGAAAATGTACAAAAACATAAAGAGCACTAACCCAGTGCAATGAACTGTAAATCCACCAGTCCTACACTTTCTTATTCTATTATAAGTATGAAGCAAGTCAGTATAATTACATTAATTTCTTTAAAACTCCTAATGCAGAAAAAGAATTTTGTTTTGTTTTTGGCTTTCTATAATTTTTTTCCTTTTTCAAATCCTAAAATGTTTGGCCTGGGATTTAATTTCTTTGCTGTTCACATTTAACAAAAAAGGCCTTCCAGAATAACTATCCCTCTCTGGCATTTCATGTGACAGGAGGGAAAGAAAAGACCCTCTATACAATGCTGAGCTTAAAAATAAACTTTTCAAGTTTGCAAATAAGTGAAAGCACAATGGAATCCTGTGTTTCAATCTCGTGTGTGTATTCATCATGGATGCCTAATTATGAAGCATAGAACTAAAGCTGAACTGTGTACCCCTGGTTACAGGACCCAGGGGATGACTGGATTCACTGGTTGTAACTCGTTCCTCAGGGGCCAATTAAAGCACACCAGGTAAAGTTAAATAAAAAAATATATAACTCTTGTATACTACATGTTTTACTCATTGCTGAAAACTGGCATCAAGAGAACCTTGGTAAACTGCACTTTTTATTAACTGCTTTATATGAAACCTTTAGCACTACCTGTAAATTCCCATTTTTGTCACCATTTATTGTGAGAAATACGACTGGAGGAAATATTTAGATACATAGTTCTTTTGCTATCCTTGTGAAAGAGGTATTATCTTTGCTAAGAAATGGTCTCTGCACTCTTGCAGCCCCTACAAGAAAATATTTCTTTCTCTGCTGATGTTCATGTAGAGCACTGTATGAAGGAATTTCAGATTCTGTTTATATCAGTAATTTAATCTTAGAGTCATAAGAGTGTGTTTATTTTAGCTCTGCTGGTGATGAATTCTTTCTGCTTTCAGATAAATCATAGTTAAGAGAGTTGTTGAATAATTCATCAATATAATTTTGAATACTTTAGTGTATCAGATCTCAGAAAATATATGTAGAAAATGAACAGAAATAGCATAAAGACCCATAATGTATGGCAAATGCTTGTGCATGAAAAATATGGGCTTTGTCTGTTTTCTCATTTTTATCTAGTGTTACACTGGTGTGGTTGCTTGAGTTTAATAGGAGTAGCTCCCAGTCTGCAATGACTCAAATGGTAAAAGAAACAGGAATATGATCTGATATGCCTGGGTGAAATGGAAAACACAGGAGCAGATATACCCATTGCAGTAATGTGTTGGCTCATGTTTAAACATAAATGTCTGTATCAACAAGCCAACAGCCATTAATAAACAGCTGGTAACCCTACTGGAGATTTTATCATATGCATGAGTACTTTTTGCTAATGAGAAAATGCTTCGTTTATCAAAGTAACATTGCTTTCATAGAGATGTAATTCAAAAGTTTCTTGCGCTGTACTGGGAACACCAAAGGAAGTAAAGACTGTATTAATTTGTATTAGTGTACTGGAACAGAGTTAGAAAAAATAATTTGTGAAGAAATCTACACTCTAGTAAGACTGAATAATCCTTTAGCTGAGAAAGATACTGTTTGTGGATGGTTTGCTAACAAGCTTGTAGGAAAAAACAACAAATATTCAAGGCAAAAAAAGGTCAGGAACACTGAATATCTGGAATCCTCTATCATTTACACATTTGGTCAATAAAGATAGTCTGAACCATGCATTTAAATACACTCTGTATGTAACTGGAAAAAACAAGCATTCCCAAAGGTCCCTACATGCTATCTTGGACACAGGTTTAAAGTCAGTGATATGAACTACTGCCTGCAAGTTCTCCTGTCTCTCTGATGCGCAGCAGAGTTGCTTCCATGAGGGTCCCACATCCCTGCAGAACACACATACATTTGTTATTTATGAACAGAAAGTAACTCAGTATGCTACAAAGCGTAAGAGGGACAAGTAACAAAGAATTTGAAAGCAACTAGTAAATTAATAAGCAAATATCAAAATGACATTAATATTAAATGAACTTCCAACAGTTCCAATTTGCAAATATTAAGCTGTATTGGTTGTTGCACATAAGACACTCATTAGAAGATTTTTATTTTTCCAACAGAACAAAGCAGTTTTATATGAATGTTGTTTCCATATAAGTGTTTATAAATCTGATGCTCTGAGACATCTGGACACTCACGAAAATTCCTGAGCCTATAAACTTACAGAAACTGTTTTGTGAGGGTCAAGATGAAAACTTATCCCCAGAAACCTTGCTGTATCTGAAAATCACAAACTATGCAAATAATTTCTAAAAGGTTAATTTTTTTTTTGTTTGTTTCTATTTAAGTGTTACTTGAGTTTGTTGGCAGAACTCTAAAATTCAGAAAATAAACATAGATATAGCAACTATTAATCAGCCTTTGTTTTTTTAATAGCAAGATTGGAAATACATGAATATGTGAAGACTTGAGCTGATTTTATGGGAGTCAGTAGTTGTTGTAATTCCTTAATTCTTTATTACAGCCTGCAGCTGGAATTTTCCTATATTTGTTATATTTGTTCTTGACTTCTTGAAGTCTGTCAACTCTAAAGCTTTTGAAAAGAAGTGTGGAGTTTGGAAAGGGTCTTTATTAAAGCAAGCTCCATCAAGGACTTACAGAAGCTTGTGGAATCACGAGGTAATGAGAGCTGATCTTTGCAAAAGTCAGGCAAGCTTGGGCTAGAAGTACAGGACAATTGTTTTCTCTATCAAATCACAATGGCTGTTGAGGATACCCATTAAACTGCATGTAATTGCCAATCCTTAAATATTTTTATCATGTGTAAAGGAACAATAGGGGGTTTATATGAGCTATAAATACTGAGTAAGAAATCCTCTGCTAAAAGTGGCTTGTACTCAGAGCAGTGGAAAAAAGAGGAATGTGGCTGATGAGCAGACTGAACAGAGCAGTAGTTTGACAAACATCATGGGAACATAACCATGTTATTTATTAACTATGTTTACCTAAGAATTTCAATATTAAGGTAGTGATCCCCAAACTATGATCCTGAGACAAGTCACCATTTGCAAGCCTGTTGGAAATGGCCTCTACATAGAATCATATCAAATATTGATATTTAAGGCATCTTTCTGGCAAATCAAGGGTGTAAAAGTGCCAGGTAATTTGTCATAAATTCTTTAGGCTGAGGATTTACAAATTTGAGGATGCACTAGAAGGGAAGCTCCTGACTGGGGGTAGGACTGCTGTGGTGTCACTGGAATGACACCATGCCCCAAGGCTCGTCCCTTGCCCTGGGCACACAGGTGTCCGTGAGGTCACTGTGGCTTGGTGCACCCAGCAGTAGATCAGCCAGAGAGAAAGGCAAAAGGGTCTGGTGGCATAAGGGGCAGCACAAGAGGACCATGCACAGCACTGGCCTTACATGTTTTGGGTCTGCTACATCAGTATCTGGTGTTTCCTCCCTGAGCTTCTGCCCATCTGCCAGGCACACTGGTTACACCTTCTCCACTTTCCATTTAAGACCAATGGCTGTTGAGGGACACAATATAAGAAAATAAAGGTAGTATAGAAAGTAATTGTACCCCTTAAGGAGCTGCAGCTGAGCCAATTACTAGAGATAGGAACAGGCCTGACTTTACCAGGCCACAGCTGTAGCAAATAAGAAGAAAAGTGCTATAAAAGAGTGGATTGGTTGATTGAGGGGGGTACTAGAGTCAGTTGGCTGCTGTGAGAAGGAGGAAGAGTCAGTGCTTAGAGGAGCTGCCTATGAGAAACATCAAGGAGGTACGAAGCTCGAGCAATATGGAACCTTTGTAATGTAATGACAACAAATGCCATCTGGTATGAGTTCCAAAGAAGCCTTAGAATGAATTTTTTTTCCTTTTTGTGGGCTGTGTATAACTACTCACTGAAGTACATCATAGTCCTGGAGAAAAAAGATAAGAAATACCAGATTAATTTCTGTTAAGTCTTACTGTTTGGTTTCCTATTAGTTTACATCTAAATTCTCTCTGAAGCATCTCATGCTATCCATCTGTGAACTTAGACCAAACCTGCAATGTAGAAAAAGGCTTCTTTTTACTGCAAAGCAGACTTCAAGTAAGATGCAGAAAGTATTAGACCTCATTTAGTCAAATAACCCTATAAGCATAAATATGTAGACTTCTATGCACTCTAGCACAAACCAAAAAATGATTTTGAGTTAACCAATGTGAAATGCCAAATATTTGTAAAATTCTTATCAATACTATGGAAAAATAGGAATCTAGTTGTACTCGTTATGTTTTATGCATGACTTAAAAACATCACTAAAATAACAGCTTTCCTAAGAGCATTGATATCTAAATGTGCATGGCTTTAGGAAAAAAAAATTAATTTTACTGCTACATGACTAAATTTCTACCAGTGGCTTCATTGATAGAAGAGGAAGTCAACACAAGGTAGAATGTGGGAAATCTTCATAGTACAAATTTTTATCCTGGCAGTAGGTAAACACTTTAACAGACTGCCTGGAAAGTCCATGAAACTTCAGTCCCAGAGATACTCACTGACTAATAAAAGCCTTGAGCAGGTTGGTAAGAGATATGTGACCTTTGTGCAGGGCTGTTCAAACACTGGTTCTGACATATGGCCCTGAATACCCCAAGTAAAAGCTGCCAGGAGATCCTCATCATAGGAAAAATGGCCTGAGACAAGGCTGCTCATGGCTGCCCTGTCAATACAGACAATATCTTTCTAATAACAAAATTCAACTAGGGAGATAAGTTCCACTTACACTTCAATGAGATCTTCTAATGAAAGCAAACAGAGGGGGAAATCTGGTTCAATGATTTTTGGAAAATAGGATGATTCGGTGAGATATCTTGACAATGCTGGATACAAATGATCAATTTGGGTATAATTAATTTTCCTACACACTATGGGGCTCCCTAATATATTCAGAGCCGTATGTAGTTGACAGATATTACACAGGATATATGAGACTATGGCAGATCCTTGTAATTTGGGACAGCAGTTGAAAGAGGGGATATATCCCCTAGGGTCTGTGCTCTCACAGATGGTACTCGACACTTTGGGAGTGACTGAGCCAAGCTCTTGGCAATCTTCATTCAGACCATGTCCCAGACCATTGTTAGGGAGTGCAGCTCAGAAACTGTGCTTTGCTGGAACTGCTCACTAATACAGTGCAAAACAACAAATTCACATCATCAGGGGAGTTCAGGGAAAATTGTAACCTACATTCCCAGAAAACTGTCTTTGAAGCGAGAATTGTTGCCAGATATATCTTGAAAAAAGAAAGAAGCGACCTGTCTTGGCATGCCCACAAAGTGAGTCTGTTTTGGAGATGAAGACTGATTCCTCTAGCTTGTGTAGCACCTGCCACTGCTCTTGGTGAGACATCCTGGAGCGAAGGCAGTAGTGGGAGAAGGCAGATGATGGCAGTCCATTGTCTGCACTTCCAAGACACCAGTCTCCAAGGAAGAAGCCTAAAAATTCTGATGTTAACTTAGATTCAGCTTCCAGCCCTGCCTAAATAGCCTTGAAAATCCTGGTTGGAGAGAAATGAGGATTTTCCCAAGAAAATATTCTACTTGTTGTTTGGGTTCTGATTTTCCTTTTTTCTCTTATCATAACACCTGTGAAGATTTGAGTTCTGCTTCATTAGTTTTAAGTTCTGATTATGTAATGATGTCTGTCCTGTGAAGAAATAGCCATTTATTTCCCCTAAAAGCAAAATCTATAATTTATGTACTTACAACAAGATTTTTGGGATAATACAAGATTTAAATGGAATAAAAAGTTAATAACTTCTGCTTATAGCAAGTGACACTTAAAATTCAGCTAGAGGTCACCTATTCACAGGCTCCTGTAAATTCACATTTAGTCACAAGACCAGAAATATACCAGTGCAGGTGGCGGTGAGGTCTGTCTGCCAGCTCAGCCATTTTTATGAAACTTAGCCTTATGACAGGTTTCATTTCTCTTCCTGGTCCCCAGCTGGTCCAACTGCATCTCTCTACAAAGTTCTTTTTAATTTCTCCACCCTGTATTATTTTGCCATACCTGTGGTACTTGGATGTGGGTAGTAGTCTTTCCTAGCACCACGGAAAAATCATAAATATGAGCATCCTATTCAAAATAGAATTTTAACTCTGCTTTGTACTGACAAAGGCAAGAAAATCCCAAGTAAGGACTGATTTGTTTCATGCTGGTGTACGGGTGCTGGTGTAACCCCCAGAATCTGTGAGCTCCTGTGTGTGCATGCCTTCAAACTCAGATATTCACAGGATGATGCTTTCAGGTTGGAGGAGTCTCCTTTAGAGATGACAATATGGCATCAGTGTTACACTGTAAGAATCAGCCAAAGAAAAATCAAATTCATTGAAAAACAGTGGGTTTTTAATCCAAACTACATATATACCCTAAGTGTTTTCAAATGAATGGCTGAGTTGGCACTCAGCTCAAATCACCCAGATCTTGTGCTTTTCTAGCAATAATCCTTATGTAATTACACATTTGACATGTGAGAGCTGCCAACGTGGTTTGACACTGCTTAACAATATGTACTCTTTCATGCTGCAATCTGTAATTTTCATAGCTGTATGAGAGACTATATGCTGTCAGCTCTCTGCAGTCTGGGTTCACTGGAAGTGACAGGCTGCATATTTGTTAGCTTATTTTTGCTTGCTCAACATGAGATTGTATATTGAATTCAGACTTTAATTAAGCGAAATTGAGAGGTAATTTCTAGAGTTAGAATACTGTTAATCCACTCTTGCTGTTGTAAATCCTCAGATTGAATGGTCTGAGATTACTGTTGCTTATGGAAGACAAACTACTAGTCTCTGATTTTCCATCAAAAGATTATGGCTTCCAATTTTACATAGCTGTTCTTCGGTTGATTTCCCTATAAGTAACGAAGAAATGTTGCAAACATTATAAAATAAAGGGAGCTTTGAACTGGAGATAATTTCTTAATGTCTGACTTGCAGTCTTAATAAGAAAATTATATATGGGAGTTTCCAGACTCAAAATCCACTTTGCTTTGATTTGTACATTATGAGTGGCAGTGGGAGAACAAACATTTGAGATATGACTTCAGTTTTCCTTAATCTTTTCCCCCCATATGTAAAGGTAAACATCTGATTGAAACAACAGCACAGGCTCTAGAATTGGAGAAGGGGAAAATATTTACATAATACACAGTGTGATGGGACCATTATGAAAAGTATTTTGCAAGGTTTGCAGACAGCTCTTGTACTTAGAAGACAAAAGAAGTCATGCCTTAAAACCAAACAGATGCATTAAGCAAAGACTGAGAGATTTGCTAGAAGTTAATAGTTAGCATAACTCACTGCTTCTTCCCACGATGAGCCAGCACAGCTCCTGTATTTTTGTCCAAACTCAATTCTGGTGCTTTAACATTTTTGGCAAGTGAGTTCTTCTATAAGCAGAAAAGACCAAGTGACACTTCTAACTTTATGTCAACCATCACCATAATTCAATGAAGACCCTGGAGGCATGCCTTTAGGCTGCACACCCCAATGACAGAACAGTTTGTTTCACTACTGGTGGCTTCTAAAAACTTGTGCAAAATGTCCTCTTCTGATAGCTTTTTGATTCTACTCCCATTAATACCTCTGAGACACTATTTATGTATTCATTTTATAGACATTTTTTCCCATATCTTGGGTACTGCATAGGCAGTTCAGCTGCTTCTTTCATGAGGCTGACAAGTAATAGTAATAATCTGTGTCTAGGTAGCAAGAAGGTAGAAGACCTTGTTTGATATGTGTATGTAATTTTTGAACAAATTGAGACCTTCTCTATTGATCCATACAGGTCAAACTCTTGTTTTCATGTAAAAACTAAGCCGCCTTAGAGACATTAATATGTTGTTGTGAGTGAAAGACTGGTTGGAAAAATGTGAAATCAAATAATTTTCAATGGTTTCCTGGAAATAAGAGGATTTAAATGAACAAGAAAACTAAATTAGGAAAATTACATTAGAGCTCCAAGTTCTGCAAAAGTTCAACTGTTGTCTATTCACTTTACTTTGTTTCTTCTATTTAACTTTGTACTACACACTTTGCCACTAATTCTTTCTCTTCTCATATTCCATTGTTTTTGGAGGGTTAAAAGAAAAGGGAAGTATGTAGTTCAGTTTCATACAGCACTTAAGCTATTCCTTTAGGAATACATTTCAGGATGGGATATGAGCTCTTGACCTTATTTTTCCTATGCATAGTTTCTGCTTTACTATTTTATGTTCTCTGAAAGCTTTATAATATATGTGAACATTGAAATCTTCCTCTAATGGTGTATTACAAAATTTTCCACTAATTAGCTGTATGAATGAACTATTGCACTTTCATTTCAAGTTTATTGAAATTAAGGCAATTTTTTGGATCAGTCTTGGATGCAGTCACTATGGTATAAAATCCCTCATGAACAAATATTCACAGGCAAAATTTGCAACATTTCCTTATATTGAAGCAAAGTTAATGTGGAAATTAGTATTGTAGCACAGACAAGACCAGCTGGGTTGTGTTATTTTTTTATCAGATACTTAATCTTCCTCTCAAGCCCCTCAATCTGAATAAATGACACTTTAGGATTGACATCAAATTATCGTACTAAATTACTTTTTTCTCATGTGCCCACTGAGGCACTATCATTCTTCTTACTGTCCTGGCATCTCAATGTTTGAAAAAAAAACCCGGTTCAATAAAAAATAATTGGAGAGGTGGAGTATGGTTGAGTGACATCTATACTATATGTACCCACAGGCACACATCATTTCCTGGCCCTTGGAGCAGTGGTGAAAACGTAATGCTTGAACAGTATGTTGCTATGGCTGGCTGGCTCTTTGCCAAAGACACATATAGTTGCATGGATTTCAAGAATGCTGCCACTTTAGGGTTGGAAATGAAGCCCTAAAAATCAATAACTTGGCTTCAGTGTTAGGCTGTGTACAGTAATTTCATTGTGGTTTTATTAGATCAGTAAAATACCCTCTGTGGGACAGTATCACAAGGAACTAATTCATGTACCAAGCTTGAAGCCTACTACATGACTTAGAGTTTAGAGAAAGGGATTTGAGAGAGGTAGAGGAGTTATATAGAGGCTTTAGCGTTTAAAAGAGTTTTCTAATGAGAAAAGAGTAACAAGAAACTAAAGTCTAATAAAGCAGATATTGTAAGATTTGAAGTTTCACATTACCTTCATTTGCTTTGTAAATTGCTAAGGAAACAAGCTCCTTGGATGCTTTCCTTAATATGCCCTCATCAGCATGTGTCTCTTTCCTTCCATCCATGCTGTACACACAGAACTGAACAATTAATGATGTTGAGAATTCTTAAGCTTATTTCAATTAAATTTGAACCAAGATTTGATTAAAACATCCGCGAATGTGTTTGTTCTAAATGTTGGCATATGTCTGCCACCTTTACACATGCTGAGTAAAGTCTGCCTGCAATTTGTGAGGTTTTGAACAAATGAATCTTTGTGGTGCTCTCTCATCAGCAGTTCAGATTCTGTTCTCATTTTCATTTGTGTGCAATCTACCAAGTGACTTTCCTCTATAGGTATGGGATGTGGAATCATCCTGGTGTTTGATATTACACTGGATTTATGTCACTGTGCTTGGAAATTGGAATTTGAGCATCAATCAGGAGATCAAACTCTTGAGCAGAAGTTGCTCCTACAGACCACATTTCTTCCAGAATAACAATCATATTGGTCAAAGAGGTGCTGAAGTAAGTTGTGCCACTGGCATAGATGAGTTGGCAGAAGTCCCCAAGGTACTCACAGCTATGCCAGTAACACAGCAGGTTTTTATCGAGTGACAGAATGGGAAGATTTATTTAAAATGCTATAAAATTTATTAATTTATTATTTATTTAAAATGCTATAAATGCTACAAATGCAATTTGTCTTATAGGGCATCAAAATGAATTTGTACATTGTGTCCCAAAGAAACATTCCGCTAGCAACAAAGCACCTTAAAACAAAAAGAAACACTAAAGAGCAACTTGCTACTAATCATTGCTGGATGAAATATCAGTGTTTTTATAGTGTAGTAGTAATGGTAACACCTGACATGGAACATGAGGACCAAGTAGGAGGAAGAAGTGTGAATAACGCTGTGTTTGGTTTATGTTCATCCATCAAATGATTTTGTCAAGAATGAAAGAAATTAAGTCTGAATTCTGAGAAATATTTGAAATTTGTCAAAAGAAACTGGGAGGAATATTTATGAGCAGTTTCACTGTCCTCACGTACTTCATTACAAACATTTAACACTTCACAGAGCTGACTTTATTCCATAGCCTTAATTACTAATTTTCTACAAGATTTACTTATTTAGTGCTCATAATCAAAAGATACAGAGGAGATACAGAAAGACCAGCACACTCTGGTGATAGTGAAGTGCAAATTGTTGTTATGAATTACAATGTCACTGTATGGCAGGTGGGGGAATGTCTTGAAACCCAGAACAACACCAAGTACCAATGCTCTAATGAAAGTCATGATGAAATTGTTGTTCACTTTCTGTGCAGTCACACATCACAATGTTTCTGTATATCATGAATTTCCTATAATAATGAATTTTATGCATACAGAAAACTGAATAACTGAAGACAAATAGCTGTGGAAGCACTATCTGCCCATTCCAGATACAGTCTTTGATATTCATAATTTGTTTTCAATATCTTTATGTTTGGTAGAGAAATCCACAGGGTTTGCTTTTGTCTGTGCCAGATGCCTCTCATATGAGAGGAAGTAGTTGCCAAATTGCTCACCATGCAGTAGAAATGGCAACTGAAAGTGATTACACCCAACATATGGTCCAAAGACAGACATCTGCTAACAAAGATTAGGGGATACTGTGGCAGATTCTCACTTGTTCTAATGAGCCAAATAATCCTGAGCAAAAGTCCATTAGAACAAATGAGAGTAGCCATCAATGAGTTTTGCATCAGACCTGTCTGTCCCCATTCACGCCTATGCTTTGCCAGCCTAGGTGTGCAGAGGTATCATGGGAGGTGTGGGTGTATTTGCCAGAAATATTTCATAAAATCATTTTAATCAGTTACAAAAGAATAAGAATAGCAAACCAAGCAGTAAGAAAAGTAAACCTAACATAAGCAAAATGCAGTGAAATCTTAAGGTGGACACTGGAGATGGTAAGTAGTACACAGGGGCACAATAGTAAGTCCGTTGTTTCTCCTATCTGGAGAAGTGTGCTCTTTGCTCCCAGTCAGTTTCATCACTGGAGAGGCAGCACTCTTCCACAAACATTAGCAATGCAGTCTCTTAATTGTTAAGGGAGGAGGGGAAATTATTTTCAGCTACAGGATTGAGAATTCAGGGCCATAAGGTCTAGGTGGAAAGAGCTCAGAGTTAAGTACCTGCATGGCAGATGCCTGTCTCAAAGTGTCTTGTCTATCTCAAGGTGCTGTCTATCTCAAGGTGCCAAACTCAGTAATCACTGGGGAAGCAGGCATGGAAGCTGCAATCAGTGGCATGCAGTACTGCATCACCCCAGGGGCAGGCAGACCAGGAGTGCTGGGGCAGAGAATGGCTTGAAGGAAGGGTGAGTGCTGGTCTCTGAGGAACTCTCTGCTGACAGGTAGATCTGAGAGAGCGAATGCCAGGGACAGGAGGTGACTTTGAGAGCTGTGCATGCACTTTGGGAGGCATAACTTTAAAGCTAAGAACAAGAGTAGTAATACCTGAAGATGGTGAGGTGAAAGGTGCTGGCAGAAAGGAAAGAAAAATGACTTGTAAGGTGAGAGTGACAGTAGTGATGAAGCAAGATAATACTGACTGCACTGATCATGCCAAATGATGCTGGTCAATAGAGGAAAAATGGAGACAAAGACATTTGGTAAGGAGGCTGGTTGCTAGTACTTGCTGAGCAGTGAAAGTGCGGCTGTAGCATAACCTCACTTTGGAACAGAGATCTTAATTTGACATCTTAATTGGGAAACATTTAAATAAATTTGGAATCTATGTGAAGAGGTTGCTTAACCCATCTATTATCTAACAAAAAATCACAGGTGCCTGTGCAAGGGTTAAAATTAGGAAGAAACTTGTGATAGAGAGAATGTGTGCAGCCTTGGAGAGCAAGAATATGGAAAAATGATCATCTCCTGCAATCTTTTTTTACAACTAAAAGATTATTTTTCCACGAGATCATTTTGATATTACTTCATGCTTTTCTTTATGTGCTTAAAAAGACAAAATCAAATGGTTAAGAAAGTTATGCACCATGCTGAGTTATGAGTGAAGATATTAAAATGCTAAGTGTTTGTGAGAATGTGTGTGATATGTCTACAAATCCATGAGGAGCATATTACCATATATTACATATGCAGACTAAATGTGTATCTGTGTGTCTAGACACAACTATAGACACAGATATGGATGTATGAGCATAATTGAAATTTATAAAACCATTTTAGGATTTCTCCTCTTATGGGGAGAATATTCTGAAATGTCTCCAGGTATAAGGCAGAGTCGAGATCCTCTCCAGCTTTATGAGAAAAGAACCTCTACTGTGCAAGTCATTTTTTCTGTCTCTGGAGTGTTACTTGATACATTTTCAATACTGTTTGTAAAGTATGGTGGAAGCATTCCAGTAAAGAAGTACAGCATTAAATATAAGACTAACTTCATTCCTTTTTGGTTAGGCAGGTAGAAGGTATGCATACTTTTTAACTTTTTGAGCATTTAAAATAACCTCTCTAAACTTTTAAATGCAAGTAATTTTAAGTTATGACTTAAGAGAGATAGATAGGAGTACATCCCTGATTATTTTTCAGTTTTCTACATGCTTTGTTTTGATCTCATAACCTAAGAAGAATGCTAAGGATCATAAACTTTGATCAAATTTGATATCTTAATTGGGAAACATTTAAATAAGTTTGGAATCTATGTGAAGAGGTTGCTTAACCCATCTACAATCTAACAAAGAATCACAGATGCCTTTGCAAGGGTTAAAATTTTGCTGTTTGACTTATAGAAGAGATAGTTTTCTTTGTAACTGCAAAAATCAATGTGCAAGATTGTTTAGATATTAACATTTCAGAAGCTGACAAATTTTCCCTTTTGATTGAAGAATGTTGTCCTGCCCCCTGATCTGGAGATGACATTTTGCCATTTCTCTTCATGTAAATTGATAATACAGTGGAATTCAGACTTCTCCAGAGTCAGAATCAACCATCTTAGTTTCAATTCGTCAAATATCTGGCTGTATGACCTCTTAAAGATATTTTTGTTTTTTCCCAAGTGAAACGATGAAAGAGGACACTCTGCTTGTCAAACGCCCAAACAGTCTGCACTCATGCTCAGCCCACTATAGAGAATTGAAAGTTAATTTTCCTTGATATGCTTATTCAGTAGCCTGTTTGATTTTGACTGAGTATTCAGGCCAGAGGCTAAACTGGAGTGAGAGTCTTTTTGCCTGCATTTACCTGGCAGATCCAGTGTGCAAAATTCTCTTCATTTTTTCCTACTTTTGTTCAAGCTTACAACCAAACAACACAGTGCAATGTTTTGGGCACTCTTTAATATTAAATTAGGAAAAACTGAGACATTGAAGGGGACTGAGTAGGTGACAGCTGTCCTCAATGTACCTTCAGAATTAAGGCCGGGTTTTGGTGGTGTCATTTAAGAAAATATTGTCTACATTCTGCTGAAATAACCCACTTTTGTAATTCATCCATCTGTGAGGTTGTCTGTTAGTCTTATGTGAATGAATATAACTTTGTAAATGCAGAAAAAAACAAATAAAAAATGCAGTGTTGTAGGTAATGTATCTGTGTCATCCCCTTGAGTATGAATTGCAATGGTAGGTGGTGGCAAATAAGGGAATTAGACATCCTTTGGGTATTCAGTAATTTGTTGTTGCAATTGACTTATTTTTGAAGCATTTGGAGACTCATTTCTACTTGTAAATTGTTCTCCTAAAGTGTATTTATGAGTCAATGTGTTAAATTAGGCCTTAATGGAAAAATGGATGAAGGCTTAGGTAATTCTTTCCTCTCCTAGTCATGCAAATAAAGTTAATAACTGCTGTCTTTCTTTTTCTGTTTACTTTCAGTTACTAATTGGTTGCAGTGATCAGAATCGTATTCTTTAGACTGTAAGAAATGGAATTCCAATAAGGAAAACTGAAGTTGTCCTAAAAATAAACTGTATTCTACTAACTTTCAACCAGTGTGTAGCGTTGTCAAGCTGTTTGCAAAAGGATGCTTGCAGCACTCGAGTTGCTTTGTTTCATTCTGTGACTAATGTGGGGAAATTGTGCAGCTTTGTTGCAGTAATTGTAAAAGATAAGCTGGAAATTTACCTGAGTAGATCCTAAGCTGGAGTCTTTTAAAAATACATTGAGGAGAAAATTGTTCATAACTGCATGAAATGTTAAAAAAAAATCTTTCAAATGCGTTATAAAGCAAACTATGTGTGTGAGTAAAAAGTTGTAACTATATCACTTCAGCAACCTTGTGTCATTTATATTTCCAGGTAGTCATGATGCCTAAAGAATACTATATTTAGATATACACTGAAAAAATTACTTAAGAATCCTATTCTGCTCTCCCGCTGAGCTTGAGTTCTGAGCAAAGGCAGTGTCTACCAAGGCAGTTAATGGAGTACAAATAGGGCTTGATTTCTACTGAACTTTTAGTGTGTGTTTAAAGCAATTGGTAACAACAATATGGTTTTACTGAGAATGTCAGCTATGGAGTTTCTCAGCATTTAATTTAGAGATTGGTATGATATGACGATATTGTGGATATGCATATCAAAGTATTCATGGTAGAAAAGCCACAGAAGTGATTTAATATGTTTATATCTAGTAGGACTTCTATATGAAGTTGTGTAGCTTTTTTGTCTAGCATACATGTTTCAACTGATTTCTGCAAGTTTCCATTTCCCTTATAGATCCCATTAATTCAGAACAGTTTTCACATGTAATGATGTTGTGACCTACTTTTGTATAATTATCACAAGCATAGCAATGTTGGGTGAGCTTCTTGGTCAATTCAATCCTCTAAAATCTTTTTCAGAGTCAAATTACTATCAATGGGTAGCTGGAAAGAAATGTAGCAACTAAGCTTTGGTTTTACTGATATCTGTGAGGAGACCTAGAAATAGGTCAAATATGGGCTCTTCACAGGGATGCAGTCCTTTAATTGACCTTTTCCCCATGAATTTCAGCTCAGCCATTTTAGCATTTTATAGTTTCATATTAACAATGAGGTTCACATCTGAGTGTCTTATGCTTTATAATTCTAAGGTATGAAAGGGTAGCTTGGAATCATTGGTTTACTGAGCTCAAGCAGTGGCACTCCTAGGGCTGAGACAAGACTGAATCTTCCCATTTTGTGGCGTCTACTTTCCTTCTGAGATGCACCACATCCTGCACCTCAGAACAGCCCTGACCTGAGCAGTCACAACTGCAACTGCCCACAGAGTTACTCTGCTGAATTTCTTATATACAGACAGATGATAATTCAGCTATACTGGATACTTTATGCTGAGTATTTGTAAATTTTATTTTGCAGTCCTGAAACTGCAATTGAGTTCAAGAGGATTTATAAAACAATCTACTGAATGTTATGTAAGTCATAGAAAATCTGCAATTATCGAGGATTTAGAGGTAGTGTGGTTTTAGAGCTCCTAAGTCATAAAACCATATTGTTAGTTTATTAACATAATATAATATTCCTGCTGTGGATCATATTTTATATAATTTACCAGAAAGCAGGTTTATTTGCAGTTCAACAAACTTTGAAGTTGTGCAATGTCTTGCATAAACTGAAAAGTGCAAGGCAAGAAATGCAGTCAAGAGGAACCCCACCATACCATTACTCTGTTATGTTGCTGTAACTCTCCCATCGGTCAGGGAATGGATTTGTTAGGGTTTCCCTGCCCTTGGGCAGTTCAGGGAACCATGTCAGTCAAGGAGGTCATCCTCTTGGTTTGGCATGTCAAATGCACAAGAAGACACAGAAAAAGAGGGAAGAAATGAGGGAAACACCAGGTGGCAAATGCTATTGTTGATATTGTCTGTTCAAAAGTTCTGGGGCTGTTTTTTAGTTCTTTAAAGATGCATTGTGGGGTTCACAAGTATCAGCTTGGACAGAAATTATTAAGGGTGCATTTTTATTAGACGTTAGTGGAGCACCACTATGAAGTTTTCTGCTGTTCTTTTTGTAGGTTTATTAAAATCCTGTGCTCAATCACTTAATTCATTACAACTGAGCAAATACCCAGAGCTGTACCAAGACATTTTATTGAAGCACAACAAAAGTGAAAGCAATCTGTGGAAGCAAATAAAATTACATGTGTTTGCTGACCCCAAACTTGCAGAAAAGGGAGTTAAAATTAACTACTATTTATTGAGTAAACTCTTATTGACTTCTAACTATAAAAGCAATAAGACCCAGGATGGCTGACAAGAATTAGCAGTCCTTTCACCACAGAAATAGGAACTTAAAGAAATATAATTCTAAAATTCTGTACTATGGTACTATTACAATAAGACCCACAGTATTTAACAATTTTGGGTGGAGGCAAATGTTTCTATATTAGTACTTGATTACTCATCAGATTCTCAAGTGTTGATGTATTTTGGATTTCTGTCTCGAACTGCTTAGGAAGGCACATAGCTTTTTAATAATATGACTAATAAATAGATCCTTGTTTGTGCAGGTTAAGCTCTTAAAAAGATTGCTCACTTTTAGCATGCAGATGTGATGGGATGTGCTGCAATCCAGCTATACATTGCTGGCAATATTGACATCCAGACATCCAGGTGACAGTAATGCCAACAGTGCCTTGCCTCCAACATTTTAAATGTGCCCACATCTACAATTCTGCAACCACCAGGGATGTAACCAGAGGATGTGTAGCCATGTGATTTCATGTTGCCTCTATTCATCTTCATGAACTAGGGGAAAGAAAAGCTTAAAGAAATCTGGGACAAGGTGGTGGAGTTGGCAAAGGGGTTAGCTAAGTTTTGCCTGTATCTCCCGGTACCTTCAGTTTACAACAGTGGCAACATCTACTCCCTTTATGTTCCTCATTTTCGAAGCTGCAAAAATATCCTCAAGTTCTTGCCAGTTTTAAATTTTTTGTGCTTGAGTCGTATGAGAAAATCAGTGTTTTGTCATGCAATGTCTGTCACTCAGCCTCCCTCAGCTTGGAGTCACCATGTCTGCTTAATGCAGCAGATTACTTGAGCCACATTGTCCTCATCTGCCCTCAACTTCTGCTGTATTCCCTTTGCTGGAGATAGGTTAAAAAGCTGAAACATTGGTAACTGTTGGCAAGTTTTGTTTTATGTCCCATGCCTGAATCTGATCATCTGCCCTGTTCAGTAAGTTGTGTCTCAGAGTTTCTCTTCCATATGAGGTAAAGAAGTGAAAATATTATGAAACCATGGATTCTATATCTTTATCTATATCTATATGACTATATATATAGACATAATGTTTTAAAAAGGAACTTATACTAGTGCATAAATAGGACAAAAATTTTCCATCTCATGCCTAGAAAATAGTATGATAAGATTCTTCTCCTTAATCTGTTAAATTCATCTCTTTCCTCAAAGAATCAATACTGAAAGTAAAGTTTAGTCTTCATAACTTTTTTAGTGTTACTTTTGTGCAATAGTGAAAATTGAATGCAGCAGGGAAGATGGAGTGCCTTTTCAGACAACTGAAATGAGCCATTCCTTAATATTATTTTTAAATTACTAATGAGTTTTCCCTATTTTCTCAAGATTATGTTACAGTAAAAAGTCACTGTTGCATATGAAAGATTTTTTCCTCTCTGTGACTGGAATTTGCTAGAATTACTTAAGAAAATTTTCGTTTTTCTCTCAAATGATCCACTTCTGCTATTGCTATTTCATATTACTGTTTTTTCAGGTTTGCTTAGCAAAAAGTGTACCTATAATGTCTGTTGAAAAACATAGAGTAATTAGTTATATCAAATGTACACAAATTATCCCACCTGCTGAAAATCTTTTGAGTTACATTTTAAAGGAAGGCACAGCTCTCATGTTAAAGTAATGGGGGAAAAAGCCCATGTGAACTGAAGAAAACAGTATCTTGACTCAGATGTTTACAATGACAGCTACTTCTATTAAAAAAATTAATTCCTACATTCATCTTTGTATGTTTATAGAATCATAGAATAGTTGGAAGGCATTTTTAAAAAGTCACCTGGTCCAAGACTAGCAGGGACAGCAATGAGCAGGGACTTCTTCAACTAAACCATGTTGTTCAGAATCCCATCCAACCTCATGCTGAATGTTTTCAAGGATCAGGCATCCATCACCTCTGTGGGCAACTTGTTTCAGTATTTTACTGGAACAGGTTCTGAAGAATGTTCTGAGAACACTTTTTGAGACCCAGAGACAATTATCAGGAACTGAGGGTTTTCAGTAGGTGTAGAAGCAGCAGTGTTTTAGATGTCCTGCTGTTACCACTGTTTGTGCTATTTACCACTTGCATATTTTGATTCTCTTCAAATGCTTACTTTGGAGACAGCAACAGAAACAATGCGCTGAACTAGAGCCCAGTGGGTTTCCCCGTTTCTTGGCTTTGTCCTGGAGCTTGCCTATGAAGAGGCCAAAAAGGCTGCACTCATTCAGTGTGGTTGAGGGCAGGTTTAACGGCTTAAAGAAGCTCTTGGCATGCAGTTCTGTAAGTATGAAGCTACAAGTTAGAGCATAACCTAAAGTCAAAGGACCTGCCGTGTTTCAATTTGGTCTGAATCTCTTAATCCCAAATCCAGTCTGCTGATGCATACAGGAGTGTAAGCAAGGTCAGGGTATGGGACTGACGAGGGGAGGAGATGTTTTTGGATAGCCTGAGCAGCCGTTTACTTTATATTTTATTGCATATCATCAACAATTCATTTACCCTGATTAAGACTCTTTAAAATTTATTATGATGGTCTAAAAATGGCAATATACCAATATTTACATACTAATTATATTACACCTGTTTATGTCTCTGCCTGTTTTAGTATCTTTGGTCCTTGTGATCTCAAAAATTACCCCAGCTGAATTGATTTCCTCTCAATTTTGTGGTGGTGGAATGTTTTTTTAAGCACAGTATTGCAAAAAATAATTAAAATCTAAAGATTCATGTAGCTTTGTTTTACAATCATATATGTGTAACACATCTGTCTATTCTTTTTTATCAACTGTTTGGAAAATACATTTATATTTACTTTTTGTTAAAAATATCGATTGCACTTTGGAGCAAAATTACGGCAACATTTAATATGGAAAGTATTTTTTGGTGGGAATGATGCCCATAAAGGTTTCATAATGTTTTCATTGTCTGAAGAGCTAGTACAATATCATGTTCAGGCAACACTTTCTATGTAATTCAATGTCAAATGTCCCAACATGATATAAAAACCCCCCACTGGGGAGGAAAAAATGTCATTGCATAACCAAATTAGATTCATGTACAAATTTTTTTTTAAAAGGTCAGGCAATTGAAATCTATGCTTGGTTGAGGTAAATAACAGGTAAAACACAGCAGCTAATCTTGAGAAGGTTGCCTAAAACAATTAGGAAACTTGGACTTTACTGCCAATCAGTTTGACTAGAAAAAACCTGTCTTAACATGAGTCAGAGTAAAATATGCTTGGCTTCATTTGCACCGTGGCCCAGAATTTTGTATTATTTGTACTGTGAGAAAAAGAAGGATTTTTAATGCAAAGTACATCTCTGCCCTGGCAACTGCAAGGGCAATGCTGTTAAAAATCATATCTATTGTACAATTTGCTCTCAGTAACTTCTGTTTTCCTCTTCTTGCTTCAGGATATAAAAAAAAAGATATTGTGGTCATAGGTGCAGATTTTCTGGTGGAAACCAGGTAATTTTGTCTTTCTTTTAATATTACCTCTTGTGTCCTCTGTCTTTTTTGTGACTGGAGACATTATGTACCCATTTGCTCAGGAGACCTAAATGATGAAGAAATTTGCCAATGTGCAAAGATATGGCTTTGTCCAGTTTTATTTTTTTAAACATGTAAGTTGTCTACTTAGGCTATTTAGTAGTCACACATGCATGTAGTGTTTCTAAATCATGTTCCTTCCTCGGCCGCCTTGGATTTTCCAAGTGGAAATAAATTCAGGATGTGGTCCTGTGTCCCTTAACACAGCCCATCTCCTCTGCCATTCAGACTGTGATTGCATTTGGCCTGGTCATTGGCACAGACTGACTCTCAGCAAGAATGATCCCCTTGGCTTTTCCAGGCTGTCTGTATCCCAAATGTACACTTACTCCTCAACCACTGCCATCTTGTAGCATATGCTCTTTTTCTTCCTCAGAGTTTCTTGATGTGGTCGTACAGGCCCCCTGGGTCAAATACTGCAGCTGTTTGGAATTATCTTTTGGACACATGGGAAACCTAAGAGTGATTATAAATTTGGCAGACAAATCCAAGACATAGCCAAAAATACCCCAGATCTACAGTTGGTTTGGTGAGCTATAAAAATAACTACCTATGTGCCAAGGAAATATATATGAAAATCAGTTTTCCTCACAAAACTCTTGGTTGTTGCTTTCTGTGTTGATACCTCCAAAACATAACAGGAATACAAGAATTGACTCTGTATACATATTATTTAGTTTCTATAGGAATAGATCATGTGAATCATCAAGGAGTGGTAGATCAAAAATTCAGCCTTACTACAACTCTTACACCATTCTCACAGTCCCTGCAGGTTGGAAGAGTTCATCGAAGCTCATGAAGTTTAGTGTAGTGAGTCTCCTTCAATTTTTTCAAGGGCTTAATCTCTGGGTGGCCTAGGACAAAGGGGAATGCCCCATAAGTGAGGAGCCAAGTTGGAGTGTAACCAATGTCCTGTCTTCCCTATAGAAAATTAATTTTTGTGGAGCAATATTCAAATGCTAAAGAGTAAACAGCATGATATGTTGTACTGAAATGCTCTTACAAGGCACTGTGTAGTGGATTCAGGCTGTAACAAGAAATTTACTCTGTATATTGTCCCTGAATACTTAAACTGTTTCCCCAAAATACATTTTAGCAACAGCTAGGTTGTTCAGCTTGCAAACTGCTAGAGGAACTTAAGAGACTGTTTCCATGGTTTACAAAAACACATCTTATAAATAGATTTTCCTACTGCAAAACCTGTGTCAATTAATTCTTCCATGAACCTTAATAACATATACTTCTTGAGAATTTGCATTTGTGCCTTAGGCAGGGGAATCATGCATAGTAATTCCATGGATTATAATAGTCCTCAGCCTAGCCTGGGATCAAAGTTGTGTCCTTATTCTTCCCTGTGTTTATTGGAAGCTTTTGATTCCATCAATCACACCAAGGCAATGTCAGCTTCGAAAAGGCACTGCTGGGTTACCACAAGTACTATTTTGGCATGTTTGGAGTATCTCAGGAAGAGCTCACAGATAGTTATTCTGCTCAACCTTTTTTCCTTCTCATAGCTCTTTAGGGTTCCATCTTCAGACCTTATTAGTCTTTTGTTGTTTTTCAAATGCTGGTATCTAGGCTACAGTAGCCGTTTAAAATATTAGATGTACCATGCGGATGACAAGGCTTCCTTTTTGAGCTGTCCCTTCCAAATTTGGTTTGGTTCCTGCAGTTTCTGAGCTGCCCTGAAGACTTATTTCTGAGTTTCAGCCAAAAGAAACCACATTATTTTGCTTTTGTGACAAAACATAAGCTGTATGTGTGGAACCCACTATCACGCTGGACTAGCTTTCTTCACAGTCCCTTTGAGACTAATTTTTCCATTTCCTGTCACTACAGATTGCACTCTTGGAGGCAGTTTTAAATCAGTAATGTCTTTGATGTTTTTCTTTCACCATGCCAGGAACATTCCCAGAATGACATTGATGCTCTCCCAGGCTGTCCAAATGTGTATTCATGGCAGGCTTCTGCTAAGCTGCTGTAACACTCTACCGCTCTGTTTACTGGCTTGCCAGATGTGAATAAGCTCCACTTAATTGAAAATACCAGATTTTGAATAGGTTGCAGTTAATTCAAAATGCTATGGCTAATACCAAAATATGATGTGGCTAAATTTTAACCATTGCATCTGTCTTCAGAGAAAATCAAATGATGGAAACATTTGTCAGATGTTTTGAACTTTTTCTTCTTAGGCCTCCTGTGCCCTTAAAGAAAAATGTACAGATGATCTTTCCAAACAAAGCTGAATGCATCTGACATAACTGAGGGTCAGGTAGACTAAATGGACTCGGTCTTTTTAAATGGCAGCTGAAAATGAAGTGCTAACATCGTGAATTGTTTTCTGATACTGCTATGGAGTTGCATGCCTACAGATGGGAGGCATTAACTTTCTGTCTGTCACTCTAAGAGCTTTTTTTTGCTTGTGCCCTCTACTATGTTAAGCTGGAAACTAGACTTTCTGCATAATTGTACTTTTGTGGTTATGGCAAAAACAACTTAGAAAAAAGATTTTGTTTTGTTGTCGCTGTTTGTAAGTCATATACTTTATAGTATTTAAATTCCATCCATTTTGAAGTTGAGAGAGGTTGTTTGCAAAACCAGATATTAATACTTATACTACTGTACCTTGAATAAAATATTTCTGAGGCTAGGATTTTGAATAGTCATGCTACATTAGAATTTTTGTACGTGACAGAGCCATAGCGATTTCTGCCTTCCATGATGCTATTTCAATTAATAGAACAGGTATTCAGAAAAAGATTTTGTGAAGGATATGGAAAAGCCTATGCTTTTCATTATAGCTATGAATATGAATGAATCTGTTAACATCATATGATTCAAATAAAACCCCTGAGTAATCTACCTGATGGCAAAGAGGCTCCAGGCAGGAGGGTGTGTGCTAAGGTAATACAAGTAGCTGAAAAAGGCAGGCAGTATAACTGAAGCTATTAGACCATCCAGGCTGTCATCGGTCCTAGACAGCAGGGTGAACATCAGAATGCTGATATGGGATTTAATTATTTACAACTCAAAAGATGGGAATATGAGTCAACCAGCCTTTATGGCTTGTGGATCTGGTTTCATTCCTCTGATGAGATAAGTTTGCTTCATTAAAGCAATTGTTTCATACCATAGAAAGTGCCTTTCATAAAGCCCTGAACTGTATTATTATGATTCTGATTAGAAGCCAACACTATCTGATATTGATTAAGTGCAAATTAAATGGATTTAGACACTCGGTAGCTGGTACACATCAAAGTGGTGTCATAGAAGATTTATCACTGAATAGAAGTATTTCAAATAGGATTTTGCAGAGATGAGTTACAGGTCAAGACTATGAAATACTGTTTTATAAAAAACTGAAAAAGTAAATATAAAAGCAGCATGAACAAAATTTATGGATGATATAAAGCATGTCAAAGTATTGAGAACTGAGTAGCCAAGTTAAGCAATCTGGATGTCTTAAACTGGTAGGATGCAAGCAAAAGATGAACTTAGATGTCAGGGTTCCTGTCTGTAGAGAGTCTTGCATGAGCAGTGCACAGGCTGGGATCTGCTCCTGTTGCTCCCACTCCTCTGGCCTGACATGCCAGTTTGGCTGAGGAGAATGGCACTGACTGTGCTTGTGGCACCTAAGCCTGGCACCCTGCCCGGCTGCCCCTACACACTGGGCTGTCTCTGCAGTCATCCAGTCCTCCTGCAAGGGTGGTCACAGCCCAGCAGAAGTGGGACCCAAAAGTCTGAGGTTTGCTATTGGCTTCAGAATCGTTTGTATGAGCAGATTATAAAAGTAATATTTTGAGGTCTTAAGTTATGTCTTCACTGTTAGTTGTAATTTATTTACCAGCACAAAGCTTAAAGAAAAGCAAGAGAACAAAAAAGTTTCATATTATGTAAAATTCATTATGGAAAACCGAGTCGACAGAGACTACTGTAAAGTGATTGCACAAGTTGAGTGGTTGAAAAAGGAATTTGGAGCTGAAAGTTGGTACCTATTTTTCAGGATTCACATGAGCTAAAGATGAAGTATGATAAAATTAACATACCTGGATTTTTGATGTCTATAACATTAATATAATGCTACGTGTAAATATCCGGAACTATGTATATGTTTGTCTGCCTGTTTTCTCTCTGTCTGGTATCAAATTTTACAACGAAAGAATTTTAAAAAATTCAGGCCAATTACTGGTTTGTGCCATCATTAACCACAGGATAAATCCCCACAACTATTAAGAGGGTGCACAATCCTTGTTTCCACTTCATCTCTTTTGTTGGCACCAGCTCATGTGATGCTCCAGCATGAGGGAAGGTCAAGCAATAGTTCTTTGTAAAGCAAATTCATCCAGGAGCATTGTCTTCCAACTCAAATGCTTCCCTGCCCTGTCCCATTGCAGGGCTGTTTGGGCTCCAGCTCTGGTGGAGGGGAAGCACAGGGTCAGCACTGCCTCTTCATGGCAGAGCTGCAACTTGTGCTGGATCTCAGCCTTGAAACACCTTAGTAGCTACTCACATTTGGCTTTGCTGTTCTCCTTGTCCTTGCCATGTTTTGCTGTGCTCTCCTTCCCTATGTGTGGGATTTCCAAACCCATGGTTTACTTACCTGTTGATTGCATTTTGCACACCAGTTCCTTTTGAGGCTGATAGTTTTATTTCCTGAGTGGAAGTTGGCTTCCAAGGGATGAAAGCTGGACAGTGTTGTGGACAGTGTTAGGGATGGCATACAAGCTTTGCAAATTGAAATGGAGTCGGTATTTTTCTGTTTGAAATGCTCCAGAATAATAGAAAGAGAGATTACACCAGAAACGGATAATCTAATTTTCTTTCAGGCTAGTTATACACCTCTGGGTTCTCCTTGTTGCATCTGGCAAATTACTCAGTCAGAAGGACAAGAGTGAAAAATGGATGGTTTGGCTCCCTAAAGCAAATGTAGCCCAAGTGCATATTGTACTGTAAGGTACAGAGCATGAAGGTGTCATATGAAAACTCTCATCCCAAAACCATATGAAACAAACACCACATTAGATTTAAAATAAATTCTAAGAGAGGTCCATGTGGAAAACCTGACTGGAACTACAGCTGACTTTGTATGTACAGGAAAGTTTATAATTCACATTTGATGAAAAGTTTAATCCAGCAGTACTAAGACCAATTTAGGAAGTTCTGTATGAGAAGAAGAGCTTGCAATAATACTTTTTATAAGTAACAAATAAAGAGACAGGGAAAATTAGAATGATGTTTACAAGCCTAAGGTCTGGCAGCAATGACACTGAAAAAGGCAGTGAGAGCCACAAACTCCAAGTGAAAAGAGGCAGCTGGTCTGCTAAGAGATGGGTGCTGTTGCAAGGCCAGGGATGTTCCTGTTAGCATCTCTAAGATTAATTAGAAGCATGAAAAGAGAGTGAGCTCTCCTGGAAAACAAAACATTTGATAGCAATATACTTGTTTTGCTTTTCATAATAATGGAATAAAATATTGATCCACCAAAAAACATTTTAGAGAACCATGAATAATTGCCCCATGGAGACAGGAGGGAGGCAAAGATCAGGTGCAGAGCTTGTTTTTAATGTGTAGGGCAGCATGGGGGTCCTGGGCTCCCCATCCATGATAACCAATAAGGGGAAGGGGAGTAGCTGTGGAAGAGGAGCAGGATTTCATATCATCCTTCTGCAAGGACATCATCCATGTCCTTCTTCAAGCTGCTACCTGGGGCTTCACTCATGACCTTTGGAGGCTCAGTTATCTTCTGCTGCCCCACCACCTGTAACCACGGTGACATCATCCCAAAGAAGCCAGGAATCATTCTGGCTGTGACTGACAGGCACACAGCTTTCCAGGGCAGCCAGGGAGATGGAAAATAACAGTGTTACTGCTGCTGCAGGTGGTGAAAAATAAATAGAGCTGAGTCCCAGAGAAAGGTCCTTGCAACATCGAATGGGGTAGGGCAATTTAAATCTAATAATCTCATCGTGGCCTTTCTCACTCCTGGTGTAAACAGGTGGGAGAACCAGAAAATGAAGGTAAATAAAGAGGAGAAGTTTGAGACAAAATGAGGAAAGAGCAGGCTGATTGAAGTAGAAAGCAAGTGTAAATAAATGGCCTCTCTTGGCCTCCCCAGGCATGCTTTCCACCAAGGTGCAAATTCCAATAACACATGTGTAGTCTGTGAAGTAATTTAGTGGCGAAATTAAAGCAGTAACCAGTGGACAGTCAGGAAGTACTACATTAACGTGTTTAAGACCTCTAAGTAGCTCTGTGTGACGGGAGGCTGGGGCAGCAGCAGGTTTCTGTGTGTGTATTCCAGAGATGCCAGTCCCTGCTCACAGGTAAATGAGACTGCTTTGTGCACTGCAGTCTGAGATGGTCTCTGCTCTATTGGATGAGATTTGAAGGTAGCAGAACAGTGGGCAAAGAGGCGCAGGGAAGATGAACCAGCACTGATGATGGAAACAATTCTTGCAGTGGCATCTAAATGACAGTGGTTTATTACTGTGCTGCCTAGTGCACAGCATGCTGAAATGACTTTTTCATGATAAAATGCAGCGTTTCTCCTCCTGGGACTTTTTCTCTTGCTTCTATATGATTTCTGCGCTCCTACAGTCACTCTGTGAGCATTATTGGTCCTCTTGTTCATGCAAAGGCCTTTCTCCAAGATTCAGTTTATAGTGAATTGCTCAGGAATTACATTATATTTTTTATCGTCTAGTTCTGCAGTCTTTCCATAAAATCCAACCACAGCATGGAAATATGTATGGTACATTTATAAAGTCTTCCATATGTAAAACAAATTAAGCTCTAATATTACACTCCAGGCTATTGTGCTGGTGGGAGACCAGGATTCTGCAGTTGCACTCCATGGGAACATTGCTGCTTTTTGAAGTGTACAAGCAGGCTGATGCATTATCTACCTGATATGTGTTTGAAAGTGTGAACTATGAACTACCAGGTCAATAAAAAGGGGATACTACAAAGGACAGGCTGGAAACAGTATGTATTGAAGACACAATGATGGCAGCTTGTCACTTAGAGCTGTTTCAGCAGGAATACTGAGCTAGCAGTATGCAAATATGAAGGCATTATGACATTATCAAACTCATGGATTGCAGAGTTCACCAAAAAAGTCTGATAACTGGGAAGCTCAGCTAGATATTGCTTGATGCACACCTTGCACACCTGAGCCAACTTGGTTAAAGGTAGGCATCCCCAAGAGAGCAGTTCTGCTTCAAATTTACCAATTGTGTCATCCTACAGGACTAAAAACTGGACTACAAAGACCAATAATGAGAATTAAATCCCAGTCCTGAGATTGCATTTACTGGTGCCAAGGACTATTTATTCTCTCAGCTCACTCTAATATGGTCTGTAATTATTGGCCTGTAATTCTAAAATACAGAAATGATGTTTCTGCGCTAGTACATCACTCAAAGCACTGTCTTGCTTCTGCTGTTGGACAGGTATAACTGTCCTGTTTCTGACTGGGTGACTCCCACAGAGTTTTTCCTTGCTGAATGTGTCCTGTCAGGAAGTGGCTTCATAAGTGTTCAGACACTGTCTGAACAGAGAGCAGTAAGTTTCTTAAAAACAGCTGATGCTGCCCTTCTCTACTTCCACCACCCAGTAAGTTGCTTCATTAAAGTCAGAAAAAGCTCCAAGTATTTTATTATTTTTGGAAGAAAATGTAAACAAAATTTGCCACTCTCTTCCCCCCATCTATTTTATGAAAAAAAAAAATAGAATACATTTTTGAGGATATAAATTATGTGCAGGCCTGTCTCCCTCTTTTACTTTTTATGTTATGTTTTCAAATTTGCTCCTATTGTATTATCCACTCACATCCCTACACATTAGGCTATGCATTTAGTAACACAACTTATGCTAAAAGAATATACATTTAGGAAATGCAAGTGCTATATTTGTAATCAAAATCTGATTTTACACTGGTGTGTTAAATTATGAAATCTTTTCTTTCCATCTTTCTCTTCCAATCAGAGTTTTTAAACAGAAGCCAAGAAGAGGGACTCAGTGTCTAGTCTGAGACAGTGAAAGCTACATCTCTTGTCTTCCTAGCTCATAGCAGAGTACAGTCTTTATTTTTGTAAAAATATCAAAGTAATTTGTCAATATTCTTTTTCCTTGTTTTTATTTCAAGATGTAAAAGAAGCATTACAAAATCTTGAATCATTTTGTAAACAGCTTAAAGAATTGAATAATGATGCTTTATTTGTTCACAAATATTTGAATATAGTTCCAGTGTAAGACAGAAACAATATGATCTTTCTTTTTCAATATCAAAATGGGGGGAGAAAAAGTGCACTTTTATCATCATGTAAAATACAGTTATCAGTATTTTGTATGTTGCAATCATCGAGAAATCTTAGCTGTATTTAGGATAGCCTGTGCATGAATTTGGTAGAGAATCCAAAGGTAGATTTTTCATTATTTGCATTGGTTTAAATTTTACATATCCAAATCTTATAAAAATATAGGTGTCCAATCACATTAAGAGATGCATCCTACATCCAAGGACAGGCTGTGGAAGCTCCTTGCTGAGCTCAGCACACCATGCCAGCTCCCACTGAGTGCAGTCCTGTTCAGCACAGCACTGCTGCTCTGGCTGCCCTGCTCTCTGCTGGACACCCCAGGGGGCAGCAAATTTGTTCTTGCCAACAGATTCCTTTTCAGAGGAGTGCACGATGGGCATAACATGGATACAGATTTGACAGCTCTGTATTCCCCACCCAGCAGCTGTTTTTTCCTTTGACAGAAGAGTCTGTCTGGAGTCTGGGAAAAACACTTTCCAACATATTTCTTTTTTCTTTAAGTGGAATTTTTTTGTTTCTTAGAAATATAAACATTTCCGTTTGTGATGAAGAAACAAAATCCAGCCCAGCTAGTTGCTACCAGCACAGTCTGAGTGTCCCATCACATTGGACAAAAACCTATTATACCCTATGGTCACATCAGATTTCTGTAGCTGCCATGTCTCACAGGTGGGCTTTACTCTGTGTTCTCCTAGTCTGTGGGTGCAGATACAAGGGGAAACAAAGGTCCCACCATAAAGTAGAGAAGACCCCAGATTCTCAGAGAAGCAGCTGGAAAGCCAGGCAATCCCCACAGTGGGGATAACCACACCACTCATCCCAGGCAGGTGTTCCTGGCACAAACCATCCACTGCTACAAAGGGCAGGTAACTGTGATGGCTTTCAGCAGAGAAAGCAGGTGATGAGTGGCCACTGGATCTGCCTCCCTCCTTGCCCCTCAGCAGCCAGGCTGGTGTGCTCTGCTGTAGATGATGTGTTTGGAGCTTTCACAGGCTGCAGAAAAATTAAGAGATTTCTGCTCCTGTCTGTTTTTCAGGCATCTCTTGCTATTTGCCTCTTAGAACCTGTATTCCGATCCAGGGAATTCCTGTATATGTTAAAAGTATGAAGGGAATAAAACAGCAAATGTTCTTTTGCATTTCAGTGTTCTCTCTGCTTGGTTGGATCTGTCACTGTCTCCAGCAGGAAACATAACTGTTACTCAGGAAGGGTTTCAATTATCTTCTTGTTCACTGGAAATAGAAGAAACCTCAAGCTGACATGTTTCTGAAGAGGAATTCCAAGGGATGCGTACTTCATACCACAGAAACCAGAAAGAAGGAAAAAAAATATTCCTGACTAACTCTCAAGTCCTCACTGTCCCAAATTAAAGGGAAGCAGAAAATTATTAGCTTTGTTATCTGTTTACTAGCCCCTTACTGTCAGCCATGTCTTAAAACTGTGGTATCAAACACACTGGGGCACCTGGCTGTCATGCTAATGAGCTGGCTTGTCACATGTATCACATAGCTCATACTTACAGGAAAGGAAAGAGTCAGACACATGGTTTGTAAATATATGCACAACCTACTGCAGGACCTCAAGGAAATGTACGCTGTGGATTACTATAGAGATGACATAGTTTACCACCTGAACTGTCCCCCCTGGGTTTTAACAGTGGAATTGCATCTCAAAAGCTGTCTTCTCTACATGAGTAACTACAAAACACTGTAACACTCTTCTTTTTCCTGCATGTTAGCATTACAATTCTCCAAAAGCAGAGAAAGTTCTTCCTTCTCCCATCTTTCCTGAAGGCATTATCCAGGGATAAACCTTGGGCCTGAACAGTTCTTGAGCTTAATAATCTGTTACTTCCATAGCTTGGGAGCAAATATGACAAGGCGGGTTGAGCCAAGGAATTGTTTAATATGTAAGTAAGATGAATATTGGAAAGTGTTCTCAGATTAATCCATATAACTTTCAAAAAAAGCCATTGTGCAGCCTGTTACTCTAGTGCAGAATTTCCCCATTGCTGCTGCTATTCATATGCTGCTGTAGACAGCAAAAAAAAAAAAGTGGTCCCCCCTGCTCATTTTTTAATTTTAGATGTGTTTTTTAAGGTTCTACAGGAAGCCATAAGGTGCCATACATGTGCCAGCTGAACCCTGCAGAGGTGAAGCCAAGGTCAGCAGTATCACCTCCTTTACAAACAGCTCAGTAGCCTCTCCACAAACAAACAGCAGGGTCATCCCATCTACCAGCACTCCCACCCAGCAGAAATGGGTGACTGGTTCTTCCAGTTTCTGGCAAACCAGAAATATGATGCAGATACATGGAAAGGTAAGGGTAAGGAGCTGCCTTTCCACCTAGGCTCAATAGGAATCTTGAGCCTGTATACACATCCCCACCCACACAGACAAACAGCAGCTCCAGCTGGTGAGAGAGCACATCACCTGCTGAAACCATTTGGGCTGTTGTACTGAGGCTGCTCAGGAGAAAGGCACATACTGCTCTACTCCTTGTGCTGGAAAAAGGAGTGAAGAGGAGAAGAGTGCTGGGAATCCCTTCTTGGAAGCGTGGGAGATGTTATGGACCTGGAAGAGAGCAAGGTGCAAAGATTTCTTGTGGTCTGAACATCAACTGAAGTATAACTTTTTGAATAATTCTGATACAAGAACTCATTTTCAAATGTTGATGGGCGACTCTCCTGCTGATTTTCACTTTTTAGAAGTCTGCTCTGGATTTTGTTGGACATGGCTATTACAAAAAGTTGCTCAGGTAAAGAACTGGAAGGTGAAGAAAATGCCATGCATGCAGCAGATTTAACTGAACTGGAAATTCACTTGAGATAACTGTTAATACTGCAAACCTTATGAAATTATTATAAGTAGTAGTACTCAATAAATATAAACAGCTAAAGCTTTGACCCCCTTTCTGCTCTAAAATACCTTGTTTCCAATATCACACTATCATTTCTTCATTATTGAATGACCCCAAATAATATTGTTTCATATATAAATCTATAGGTACTGGTCTAAGTACCTATAAGACTTAGCTTCTTCTAAGCCTGTGACCAATGAAAATGTCAAAGTATCTCCTATTAGCATCCTTCCTATTTCAGACATTCAACACCACGAAGAATGAGCAATATTTTTTTCCTTTTTTAAAGTGCAAGTCACCTTCAAGCACCTGCCTTTTGAACAGGAGGGAAGAAGCTGTTGAAACATGGCTTCTTAAAGAAGGGCAAGTGTTAATATAATTTCGTAGTGTGTTTACTGAAGTACATTTAATTACTTCAACAGTGGAATAAATTTTTTTTATGCAAAATGAAATCAGTATTTAAATATTTTATGTAAATTCTGATGCTTCTCTTTGGAGTGTATGTTTCAACCCACAACAGGTCCTGTCAGGTTTCTTTTCAATCAAGTTTGGAGACAAAGCATGCAGAAAGCTTATATTCCAATATAGAAGAGTGAACTTTTCAGGGAATGCAAGTTGCCTTCGCTTCTCACAGAGATTTTGTTCTTGCTCGCGGAGATTTCTGAGCACTTTAGGTTGTTCTTCTATCTCTAGCCATAAAAAACAGATACTTCTTTAAACTCTCCCATTTTCCCTGACCTATGAGTTCCCAAAGTAAACAAAATTGGTTTTTGATTCCATGAAGGCTGTCATTCTAACACTGTTTTGAACTCAAACCTCCTGGATTGAAAACAAGATATTACTACCTTCAGTTTTTAGAAACAACTGGTAGTGTTTCCAAATTAATTTAAAAAGTGTGCTGCGGCATTTTCCATAATGGTCTGAACAATTTTGTCCACTTCTTCCTTCAATTACACCTTCAATATTACTGGAAGAGAGAGTAACAAGAGGTGTTTAAGCAACAGAGGAAATAGGAAAGGGAAAAAAGTAGATGTTGTTGCCAGGATAATGGAACCCCAAAGACAGTGACTACATTTTCCTAGCTATAGATCAGCTCACAGACTAAGTTTCTTAACAGTTAGATTTAATTAAACTTCTTTTTCTGTTTCTGCCATTAATTGAGCATTTATTCCTCACCTTTGTGATTAACATGGGTTGGGCCAACATATTTGTGCAATAGTCTGTAGATTTTTTAACAGAGAAATAATTTTAAATTATTCATGCAGCTCCAATTCCTTTTAGAATTGGTCAAACTGTGGGTCTGAAACAACATTCACAGACCTGTTAGTTTCCTGCTTAGAAGAGTGCAGTGTGTTTCAGGAGGGCTTTGAAAAAGAAAAAGGCAAGAAAAAAATGCTAGCTTATTGCTTCTCTCTACTAAAAAGGGTTAGAACAGTCAGCACTCCTGTGAAGTTAAACAAAAAAAATATTAAAAAACTAAAAAGTAATCTAACCAGCCAGCTTCTACCCACCAAATACTTACAGATGTGATTATATTTAGTTACAAGAACAAATAGCTAAACTTTCTTTATTGCACATAATGTCTCCAGGGATCCTGGCAGTGAAGATGACTGGTTAGAGGCTATTTGATGATTTGCTTCTATTCCTCCAGTGACAGATCTGCTACTTTTCTACTACTGCCTGACTGCTTGCCATAGTTGGTAAGGTGATGCCAAATTTTACAGAAAAATAAATATCTAGAGGTGGGAATCAGCTGACAAAGTGTCTGAGCCAACGATCAATATTCACTTTACAGTCCCCAGAGAAAAATAGGCACTTAGAGGGCATAATTCCTAAAGCAGATGCCTAAAATAGCTGAGCTAAACCGAGCCCTGGAAGTGCTGACTTCAAATACAGCAACAGCCCACAGCTCAGAAGTGGAGGCAGCTGTATTGTGGATCTGGGAAGACCTTTCCTATGGCAGGAATCTGATTACAGAAGATGCTGCTGTAGTCCCTATCCCAGCATTCTGCACCAGGTGTTAATGCTGCTTGAGAGAGCAAGCAGCTTGGCAGGGTGAAGCCTTATGAAGGCTGACCTAGAACAGAGCCTAGAAGGGGTTAAAGAATAAAGTAGGTATTTATTAAAAGGCCTCAATGGATACACCTTGGGCAGCACAAGAGCCCAGCCAGGCCTACACCCAAGATGAACCCAAAATGGTCACAAAATGGACCAGTCATGAGGTCCCTCACATTTATAAGTTCTGGTCCATTTGCATATTGGAGTTAATTGTCCAATTATAGCTTTAGGTCATGAAGTCCCATCCTTGTTTTTCTCTCTTCAGTCCACATTGTGCTCTTGGGCCTGAGATTGAGATCCATTGTCCTTGGTCCCAAGCTAGGAAAGGAATTGTTTTGTCTACCTACCCTGGGAAGAGAGCTTACCATCCTCTAATATGAAGCTCAAAACTACACACTAAAGCAGTACAGAATCTGAAAAATATAAAAGCTAAAACCTGAGGCATCAGGGCAATGGTTTCCCTTTGCCTGGTTTGTGGCTGGCAGAGTAGATGCTGTGTGGCAGGGCCAAAAGAGCAGAATAACAATAGAGTGGTCTGGCACGATAAAACTTCACCCTTTTATTTCCTCAGGATCTCCTGAACTTGTTATTTAGTAACATTTAAATCTACATCAGAAGAGTGTTTATGGGTAAAAGTAATGAAATCCTAGGGAAGATTTTAGGAAGTCCAGGTGTCACTCACCAGCGAGCCTTGGGTAGCAGGAGACAATGGAATAATGGAGGAAACATATTTTCTTTAGAGTAGACGAAAATTTACCTCTGCTTTTTCCTATCTGCCAGTCTTCAGCTACAATTCTTTGCTTGCTGTCAAAATAATTTTTATTAAGGTAGTTAGGGAGTATTTCTAGTTAGGGAGTATTTCTGGTCACTCTATATTATATGTATATAATAATATGAACTAAGTTAAAATAAACTGAATTCAGAGAGGCTGCTTGCATAGCTAGGAAATTTTAAAATGCTTAAGACTTTGCAGAACTGGATCTTTACTCCTCTCACAAGCCAAATACTGTAAAAGAATTTTTATATATAAAGTCCTAAACAAAGACTCCAAGGCATAGGCTGAAAGAAGTCAGTATAGGCTGAAAGAAGCTATCCACTCCAGCCTTTTGCATATTTTACAGGTTTATCTACTTCACTATTTTGAGTATACTATCTAATCTCCCTTTAAGCATTTCCTCTTCTGATATGCCAGAAGTTTCTCTTGGCAGACTTCTCTATTGATGAATAACTCTTATTTGGAGATTTGTCCTCACATCTAATCTAAATTTGTTGTATTTTGGGTGAACATGTTCCTTGAACAATCACAATCAAGTCTCTCTCTTTTATATTGTTTCTCTCAAAAAATTCTCAGAAGTTCTATATTTTGTTTAAACTACATGTCCTTTCCATCTTGTTCCTTATAGCTTACAGCTTTCTTAATGTTCTTCATCTTTGCTGCTCTCTCATCTTCACAGCGAGAAGGTCAAAGGATATCCTAAGTGAGGCCTCAGCTGTCATGTGTATACATGATTTATTACCCCCCTACTCTTAAGTACAGTTCTTAGAATATGTGTTCTTTCAGAACAGATCAGAGTATTATCTCTGATTTTTGTTTGTTTAGACACAAAATCTAAAAATGCATTTTGACTAGTTATTTTCAATAAGTTTTGGAACAAAAGAGTTCACTGTTTACCTTAAGTAGTGGCTGTTTACCTGAAGTGGGACAGATCACTTTTTATTAAAAACCTTTGGTTTTGCAATACACACACACATTTCTCCTTATGTGCTGTTGAATGGTTTCCTTCCTTTTCCTCAGCTGGGAACTCCATGACAAAACTTGCTTTTGACCAGTGTTTCAGGATTTCCACATAACAAAGGTCTGTAAATAAAAAAAAATACACACTTCCTTTAAATACTCCAATCTCCCAGAATGCAAATTTTTCTCTGGCCTTTACTGTCTTTCCATACGTTTTGATGTTGTTGTACACACAGGCTTAAAGATATGGACTGTTTAAAACCAAGAATCAAATGAGTCCATGTGTTCTACCAAGAAATAGTGCTGTTTGAGTCATAATAATCTGCTTACTTTCCATTTTATTCAGTATTTTCTTACTCATGTGGCTCATTGGCCAGCAGTCATATCTCCCAATTTAAGGAATGCAATTGGCACTCTAAGCCATGTGTGTGGTCACCCTCTGAAGGGTTAAGAGAGGTGCACCTCTCTCAGGTGATCCACTTATTCACGGTCTGAGAAACAGCAATATTTTTCTTCCAGAAACCACAGAAGAGCTTATGGTGGCTGGGCTCCAATTTTCAGCACTTCACCTTTGTAGTCAGGTAAAGTGAATTCATGCAGTTGCCAAGCTGTGAGTCCTCCAAAAGCACCAGGGAAAGCGTGTCAACAAACCGTGGGTTTGATGCTGCCCTCATGGACAGCAAGGGAACCTGCAGCCCTGCACTGCCCTTCCTGCCCACTCCTGCTCTGGAGCACCTCTCTGGCCTCATTTTCCAGGATTTTCCAGTACACATGCTTTCTTCCATTTTCTGCAGTGTTGCATGGGATAAAATATAAAAAAACTCGTCTGCCAATGACTCTTTCATTTGCAGCATCATCCTTCTCCTCCAGGTAAAATTGTGTTACTGATTTAACTAATCTGATAGTTGTGTCAGTTCAAACATTAATGACATTTCTATTACCCCATCATCAGAAAAGTATGCTTAATATGGAAGGTGCTGCAGTTAAAGACATCATGAGAGGACTTTAAAACAAAGCTTCAAGCACAGCTGGTCAGCATTAAGCATCACAGTGCTTGAAGTCCCCAGTGTTGATGTTGACATGAAGATAATTTCTGCTGTATGGAATTCTATGGCATTAAGAACTAAGTGTTTTCCAAATGTCCTTCTTAGTGTAGGTATTCTGAGAGTTTTTCCCCAGACCCTAAGGAATTTACACAGTCTGAAAGCCTGTTTAATTGTCTGGTTTATTTTCCAAATGCCATTTAAATCCATCTCTAATCTTCATTAATAACAACATTATAATTACTTCATTAACTTTTCCAGATAAAGTGTTTAAATTCTACAGAAGCAAATAGCTTTTTTGCTGGATTGTGTGCTAATGGCTTCATCTAATACCACAACCCTGAGTTTAAAATGTATTTAATGAAATCATAAAGCTCTTGTTTAGTGTGTGTTACTGAAACCTGAAGAACACATGGTACAAGGGTAAAGATAGCGACTTGTTGTGTTACATTGATTTAATGATGCATTTTGAAAAAGTGGTGAGGAAGAAAGCTCAATTCGTTTCCCAAGGGTAAAAATAATACCCTCAGTCATTGGCCTTAACTTGTTTTGACGTCTTTGTTTCTGTGTAAAGGTTAAGTAATGTGGTCAAATTTTATAAGTAATGCTTTATTAACAAAGTACTTGCATTTAAGGCTGTAAAATTGAACACCAGATCAGGAAATAATAAAAAGCAAGGGTTGTATCATAAAGTTAACTGATTCGTACAGTGAGTGTTCCCTAGATAAGGTACGTGCTCAGCTGCCCACAGTATGTGCAGTTGAGTTACTGCTTCTGAATAACTTAAACCTTTTAGTTTCTTCTTTTTTGACTACTTTCATGTCCAGCCTGAATGTTGAACAAATGCAGGTTCTTATAATAATTTTTAGTTTGCCTTTGCTGGAAGAAAAGCAAACGCCTGTGCCTTCTGTTAGCTGAGTGAATAAATTACAGTTTGTGGCTACATAGCTCTCAGGCCCCATCTGTGGCCAGGGTACCTGCTGACCTGGAAACCTTGTGGTTTTCCCTGAAGTTCCTGTGTGCTCATGGTTATAGCCAAGGAATTTGTGGCTAAGAGACAACAGCCTCAGCTGTTTCTCAGATGTGTGACTGTCATTTAGGTGCCTCTAGCGCATTTCAAAGTCAAATGACTTCAGTGGGCCACTGCAGAGGGCAATGTAGAATGACAGATTTTTACTTTTCCATGAAATGGGATGGAAGCGTTTATACAAGCTACTCTGAAATATCTTCTGCGAGGCAAAAGCAAATAAGTGATGAGGAGTAGTAAAGAGAAATTTCCAAAACTTCTCTGCTGTTAGTGTCTGGACTGGACAGTTCACTTTCTCACCCCCACCCCAGTGAGATATGGGAAGAAAATAGCAAAAACAGAAGTCAGAAAATTCATGGGCCAAGACAAAGACAGCTAATAGGTGAGTATGGTGGAAAGCGCAGCAAAGTAACACAACGTATGTCCAGCTATTTTTTTTCTCCAAACAATGGTTACCTCAGGAAGCCACTCCCCTTCTTCTTAGTCAATCTTGGGTTTTTATAAATAGTTTTTAGATGGTATGAAACATCTCTTTGGCCAGTGTGGGTCAGCTGTAGTTACTGCTAGTGTCCACTCTTGTTTCCTTGCCCACTCCTGACCTTCTCACTGGAGTGGGGCACTGTGGGAGAAAAGGGCAACTTTGCGTGTTGAGGTGGTGCAAGCACTCTTCAGTAACAGCCAGACAAAAGTATTTTATCAACACAGTTTCAGCCACAAAGCCAAAACACAGAACCATACTGGCCCCTCAGAAGAAAGTTAACTCTATCCCAGACAAATCCACTCAGATGGGTTTCTCCAGCAGTTAGCTTGCTTGGGGAAGGCTGCACTCAGCACCAGGGCATTTTGTTCATAGTTTTTTCAGGTTATAAACTAAAAGTCTGAGTGAATCTGTGTATGTGTGTATCTGTATACTGAAACAGTATCTTAAAATGCAATATTAGCATTCTGCATGTATAAATTATTTTATGGCAGTAAAGAAAAAGCACTTGTGGACTTGCACACAGAAATGTATTCAGGGGTTTAGGTTTTTAAGCTAAAAACCATTTGATGTAGAAAGAGAGATGCCCTATGATATTGCATATCTTTGGAGAGACTTGTACGTGAAACAAAGGCTGTTAGAACTGAATCTACCTCATTTGTCAAGTACTCACTGCTGCCATTCTAGCTGGGCACGTTACCTGATTTGAGGGCTGGGTAGTGTAGCTGAGAACAAATAATAAACCATTGAATGAATGATCTTGTTGCACCCCACAAACAGAACAGACATTGTGGGACGTCAGTGATGCACATCTCTGAGGGAAACTGAAGATGTAAAGATTCAGATACCAAGATGAGGTTTGAAATCTTGCCTGTATCAAAGTGAAAGGAAGTGTTGCCATTGCATGGAAGAAATTAGAACTTCGAGAATGCATGAACAGCTTGATTCTGGAAAAAGCGTAGCACTGTGCACTGTGCAGTGAAACCTGAGAAATCTCTGTTGCTTTATACTTACCTGGCTAAATTGAGCCAATTTATTTAGCCACTCAAGTGTGGACAATTTCAGCCTCCAAAGAACTTCAGAAGCAAACCTTGTTACTGAGTAAGAATTCAGTGAGAGGAGACTAAACCTGTTGTGTTTCACCCTGAGCATTTAATAGGGAAAAAGTTGAGGGCAGATATTTAGAGACTCATGGCAAGGTGATAGGAAACTAACATTATTTGTTTCATATACATTTCTTGGTGTACTGCTCTCACCTATTCCATTCAATCAAAATTCACCGTGAAAATTTACACTAGGTTTCCATTTCTGGTACAAAAACACAAAGAGTGACATGACTGTGTATTTAAGAAGTGGGCAGAAGTGGAAGAGGGAAAATCCATCAGTCTTTTCATAAGAGAAAGTATTTCTTATAAACCACTTTTTGAGATGAAGCAAGTATGGCTAGTAGGGCATGCAAATGGAAGTAAAGAGCAAGGCAGTAACACATTGATCTATAACCAAGGTTCTGCCCAGGACTGTGATTCTTAGCTCTGCTGGACAAAGGTCATTTGGCTTACAAATAGTTACTATCGTAACAGCAGGGACTAAAATAACACCAATAAACTGTTTGTATGGATTGTGCACAGGAAACAAGCTAATGACACACAGAATGAGAGTGTCTGCTTAATGCTGGGCTTTTGCTGGGGGCAGCTTGGAGCACAGCAGTGAAGAAAATAACTCTTTGTCATCAATTGCATTAATTAATGAACTTTTAATTCCTAGCATTAAACCCAACATATCCTAGAGGTCTGCTCCGATCTTTTCTTATACCCTCTGATGCAGAATACAAGCTCAAATTTGCTTGTATTCTGTATTGTACAGACCTCTTCCTGGAGAAAAGGAGAGGACAGTTTCATCATAATTAGTCTTAGCATTATGTGAGGATATGTATGTGTGACAGCACAGTAAATGTGGGTAATAAGTCTAAGTTACTCTCAACTTCAACAATTAGCTGAATTGCTTGAGAATTATATAGAGTTTTCTTAAAAAAATAAAGAACTCAGAAATAAAAAAAGATCTGACTATGACATCTATTATGATTAACTGCTGTTGATGCTTTAGCAGAGACATGCAGTAAAAATATAAATAAATTTCATTCTGATTTATGTTTGAGGAAGAAATTATTTTATTAAAAGCATTGTTTAAGCAAAGAGATTCTCTCACAAAGATAGCATATGCAGGACTTGGGGAAACTTTTCATGCTTTTGCCAGCATTCAAATGAAAGCTTGAGGGCCAGGAATTAAAGAAAGGAATTAAAGAAAGAGATTTCATGCCTGGCTGTAAGAGCCTAGATCCCCTGACTGATTGTCAATATGAAGTTTGGGTAAAGAGATGGAGGTAAACAGGTATGTCAGGAGATAACAGGGTATGCCAGGTGTAGAGTATCAAAGTTAGTTGAGTTTTCAGCTTGAGACTAGGGTAAGTAAAGCCCCTGTATGGGCACTGAAGAAATGGTGGGAAAATCCTTAACTGAGGGGTATTTTAGACAAATGAATGTGATGTTTATTGTGGGTCTGGGCTGACTAACAGAAAAAGTGCTAGCCTAAAGATAGACTGTCAACCACGCTTGAAGTAATATCTACTATCTAATCTACTATTAGCCTAGTAGCCCTCTTAAAATTCCTTTGTTGTTGCAGTTTTGGGAATCTGATTAATTTTAATTGGCTTGACTCATGCAAAAAACCTGATATCCAGGAACTGGTCATGAGATCATGGTGATAAGGGAATACTTGGTGGTGTAGTCCAGTGCAAATGCTTTGTCACAGGAGCATGAACTTGGCAAGGCCAAGATCCTCTTCTTATGCAGTGGATCCACAAGTGAGTTATCTGTCCCAAAAGATCTAAATGAAGATCATTACACCAAGCCCCTGGCCACATATTCCTGATTCCCTATACACTGTATAGAGAGACTATTTTAGATGTATTTATTGAGTGTCTTACAACTTTTATTGGTATTGTTTTTCATTTTTCTCAACTTCTAAGTCAAACTCCTTCAGTATCATGAGGCTCAATGTTTGTGCCTCAGGGAAAGAGGAAAATTATAACTAAAGAAGTATTGAAACCATTAGGACTGGACATTAGGGATAGCTTTTCTGTGCAGTATATTATTTAATGATCTTCAAGTCATATATTGGGCAGCAATAAAAAATGCTGTAATCCACTGGATAATTATGATTTCCAGCTTTTGGGTAGTACACTGGGGTTTCTAACACTTCATAGGTCACCAGGAAGCCAAATTTGTGTCTGTTGTGCATTTTGACTTATAGATGATATGTCCGGGGGACAGAATGAAAAACAATTGTTTATTTTAGAGCTCATTGTATTTTTTAAGTCAACTTCTCATAATCTTATCAAATCTTGAAAATTTTCTCATTTTTTACTTACATTTTTGTGTTCCTCCATCATTTTTTGTTGCTTTTTTCCCTAGCCTCATGCTTTTTGCTGTCCAATTCCCCCTGCATATCAGCAGTGTTTTAGCTTGTAGAAAAGCTGTAACTAATAGTGAATCTTGCCTGAATATAATAAAGTGACACATATTACATAATTTTCCATGTAATTAATTAATTAATTAACTGCCTGCTGAAGTTCTTCTGGACAAACAAGTTGTATTTGCAGAAAAGGGTTAGCAAGCAGTGAGCAGTCAAGGTGATGAAAAAAAATAGGTGAAATACAGATGTCATTGCTCTGTAGAGTGCAGCATAGGCTTGTTCTTGGTACTTCCTCTATTTCTGTTTCCCTGTTTAGGTAGGGGTGTGTCTGTTAATATATTGTAATCACACATCTCTGACAAAGACAGATCTGTCACCAAATACTTAACCATTACATTGTGTAGAAAACGAACCTGGAAAAATTAAAACAAGTTTTTCTTACACTGCATCTTTCCATTGATATCAGTAATGCAATCCTAATTTTCTAACCTTTTCACATAACACTTGAAATATGATAGTCTTTATATGGAAGTCTCAATATTGTGGGAATTATTCTAAGATTTTTAGAAGGTGTGTGCACAAACCCTTGTCACCTTGTAGTACATACATACCTTTGTCACCTCCGCTTTTCTTGGGTGAAAATGCAAGCTCAGTGTTCTGTAAAATCGTCAAGTATTTAATGTAATGTGAATGTAGTACTCGGTATTGCTATGGCTTTAAGTAATGGGATAACTGCATAGGTGCTACTATGCACCCATTGCTTAAAGCCATGGCAATACTGAGTACTAGTTCTCATTACATTAAATACTTGCCGATTTTACAGAACTACTGCAAGGAAATTGTTCTCCCTTCTGAAGTCCCTTCCCCGCACTGTGCTAAGCAAACTTCAGGCGCTCGGACCCATTTGGTATCTGTGGAGTTAACTAAATTAAGCTTACTTCCAGTTAGCCTCTGTCACCAGGAATGCAATTTGTGTTTACCTATATAAGGAAACCTGTCGGACCTGGGGGAGCTCTGGGGCAGGGCTGTGTGTGCCTGCAGAGGGGCGAGCGCCGCGCTGCGCTTGGCGGGCGGGGCAGAGCGGAGCGGGGCAGAGCGGCCCCAGCGAGCGCAGCGCTGCCAGGCAGGGACTGTCCCCCTCTTCTCCGGCCTCGGGAAAAGAGAAAAAATCTGCCAGGGGGAAAAATGGAGGAGCAGGTATGTCAGGCGGATCCTCACAGCTGCGGGGTGGCGGAGCCGGGGTGCGGAGAGGGTCGGAGCGAGGTTTGCGCTTCCAAGTGCTGTTCCCTGTGGAACGGCCGGAGAGCTCCGTGCGGGCTGCGGGGCAGAGCGGGCGGTGCTGCGGAGCAGCTCCCGCAACTTGTCTGACGTTCCGTGTGCTCCTCAGTGGATGCACCTTCGTTTTACTGAGGGATTCTCAAACTTTCTTAGCTCTGCTGGAGCGCAGATGGGAGCCGAGACTGGAAATAAAGCTGAGATGCTTTGGTCTGTTGGCTGAAGCGCTGCAAATCCATGATGTTATCATCCTAGTATATCTGGGGAAATAAGTTCTTGACGTGTTTGTTATTTGGTATTTTTTAAATTTTAAAATGTGCATTTTGCAAAAGGTGCACTCCTTTAGCATGTCTAGGGTTTTGGTGTCTTTTATTTGGATGTGTGTGAATGCAGCTAAATCAGCATAGCTGGAATGTGTTTGTTACAATACAGGGAGTTCCTGTAGCAATAAAGATTTTGCAGTGAGTTAAAAAATAAACTTCAGGTACTGTTATAGGAAATGTAAGCTAAACAGGTTCTACTACAATGGGGATTACCCAGTTCAAAACAAGGATTTGTATTTCTTAGGAAGTATTTGCACAGTATGATAACATTTTTGAAACAGGTTTTCAGTAAAATCCTCACAAAGAGGGAGAACTTTTCCCCTGCAGATTTTATTCAGGGCATAATGAAAAACAAAGTTGAAAACTATTTTCCAGTAGGTCTCTAGTTGTAAGAATACTGGTGTGCAGTTCATCAGGACAGTTACTGTTAAGTAGCAGCATGTTCATTGTGGAACTGTATTTAAGTTTTCTGCCATTATGGTGTATTAAATAGGAAGGGAAAATATTTTCATTTGATCTCTTCTAGTGTCTTCTAAGGAAAAAAAGTTGCAGAGTACTAGTCAGAGTGCATTTTCAGAGTGAGTTTTGATTTTTTGACATTAGAGACTGATAGATATGTGATTGCTTTCCTCTTATTTTCTTGGTCATTCATATTTATGTGTGCACAGGCATGTGAATGCACTCATTATGGGAGATGTAGCTACATCTTTCCTACTGGGAAAGTAAAAGTCCTAGGAGGTTAGAAGCTTACAATGAAGATGATTAGTATTTGAAAACCCTCTTCCTTCTAAATAGCTGTGACTTTTATGAATTGATGTCTCCCTGAGATTAGTAATATTGTATTACCTGCTTAAAATTAATTCAGAATAAAGAAAGAATTAAAAGTCACTTGTGTTAATAGAGATTCTCATTCATTTCTGTGTAAGATTTTTCTTAACACCCGATGTTGAATCTTGAGTGAGATTTTAATGGGAATGACACAGGATAGCTGTAGTAGTTTCAGCAGAAACTTTTATAGGAACTTCAACACCACAAAGTACATAGCAAGTTCCTAAATACTTATTTCAGGGCTGAAGCTAATGGGTTTATTGTGATGAATCATCATTGGTTGTGGTGAAGCCACAAAGAAAGCAAGGCTGGTGGACCAGAACCATAAATTTCACTTGTTGCATTTCTCATCCTGGTGGTTTTGTGGAATATCTTTATTATTTTGAATTGAAAAGGAGTACAGAGAAAGGACTTTTAACAGGGCTGTTAGTAAAGCATAAATTTAAAGGGCAAGAGCAGACTCCAGGGAAACCTGCTCTTAAATCACCTTTTTCATGTCTCTGCAGGAAATTGCATTGCCCCCATCAGTTTGTCTGGCTATGTTGCAATCATTAATGGTACTTTGATTTCCCAGTGCCAAGCCAGGTAGCAATGTGGGTCAAAGTCTCTGCAGTGTATTTGGGGTTGGCATGAGCTTGCTGTGTCCCAGGATGTGAGCAAATCTGTGTGGCCATGCTGGGCCTGCCCACCCCTTGGTGAGCTTTGTGTCTGTGACCCTTCCGAGGGACACACGGGGGAGCAGTTGGTTCTCACTGCTTCCAGCCACAGTGCCTGCCTCTGCCACCCACAGGAGATGTGCAGTGATGTGGCTTCAGAGCTTGCAGCATCAGGGGGACCTGCCTAAAACCAGTGTCTGCCCCGGGGTTTTACCTCAGCTTGGTGCTGTGCCTGTGGCGTGGCACAAGTTTCCTTTAACCTGGATGCACAAAAAGCAAATTCTTTTCAGGCCAGAACTGATGCCTGGGAGATATCCCCCAGGGAAATGTTGTCCTTGTTTATGGTATGAAAAGAATTTCAAAGTAAATAAAATTAAAAATATTTTTGTCCCATTTAAAATGTGGGATAATTAAAAGTAATAATAATGGGATGGACCATTCTCTGGCCTGAGCTCCTGCAAGTCAGCCTGCTACCCTAGGCATGGGTCTCTAACCCATGTTAATGGGTGATGAGCTGTATTCACTGATTAAAGAAAAAAGTTAAATATTTTTTTTTCATTCATTCAAGGATTCCTTTGTACTCATTTTAATGGCAGAACTGTGTTCAGAGTGCAGTAATGGTGTTATGTTGGAGTGTATATTCTGAGGATGAATGTGCTGAACCCAGGTGAAGGCAATGAGCACATCAAGTCTGTGCACACACCTGTGGTGCAAGCTTTACTTGTGTAGCTGAGACAAGACTGAAGGAAAGCAGAAATACTTGGACTTGATAGTGCTGATAATGAACCAAAATTATCTTCTGCCTTCCTGCTATGTTACTAATGGGTTAATTAATGAGAACTGTTATTAATTTGTCACTTTTAAATCAGAAAGTGCTTTATGTATTTAGCATACAGTATCATAACATTTTTATTTAGAAATTAAAGACTATACTTAATGTCTTCAATGTTTTTCCATGTTTGGAAATCTGCTCATCATAAAAACAAAGTTAGGACACTTTTTTATAGGGTTGCTTGACTTGCATCCATCACCCCATTTTTGCTTTCAATTTCAGATTTGCATGTAATTGAAGCTGAGTGCCCTTACACATTGTCACCAGGCAGTTTGGTACATCATGTTTTTTCCTGGTATCTTTACACATATTCAATAAAATTAAAAGAAAAAAGACTAACCTTTCAAAGGTGCAGCAGGAGAGTTTGAAATAATAAAGGAACATGCTGTAGTTGCAGGCTCCCTTTACGATTTTGTTAAAGGCTTTACGATTCCATTATGCTATCATTTTGTAGTGTAAGCATTTTATATGGCATGTGTGATTTCATTGCCCTTAAGTGACCTTAGTAAATTCCTTATTTCCCCTGAAGCACATACCTAATTGAAAATTGCCATCTGCAGTTGAAGAGCTCTAAGAATAACTCAAGGTGGAGATGGGTGTCTAGAGAGCAAGGCAAAATCACTTTTTCTGTAGAATTCGCTGTATTGCATGAAGTGAAATACTTGCTTTGAAGATGAATGATAAGGAATTATAGGAAGGGCATCTTTATCTGTCTGCCCAGTACATCTGCTTAATGCTGCTCTCTAGACATCATGTGATCCACAAAGTGTGTGTTGCCTAATTTTTTTTAACCTTTTTTTAAAACTTGCCTCTCTTCTTTCAGCCTTTGGTGATTGTATTTGGAATTTAAAGTTAAAAACATCATTCCAAGTCTGGGCTGGGCTTTCTAGTCCAGCAGCTGTTCTCATATGCAGAGCCTTGCTTGGCTCTGGTGTGCCACTTTCAGGATACAGCTATGATGATTCCAGTCTGCAACCACAACCTAAAAATGATATGGGGTGTTCCCCCTGCGAAACCTCTGGCCTAGCATTGCATTCATTACAGCTCCTGTGAGCATGAGCGCCGAAGAGTCATGAAAATGAAGGCGGCAAAAAGCTGGGCAGTGCGAAGCTGAGGAATGGCTTAAAAGGCATTTTCTTAGATGAGAGAACATGAAACTGTGCTCTTAATGTTAATTGTTTAGGACAGGAAACATGCAAGTATTTTATTTAAAAGGGTTGGGAAATGTGAAGCATGAAAAATCTGTGATGAAGATGTGAAGTTTTTATCCTATCTTCCTGTGTGTTTATTCATTCCAAAAAATTGAGAAAATGACTGGGCTGAAAATTAAGTCTCTACAAATTCTCTAGTCCTGTGTTATCCTGCGAGTAGTCTTATTTATGAAAGCTTAGCCTTTAAATCTATTTTTTTTTTCTGTGTTAATTCCAAGCTGTGTTTCAAAACCATTTATCAGGGTTAGAGCTTTGGAGTACACATGGCTTTGAGACTCATAAGGGCAAGATATTAAAAATATGCAACCTGTGTTAGGGTCTGAGTTTACCAGCTGCTTAGGATGTATCTCCCTGCTGTTTTCTTTTTTTTTACTTTCATTAAAAATATTGTTGTTAAATCTAGATTTTGATGGTGTAGCAAGTAATCAAGGGAAGACAATATTTCATTGCAAATTTTGTGCGATTCCATATTTTAATATTTTTTCACATTAAATATATTTTTTGTTCAACAAGATCTCTAGAAATGTACTTGAGTCTAAAAGTCTGTACAAAGGCAGATGCTTGTTTCCTAATCTATCTATATCCATGATTATAACACATGTTCAATTTCATATGCATCTAAAATCACTGCTGATTTTTTTTAGTAAAGTTACTATTTTCATGTGATTGTCTGCACAAAGACTGGAATAATTAGTATTTGCTTTAGGTAATACTCAGGATTTTCCTTGAACAAATTAAGATCTTCCATGTAAGGGTTCATTAGGGGGTAGAAGTTAAGTTGCACTCTCTCTGTTCTTTAGTAGTTTCACTCAATGCTAGTTTTGTATTAGTCCTCTGAAAGCTGGATTTAGGGAGATGGAATATTAAAAAAAAGCAGTTGTTTTTATTAGACATCATTATATTGAGTTCAGCTTCATTTAGCATTCATAATATTCACATTCAGTGTTATGAAAGAAAGGCCATTTTTGACCCCTCGTGCACTGTTCCAGGCATTGCAATGGCTGAGGGGGCTCTGCTTGGTGACACACTGCATTGCAGAGTGCTCAGGGTGTCACTTTGTAAGTGCCATGATCTGTCTGCTGTGCTCCTCCAGAGATGCCTGTTCTCCTGCTGCTGAGTTCCTAATATTTCTGTTTTGTAGCTGCCTAGCCTGGAAAATTCCATATAAAACCTCAGATCCAGCCTCCTGAGATGGATTTTTTTGGACAAATTTAATTTCACTATGTATGAAACAACATTAATGTTTCTGCTGTGCTAATTCTTTAAAATGAGTAGTTGTTTTACTACACTCTTCATATCTTAGCTGCTTCCTTCATGGGAAATTCCATCCAATTTTAGCAGGGGAGTTTAGGCATTAGCAGTTAGTTATGAATTCTTACCTTAAGTACAGCAATGTACCCAGGGTGGTTTGGGATATCCTATTGGTTGTGGGTTCAAAGTTATACAGCTGTGCTTAACACTCCAGTGGGAAATTCTGGCCATGTTGCATTTTGCCTTTGATATGTTGCCATTGCCACCACCATTAATGCAAGCTTAGACTGCAAAGATCTGTTTGCTTTTATTGCACATGTGTTGCTCAATATGTTCAGTTTGTATATGATGTGAATTGCTGGACTCAGTGAGCATGTATGATTGGTTTAATAAATAAAACTTAAGTTGTGTTTATAATAAAGTGCATGTCCTAAAGAATGGTATATATGGTATACACAGAAAAGTGACAAGTTCACATCTAGACTTGCAAGTATTTCATATTTGAGTGTGTTTTTAATGGTTTGGAGGGAGTCACATAAATGTCAATACAAAAGGATTATATGCATCCATATGGCAGACTATGATGATGAGAACAGAGAAATCCACCTGGTAGAAAACAAAATTATTAAAGCTTGATATCCTTAATTCTAGAATCTCACCACATTTATGGCATGAATGGAATATGTATAAGAAAAAACATGCATTTTGATATATCTATATATGCTCTAGAGTGCTCTCTTTAATGAAAAAGGTTACCTGGATTTGGAAATAGGTTTAGCTGTTAATTTCAGCGATTTTTCAGCAATACACCATAGGTACATTGATGTTTCAGAGACTTGCCATGTTAGTTCTAGCATATATCATTCCACATTGCTGGAATGCACAAGCAGATTACTTTGGTTTGAATTAATGAAAGTGAGTTAAATGACTTACAGTTGTTAGCTTGCATTTTAATTTTGGAGGTTAAGCTCATATGCCTTGAAGGTTTAATTCATATGTTTCTGTACCATGAGGAGTTCAATTTGGACATTTCCTCTGCCACATGAGAACTAAAGCAACCAAACACAGGGAGAAAATGGAAGATTACAGTTGAGCAGAACCGTCAGCTGAAAGTCCTTTATTCCCCCACAGACATTTTAAAGTTGGTACACAGAATTTCTATAATATAATAAAAATTAAAACAAAAAGCTCTCTAGAAAGGGCTTGCAAAACCAAAACGTTTAATTGATGGATTCAGTGTCATCTGCCAAGTTTCCAGTACAACACCCCGGCTGAGGGAGGTAGAACTAAATTTGAAAGTTATTTCACTAGCTGGCAAGCTGGTCTGAAATCAAGAAGATATAATGGAATCAAAAGAAGCTATGAGTTTCTATAGTCAGAGAAGAAACTATAATTTATTTATAGAAAATGGGGAATAATTCAGTCAGCAGGAGTATCTGTGGGCTACCACAAATTAGAAAATGAATGCAAGTCGCTGATGAGGCAAAATGCTGAAATGGGAAAGCCATTCTGGGAATCATTACTGAAGGTATTATCAACAAGAGGATGAGAAGTAAACATTTTGCCCTGTTCTGTTGTGATAAATGCCATCCTGAATTGTTCACACAGTTTTATATATGATACTTTAAGAAATAGAGAAATAAACTGGAGAAAGACTAATGGAAAGCAAACCAAAAATTGTACTAAGGAAATGTGACACAGATTGCATGAATTGAGTGTATTTTATTGAAAATCTGGCTTCCCAGTGTGTCCTGTACAAGCATCTCATGAACCAGTATTCTGTCCATCTGCCTTCACCCAGAGGTCCAGGGAGGAGCTGAGCTTTTCCTGCTGCCCACTGCTGCCTTCATGAGAGAACAAAAGGTGAACACATCCAGTTGCAGCAGCCACCCCCGAATCTGGCAACTCATTGCTTTTCCTTGCATGAGCTCAGCTTGGTAAATCGCTGTCTAGAAAAGAGAATAAATAACACAGACATGGTTGTAAATGTGACAGTAATTAATTGGTCGTCTCTGAGGATGGAACAAAAGGCAATTTGCATTAATGGTGGGTTTCATTAGATTCTAGGAAGAACTCTACAGCTGGTATTTAGGCACTGTGATGGGTTAACCAAAGAAGCTGCCAGGTCAGTCTTTGGAGATATTTCAGACTGAACAAAATATTTTTTGTGGAGGATCTAAGTGTAGTTGATCCTCATGGTGAGCAGGACTCCACAAAGGTTTTTCAGACTTAACAGCTGTAGTTGCTTGCTATGCCTATGCTAGGGCTGTGTCCCTAGCATGAAATCTGGAAATATTTTCCAATTTCAGACCCCAGCCTGTCTCATATCCATGTCCCATCACCATAGCAGTGCTTGAACTGGGCCTGCATTTTCCTTTCATGTCTTTATGCCTCCAGTTTCCATACTCCAATCAGGTAGATCAGCAGCGAGACTGGTATCTCACAGCTGGCCTTTCCTGTAAAGAAGAGCTGGTTGAGCCTCAGGCTGGGAGCCACTGCTACTCTCTTTCTGGATTCCAGTACCACAGACTCACTGCTTTAGAGTTTGGGAATTCTGAATGACTATGTTACTTTAGCTTCTACCCAGTTTTCAGTCTCAAGAGTTATTGCCAAGACCCCCAATTTAACATTAGCATTTAGTAACAACAAATACAGAGATTACATGAATGAATACAAAACCTCATAAAATCATGGTAAAAATGTGAATACTAACACGTGTGGAAATGATGCCTTAAACCGCTGCCATTTACTCTACAAAATACACTTTGTTTTCTCTTACTATATATATCATGTGATGTAGCCATGAAAACTGGAACAGCACAATCTCTGTTGATGTAAAGTAAGCAAGAATATAACTACTGTAAATAAAAGTGGGGATTATGTTAGTGGAGGAGAGGAGGCTGTTCTCCTCAGTGCTGAATCTAAGTAGGAGGTAGATTGGATAGTTACATGGCAAGGTTCTTCTTGGAGAACAAATTTGGTTTGCTGTGTAAAATGTGTTATTGGTGTGCTATGGGCCACAGCTGAGTCTGTCTCCCCCGTTTGTGTGGCAGTGCTGAGTCATTGATTACGGTCGATCGATGCTGTTCACTGCAGTGCTAGATCCATTAATTCCTCTGTGAGAGTACGAGGCATAGCATTCAATCAATAAGGTCTCAGATTAAAGGCAATGATCCAGGAAAAGGACAATGTAAAAATAGAAAAACAGGGAAATGCGAGTGAGATTAGTTTCTTCTATTTGATACTTCCCATAACCTTCTCATGACTCAGCATTTCTGAGGTTAGCTACTTTGTGAGATCATGATTCACAAGGTTTGTTTACTAAATGAGTTCCTTAATGATGGTTAAATTACTTGTTAGTGTCTAATTCATGAAATGGCAAATGCTGAACTGTTGACCTTCCCAAAACTGGAAAGCTATCACATACAGTGATTTTAAAATATAGGTGAATATTTTTATTAGCAGTAAACCTTTTTACTATCACAGTCATTCATTTGAATCAGTCCGTCTCTTTACTTGTCTTTGAATACTCCACTCTGATTTGGAGGGTGCAAAGGTGTTACAGCAGAGGTGTCTGCTCACAGAACAAAAGGCAATTTGCAGTAGTGGTGGGTTTCTGCCCAGTAACGGGGAGAGTAATGGGTGCAGTAACGTGCTTCCTACCACACTGCTCAAAGACATCTCTCAGTGGCACAGCCTGAATATGCTTCACTCCTCTTCAGAGCTGGGGCTGTTATTTAGAGCTCTTCTCCAGGCCAGTATTTAGGCAGAATGGCGAGGAAGTCACTGTGAATTGCACAGCTCTCTGGGCAAAGACTGTGGTTGACTGGGGACTCCATCTTGCGGAAGGGATGCCATAATGCATTCTGCTCATTCCTGGTGGAAATTTACTGTCTTCCACAGTGGTTTCTGTCTTAATTCAATCCTTATTCTGAGCACAGAGGAAAGGAACGTTGTCTCAGGCAGCCAATGTGTAACTGTTGGGAAAAATACTTGGTTTCTGATGGCAATAATTACTACAACCATTAATTACTGTGTTTTGGGAGAGAAGCATATTATTTCATATTCATAGGCAACAACACTATACAACTCTCTTTCTGAGGTTTAGAAGTTTTCCATCTAAAAATAATTTGCAAAAATTAAATTGAACCAGGCTACTAAAATATTCAGTAATTTTAGCCGACTGTATAGCCATATGTCTATTCCAACCCAGCTTTTGACGTCTTGCCTAGAGGAAAATACTCTTTAAAATGTTTGGACAGACTACATCTAAAGCTAAACCTTGTTTGAAAGATGACATTCTTCTGAGCAAGGTTCAATATTTCTCCTACATCAGGACTGGGTCCATGGTTTTTCATGGTTTAATATTCTGAAAAAGAAAATCTGGACAATAATGTGCAAGTATGGAACCAATATTCAATAAAAAACATTCTGTACTTTCTAAAGAACTGTGTCTCAGCTTTTTTCCTCCTCTGAAATAATTTAACATGAGAATTGAGAAAGATGTTTGCTGCAACCAGGTTTTGCTAGACTTCAAGGTGTGTAAGGTGTGATGTTAAGCCTTGACAGCTGTGCCTGTTGCAGTCACTATCCCAGACCAAGACCTACAACATGCCCATTACAGGGGGTGATGGGCTGCCCTCCTCTGATATCCAGAAACGTCACTAATTTCTTTCGTGCCAGTGCATAGTTTAGTTTGCTTGCAATTTTCTTCCAAGGGTGTTTGCTAGTTACTATTCTCCCAACAGCTGGACAAAGCTCATTGTTTTATAAGCCCAAAAAGAGATGTTTTAGATTTTACTAACTTGCCCAGGAAATGCAAGATGTGTGCTGGAAACCTTCCCTCTCCTAGAGAGGCATTGCTGTGGCCACAAGGTGACATATCTGTGTAAATATAAACTCATTCCCTCCTGGAGTGCCTGTGTCACTGGAAGGACAATGTTACAAAAGCCAGGACTTTGTGGTCCTCTAGGGAGAGCTGTCACCAATGGAAGGAGGTACCCTGGATTGTGGTCATAACTAATGTCACTCTTATGTTTTACATTATGAGGCTGTTGACCCAAAAATTCAAGGAACTTTTCCACCCACATGGAGGCTGCAAATGTGACAGGTGGAAAACTAAATCAAAAAAACAGGCTTTCAAAAGCCTTAAAAGCTCCATGTAAAGGTAGGTGCCTCCATAGGCTTCTGGCACTTTCATTAACTTAGGTCTCTTGAATTATGAATAGGTAGAGATAGCAACCAGGTACTGAGATGTTTGTATAAGCATAGAACCTGATTTGTGTTTTTATTGGATTTTTAAAAAAAAATTTGTCCAAATTAATCATTCTTTCACTGTAATTGTTTGGTGTAGACTCTGAAGAAGTCACTGTTGTTTACCCCTGGTTCCCAGGCCTCATGTTTAAGTCACTGTGTGTTTTTCAGTAGAGGGTGGATGGGGATGTGTCTGTTGAGCAGAGTGCTGAGAAGGTGACAGTGTTACACATTTCCATCTAGGAGAAACTGTTCTCAAGGTCTGTTCCTCTGTGCCCTTGAAATCATAATGTCTAAATCCCTTGGAGTATTTTCCCTGGTGATACATCAGCTGCAGCTAAGGGTTCCTTTCTCAGAATGATCAGTGTTTTCAAAGCAGTAATATTAGTCTGCCTGCAACTCCTAGAGGAAAAAGAGTTAACTTATGAACTATGGGGAGCAGAGAGCCCTGTGTTCATGGAACCACGAGATTTCAAGGCTCTGAACACATAAGTTAATAGAATAGTCCATGTAAAGTGAGACTGACCTCGTTTTTAAAACTTGCAGGTGCCTAATGGAATCTCTCTGTATTATCAAAATTCATCAACAGTAGCAAATACATGTAAGAGCTGAAGGCAGTTTTTCTATTGTATTTTATATTCACTTTTTACTACCTGCCCCTGTTTTCTCATGCTCTCAGATGGGTAGAACTTTTTTCTTATGTACAGTGGTAACTACTATAGGTTATGTTGAACATTTGAAAATGAAGCATGACTTTTCTGTTCTCAATTGCACTGGTTTAATTTGTCTTTTAAGTTTCTGTGAAACTGCAGGGAGAAAGGAGCTTTTAAGATACTATAAAAAGTGAAAGGTTCTTGCCTTTTTCTGTTATGACTTGTTAGAAGCTCACACTTGACTTTCGACAAAGGATTCCAGACAGCTGGCTTTTCTCCAAAGTGACTTCCAACTTTATTCTTAAAGGAAGAGATCCCAGGTGCAGGAGACTGAAGTAATAGGAGATCTAATATTAAGACTTTCAATTTTTTTTCTTCTGTAGCATGTTTCTTTTTTCTGCCTAATATAAGATAGGTATAATTCCAATCTAATTTACAATTGCAATGGTAAGTACACTTCCCTTTCACTCTTCAAGTGAAAAATACTGCTGTGCTGAGCCCCACTGTTCATGTGTCTTATAGAACATAAAGACATTGTTCTTCTGCCTTTCCCCAAAAAAGACAAAACATCTTTCTTTCAACAGAGATTATTCATCATATGTTGTTCTAGAGTTAAGATGCAAGCTCATAAACTGAAACAATAGGTAGTATGGTGTTGCTTTTGCAGTGCACTGTTTATCTGCTATAAGGAATACAACTGTTTGAAAAGGTTTCAAAAGCACAAAAGAGGAATTATTTACAGTATTTCATCCCATCATGTACCAAAGAGAATGTTGAATGAGTATTACAGAAGCATTCAAACTGCGCTGATCAGCACACAGAAATTAATATATGGTGTGTGACAATTTTGGGGAGAGATCTGTATCCAATTATAAATTCCTCTTCAGTTTATGACTAACATTTATGGAGTAGTCTTTCAAGGGAAGTGGTGAAGCACTGTGTACTCAATTGTTGGTGAATGAGGTCTGCAAAATGTTTGAAGGCTCTTCAGAAAGCAGATCTGAGAGCAGCAGTGGCGTGGATGTGATGACATGGTGGAGTTTCCATGTCTCCATTCTGACTTGCATTTTGACAGTTGTGTAGAAGCAGAAGCACCAGGTTGTGCCAAATTTACAGCGTCCAGAGTAAATGAACTACTTCCTCAAACTCTGTTGTTAGAGAATTTTCAGATTGGGGTTTATTTTTTTATTGTGTTTAATTTGAAAATATGTATGCATTTGGGATTCAGGGCAATTGTGTGGCAGTTTAACTAGGGATGGAATCACTGTTCAAAGCACAAGAAATAACAAACTCTGAAATAGCAAATGTTCCACCAATTACATGACTGGTCTGTGTTATGAGAAAGAGAAAAAGGTTGATAGATGTGGTGCCTCTATTACAAGGGGTGACATGAAACCCCACTGTGGGCTTTGTAGCTTGCCTGTAAAGAACATCTCAGCAGCTTACTCAGAAATATGCCAAATAGCCATATTCCATATTTGCTGAAGCCCCTGTGAGTTGTTTATTTCTGGTTTGTGTTGTTTTATTATTTTTTTCATCTACTGTTTCTGGTTGAAAGCATGAGTTGGTCAAAATGTTTTCTTGGAAGAATTGATTAATTTTGACAACACCTCTACTATAAAAAGGCTCTTCAGTCTTAAGAACAGCCATTAGAGTGGAAGGTGTGGAGGAGGAACAGAGAAGCTGCCTTCAAAAGTGCATATGAATTTGTTCTGATATGGGATTTTAACCCTGAGTCTGTTATGTCTTGAATAAGTGACCCAGTCTCTGGCTGCTTTGAGCTGTTCCTGGCAGCTTCTAATGTTGTATTTTGTGTAATCATCTTAGTTCTTTTTTGTCAGAAGAACTCAGACCACACATCTGAAGTGATTTTTAAAGTATTTTATCAGAGTCTGAAGTGAGTGAGTCTTCCTTTCTGTTGTCTTTCTCTGCTTCAGAACACCATGAATTTACCTAGGTGTATAATGAGGCATTTCTGAAAGGAAAACCTTTTTGTCTAGTTTTAACTTTGTTGATATAAAATATTTTGTCTAAAAAGCATTTTTCCTGTGCCTCCTTTCTTTGCAGTAACTTTTAAAAATACCCTGGTCTGTTGGAGTTATGGCACGATGAAGCAGGCAAATGTGGTCCTATAAGGCAAATAGCTCTGCAGCAACTGCTCTATAAGGGAAGATGAAGGGACCTTGTTTTATGTCAGACTGGTACAACTGGCAGCTTCTTATACAATGCTGTTGGAACAAGTTCAAATGGCTTTTAATGTGGGGGCCCCTAACCATGTGAACTACCAGCTTTACTCTTATGATCTACCACTCAAAAGTGACTGGATTAATAACAGGGCACCAATGTCTCTTTTGAGTCCTTTCTTTTGAATAGGATGGCATCCTGATTTATCCACAGCTTTGTCAGCCTGTCTCCTTGTCTGGGGCCCTGAGCATTTGTCCTCATTTAGGCAGATGTTGTTCTTGCTCAGGCTGTGATTCCCTCTTTTAATAAACCTGATCACTCTTTGCTGAAAGCCTGTTTATTTGGTAAATTTGACTTTTGGCTAAGCAAGGCTTGTAGCCTGTTAGGAACAAAATTCTTTGAATGTAGCAGCTTTACCTGTTGTTTTTCAGCTGTGTGCATGTATGGTCATGCTGAGAAAGGTATCATGCCACTCCCACTGCAGTAGGGTGCTGTGCCTACAACAAGTGTGCCTGCACATAAGCTATCTGTGATGAATTCATATCACTGGCCAGTTTTACAGCATTAAAGGACTTTCTCTCAGAACTAAGTGGTGCAAAGAAATTGCATATCTTGCACACAAATTTTCAGTGTTTAACAATTGAAAAGGACTCAATTTTACTGTGAATATTACTTGCTATGCTGGGTCATGAGGGTCAGAACAGGCATCTAATGCTCTGAACTTGCAAACATTTACACACCTGCTTAACCTGACTGTGTAGCACAGTCCTGTGTAGGTTAGTAGGTCTGCTTATGGCAATAAAAGCAATCATGTCAGAAGGTCTTCATGGAACTGAAGCCTCATATTTGATTCTCAGTAGTAGTGCAGAATAGCTTAACAGACCCTACTGGCAGCTAGATGATTTTGTTCATCTGAATTTTGAACAGATGGCAAGGATCCTATACATTGTAAACTGAAAATATCAGAGTAATACCTCTAGAGTATTACCAGAGTAAAGTGTCACTGCAAGGATGCAGAAAGACTAGAACACAAAATATTTATAGATGTTACTTTTCCATTTTGCTCTTCCCACAATGCTGATAGTACTCTTCCCACAGTCTTGAGATTGACCCAAAAATGCTTTGACAATGTTAAAAGTTGCTTGCCTCCCTTTACCCATCACAATTTGCTAACCAGCATTTTCATGCAAGATTTGAGGTGGACTGTTGTAAAATTATGTGCTTTTAGTCTGTAAAACTCTGGACTCTGTCCAACAGACCGTTTTTACATGGCCTGGATCCTTTTCAGACAAACAGGATCTGTACCAGGGTGCAAAATTGTAGACAACTGATGCATTCTTTAAAATAACTACAAGTTGGCTCTCTGCCTTTTCTGGGAGTCTGTCAAGACTCCCCCACTGGTGCCTAGGAATGTATTTTTGAAACAGGAATTGTGAGTGCCAACAAAGTAATAAGTTTAAAGGTAAGCTTTCTTTCCTGTGGCAGTCTGAGAATTTCTTTGTATCTTACTGGCCCTCCAAGTAAAACGGGTAGGGCACTTAATTCTTCTAGACCAACATATCTGTTATCTCAGCAAATAAATATTTTTATGATCTATAAAAGGCAAATTTACCATAAGGGGTTTTTTTTCCTTTTTAGTGGTAGACCAGCTTCCTAAATCTGTAATGTCATTGCCAAATTTGCAATTTAGAAATTTGTTACTTGATATGTGCAAATTACTTCAAGCCTCCTCCAGAAATATGCTGTGGGTAGCAACTCATTTGTACCCATCTGGGGAAAACTACTCCATCTCCTTGGACCTCCTAGCATTTATTAGTTGCATTATTTCCCTGCTTCTTCTCATTTTTGTCCTGTATTTTCAAACCCAGCACTTCTCTGTCATTTACTTGATGGGATCACCTTTAGCTCCTTCCTTTAGGCATCTGTTCTACACCTTAGCTGTGGCAGTAGCATATGAAAGGTTTTATCTATCACCACTGTTGGATTCAGCTAAGAGATACTTCAGGCAAGGGGAAAAGTACAAGTGCTGGTGGTAGGATAGGTAAGAGGGGGCTGGATATGTTCTTTTTGTCCTCTTCAAGGTAAACAGGCAGGTCTCTCTCAGCTGTAGGAGAGAAGAGGGAAGGCTCGTAGACAAGGGTCTTTTACAGAAGAAAAAAGTGATGAGTGACAAATGCTTTTCCCCTGAGCAGTTAGCAAGGGGAAATGGTTCCAGATTATCTTCCTTCAGCATGTCCTTTTAGACCTCAGGTGGGAAATTTGGGGGCTCTTACAAATATATCTACTTCTCCATGAAGTAGCAGTTTGACTCACCGAATTCTCATTGCTAGACAGTGATACTAGGGATGCTAGCAGAGACTGAGTGAACATCCTCCCTGTGTCAGTCAGGTTGAATAGGAGAAACTGTCTAGAAAGTGTGTCATATTTAAACTCATGCCATTTTTAAAATTCCAAACTTGCCTCAAGTTTGAATAAGCACATGATGATTTTTGTGCTGAGGTTGGCAGGGGAAAGGTTGGAGTCTTTGGTGCTGTTAATTCTACAAGTGTCCTGCATATTAGAGCAGTGAATGGGCTGTGGCATTTGCAAGACCACAAAATTATATCCCAAATGTGCAGGCATATGCTTTATGAAGGTTCTCACAGATAAGAAAGGTTGTCATGAAGTAAGCCCTCTTTGAGTTCCTAGTGTGATGTACTACAGCTCTAGAAAAATACACAAACTCAGGTTGCCTTTAAAAGTTTGGGAATGGTGTAATCAAAGTGAACATTTGCAGAAGTGGTTAGGTGTTTTAGTTCCTTTAAATTAATAGCAAAAGGTACAGTCTATTGCCAAAAAGCTAAGAAACATAACAGCTCAGCTGCTTGCCAGCATTTGTTATGCCTTAGGAGACATGCCTTCTTGTTCTTTTTCTTCTGAATATAACACAGGATTGATGAAAGTAATTATACTTTTGCACTGGCCCTGGCTAGAATAGAATAGATTTTTCTTTTCATAGCAGCTCTGTGTTTCAGAATTTTGACTCAAATAGAACTGATAACATTGTTATACTCTGGCTGGTGCTGAGCAATGTTTGTACAGCATCAAGGTCTGCTCTGTTTCTCACTCTGACACCCCAGAGAATAGATTGAGGGTGAAGGTTCACAACCAGGTAGATGACCTGAACCAACCAAAGAGATATCCCATGGCATATAAATTCATGCCTCCCAATAAAAGGGAAAATAGGGTGATACTGGGAATTAGCCATCTGTAGCTCAGGAACTCTCTAGGCATCAGTCTACCCACAGGAAGTGGTGGGTGATTGCGTTTGCATTGCTTGTTTTCTCCAGTCTCCCTCCTCCTTTTCTTCCACTTATTTAATTATATTTTTTTATTTGTTCAATCTTGTGTTTTCTTGTTGGTTTGTCTTTTTTTTTTTTCCTTTCTTCTTCCCCCATCCCAGTGAGGGTAGTGCCTGAGTGACTGTGTGATGCTTACCTGCCCACTTGTGTTAATCCACAACAGCCACACTTTGTGGGATTGAGCTACTCATCCCCAGAAGATTCTGGCATCATTCCTTGTCTTGATGCATCCAAATCTTCTGATTTGCACTCTTAAATAAATGTATATGCAGATGTGAGTACACAGGTTTGTGTGTGCATCAGTGAAAGAAGGAAAACAACGGCAGAAGTGGAGCCCAATTGAACAGTATTTTAATATTAGCAGTTTTTTCTGTTCATAAGCACTTTGATAACTATCTCCAGCAAAGGGCAAAACATCTTTAGAGGCTTATTTTAAAGTGAAAATCAGACTCCTATATTTATGAAACTTACTTTGGATTCCTTTAAGTCCAAAGCTGCCCCACAAGCATCTTCCATATATTTTCATATTTTTCCTTCTACCCTTTGAATTGTTATCTGTTTGGGGTTTTCAAAAATAAAAAAGCAGATAGATTTTGCTTATATCTGTAGTCGTTAACTGACATCATTTTGCTTAGTTAAATTGTAGCCATTTTAATGGATAAAATCTAGATAAGGAGATTCAAGAGGAATATTTGTTGCTGGGTAGTCACCTTTGATTTTAGCCTTTTTGCAGTGTGATTGTAAGAAAGGCAACAAGGAGAGTCTGAAAGTATGTTCTTTAAAGTTGTAACATTAGTCAGTTTTAGCACACTTTCTAAGAACTGTCAAGTCAGTGATCTGTTTTAAAGACTGAAAACCAAAGTTGACAATTCTTTTCATTGTTTATAGAATTGTAGAGGAAAGATATGCTTTGAATTACGTTTGAATAAGATCTTAGAATAAATAGGGATGTGACTTGGCCCTCAGTTCCGCTGAGTAGAAAGAGAAGCTGTGCATGCACAATAAAATGCAGAATTTGAATCTTTACTTAATGAGGGAAACAAATGAAATTTCCATGCTTCTTTGGTCTTTTACAAGTTCTGTATAATAATCATAACAGGAAGTACTGTAAATTTCCATAGGCTGTGAGGATGACTATAAAAAAATAAAATGTAACTGAATCAATATGCAAATCCTTACTAATAAACTTGATTAATTTGATTGCTAATTTCTTGTTCAAGTATCCCCCAAACTGTAGAAAAGAGGGGTTTTATTTAAATATTTAAAATAAAAACATAATAAGTAGTAAAAAGGATTTTCTGCCTGAAAGTAAAATAAGTATCCTTTTATTTTTTAAAATACTTTTCTTTCCTCCTGTGAATTACCCAGCATATTAAGCAAGCACAATGTAAGAATGTTTCTTGCAGTGTTTCAGCAGGAAACATGTAGCTTTGGTTGTATAAAATGACAGTGCTCAGGAAGGTAAACATATTGAATTACTCCACTAATAGAAAGGAGAAGGTATTAAGGTAGTTTTCCCCCAGGCACTGAGTTTCACAGGTGCTGTAATCATGGTGGGCTACAACGATAGTACTGTAAATGCAAAAACTAACAATATGCAATTAGATGAATTTTTGTGTGAAATGTGATAAATCAAGGAATGGAATTTGTCAGACATCAATTCCCTAACAGCAAGAATGTTTATCTAAACCACAAAAACCTCACAGCTGAAATCACTATTTTCTCTTGTTTTCACTCAGATCACAAGAGAAATATTAACAGCACCCTTTTGAGAAAGAAGCTTTTTGGCCTCTTTTTGCATTCCTTAAAAAGCACTTTTAGGTAGGCATACTTTTGGCAATATCTCTACCTTCATTTGCATGCTTTCTGAAAATTGTCATTTTGTGAGTGAAGTGACACTGCCTGTCATTTGCCTCCCAGTTTGGGAAGGGTAGATTTGAGAGATAATTAAGTGAACTCTTGCAAGGAATTCTGCACACCCCTCATTCTTGGTCTGTGGGAAGTGTTTCTTAAGAGAGGATGCTGGCATATTATCTAGGTATCACTGCATTTTCTTTGATAATGCTAGAAAATGTGTTGTTGAGGAACATGTAACTGAGAAACTGTAACTCTGCAGTGATAAAAATGTTACCTTAACCATGACCTGATATTGGAAATCACAATTTTCCTGGGAATCACACTTTCTTCGGGAATGTAAACATTGTAGGTCTTAATTTCTTGTTTGCAAAAGAGAGGTGTTTGTTTTCAGAAATAAATACAGAAATACAATTACCAAATGATGCATGTACAGAAATGTGTTGTGAATGACCATCCAGCTTCCCTAGAGAAGTGATGTCTGGCCATAAGGAGGTGCCCTAGAAGCAGAACTGAAGTTCAAGAGAGCTGCAGCTGGGCTGTGCCAGACACCTTTGCCTGTCCCAGTTTTGAGAGATCATTCCTGACAGTATTTTGGCTCATCATTCCATGATAAGCCCTCAGCTCAGGATCTAAAGGTCCCTATTGTCTTTTTGGGTGCATATGAGTTCAAAGTCTGAACTGTGCAAGCACTGAGCCTGTTGGTGCCTGTCCTCTTTGGGCTGATGGAAATCTTCCAAGGTGCCACTGCTCCCCAGCTTCCCATGTGGTATTTACTCAGTGGGTTGTCAGCTGAACTTGACCACTGGGGTAACAAGAATCCATCTGCATGGATGAGGCACGCTGAGTAATAAAAGTAAAATATTTTATATTTTGTAGCAATAACATTCTCCAGAGATTGCTACATTTTTGTCACAAAGGAGCTAAAAATTTTACCTTTTTTCTTTGTTCTCCTTCTTTTTTGAACTTGATTCTTACTGAAGAATGAATGGTTAAACTGATATGGAAATTCCTCTTATCAAAACACCAGACAGGGCCTCTCCATTTCCTTTCCTCTTCATGATGTGTCATTCAACTACACAACATTAGTTTTTCTTATCCTGTTGAGTGCTCTGCAGATTCAGGTTCGAAGTGTAGGGAATATGTTCAAAGCTTGCGATTTTGTCTCCTGTTGCTTGTGACCACTCTGGGAGCCTGGGCCATGGAGATGAGATTGCTCTAACTCTTCAGCGGCTGTATGATGCCAGGGGTGGGGAATAAAGTTCAGATCCCACTAAATACAGTGCTCCTGGGTTATTTGTCCCCAGGGCTCTGAGGTGCAAACCAATCCCATGGTCCATCCAGTAGGTGAGTTCAGGGGAGTGAAGCCCCAGAGACAAATAGTTCACTTCCTTGGGCGAGTCCCAGAGAGCTGGTGTAGGAGTGGTTGGCCTCAGGCCAAGGTTTACCAGCCTGCATGTTGCTGTTGCTGAAGGTGGTTAGGTTTACTGGGATGCAATAAAAATGCTCGAACATAAGAGGTAGGTAAAGTAACATGGTTAATATGTGAATTGTTAACTAGAGTCAGACAACAAATGTCTGTGGTGGGTGCAGCACTCTCCTGCCAGTGTCTGCAGTGGAAATCAAGTTTCCATTCAATGTGGCTCTGAGTGACACCCGGGATACAGAGGAAAACAAACAGGGACTATTATCTTCCTTCTGAAGCAGCTCCAAAGTGAATATAAACACTGATTGTTTAGAGACCATCAATTAAGCTAAGAAGTATTTAGAGCAGGTGCAAGAGAGATAACAAATGAAAAGAAAACTTTATAGTCTAGTGTATTTAAAACAATTTGGCTTTTTGATGTTGTGTTTACGGGGAAGAGTGTTGACTTGATAGTTGGAGCCTGGGACTCCTTTATAAACTCTTTTTAGTTTGATAAACACACTGCAAACATCAAGAGGAAAGGCCTAAATGATGGGAACTTTAATGCTGGGGATGTTTTATTTATCACTGCAGTAATATTGAAAGAACGTTTGAACTTACGGGTAGAGGTTTATGGTCTTGTTAACCTCTGTTTTATTAAGGAAGAGTTATGCAACCTTTCATACTCTGAACTCCCTAGTAGTGTCTAGGGGAATTGCTGAGAATAGGCCTTTCTCCTGTGAGTCACTTTGTATGATGTGCTCCCTCAGAACTTGAAAGCCATTTCAGATAAAGGGTAGGAGAAAAGGAAACATTCATTATCTTGACTTTACAGGGGAGAATCTGAGAAATAGAGAAGTAAGGGACAGAGATTTTACAAAAAGGTACAATGTTTCAACCACGAGAAAATTTAATTGACTTTTCACAAAAGAATTCTGCAGATGAAACGAGAAGCTGAACCCTCATCTCCCAGAAGTAATCGAGGATGAATGTGGATCAATGTAGCTTTTTCATCTCTAATCTTGAAAAAGTATTGTATGTCCCTTTCTAAAATAGGTAACGGTATGAATTTTATATTTTTGTTTGTTTTTAAACACCTCTTGTCCTTTAGTCTTTCAAGATTTACCTGTCAATATTCTGCACTTTCACACTCTACACAGTTTGTTGACTCATTGAAATTTAATGTACTTTACAATAGGTTTCTGAGCTTCTTTGTTTTCTGGAAAGGCAGCTTTGCTATTCAGGGCTAAAGGTGATAGTAGGAAATACTTTGGGTGTTAATAAGAAGTGTGGCCCTGGCTTACTGAATCACTTAGGGAAAGCCATTTTAATCTCCTGGCCAGCTCAACTGTTAAATCAGTAAGCAGGAGCACTGACCAGTAGATCATCCATCCAAGCCAACCATCCCTTGGTGAATGTATCACCATGTTATAAGTAACCTCTGCTGGCAGAGGTGAAGCATCTCCACCAGCAGTGAGCTTTGAGCTGCAGTGGCACACACAGAGTTCCTGTGTCCCATGACTGATCCTGGGGAGTGCTCTGCATGCCTGGCGTGGGGCACAGCAGAGGGCTGGGGGTACATTTGGGGTAGCATGTGGCGCAGGCATGCCAGGGCACTGTGGTGAGCAGTAATGCTGAGGCAGGACTGCCTTCCAGCACCTCTTGCCTGTCCTGTACAGCTCTGCATGATGGCAAGGCTGTACCAGGAGAAGTTTGGTGGAAATATTGCATGGTCATCCTATTCCATACATCCTGTCTCTTGTGAAAACTGTGTTTGGTAATGCAAGCCAATCTGCCCAGAGTGAACAGGAGATGACATTCTTGCCTGTGGGAGGGTGGAGGTGAGAAAAGGAGGCTGTGATGTTTGTAAAGAAAAGCTTTTGGTGTTATATGGCTTCTGTGAGAAGCTGCTAGAAGATTCTCCTTGTTCAGCTTCCTCAAAGATAGACCTGCTGCTGGCTGAGTCCATCACTGACAGTGGCAGCACCTCTGTGCTAACTTACTAAGAAGGGGAAAGCTGTTACTGCACAGAAGCAATTGCAGCCAGAGAGGAGTGAGAATCTGTGATAGCAACAGACCTGCAGACACCAAGGTCAGTGAAGAAGGGGGAAAAGGTACAGGTTCAGGTGCCAGAACAGAGATTAATCTGCAGCCTGTGTTGCAGATGATGCTGGGGCAGCTGTGCCCCTGCAGCCCATGAAGATCCCTGCTGGAGCAGAATCTGCCTGCAGTCTGTGGAGGACCCCACACCATAAGAGGCAGTGCCCAAAGGAGGCTGTGACCCTGTGGGAACCCACACTGGAGCATATTCCTGAGGAATGCACCTCATGGAAGGGACCCACACTGGGGCAGTTTGTGAAGAGCTTCAGCCAGCAGAAAGGAGCCAGGCTAGGAAAGAGTGTGGGGGGTCCTCCCCCGAGGAGGAAGGAGTGTCAGACACACCTGATGAACTCATTGCAACACCCATTCCCCATCCTCCTGTGCCTCAGGAGGGGAGGAGATAGAGAATTCACAAGCGAAGTTAAGCCAGGGTCAGCCTACTAATGCCAAGAAACTTGATGTTATTGTGGTTTTTTTCTCATACTTCCATGAAAAATCTCCCTGGAAAATCCCAAGAAAACACTGTCTAGTCCTGATTACTAAGGGAGAACTTCCCAGTACTGGGAATGATTAAAAAAAATAAATTTAAAAAATCAACTGGTGATACCAGCAATGAAGTAAATGTTCCTAGTGGATTCATCCCATGTACCAGTGGGGAGAAAATAAATCCCTTGTAGGGGCAACCAAATTACCAGAGAATCTCTGTGCTGATCCAGTGGGAAGGATGATGTGATGATGAGTTTTAGGGTAAACAGGAGCTGAAGCCTCATGGACTGGTTAAATTACTTTAACATCATCTTATCTCTAACACAATCAGGCATGCAGAAAGACACATTCTTTACCATGGTTGAACATATGCCTTTATTAATGTGAAAAAAGACAGAGTTCTATTTCAGTCAATAATAACATAGTTTGCTGTTAAAGTCACAGTTACACTGAAGGCATTTATACATTTGGTTTTAGTTTATTTCAAACTGCCTTGCCATTATCAGGCCTCAAATATTTATAAAATCCATAGAATTTTTTTAGCCAACCAAATGATTGTGTGATCCTTATCTATTATATTTTTATGAAATAAATATTTTTTTTTACATGAAACTTGCTTCTAATTCTTTCTGCTAAATTCTAGTTTTCTCATATATGTAAAGGAAAAGAAAAAGAGGGGTGAAACATTTAGGTTTGTACTTTCAGTGTTTTATAAACAAGAGATGTGAAACCACTAGTGAGACAATGTTTTGTACATGTATGCACACAAAATGTATAATTGTAGTGCTTTGAACTTAGTTTTGAAAGTAAATACAGATTTAATCAGCCTTGAATAAAATGTGGCATATAAATATACTTTCATTGGACCCTAAGGTTCTCTTTGAAATAAAGAGCTTCCTTATAATTTCTAGAAGGAGGTGGCAGCCCAGGTGTGAGTTACAAATTAGTCATATATGCTGATATCATTTTATATCTCAACATATGAATTTGCAAAATATTCTGCTAACTACCATGAGGATATTATGCACTTTTAAAATGCCAAATTATTTTACCCTATGCAGTTATACTTCGAAATTTCAAACACTTAAATAATTAGAGAATTGAGGATTAAAATTGTCTCAAATGGTATCATTCTAATATAGGGGTATTTTTAATGAATCTTCTACTGAGAAAAGTTTATTTCTTATGCTTTTTTTTGTGTCTGTCATACAAATGTTCAGCATTCTTTTTATTTAAATAATGAACTTCAATTTGTATTGCCTTCCTAAGATATTTCTCTAAGGCTTGAGGATTTTGGAATTCAAGTACCATTATAATTTGTGTTATCTAGTGAAAATGCAGGTATTCTTTTTTTTTTTTTTTTTTTTAACCTCTCTTCTCTTTCTCTTTATCTTTTAACAAGCAGCAGTTAAAAATAACTGTTTAATTTAACACCCCCTGCAAATCCCCTCCCAGCTATGACATAGTTTGGGTTTGAAAAGCCATATAAGGAGTTTTCATTACCATTTCATTCCCACAAACTGTATTTATAGGAGGAACCCTTTGTTCCTGATGTAGGGTTACAGCCCATGGTGGAGCTTGCAAGAGCCCGGAGCAGGGGCAACCCACGGCGGGGTGCTGTGCGCTATCACTGCCTCGTGGGAGGGCTGGTTCTGGGGCACAGGAGAGCAACACTGAAGCTTAATTATTTTTCCTCCCCCCTTCTGTAGGTGTCTGGCACACGTCCCTTTTGGAAAGTGCCACCAGCTTGTGTTGGTGTGCTTTCCTTTGGTACCCTGCTAGAGTGTGCCCTGGAAAAAGAGAATGCAGCCTCAGCCACTGGGTTTTGCTGCAATTACCCACATATGCAGCCTGATTATTTAAAAAACTTAGAGATGACGTTTTTGTCAGGAATCACCTATTGGTTGAAAAACTCCTGGTGTGCTTGTGGCTTGTCACAGATCCAGTGTGGACTTTTTGTTTTCCCCTGTTTGGATGCTCAGGTTACACAAGGTGGTTCCTCCATTAGATGGCACTGTGCGTTTCGGCGGTGCCTCTATCACTCCCCCTGTGTTAAATGGAGAGTAATTAACTTTTAGGAGGTGTGTTTGTTATAAAAAGCAGCCTCTCCAAGTTGCTCTTATCAGACTGAGGAAAACGGTCTTGCTCTCTCTGTATTTTTTCTTCCCCCCTGCCCGTATGAATAGCAGTACTGGAAATGCAGAGTAATAGAAAGTACATGGAAGGTGCCAGCGAGATCCAAACTCATGTATGCCTTTCTTCCCACTCTGAAATCAAACGATTTTTACCTTTCTATGGATGATTTAATTTGGATCCCTGTGATTTGAGAAACTAAGCATTTGGGCAACGTTTTTTTCATTATTAATGGCCATGTTGCAGAACAGCTCTTTTCTTTCCTTAAATTTGGTAGCACCAAAAATTATAGATCTGGTTGTTTCTCAAAAAACTGTGAAAGGACTGTGGATAAAAAACCTGATTTCCTAGTGACTGAGAAGGAATCAAGTTATTACATTGCTGCAGCTGCTATTTGATCCATTAATGTTGTTATAAATTTGAGATCAAGGGAAATTATCTTTCTTTAGCTTGGACAGAAATTCAGCCCTGAAGAAGGGGCCTGCAGGAAGCCAGGGCTGGTGTCTGCTAATGGGGAAGGACCTGAACATGATTTTGACCTGGCAAACTAATGCTGTCTTCCTTATTCCCAGGTGTGGTTTGGGCACCAGGATGAGCCAGGGATAATCCCTGCAAGAGTTTGTGCCTGTGGCCACCCTGTTTCAGAGAGCACGAGAAGTTAGCAATGTGAATGTGAGATATTCCATGTTTGCCTGTGCCAGAGAACAATCTCAGGCTCATTTAATGGACTCATATAACTGTAGGCACTGTGTCCCAACAAAATGCTAAGCAAACCCTGGAATTTACCCATTCTGGATAATGCTGTTCTTTACCCTAGCAAGGTAAAGAACAGCAGTAGCATACCTGGTGAATGTTTTACTACACAGGTCTTTGGAAGTTCCACTGCTCTTGGCTGCATCTACAGTGGTTGTTGTAAGGGACAGTGAAAACAACCTTAGTCAGGAAAAAGAACAGCAAATGGGACTGGGGTTCGATATTGTATTTAACTGGGAAGATAATTTTACTCTGCAAGCTGGACTGGGGTGAGGGAAACATGGATTGCTACCTGGCTGCATTATTGACTCTCAGGGTGACTTTGAGCCAAATACTTCAGTTTTCAGAAGTGAGTAATGAGTTTTCCTGCTGGCTGGACACACTTCACGGGGTCATAATTTCATCCCTAAAATGGTGGCCCTCTGTACACCCGAGGCTGTAATTTTCTCAGGTTTGAATCTATAACATGGGAAAGCTAATAAAGGCACTTTCCTCATCCTTTTTTTACTGTTCTAACGTGCTGTAGATTTTTTGTAACCAGAACTGCTGCCTATTATGTGTGGAAGGTAGTGAGCTGAAACACAACTTCCCAGTCCCACATTTTGGGTGACAGAGTATATTTGTGATCCTTAAAATAGTATTCAGGTTATTTATATGAACTATAAAATTTATTTTTATGACTATGCATATAAATAAACATGTAAATAAAAAAAGTTGAAATCTATAAAACAGACTTCATAGGTGAAGAAAAAACACAAATGCATACTTTAATAATACAGTTTACACAACAATAAACCATTAACAGCTCAGCTTTTGTATAGCTTTGGAAAGGAATTTAAGCAGATGTGGCAAACTATAGGTTGAAAGTAAAAAACTCTGTAAAAATACAGGTTAATTATTGTTTAATTTCAACTGAATTTCCAAAGCTTGACTTAAGACTCCACTTATGTTTTAATTACAAGCAATTTTTCAAGGTCTTATTTAATAACTTCAGTCTATAGGTTAGTAAGATGTATGCAGATATGATTTGAATTTTATAAATCTACTTGAAATGAGAAACTGCTAACGAGGAAAATCATCTATAAACCAGTAACTGCAATAACTTTCAGACCACACAAGGATTACAATTTTTGTGGGGTTTTTCCATTGGTAAAAGGGATTTTCTTAATATAATTTTGACTAAACTCAAGTGTGGCTGTGCCCTGTTGTTACCTGTTGTGATTGTCAGATGTGATGCATGTGTGAGAACCCTGCCAAGAGTATAAGGGCTGGAGGGTGGCACTGAGCTCCTCAATAGCTTGGAAATGCTGGTTGCTTTCAGCTCTAAAAGCCTGTGTTGGTGAAGCTTCAGATTAACTTGTCTGTTTTTATTTTACCTAAGTGTGATGCTTGTTATTTTTACAGGTATATGAAACCATGATTGCTCATATTATTGGTTTGCTTAGGTGGAAAGATAGGTTAGCCAGAGACCTGGTCTACTCTTCTGGAACTCTTGGTGACAAAATTGTATTTCCCATATGGGTCTGGGTGCAATGCCAGTTGGTCTAATTAAGCTGATCTTGACAAATATATTTTCTCACACTTTAATGTTTGGAGCCTGATCTGACATTCCTTGTCTAGCCTGTCTTAAATTAAATTTGTTGAGAAAATGAATGCAAAACAAACAAACAAACAAACAAACCCAAAAACAAACAAAAAAACCCCCCAAAAAACAAAAAAAACCAGAATTTTTTGAGAAGACAGGCTCCCTAATAACAACAGCAACAACAACAAAAGGCATTCTATATTCTTTTTTACCTGCGATGTTTCCCTGAAATCTGAGAGATTCTGATGCTAGACTTCAGCTGTAAGGTAGTAGTTATTTTCTTAATCACATTTAATTGAAAACCCAGTCTTGCTACAATAACATCATGGTTTTCTCAAGTTAATTTAACATAGATTTGCTGGCCTCATTATCACTCTGAATGTTGTTCCTATAAGGCTTCACATGGAATAGGAGCTCCTATTCACAGCAGTAAACAAAATTAGGAAATGTAAAAAGCAATGAAAGAAATGGATTTTATGTCCATACAATATAAGACAGTGTCTAAGAAGTAGCCTGGCACAATTTAATGAGCTTTCGTCTGGATTTGCCTCCTTTTTCTTGAGCTCTGGTAGGGAAGAAGTTCAGCACAGTATAAAACCAACACAAATCTTTCCAATATGCTTTACTTTCTGTAGCTTTTCTCATCCTAGCTTAATCTGAAATGCTCTATACAATTCAAACACAGAGGCAGATGCTAGTGGCTGCTAAAACCTGTAGAAAATAGTACTAGAGAAATTAAAAGTTCTTAAAGGACCTAAATTTGCTTAAAAGAATTGGAGAAATTAATAACAGAAGCAAATATACAGATTTACACAAGGAAGAAAAAAGGAAGAATGTGAATCAGGCAAGTCCTGAAACCAAACCTTCATGTCCAGAGTCCTTGAAGATTACCCATGGGTTCAGAAGGAGTCTGATTTTGTACGTTAATTGAAAGAAGAGTGGAGTCTGACTCAAAACTGCTGGAAAGGACCCCGAAGAACATGGTAGGTGATACAGTGGTGAAAAGGAGTGAGAGGCACAGAAATGTTCAGGGCATACCTGCCAGAAAGATGGGAAGGCAGGAGGTTCTGCAAGGCCATCCATGGAAGGTCCTTTGAGAAGTATTTAGAAATACAGAGACATTCAACAGAGGTTCAGGACTAGAGACAAAAACAGAATAAAGAGGGTCCAATGGGCAATAGCACTAAGATGCTCTGCCTGCTAGCCAGTCTTACTAGGTCTCCTGACAACATAACAAAAGATTGAAATTTACAAAAATAATTTCCTTTGAATGGATACATGTGTAGCACTGGCATAGCTGCCTGAAATTAGAAGTGACTCTGTTGTACATTTCTACAGATAAAAGGAAGCATGGGCTAGGCTTTGCAATCTTATCGCAAATAAAGAGAAAATACTGAAAGTTTTCCCTGAAATAATTTAGATTATGCTGGTTTTGGCTCAGTCACTTAGGGAAGAGAGAGATCATTATTTCTCTAGAAAGCAAAATGTCATGGCATTGTTATTATCCAAGAATTCAGGGCACACACTGAATTCATTCCCTTGATCAGTGTGTCTTCAGGATTTGTTTTGCTGGTAGATTCCCAAGGGGAAGTCCATGCCCACATCTGATACTTTCTCTAAACACAAATAATATCAACACAAGTGTTTTTTAAAAGGGTGATTTTCACAACCTTCTCTGTTAGAAGGAGAGGACTTTTCCTCTAAGACTGTGGGTCAAAAAAGGTCATAACCAGCCAGGAGATCTGTGGAGCTCTAAACCCCATTTTTTCCATCACACTGGTGTCAGTGCTGTTTGGGATCCCATGTAAGCTTAAGTGGAAGTTACTTATTGCCTGGGGAAGGGACAGTGGGCTGGGTCTGCTTGTTTGAGCCACTGAGATTACACCGGGATTTGCACAGCCTACACTCAGTTTAAAGAACATCAGAAATGGTACTTTTAATAGAATGATCTGAAGAAAACAATGAAAGGATATTTAAGTGCTCTGTAGGCTTTTTCCTTTTATTTTTTTTAATTATATCTCAATATAAGTTCCATTTATAATAAAACACTTACTTTGACAGGTCTGAAAATATTATTATTTTAAAAGGCTGACTAGACTTAATGTTGGCTTGGGCCATCATTTTTTTTTATTATTATTGCAAGGATATTTCTCTGCCTCTCTTTGTTAAACTAGTTTAATTGAGAATCCAAATAGCACCCTTGAGATGACCATAGGGGCTGAAGGCAACCACATATTAAAGTCAAAATCAACCTGTTATCAAAAATAAATCATGGTCTTTCTCATTCACAAGTTCTCTTTAAGTATTTTCTCTTGGGGATTTTTTATGACTTTTCTTCTGTATGAAGACTTGACAACTGATAATGAAAATGATTTATAGCTCAGATTGCCTGGAGAATGAGGGGGAGACAAACCTGACTTCATATTAGGAATTCAGCGTTTGGGAAGCTACCATGATCAAATGCACACTGCACAAAAGGAGAATTTTAAGGACCTTTTATCCACGGTTATGTGGGACATTCAAAAGGTGGTGCCTGCTCAGTACAGCTTTTGTATAAAATAATGGATCACTTATGAGCAGTAAAATACTGAGACATTCATAAAATGTCAAATGTCACTGGGAAGCTGAGACTTCTGTTTCTCAAAGCAGGAGGAACTGATCTTGCAGAAATATTCTCTTTCAACAATTTCTCTTATTTAAGAGAAAATGTATTTAGGGGGCAGTGTTGTAGTGTGAGGCAAGAAAATTATTCTTGGAGATAATTTATTGCTGAAGTGGGAGGTTTTTTCCAGCTCAAACTATCCATTGCAAGTAATATTATGAGTCTCATTTCTATTACGCCAGACAATGCTTAGTTCTGTAAACTAAAATAAAAATGGGCTGACATCAAGAGCACTGGGATAAATGAGGAAAATTATTTTTTGTCTTTGTAAGGACTCTGATAAACAGTTATGGATTATTAGGTCAAATACTGCCATTCCTTGTGCAGTACAAAAGAAGTGAAAGCCATTCAAGAGGACAAAAGTGCAGATGGGAGAGGAGGCCCTTGTGGTCAGTGTGTCTGTGTTGTTGGTATTGCCCCACAGCTGCCTTACCTTCAGCAGGCAGCTTCCCATGAAGCACACTCTGTCCCAGCCCCATGGAGCTGTGCTCCTGACAGGGCTCTGCCATTTCAGGACTGGAGCAGGTGCCCATGCTGCACACCCCACCCTGATGCACTCCCCACCATGATGCACTCCCACCCTACTGCACTCCCCACCCTGCTGCACTCCCACCAGCATCACATGTGAAGCAGCTCTGAGACCTGGCAGAGGAGAGGGGAGGCCAAGCAGTGCTGTGTTGAAGGATATTTGCACTCTGGATGACACCACATTTGGGGAGCTGGAATTGGTTTCCTCACACAGGCTTTTGGTTTCCGTGTTCCCTCTTGTTCCCTTCATGTGGCTGCTGTCTTCCTCCTCTCAGTTCATTGGATCAGGATGAAACAGAATGGGATTCTGCTTTATTTCTCCTCCATCTTCCCTCCCACGCCTCCACATTAGATGTGGGACTTCCCATTAGCATCACTTAATCCAGCCCTGTGGTTGTTTTCAAGGCGTGGAGAAAATGTGTCCCTCACTGAGATGCTGCTTTGCAGAGAAGTGGGGAGCCTTCTGTGAGACAAACTCTCTTTGGAAGGTATGGCCTCTGGCAGGACAGTCCTAGAAGGTTTGATTATTCCTGCTTTAATCTGGAGGTTGGCCCAGATGACCTTTGTGCCTAAATCCATCTATGCTATGCAATTCTGCAGTGGCTGTTGAGGGGGGTTAAAAATCCCACCACAAAACAACAAGATGCAGATAAATGAAAGATAAGGAGTTAGAATTTGCAGCTGTTAAATATTAGGATGATGAGGCAGGATTACTGTTGCTGTACTTTTCTGTGGGGAATGAAAACACAGCAGTCCTGTGCAGGGAGCATTCTCAGCATGTCACACAGGACTGCTGAGACATGAATAACCTAGTTACTCTCACAGCTTCAGCCACACAACATTGCTTAATTAACTAATGCAAGCATTTGCATGTTATATCTGTGCACACCATTTGAGGAGCCTTTTCAAAGCAGCTGGAACTTGAGGTGGGAATTTTGTCAGTGTGAATTCTAAACATGAACAGGGAAAAGGTTACATTTTTGAAACATCTGTAATCATTTGTGTGCCATATAAGTTAATTGGCTGTGTATGGATTTTAAGCAGTTCACTCCTCTTCTGTAACGTTCTGACAGTGTATGCTTTGCATTCTTGAAACCCTTCTAATTTTCCTAGAATTTATAGAAACAAAACCTGAAATCCAACTAAATTATGTTCAAAATTCAATAACATAGCTATTATCTGCCTGCTTTTTATTATTTTTTACTACATCTCTAGTGAAAAGAGAAAAAAGGTATCAATAGGGGTTAAGACCTAACTGTGTGACTTTTTGGTAATGTTATAAAAATACAACAGGAAATTAGTGAAAAAGCATCTTGTATTTCTCTGCATGGGAAACAAACCTGTGGATAGAAGTATGGAGTCCAGTCAGAGAAGCAGAGCATCTATTCTTACTAAAAAATACAAATTGACTGCAGGGCTTGAGGTCAAATTGAGCAAAAATAAAGACCTTGTGTTACTAAATCAAGAGTGTGCACAAGAGAGGTTTTCCATGGCGGAATTATTTTGCAAATAATTTACATCAAAATTTCAGATTTTGGTTAATAAGAACAGTATCTGTGTAGACATTGGTTTGTTGGTTTTGGGTTTTTTTTTCTTTCTATTGATTTATTTTTTTAGAAATGAATAGTTGTCCAGGAGCTGAAATACTCTCTTATTCCTCATTCTAGTCTCTTTCTCCTGCTGGTTTTCTTTCTTGCTCTGCCTATAATCTGATGCTGGCTGCAGTGAAAGATGATGTCTTCCACTGTGCCACGAGTTCCTTTAAATCCTTATTTTCCTTGAGCAGCGGGATAATTGATTCCTTCTCCTAAAATGTAAACCTCACAGCTTTCCTTGTCTCAAGTACCTCTACAGTCATTTTAAATAGAATAATATGTGTCCTACCTTGGTGCAATGTGATCTCCTTCCTGGAGCTCTTCTTCTTCTGTGTTTTAATTGGCAGTAATCTGAACCTGAGCAGTCACTTAGGCATAGTGGGAGTATGGGATTGTATGCACATAGGCTTCCATGGAGTCTGGGAGGGTGATTGTATTCAACATCAAACTGTAAGACACTGAGAATAAAAATAGCCATGACAATTAGGTGCCTCATAAAAAGTGAAGAAACAAAGCCTTTCATTGTAGACTTCCCAGTACTTATCAAAGTAGATTGACAACACTAATAAACTGATTCCTGCTTGGTGCCTCATGTGCAACATGTAGTTATGAACATTTTGCACCATTGTTCTAGCCTCTGGCAAGCTCTTGAAATAGCAACTTGTTGAAGCTCTTTTCTCTGGAAATGAAAAGGCAAAGAGCAGAGCTGCTTGCTCATCATTAGCTGGGGCTCAGGCATGGAGGCTGCAGGGGGCTGGGGGCCCTGTGCTGCTGCGTGTATGACTAAGATGATTTTTTTGGTTGATTTTTTTTTCTTGGTTGGTTGATATGGGGTTTTTTGTTTGTTGTGTTTTGCCTTTTTTTTTGTTCTTTTGTTGGTATGTTTTTGTTTTGTTTTGTTGGATTTTTGAGTGTTGAACATCAGTTAATTAGTTGATTTCACAGGAGTTTAAGTGAAAGACAAACTGATTCAATAGCTACTCACAGCATGAATCTGATTTCATACAGAACAGAAATTGATGAATGGACCAAACATGGGCCATGGCAAGTCAGCTCAAATTCAAGCAATGAAGAACTATTGAATCAGTTTGTCATTCCCTTAGACACTCAGACCTGACTCTCAGAATTGGAATGTATTTGTTAAAAAAAATTATGAGCTTTCTTGAATGTTTTTAGTTAGTTTATTGTGTTTTTCTTAGGAAGTACATAAGGATGGTGACTAATTGAAACACTAATATGCTCTAAGTCCCATCTGCTGGCGAATAACTGAAATGATGAGCAGCTGAGCCAGGTCCTTGTGTTGCCTGGTAATTGATCAGGAATATTGTATCTGCCACAAAGTGTTTGTTTTCTCTGTAGTGGCTGATGGCTTCTTTCTGGTAATAGGACAAAATCAACCATCCAAAACATTTCAAACTATCAGCAAGAATTAGTGATTAGCCTCTATACAAGCCTAGCAATAAATCTGCTCTGTTCCTCTTTGGTCTTTGTGACAGCTAGCGACAGAGAGACTCTTGATGTAATTGTTATGACTAGTGCATGCCCCTGCCTTTTGTCCCTGCTATTTGTTCATTAAAGATAAGTGCTTTCTGTCTGAGATTGGTTAAATGCTGCTGCTTTCAGTATCTTACTATTTGTCTTTCTCCTATTAGCACTTAAATCTTTCACACTCTGCCCCAGTTATTAGCTTTGCTCAGAGTATATTCTCAGGTAATCCTTGGAATTCCTCCCTGAATTAGTATTACTTTCAGATTTAATATTGAAATTCAATATTAGGAAACCAGAATGTAAGAGTAAGCAGCATCTGAGTTTGTTCTGGACTCTCAAATAAATAGGCATCAGCAAGATCAGGAAATAATTTCTCCATTCTCTGTCCTGTCTGCTACTTACTCTCAGATTTTGAAGCTTTTAGAACCCTGTGAGAACACAGGGTTCAAAGCATCAACAATTTCTTGCTACCTTTTCAGTCATGGTCATATTTCTTAGCTTTATTTCACCTGCATGATGAGTCACAAGTGGCCTGCACCTCCCTGTGCCCTGTGGTCCAGCTCGTGCGTGGGGATGCTCCACTGCCGGACCTTTGCTGGTACCACCAGTGCTCTGTGCAGGACCTGCCTGCCCTGGGCTTGGAGCCGGGGCCAGGAGGGCTCTGCTCTCTGTGTCTCTGTGTCCACAGCAGGGAACAGTGAAGGCCAAAGGGAATTCCTGCCTTTGGAAGCAGCCCAAGCGCTGTGGAGGAAACTCATGGTGGGGCTTTCAATGCTCTGGCTGAGTATTGCTTCATGGTCTCCCAGTGTTTTTCTTTCTGCCAGTGGGATTTACTGGGGCTTTGTGTCCCCTTTTCTAGGGAGCCAGGAGCAAGGAGAATGCTTGCACTTGAAATGGTGTAGTTCTGTTGTTAAGTAGGATGGCCAGAGCATGTATATTGCTAGCATTTTCCTGAAGTATGAACCCCCATCAAATGCATAATTCTATGGACACTTCTGCTGAAAGCAACAATTTTTTGAAAAAAAAAAAGAGACTACTTATTAAGTACTTTCTAAATTGTAAATGAAATTAATTAATTACCTATTTTCATAGTCTTTCAAAAATTACGTGACACTGAGGTAAGTGAGAGAAAATTTTTTAGATTGAACTGGTTACAGAGATTAGATACATCAGTAGAAAACAACTCTTTTGCTTTCAGAGGTCAGAAGTAATCACATATGGTGTTTTGTACTATACATCCTAGGCAAAAGGATGGAGTAAATGATAACAGATTGAAAAGAAATTTTATTTATTTGTATTTTCAAGTTGTTTAGCAACTGCTGTAAGATTCCATTAGTAATACAGTGTAAATAACTATTTTTGGTTCATTACAAAGAGATATATAAATCAATGGAAAGTCAGAAATATGCTTTCATTCTATGGCCTAGAATGAAAATATAATTCTAATTTTTTATTAGGAAGCCTCTAGCTCAATAGCATTTTGTGCAGATTCTAGTAGGTTTTTTCACATGTCTGGATTATTTCATTTAGTGTCAAATTGTGGAAAATGACAATTCAAGACCAAAAGTCAAAGACCCTTTTTTATGAAATTGAATTTCCAGAGCCAGAATCTGTGAGCCCCTTTTTCATTGGAACAGGTGTTGGCACTCAAATTCCTTAGAAAACCTTCCACATGCAATCCATCACAGAGAGGTCAAAGTGGCTTCGGTTTGTGCAACTCTTAGAGGGATTTGCAACCTGCTCAGGAAAGGCTTTAACTGCTTCTTTGAAATGTAGATCTTTATTACAAAGAATGCATGCTATGTGTGTAATGTGGTTCTGTGCAACAGGCTCAATTCTCAAAGGTGTGTTTTTCATGCTCTACTCTATCCAAGCACACCTTTTCCCTCATAGTCTCAATCTCTACAGCAAGATTAAGAAAATCATGCTACTCTCCTTAACTCAAAAACCCCAAATGAATCTCAAGCCTTATGTCAGGCTTTTATTTGTGTTGGAACAAACATATATTTTTCTCAATTTAAATAATTACTGAAATGCAAAATAACTTATGCTTTCTATATCTCTTTATTATATCTCTTTAGCACTATGAAAAACATTACCAGAGGACAGATAACATGGGGATAGTGTTTCACAATAGCGTAATATAATTTATAGAATTTATTTGATGCATGCAATGATCTGCACTGTTCTGAAGTGGTGACTGTTTGGAGATAGAAATGGAAACTCAGGTCACTGGGTCTTACCTCCATGCCTGTATTTACATTGGTCTTATTCTTATATTCATCTAAGAATACTAATAGTTCCAAACCTACTTATGTTTAGTACCCTTGGAAGAGAGATGAACCTTTTAAAAGCAAATGGAGGTTTTCAAATGGCTACAGTGGAGTCAGAACCATGATTATAGCTCTTGCATAACATAACTATTGGGAGACTATAATTCATAATGAATTTATTCACAGATAAAAGCTGTTCTGTTTAAAATGCTCAAGTGTATACATACACATGTGTGTGCTGATTTTGTTGATTATACATAAGTATTTGTAAGTTTAATTTGGAAATCCTGTTGACTTATTAAATCACTTAAAGATTTTATGGATATAAGGCAGATGTGGATTTTTAGCTGCATCTTATAATCAGAATGCATTTTAATATTCTGATTGAATATTCTCAAAAATTAAATGCATGGTTCATTGCCTTTTCATTAAGAGTTTGGTGTTTGAGTGGGGAAGGTTTCTGCCTTTCTGCACCTTTTTCTATCTTGATTGTGGACGCTGGTCCAAATTATAGGCATAGGGTTATTTATTTTTTCCAGAGTTTTAGTTAACATTTTTGAGTGAACAGAAAAGGTACTAGAATTGAACAGGTTGAAAATTCTGCCTCCTCTATTCTGAATATTTGAAGGAAACAGCAATTAAATGTATGGCTTCAGGAATTTGTGAGGAGGGAAATAACCTCATCAAATTTAGGTGAATACACAGAATTTTTCTTTAGTTCACATTTATAACTCTCGTTTCTTTTATCAGTAATTAAACACACACATTAAGGGAAGAATGTCACAATGTTTTGTTTATTTGAGAATTTTGGCATAAGAATAGAGTGCATATTCATGCAAGCTGGATTTGTTACTGACCACAATAGCTGCAAAGGAACAATGACACTTTATTAGTTCAATAATTTTGCTAAGAAGCAAATATTCATTGTAGCTCTGTGGATGAATAACTAGAGCAGATTCACATCTTCAAGAGAGCATCAGTATTCCCATTCCAGGAACAAGAGCTTCACTTTCTTTCTGGAGGCTCTATTCTGGAAAAGGCCACTGGCATGGGGCAGAGCAGTGCTGGGAAAAGGCTCTGCACAGGCTTTGTGCAAGAAATCTTAAAGCTGCCTTTTTAGTGTGATGTTGCAAGGGAAAAGAATGGAAATAGCCTGGTTTAGTTTTTATTCTGTAAGCATCCTACCTGTTCTTGCTAGAGCTAAGTTGCATAAATTGTATAAATAAATGTAAATAACAGGGTGTACAACTGTGTCCTGGATCTTGGTAGCCCCATGTGTTACCTTATCCACATTCACATTTGGTAGGACAAGAGGCAAAGGTTTAAACTAACAGTGAGTAGAATCAGCACAGATACAAGTAAGATGATCCTTAAACTGAGTGGTGATGGTGGAACAGATTGCCCAGAGAGGAGGTAGATGCCTCATCCCTGGAGACATTCAAAGTCAGAGTGGATGGGGCTCTGAGCAAGTTGGAGATGTCTTTGCTCATTTCAGGGAGGCTGGACTAGATGGCCTGAACTCTTCTGTGATTATAACGGTACATGTGGAATTACTTTTGTTTAATTATAGACAACTTTAGTGGTTGGTTTCAGCTAGTCTTGCACTGGCCTTTTTAGCCAGAGGATAGACATACTTGTGAAAGGATGCTGAATCTTGTTACAGGCATAGTGGTTGAGCAGGAATGGCTTAGCTGAGCATGGCTGGGTTTGCTCACAGCTCCTCAACTGCCTATTCTTCTGCAAGTTCCGACACATTAACATTTTGAGGAGTAAGAAGTGATATGGGAGACAGAAGGAATGCTTTGCTTAAGAAAAAAGCGTTTCTGAAACTTTTTAGAGCAAAGGAGCTCCAGAAGCACCATCTATTCTCCACACGATATTCCTGAGATACCTGCAGCATTTTATTGAAACTTTAAAGTTCAATAAGCAGTATAAATATGGAAAATAAATTTCTAAATATAGTTTTTAAAAAAGTTTTTGGGTTTTGTAATCTGAACCTGGTAAATGTTGAAATAGTTTGTCTTTTCCATGCTTCCAGCATTGTGCTGCCTTGTATTCAGGGTGAAGCCCAAAGCTGGCTTTTTCTAAAAAGGACTCTGCCAGTTAAAAGCTTGTTGCAGAAAAGGGTGGTATTCTATTATCTGAACATCACATACAAACATTTTAGTTCTGGAATGATCAGGCTGGTACAGACTCCTTTCTTTTCTATGCTTCAGTGCCATTGGAATTTATACTGCTGATTATAAGATATGAATTCATATCGACAAATAGGTAACAGAGATGGGAATTATGTAATCCAACTCACAATTTAGTAACTTAAAAGCACACGAAGAAATAATAATGAATTCAAGGGAGCTTAGTCCTCACAACTTTTAGGGGGGAATTTTTTTTGTTAGTTTTGTTTTTGGATAGAGTTTTTTTAAGTATTTGTATGGTTCAGCTTACAAAGAGGGGCCTCTTGCACTATTATTATGGTATTTTGCCCTCAGTAAATGACAGGAGTTATTGGTACATAGAGATACATTACACATTCTCTCACTGCAAAGCCTCCATTGCATGCCATTAGATAACAGCATGTGTTCAGTAGCTGTGGTCTCTTAGCAACTAACTCTGCCTCTTTCTTTTGAATTCTCCTTTTGTGACCCAGAGTCAGGTCTTTAGACATAAACCTCAGCCTGCCTTTCTACTTTCAAGACAGTGAAAAGTGGAATGTTTTGGGGTGCTTATGTAAAATCCAGATAGTGTGAGAATATGTCTTTCTAAATCTATTGCAAGTTTGGAAACAAAGATAAATTTATATTTAATAATAAATATAATTTTAAAATTCTGCTGGTTTATGGTATTGTTGGTAGTGACATGTCAATATATTTTAATATGAAATGTTATTTTAAGAAAAGACATAATTAAAATTTGCAGATTTGACAGTATTACATTTATGTAAAAAAATGTAGATTCTTTCACTGATGTAGATAATAAAGTATGCACTTTGGGGGATGGTGGCTTTTTGGTTTGGGTTTTTTTTCCTGTTATAGATCTGTATTTGAAACAAGGATGGACAAAGAAGAGCATTCCTTCTAGGCAGGAGATTAGCAGCTATGCTTTCAAAAACAGGGGTTTACATTCAGATTTTTGTGTGTATGCTCCCAAAGCTCCCATTTAATGGGTTTTTTTTGCAGATGTTACTTGCCTTTAAATAGAAATATGTACTGGAAAACCCTCTATTTCCTAAAGAAAACCCTGGGTTCAAGAATAATTTTATTAGTCTAAATCTTCCATTCATTCAGTTAAGGAATGTAAGAGTTACTTTGGTGAGGTGGTAGTGAATTGCTGTAATGAATAATGATCCTTCTAAACCCCAGATATGTTTTATGTCTAGACAGGTCTGTGGTACAGAAATGTGATTATAAAAGAATATGTCAAATTGCATTGATGAGATTTTTCATAATAAGCACTTTTTTGTTTTTTGTTTTTTTTTAAACCAAGGCACGTATAATGTTTAGAAATCTTTCTGAAGTGACAATTCTGGTCAAGTCTTCTATGTTAAGCTGATTAACTGTTTCTGACCTTTCAAAGGATGTCATATATAATCCTAGAAGACCACCAGAGTTGAAACTATTCTGTTAGTTTTGACATTCCCATCAGGCTTTCTGTCTGTTTCACAAGCAATCCTAATTCACTTGTTTTTAGTTAATTTGACAGGTCATTGTTAACATCATTACTAATAGCAAACTGCTACAAGTTACACATGTTTTGACAGGAGGAGTCTTCAAGACATGGTGATACCCATTAATTAGAAGAGAAGGAAAGTGCTCATTTCTTTTTCCCAAGGGCTGGATATGGTCTTAATATTTTGGGACTAGAAGAGAGAAAAGAGTATGTTTACTTCAGGAAAAAAATTATATATTTCTGTCTGAAACCAAATGAGAAGCAAGTGGAAACAATCATGACACTTTAGTGCACATCACCATATTTGGAAAAATTCTCTTTCTTGTAGCTGTTTGTCAAGTAGGTTTTGAGTGAAATATCACTTTTCTATGTGGACGTGCTGATAGTTTATCTGGCTTGTTTTGATCAACTTTTTTTTTCATGTGTATAACCAATTTTCTCATTGATTGGGAAATAAGAGCTAGTCTGCTGAGCTCTTTCCCTTCCTCAGAGGTAAAAAGTTGAGAAGATCAAGATTTTCCTACCTAGTGAATGCAATGTAACCCAAATGTGGGCCTTCAAGGAGAGGGATCAGAGACCATTCCTGAAAAGTCTGTTAGGTGATGCATGGTTCCATGTCGGGGGATAGAATATAGGCAGATGAAGGTGGTATAGAAAGTAATCTTACCCCTCTAAGGAGTTGCAGCTGGGTTAATCATCAGAGGTTAGGAACAGGCCTGACTTTAACAGGCCAGAGCTGTAGCCAATCAGAAGAGTGTTATAAAAGAGTGGATTGGTTGGTTGAGGGGAACTGGAGTCAGTTGGCTGCTGTGAGGACAAGGAAGAGTCAGTGCCTAGAGGAGCTGCCTGTGAGAAACATCGAGGAGGTATGAAACTCTTGCAATATGGAATCCTTGCAATGTATTGACAGTAGAACTCTTGCACTATAATGATAACAGTTCCAGGAGTGATGTGAGTGAATCGGGGTTTCATTGCTGAGAGAGACTGAAATCGCGAACTGTTGTGCTGGCTTTGGCTGGAGTAGAGTTAACATTCTTCCTAGTGGCTGCTATGGGGCTTGTTTTGTATTTGTGCTGAATACAGAACTGATAACACAGAAATGTTTTTGTTATTGCTGAGCAAGGCTTACACAGGGCCAAGGCCTTTTCTGCCTTTCCTGCTGCTATGATGGTGAGGAAGTTGTGGGTGCATGGGAGATCTGGAGGACACACAGCTGGGACAGGTGACCCCAACTGACCAAAGGATATTCCAGACCATCTGACATCATGCTCAGTATATAAAGTGGGGGGAAGAAGAAGGAAGGGGGGACATTTGGAGTGATGGAGTTTGTCTTCCCAAGTCACTGTGGCACATAGTAGGGCCCTGCTCTCCTGGACATGGCTGAACACCTGCCTGCCCATGGGAAGTAGTGAATGAATTCCTGGTTTTGCTTTGCTTGTGTGTGCAGCTTTTACTTTTCCTATTAACCTGCATTTATCTCAACCCATGAGTTTTCTCTCTTTTCCCTTTCCCATTCTCTCCCTGTTCCTGCTGGTGGGTGATTGGCTGGGGCTAAACCATGACAGCAGTAAGGAGAGATAAGAGGGTGGTATTATGTGTGATTTAAGCAAGATCAAATTTCAATGAGAAAGAGGAAGTACAGCACAGAAGTTTTGGAGAGAAGATTTCTTTCTGCTTTCACTCACCAACCAACAAAGCATGCAAAAGCTAGACTGGTTTGAAGCCTTAAAATCCAGTATCTGATCCGTAAAAATGGTCAGATCTTGCTTTGAGTTCCCCATTTTGGTATAACACTTATGAATTAAACATGAAAAATAGTTTGGCTTTAAAACAAGAATGAAGCAAAACTTCAGGAGGAACAAACTCAGGTAGGCACTATACTTGAAACCAGGATCTGTCAGAATCAATGAAAGTTTTTCTGCAAGGCACTGAACTAAAGGCATATCCAATACAATGTTCATCCATTCCTGATTAAGAGAAAGCATTTGAAGAAGTTCTGGGTGCCTGTATCCCCTTCCTGTCACAGTTATGATCAGGCCCCAGGGCTGTACTTTAAAGTCTGAGTTGTGCCTCTCAGCGTTTGGTGGTGTGGGCAGGGGAGTGCACAGCCCCTCTCTCTGTGCCTGCCTGCCCTGCTTGCTTTCTTCTGGGAACCTCTGGGTGTGTGCAGAAGGGAATTGATGCCTGTAACATGAAGAGCTACAGACAAAACCAAATGCCGCTTTTCAGGTTATCAGAAGTTATTTCCACCAATGCTAAATGATGGCTCCTGAGCCTGATCTACTTTGCCTGCAGGAACTTCATGGAGGTGGGGATCCTGACACAAATGTAAAGATGGAACTGGTGTGGAAAGAATCTGGAATGGGAATTTGAGGCCTGACATATTTACCTACAGGTTATACTGTCTTTCTCTCTGCCCTGTGAAGAGAAGGAGCAAGTATCTGATGTTGCAGATGTTTTGTTTGAAAGGTTTGGTAAAAAAATATTTGTGAAAAATACTTTCAGTCAGTAGGGGAAAAAAACCCCAAGCTGATGGCTTCGAAACCACATGCTTGCATTCTTTGAACTGCAAGAAAATGATCCTAAATCATTCCTGGGATGGATAATAATAGTGGTTGACTTCATGTGTTAGGCCATGTCTTTTTCTGACATACACCAGAGAGAGCTCCAAGTTACTCTGTTCTCCTCATGAAGCTTGTTTTTGTTGCAATGTGATTTCTTTCTAGTCTCTTGTTTTAATATCTTCTTTTGTCTTATATTTAATTGTATCATTTTCAGGAAAACTTGTGTTAAATTATGCATCTTGATAATGTCACCTATTATACCTATATAAGTATACACATACTATAATGTGTATTTTAAAAAAAAAGTTATCCTGTAATATCTGACTTTTAAAAAGGAGAAAATTAACAAGTTGGGGTAATGATAGAGCAACTAAGAATGGTAGCCTAGGACTAGAGAGTGTGCTGTAGTTTGGCATTTAAAGTAAAGAATGACTCTGAAGTAGCTTTCTTTAGGCAGTAAAGAAAATGCCAGTGCAGCAATTTCTCTAATCACATGGATTGACATTTACTTTGAGATGGAGCCTGCCTGTTAGTTAATTAGCATGCTGGAGTCACATTGCACTCAGCCCTGCATCTCAGCAGGCCTCTATTGCAAGATTTACATTTCACAGGGAAGAAACAGTCTTGATAATGAAATGATGCTTCGCAGAGATATGTGCAAGGGAGCACAGCCAGATTATGTAAATAAGATTTATCCAGAGCTATAGCATGTGGGTCCTCTTACTTAGATAGAGATCTCTAACTCACTGATGGCTCTTGTGATTTCACATATATGTGCTTGGTGATTCGTATTAACTTTTAAGATAATTTATTTTTATGTATGCCATAAAAGGCTTACATCAAAGTTAATATATATCCCCTACACTTACCCCGATAGCATTTTGTGATGTTTATCTTCTCTGTCCTTTTCATCAGTCATGGTGACATTTTCAAAGGAGGAAAATTCCTACTGAATGCATCCCATTCAGCACCAAAATTAAGCTAGAGATGCTCAGGAACTGAAATATAATGAGCAGTACCTACTTGCTTCATTAGAGTGCCAGCGTTCTTTCATCCTCTTTTTTCTCATTATCTGAAAAGAAAGCAGAAGGATGGGAAGAGGAATTTTGCAGAAAGTTGTATTGGTACATCTGCAGTAGCTGAAGTTTTTGATCAGGTTCAGGGAGCCATAGTCTTTGTTGGGATTTGTTCCCAACTTGTTTGACCCATACTGCATTTCTTTGGCTTCTCCAGTTACCCATGAAAATGAGGACTCGGGGCTTTGTGCTCATCAAAGCAGGGCAAGGTCTGGGCCTTACATTGTTTTTCTCTTTCTGCTCTCTCAGGTTGATCAGATGTTTTCAGCCTAGTTCCATCTTTATAGCTCTGTGTGCCTGAGCATGTTCTTTGCCATTATCCCTGTGGTAACTTCAAAACCTCATGGCCTCTTTCAACCAGGCAGCCCTGGAAGGGGATGCATTTCTATGGAATTTGTAGCAGGAATGCCCTGGGAGCAGAGTGGGAGCCATGTGGCTGCCCAGCAAACCCCAGCAGGCTGCTGTGAGCTGCTGCATGTTCTGCCTGTGAACTCCCACAGGGTCTCCACTGGGATCCCTCCCTACCTGGGCCAGCAGCTGCACATGGTGAGGCAGGGTAACGTGTGCCTCCCTGAGAGGAAGGGCCAAAATGGAATCCCTAAGAAATCATCTGCCCTCACTAGCTTTAAATTGCTAGCAAAACACAATGCTCTTCCAAGAAAAGCCTGCTTGCTCTTAACCTGAAAATTAATATATTAATACAAATAATGTCTCTGTACCATTAAAGTACTCTAGAGGGAGAAATAAGAGAATCAGACCCCTTGTTTCTAAGCTCATCACTTTGGAGAATTTCCTGAAAGTGATTAAATTGCTACATTCAAACAGAGAGGGAAAACATGCTGACAGCACGTTGCTTTTATTCTGCTTTTGGCAAGTAAGAAGATTTGAGTATCTAAAGTCCCCATTGCATTTTAGGAATGCAAGATAGGGTCAGGAATTGTAGAAAACAGAAGATGCCATTGTTAGTTGTTGACCTAGGATCCTGTTCTGCTGATTTTTGTACAAGTGGGCAGGCACTGACAAGTCATTGAAAAGAGAAATTTTCAGATGGTTTGAGAACTGTGACCACAGTTAGAGAAATCAGGAGGCTAATTAGGGTTGTAAATATGTAAAAAAACTCTCCAAAATAAAAAACTATATTTAATTGATACTTATACATGTATTTCTATTTGAAAAACTACCATCTGCATGGAGTCCTTTTTAATAAAATTATTTATAAACATAAAAATCTTTGGTTCCTACCTTTTTTAAAAAGCATAATAGATTTTGGCTTCTTCCACACATCAAATATGTAAAAATCTCTTTTTATTTTTCACCTCCCATGGTTTTATTTTTCACCTCCCATGGGAAAAATTGATTTGAAAGTCAAAATTGTGAGCTAGGATATGTAACAGGACTAGAGAAATGTGTTTAAAAATTACTCAGACCAGCTTCAAATCTCATAAATTTGACTTCACAAATGGCAACAGGAAACATAGGCATAGGTTTGGAATTATCTGTGCTTTTCTTGGAGGGGCAGAGGTCCCAGATATCCTCAGGACATCTGAGTAATTACAGACTGCTTCTCTGGGGAATCCCTGTTCGTGTATTTTCAAAAGTGCTTCTGAGTAGACAAATTAAGTGCTTTTCATTTTTCTCTGAACCCAAAACATCTTTCAGTTTGAAATTCTTCCCTTTGAGAAAAAACTCAGCTCAGTAAGTACTTCAGTGGCTGGCTCCTCATCTGAAAATGCCAATAGAGCTAAACTGCAATGGTGTTTTAGTGGATTAAAGGGCTGGACCCACAAGGGAAGGCTTATGATACTGTAAATTCCACTTAAATCTCAAAGAAAATTGCTTACACTGCATATTGACTGTAGGTTAACAGAAATTCATTCCACTTTCCCTTCTTTCTCCTTAAATCTGAGTATTGAACAGCTTTTTCTATTCAGCCCCTTTGCTTTCTGGGAGGTTGTGAAAGAACTGCTGGACTTTTCGCTATATATTTCACATACTTTTATGGAGGATCAGCTGCACTTATGCATAACTATTCATAGGTTTTCTTATTCTTCCCATGTTTTTTTCCTTCTGGAAGAGTGAAGTAACTGAAAAATTAGACCTAAAGGTCTATCCTTGCCTAATGATAAAGGTCTGTAATCTTTTTCTCTTGAACAGAATGATGCAATGTTCAGCCAGACTGGTTTACATTTGCTACTTCTGATTTTTCTAATTTTTCCCAGGCTACAAAAGGGCTGGAATTTCACAGCTGGTGCCAATGACAGTAACTGTTGTACCACCTCTCTTTCCTTCAGTACAGCTGTCTGATATTTCAGTTTCTGGTGGTACTTCTTACTACCAGTTTATATAGCCAACAGTATTAATTTCCAGCTATTAATATGCAAAGATTGATGACTTATAAAATTATTCCTGACTAATATTGATAATTTCCCATCATTCCAGTGGATGCTTGAGATTATTACAGCAGAATGTGCTGCTGGCAATATAGCTCTGTATTTTTATTTTCTGCATATATGTTTATCTTGAGGCTTTTACTTTTTTGATACACAACAGAATATGTGAATACTGGAATAGTAACTACCAGTTGGATGGATCCTCAGGTGCTTTGATTGCCATTTCTCTACTGAAATTATTTCCCACTTCCTCATATTTACTCAATGTATAGACTGTGACTTTGGACTAAGGCAAGTTTGCTTAATGCCACACTGACAGTCTGTGGTAGAGGGAGGAACTGATCCCATACACATACCTTTACTCCTGAACCAAGATTTCTCTGGTTTCTTAGTACATTTTATTGTGCATATCCTTTTGAAATAGTGCAATGTTATGAATAAGCTCAAATAATCAAATCTGAAACATATAATTGACCTTGGCACTAGTTAAAGAAAGGCATTAGTGTGCACATCACAGGCTCCTTCCAGCTGCCTCTGAAGTTTCTGTTAAGATTTCCCATTACTTCTTCATGACTTGGAGTAGCTTCAGGAGTGACAGTGTATCCCATCCAGTTGGTATAGCATTCCAGTTTAACTAAAGATAGATGTGCAGTTTTTAAACAGTGGAAGGAGAGAAAAGGCAAAATAATTTCATGTGAAAATTATCTGACAAAATGTCCATTGTGTTTAGTTTACAGCGAGGAAACAAAGCTATTGGCTGAGGAAATTGGGAAATAACATTTAAAGCCTCAGGAAAGAAACAAATGTTAAGAAAAATCTTTCCATCTTGTGTCTGTATTTTCTGCAGAGCCAAACAAAAATATTAAATAAAGTGTCAAGGATCTTTCACAGGAAATAATTCAGCTAAGCACAAGTGCATGAAATTTGAGAAGTTTTTAACATCTGTGACAGTTTGCTGTGTGCTTTGAAATAGAAAGCAGTACTAAACAAGAAACATTCAGTTGACACGTGTTCCTCAAGTCACTAGAATTTCAGCTATGATCATTGCAATCCAGACATCAGAAATTGACAGATATATTTTGCAGCCCTGTCTGGTTTTGCCCAAGTCTTGGTCTTATTTTTGATTCCATTAAAATGAATGATTAAACTCTTGTTTCTGTCACTGGGAGATATCTGTGCCCTGCTGTGAAGTTCATATCCAAAATTCTGACAAGAATATACGGGCAGCATTTTCTGTCAGGAAAGAATTCAGGGTAAAATTAAACACACTAATTTTTCTTTGCATCTGCATTACAGAGAACCAAAAACATCCATCCAAATGATTTGTGGCAGTGTCTGAAAACCATGATGCTTCTGTTTGGCACAGAAAGTGCCAGTTGGTACACTGAAACATTGTTTTGCGTTGCCCTGTGATTACAGCTGGGACAGGATTTGGCACCTCAAAAAAATCATAAATGTTTGTATGATTTTCTATAAGACAGTAAATATTGTATAAAATCATAAATGTTTGTATGATTTTTCTACAAGACAGTAAATATTGCATAAAAAGAAAAAATTAACATTTAAGCAGTTACACTAGCTTTTGCATGGCTTTAGTGACCAGCTAGTAAAATATAAGATGACATTGCATGACCAGCCAAACCATTTCTATGCACTGTCAGCTTTAATCCCTGCATGCTTTCTGTGGATTTGCAAGAGCTGAAGTCCGGCTTTGCAGTCAACCTTAATGATCTCAGAAATGTTGCAAACATAAAACTGCTGCCATTCTTTATGCATGCTTTGTTGTGAATAGTTTTCTCCAGATATTCTTAAAAAAAACATTTATTAACTGCCACTATAAAGAGAACATTTCTGGAAAATGATCTAGGGAGAGCAGAGGAGAAGCTGCGTTTAAACTGTGTTTAAACCTTTGAAATTGGGAACAGTAAGTGGCCATAGATCTTTTACTTGCCCGGGGAGCTGCAGTTGGTTTCCTTCCGAATAGAAAGTATTCAGGCTGGGAAAGGTTTTCAGAAGTACAGGCATCCAAAATATTACCAGAACAACAGCCAAGAGCAAAGTTCTTGGTCACAATAATACTACAATATAATCTGAATGCACAAGTATTAGTTACTGGTTTATTTATAATAATCAGAAGAGAGCAGCAGAAATGGTTATTAAATATGTTTGGGAAGTGCGTGCAGTTACAGAGATACATTGTTTCCTCTAAGTATTTTTGAAGGGAAAAAAAAAAGAATTTGAGGAATACTTAGTTCACTGAAAGCGATCATGTGGCTCCCAGTTTTCATACAGAGAGCATAAACACTACAATGTGCATAAATCAAGATCATTTGTGCCAGGAAATTATTCCCTCTCACTTGGTTTAAAGTGAAATAATGATCTGATGGTCAACTCAGCTTTTTCATGTTTTAGTAAGCTTGGTGCTTTGAAGCAAGGGAAATATAAGCTGTGATCAACATGATACTCTGGTTGCTTATGGCTGGTTCAGTGCAATGTATCTTTAATTTGTGGTTATTTAGAATGTTTAAAAGAATAAAATATTTCTGTTTCTTATTTCTTAACCCTTTCCTTGGGAGTTCTATGGGGTTGTTATCATTCTTGCTTTAAAAATTTCAGAGTAGTACACACTCTGAATAAGAACAATTCATGTGACAGAAGACTACACTGGAAATTTTGGTATTACAGTAATCTATTTTTTCCCTTCTCATTAAGTGTAGTGTTATATATTCAGATATACAGCCTATTTTTAGGAAAATTGACCACTTTTCCCTAGTTTTTGCTTTTGATTCTTTTCTGTTGGCCAAAGGAATCTTGCCCAAATGGCATCTCTTTAACCAACCACAAAAGATGTTTATTCTACTTAATTTTCAAAGGCTAATAAACTATAATATCACAGACCTTTCCTGTTTCTCTTCAGAGAGGTGGTGTTTGCTTGCATCTGTGTGCTGGCCTTGCCATGGATCTGAACAGCTTATGGAAATACAGGACTGGAAATCAGGGATTATTATACATATTTCATTTTAGTACAGGCAAGGCTGTTCACTGCAATTGTTTGATTTCTAAAATGAAGAATATTTATTAATTTTACTGAAACCCAAGCTCATAAATGCTGTTGAATACATTCCTTTTCAGATTTTTTATCTGAAGTGGTTACAAAAGCAACTTTGGCTCTTCAGTAAGATACAGTACTTAGCCCTGTAACCGTAAACTTACTGTCCTGACAGCTGGAGAGCTGGAGAGGAGCAGCCTTTTCTTTATTTGTGTTTCTGTCTTTGGCAACTCTTCCTGGTTCATGGTGGAAACACTGAATTGAATATATCTTCCTTATGACCCTCTCAGCTCAGCCAAAAAGAAAAAAAAAAAAAAAAAAAAGAGAGAAAGGAAATTCAGTAGATTAAAATAAGAGATTATTTATCACAACTGGAAATTATTCCATTAGAATTTTAACAAAATTTAGTTTTTAAAGGCTCAGAAAATGAAAGTTAATAACTTCTAGAACTGCTCTAAGAATTAGAAAGATTTCTAAGATTAAGTGAATAAGAGGTCATCTAGCAGAAGAATAAAAGCTTTAAAATATCTATTTTCACATGGGAGGTTTGACATCACATTTGGCATGAAATATTTTATATTTTCTTCATAAGATGCAGGTTCATACAAAAATGTGCTAAGCCATTTAATACTTAGAATTTTAAAACAAATTTCAATTATGAATAGCCATGACTCTCCAGGAGATCTGCTCTCACCTCATCACTGTTGGCATCCAGGACATTTTCAAAGAGAAGTATTCTCTGTGGTAAATGCCTACTGTGTAACTATATCATGCTAAAAAGGAATGAGTTTCACAAGTTACTTTGGAAAAACCAAGGCTGAAACAGAATTTCTGGTTAAAACTGGAGAGGAGCCTTTCCCACAGCAGCTGTTCTCAAACTTGGGTTGTGGCAGACAGTCTGGAGTCATTGCCATGGCTGATTTGCTGCACAGATGTGTAAAATCTGATTATATCCTTAGTGTAAGTCATCATTCCTTGGTAAGATCATCCTAAGAAAGGAACAATTTTGTATGCAATTTCAAGTACCTGCTGCTGTTGCCCACATTTTCCGCATGTCTGTCTGTGTATTTACACACTGCAGTGTCGGTGGCTCTGGGGTACCTCCTGGGTGTGCAGGGGCTCGTGGCACAAAGCCACCACATGCAGAGGCCATGCATTGATGACAGTAACACAGAAAGCCATGACTACCAGGGAACAAGCTGCTTAACCAAGTATCCACAATGGTATTTGGAGTACCAAAGAATTTGGATTAACATAGCCAGTTTTGTTTTGGTCGGTCTTTTTTCCATCACCATCCTTTTGTTGTTTCTAATTTATTTCTGCAATTGCAGCTTTGGAAGGGCTTTTTTGAAAGGGGGAAGGAATCTGGGAGTTCTGAGAATAAAAGTCAGATTTCCTGGCTACAAATCATGTGCCTGGGCCACAAATTTTCCTTCTCAGAAAAACCAATTTTGTACTAGCTTGTATCCTTGATTATTTCTCCTCTCCTCATATTTTCAGTTGGTTTGCACGATGTTATAGGATACTTCAGAATAATGCCTCAGATGAAAAGGCTTTGTTAAGAGGGAGTACTTTAAATTTCTTCTCTTGTTTCTGTGCATTTGTTTTCTTAGCAATGACTAGAGTCATATTTCACCATTGTTTAGGATGTGTCTGATACATCCAGAGAAGAGCAATGAAGCTGGTGAAGGGTCTGGACAGAGTGACTCATACAAGGAGTGGCTGAGGGAGCTGCAATTGCTTAGCCTGGAGAAAAGGAGGCTCAGGAAAGACCTTGTCATTTTGTACAACCACCTGTAAGGTTACAGACAGCTGAGGGTTGGCCTTCTCTCTCAAGCAACCAGTGACAGGACAAGAGGACACAGGCTCAAGCTGTGCCAGAGGAGGTTCAGATTGGACATTGTGAGAAATTTCTCCACTGACAGGTTAAGTGTTGGAATGGGCTGCCCAGGAAGGTGGTGGAGTCACCTGGAGGTGTTCAAGAAATTACTAGATGTGGCAGTCTGTGCCATGATTGAGTCGACATGGTGGTTGGTCAAAGATTGAACTCAGTCTTGGAGGTCTTTTCCACCCTGAATGATTCTGTAATTCTGTGATCCCACAACAGCTGTTTTATTTTAAGTCATAAGTAAATGCATTTTTCAAAGGTGTGGAGGTATTTGACTAAGACAAGAGATCCTACAGACACTGGCTATCAGACTTTTAATGAGTCATTGCTCATGTAAGCAATGAAATCTGTAAAATATAGCTCATGAAGCCATGCAGACTTTCTTTTTAATTTGAATTCTTTTTTCTTTTTTTTTTTTTTTTTTGAGTAACTACTTCTGGAGTCTTATAGTTATCTTATTAAAAGTATCTCTTCTGGCTCCCAGTGAAACACTAGCATAAAAGTGCTGCCATACTATCATCTTTCTAGATACTAACAGGTGTTTCTCTGTTGAAGTTCTAAAAGTCCTAAATTACATTAAATATTTTTGATATATAAATACTATCCAAATCCTCAGAAACCATTCTAGAGTCTGTTTTAGAGTACAGTTCACCTGTAGAAGATTAAATAGGAAATTAAAGGAGCTCACAGTCTTTCTTTGCAGTTCTGCAAATTTAAGTACTCAGAAGGGGTTAGAGAATCATGTAGATACCCCCTAGTTTTGCATTTCAACATTGTTTTCAAGGCTTGCATACTTTTTTTTTGGAGTCCTGGCCTCCATAAATAGCTTTAATTTGCTGTAAAATTGGAGAAATAATAATGGTGCTTTGCTGTTCTGCAATGTTCTCTCTTTTCAGTGCTTCTTGAAGGTTATTCTGACACATAGTTTACTCACACTGTATGCTCTGCTCTGTGGAATAATATTGGTAGGATCACAATTCAAGGCTGATAGGTATCTACTTTGAATTTCATAATCAAAGACATGGTCGTCTCTTCTGAGCTGCTATTGTAAAGCATATTTTTCGTTTTTATTGGGCTTCTATTGGATTTTTTTACATTTGTGTACCAAAAACTTGCCTTGAACTGTGTACTTTAAAGGAATACAGTCTTTCATATAAGAATCTGTTTGAATACCTGGGTAAATTTGTGAATGGAGTGGAGATGCAGATGTTTAAAATTTGTAGTGCAGCCATTCAATAGCTTATTTGAAGTTGTTATAAAAACTAGATACGGAATCATTGTTCTCCCAGTTCCCAGGAAGTACACAAAAGATGGTTTGTGTGTTAGCAATAGAGAGAGGTCATTGACGCTTTGTACTAATAAAGACATCTCAATCTGTTTAGAAAAACTATATTTCCCTTCTTTTCCTTTCTTGTTTATGATAGTTTTTACTGTAATATGTATGCATAATGTTATAGCATGGGGCAGGGATGCCGCTCTCTACATATATTTTAAGGTTCAGCAAAATGGTGCTTCTATCCTGACTGGAGCTTTTAGAGATTGGTCCAAGATATTTTTAGTTCATTAGTATTGAGTATTAATCAGATCATCTTCTGTAATATGCTTACTGCTTTAGACAGGTAAATGAAGTAATTAATTTATGAGTAAAAAATGCAATAATTAAAAGAGTGGCAAAACTCCCATGAAGAGCAGTCTATCATGCATATCCTTCTAGCTTTAGTCACTCACATTCTCTGGAGTGAGAGTAAATATTTCTCTGAATTGAACAATTGAATAATTCTCTGAATTGCTGAATTACCTCCTGCAATGTACCTGGGTTCTCTAAAGTCACACAAAAATGCTGCTTAAGGAAGGAGTTAAATGTAAAACGTCAGATGTAATTACCATGCACAGATAAAGGTAATATAACAATTCACCTTAAATAATACATGGTAGATTCATGTGAGATGTGGAAAATGCACAAAATATGATTTTGAGGATGAAAATTCCTTAAGTCATTTAGACTGCATTTTCATCCATTATGAGCCAATTTATCAGAGAGATCGTTCTGTATCCCCAAATCTCTAGCATGCCCTCTCAATTTTCTCATTGTTTTTCCTTATTCCTCTGTATCTAACAAAAGGAGGTGCAAGGCAGCAGAAGAGCAAAATTTTTTCCCGGTTGAGGTATAGATATAAAACATGGGACTCCTGGTGGGGAATAGTGATTGTGCAGGACAGCAGTTCAGCAGATTCTTTGTGTCCTGTTTGTGCTTTCTTCAGCTTTTGTTGACATCAAATTCTGCTGGATCAATAACATCATCATGCTATTTTATTTTACACATACACACAAATCAAACAAGGGCTGATAGGATTGTGTTCACTATTTTTAGTTCTGTGTTTTTCTTCATACCATACACTTTACCTGAGTGCAGGAGAGAAACTATGAGAAGACAAGCTTGCATAAAGAAGCTGCAAGAACCCCCACTGACTGAAGCATTATTTTCCTGCTTTTTCAGTGTTGTTTTCTGTAAAGCTTCTTCAGAAATCTTTTACTATAACGCTTACAGACGAAAAGCTAGTGCATTTTAGCTTCAGTCTTCATTATATGCCATTATATAGACTTGCTTTATTGAAACAGGAAATTATTATTTCCTAATTATAAGGCCTTTTTCATTCAGTGGAATATTGTTAATTTTTTAATTAACTGCTATTCTTAGGCGTTAATTCTCCACCTTTAAGTGGAAACAAATGTGTCTAGTCCATTCTTATAAAATCCTGCCTACATTAGGAAATCTGTTCTAAAAGTCAATTTGGCTCATCCAAACCTGCAGAAACATATCCTGATAACACATTCCCAAAACTACAAATGGGTTTCCACCCCCGCTCCAGTTATAACATTTGTTTAAAAACTCGGGGTCAGTGGGTGGTCATGAGCTGTGGCAGAGGGGGTGACTGTGAGAGGCCCTGTGGATCTCAGCACAGGCACCCCTGGCTCCTGCTGCTGGGGTGAGTTGTCCAGTTACCTGAAAGGTGCAGCACTGCAGGCTGTGGTGTGGTTGTGATGCTGTTGAGATTACTCTGCCTTTTTATCTTCCTTTTTTTTTTTTAATTAAAAAATAATTCTAGGAGCCAAATTACTAGTTTATTCTTTTCAGAGGCTTTAAACGTAAAAAAGCCAGTTGATAAGATCATAGCAAAACTCAGGTTGGAATGAAGTCTAAGAGCCAATCTAGACTAACCCCTTGCTTAGCCATAAGCTACCAACCTACATGAAAAAGGACTTCCTTGAGTTCTCTTTTTTAAATTTTAAATTACATATTTTTGTTGGAACCTGACTGATGGTATAAAACCTGTTATTTAAGTAAGCTTACAAAACCCCTTCAGCTAACATAACTTTTCCCATGTCTATAAAATTTCAATTTATGTGTGTGTGACTTAGCAAAACTGACAATTGCAAAGATTTGTAATATGTTTATTTTTTAAGCTTCATCCACTTCTTGATCTTTCATCTGATAACACCATGAGTGAAAAAAATAATAAAACATCACTTTGAAAATGTCATTCTATTATATGATGATGTGAAAACACGTACTGTAATCATTAAATCATGTGGTGGGAAAGATATACATTATACTAAAAGTAATGAATTTTAGAAGACAGGAGGACTGGAGGGTGAGAATGCATTTCTTTTGAGTTTGAATCTGTACATCTTTCTCTAGAAGATGTCTTCTTTTACATGGAGTGATTTTTCCACCAAATGGTGCTAAGAGTGACACGTGTTAGGCAATGTTCCTCCTAAAAATAGCTTTACTGTAGAAACACATACTTGTATTTTTAGAAAGGTGAGGCAGTGACTTTGGTTTCAAGTACCAACATCTCAGTAAGACAGTTCAGGAATTTACTGTGCCTTCTGGTATCTGAATACCTCTAAAGACAGCAAAGCACAGGTTGTTACACATCTGTTAATTACAGTGTGATTAATTGATTCATCAATTGGGTGTGTGATGTGTCATGTTCCCTAATAGTCTCAGAACTCTGTTAATATCAGATGCCTGTCCTGGAGTCTGCAAGAACTATCTTTACTGGTTCTTAGAGTACCTGGTGCATCCACAATCCCATTTCATGGACATACAAAATGCAGTGATTGAATCCAGCTGTTTGCATTCTGTGTGTTGCTATCATTTGCCAGCCACTCACCCTGAGAGCTGGGCAGGAAACAATTTTCTCATCCCATTAAAAGGAATTTTGTCATCCCTTCTGAGATTCAAAAAAAAAAAAAAAGGGAAGAGTATTTTTAGGCTGTTCCCCAGAAGGGGTAAAAACCCTTAAAATAGCTTGTTCTTATGACAGTCACTTCAGATGTGGAGATTCAGATTTCAAACTGCAAGCTGGATATCTTCATGAAGTGTTTATCTTTTTGAATAAATCTTTTGAAACAATAATTTCCTGATGAAGAGTATTTAATATCCCAAATTCCTGATTATTTCTGTGTACCAGAGCCACTATTTGCACATAGATTATCTGCCCTTGTTGAAAAATGTAATTTTTTTTCCACTTGAGCAACAAAGCCAATGCTTTGGGAAAAGCAGACATTGCACACTAATATCCCTCTCACCACCACAGATCATCCATGCTTCATACAGCATCATTAGATATATCTGCTGAGAGCATGAATTGCATTTCCTGCCTCTTTTTTTCTTTGTAGTTACTGTCAGTGACACAAATCTAATAGGAATAGTAGGTATATATGCCTGTTCACAGATGGCTTTCTTGTAAAAGAGGAGGATGTAAACTGATAAATCTCTTGTTACATTACTCACCTAAATGTCAATTTTGGCCCTAAGTCTAGTGCTTTGTCTTGTTATTAATAATATTATACTGCATTATATGATATTATTTGTACATTAAATTGTACTTGAAAAGCACATTATTCTAGACACTGTACAAGTTTAGTAGATGGCTCTTTCACAGAATAAAACTGAAGATCAAGGAATTTACAGTCTTGCTTTTTTTAACCCAAACTCATATTGCAGTGTACAACTTCAAAAGGTTTCACAAAAGGTTTGTTGGAAAAGGTTCATTGGAAATTCTGACCTAACACATATTCCATGCCCGTGGAGGTGTTGGCTCTTAAGGGATAGTGGGAAATGAGAAGAAAGGGATAAAGTATGCTTTTTTTTTCACTTAAGTTGTGTATATGTTGGGGATTTTTCATGATGTGATTACTCTGATTAGTGAGAGATGCCACTGCACAAATTAACACGCAAAAGAGATCCTATGCTGAAGTCATTAATATGGATTTTATTTAACAGTAAGTGTGAAGTAGAGCAACAGAAAAATAAGAAAAAGAGAGAGAGGGTGAAGAAAGAGAGTGACAGATTAGAGTAGAAAGATTGTCACCCTCCCTGTGGATCCAGTGGCATCCCATTGATCCTCTTCTTCTGGTCTTCTTGGTCATAGGGGACCCCCAAAACATAGAATCCAGTGGGTTAATATGTGCTCAGGTATGTGTGGGTACACCCAAACACCATCCCTGCAGGGGTCAGGGAAGATTTACACTGCCTTTTGCAAGACTGGATCTGTCGCCACATTTGTGTATCACACACAGTTCTCTGGTGGAAGGCTTCAGGAATGAGTCTGGGGGCACTTCGAGGGTCTTTGATAGTTGTTGATCCTTTCTAAGACATGGCAGCTGCCTCTCACATAAACGTGCCATGGGAATGTGACCTTCCTGGGGTGGGGAAGTTTTACAACTGGGCCAGTTTGTGTCAGGGAAGAAAATTCACATGATAAAAAACACCATCCCATCTCCTCAAGGTCTGCTTACTTAGCCCAACCTGCAGCCTCTGGTGGTGGGCGTCACTTCTATCTTATGTGGACCAGAGCTTTCACCATCACTTACTGAAAAACTCCTCCTCCCCCTTGACTGGCAGGGAAGGAGTGTGAAAACCTGGCCTCAGCAAATGAGCCTGTGGGCTATGGCATCCCCCAACCCTGTTTACTTCTCCTAAGACCTGAGATAATTGGACAATAGTACAATGTTTGAGTTAAGCCACCTGACAGGACCTTGAGATAAGATAAAGCCCAAATTCCAGAAATCCTGGAGGCATATTTGGGGTGGGGGTGTGGGCTTTGGTAGTCACAGCTTTTTTATAGTTTGCCATAGAGGGTAGATCCTTCAGTGATCCTAATAGTGTTTAAGACAAGCAGGATGTTTAAGTCTCTTACAGGGTTGAAGGCTAAGAAGGCCTAGAGCTAATTGTCATATGGATCAGAAATAGCACTGTAACTCGAACACCAGGTAACTATGAAACCCTGCAGGTTTTCACTGTGCAGATCAGCAACTGGTTGAACACCAGAATTCCTTCAACACCCTCTCTACTGCTGCTTCAGGATGTCTGTGTGTGCAGGAGCAGCATTGGTAAAGGCAGTGTATGCCTGCTTTGGCACAGAATATGGTGCTGTCCCCACTGAATGCAACAATAAGGCTTCCAGCAGCTTTTTCTCTAGATGATGTCTAATCTGTTGGCTCCTGGGGATGTCTTCAGACTGTCTGTTCACTCCCAGATTTTTCTTTGTAGTACTACAAATGTGTGTGATGTCTGTCAAGAAGCTGCCAGTACTGGGCCAGTGAATAGGGAGAAACAACTGGCACATCTGGCTCTGGGATACTGCTGAGAACTGGGCAATGCTGGGTTACTCTGTCAGTGCAGATCCTGAGTGTTCCACACATCACCTTTCTCTCTGAAGACAGCATGATTTGTTGAATACAATTTCAGTGTATTATTAATTTTAAGTGAATTGTTTAGAAATAGAATTCTGTGTGGGCAAAATGATTGGATACTCCATACTGTGCTAGATACTACATCCTATAAATCTCTCTTCTAATTTATGGTTATTTCTATTCATTCTATGAAAAGATCAGCAATAAAAGGAAAACAGCAATGAACAGCCTTTTTTGATACTTTCCTGACTACTGCTGTATAAATAATTTCTGAAGGATACAGTTAACCTCCCTGGTGGGAAAATAAAAATGCTAAATAATTCTAAAGAGTGGAAACAGCTCTACCCACCAATTTATTTCTTAAGATACCAATAATAGAGCTGGTAGCTTCATGATTGCTTTCTTTAAATAGTTCAAAGAGAACAAGTACAACTAAAAATCAAGGGATATCTGGAAGATATAGACTTTGTAGGGTAATATTCTTTTCTGTATATCTTCTATTTACAGACTCAAAAGCTTATGATACTCCTCCACAGCATAGCTGGATATCCCTTAAAGCTTAATGGCTTTTTCCTTAACAATGCTTCTCTTTTGAGGGAACAAAAACTCCACTATAAGGACAGGTAAGGAAAGAACAGCAAGATCAGGATTATCCAAGGTCACAGTGGAAACACACAATAGCAACAGAGATGAAGTGCAAACTTCAAAATATGTATTAACACCTAGTCTCTCCACAATATCCTTTCTACTGCCACACACTGCTTTTATTTGTAAGGACCATCACGTGTTGTGTCATTCAGTTTTCTGTTAATGGCAAGGCACCCACAATTATGTCTATTTTTCCAATGTTCTTTGAAAATGAGTTCATCAGTACCCCAAATGTCTGCAGTGAACCATTCCTGCTGTCACAGTTGCTATTCAAATGATAGAAACATTCAGAGGAGGAGATTTTTGCCTGTGTGAATGAATCCCCACGATGGAAGGTGACCTCTGTCTGCCAGACACAGATAACTGTGTGATCCTGCATAAGAGGAGCTGCCTTCCAGCCCCTGAGCACAATGTCTGGGGTCTGGGGTCACTCTGCAGCTCCCCTGCCCTCTGCTCCAGGCCACGGGACTGACCTCCTCCCTGGGGGAGCAAGACCCCTGCCAGCCCAGCTGGAATGGGCTCAGCAGACTCCCAGGCTGAGTGCAAGGCTCAGAGCTTGGCTTTCGGCGAGAAAATTGGTAACAGGAGCAAACATTTGTCTTTGGAGGCACTGCTACTGCCAAAGAGGATATTCACCCCCATTCTTATTCAAATCAAGTGCATATTCAAGACTTCACTTGTTCTAAAAGCTCTGTGAAATCTTGAGGAGACAAAAATAGAAGAATGCTGTCAAGCTTCCCTGGCAATCAAAAAAAATATAAAAGGATGTTTTTTCTATAGTGATTTCTGGTGTAAGTTCTGTGATATGGTTGCACTTATATATGTAAGCATATGTACATGTATTGAGTCCATATAAGCAGGGGAATAAAATAGTATCATCATCATCATAAAAAAACCCCACAAACAAACGGGGGTGTCTGAACTATTTAGTAAAGGTTATTCATGGAATTGGGAAGTTTCATGTGTGATTGATCCAGATTCCTTCTAGTACCCTTGTTTAATTCAGGACTATTTGTATGAATGAGAGCTGAAACATCTTGTTGTAGAGTTGGTGCCAGCACGAGGTTACTGTGTGGGCTGAAATGACACACAACTGAAAACCAAAACATTTTGCATATTTTATATAAAAGTTGCTTCAAGCACTTTCAATATTGTTCCCTTTACTTCATCACATGGAAAACAAATCAAATAGCTGCATTACAGAAAAATGGGACATTCTCAGGGTACAGTACTTGCAGTGTGGTTACTTCTTCCTGTTCTAGTGTCCATGATACTTAACAGCTCAAACTGAATTTCAATCAGAGAAGATTTACATTCTGAGGATTAGATTCATTTGTTCTCCACATCTTTGAATAAGAGAAGGTGTGAAAGACAGACTGAAAAACCTTGACATTTGGTACGTTCCAGATATTAAGGTTTCTATCCAGCAAATTACTGCTTGGAGTTACTGTGTCTTAGACATCTCTGTAGCTTTTCCCAGATCTTCTTCAATTCCACTCACAAGCAGAGACCTGAGAGAATATTAAGTTTTCTTGCAGAAGAGTTTATTGTTTATTTGAAAATTAAAGCTGTCCTTTTTATTTTTCATAAAAGCTGTAATAGTTTAAACCCTACAAAAAAGCTGGTATGTAGGACAAAAGGGATTTCTTACCACAGGATCAGGGTTGATTTTATATCCCCCTTTTCATTAATGTAAGGTGCCTCAGAGAACTGTGTATATGTCAGACTGCATTTTATTGTAGAGGTTAATTGCTGCAAAGGATGATCTATCTGCTAGAATTTTTGTTCACATTAATAAACTCTCTTGGTAGTTGTATAAACATTTACTGTAGTCCATTAATGAAAAGTGTGCTAGTGCAGGTACTGAGCATACCACAATAAAATTTTGGCAGTCAAGAGGTTGTTTATTGTGCTTGGTCACATACTCTTTTGCACTCACATGTATTGAGACTGAAATAGCACAAATGAAAAACCAAGATTAGATCCTCTTAAAATGGGAAACAAAGGAAAACATTTTTAACCACTGTGCCTTTTTTTCAACTGTAAAATAATGCATTATTAATTTAAAAGAATTAATATTATTTCTCCAAGCATGCTATCCATGATTTTGTGTTTTCTTTTACATGACAAATACTATTGCCATAAAAACAATGGAAACCAAGAACTCGTGACAACTCATTTTAGGTCTGTAGGCTTGAAGGTAAGCTGAGCTGCCCAGAGAGAGTTGGTGAAAGAGTTTACTTCTGTAATTGTAATAAAGGAAATTTAAAAACCACAACCTGTTTCAAGTCAAAAATGAATAACTGAATATTGTATTAAACATTGTTTCCCCTCTTCTTGGCATGCTTATGTTCTTTAGGCAAGTGGCATTATTGGACTCAGGATACAGTTGCTATTTCTTGAGATAAGTAAATCTGTGCTTCTGAACCATTCACTCCTGTAAGTCCAAGTTTGTAGTATCAGAACCTTGGCTTCCCAGTGTAAGAAAAAAAAAAAGCAAAAGCTAAGAATAGATCATAAGTAGGGATCCAGTCACATATATTATTTGTTTCTGGTGTTGTGCTTCATACCTGCCTAAAGGGTTTGAGAAAATGTTAGGACACGTTTGTTGTTTTGTACAATGTATCTTCATCTCTAGCTCATATTTGTTCCAGAAAGGTGTCCATTCTCTGACTGCCATGTTATTTTAGCTATTAAAATATTACAAAAGCATAAAAAAATGTTTTTTAAAAATGAATTCCGTAGGGAAGTGTGAGGTGTTTAGCTAGAAAACTCAGATTCGTGCCATTGTTATTATTATTACATTATTATAATGTCGTTTTGTGTGCCTGCAAAATACGTATTTCTGGATTTCAGTTTCCATGTGCCTCGCATATGTAATAGAGAGATTTGTTTATAGTTTTTTCTCTCTTTCTCGACTTTCTGTCTGAAGCATCCTGCTCACGGTGGTGCTCACAGCTGTACGCGGTTTAGCCATAGGAGGGAGCCTCTCCTCTTCCCAAGTCGGCTCATGGAGGGAGCTGCAGGCGCTGGGCTTGGCAGGGACCTGCCTGGCACTGGCACCTGGAGGTGGGAACGCTTCCTTCATTCCCGTGCGGCTGATCCCCTGCATTTCACAGGCAGGACCATTCACACGCGAATCAAGCCTCTGGTTCCACAAACAGCTATGCAGAAGCTATCAAACCTGCTCCCAGGGGATTTTAGAAGTGCAAGATCATACCTGCACAGAGGAGAGATTCAGGTTTTTTTTTTAAATAGCTGGGTTACATAAGTATCTGCCAGCTCACTGTATCATCCAGCTGGTGCAACAGAAAGAGTTGTTTACCTGGTGCTGCAGAGGTTACACTCTGGCCTTTTTCATGACATATTTCTCTTCACTACAGACAATAAACTTTGGACAGTCAGGTTTTTAGTTGTTGTCCATTAATTCAAGTTAGGTTTGACCTTAGCACAAAGTTTATGCCGTTCATAATAAAATTTATTCTTTTTAGGTGGAAGGAAACACGTGGCTGAGTATAATAAAATTTCTGACTACTTTGATTATGTTGAATTGCACCAGTAAGCTGCTGTAAGAGAAGGAGAATTAGTCAGTCAAATTAAAGACCACAAAATAAATGCAGAAGGGAAATAGATCATGAGAGAGGAAAAACAGAATGGTTAGAGAAGCCTGAGCAAAAGAATAACATAAAATGTTGTAAGAGCTTAAAACACAAATTATGTTAAATTTTAGGCAATTTGATTGCATAAATGTGTATGTGAGATGTAAAGGAAGGCGCCCTTGAAGTTTATATGTGGTCAAAAATAATTTGCTGTGGTTACTTGTTCTTGGTGATTCAGCTTGAGGCTCCCTTTTGCAATGGCCAGAGGTTTCCCTTATGTTTGACCATCAGGTGTGCCATCCTCTTCCTCATCATATAGGTCTGAGCTGGGGCACTGAGGGTGACGTGGCCTCTGAGAGAGGGATGGAGATTGCTGCTGAGACGTTACAGAAACACAGCACTTGTGGTACCTGGAATGAGAGCTCCCAGTGTACCCAAACAGGAAAGTGGGTGCTCCAGCCTTGCAAAGCTGCCTTTTCAAGTTCCTCCCCTGCTTATTTCAGTTCTAGTCCATAATATTGCTTTCTGAATCCTCTGCCATTTAATATATACTCTGAAATTTGTCCTGGATTGTAACAGGTTTATTTTACACTATTTTGTGGGAAAAAAAAATCCCACATTTTCTCACAGCAAGAGCAGTGCATGATATTAACTCAGGCATTTCTCACACCTAATATTCTGCTTTTCTTGCATACATTATTGGATAATGTCCAGATAAAGTCATATGTTATTTTTTCTTGTCATATGAATATGATGATAATTCCTGGGAGGAATCCTTAATGAGGGAGTAGATCTGCAATGGTGCTTATGTTCCAGCTCAGTACTACAAATTCTTGTTTGTATAAGTAGATTTCTTGTATGGAGTCTGATTAACTGTAAGGCATTGATGATGCTTGAGTTTGCAGCAGCTTGCAGGGCAGTTTCCCATAAGCTATTTATACCATATGTCTGTACCCCCCTTTACTCCTTTCTTCTCCCCCCACTCCCCAAATATACTCTAGTTAACTCTATTAATTTCTCTTTGTTTTGGAAAAATGGACCAGAATATCACTATTTAAATCATTGTGTATATGTTTTCACTGTAGTAATATTCAAAAGTTGGAATTCCAGCTGTGCTGCAAACCTCTGAACTACAGGGAAAATACATGTGCCTCCTCCAAAAGACTTAACAGTCTGAGGCTCCAAGCCTAAGAATTTTTTAGCAGATGTTTGTCTTTATATGCTAAAGGGGTTACAAAAGTCTTGATGGTTGGGCTTTAAAGGCCTTCCAGTCCTCTCAGTGCCTGTGTCTGTGTGCCTGCTCATGTCAGCCTGTCTGTAGCACAGTTGTGATGACAATATCTGATCTTTAAAAAATACCAGGGAATGTCCATAGCGTGGCTGTCTCCTGACCCCATGCTGCCCACTCATCCCTAGGTTGGTGCAGAAGCTGTGGAAGATGGGCTGGATTATGGGGATTTTTCCTGGCTGCACAGGAGGTGTACCCCACCGTCCCAAATTACAGAGTTGGCTTATCTTTGACCAGCATGCCATATCTGCCAAAGCCCCTGAAAAGGCACTCACATTGTGTTTTCTTGCCAAATTTACAGAGAACCTCTTTTTTGCTCCTAGTATCTTATTGCTGAAGGAGGAATGAAGATTTAGTGTCGCGCAGGCCTCAAGCTGTTCTCTTACTTTGCTGTTTTAGTCTTGCTCTTCTATCTAACTTTAGGAAGACTGACATATTTACTGAAGTTTGCAGGCTGATTCACCAGTGTTGGCTGATGCACTTTGAAGTTCCAAGCCAGACATCCTCAGCTTCAGGCACACACTCCTAATGTAAACCCAGCTGCACTGCTGAATCCCTGCTTTCATCCAGCTCTGAAACAAAAGCAGAGAGTGGGTTTAGGCTGAACCCATGGAGATCAAACCAAGGGAAATGCTATTAGATAACCCTTGACAAAGTGAAACATTGGCTTCAATAACATTCTTGCTCAAGTGACTCTAATCATCATAGTTTTTAATTTCTCTCCCTTTTTACCCAACTATATTTTTTTACTGTGCTCTCCTCTCATTGCTAATCTTTCCTTCCTTCTTGCCAGGCCATTCCTCTTCCAGTTTGCAGAGCTGCCACCCCACTGCTTTCTCAGAAGAAATCTGGTCAAATAGATAAAGAATATCCCTGAAATTTGACATGCATGTGTTATATGAGCATAGATCATTAAACAACCTTACAACTGAACAGTAAACTTTTAAAATCAATTGGCTGTGTTAAGGAGGCCATTAAAAAGTGTACTTTTAGAGCATGTACTGACTATGGAACTCATGTTTCTCAATCAAATGCTTAAAGTCATGTGGTGTGTCTTTAAAATGTGCATTTCCTTCTGTTTATAAAGATGTGCCATCTCCAGATGATCCAGATGATCTTTAAGGTCCCTTCCAACTCAACTCTTTCTATGATTCCATTTTCTACAATGCCTTTAAGAATTACTGGGAGTTTAGCGTAAAAAAAGAAAATCAAAGAGCTGCAGTAGATTGCACTAATCAGAGTGCACTCACCAGCGAGTTTCAAAGAATCAGGAATCTTTTGTTTTGCCGGAATCTTTTCCAGTGCAATTGCCTGCACCACTCTGCTTGTAGAAAAGATTCTTCAAACTGCTCTTATGATTGCTATTAAACACGTATGGCTGTTATCCAAATGAAAGCCTTATCCAAGAGCCTTATGGTTTTTGTTAATCCTAGAAACATGGAAAGGAGTAAATGTTGTGCAAAAGAAAAAGTGCTTTGGACAGATGATACAGATAAGAGGATATAGTTGTGAGCAAGCAGAAAAAACCTTACAGGGCAGAGTGTGCAAACCTGCTGCTATTTCCTAAAGCTCAAAATGCCTTCAGGTATTTATCATGAGTCTGAAAGTTACATTCTGCTACAAGAATGAGAAAAATTAACTCTTCCAAAATTAGTGCCTGTAGTTTTTGTCCTATTGTGAATTTTCTGTTTCTCTATGCAAGCTTCCAAGTACAAAGGTGGCTGCATTTTTCATGCTTCATTCTTCCTTTTGATCACTAGAGCTCATCTCATTTGTGCATAGCATAGTTAACCACCTGCTGCATGGTAGAAAACTTTTTATTTAGAGGTAATGCATTTATATCAAGTGGTCTGTGAAGAGGCCTTATTGTTTCTAAAATGTTTGAGATACTTCCTTCTTTACAATGGGAAGGCTCTCAGATTGTTAGGGAGAAGCAAAGAAGCAATGGTGGCAGTTTAGAAGCTGTAATTAGGATATAAACGGTTCACAAGTACATATTTTAAAACTTCTTTTCCAAGGGTGAAATTCATACCACATTACTTTCACCATGCTAGAGTCCCCCCTAAGTCCCACAATGGGGTCAACTAAACCAAGAGTGTGATTCTAAGGTGGTTCTTGGGAAAACCAAACCAAATCAACCAACCAACCAAAGCAAAGCAAAAAAAACCACCAAAACAATCAACCCCCCCCCCAAAAAAAACCACACTATAATTGGACTTGAATTGCTGAAACTCAATAATTGCTGATATTCCTCTGTATAAATCTGTCAGATTTTGCCTTTTTTTAATATCAATCAATTTCTGTCTTTTGGTTTTGTTTGATTCTCTTTCAGGATCATAAGTTAGGTACTACCTCACAGATATTCTAACTCTTTTCAGTTAAAAATATTTGTAAATACTGAAACACTTAAATACTATTATCTAAAACAAAGCACATCTTTTTGAAAAGACAATGCTAGTTTTTGGAAGAATGAACAGGAGCCCATATTTTTTGGCAGAATTGTGAATATCAAATCCCAGACTAGAAGCAATAGTAACATATTTTGTGTGATAACAAATACACACCATGTTAAGCTTTATCTCAGACATGAATGGACCAGGCCCGGGTTTCAGAAATCATCTTCTGGAGCATGAAGGTCACTGGAGCTGGGGTGATCTGCTCTGGAGTAGCAGAGGTTTGGCTTTCTGCCAGAGACTTCCTTGAAGCAGGTCATTTGGCCCCAGTATTCACCTGTGAAATCAGAGATCTGAGGCCCTCCAGTATTCATGGTGAACCCATCTGATCAGATGAATCAGAAACAAAGACCAAGATATATTAACAGCCTGTGCTCCTCTCTAAGGAAATCAGAGGCCAACTACAGGCATCAGGATATCTGTTAATGAGCTCAAGCCTGTGGGGGTGGACCCTTACATTTCAGAGTTCATTCACCATCTTCCTTTTTCAACTCTTTTCATGAAAAGGCAATTTCTTCATGAAGAGTTCTGTGAAATCTGGGAGGATTTTTATGTTAAATATGTTAATCTTGTAAAAAGATTTCTGGAATCATTTTAACAGAGAGTCTGCATTCAAATTCTGAATTTGCAGACACCAATTTTAAGATATATGAATCCTCTGATACTTTATTATGTCTCTTAGGTATAAATAAAAGACATCACATTGCAATTGTTTGCCTAAGATTACTGCAGTGAGACCTTTGTCCAGCACAGAATTGTTCAAGATTCATGGTTCAATAACTGAATTAGCACAGTTAAAAGATAATTCACAAAAGTCACAGTCAAAGTGTTCTTTGGTCATAAATGAAACAAACCAAATTCTTTCTTTCCTTCCTTCTTTCCTTTGTTCTCTGGTGATGTTGCTATTTTCTTAAACTAAAATATGTCTGAAATAAACAATTTGTATTAAAATTGTCCCTCCCCCTAGAGCCTTTTCCTTCTGCCCTTAGACCTGAACTCCAAGAAAAGTGGAAAGGGATTCCCTTAAATTCACGTTTTTGAGTTAGGAAAATGTGTTTCAGGCATTTATTGCATGTTTGGTTCACTGTTAAAATGGCTCTGTGTGGTGGAAGATTTTCTTCTGTTCCTGTCCCCTCCTTCAGCTGAGCAATAATGGGGAGACAGGGCTGTGAAGTCACAACCCACATTGTGAAAAGAGATCCCATCCATCAAGCTGTCACCTTGGTTTTCTCTCCAGGGTCACAGAGGAACAAAGTCAGCTTGTGTCAGGTTGAAATAGCATTGGTAAGTGTTAGTGTGTGTGAAGCTGGTGGCTTGAAGTCTATTTATTTTGTTTGAAAGGCTCAAACAGCGTGCTGCCAAGCAGAGGAACAGGCAGGAGGAAGTCTCCTTATAAATTATTACTGGAAGGCTCACAGCCAACATTTAAGATGTGAAATTATGCCATCTGCTTTTCTAGGTCTTTGATTTACTTTGTGGCAGCTGCCTGTTTCTGAGTTCTTTGCATCTTGTGGACAAGTAAAACTAGTGCTGAAAACTATTATGACAACAGTGTTTCTTTAACAAAGATTTAATGCTTTCTTGAAAAGCAGAGGCTAGGCAGGGGATGTTATCTCAATATCTATCTCATGTTTTCAAGATAATTTGTATTAAAAATGTTGTCTATTTTTACATAAACTGGAAATGAAGATAGAATCCTTTTCTCATTGTAAAAAATTCAATTACTTGTTCTGATTTTAGCTATCAGAAGCATTTCAGCGAAGTACCAGTGGTTTTTTTTAATATGGTGCCTCATAATGTTATTGATTTTGTGTCTGTTGGGGTCTCTTTTCTTATAATTTTGGTATTGATTTTCTAGGGGAACATCTTTGTTGGTTTTGTTTTGTTTTGTTTTGTTTTTTTTCTGTTTGAAATATTTAAGCTTTACTTGCACATTTTTTTGGTGAAAAAGAACACCTAAGGCCCAACAAGAGCTTTAGGAAGTCACGTGGCTAATTTTAAAAGGAGGAAAAAAGCCCAATTACTTCAGTGCAGGCTAACTGAGATGCATGGGGGGACTCCTGCAAAGTCCAGGGGTGTTCTGGTTTCAGAAATGAGTGCCTGGGAGGGTGATGAGCGGAGATGGGCACTTTTCCGTGCCTTGTCCTGTCGTGCAGCGTGTGCAGGGGGTGTCTGCCCGGTGCCTGGCGCGCTGGGGCTGCCCTCCCCGGGGATGCTGCGCGGCGGGGCTGGGGCTGAGCGGTGCCAGCAGCATCTCTCCTTCCCCACCCCCCGAGCATCGCTCCTGCTGAAGTCATTTGGTGCGCGCTGCTTCTCCCTCTGCGAGGATTAGGGAGTAGGAGAATGGCTTTGTGAGGAAGCTCGGAGAGTGGGAGCTGAAGAGAGGCTGAACAGAGGGGCCGAGAGACTTTAGCCTTTCATAGTTCTTTCAGTCAGTTCATTCTCAGAGACCAATTGCATGCGAAACGGCAGCTGGGGGTTTTGTTTTCCTTTCAGCTGTGTACTGTAGGAGAAGCTGGTAAGGTTATTTTTTTTTCCTTGTTCTACTGTTCCATGATGCTATTGTGATTGCTTTATCGAAGCTGCTGTTTGGTGAGGAAGGGAAGTTGGTTAATGATGGTGAGGGTCCCTGCATTGTCTGTGCTTTGTGCAGCTGCACTTTGGGGAGAGGCACTGTTTACAGCACAGGGGCTGGTTTCCGCTCAACAACTTTGCTGGTATTTTCCCAAAGTTGTTTGAGCCTTTCTTTCGGCAAAGCTAGGAAAATAAGCAAATAAACAAACTTGGCTGTTTGGAAATGGGTAAATTTATAGAGGCTGCAATTTGTTGAAAAATCTGCTCTGCCTAATTCTTAGTTTCAGATGTTCTTGCTTTGATGTTATCAGATGTGTTACTTTGCTGAATCAACTCCAAAACTGGGTTTTATGTCAGAACCTTTCTTCACAAATCTTTTCATGTTTTCAGCAGGGCCAAGATAAATTGATAGCCAAAGAAAACAAAACAAAAATGTATCTATAGAAGCTGAAAATATTTGAGGAATGAAAAAATCCTAGGGGAATTCAGGAGTTAAAAAAATAAATGAAGAAGCCTTAATTCTTGGCAGTAAATTTTAGCAGAATATCAGTGTAATGGAAAGCATGTGGTTAGGCAGAGAATAGAAATACTCTTTCAGAAGATCCAGATGCACAGGTGCATATCCTGTCTAACTGCACCCTTCCAAAAGAAAAGTTATCATATTATCGTCTTAAAAGGAAAAAAAAATAAGAGTGTTAAACCAGAAGATCCTGGCTATCCTGTTCCTTTTGTTATTTCTAGAATAGTGACTTGTGTTGGTCAGAATCTTTTATTTCCTTTCATATTATCGTGGGAAACTTTAGCTTGAATTGGTTGGACATAAGTGAGCGCAGCTTGGGGTACACCATGCCTATTCCATAGGCAGGCTCTGAAAATCCTGCCTGTGACTCAGATGAATTGTAAAGACCATAATTACCAACAAAAGTTTCTTTTGTGCCCATTCAAAAATCACAAACAAGGTAAGAGGGAATGATTGACAACAGTTACACTACTGATTGACAGAGAACCAAAAACTTGGTCTCTGACTTACTATGTTAGTTTTTCAAGAAGTGTTGACCTTTTTCACTATTATTCTGTTCTTTCTGATGGACTATTTCCAACGCCTCTATTGAGGCTAGAACTTCTATCTAAAATGTGTCTTTGTAATTCCTGCCTGTAGTCTGTGCATCTCTTTACAATGATATGCTTATTTGTTGATGCTGAAACAAAATTGAGAGATGCATTGCAATCAGACCTCCATGAAAGAATGTGTATCTTTTATATGGCTCACATGCTTAGCTATTGATTTCAGCTACAGATTTCACTCCTATGAAGTAATGAAGTGCCACATCCAAATCCTGCAGATTTACACTCACAGTTCTAGCTGCTAATAATGGAAGGCCCAAGGATATCAATGTGGTTACTCATGTGAGTAAAGATTTGGAGACTCATTTCCCATTCATGAATGAAATGGTTTGGGAAATGCACAGTTACTATGGTTCTCTTTTGGCTTAAAAACAAAAATCTCCACAAAAACAACCACTAATGAGATCTGCTAGAGGGGCCCAAGGATAGAAAAATTCAGTGATTTAACATACGAATGCAGTATTAATATAAGAATGTGACAGCAGTGTTTTAGGAGTTATAATAAAAATGTTCCCTCTCTTTAGCTTATTAACAGCTTTAGAAGCAAGGGAAACTTAATTAATCTCTTTGTGTTGCACCACTAGATATGGCCATGACTCTTGAAATACCACCACAACTGGTAGTCCTTATCTTTAAAATAAAAGTTAATTTAGGGTGGTCTTTGTAACATACTTGTGCCTACTCTTAGTGATAAGTGTCAGTCCTAGCAAATCACAATAAACTGCTACCTCTGGTTAGGCTTCTCCTGGTTGTATGTAGCCAAAGGTAACAGCATCTCTAGGGTGCAATGTTTATTTCACATCCTTTGTTTCACTGCAAACAAACAAGAAGCAGGATGCCTTCTCCAGTAATTGATCCACCAGTTAAGGATCCTCAGTTCTCTGAAAGAGAAATTACTCTGGTTCAGTGTTTCTAAACAGTTCAACAGCATCCTTTAGTTTGCAGAGATAAAAGAGATGTATTTTCTGTTACTTCTTTCCTAGTTTTCATGAATTCTAAATTCCCAAATTGTATTTTGGAGAAAAAATAGGCATCTAACTTAACAGAACTCACAACTCATTTTATAGCTCTGCATGGTAAATGAGCTATACTAAAATTGTTTTGCCAAAGACTTCTGAAATTACATGTCTGAAACAGAGAATTGTCTATCCCATCAATTTTTAAAAGCCGAGATACATGGACTTTTATATGGCCATTATTGTTGGAAAAAGGGCCTTGATCACCACCAACATCACATTTATGCATAAAGAAGTAAATCTTGGCTATAAATGTCTTTATTAAATTAAAGCACAACAAAAATTCCAAAGGTACAGGGAAACACATAAGCAAACATAACATTCATTTATAAAATTAGAGCAATCTAAATATGTTCCAGCAGTCATTAGCTCTTTTCTGTTTGTCACAACTGAAAGGCACAGAAACATTTCTGTAAAAGAAATTGTGGAGGTGGACCTGCCACAATGGTGCTGTGCTGGAGCTTGGTGATTTTTTGGTTAGTTTTTTCACATTTCTTGGTCCAAATGTCACATAAACACCATGTAGAGCAAAAAAAACCAACAAACCCCAACAAGAAAAAGGGGTGTGTCTTCTATATTATTTACATGTATACTTATATAGGTATGTATAAACATTAATGAAAATTTATTAAGATGTAATTGGCACACTGTAGATTTTTTCCCAGCTGGTTTTGTTAGTATTGTTTTACTTGTACTCTAGCTTGCACCACTGTGAAATCTGTTCTTTGAACAGATCTGAAAAGACTCATGCAAGCATCAAACATCTTCCATGTTAACTAAATACTTTCTATGTATGTTGTTAGGATTATGCACCTCAGTATCACAGTGTGCTCCATATCCTGGGATTTTCTTGGTTTTAAATCCATTGTAAACAGGCAGATACTGAACTGCTGATTAGGAGATCATCTGCAGGATGGTTTTAACGTATGATCTGTGGGAGATGTAATGATATATGGCTACGGTTTGAAGAGTTCACACATCCCCTCTCTTAACTGGGGTATGCTTCAATAATATATGGCCATAACCCTTCATTTTTGAAAAGCTGTAACGTTTGCAAGCATGTTGTGCCTCCTGGTTGGATATAGGTAATCTTCATCTTTGAAATCTCAGTTCTTTCTAGAAAAGTAGTATCAATTTTCCATGATAAACCTCCAGGTTTTTAGAGATTGACTTTTGGTCCATTAAAAGTTAAAATTCACAGGGTATGTCAGAATGGACAGGATGCTCTGCCATAGCTGATGCAGAGTAAAATGATAGAGATGTGTGGTCTTATCCAATTAAAAGTGACTGAAATTTTAAGGATCTTTTGATTGACACTTTGGGAAAGACCACCAGTGATTTCCTAAGGGGAAAGAACTTTTAGCTTCCAACAATACCTGGGTCTGTCCAAGCCTAGTACATTATTAGCTGACATCTATGGAGATTTGTAAGAACTTTTGAAGTTTTCTGGATTGTATACAGACAGAATAGGGAAGTGGATTCCTTTTACTTCCATGAATAGGAGTATCATAGTTCAGTGCTAAATCAAAGAAGCTAAGGGTCAACCTGTCAGTCAGAACTCATCTACATTACAAAAATGCAGGATTTTTTTCCTGAGTTGGTCCTTCTTACCCAGTGCAAATCCAGTGTAGAACTGGTGAAAGAACTGGTGTAAGAACTGAGACTCTGGGACCTCAAGGACTTTCAGAGCATTCTCAGGAGGCAAATGAAGGAATAATGAATTTTGACTGCCTCTGCTCCTCTCTTAAATACTAGACTTTGCGCTGGGTGCTACTCCATTTTATAAATATTTCTCCACACCTTTTGCCCTCTAAATCAGTAAATTGCCTAGAAAGTGTTTTGAAATGTCAGTAAATGCTGAGAGAACAGTAAGAGTGAAAGCTGGGAGAACATGCAATACAACCTGGTTGGCATTCAGTTCCAGATTAAGATTTTAAAAACTGGGCAACTGTGCATAAATATCCACATGTGATTCAGCTCAAGTGACAGCTGACACCTGAAGTACAATTCTCTTACCCGCACATGGGAATCTGGCGCCACCAGAGATCCATTAAGGTACCTCAGACACCCACATGGGACTGAGAGGTGACACAGGACATTGTGACACATTGCCTTTCTGGAGAAGTAGCTCTGCCAGGGCCTCTGAAATGAGGTCCCTATGTATAGACTCTCAACAGGGGGACCATCTCAGAAGTTCTTCTCGTTCCACTGCTCATGTGGACTCAGTGATCACTGGCCATAGTGCCAGCTTTCACAGTTAGCCTGTCTACAGGCAACCACCCACAATCTGAATAATTGCTGGTTTTTATTACATGTTTTTATTACGTCACTACTATTGAAGCAAAAGTGTTATTTATGGACTAACATTAAAGTGTTCCTGTTCATTATAGGAGGAAAAAGCACAAATACAATTTCCTCCTTCCTTCCTGCTTTTCTATCTTCTGAAGGCACCTATTTTGAATGCTTTAATTAGTACTCTTCATTGGCTTTGTAAACTATTGAGACCTATACAGACCTTATCTCAATTATTTAAATTCTGTATAAACCCCTAGCCAAGGGGAGACAGTCTCCTTGGACTGATTCATGTGGCCTTGGTAAGATGCTGAGCTGGTAACCTCTAGGACTAGTTGATAGAAAACATCAGGCATGCTCATTACATCTCATTAATCTCTGAATTTTACACTTTCCTAAGGTTATTCTAAGTTCTGTTAATATGTGTTCAGACTAAAAGAGGTTTAACCAACAGTTTTTTCAAGAGATCTAACATAATATTCTATCAAACTGATTTGGCATAACTTCTCTCTTAAGTAGTTGGAACTTCTAGATGTACATCTCTTCATCACTTGCATGGGACCATCACCTCTGAGAAATTAATCTGAGGAAAAAAATGCTTTCTTTTTGTTATGTGTCATTCACATGAAGTCCTTTTGCTGACACATCTTTAAACTTTCACATTGTTATGCATATCTATAACGTTTGTCTAATGTATCCGTGTGTATTTTGTAACAATATACATTTGCACTCCACCTCACAATTCCTTTGTTTTCAGAAAATTATTTTCCCAACTGAAAACATAAACTAGAAGTCATTGTCTGTTTTGGAGCCCATAGCTAGAGTTCAGATGGTAGGGCAATTGTGGAAGGTTTTACCAATTTACATATTAATTAAGCATAGTTTGATGGACCTTGATTAACATAGGCTCAGTCAACATCTTAATTAGCCAGAAGCACATAACAAGGTACTGGTGCCTGTCTTCAAACCCCTGAGATTTTTTGCCAAGCAAGTACAGGTTCCTCAGTAGCTTTTTCTATAGCATTGTTAAAGCTAAGACCTTAATAATTGCTCTGAGGGAAGTTAGTTAAAAACTCTTTGGCCACGTGTAGAACACCTGAGGTAGCAAAGCATCTTCATTGATCCAGCCAATTTGTAACCTGGATCAGGTATGATATTAAAGAACATATTTGTGCCAAAATCACATTGAGCACAGAATATGTTTTTTAAGAACTGTGGATGTTTTTATCTGATTGATTAGTTCCACATGTATGCAGCCCCAGGAATCTCTCCACAGGAGCCCACATGGAATTGGGATAAGCACAATTTAAGTATGCCTTTGTAGTTGAGAAACCTGCTGAGCAGGACTTCATCTCTGGTAACAATGTCTCTCCTGATATTTTGTTTAAAGGCTTGCTAGTCTGCAGCTAATTTATTTTACAAGTAAAAATCAACTTTCTCCACACAGATATGTTTTAAAATTCCTTGAATACTATCAAATATTGTTTTCGAAAGCTGGCCTGCCTGAGGACTAACACCCGGTGGGACAAGGAAACGTTTAGAATTTTTCCATATTTGATTCCTTGCTGTACATCTTTCACTGCTGCAAAATATACACAATACTATGTAGATGGAAATGTTAGGTGTATATTTATTTTTATTTTCAAAAGGAGAATTTTGTTATGAAATGTTTGATTTTAATGTGAAAAATGTTTCTTTTACTGAATGAAAGCAGAAAATTATCTCTCTTATTATATGCTCCCACTATCACAAGTATGCAGAATAAACGTGCAAATAACATGTACACTGTGTAATTTCTGTCCTTGCTTTCATGGTAGCTGGTGCAAGAGCTGCTGGTGGTGACAGAGAGAAAAACATTTGTTTTGTTGTGTGGAATTGGCATCTGAGCAAAACAGGGAGCAATTTATGACCTTATATTTTCTACTGTCATCAGGCACAACATTGTGATTTTCTGCTTGGTTTCTGAGAAGAAGAGATAAGAACTATCTTTGAAACCAGTACCAGTCACTGCGTGAGCGTCGAATTCTATCCTGGCCTTCCACCCGAAGGCACTGATAGCACGGCCTCCCATATAGAAAGTTTTCTCTCACTGCAGAAATGCAGGAAAGTTTCCCTGAGGTCAAAACCACTTACAAATTACAGATACCTCTTGCCAAAATTGAGAGAATTTATTAGTGGAAAAGATCCAGGAAGCTTCCTTGGTCTACTTGCCTGCCAATATCTTGTTATTTTTTTATATCCTCTCAAAGGCTGCATTATATGCAATCCACTCTTGTACGTTTTAGTGACTGTCTGGACTCTTATTTGGAGGTTTATTTTCTTGGTATTAAATATTCACTTCATGCTCGTGTTTGTAGTACAAACCACCCTACTCCCTTCAACTCAGGTCACTAAACAAAATAACTACTCTGTACATAATTATAAAAACATTTTAATTGCATTTCTAAATGTACTATAAGTTTCAGATGAATGGTGAGAATTTGTATTGAATCCTTCTGTGAAAAGAAAGCCTATAAGGCTATTGAAGCTGTAATGTTTGCCATCATAAAAAAATGCCTTGAAATATGGAGTGATAGAAATTGCCTTGACATATAGAACTTTAAATATCTTAGGCTAAAAAAGAGCAATTTTAATCTTTGTGGAGCCAGGCATTCAAAAATTCAGCAGCTATCTGCAGTTGCCATATTGCATTAATGTGGATACTACCAGCATTTCTTGACCTAAGTACATAGAAATTGATGGGTACAGTTTTTTTTAAGCCTAAACACATATTGATAGAGCTCCCACTGAGGTTACTGCAGGCTACAGATGTCGTGTGGTAACTGAAAAGGGCTGTTTGGATGAGTAACAGGACCAAAGCTGAAAATCTCAGTTTTAGTGGCTAGAAAATACAAGACAAAACATCTTAAACCTTTAAACACTGATTCGTGAGATGATTTTTGTATCTGGAGTTTGGATATTTTTTTTAGCTATGGAGAATAGTGCTGGAAACGGTTCTGTCTAAATCCACAAGGAAACTTTTCTAACAGATGATTTTAACTTCAACCTTACCTCCTCTTGAACATCAACAAAGGACACTGTGCTTAGGTTCTGCTTCATCTTTTGTTAGATTCATATTACTAATATGTTTTATATTATTCCTTGTTACTTTTCCTTCTGATATCCATCCTGGATAACTAATTAAAAATGGGGATTTATCTTTGCTAACCTCCATGAATCAAAATGACAGATTGTTTCATTGTTAATTCTAAAAGATAAGTCTTTTCATACTTGCCTTCTGGAGGTTTGTGTCTTTCTGCATTATAGCAGAAGCTCACGTACTTAGATTTAACCCCTAATTTCAGTGTTTAAAATGTGAGATGAATCTCTCCTATAATGACTTAAATTTGGTGTCATTATAATGCTAAAGTCTGCAGAACTGTCTTGACATTTAAAGAACATAAAGTACCATCCCTACACACACAGACTGCAAACGTTTTTAAAGAGGAGACACATGTAAAATACTTAATCATTCTTTGAAATTAATTGTTGACAGTAAAAAGTGTATATTAATGTGTAACCTGTTTTTCTCTGGCAATTTATGGTACCTATTTTCAACAGTCTTAGAACATTATTTTCTAAGGGTTTCTTGAGTTCTTAGATTAAATACCAAATTCAAGTGAATGCAATCAAGAAGCAAAGCAAAATATTAGAATGTCATGAAGCTATGTGAACAGCATTTTCTTAAGATACTGAATTTGCAAGTCCTAAGAGTGAACAAATGTTTTCTGCAGTAGTATGGTTTTTCCATGTAAGTGCTTACAATGAATTTCAAATAGGAAAAGAGATAAAATGTTATGTCTCATGCACAGAATTCATCATGTTGTTAAATCCCCGTAATCAGTCATCCTCCTGGAAGTATTCAAGTAGTTACATGTAATTAACTCGCATTTGCACAGTACTTTTCAGCATAAGGAAATCTGTACAAAGTGCTCCCACTGTATAGAAAGGATAACAAAGAGGTTCAGTGTTTTGATCTGATTCTGGAATTTCTGAGCCAAGTAGGTCTCTAGTGTTCATGCTCAGAGGTCAGGACATCCTTCACATATGCTCCTCTCTCCCCCATGAGAAGTGGTTTTCCTAGAATCAGTCCCAGGGAGACCTATTGGGGAAGCAGGTGGGGGCTTATTAACAAGACACATTTGTTTGAGTACAATTGTAGTCATTAACAATGCAGCCATTGAGCTGCATATATACAGAAAGTAAATATTTATGTGATCGGTGATCTATCTGGAAAAACTAAAAAATGGGGGAAAATGATTTCATTTTGTTAGATGTCTGACTTTCTGTTATGCCATTTCTATGTTGTCATCTTTGTACAGAGCTGTAGACTTGGAAATGCTAGATCAAATTGGAAAAATTTAAAGTTAAAAAAATCCAAAAAAACAACAACAACAACAAAAACCCCCACCAAACAAACAAGGAAACCAGCAAAACAAACAAACAAACAAACAAACAAAAACCCCAAAAATCCCCAAAAACACAACATGAAACAAAAAACCAACAAAACCAAACAACAAACAAAATGCTGGGAAAAAGCATGCCAAAACCCCCCAACCAGCTGTAGCTGATACTGTTCAGCATGAAAAATGTGGTGTTAATTCTCTCTGGTTTTTTTCTGTAGGAGATCATTAGAGGGCTTTATGTTCTTTCCAGACCAGTACAAAAGGCATTCAATATCTTGATGTGTCTCTATGAATTTGAAAGATATGACCTCCATAGGGGATACTACTGTTGGTTTTACACCATTAATGTTTTCCTCTATTTATTTCTGCAGAATACCTGCATCATCTTTTAAAGTGGGAATTGCCTGGGGTGACAAATTGAATCTTGAATCTTTGCACCTGACGCCACAAGAGCCTATAAATTAGTCATGGACTAGGAAGATACAATCCTAAATGTTTCTATTTCTCATAGAAAAACAATCCTTGGGGTCACTAACAAAGAATGAAAAACCTGTACTTATTTGCAAGAAAGCAATTAATTATTTACACACTGTGAGTATTTGCCATTAGCATCTTTAGAATTAGGAATCTTTGTTCTGCTAGATTTACTTCTGCCCTTGAGAGTGTAGCCATTAAGAAAAGGTATTTGTTGACCCTTTTTAATACTGGGAAAAGCAAGCAACAGAAAATATGATTTTAAAGCAGGGCTATATGTGTTCATTGCTTTTGATCTTTCAAAAGAAACAAAGATTAAGGTATCTTATTGCAAAGTTACAATAGTGTGGAATCACTGGTAGTGACTGTACTATCACCCATATGGTGGTTTATTATGCTAGCACGTTCGTGCCCAGGATGAAGCAAATAAATTATTGAGTGCTGTGAGTGATTTCATTTATGTATATATGTATGTATGCATGTATGTCATTTTTAGAGCAAACAGTAGAGAAAAACCTTGCATCCTCATATGCCTCCCATGGGGAATCTTAATGCCATTCAGCCAGGTGGGGCTTCTATGTGGTTTTTTTCCGCCATCCACCCATCCATCATAATGCCCTGAGCAGTTTTCATCCATGAAAACTCCTTGCTACAGCAATATATAAGCTTTGTAAATAAAGTCTGGCATCCCTGAGGGGAACAATATAGACTTCTAGGAATTCTCATATATTTAATCTGGTTTAAGGTCTGAAAAGTATATTTCTGTAATAAAATATTTTAATACCTTTTTGTCCAGGGAAATTTTTTTCCATGGCAGGTGACCCACAGGACTGCTGCGGATATGAACATTTAGAGGTTTCAAATGTTGGATGCAGTATGATGCAGGAATTTTTTTAAGATTACTCCAAGGGGAAAGGACCCCACCCCCATCCTCTTCACCCCCAGTATCTGAGCAGTTTAAAAGCATAAAGGTCCATGTTATCCCTGCATGTATAGGCAGAAAACTCCCAGTGGCTACAGCCAAAGCTGCATGTGTGCATCCAAGTGCAGTATTTTGGTTTTGAAAGTTAACTAGGATATGAGAGAACAGAATAATGTTTTCTATAGCACCTTTCATACTTGTTACTGCTCAAAGCACCTTACAAGAATGTAAATGAGATAATTCTGCTAGCACATGACAGAGCATGAAGGAAGGCTGAGAAGGTATTAGGTGCTTAGCAGAAGATACAAAGCATTCCAATGAGCAGAGCTTGATTTAATTAAAAAAAACAATAGTGGCCAGAAATACTGATGTTATATTTTTTCTGCTTCCTTTTTCTCCCTGTCTCTTACACGCATAAAAGATGCCACCAAAATTTTGAGAACTTTTGATCCACTGTCTTAACACTGTTGACTTCTTTTCCCTTAGGCCTTGTATTCTAAACATTCAGCAAGACCTGAGTGTTAGTTTTGAAGAACAAAATATCTTCTCAGCTTTGGCCTTACAGTGTGAAATGCTTTAGTCCAGTTGTGACAGAGTTAGGAAACAGAGTGTAGTAGGATACGTGCAGTCATTTGGAGGGAAAACCCTCCTAAGCAGCTAAGCAAGGTGGGCAGTTTTCTAGTACCTTCTTTAGGCACCTGTGCTGCCTGAGCAGAGACATCTGAGTTGTCTTTGTCTCTGTGCACTCGGGATTTGGGGGTGTGTGCCTGACCTGAGCTGACAAATCTTGTGGGGAGCTTGAATTCAGAGCCAATATTGTCACATTTAACTCAAGCACAGCACTGCCTTATGAGTGCTTCCAATATATTGGGCTCCTCCTCTGTTGCTTCTTGCCATGTTGTGGGTAAACCCTCACTGTGCCACCCTAATTCGAGTTCCCAGTGACTGGAACAGCAAGGTATGTGGATCAAGCTCCATGGAGCAAAGAAGAGCTGCCATAAGAACCCAACCACAGGGGAAATGCTGAGCAAGGAGATTCCTCTGTAAAGCTCATAGTGAGATTTGGGGTAGCTGAAAGGATGTGGGAGTTGATAAGCCTCTGGAGCCCAAATAAAGTTAAGTTTTTAAGGCAGAAGGGGCAGTCATTGTCTGGAGATAATGTATTCAGCCGGAAATTCCTGACTTCACCAACTGAACAATTTTAGAATTTGTGGGTTCTCATAATCTGTTTCTGATGCAACATGATAGTTGCATGTGCCTGTAATTTCCCCTCTAAATCAATTTGTGAGTAAGCTTTCTTGCACTGACTGCGCAGTTCTCGTTGTTTACCAGTCTCTCTTCATATAACTGACATCAAGGTCGGATTTATCTGATTATACTTACTTAATTGTTTAATTTGTCAAAACATTTAATAGAAGGCTTCTGGAATTATATACTCAGTATTTTCACTATAAAAATAAGCAATAACATGTGTATCTGTCTGCTACTGCATTTGAAGTGATAGGATTTGATTTGGGGCAGTGCCAGGAGATTGTGACTTTTGTAGTCTGCGTGGAATAGCTTGGATGCAATCAAGGGTTTCTTGCTGTTTAGTCTCTGCCTTACAGTACACAGGAAAATGGGAGGTATTCTTAAGTAATTATCATAATAATAAGACTACATACCTACAAGCATCCATACAGACTGCACACACTACTTTTACAACTCTTATATGTGATTATTTAACAGCCCTACTTGAATTGATTAGTTGAACTGCTTTCTTGCATGCTTGCTTACTTTTTATACATATCTATATCACTCTCTTAACATATCCTTCCTGCCTGTTATTCTTTTTTAGGCGAGGGTGAAGGCTATCAATACTGCTGCTGCAGGACCCAGGTTCTTTAACAATGTAGTGACTAGGGCCCATTTTGCCTCATTAACTCACCAAGATTCCCTATTAATCTGTAATTTTGCACTTGGTATTGCAGTGGGAGCTGAAATAAAAATAAAATGAGGAGGTATGATAAGAAGCCCTGAGGTGTCTAAACTGTAGTGTTTTAGTTCGAGTTAAGGGAAAAATTGCCTTACTTTTCAGCTCATACCAGTGGTCAGAGGCAAAAGCCATCTCATGAAGTGGAGTGGGGTCAGCGTGCTGCTCCAAGGGGAACCACTGGGAGAAAAAGAAAAGCTGGAAAGGAGCTCAAAGCAAGACCTCTGGGAAAAGGGACTTCTTGTCTGCTCCAGCTGTTGAGTGAAGTGGCAGGAAGGGCTGAGGTGTGGACCCAGCCATGAAGGAGCAGCTTTCCCTGGGCATAGCTGCCTTTCTTTGCTCCTGTGGGACACCCACTGGCACCCATCACCTCCTGGCAAACCAGGCAGCAAGGCCAAAGTTGCTCTCCTGCCCTCACCATCTGGCTGCTTCCCTTATGCACCTAGAGCTGGCTGCCATGGTTCCTGTGCTCTGTGTGATACTGGCATAAAAAAGGGAAAATATAACCCCCAGAAATGTACACACATGTGTGGTTACACAAAAGAGTTTGTCAGTGGTGGGCTACAGGGAAGTCAGCAGGGCAGGTAATGGAAGTCTTAAAATACTGATAACTTTGCCTGTACAGTTAACTGCTTTTGTCCAAAAGGGAATGCATTCAGGATCAATGTGGCTGGTGTCTTTTTAGTATCTCCCCTTCCAAACAGCAAACAGGCATGGGAAACAGGACAGCTTGTGAACAAAGATTTCTGTAGTCCCTTCCACTTAAAGAGATTGCAAAGCCTGAGCTAAAACTAATGAATGGCTAGAAGTCAGCAGGCTGTTTAAAGCAACAGGTACTTAACCTGAAAGTTAGCATGCTTTGCACAACCTCCTCTGCGTAGGAAGGGAGCTTGCAGCACCCTTCTGGCTATCACAAGACCTATTATCCCTTCCAGGAGCTCTCTGCCAAGGCTGGCATGAGCACAAAATGAGGTCTTTTCTTACCTGTAGACGAGAGCTAGCTTTCAAAAAGCATTAACCTCCTGCCAGACTCCACCTCTTTGACAATCATAATATTTTAGGTTAAAAATCATAACATGTTAAAGACAATTCTGCATTCCTTTTTTCTAGCCTCTGGCTTTCAAATTGTAGGGGTTATATTCAGGTCAGACTGTCAGCTCTCTCTCTGTAACAGTCTAAAGGCTAAATCCCTTTCAAAGAAGAAAATAAATCTTCAGTTCTCACATAATGATTTGGTATCTGGAGCTGAGGCTTCACAGAAAAGATCAAATAGCCTAAGCCTTGTGACAGAACTGTAAGGAATGGCAACGCCTCATTATCCCTCAGAGGAACATCTCAGTTATAGCAGTCTGTGAATGTTGTCTGAGACACATGACCAAGAATATATATAGTCCCAGTGACAGGAGATGGTATTGCTCCTATGCTGTGTGTGTTGGCGATTGCTGTTTGTGCTACAGATTTCTATATTGTTATAGCTGCTCACTCAAGCATTGCGTGGGGTTAATTTGATGGTTGTGGCATGTCAAATGGTAACAAGATGTGAGATACTGTGCAAAAGTTAATGACTCATGGGCACAGATGGGGCCAAAATTGGTTATGAGTGGCTGCTTGGCATTAAATTCCTGGAAAATTAAAGAATAAAGATGGAGGGACAATACAGTGAACAGCTTGTTCTTCCTCGGTGATCGTCCTTGAAAAGAGAGCAGGACCCTTGTCCCATTTGGACCCAACCATGAGCTCATCTCAGCCTGCACACTCTTCTCCAACAGCTGCAGCTGTGTTGGAGCAACCTCAGTGCCTGTGCTAATGGGATAAAAGCATTTCCATGTGCTCTTTTCATTCACAAAGCACATGTCCCTCCCATGGCCTCTAGTGTATCCTCATTCCCTTGAAATGGATTCAAATATTAAAGCCTGATATGTTTAATTATTGCTCTGTCTGGGAGGAAATAAAATCTTACAGCCCTTTTTAACGTGTTTCAAGACAGGTAGATATAAGTCAAAAATGTGCAATGAGTAACAGGAAATTCAGAAGCCATCAGAAAGCAGTAATGTGCTCTGAAGAGAGAGATCATAAAACTTACACGGTCTTCTCAGCCATGTGTGCAGGGTTCTGCAGTTCCTGGCGTTTCTGCAGTTCCTGGCCTGATGAGTATCATTCCTCAGCAAGGATCTCTCACAGTCAGGACCTGTGCAGGACAAACTCACCTCAAGGTGGGGTGTGGTAGCACTGGAGGTGTTATAAACCAACTCATGAGCAGGTAGATTGCTACTGGGAGAATTTTGTCCTGAAAGTTTTTGAATCCCCATTATTTCAAATTAAGTCAAATGGAAGAGCTAGGCTTCAACCCTTTTGCCTACAATATGCAAAATAAAATTTTATTTTTTCACTTGTGTGAGTATAGAATGAAACACATGTAGAAAATATTTCCGCATTATATATACCCCTGCTATTCTTCTGCTTTGCTTCTCCCACAAGTTTCTGATTTTGGGAAATACTGCATTATGCATGAACCAGGTAGTTGACATTACCCTTGGACTCAAACGGAGCTTTTTCTGTATATGTGTATACACATTTTAATAAAGGTGTGTGTCTGCTCTTCCCGTCCCCCTCCTTTTCCCAGCACAAAAGCCATTGCTTTCTTTAAGTAAGGTTGTAGCAAAACAGCACCAAAACAATTTAGCATCATTCTCTCTTCTCCCATTAGAATATCCATTATGATATCTGGCAGCCACAGCAGCAGCAGGCAAGCTCCACTATCCTGTGGTTTGGGGCTTTTTAAAGTATTTATCTATTTGTTGAGAAGCAAACAATCAAAATAGAAACCACAGCTTACTTTCAGTTTTGCACTTGCACTACATGCTTTTTGACATTGCCCTTTTTTTATTAACAAATCATTTCAGTTTTCTTCTGATTCATAATCACATTACTCTTTCTTCTTGCATGACATTTTCCTGTGAAGGTTTAAAGACTTGTTTTTGCTAGAAAGCCCTCCTGTCTTACGGTTTCTAAAGACTGTTTTTTTAAGTCTTTAGACTATAGAGGGAAAAAAATTTACTAAGAGATTAGACAGATATTTCTTGGAAGAGGATGTAAAAAAGCATAAATTATGTTTTGTGGAGGATGATACACCTAGTGATGTAGTTGGAAGAGGTTAATCACTGGCTTTTTCACATGGAGATGAAACTGTTTGCTAATGCCTGTTGACAATATGTGTTGATGGTGCTAGGCTCCTAGCCTGAGCTCTAGCAAGTGATGATAAATTCCAGACTCTAATCAAACATCTTTCAGAAACATTAACATTTGCTAAATAAACATATTTTTCTCTTCTCTATTGCATGTAATGGATGTTTTTAACATTGTTTGCCAGTCTTTTTATAAAGCATAACAGATGGCCACTGCTTCTGATGAAATAATTATATTACTTAACCCTTTTCTTGGGAAAGAAAAGGCTTGGGCTTGCTACTGCCATTCATATTTTCTGTAAATGACCCTGATGAAAAAGACAGGAAAGTTTTTGGTTGAAAAATCTATTGCCAGTTTTAAATGAAAGAATGGCTACTTCTCTCAGGTTTGATTTTCACATTGGTCACCCTCTTCATAAAATGTGACAGGGAAAGTTCAATCCAAAAGTCTGTGAGGAAGCACAGAGCTGTTAAGTGGCAGCTCTCAGAGTGGTGTGGTAGATCTGTGCTGCACCCAGAAACAGGTCTTGGGAGTGGTCAGGGACACCCTCTTTTTCATCTACCTGATAATACAATTGCTTGAAGAATTTTATGTCCATACCCCTGTGTGTCTCATTGGACTTTGTGTTCTTGGTGACGCTCTAAGGCAGCTGGCTGAGTATTATTGAGGTCCTAAACTGGCAGGTACAATTAGGTATGCAAGGAGCTGTATGTGGTGTAAAGTGGTCTCTAAAATGGGTTAAAATCAGGCTGCCAGGTCCAGTGTTTGTGAAATACTGGCTGGGGAGGTTAGTCTGCTCTCTGAAGTCAATATTTGTCCTCTTGAGAACCTGAATACTCAGAACAGATGCACTGGGAGTGTTCAGGAGCATTCTGGCAAGATGGAGTCCTTTTGCAGCATGCTGCTCTGTGTGCATTGAATGGCAGATGAGAACAGGCTCCTCAGATTCAGAATACACTGGATTCCTAAACATTTCAAGAAAGTATTTGGCCTTTGACATTGATGACATACCAGAGATTGCTAATAATAGCATGCCTGAACTTTTGTTAGAAAAATAAGCACATCCCTCAGCAATTCCCACACTCCTAAGTTAAATCTCCACAACATCATATTAATGCCAGGCCTGATAAGGTACAGAGAAATACTAAAACCTCAGCTGAATAAAATTTGTTCTCATTTGAGAGGTTTTTTCATGAGACTGAAAATAAGAACAACATGATATCAGCTAATCATTTGTCAGCACCCTTGCTCTTGGACACACACAGGAGTGGTAGGATGCTCTTGTCCCACTTGTTTGCCCAAAGCTGCTGAAGTTCTGCTGAATTGTTGTGGCAAATGCAGTTTCATTCCCTACCCATAAAATACAGGAAGTGTGAGTAGGAGGGAGAATTAATTGAATTAAGATAGAGGAATTCCAAAGAGGAAGTACTGTGAATGGATGAGCTTGGAGAGGAAGTTTCATCTGAAGGTTAAGCTGTATTGTTTTTTGTATCGGGGGGTGCAAGGGGTTGGTAAGATCAATAAATCTATCTCCAAGATAGTATAGGTACTTTTAGGTTTGTGTGTTTTCCAAGCAGAGTGGTAAAGACTCAACCTGTTCATATCCACAAATAATACAAAACTGATTATTCACAAAGGTGGAAATAGGGGACTATACACCAAAATTTCATATTATTTACTATTTCTGTATCTAGGAAGAAATGAGCAATGGAAATCTGTGAGTGCAGAAGGGGATAAAAGTTTGTTTCATTATGAGGAGACCTGATTTTAGCATGGATCTTGGTGGATGTAATAATTAGTGGAATAATATTGTTTCCAGAGAGTAATTTTATATGATAGGTGCTCTGGTATTGAACACATTTCTCATCTGTCTGGACATGACATTCAAAACCTGGTTTTTTGTCTGATAGAAAAAATTCAGTGTTTGTGTTTACTGCTTATCGCTTTTGAAGGGAAAGAAAAATGTACATGTTAAATTAGGAAAGACAGAAGGAATATGAAAATGATCAAGATGGATTGATATCCAAGTGAATAGTTTGAGTTATCCCAAGGTGATTACTTGCTGGTGATTTATCCCCCCTCATGCTGACTGTCAGGGTATTCTGTTGCTATAGGCTAGTGTGGAACACACTGCATTAATGGTCAGAGTTCAGTGATTTAATTTTATTTTTACAAGCAGAAAGCAGGTCCTTAACAAAAACTCTTGTGTCCCAAGGGGGTAGGCATACGCTGGGAAGAAAATATACCACAAATTTCAAGTATGCAAACTTGTGGCCTTTTAAGACTCTAAGTACAGAGTAACTATAACACAGAGACTTCACGGATATGGTAATGCTGGGGCATAAAATGCAACTCCTGGCATGCAGCAACAGTGTGTCTCCTCCACAGCCATTAAAGCCAGGTGAAAAGCAGCTGCTGGTTTGGATCTAAGCTGTCTTCTCTTTGTGTGGAGAAATCAGCTTTAGCATCAGAAAAGTTTAGAAGTGGAGTTGATGTCATCTTAGGAAGAAGTGGATCTTAAAGTGTTAAAGATGAACAAAAATCTTACAATGTTAAAGATGCCTGCTATATATGGTTTTTAAAAAATGCATTTTATGGTTGCTAAGTTTGGATCTGAAGCTTAGCTGAGAAATAACCAAAAACTGTTCAGATTTTCCCTGCAAATAGAAAGTTTCTACAAGTAACTGGTGTCACATCTGCCTCGCAGAGAGGTTCCCGCTCCTTTCGGAGCCGCTGGATGCGGGAGCGGTGCGGGCTGTGCCCGGCGGGGCGGGCGGAGGGAGCGGCGGCCGCCGGGGCTGTCCTGGGCCGGGACACTTATTGCACTTATTAAAGCTTAATGTGAATTTCTCTTCTGCAAAGGCTATGAAACTGATAGATATGCTTATCTGCAAGACACCATCAGTTTCCTGCTTTACCTGAATCATCCGGGAAACATAAAAATTACAGATTATTCATGCTGCTTTTACAGCTGCTGAGCACTGAATCTTCATTCAGAAGATCAAGGTGCTGGCCTCAGCTTTGCCACCGCGCCTCTGCTCCCCGCCCGGCCCCGCTCCTCTCTCTGTGTGCATGCACCAGTTTGGTATTGCTGAGCTCGTTGTTCCCTTTTAACGTAGGTGTGCGGGATCTCAAGCACTGGGACAGGGAAGTGGTGGAGTCACCATCCTTGGGGGTATTTAAAAGCTCACATAGATGCTTACCCTGCCTAGGGACATGGTTTAGTAGTGGGCTTGGCTGTGCTGTGTTAATAGCTGGACTCGACCTTAAAGGTATTTTCCAACTTAAATGATTCTATGATTTACATTAAATTCTTGAAGTTTCTCCTCTTCCCATCTCTGTCTCATAATTTATCACCCCATCTACTTTTGCATGTTTATTCCTGCACTTACCCTGTAAGTGCTACAATTACCCAAATACTGACACCAGTGACAGAATCATTATGATGGATGATGTCTGTCTTGGTAAACAGGGTCAGCTGCAGCTTTGGGAACAGATTCCCTTAAAATTGCTAAGCCTTCTGGCAGATGACTTCATCATCACCTTCAAACTTCCCAAGTCAGGTTTGGTGTGTGCTGAAGAACAAGGAGGCAACAAAAACCTTTCTTGCACTCCAGAAAGGAGCCCAAATACAGAGTGAGTATGGGTGGGTTTATTTTGTAGGTAACACAAGTGGTGATTGTAGAACAAGCAAGACAATTTTACCTCAGCTAACTACAGTACAAAAATGCCTCTTGCTGAATGCTTATTATTGTATTTGCAGACTGGCTTCATATGTACCACATGTGCTTATTGTTGTTGCATTGTGACTTCAAGCTTTTATGAAGTGATAAGCCACATATTAATAGTTTTAACAGAAGGTTCTCTAGTTGTTAACATGGTAACACCTTGCAAGTACAACATGTTATGTCCATTTCTCGTTCCAGAAATATGCAACATTCTGCACTTCAAAATACATAAGGAAAGTGTCTATTTAGTACTTAGATCTGCTCAATATATTATCTTCCATGAATTCCTACCCTGTTGCTCAGACCTGCTATAAAAATTTGCTGCCTCAGACTGCAAAATATTAATTCATTTCCCAGGAATCTCTTTGGATACAAGCTGTAAAAGCAGATCTGGAAGTTGCAAGCACATTTGCTCTTGCTCAATCTTACTCCAAACTGAACCGAATACAAACACTATTATAGTAACAGGTGTTCAAATATATCCGACTAAATTATTAGCCAAGCTTGGAAGATTATTTTTGTTTTCCCTGACCACAGTCAGGTTATCAGTAGCATATGGATGTAATCTTACTCATACTTACCTCAGTAAAATAGAGCCATTTTAAAAATAAATGAGTTTTCTAATAGAAGGATTCCATCCTATGACTGTATCAGACGTCACTGGAAATTTTCAAAATAAGGTAGCAGATATATAATGATTACAGTGACCCCAAAAAAGTCAAAACATTCGTGTTTTGATGATAATAAAAATTAGGAACCTTATGTTTATTTACATTCTATGTATCCTAATAAACCAAATTAGGAAGTCAAATTAAAATAAGTTATTGTGTTAAAACTCCCCTTTAGTTGCATCAAGAAGAGTACAAACAAGTATAAAAATTAGAAATTTGGTGCCTTTACAGTAACTCCATTCAACCTGCCCTTCTAAGTAGGCAGTGCATGAAAGCATTTGCCCATGAGTAATATCTTAGTAAATGGTCATGATTTGATGTGACACATTTTCCCCCCAATTTGCATACCTGATAATAGGCTTCCCAAATATCAGCTTCAGAATCAGTGGCAAAAAAGGAACCCATCTGAAAGAAACACTGGATAAAATGTTGGTGATGGGACAATTCCGGGTCTGTGTCCGAATGTGAGACAAAGAGTTCAGACCATTAAAAGCTATATGGTCTATTGCCATGCTAATGTTTAGTTCTTTGTCTAGTGCAGACTTTTAAACATGTTTCCATGACTCATTAAATCCTCTGAAATAAAAGTTCTCACAATTCCAGTACAGTGGAGCAGTTATTTTTGGACTTAATTACAAACAGGCTAGATAATGAGATACCTAACTTGTCTCCTTTTCTGAAGAAGGAAAATGGTTCGTGACCTCTCCTTTCTCTAAACAGTATCAAAATCCACTATATTTGATAGATAAGGAGTGGAAAATCCATGAAAAAATGAAAAGGGTGCATAAGCAAATGCCCGTTTGGCAACTAATATTTTAAATAACAAGTAAGAATATGTATTTTGTGAACCTATTAAGTATTCAGCTTAAGAGAATATGGTAACCATAGCAACCCCTTATCACCTGTTTGAGACGCTGCAACATCTACACGAAATGTGCATCAAATGCCCTGCTAACAGTTATAAAAGGCTGATAATACTAGTTCTTGGAAATAGCCACAGTGAAAAACAAATGCATAAAAATGCTTGAGACTCAAGATCACCTGTCTACTGTCTGATTTCTCCTTGCCCTACTACTTTATTTTTATATATCAGTTTGATTTAGCAAAGGCAAAAGATTAATGGGTTCAAGAAGTCGCTGGAGGGAGCAGGGTGGTGGACACACATCACTGCTCGCCTGCAGCATGCCCATAATAACCACCCTCCGTCAAGTGTGCTGAAAGTTTGAATGGTTTGTGGTGGCCAAACAAAGCCTACATAAAGGGAAAAGTTTCCCAAAAGGATTGAACATGAGAACTCACAGGAAGACACCCAAAATAAAGAAAGTTCAGATCCCCTCCTTGCAGCAATTATCAATAAAAAGACTGTGAGTTGTGCCATTTACTTTATTTACAGGATTTCAGATTTCACAAAGCTGTTACAATAATGATTTTTCTGACTGTAGAGGCAGCTTCTCTTGTTTTAGATGTTGCATTTCAGTTGGTCTCCCTTCTTTTTCAGCTTTGAAGCTGTAAGTGGCTGGAGCTTTGCACTTCTAAGGTCTAATATAAGGATATGGCAGGCGAAATTTTCTGTGGAGTTATTTCTGTGCCCCACAGCCTTTAGGGCTCAGGATGGTGGGATTGCCTGGAGAGCTCCCCTGCTTAAGTTTCATCACCTTTTCCCAAAGGACTCTGAGCTTTGTCCTTTTTTTGTGGTGTACTGTGTTTTTCCACACAATTAAATACTTAGAGAAGCTGATAGTCCCAGTGAATTGCAAGTTCCTGTGATAAAAGAAACATGGAAATTGTGTTTAAATAATGAGAGTCTTTCATTTTTGAATCCTTAGTATGATTCTTTTTTTCTCTCTCACTTCAGTGTGAAGTGCAGTACACTGTCTGCATGTGCTTCCACTTAGAAGAGACATGCAGAAGGAGGAAAGCAAAATCAGTTGTTGCCAAGTGATTTGGTAATTGAGCAAGATGACTGCACAACTCAGCTTAACTCCTCTGTACGTGCTGAGGGGTCTTCCTGTCTCATTTTGCTCTGCAGCATCATATAGTATCAAATTATTAGTTGTTAATTTCAGGTGATAGATGGGAAACCAAGAGCACCAAAAGCTTGGATTGCTGAAGATGACAGGGTATTCAGGACATCACTGTGCATTCCCATTGGCATAAAGGACCTTCTTTGAGCTCAAGAGATGTGGAAAATGCTTTATGAAATGCATGTTAGGACCTTTGCATATCATTGCAGTTTCATAGTGAATTACAGCAAAATTACAGCTAAGGGAGATGTCTGAACAAGAAGGAGAGAGATTATGAGCATATGTGACAGTGTGGCCCTAGGGATCAAAATCTGCATGAAATAGTTTAGAAGGCATGCATTAACCTTCATCATTGGGCTGATGTGCAGTAGCAGCTACTTCTGTGCTTTTTTTTAGCCTTCTTTGGTGTAAAATAATAATGGAGAATGTGTTGCAGGCAGGGGTTGAGGGTTGAGTCTCCCTGCAAATAAGTGTGTATTTAAGAAGTAAGACTCTGGACAATATCTGCCAATTTCAGCATTGAAGTGATAAATGCAAACTAATAATAACCTGTGAAAATAAGAGATGCAAAAATTAATGCCTACACATTTTATTTCTTTGCTGGGCTTCACTTTTCATAAGTCTTACCTGAATCGGATTTTCTGGGTTACTTCAGATTTTTTGAGTATCTTTATGAAAATGTTTATCACCAACTATGAAAACATAGTTTTCATGGACCAGTCTGCTTTTTTTATTTTAGGTTTTTTTATAAGGGCATCTTATAAAATGAGAATCAAAGGTTCAGATTATAAAAGTGGTTTTCTTGGAACCCGGAGAAGCATATTATCTTTGCAGTCATTGTCCTTTATTGCCAGTGCTGTTTAACAAAAGGTGAGGACTGAATAGGTGACACCTCTGGAAATGGGAGCTAAAGTAAAAATTATTTTGGAGACTGGTAAACCTACACTATATATTCCTGTAAGTAAAAGGAACAATGTACAGGGACTCATAAAAGTGCCATCTGAAAATGATTTAAAAGTTAAAAAAGGGTTGCTCGACATAGATAGAAGTGTGAGACCCAACCAGACCAGTCCTCCCAGGGCAGCCCCAGTGAGCCTATTTATAAACACACCAGTTTGAAACCCTCCTTAGCTGGTTTTAAGGAATGCTCCTGGTGAGAAAAAACATTAATGTGATAAGCAAAGACTTTCTGAAACTGTCTCCAGCTTAACTTTTGTGACTAATGGTTCGTGATATCTGCCCACATCCTCGAATTGCTTAATTTAAAATCCTCTCATAAGAAGGTTCTTTTGATTTTCTTCTAAATTCTATGCCTGTTTTTCTCATCTGAAATTAGAGGAATGTGATGGTTTTAGTGTTAACCTTCCCACATAAATATATTACATGGTCAGTACCAAGGGTTGCTCTGAAGCAGGGGGAAGGTGTAGTAATCTGATATTTCATAGGTAATCTGACCTTGATGGTAACCCCAGTGAACTTCAGAAGCTTGTGAGTAGAATCATGAGTCACATATGTTAGCAAATTCTCAGTTGTATAAAGCAGTTTTCCTGGCCAGAGTTTAAGGATTTGGGATTTGGGTTAAAGTTTTTGCTGTCATTCCCCAACCCACCCCCTACAACCTCATCTCAACACCAACACTGCAATCCACTGGTATCCTGAGTAGGGAAATATTTTGTTCAGTTGTAGGGAAGAGCACCTTAAGACTCAGTTCTTTTTCCCTGAGAAAGTCCAAGCATATACCTTGAATTTTTCTTGAAGAATTTGAATGCATTTCTCTACACATTCATGGATGTCTACATGCACACACATACACAGACACACATATTTCTAGAAATAATTTCAGTAGTCTGATTGTTGTGTTGTCTGGTTAATACACACTTTTGCATTCTGAATACTTAGATTTAGTCCAGAAACTTGTAGTTACATCTACAAAGATTAGTCTTATTGTGTCTTTAATTCCTGCTTATAGCAGAGACTGTGCTGCCCTGATTACAGCAATGTTCAATGTTTTAGCATTTATATTTATTCTCTCCTTTATTATCCTCAGCAGTATAAAGACAGCTTGAATACTCAGTCTGAGAATTCCAGTGAAGGAGATGAAACACCTTGCACTCCGGGCACAAGTAATTTTCTGGCTGCAGTTCATATTTCCAGTGTTTAAGATATGATTCCAAATCACATCACTTAGGTTTTCCATGTGACCCCCTTGCTGCATAGCTGACAGGTAACTTTAGTACCCCCCATTCCAACAGGCTGCTGTTTCACAGAAACCCTTTTCCCATGGGGCAGGGGGCTGGCATGGGTAGCCAGGACATGGAAAAAAGAGAAAAGTGAGAATTCTCTACAAAAATGTTCTCAGGAATTTCGTCAGCAAAAAATAATCTTCTTATTAAACTAAATTTCATGAGATAGTGCAGACTGCTGGCAAACTTTCATGATTAGAAAAATAAAATAACAATACTTTAGTCTGACTTGAGCTTTTAGACAACTTTGGCTCCATTGATCTTAGCTGAAATACTGATTTGAGGTCGGCAAAATATTGGTTGGTTGTCCCTTCAGTGAGAAAATCCTGGGATTTTTAAAGAGATACCTGAAGTAATTTTTTTTACCTTTGTGTGACCAAAACTGTGTAGTGTCGCACCAGGGAAATACAACAGAACATTGAAATATCAAATGTTTTCTGAGAACAAGAAATATGAGGAAATAAAATTTGTGCAGAAATATCCCAGTTTTTCCTGTTAATGGCTTGTCCCAGTTTAGATTTTGACAAGATGTTAAAACACCAGCATTTCTTCTGTTTTGGAAAGTTTTGCAACACAGAGTCAATCTCTCTGTAGTTCTTCCTGGACGTGGCATGGTCTCAACAGTACTTAGAGTTTCCCACTTCTGACACACTTGTGCATGGCATATGATATGTCTAACCTGCTGCATGCAGGTTCTGTTTTAGAGCAGAGTGGCTTAATTGTGAGTGTTACATGCTTTTTTTGCTAAACCTGTGATTTAGAGGCTTTTATTTCGAAAGGAAGGATTTGCATGGTTTGATGATCTCAGCTAACACACAGATAATGGGGATTTGAGTAGATGCCTGCTTGCTTCAAGTGACAATTTATCAGTTTAGGCTTTAACTTGTTTTAGTGAAATTGTGGCCAGATGACTCTCCCTTGAACCTGTGTAAACATATATTTGGATATATCTCCTGGAATAGGAGAAAAATATTGATTTTGCCAGATACTGTTCAATGTTTGGCTGACAAAGGCATGTTTGTTATAACTTCTGCTGTTTGCCCAAATCTTTATTTGCTTATCTTGAATCACTTCATGACTGACTTTTGCAATTGGTCACTAAATAAGCAGTTGGTACAAAATGCAATGGAACAAAGTTACTCTCTTTGTTTTGTAGGCTAATAGAGGTCACAGACACATAAGGCAAACCCTGACTTCTTACTTTAAAATTATTTTTTTCATAGAGGCTTCTAAGGACTGGAATATTAAAAAAATGTAGTAATTTAACTATTATCTACTACTTCTAAGAGTAATGAAGTATAATTATCACTGAAGTAACAACTAATTGTAAAATCCTAGGAAATCAAATGGAAAAGTAGTGGTAAACTAATTATGATTTCCATTTAATTCAGCATTTATATATAGTAGAGAACAGATGTTTTAGAAATTCTGAACCCTTGTAGCATCCTTCTTTGTTAGTCTTTTTAGCTTACTATACTTCCATAGAATTTTAGAATAGACTATCTGTCTTCTGATCACTAATTTATTACACATGACTGTGCACCAGCTTGTTCAGCCTAGCAGATCAAGTATCTGCCTCATAGCAGATGTAGTAAAATGAAATCCAGCAGATATTATTCTTTTGATTAAAAAGCCTTAATCAAAAAGTCTAGTCAGTGTAGTCCTAAGGCAAGTGCAGATGGATAATTGTTTAACCACCTTTTTGTCCGTGTGAGCTGAGGATTACATAGTTTGGATAAGTTATGGAGAAAGAAGATGTCCTGAAGATATCTTCCCTTCTCTCTTGCCTGTGGCTGGTGCAGTCCCAAGTGAGATCAGAGCACCTTGAGTGATTCTGTAAAGGATGAATGGTCTTCTAAGGGTTGTTCCACCAAGAGGACTGAAGGATGCCCTGATCTTCCTCACATCTGCCTGTTTTACTGATACCCTTCCAAAAGGCTGAGTCTTGAAAGGCAATGAATTCCCCAAAAATCCACCTTAAGGACACCTTTGTGCACTGTGGCTTTCAGTGTGTATGGGTACATGTAAGGATGTCTGACACTGCTGGTCCTAGTTTTAAAATTCTGTCAGAAAATGTGTGTGCATTTAGATACCATGATTCAGACATTCTGCCAGCACAGTCAGTTTGTCTTCACTGCATTCACTGCAGCAATGTTTATAAAAGTAGCTAAGTACTGCTTGGTGAGATCCAAGCCCTGTACAGTCTTACATTCACAAATGTTAACTATATCATTTGAAATCATTGCATGATAATATTCATATCTTGAGAACAGTTCTTCATATTTGGGGTATTTCAGCATTTTTCCTCTTTTTTTATACAGTCTTCTCATAAATTTGTCTTCATCTTACAACCTCCTATTTTGTGCCAGTTCTTCTAGAGGTTATTTTTAAATGCCAGTGTTGTCTTGAGTTAAGTATTCTAGTGTTATATGGGGTTATTAAGAAGTATTTTGTATTCTGGACATCCTGCTCTTCCTGCAGGTACCAATTTAAAACTACCAAGGGAGGGACTATAAAAACAATTAGGAATTAATTTCAATGCCAATAGTTTAGGTGTGAATATTACATTTTTCTCTCAAAGTGCAGCAGTCTAGCTGCTTGTCTTATTTTGAAAAACATGTTTTTATTAGTTGTCTATATTGCAGATTAAAGGCAATATATTTGTGATTGACTTCATACCTGAAGATGCTCATTTTCAAACTAGGGTTGTTTCTTTCTAACCTATAATGCTGGGTCATATATTTCTCTGCTAACTCTTTCACTTCTTCCATATAATCAGATCCTGGGGTCTGGTCTGTCTTTGTTTGGCACAGCTCAGTAAAGAAATGGAGTGGTTCTCTGTCTTTAGCGTATATTAAATTCTCTGGGCCCAGGAGGATTTCCATGGCAGCTGGAATTCAGCTAATGAGAGAAAGTAATTTTTGCCACTTCCTGTTCTGTGCTCCCCCTGCAGCTGATGCAGACTTATCTTGGTCTGGATTACGTAAACTGTATTACACCAAAAAACTCCAGCAACTGAGTGATCCCACATTAGGCTGTTTTGCATTTGATCCCAGTTCAAAATAATTCCTGTGTTTGGTAATTTATTAGAAACAATGAAAGTAGATAAGAAGTAGTTAAAAAATCAGTGAGCAAAAGTTTCAGATTCTGAAACAGTGATACATTTTTGGTATCAAGATTTTTGTCTTTGCCTTGTCACAGCTTAAAACCTTCAAAATGGCACACTGTGTTGATAAGCACTGAACTAAGCCTCTTCCCACTAAATTTAGATGAACATTTTAAAAAATAGTTGATGTGCTGACAAAGAGTACTCAACACCTAATTTACTATGTCTTTATAAAAAATGTGTGATATTTTTACATAATGTAAAATTTGTAACTGATATTACAGAGGTGAGGTTTTCTGCACAGTTATAGGAACTCTCAAAGCTTTTTCGACTACATACACTGGCTCACGACACATTCTAACATTATATCTTTGTCTTAAGTAGCAAAAGGAGCAAGGATTTTTAGTTAGAGCCCAAGAGCCTGAGCTCTCACAAGTGCCTGCTGACTACTTTTGCCAAGTCAAGAGCAGAGCAGCATGAACCACGCTGAAGGTCTTCCTGATCAATGCTGCCAATAATGGAAGCCCAGCTAAAGTTATCCTTTAGTGAAAGGGGGCAACATAATGCTCGAGACGTGAGGCTGGATGGAGGGCTTGTGTGTCTGCCCTTTGTGTCTGGGAGTGTTTGGTGTGTGATAAGGACTGTGGCAGGCATCCACAGTGAGCAGCAAGGTCAGAGCTACTTTGGCATTTGTGTGTCACTCATAACTCCAAGGGGTTTGATAAGAGGGATATGTGACCATTACTGCTGATAACCAGTGTTCACATAATGTAAAACTGCCAATGGCTTGGTGTGCTTGTAGCCATTTAACTGTTAACTTGGATTAATTAAATAATAATCCTTTAAAACTATTGCAGTCCCTACCATGACTTTGGTCTGGCTTATACAGTTTTTTGCTCCCAGTGATGTCTGAACTTGCACCTGGCATTAGCTCCTCTGGCTGCTCTTACCTTCACTGGTCCCACTTAACAGACTGTAAAAGTTTTCTCTGTCAGGGACAGAATCTCCTTTCACTTCCCCAAACACCACAGGGCTTTCTCATGCACACACATACACTTGGGTTATAGATAGGAAATCTGATTTTCAGAGGAAGGTGTAAAAACCAGCACCTGTCTTCTTGCATCCCAGACAGCAATTCCTTTTCCTCATATCCAGCTGTTTATCTGCGTCTTTGGATGCTGACTACCCTCAAACCACCTCAGATATAGATCCTCTCTTTTCCTCTTGTGCCACTCAGAATACTCTGGGAAGTGAAGTGCAGGACCCTGTTTTCTGAATCCACTGTGTGTAATAATACCAATGCACCCCCTGCAACTGGTGCAGACTCATCTTGCTCTGGACTACAAAAACTGTACTACACCAAAAAACTCCAGCAACTGAGTGTGGGTACGTTACAAAGTACATTTCTCAAAGGTGGAAAGTGAATGGCATAAATAGAATAGGAGCTCTGTGACTCTGGATTAAAAAAAAATAATCCACACCCCACCCTGAACATAGGTCATTGATTTTAAAGGTTTCATTTTTTTTTTGCTAATACTGGAAATCAATTTTCATCTTATACAATCCACTTATTTTTGATGCCAGACTCTGCTGGGTTTTCAGTAAAATGCAGTACCCACCCAGTTCTGTAGGTTGTGCATGTTGTATGAGAAAAGGTATCTGCATTTCCAGAAAAGTTACACAATTGTTTTATCTTTATAACATTTGAGTTCTTACAGAAACTTTTGCTCTGTTCCCACATGAAACTCTGAAACTGTCCTAATAATCCCCTTCTTAAAACCCTGAAATCACATATAGGGGGTTTGTGTGAATCCTTTATAATCCTTACTAATTTTGTAAGTTTTGAACTTTTTATTACATCCTCTTCACCGGGGTAGTTTACCCCTAATGTTCTAATTATTTTGAAAAAGTAAATTTATATTTCCTTTCAATGCATCCTGGAGAGGATTCTCCCAGATTTAAAGTAGAAAAAATATATATATAATAAATATTTTAATATATAAATATATATAATATTTATATATAAATATATATAATATTTTTTATACACACACACACACACATATATATATATATATATATATATATATATATATATATGTACTCATTTTAAGTGACAGGTGTCCCCGAGCTATGCTTGGGGAACAGAGGACAAGCATTCCTGTTAAGTGCTCTTAATGCACCTCCCTCTCTGCATTGCAGCTGCTTCAAGCTGTTGTGCAAGTGGGCAGCATTAGATCATCACTGGGGCATCACTCACTTGTCTCCACATTGGCTACAGAAAGTGGTTTGTCTTACCCTTATGCAGCTGTTATATTGAACCCTGGAGATGGTTGGTGCTGTACATTAAAACATAAAATTGGATCCTTCCTTCTGAGGACACAGACCAGGCAAGAATAAAGTTGGACCTGGATAAATTCCAGTGGTGGTTTCAGTCAAGTTTTCTCTTCATCCCTGCCATGCTTCTGGTCTAGACAGTGCCAATATTATGCAAGTTCCTTTAGGCCCTTTATTTGTTGCAGAGGCAAGAAAAATTATCATTGTCTTTAAATGGAAAAACAAATAAGTACATATTTCAGTATTTTCTTTCTTTCCCTGTGACATACCCACTGCTGGAGCTTATCATAAGTTAAAAGGAAATCTATTTTTGGGAGCTTTTAATTAAAATCCTGGAAACATATCATTGTAAATTTTTTTCTGTAACTCAATTCAGTAAGATTACTCGAACTGCTAAGGGTTTTTATGGATAGTGGCTAATTTTTTCATTGGTAGATAAAGCCTACCATGAAGCAAATTCACGATATTGGGGCATTACTTCAAGCATCAGATTTGCCTGATTGTTCCCTAAGATCAAAAGACTGATTTCCATTAAGAGCGGAACAGAATGACTAACAGGCTTCTGAGCTGATACTAAGTTAGAAAAATTAGAAGCCTCCACTTTGGAGAAGATTGGCTGGTATCAGTTTGCAGGCTTGCACTTCTCTGGTGTTTTTTTTTTTTTTTTTTTTTTTTTTTTTTTTTTTTTTGTTGTTGTTGTTGTTTGTGGGTTTTTTGTTTGTTTTTTGGTTTGTTGTTGTTGCTTACTTGGGTTTTTTGTTTGTTTGTTTGTTTTTGTGGGCTTTTTTAACTCCAGAAATTTGGAACTAAATTTTCTTCAAGGTCCCTTCCAATCCAAACAAATCTATAATTCTATGAAAGGTGTAACCCAAACAGCAATGGCACTTCAGAGTTGAGATGTTTGATTTTGTCTTTTTTTGTTGATTTTAATGAAAGCCACCGAGGGGCAGCAGATAGCAGCTGATCTCGTTAAAAAACTAAACAAAACAAAACATATTATTTTTCTTTCTTTGAAGTTGCATTTCGAGTCCACTGTTATCGTGCATGAAAAACTCAGCTTCAGGAATGAGGAAGCCACCCTCCCTAAAGAAGGGAAAGCAGACAATGAATTGAGGCTAGGGATGATTAAACATTTGCCACCGAAACAAATAAAACTCTGCAACAAAACAGTTCCATAGCCTACGGACCCACACATATATTTTTGTTCCTTCCAACAGACAGGCACTTGCCCTTAATGTAAATGGCAAACGGAATTTTACTTCCTGCTCTTGTCATTATGTTATTCTCCCTTTAATCTGACACGAGGAAATCGGTGCTTCTGGAGACGGGATATCGCCACTTTACCGGGCGGCTGTCGAGCGTTCCTGCATCACTCTGATGCTGCAGTAATTTCAGCTGGGCATTTACATATCCTTGCCTGGGAGTCTGCTAAGCTTCGAGCAGAGCCGGAGCAGTTACATGAGAATGGGAATAATCTCTTACACCGCAAATTGACTTCCCTCTTTGTAGCCCTAGACACTGTTTCCAGCTGCTTTCAGTCTTTTAAATCCTTGAAAGCTTTCCTAATCCGCGTGTAGGCAGCAGCCTTTATGTGCTCTGCCGCCCTCCCCTTCCCCGTGATTGGCGAGGCCATTCCACAGCCAACTGCTCCATCCCTGGGCTGGGTTTGAAATCAGAGCCGGCAGGACAGTTGCCTCCCCGCCGCCGACTTTTCATAGGCTGGGCAAAGAAGGTTGGGAAACTTGACATTGTCTTAGGGCTCCCCCCTAGCCAAGAATAAAAAGAGGGGGGGAAATAATAGGCAGGAAAGAGGAGGGAGGGAAACTTGCTTACGGTGGGAAACTTGTGGATGGATTTGTGCCCTGCCGACAGCAGCGCGGAGTGAGCAGCCCCTGGCCGGCTGGATGGATGATGGGAATCTCACCATGAGGCAGGTAAGGAGCCACTCACTGCCCGCCGGCTCCGGCCACCGCCGCTCCCAACCCCTGCCGATCTCCGCTGCTTTCCCCCCACTCTTTATTTTCTTCTTATAATTGTAAGTTTCCGTGTGGGGAGAAAAAAAAAAAATTCTTTCCCCCCACCTCCCTGGGGGAGGCATCCCTGCCTCCCCGATTCCCCCGGTAGGCAGGGAAGGGATGCCAGGCAAGCCATGGTGCGTTTTGGACTGGCGGGGAGCATGGAAGCGGTTTGCGAGCTATGTAAATCAATTCCAGTTTGCCATGGTCTAAGGGCATTGTGTAGGCTGTCTCGCAGCCTGTTTGTGACATGCGAAAGAGCTTGCTGTGTTATAAGCCTAAATATGCCAATAATTCAGCCCAAGGATAATTTATTAAACAGCTCTGCGTGAGTTCCTTGCCTGCCAGTGCTTTAATCTTCTGATTGTTTTAAAACGTAGTAGTTTCAAGCTGTCATGCAGCTTCACAAAAGTACTTTGAGATGGGTTTTCTAGGGATTTTTTTCCTAAGATTATTCAAATTAGGGGTTTTTTAAAGACTTCCATTCACCTGAGAAGACAAAAGGATCTTTTATTTTCATTCCCACAGTTATAAAGCACAGTGGCAAAAGGTTTTTTATTCTTGTTTTTCATAGTTTTACAGCAACAATGTACACTTAGAAGAGCCTTGTGGGAGGAAGAACAACTGGCTGTATCATTCAAAGATCTGTCCCAGTTTAAAAAGCCAGTCCACTTCCTAAACTTGCTCATAATATGTTATTTATTGGGTAGGCAATATGTAAATAAGAGGTAATAGAAGTTATCTAGGTTTTCTGTGTGGGTGTCATTCATTCAGTTCTCAGGGGGACTTTTATAGTACATGTCCAGGAAATGCATGTGTGAGGATTTTGCACCTGTAGTGCAAATGGAACATTTGTTTTACACTCGCTTTCTGAAACCATGGTGGGAAATCCCACCTTCCTTGCCAGTTTTCTCTAAGTTATAGGAGGTGAGGAAGGGTGAAGAAAAACGCAGGTGATAGAAGAAGAAAGGTATTTCTTGTTCCCACTAGCAAAATCACCACTCTTTAAAGAGAGAGAAATTCTTGTCCTTGCAAAGCACAATGAAGGGCATTTTATATACCCAGGCTGGTCAGCTGGATGCACGTAGTCATCAAAAATCATTATCACCACAAGAGGGTACTTTGGCACAGGGGGTTACCAACGAGGAGTGCAAAAGAAGCAGAAATGTTACAGGACGGTAATAACAAAGTGTAAAATGCTCTGTGGAACGTGCACTTTACTCTCCTGAAATATTTCCACCTAAAGAACAGGCTTCAGGAATAATGAAGATTCATAAGCGGTGGGTTAAAAGAGCAAGGCAAATGAGCCTAACCGAGAATGGGGGCGGAGGGGGAAGGCTAAGGCACACACGTACCCTGCAGAGGAGGAGGAGGGATGGGGGGGACATTCCATCCCGAGGAAGGAGCAGGCACAGGCGGGTTCTCGCCAGGCCCGGCCCGTCCGGGGCTGCGCGCTCCCGCCGCGCTCCTCGGGGGCGCGCCCGCCGGGCAGGGTCTGTTCCGCACCTGCCCCGAGCGCCGCTCCTCTCTCCGTGCCAAAGGAACACTTTGGGGCTATTCCTCTGCCTTCGCTTGCCTTGCTGTGCGCAAATATCTTCACTTTGGCCGGGAAATTCTGTGGGCACTGCTGGAGCCCGAGGGACACAGCGCAGGGAGCTGGATGTCAGGGTGGTGCTGAGCTACTGTGTGCATCAGCCCCTGTCAGCAGAACTCCCGTTTCAGTGGGAAATGAAGGTTGTGATGGGCCATGAAGTAGCTGTATAAAACGTTTAGGAAATCCATTACAGCAGACACTTAGAAACTGGAGTCATGTGAAGCTGGAGCCCTCATTCCCGTTTCTGATTGGAAATTGTTAAGGGAAAGTTATATGCAGAGGGTGACTTTTCCATGGCCCTCCTATTCAGAGCAACAGAGAGCTCTTTTTTACCTTCTCTTCCACCTTATAATCATCTCTTCCTACCTGTCCTGTTGCTCTCTCTGCCCTTCCTTGGTAATCCTTTCCTCATCCTTACCCCAGCTGGGAGGGAGTGGGTTAACTCCTTCCTTTTCACAGGCTTTGGGAGTGAGTGTGCTCCCACTTTGAGAGGCTCTTGGTAGGAGCTGTAGCTCAATTTGGTGTTGCAGAGTCAACCATCAAGGACATAGGCACATGGCAATGTACTGCAGGTGTTGGAATGAAACCATGCGCTATGCTGATGACTGATCTGACCCAAGGGCAACCCACAGCTACAGAGCAATAGCACATAGAAAGAAAAATGCACTAATTTCCCCAATTGAAGTGGAGGAATTACTGTCGAAATGTAATATGCAGCCTGTTGATAAGATTCAACCTACTTTACTACTGTGCCAGTCCAATAGTCTCCAGCAGGTCACAGGGGTTGGTGTAAATACTGACCTGACACTGGTAAATGAGAGAGTGTAAAGAAGCAGTCACTTGTAGCTGATCATTGAAAACCTCAGCAAGAGCTGTCTTCTTGCTGTCTCATACAATAACCTCAAACCCACCTTATTTGTTGGACAAATAAGGTCCGACAACCAAAAAAGGAGCATTTCTATCCCATTTCTATCCCATCTGGGAAACTATGCTGATCACAATGTATCAGTAAAAGTTTAAACATCCACAGGAAATACACCCTTTTGTGTGTGCTGTAAGACTAACGTTAGGAAGCAGAAGTGCAATTGTATCTTACATAGTTCTTTTTTTTTTTTTTTGCAACTAACAGAGAAGAAAAAAGCTTTTGCAAGTAAATTTTTTTTTTTTTTTTTTTTTTTTGCTTTGCAGAGTACTGAGTTCAGTTTGTTATTTTTGCAAGTGATGGAAACTCCTAAAGGGGTGCTTAGCATTCATGAAGGTGGAGGTTTTTGAGGCTGGACACAGTTATGAGGCTGGATTCCCTGTGTTTGCCACAGAACTGGAGAGGGCACTGTGGGCTCTATTTTGTTTCCTAAGCCTACTTCACAGAAAATCAAATGTTTGATCAATTTTAATACTTTATTTTCATTCCCTTTCAACCACAATATATCCCTGAAGTACAGCTCGCAGGAGTGTCATTGACAAAAAATGCAGCTCCTTATTTTGGCCTCTTCCTATTGAAGTACCATTGACTTTGATCGAGGCAATCTTGAGCCTTGAGCCCTTTGTTACATAAAGAGGTTCAACTAAACAACTCTTAACTTACAGGCCACCTAAAAATGAAAAATTGTATTTCTAAGATACATAAAACCATTACAATTACTTATCGTGTCTGCGGTCATATGGCTTTTAGTGTGCATGTAATTCACCAAGTGAACAAAGGCTGTATACAATTTCTGTGCAAAACATATGCAAAATTCAAAATCACCCCCTTTCCTTTCAGCTGTTTAAGTTTTTAGCATGTGTTTCTTATTTCCTATTTTCTTTTGCATGCCTTTTAAAATTCCTAATGCGTTCTTCTGTAGAAAAGTTGTATTTTTATCCTGAAGTTCTGTAATCCTTTGCCTTCTCTTATAGAGTTCATCCTGGGATGTTTTGTTGTTTGTTTGGCCTGCAAGGGAAGAAAGACCATCTTAAAGAATGCTGCCCTTTATTTTGTGTGTGTACCATGCAGAATAAAGAAAACAGGTGTACAGAGTCTGCAGGCTGGGAGTGTATCAGTTAATTAGTGGCTGGACTTTGCTGGGTAGGAAGCCTGGTGAGGAGGTTTTTTTTTGTGTGTGTGTTGTCTGCTCCCTTTGATCACTTGTGTGGTAAATAGACATGCAGAGTAGCTATAGCAACATGTGCTGTAGGTTGGTGGGAACAGAGGGGATGGGGTCCCCTGACAAAGGGTAGTTTATTAGAGTGGTTGGTTCTGATTAGAAAAAGGTGGCACCAATCAGGGCATTTGAAAACATCAGCTGTGCAAAACGCAAATGAATGTTATCAGTTTCAAAGCAATGCTTGTTTCTGTAGCTCTGCAAGAGTAGATCGTGTGGAAGATTGGTGAGGAAGGGGGAGGGATAATAAAAAGCAGAGCATAACCCATTTACACTTTTGAATGTAAAAATATTCATGCTGGATGTGCTTTTTCTTGTGGTGCTGCACTGTCTATGCAGTTTGCAAAAGAAGCATTTGCAGGAGCCAGATTCCCATAGATGATGATACAAATAGTTGTGTTTTTAAAATATGGCTTCAGGAGGCACTGATGATAGTGTGATGTTAAGTCGTGCATCTGATCCATTACCTTTTGCTGATTTGTAAGAGTTTTGTGTGCAATTTGTGATCCCAAGATCCTGTTCCTATTTCAGCAGCCTACCTGTAGAGGTCAGACTTGAAGCTTTCAAAACCTTCCCATGATAGAATTTCAACCTAAAGTTGTAAATATACATATCCATAGCCACTTTCCTCATTAACTTTATGTGGAATACTTTTAAAATAATGTTGGTTTTTCAGTGTCAGGTTATTAAGTAACGCCACGTTCTGCATTGATGGAAGCCTGAAATACATCAAAATTCAGCTTCATTTCACGTCTTGAACAGAGCCCAACCTCTAAAGCTTTTATTAGTGCCTGAATTATTTAGATGTGTATCTCTGTCTCCATGATCCCCACCAGGCCTCCTACCTTTGATGAGGTCTGTCTCCAGCTCCCTCCCTCTGGCTGCCCAGCCCTCTGCTGCGCTGGCTGCCGGCTTCCCAACGCTGCCTGGTCTCAGGGCTTCCCCCCTGGCAAGGGACAGGGAAGCAGGCAGTGCCACAGAGGGGCTCAACAGCTTCTGAGCACTGCAAAAAAGTTGTCAGACCTCAGAGTCCCTCCACAGAGTAGCACGAGAGGTAAGGGGTCTGCTGGAGCCTGGGCTCAAGGAAAATGAAATGCTGGGAACAAGGAGCTCGCGGTGGTGAATGCTCAGGGAATCTGCTGAGGCTCAAAAAATGCTTCAGCATTTGGAGAAACCGTTTAATTTGTCTGTGGGTGAAGACTGAGTGGAGGGAAAGGAGCAGACAAGTATTCACACACAGTTGTATTAATTGCCTTTTGGATGTGTGCTGGAGTTTTGTTTGAAGTGAATTTCAGACTTCATAGGGTATTTCATTCTTTAGCCTGTTTCTGGTTCAAAGTCTTTATTACAGTCGTGCAGCTTAGAGCTTGTAATGCTTTAGCAAGCTGTAAGGAATTAGTGCATATCCCTGAGATCCCTGGCTTGCCGTGCAGAATCCAGCCTGTCTGAAAGTTGGGAAAAGCGCTAAAGGGTGGGAAGCTGATTTTGATCTCTTTTCTAAACAGTAAAAATAGGTCTTAATTCTTTAAAATTCTTTCCCATTTGCTGTCATGTCATGTTTTTTTATCATTAGTATTTATATCTTCCCGGGGGATGTGGGAGGAGAAAAAAAGCTGGCAAAGAAGCAATGTTTGTTTGGCCCAAAAAGTTTTATCAACTTTGTTGATTGAATAAGTGTTGAGATAACTGGGTGCAAGAACAATTTTAAGATAGTAAAACAAATAAAAGAAATTCCAGGCTTTTATTCCTGTAAAAGGAATAAAAGGACAGTAAATGAGGAGATCCATGGGGCTGATAGGATTTTTTTATTGTAGTGTGATAGTCTTTAAGGAAAATATTTATGGAGAAACATTTTATGGCTCCAGAAAGAAGCTGGTGACAGGTTATGACAGTCGCTGCACATTTTGGGTCAGGAAGGCAAACATATTTCTCATGCCTTTGGTGACAGCAACATCTTCCCATCACTCCTCACCCAGGCTGTCCTGTGCACCTGTGCGGTGCCCAGGACTAATGGCATTGACCCTTCTCTTTGGGTCTGCAGGCATTTAATTACTGAACAGCTGGAGCTTAGAGAGATCCCCCCTCCCCACGCACACACACACCAGAGTGATAGGGCAGACTCATTTGTGGTTCTGGCAAGCTGATGCACTTTGCAGACTCAGGTGAAGCGACAGCTTGCTTAGATGAGACCCTCCCTCCCCCTCCACACCATCTCTGGGATCTCCCTTTTTTTCTTTACCTTTATTTGAGGTAGTAGCTGAGATTGATGTTTTCTTTCAAAAAATACTGAGAAATAAATATTTTATGGCAAAATTGTTCTCAAAAAAAATCCACTTTTTAGTAGTTATTCCACATGGAAACATGATCCCTTTTGGTTTTTATTTTGTTTTGATTTAGGGTTTCGGGGTTTTGTTTGGGGTAGGATTTCTTTTTTTAAATTTGGCTTGTTTTATCTATTATCTTGGGGAATTCTCTTCCTGAGAGGTAATTGGAGACATGAAAAAAAAAAAAAGGAAGAAGAAACACTTTTTCATAATTTACATTTAGAATTGGAGTTGTCAAATCTAGCCACTCCATCATAAAAACAGCCAGCATCCCAGTTTTAAGGATCTCTTCATCACCAAGCAAGCTTCAAAAGTTTTGGAAGGGGTTTTGGATTTATCATTGGATTGTACCTAATATTACACCCTTACTGCAAAATCTGTATGATGTATTTCACATGGAAGATGTACACTCTATTGACACCTTCTCCTTTGTGGACCACCAAGATGTGCCTCTGCTTTTTTCCTCCTTTGGAACAAGCTCCAGCTCCCTGGGCAGTGAGGTCTCAAGCCCTCAGCCCGGTCTCTGGTTCCACCTCAGCTCTGGATGCAGGGATACAGGCAGATCTCTCTCTTACTCCTTGTGCTTCTGTTCTTGTTGGAATTACGAGAGACTGTAGGCAGAAGCCTACACAACTCTGTAAATAATCTCACTGAAAAATACGTGAGTTGTAAATCTGATGTGCAGAGGAACAATAAAATAGGGGAAGGGAAGGCTGGCCTGGGCAAGGAAAAGGATTGTTCCTTTCAGGGCAGTGCATGTGGTTAAAGCTCTTGGTCAGGGACTTCTTGTCAAGCACAGACCAGGTTTGACCATGCAATACTCTTTGCTTGTGCCTTGTACCAAATGCCATCGATACCAGCATGCATTTCCTCACTGAGAGATGCCAGCTATGTGAGCCTTGTTTTGAACAACTTAGGAAGCCTAGGTTTTAACCATACAGGTCAAAATTGAAAGCACCTATTGAAACAGGTAGATGATTAATGACTTCATTTCTAACTGGGAAACCTCAGAATTATAGTTTAGACAGAGCTTCTACACTGGGATTTAAGCAGTTCAAAAGTGCATTGTATTGTTTTGGTCTAATTAACACAACATGGTGATAAGACATTAAAGCAGAGTGACAACACTATACATTGATAATAGGGGACATTAATGCCTGGAGACACAGTCTACATTGTAAAAATCTGAAAAAAAGGGCTTATTATGTTAGATAGGTCAATGTGATTTGACCTAGTTTTGCTTTGCTGCTTGGAAATTATGTCAGTATTTGTTATGTCATCTCCTTGGATGAGCAATTTAACATCCTTTTTGCATTGCAGCGTTGTCCTAATATTTTATATATTTACTTGCTCTCTAAAAGGATCCTTCAGGCTAATTCTAGAGATCTGGGGAAACCTGATACAAAACAAAAACCTCCTGAAACCAGCTTCCCTTTCATATATGTCCTCTGTGTAACAAAAAGGAGTAAATTTAGTCACAGCAAAATTATAGCTACAAATGCTGAAAAGCATCTTGTCCCCTTCGTATTTAAAACTCAGTAAAATTCATGAATATAAAATAACTGTGCTAACATATGTAACTATGTACACCTTTTCCACAGAGGTTTTTAATTGCTAAGACCCTGCATTTTTAACTTTACCCAGATGCTTATGTAAAATAGAGTGGCATAAAGGAACCACTCCATATTCTTCCCTGAAGATAAGGTCTCATTCCAAGTCCTCACTATTTCTCTTGGGAAAAATGAGGTGTTTTTTTAGTCTTCATCAAAATCACAAGCCCTTTCCTTCATATTTATATTCATGTTGTTTTTTCCCTCTGCTGCCATCTGGACTTGTAAGACATTTGCCAGGGCTCAAGTTGTGGTACATCAGGGAGCAACCAGGGAATTAGATGTTACAGTTCTTTACTCTAATGGAAAAATTTTGCTGTTACAGTATTTTGGTAAATGTTAGCAAAGGAAAGCTCTTTCTGTTCCTTAGCTTTACCTACCTTCTCACAGCTATGCCTCTTACTGTGTTGAACAAATGTTGGGTAGGGCAAGGTTGCCCCTTTTGCTTCTTAACATTTCTTGGTCCAAAATGGGTAGCTCTGAAGCCTTATTTTGCCTATGCTGAAGTCAGTGTTATTGGGGATGTCAGGCAGATCTCCCAATTTTTTTTACAATTTTTAAAAAATTCCTATTTTCTTGAATAACAATAAATTTATTCTTGAGTTTCAGCATGAGCTTTTTTCTTTCAGTGTCAAAATGAGCTAAGTTAAACCTGTACAAGTTCTTCACCATTTCTGCACAAATATATCTAATCTTGAAAAGGTCCCTCTTACTCAGAATTCTCAGCTCAAGTAAAATTAAAAATTGTAATAGCTATCTGAATTCTTTGAGCATACTTCAGATGCAAATGCTCTTACATCCCTTGTTAACCAGCTTAATTGGAACAAAAGCTCAATATGAATGTGTGTTCAGAGGTGCCTCTTCTTTGCTATAACATTTGCTCTTGATCCCTAATTAAGCCTTATTACTGAAGGTTAAAAAATCCTCCTGCATTTAACTCTCCTTGAATGTCTTGACTGCAAAAGAAATTGTCAGCGTAGGAGTCTGCTCTTGCCTCTCATGTGCCTCCTTCTTTTAAGTGGAACTAAAGTGTAAACTGCTTATGAAGGATTAGCAATGACTGGAAATATATATCACATATGTCCAGAGTAGCAAAAGCCTCATGCATGAGGTAGATGATGGTTGTGGGCTGACAAGACGATTCACATAGCTAGAAAGACTGCAGGGATTCGTGTAAAGTTCTCACTGTACTCTGGAGATTCTGGCCCAACCTTCTCTTCAGCACAGGTTGCTACAGCAATTTCCTCAAACAATATTGAGAATTTCCACCGCATGAGAGTCCACTGCACTCCTGGCAGCCTCTTCCAATCTTCTTTTTTCTTTTTTTCCCCTTCAATCAAGACAGATTTCTCTTGCAGCACTTTATGCCCATTGCATTTCTTCTGTCACCAGGCATCCTTGTCTGGAGAGTAGCTGTTTCCTCTAGAACTAACTTGATAGTTATTCAAGAAGTGTGATTAGATCTTCTTTGAACCTTCTGTTCTCTAGTCAGAGTAAACCTGTTTCCTTTAACCTTCCTTCATATGTCAAGTGCTACAGCACCCCAATAATCCCAGTGGCCTCAGCTGGGCCCTTCTCAAGTTCTGCAGCTGAGGGTCCACAAGTGGTCACAGTATTCCAGTGTGACCTTGTAAGTGGAGTGAAATAGCCACATCTCTTGGGTTGCTGACTGCGCTCTTTCTGGAGCAGCCCAGGAGGCTGCTGCCCCCCTTCCCTGCCAGGACACACTGCTGGCTCCACTGCCTCCCACTGCCGCCAGGTCCCTTTCAGCAGAGCTGTTGCTCCAGCCCATCAGTCCCCAGCTTATGCTGCTGCTTGGGATTCCTTCTTTCCAAGTACAGAACATTACATTTATCTTTGTTTAAGCTCACATTATGCCTTAGTTGATAAAGTTGCTCTACAGTCTCCAAGAGGGACTTCCTGGCCAACCTAACAAAACAAAAACAAGCCCCAAAATTTTCCCTGTTTAAGTTAATGTTATTGCATGATTACTCACAAAGGACTTTAGTTATTTCTCAAGCCTCATCTGTCTTTCTGGACCAGAAGTTCTGGAGTATTAGATCATGGATTTTGTCTAATTTGTCTATTTCCATGCTGTTTTCTATTGTGCATTTCTATGATTTTATACCTCTAAAAATTGTAGAAGAGTTAGCTTTAGGAAGACAGATTGTGTCATTTTGGTCTTGAAAATCTGGAAACTGTTACTGGAGAAAACAGGTTTATAGAGAAATGCACTTTATTTCCCCATTTATCTTGAGCTGATGATGCAGGTATGCACCAAAAGAGACTAATAACCAATGGTGCTGATTTTTTGCCTAATGTTCCCTTGAGTTTTCAGACTAATTCTAGTACACTTTTAGTCCAGTGATTTTTTATTTGTTTAGCTCTTTGTATTGAGCCTTGCTGCCCCCCTCCCTGACACTGCTCTAGGTTTTCTGTTACTGCCTCCTCACTGCTCTGTCCCCATTTTTTTGGTCTCCTGCTCCTTCCCCAGATATCTGAACAGCACTGTACCTCTCAGAACTGTAAGGTAAGTGCAGGGGATAGAGAAAGGAAATGTTGTCTCAATCCCTCCCCTTTTTCAAATGTGCATTTACCTTCATCAGTGAGGTATAACTCCTGGACCTATCAGTGTGAGGCTGGAAGCTTGATCATGACAAAGGGGAAGAAAACTTATTTTTCCCCTCTTTTCCTGTCCTTCTAACACTGAACTGGATTTGCAAATTTTTCTTGAAAAATCCTAAGATAGAAAATCTGTTCTAGCCTTTCTGAACATCTTTTGGCAGATGTTTGTGCCTTTGGTTGGTGCTATGCCAAGGAACGTCTGTGTGTTTGCTTTTTTGGGGTACTTGGGGTAAAGGAAGGGGAAGAGCAAGGAAAGGAAAGAAAAGGGAAGCTCTGGCTGTTTGTGTTATTCCTACATAATAGCAGGGGAAGCAGCTCTACTTTTCTTGACAGAAGTACATTTTAAAATATCGGGATGCATTCCTAAGACTAGACTAGGTTACTTAGAAAATAAAGTACGTGGGAGAGGCATAGAGGGAAAACAATTGTGTAGGAGAGGAGACCAGGAGGAAGTCTGCAGAGAAGGAAAAGATTAACCATCTGTCTTCCAACTGTATTAGGAAAGCAGAGGAAGCAGGCTTTATCTAGAAATTGAGAATGAACCTTGTTTGAAAATCTTGAGGATGAAAATAGGATTTTTCAGTGGTACAAAGTCAGAACTTGCCTTGGTAAGCACCAATGAAAGAGAGGAATAGTACAGAAACTTCAAGAACTTGGAGACAAAGGGAAGGAAGGTAGAAGACAGAAAGGTAAAGAGGGTAAAGAAGACCTCTGAAGGCTTGCAAAGGGGGTTAAACACTTAGGCCAGACTGTATCAATGGAGGTTCTTTCTCTTGAAAGAACCATTCCCAATAGTACTTGTTCTTCACAGTTCCATTGCAGTGTAATGGGATGATCAATGGAGTTTTGTTTTATAAATCCTCTAGAAAACTATTTTCCTAGCAAACTTTTCTTTGCAGTGTCTTTTTCAAAATTGTAAGAGTCTTCTGGGGTGTTGGATATTTTAATGTCTGTAAAAAGCAGCTAAAATAAAAGGCTTAATTTTCTCATCAAGCTGGAAGGCTTCTGACTTTTTCAGCCTTGAGGTCATTATATAGTGTGTGCAAATAAATGGTCTCTACCAGATGGTGAAACCTTGTCCATGAGGGCTAGAGGTACATGTAATCCTTTAAAAAGTCAAATATACCAATAACTTTAGGCATCTTCATTTCTGAAATTTGTTAGCTGGGCTTCTGGGGCAGCGTGGATGTAAAAAATTCTGAGAGTAATTTTTACTATAACATGCTGTTAAAAAAGGGTTTCGTTCCATTTGTAAGAACATTACTCCTGATGAGTTGCTAGATCTTCCACTGCATGAATAAAGAATCACCCTGCAGAAGCGACAATTCCAAAGCTTTTCCCCCACAATTTCATGATTGCAGTTCCTGGGAAAAGCTATTTTTTTGTGATAAAGACATTTGATGTTGTCATTGCAGTAAAACACACCATGAAAGGTATATAACCTAAGTGGTCTGATATGGAGAGATGTGCAGTGCTGTACTTCAGGCCAGGCATAAGTCCAGGCATTATAGCTGTAAGGTCAATTATAATTAACTTTCCTAGCTTTGGACTGTTTAATTTGAAAGTTCTGTGCAAAGACATTCATAGGCGATTTAAAAGATGTGTTAATGTGTTATGTTGTGCAGATCTACACTAAGCAGTGCTGGGATGGCATATGCACTGCAGGAAATGAAACAAGCTTGGGGATTTGCTCATATTTACAACAGACATTTATTTACTTAGTGTGTTCTCTCTTGTGTGGGGTGAAAAGGTTACATATGTCTTCGGGTGATAATGGACAAATTATTTAATTAATAAGGGGTGATTTTGCTCAAAAATCAGAAGGTTAAGAATCTTTGCCCAGTGTGTGGGAAAGAACGATACTCTGAGTGATTAACACCCAGAGGAAATTTCTGAGTTTATTTTGGCTGGTCTATAGTTGATAATTCCCTTGGCTAAAGGAATGCTTGGCTCCATGTCAGTCACCATTTCCAGAGCTTAACTTTGAATAGCAGTTATTTCTCACATATGTTGGACTTGTCAACTCTTGTTTCAGAGACAAGATGCAAATTGGCACATAGGTAAACTATAGTATTTGGGAGTTTTGTTTCTACTTTATTGTTGTTGAAAGAATTCAATTCTTAAAAAAAGGAAATATAGAAAGATTCTTGGTATAAGCCTGTTTGTATGAATTAAGAGACTTTTTGCCCCACCACTTTGTTATGTGGGCAGAATAAATTTGACGATGTAAGGAGAATGGGAAAAACAAATTCCAGTAGCTCAAAAGGGCACAAGGAACATCCACTCTCCAAATCTTAATTATAGAAGTAACGAAATGAGCCATAGTATCTCAGAAAATATTTAAGGGAGATGGTACAAAACATCAAAAGCCATAAAAGCCTCCAGAATAGCTCAGAATGAGGGAGACAAATTGCTAGTGTTCTTGCACTAGCAGAGAAATTTGGGGAAAATTGGGGGAAATTGCAAATGATAATAGGAAGTGGACAATGCTCAAACTAAGAAAAGCTGCTCTGTAAAACAATCTAAATCCCCAAATCGGACCTTAGAAATTTCTGTCTGGCCTCTAGATGTATTATCAGCTTAACTCTGAGCGTGTAAAATGAACTGACCATGTTTTCCAGAGATTCAGAGCATTTTATTTCAGTGGATGAAATAATTCACAGATGTTTTACCATGCCAAAACTTGGCTGTGGTTTAAAGCATCATTTCAAAGGTTTGGTACAAGGTTGTGTTTTTAATATTCTGCAGATTTATCCTTATCTTTTAAATGCAAATGTGCTGGGCCAGGAATCCTTGACTTGGGTCAGTCTGTGGTCTGTTACATTTCCATATGTCCACACTGCAACTGAGGAGTTTATTATTCACCTTGTTTGGGTGCTGACCTCCAGTTCTTCCAATCTAACAATACAGGCTGATCTACTTTCATGTCAGCCACTATATGCTCTTTATTCACCTCGGGGAGAGGACACAGTCCAAATCAATTTATGCTGCTAGTTTTCTAATACCTGTTTATACTTCCCTCCAGAGTGCCCAGAAGTTCAGCAAAGACTTCCTGCATTTAAGTGGAAAGCATCAGGGAGCAGCTTAGGTACAGAAACCTCAGCAATTGCCCCAGCAAAACTTAGGAACAAACACAGGAACTTTGATCTGAAAACTCATATGAAAAAACAGTGGAGTGAAAATTTTAAATTCATGAGTTGAACATGAGTTTATCTACCTTACTTAACTGAATTTTAGGTGTCTGGGTTTAAATATGTAGCTTATTAATTTTATCAAAAAGGCAGGAGATATATAAGAAGGGACCTGCAGAACCATGTCTTTGCCAAAAATACCTTGCATAACTAATCTTTATCATCTGTCCAATCTCTCTTCAAATGATGGATGGATTGACATAAAGAGCTGAAGCCTGCTGGTGCTCTGTTGGATATTCACTTAAATAAGGAAGAAAAGTGGTGAAAGGCTTCAAATAGATTGTGGTAAAAGATATTTTGTAACATAGGTTGATCTAGGCATAATAATACAGAATAATGAAAATAATATTGAGCATTTGCTGTTTTCTGAGAAGTCAGGGTAAATGAAGGGTTACTGTGTTAGTGTTTCAGCAAGGTCAATACAGCATGAGGAAACAGGGTATCGAGAAAAGGCATCTTCAGTAGGTATTTTAAAGAAAATAAGAAAATCTCATGCTAGCCTTAAATCCAATAGTACTCTTAGTTTCCTGCGTTCTCCCCTCATACTTATTTAAAAAGAATAAAATGATAGTGTTTGTTGTTTTTTTTTTTTAAGAGAGGACTGGTATTTACAAAATGAGACGGCAGAAGATTGTGCTGCCTATAAAAGACGTACCTTTTAAAACCAACTTTAACAAAATCCAAGTGTGATATTACAGATTTTAAAGGCATTCATAGGCATTTGCATATAATTAAACATTTGCAAGAAATTCAGTGACTCATTTAATATACATGAGGGAAGGGATACCATCCAAGAGGGAGCTTGACAGGCTTGAGGAGTAGACCAATATGAACCTAATCAAGTCAGGGGGATGCCCAGTGTCAATACAAACTGAGGGATGAATGGATTGAGAGCAAGGCTGAGGACAGGTACTTTGGGATACTGGTGGATGAGAAGCTGGATATGAACTGGCAGTCTGCCCTTGCAGCCCAGGAGGCCAACTGCTTCCTGGGCTGCATCAAAAGCAGGTCCATGGAGGTGATATTGCACCTCTGCTCTGCTCTGGTGAGACCTCACCTGGAGCACTGCATCCAGCTCGGGAGTTCCCAAAACAGGAAAGACATGCACCTGTTGAAGCAGGCCTGGAGGAGGGTCACAAAAATGATCAGAGGAGTGGAGCACCTCTGCTGTGAGGACAGGCTGAGAGAATTGAGATTGTGCAGCCTGGAAAAAGAAGGCTCAGAGAAGACTTTATTGTGGCCTTTCAATAATTAAAGGGGTCCTACAAGACAGCTGAAGAGTGTGTGGTGATAGGACAAGGGGCAACAGTTTTAAATTTAGGAGAGTGCATTTAGATTGGCTGCAAGGAAGAAATTTTTTATGATAAGGGTGGTGAGATACTCAAACAGGTTGTCCAGAGAAGTTTTGGATGTTCCATCATTAGAAGTGCTCAAGGTCAGGCTAGAGGGAACTTTGAGCAATGTCATCTATTGATGTTGGTGGCTGTAGCAGAGGTGTTGGAGTATATGATCTCTGGGTTGCGTTGAAAAGACTTCTATTCTATGATTTTTTTTCCTTTTTGTTTATATAGGTCATGTTTTAAGCAATATTATGAGATTCCTTTTTTAAATGAGGCATTCTAAACTTGATTAAACCATGCATGACTGCATTCCAGGAAGTGTACTGATTTAACTGGAAATTCTCTGGATATGTTGTACTTTTGTCATGGGAGTCTTCTGACAATGGGGATTTCTATGTCTTAGCCCACTTGCTACTAGCTTCTTTTGTAGTCCACGGATATGGGTACTTGAGGAATAAGATTTTTCTTTGCACTAAAACCATAAAAAACTGTAAGATAAAATGATTCCTTAAAATACCTGTTGAGTAGGAAAGGATCCCACAGTTACAAGGATCTTATCATCTATAAGGTAAGATCCTTGTATATTTTAGACACCTCTACTTTATAAGATGAACAGGAATTTAATATTATTTAGAGGAGGCTTTGATTTCCCTGACATCTGTTATAGTCCATTCAAAGATGGCTGTATAAGACATGCAGCAAAACCTTGCTTTATGTTGTTTTTCTGATCTAAAGTCAGGTGAGATGAATTTCAGCCTTTATAGAGAGTGTGACCAACCAAGGTTAGCAGAGTGGTACTGCAGTCTCCTGGCAGCCAGAGATTATTTCTTTACCAGAATTTTAACTGCTCAATGGTATTTCATCACAATGAGCTGAATGAGGGCACAAACTGACAATTTAATTTCAAAAATGTTGATTTCAGAAGCATTTCTCCCATCCAGAATGTAATTATTGTTGAGACCTGTATTACACCTGGAAAAATCCTAATGGGAACCTTACCTGTGGAAGGAATTGTTGCCTGCTTCACACCACACATTTTTATCTTCATAAACCAGGATTGCAGTCATTAGTATCTTCTGTCTTTTCCCACTCATTCCCATTATTTCACATTTTCCTGTATATTCTATTTCTGAAACTCCATATTTCTCACTTTCCAGTCTTGCCTACATTTAAAGTTTTGGTCAGATTTTCCCAAAGGTTTTGACATATTCAGTGCCTATATCCACATTAACAAGTCATGCTGGACCAGTTAACAGCAGATCAGGAGAATGAAATGATTGATGCACAGAGCCCAATACCCAGATTATACAGTTTTTTTTACCCATACTGTACTCCTTATAGTCAAGGCCCAAAGACTTCATTAGCAGCAGAAGGTCATTATTAAGTGCTCATCTAAAGCTCATCATCTGTGCTATTAAATCTGAGAGGATGAGCCTTCGTGCACTGCAGCATTAGTCAGGGATGTGACTCCAAGCCTGATTAATGGAGAGGATTGGGAAATTGCTCAAAAACGTTCCCATGACCTGAACAAAAGCACTACCAGGAAGATATGCAGCAAGCACAGCTCTCACTTTGCAAGGGCAGAGATATCCTTGAATTAGCATTTGTACTGCTCATTTCCCTAATGCAGCTCTCCAAGCCTGGCTCATCCTGAGTGATGGTGCTGGCAATGCAGATCCAGCTAATGAGCCAGCCACGCTCAGGGGCTTGCAGGGCTCAGAGGTGTGGCTGCTCCTCAAGTGAGGAGGTGAAGTTCTACATGAGTGAACTTGGGTATTCTGAGCACCATAAAAATGGTGAAGGACAGGTTTAGCAGGAGGAAGATGGGTATGGGTCAGACTGGAAGAGAGGAGTACAAATGCTAAACAGTGTTATAGTGCTAATCCTTTTAACTTCCTCTCTGGGCTTTGTTGTCAGACCCCTATTGGGGCCTGATTATTCAGACTTTGCTCAGTCTTCCCAGGCACCCGTTCTGAGCAGAGCTGTCTCTTTCCATAGTTAACAGGGAGCTGAACTGCAAAAAGGCAGCTAGTGTTTCTTCAAGGTGGGAAACAGGTTTTTACTGTTAAAACATTGTAATTCAACCAAAGTTGCGGAATATCTGCTGACCAAGCTTATGAATGTGTTTAGGATGTTATGCTTCTCAGAAGTATGAGAGTATTGTATCTGCATTGCATTATTTCTTATCTCAGCTAACCATGGAAAGATCTCTTCAATAGAAATGCTCAGGAGTGCATAAAGGCACTGTTGTTTCTTGGAGTTAGTGAAGCTATGAAACACATGAACTTTATCCCTTGTCTCTACAAAAGATTTGCCAGTTCTACGAATTTTAAATCCATGGGAAATTTTTGTTGCCCTCAGCTGCTGAGGTTCAATGGCTAAAACTCTTTTTGAAGTTATGCTTGAATGCTGCTTTCTTTATAGCCTCCAAAATGACACCTTATGTTTTTCCTGCATTCATAACACTGAGAAAAAGATGAACAAGTGTTCCCTGTTCAACCAACCATCATATATCATCTGATCTGTTTGGCTGCTTGAATGTAGTGATTAAATGCCCATAATTCCAAGAAATACCAAAATGTGTTTAGCAGTTTGATGTTTTAAAATCCAGGAATAAAAAGGCAGATGTTATGATCCACGAAGGAATGCTACAAATAAACTGGGGGTAGGGCACAAGAAAACTAGAACTGTTTCCTGTGTAATGAGCCATGCATGGCAAAGACTCTAAGGAATGGCCAGCAGCAAAGAGCTACCTACAGATGTGATCATTTTATGTTTCATTAAAACCTCGTTATTTTAGAATTTATACAAATTTATGCTGCAGGAAAATATGAAGCCTGTTGTATGACCCTGGTGAGGAAGAAAATCAAACTTTGAAGAACTGAGCTATCATTTAGAAGAACTGCATCCATCCAATTCTGATTTTAACTGAGTTTTTTGGAGATGACTGAGAGAGAACTTTGATTCAGGAAGGAGTTGGTAGCATATTGAGCACTGGAAATTACATGGCACACATGGGCATTTGCAAAGGCAGCTTTTGGCTATATGACTGTAGCTTCATTTTTCTACACGCAAGATGATGAGGAGAACGAACATCCTGTATTTTCAAGGTCACTAGAAACATATTAAATGGATTGAATATGTTTTAAAGGCTACTGTGAACTTCTCAAAAATAATTGGACACACACTGGTTATATAAAACACATATACTGTCATATGCCTTTTTTTAAAAATAGAAATATAACAGTAAGAAAGGGAAAAATTAATTTGCCTTCAATTTCCCATCCTTATTATAAACCAATATTATAACCAAAACCATTCCAAGACACATCCTGTCTACTGAGTCAGAAAAAAACCCTAAAGATCCCAATTTGAGAGCTCTCATAGGTCTCTGCATCTATATTTTGTTCTCTAAGAAAAACTGTGACTTGTGTCAGAAAATTTATCTACTACTTCCCCCTTGGAAATCCAACCTTATTATCAGTTTAACTGTCAAACATGGTCCTAACTTAAAATACATCAGGTAATACCCACCAATAAGCCTTATGTCCAGATTTCTGTCTGTAGTGGTGTGTCCAGCTTGACAGATACAGAAATATCTCCAAAGAGGGTGGTGAGAGAACAGTGTTGCCAGACAACAGATTGACAAAAGTGTGATTTTGTTGATGACTGGAGCCATTCTCCATAACAGCATTCTGGTAACCTGTTCACTAACCAGTTGTCCTGGAAGAGCTGGCATGTTCCAGATGCTGTACCATCACAGAACTCCTTTCCACTCCCCAGGCATCTGAGAAAGGCAGGCAGGAAACCCAAAGGAGATTTGCTAACACTGCCCATAAAAAGACACCCTTTGCCCCTATATCTTAACTACATATTTTTATAATGTCATTTTTCTGACATAGACAAATACTTCCTTCTGAAATCTTTATGTTGAAAGCAGGCCCTCATTCTTTAGTATATGAGGTAGTAGAATAAAAAAATATATATGAGAGAATGCTTTAAAAAATTGTATGTTCAAAATATTTTGTCCTAAGAACAAGCACCATTCAATGTACTGGGCATGTACCAAAAAAGAAACTGATCCTGAGAACTAATTTAATCTGCTACAATAGGGTGATATTTATCTTCAAACTAGACAGAAGAAAACTTTTCAAGCCCTTGTGTACAGGTCTGACTCAAAGTAAAGAAAGATATTTATCATAGAATCTCAAGTGGATGGTGAAGTATTATGCTTTGAATTGTTTATGTTCTCCTCTCTCTCCTTTATATTATTTAAAACTTCATTTTGCTCGGCATCTGAAATAGGGTATCCATGTTCCTGATGCAACATGGACATATGTGACATGGAGTTTTTATTTTCTGACTTTTTAGGGGAGAGGTGCTAAACAAATGTAGCTGAAAAATTTACATCACTCACTGATTGAGGGCTCCGGTTTCATATGTCTGATTTACACTGTTCAGACCATAGGTGATGGCATAGACATGAATAATTCTGTTCATAATACTCTCAGAAACTTTTCCCTGTTACTTGTGTATAAGATCTGAATAATATAATTTGCTTTATTGGCTTTGGTAAGTGAAAATCGTTCTGAATTTTGTGGTCAGTCACTTATTTTGAAATTTTTCACTGCATTTCTCATTTCAAGGCTCTCTCACAAAGCAAGTGTTTGAGGGTTTTGTTGCTTTTTCCTTGTGTGCACAGGATATGAATTTTTCACACAAGTGAAAGAGATAACATCTAAAGATAGGCTGATAATACCATGTAGTTATTTGTGTGGTTCATAATTATAAACCACTTTGATCACATTCTGATTATGTACAAATGGTCCAGTCCACCTTCCACCTAGAGACTGTAGTGAAGCCCAGTTTGACTTCACAACAAAATACTCAGGAAGACAAGGACTTTCAGAATCATGGTTTTGTGCTTTTATTTCCCAGAAATGCTAATTCTTATTACTTCATCACCCAAGTACAAATATAATACAAAGCCATAGTTTTGAAAAATATATGGGATTTTTTGAGTATTAGCCCTTCAATATTTTAAAATAATATACAATAAGTGCTGAAAGGGATAGAGTTTCTTTGCTAAAGATATTCTGTACTTTGAGTGTGTGATAAAATTCCAGCATGAATGCACAGCAAAATGAAGTATTAACTTTCTTTACTTCCCAAGGAGTTCAAAATGTTTTGCTCCTGTGGGATTTAATGTAAGTGAGGCTGGATATTTAGTCTACAGCATTCTATTCACCTTTGAAAACCCTAGGTTATAATCTGATTTAGATGACAACTGAAAGAGCTCAGCGGTCTCAGTTTAGTCCCTTTTTTATTAAATCACCATCAAACACTTAACACAGTGCTGGTTGTGGCAATAATACTAATTTTGAGGCATACTGGCACTAATGGAGTAAAAGAGACATGGAGTATAAACTTGGCTTAAATAAAATGAAATCGGCAAATTCCTTCATTTTAAAAAGCACAAACATTTATAGAAATTTTGCAAAGACAAACCATACCTACTGCATGGATGCCTTTATTCTCAGAGATAATAGACTATTCTGCATTACAAGTGGCCAAGATATTGATACTGCTGGAAAAAAAATCCTCAGCAGGAGGAATTGCATTATGGTAGCAGTGATTTGCACTGGCTTATTAAAGCTATCAGTGTAGCAGAATCTGGCCAGATGGGATATTGCTAGGTGTGGCCATCCAGTCAGAAACTATGCTAAATTAAGAAGATGCCTTGGTCAACATCTTCAAACATCTATTTATATCTGATCCCTTCCAAAGCTGAAATGGAGATGATAGGGTAGTATAAAGACCTGCAGCAATTATATATATAATTACCATCAGTTGATCTAGGAATAAGCAAAAACGTTGTCTTAAGTAACAAAGGAAATAGCAAAGGCTTTCTTTATTATAAAGGAAGTTTCTAATTCTGCATTATTGCATTCTGAACAGAAAGGTCAGTTATAGTTTTTTTTAAATGATGTGCCAGTTAATTACATTTCTGTAATTATCTGCGAATCAAAAACTATGCATTGTACCCATCAGTATAGATTTTTGTAAGATGAAGGTTAGACAAAGCAGAAGAAAAAGGCTTAGAGTCAAGCACTTCAGGAGGCTAAGGTGTTTTAAAGCTCCCACTCAAATGGACCGTAGCCTAATCCCTGTGCTGCCACTCAAGACAGTGATTAAAAATCACCCATTCAGGCAATTGCTTCTGGGTGTTGATGTGCCAGGCTGTGGGTGTGGAGTTAAGGGGGTGGAGAAGGGGAGGGTTTGTGAATGTATGGCTGATGTTTGACGAGCTGAATTTCAAAAAGAAGGAGGGGAAAGCAGAGGGAAAGAGGGGAAAACTCAGCTTGTCCCAGGAGGAAGGAAAAGGAGAGAACAAAGCTTCCTTCAGTAAGCTCAGCCAGTCTTACAGTTTGAGTTCCTCACAAGAGAGCTCCCCCCTATCACTACTCTAAAGAGAAAACAAGACTGTGAAATCAAAAAGTCAGCCCTGGGGGAGGAGAAGGGGAAGGAAGTTTGTAAATGAGACAGGATTTATCCTGAAATAATAACCTTAGCAGTGATAGCAGGGCTCCTGGTGAACCACTTGGTGGACTTTTTAATCTGTCTCCTTAGATGCTGAGTGTCATTTTTAAAGCAGGCTCTTTATGTCAAAGGAGATTAGAACTGGTGACAGAATAACTTATTCTTGAATGTGAATATGGAGAAAAAAGTACTTTTCCCCATCTCCCCTGCTGGTAATTCTGATATATTTTGGTAATTCTGATATATATTGCTATATTATTTCCTTGTTTATTATGTAGATTTGTTTGTATACAATTACTCCTAAATTACTTTAAAAAAATCAGTGTGGAAAAAAAACACTTGTTCTCTTGTTACCTAAAAAAAGTCACTGAGGATAGATTTAATCTTCTTTCAGCATTAAACATTTAAGTAACTGATGGCTGTGCTGCTGCCTTTTGAATCCATGCATGGTTGCTAAAATATTTCATCTCTCAGGGTTCCTTTCATGGTAATATGAGGGAAATGTTTTGGTTTCTCATCTTTTACAGAAAGTATCTCATTGAATGTCTAGTACACTCAGCTTCCTGAGCAAAGGGGTAATGTCAATGTGACCTTAGTGCCAGGAGCAGATCATCTTGAGTGACATCATGTGGTACCTACGGAACAACTGGGGGATCTGGCCCAGCCATAGTGGGTTTAGGAAAGGCAGGTCCTGCTTGACCAACCTGATCTCCTTCTGTGACAAGGTGACCTGCTTTGTGATGAGGGAAAGGCCGTGGATGTTGTTTACCTGGACTTCAGTAAAGCTTTGACACAGTTTCCCACGGTATCCTCCTGGAGAACCTGGCTGGCCATGGCATGGACTGGTGCACTCTCCTCCGGGTGAAGGAAATGTCTGGATGACCAGCCCAGAGAGTGGTGCTGAATGGAGTTCATCCAGCTGGGGAACAACCACCAGTGACATTTCCTAGGGCTCAGTACTGGGGGCAGTTTTGATATGTGTATCAATGACCTGGATGAGGGGATTGAGGCCACCCTCAGTCAATTTGCAGATGACACCTCATTGGGCAAGGGTGTTGATCTGCTGGAGGATGGAAGAGCTCTACAGAGAGATCTGGACAGGTCCTGGATTGGTGGGCTGAGGCCAATGGTATGAGGTTCAACAAGACGAAGAGCTGGGTCCTGCACTTGAGTCACAACAGTCTCTAGCCACGCTAGAGGAGGTTTAGGTGGGACATTAGGAAGAAAGTTTTCACAGAAAGGGTAATTGGTCATTGGAATAGGCTGCCCAGGGAGGGGTGGAGCCACCCTCTCCAGAGGTGTTTAAGGAAAGACTCAGTGCCTGGGTCTAGTGGACAGGGTGGTGTTGGGTCATGGGTTGGACTCAGTGATCACAGAGGTCTATTCCAACCTAGTATCCTACATGTCTAGGACTGCAAAAGTTGCTTTTTACACAGAGTCTTTCTCAGAATAATACTTCTGAATCTGGCCTTCCCCCTCCTTTAGGAATCATGTTGTTTCACTGAATTATAGACACCCCAATATGGTGGGTTGGGTTAACAGGCTCTGTTGCTACCACCTAATATTCCACATCTTGTTTATGTCTTTTATACAGGAGCTCTGCCACACTTCTTGTCAGGGATTTATACTCATCTTTATTTTCTAGAGGTGTACATCATTTAGGAAAGAGAAGCACTCCAGAAAATACTATAAATAAGGTGTGACATATGTGACCCTTTTACATATGCAATGTTGCTGACTTGAGTTGAAAGACAAGCAAAAAAAAAAAAATAGTAGTGGTTTCTATGAGGGTTTTTTAAGGCTTGATTCTTACGACCTGGAAATAAGAGCAGCTTTAACTGGTATTTTAGATGTTGTTTAAAACTGGGTAAAGATAGTGAAAACAGACTTAATTTCTTGCTCTGGTTTGTGGGGGTATTTTTTATGTCATTCAGATGGAATTTCCCATCACCGCTGCACTGGAAGTCTTCCAAGTGCATTTGTAAGATTAGCAGAAAGAGGAAATGTATGTTGAAACAAGTTCTGTCCATTTCTGCTTGGCTTCAGTAGGTCTGGCCTTTGCAAAAGTCTTGAAGAAATGCTGGATCATCCTTTCCTGATGATAATCCAGGAACCCTGAGCAGGGTTTGAAGGAAGTGATATAAACTGGATATGAGCTATATGTTTCACTGCCTTTACACGCTCCCAGCTCTTCCAGAAAGGGCTGGTTTGGCTGTCTGATGATCAAGAACCCAGAGCATCCTGGCTGTACTGTTTTTCTCTGAGTTTTTAATGGAAGAGATGGTTACCAATAAAGACACATTCATGCTACCTAGCCATGGAGACCTATCCCCCAAGGAAGATTTATCCCATCCCAGTCTGTAGTGCCTGTTTCACTCAATTTTCTAGACAGAGCCTGAAACAGGCGGCTCAAATTTTGTCTAGCTTTTTAATGGCTAAAAATAAGGTTTTGTTCTGTCATGTCTAGAGGAACTTAGCTATCTGTTCTTTGACACAGGCCACCTGCCTGCCCAATTTCGCCAGTCCCTTGTCCCATTTGCCCTTTCTCAGAGTGGTTTCTTGACAATATAGTCATCCCACACTAATCTGGCTCATCTTGTCTGTGGTATTAGAGATGACTGAGGTTGTCTTTTCCTAAATGAAAGTGGAAAAAGAAGCTGCAAGAAATCTTATCATGGAGTGAATGGATCAAATAATGGATTTCTATTCCAGGTGTGACTCCCTGGCAGATGATGATTCTGATACCATTTTGGGTGTGGATCTGTGGGCTGACAAAGAAATTGGAAGGGGTAGAAAACAACTGCAAAACTCAGCGCAGGAGAAGAGCCCTTTACACACGAGTCTCACGGGATATAACTGATCTGCTCTAACTCCAGTGGCAGCAAACTGTTCTTTCTGGTATATTGTAGCTGCTTCTTTTCTCCAGCATCTCAAGTAATACAACATCTTTTCATCATTTCTTGTTGCTGGAAGGGAGGTGATGAGTGTTCATGTTCTGCTAGGGGAATTTTTTCATCTAGGACAAATGCAGGAAGATACTATTAGATTGATCCAACAAGAAACAAAGGTAGTTAGAAAATGTGACATTTATGTCCTTACTTTTACCTATAAGAGTATGTGGTTTTAAGACTAATACAGTGTGTCTTCTGTCAGGGAGAGTTAGCTGCCAGCCAGATTGGTTTCCCAGAAAAGAAGTCTCTGTAGGCTGGCTGCTGTTTAATAAGTGCACTGTGTCCATTATTCAAGCTTTTTGAGCAGATTCCTTTTGCTTGTTACAGAAAAAATGGAATTATTCTCTCATTGTTAAACAAAAATCATGATTTTGAATATATAACAGATTCATAGATATTAGTGCAAAGTGATCCAAAGGTGGGTTGTTTTGCCTGTCTTGTCTTTTTTCCCCCCTCCTCTCTTTCCCCCAAGTCATGCTCAGATGTCAGATGTTGCTGAACCTGTTTGGCTGCTTTGTGAAATCTGGAGGGGCACGAGCTGCCACCTGGAGCTGCTACCCTGAGCAGCCACTGCTACGTCTGACTAGTTCACAAAGACACATTTATTCTGGATGGCATTAATTAGATCAAGAAGGTAGGAAAGGAAAAGAGAAGAAAAGAAGTTATTGCATTCCTGAGCTGATAATATATACAGGACTGACAAGTGGAGAGGAAAATTGCGGAGCATAGCTGCTGTCTCTACTGGCAACTGAAAACAGCCCAGTAACTTTGTTTTCAAGGGATTTGTGCTTTGTCTATTTGCTCTAAAGAGAGCTAGGTAGGATAAATTGATGATAGTTGTGGCAAATAAATGTTACCTGGAATGGAAAATTGAATTTGAAACAGACATGAAAAGCATAGAGTCAAGATCCCAATTCTTTGAATCTTCACTGTGTAAAGCACTAATAGCAATGGGTTTTTTGGGGGGAGGGTTTTTTTGCTGGCTTCTGTCTGAGGGAGATTTGTTAAATTATTGCTCATCAAGTCAAAACTTAAAATTGACCGTGGATCTCACTGCAATGGCATGTTATGAAGGGCTGAAGGATAAAAAGGCTTTCAAAGGAGGAACTAATGGAAGATGGGCACATGGATGGCTGTTCCATCACGTCAGAATGGGTATTCCTGGGAGAGGATCAGTCAGTAATAGGTTTATTCCTCAGTTTTCTTTTACCTCACCCATCTTCTATGGGACATAGCCTTTCCATGGCAACTGAAGAGAACATTTTGTTAATCTAGTGTGACTGCTTCCTATGAAATGATATATCTGCATTAAAAATCTCAGGTTCAAGGAGATTAAAATTAATGGCTGCAATATGTATTATTCTCAACTGGTATTCTGTGATATGTTAATACCAGTCCCGTAGGAACTTTAGCTTTTAAAACATATTGCCTGTGTGATGACCTGTTCATTCATAGAAACTTGAAGTATAACACCCCTACCAGTTAAAGGACTTTTGCCATTCCTTTTAGTCTGAAAAATATCATGCTCAAGACCTGGAAGTTTCATAAAAATTCCTCCCTAAAGATATTGCTCCTCCTTAATAGCCATCTGCTTTGGGTTTTTTTCTTGAGTCAATATTGGGGCCTTTGTTCTTTGGCTTACCTGCTAGACTTTGTTTTTATTTAAGACTTTTCCTTTTCTCTTGCTTGAATAGAAAAGCACAGTTTCTTATCATGCTTTTAGTTGTAATTTACATTGTATTTTATGATAGTTTACAGTAGTAGGAGATTCTTTTGAAGAACAGAAAGATATAAAATATTGTATTAAAAAATATATCCTTTCTAACAAAAAATATATCCTTTCTTCATCTGTTTGTCAGCATTACTTTTGGAGAAAACTCCATAGCATGGACTATAGTGATAATGGGACTGAGAACTGCTGGAGCTCTGGAGAGCCCTCAACTCTGAGTGACAGACTCTTCTTTTAGGGTGATGGGAAAGAATATTTGCATGAGTCCTTAATCTGAAATTTGTCAGTCAGTTGTGCTTATTTTTGTCTAGATGCAGATGCACCACCCTGAAGAAGACACTGACAAGAAAATAAGGAGTATGACACGAGAGGAAAGTTGCCAGATAATTAGAGATTTAATAATAAATAGGAAAAAAGTGATTGCTGTGCTGTCCAGGACTTGATGCTTATTTAATTTCTTGCAGATCAGGAGTACTTAGAGGGAGAGTTATTGATGGGATTAATTAGAGATATTTGTTTAACAAGTGTTCCTGGCTCTTGTGGCTCATTAATTAAAACTTGAACTTCGTAAGAATGTTCTCTGCAATCCATATTGGTTTGTGAATTCAAACCATTTGGTTTTGAATGGAAGAGAAATGGGATGAACAGGTAATTAGTGCAACAAAAATAGGACATAATGGGTTACAGTGATTTATATTTCATTGGAGAATCAAAAAAAAAACCCCGAATCAACCCATAAATCAAACATAACTGGCAAGGCCTGCCTTTGTGGAGATGTTTTCTTTAGCTGTCTCTGACGGTCTGTGTTTAAACTCATCTTATGTGATGTTACAAGAATTAGTCCTTGAACTAATTGTAGACTAAGTATATACTTTTTATGCTTTAAGCAATTTATTTTCCAGTGAGAGCATTGAATACCCAGAATATTTTTCTTTTTCACACTTGCATTTGTAAATAGTTATTCTCTTGACTCTTCACTTGACAAACTATTAGAAAAATAACAAAAGGGTGTATATGTTTCTCTGCATATCAAGAGTCTCTATGCTGAAATTTTTGGAAATCTAAAAGGCAATTAATTCACTTAACAGACCCTATGGTGGTAAGTAAGGTCTTGAGTTCTCTGATGCTTTGCTTTGTTTTTCATAAGTAAGTGTTCTCTATTAAAAGGCACAGCTTTACTAATACTTTTCAAGGCTATTCATTTTAATTTGTTAATGATCCTCATTTATTTTTAAAATATCCTGGTACAGTTAATATATGAATATCACTGGAAGACAATAGACAATACCCTCCGGACCAAAGATTACTTCATTAGCATAAAATTGTTTGGTTCTAATCCTCTAAGTATTTGTCTATGTGCTTAACTTAGCATTCCCAAGAAATTCCTGTATCTGATGCTATCTCAGTGTCTGCAGAGCAACTGCCACTACTGTTTTCAGTAAGATGTTCCCTTCAAAAGAAAGCTGTTAAACTCTGGTTCTGGCTGGAAACAGAACTGAAGTTTCAGCAAAAGTGGGAGCTGAGTGTGAGGCTAAAATACACTTGTAATTACTGAAACTGTACATTCATACTACTACTTATGAATACCACATAATCTTCCCATAATACTAAGGGCTGTATTTCAATGCTTAAGAAAACAAATTTAAATTTCTTCTCTAATGCAGTTTCCTGTGGCCATGGTATAAAAACATGTCCAGATTCAGGCAGTGTTTGTCAAGTTCGTTAAAATGAAGCCTTTATCCCAGTTTTCAGAATCGGATGGCATAGAGGGAAACCATAATCAGACATCCTCTTTGTAAAGCATCTCCACCGAAGACTCTAATCTACCTGTTATACTAAAAAACCCATAATTTTTAAAATATAAAACAGTGGAGGATTTAGATGTAGCCAAGAGCCTCAAAATTAAGAGTGATCTCTAAACCTTCCAAAGTTTTAAGGCTGCCTAGATTTTAGATCCCAATATTCTCTCCACATTTTAGGATTAATCACCTTTTCAATGCTGTAGAAGAGACTTAGACTTCAGAAGATGTGTTTAAAAACTTCAGGTTTCACATTTAGTAAGTGTCAGCTTAAGTTTGTTTTGTCATCATACTGCTAAAAAGCAGTTAACAACAAAGGAAAAGGAAACTATTTTCTTATCTTTTCAATACAAAACCTTCCATGATTGAAAGGGTAAACAATCCTTTTGGATAATTGCTGGAGAAAACATAAAAAAGATCAAGTTCCTGTGCTTTTGACTGGGTTAGTTTACATCCCCCCCTCTGTTTTTAAACATGTCCTTGCACACTGATATTCTTCAAATCTTATTTTGATAGTCAGGAGTATGATGTTTTCATACTCCTGCAATGATCATTCCCTCAATGATTCAGGGGGTCAGACTAGAATTCAAATTCACAAATTAGATGCTGTGTTGTTAATCTAAAAATTTAGAACTGACAGTTCCAAAATCCAAAATGCAGCACTGAGCAAAAGGCTTCATTGATCACAAGGAATTGTTAAAAGCAAGTTCTGTGTAGCAGTGGAAGTAGCTTTTCTTTTTCCCTTTCTCTGCCTCACCTACCCCCAAATTTACAAGCAGCTGCTATACATTCTAAGCAAGGGGATTTTTTTTGTTTGTGGATTATCTTGAAGTTTAGTAAGATAGGTTTTTGTTGAAATTGGGGAAATATGATATTTGATAGAGCAATTTATGATCTATTCAAATATGAATCAAGTACTAAGTATTTCACCTTCAGCAAGGCATGAAGCATTTTAGAATCCCATGCTGCTGTTGAAAGTTTTGCCTTTCTCTAAAGAGCCTCAATGTTGGGTCATTTATAGTATGGCTTATTGGTTCAAATTCAAATCATATTTAGATACAAATGAAGCACTAGGAGAAAATGTCATACCTGCACACAGTGACCTATCAATGTCTTAAGAGTTACATCAATGACACCAGAGGAGGTTTAAAGCTCAAAGAGCAGTTAATATTAAACATCTATTTGAGGGAGAATTAGCACTTAGCATTCATATGAAACAATTTCCTACTAAGAAATTGCTCAAATTGTATCACATGGATCACTCTTGTTGACATGATGTTTCTTAATTTTTCCAAAAAGCCAGACTGCCTTTTTTTTCCTTTTATGTCCTTAGTGTGTAAAAAGAGAATTGCAAGGGGCAGATACTGACTTGAAGGGAGGGGCATCTGTATTTGCTCCACTTCTCTTGAGTTGAGCAGAGGATGTGGTTAGCCAGAAATGTACTGAAGCTATTTGCCTGGAGCAGGAAAACCCTACATCTCAGACATGCTGTTAAGAACAGCAATGAGGCTGCTCTTCCTCTGGCCCTGTTCAGAAAAATGTGAGTTTCTAATGTCATTTGGATTAGCCCCTCTGCGCTGACTGACCATATGGCAAGAGAGGAAAGACTGGAGAGATACTATTTTTAACCAATCCACTGTTGTTCATTTTCTTCATCATAGAATCCTCTGATTAGCTGTACAGAACAAGTAATTTATGTGATTGTTCTTGCCCGTGGAAAAGTTAGAAACTGCAGACATTAGTATATTTTTTCCATTTGTTAATATTACAGTTTCAATATGATCCATTATACTACACAATGGTATCTGCTTTCTGAAGACAGTGGACTGATTGTTTGGAGTAAGTGCCCAGCAGCAGCACCTATCAATCTAAAAATTTATGTTCCCTGTCCATCAAAATAAGATAAAATTGCACAGAAAATGAACTACAAAAGAAAGATTGTATTTCTGTCCTGCACATTGAAGGAGTGGCGTAGAGAATTCTGTTTTGAGGGCAGAAGGCAAGGCAGTAAAAATGACATTTGGTAACTGTATATTACTATTTCCAAACTAGCAAGAGAAAAATCTTACTTTTTAGCTTTCTCAAGAACCAAGTTTTCAAGTCCAACTTTTCTATCTATGAAAATATCTATGTCTGACTTACAAGCAACACAATGGAACCCAGCAAAAAGCTGTGCTGGATGCTTGTGGGTTGGTGAATTTCAGGATTAAGGTCGGATTATGATTTTGAGCCCCATCTAAGTTGCTTCTCCCTGTCAGTCCTTGTATTGTCCTTTTCTAGTACTTTGAATATTTTCTGGAAACAGGATTTCTTGTAACCTAGCTGGGCACTTGCTTGTTTCTTTTCTACTGATCTGCTTCAGCTCCTAAGGTGCTCTGTTTCTTGATTGCCAGGAGCATTGTAACCAGAATAACACTGTAACTGCAAAGCACAGCTGTGAGGCATGCAGAATGCAAAGTGTGGTGCTCGTGATCCTTGCCTAAACAACAGCATCATGCTGATCAAACTTTTGCCATGAAGAGCTGACTGAACTTGGCAGAAACAGTGGCTGCACAGCAAAAAGACACAGTTTGGTGACTCTGGCATCAGAAATACATAATTTTATGACTCACACATGATGAAAGAATAATTTTACATAGAGTGAATAGATGTATTTTCTTTAAGTCTCCTAGCCTTAAGCCATTATAAATTTAGATACAGTAACTTATCTCTCTAGTAATATATTAGCTCAGAGTCTTGGACTGAATTTCTTCACCTCCTGTTTGAGCTAGGGACATTGCCAGTTGAGATCTAGTGAATATTATGACATACTTTAAGAAATTACTGTCACAAGCTACCCACTTCTTTTTACTGCTGTAACTTACTGCAACCATACACACCTTAAGCAATCATTTTTTGTAGTTTATACCATACAAAGAAACACACAAGCTGTGGTTCAGCACTTAATCTACTGATTCTGTGGTGAAGGTGGTAAGTTTCAGTGGAAAGGAGCTATTGGTGCTGAAGTAACTTTTGTTTCCAAAGCTCTTGGTGGGATCATAAGAACACAAATGCACAGCTATGTTGGCTCTGAGCCCTAGAGATGTTATTTTGTTAAACTGTGGTAATTTGATTATATTCAGTTATGTATCTCAGTCCTTCTGCTATATGAGAATCCGGCTTCATGTCTAAAGATACTTCTATTGAGGTTTTCATGAATTTCAATAGATATTGAAGAGGAGGAAGGCTAGAAGACATCTATTTTATAGTTCGCACTTGAGTTCAAAACTGAAAGAGGGGAGATTAGTGTGGATATTTGTTAAGATTATTTAATTATCTTAAGGTAAGATTTTTGAATGATAACTCAAACAAGCTGGCATCACAAGTGACACAAGTACAAATTTATCAGGCCAGGGTTTGAACTCACAATTATTCACTTTTATACATGTGTATATGTGCATACAAGTGCATGAGCAGTGAAAGTATTCTGAAGCCTTTGCTGACAAACCATCACATAGGGATACTCAGCTCTATGAAATCTGTGTTGTCTGTTGTAACACATGCAGTGTTATCCTCAAACTAAAGTAAAACTCATGCAGGAATTAAGGCAGTTGTATCAGCAAAATTGAGATTATTTGAATAGGTATTACTTTTATGATTGGCGTCACTTTCATGATTGATTAAGAAGAAGATTTAAATATAAAATGTTTTTTCATTGAAACTGCTTCAGACTGTGGCTGGTTGCTGCAAGCAAAGGGCATGAAAAGGCAGACTAACTGTAATGTGGACAAAGAGAGCAGCAGGGCAGCATCTGATAATCATAGAATCAAGAATCCTTTGAGCTGGTTGATCACAAATGCATCTGGAGGAGTATAAGCCAGCATGGCTGGAAAGACCGTCCAAGAAAACTACTGATGCTGTTTAATGAAAGATCAAGGACAGGATATGTGTTGAAGAATCTAAAATTCTTCTGTCTAGGACTTGTGCTGTGGCTCCTACTGGGCTGCTTATAACTTGACTTGACTGTAGGTTATCCATGGACATTCAATATCATGGAAAAGGGTTCTAATAATCATAATCCCCCTGCACATCTGTCTTGCTTTCTGCATGCTCGGTTTGCCTGTTAGAAGCTGCTATTCCACACACAAGTTAACAGACGTTGCCAGCAAAATGGTTTAAAAACCTTATGAAGAATGTGCATTTGTATGAGGTCTCTGGTCTATTGTTTCAAGGAAATGAAATGAATAGGAAATTAAATAATCACAACAGTTGTTTATTGCTTCAAAAGAACAAAGTGCAGGCTCTTCCATGGAAGAAAGACCTAAGACAAGTGTGGGTTTGCAATCTTATGCTCAGATGTCTGAGGTATGTTTTGTTTCACTTTGTTGTGTTACCATTGTATGAAAAAGGGCATTGCAACATGAAAAACGGAGAACACAAGGAAGCAATTCTTTCCTGCTGTTTCCACTTTGTGTGATTTTTTAACACCTTTGTTGGAGACCAAATGTCTGGTGTGACTCAGTCAGGATTCCTCCCGGGCACTTTGGTAAAGCATTTCCAGTTTCCCGCTGCAGTTTGCTGCTTACATACAAGTTAAGATAAAATTTAAAAGAAAAAAACAAAAGCAACTGCTATCATCTTGTGTTTTACCTGGTGAATCTCAAAACAGTAGGGTCTCTGTGGTGTTTGTAGGAAGTCTTTCCCACAGGTGCTGTACTCTCTCAAATTGTCCCCACTTTTAGCAAACTCCTGCCAGACTTTGCACTGTTATATTTTTGAACAGGATTTGGAGAAATCAGTAAAAAATAAGTGATTATTTGCCACAAGTCTGTTGTGCAGAGTTCTGCCATTCTGGAGACCAGCAAATGTGGAAGTGTTCCTTTTGGGCGTGGCAGTTTTGGCCAGTCCAAGCCAGGCTCCTGTTGCAGGGCTGGGTGCTGCCAGCCCCGCTCTGGGCTCCTTGCCCCCAGGGCTGAGCTCAGCCTCACCCAAGCCATGGGTCAGCACCGTCCCACCACAGCCCTTGGTGGGATGCTCTGCAAGAGGATCCATCTCTTTCTACCTTCAGCCCACCAAGGCTGGCCCTTGGGAGGCAGAGGAGGTGTTTTGCTGTGGGTGCAGCACGGAGGGCTGGCCTCAGGAGCTCGGATCCTGGCGGAGGCAGTTAGGTGGAGCGGGTTTTCCTGCAATTGTAGGGGAGATTTTCCTGTTGTGTTTCAGCCACAACTGTCTTGCAGTTGCAGGCGCAGTCAGTGCTGCCACAGGATTGCTGGGACAGTGTTGGGCTCTGCTGCCTGCCCCAGCTGGGCTGCTGGTGGTTCCTGGAGGGTCAGCGTGGTCCCTGTGTCCGCAGCCATGCTTCCCACAGAAGATGTAGGGCGGGATCCAGCGGTGGGTATGCGGCTGGGTGGCTTTGTGGGAGTGGAGCAGATGCATATGTGTATGCTTGCCTAATTTAGGAAGTATTTTATAATGTGTTTAGCAGTCCTAGGGAGGAGTTGAGGTTTGCTCTGTTGCTGTGATGAATTATCTTTTTGGTACTGGAAAGTCTGGAAAAAAAATTGAACATTTTTCATCTTGTGTTTTCAAACAAGGGCTTATTGTCTTGTTAGTTGTCATAAAACCAGTTAGAGAGATAAAGGGGCATTAGCATCTGCATAGTGTTAACAACATCTGGAACATTATAATTCTGTTTTTAAAATAACAGATGAAGGCTGAGATACATGTTTACATGAGAAAAATTTAAAAAATACAATCATTCCCTAATGTGATTCAGTCCTTGAGCAAAGTCTTTCAAATTCTATTTATTTATTTGTAAATGATGAAGTTACATAACCTTAAGCAATGCCATGTTTCAAGTATGATGGCTGAGAGGTGATGTTTTTCCAAAGGATGTGCATTTGGCACCAGTATGCTCAGACTGATGGTCTGGTCGCTACGGTTATTTTGCGTGCAAATTCTATATCCACTAAAGCCCACAAAATGCAGCATACATTTAGGAGAATCAGCAGCATGTATAGGTCATAGGTACAGAATCATTGTGTGATTTTTCCAGTAAAGTATTTCAAGAAAAACAGTTGTCTGAGGATAAGATGACATTCAGTGATGTTTGATAGTAGGTATTTACAAAGCTGCTGGAAGAAAAAGCTGGAAGCTGTGCAGATGCATACCAGTAACTCTTTCTCAAGTGCTACTCTAGTTATTACAGTAACACTCACCTGCTTGCCAGCTGACAGGAAATGTACAATTTTGTTCTATTTTTTTTTGAGATAAACTGTGAGGCTTTTTTGATGAAGAACATCTAAAGGGATGTAATAATTAAGCTATTGTTTTCTCTTTCCATTCTCTCTTAAAAGCTACTAAGCTATTTTGTGAATGATGTTAAGAACCTTTTATTTGAGAGGCCTATTGGTGATATTGATACAGTAATTTAGAAGTAGAACTATCCAAATCCAGAAAAATCCCTGCTCAGTGGTGTCAGCTGGAAGGAGGTTGTTCTGGGATCATTCTCCTGCAACTCAACACAGTTTTTTTCCTCTTGGATTTTTAACTAGAGAACAATAGAATTTAAACCTATTTGAAGATATTTATTGGAAGCAAATTTGGCTAAGCAAGTGATCATTGAGCACATAAGAATAAAAAGGATGTTAGATTCTCTATTTTCTCTTTTTACATCTCAAGAGTACTGGAAAGAGTTACTTGTTAGTTGATGTCTTAATTTCTTAGATTCTAAAGTTCCTTTCATACCTGGAATAAAATAAACAGATCTAGAAAGCACAGATCACTTAATACTAAAGAAAATCTCATACAGTCTAAATCAGATGGCTTTAGAGACAGCCATTTCTTTCCATTGATTTCCAAGGAACCCTATAGAGACCTCTTCAGATGAAAGCCACCACTTGCATTTAGGAGCCACTATGCAGCAAGAGAGAAGGACTGCATTCTCATATTTTTTCACTTAGTGATTTGCTAACAGGTACTTGCAGATTTCTGTTCTGAACTACTGAGCTAAAGAATGCTCCTAAAAATCATCCTGATAATGGTGAACAGGAGCCTGGTACCCCAAGCTGTGGTGGCAGAAATGTGCCCGTGGTGGCCCCAGTGACACCAGTAAGACAGGAAATATCCCCACTCCTCTCAGAGCAGGACTCAGGGTCTGGCAAGGGCCTGGGTGAAGATTCTCCTTTTAATGGAGTAGTCCTCCTGCTGATTCCCATTTTATTATTTTCAGACCCAGGAAGCCTGAGCTGGGTGTTTCCTCCACTGGTGAGAGATTTCTGTCAGGGATCTAAAACAGATAACCTTCAGACCACAGATATGACTTGTTCCTTATCTTCCATCTTCCCATGGTTCACACCTAATTAATGACCTAATTAAAACCTTGAGTTTTAAATACACCAATGATCTTAGGGAGTTCAGTGTACTGAGAGTACAGCAGGCATAAATTAGAAGGAGCTCTTCAGTGTTAGACAGTAGGGTGGGTTTTTTGGTTTTTTTTGCAATAGCCAGAATCTCTTTATATTCTTTGTAAATCTGCAGAGTGGAACTCTATGGAAATGTGTTCATTCCTTTAAAAAAAAATCTTTTATAGGCTTTTTTGAGGATTGCATGAGGACCAGGGAACAGGACAGTGAGAGGTTAACACTGTGTGTTTTGTAATGTGATTATAAATATAAGGAGCTTTAGTTCATCAAAAATATGTCTTGCAGGTAGTTTAAGTTCAGAGCCCTATGTGGTGGGTTGAGATCACATCTTTATATCTGTAGCAGTTCCTGGGAATTATTGCTGTTATTTTAAATACTCTCTCTGATAAGAAAGCAGACCCAGATAAGAAAGATCTCTCTCAGATAAGAAAGCATAAGAATAGCATGCTATCCTTCTGTGAGAAATTAAAATGTGATTATCTAGGTGAAGACAGTGATTGTGAACTTTAGTACCCATGATTTTCTTTACTTAGCTGTGGGGAAGGAATTCATAGAACAACTTGGTGGGAAGAGAATGCAAGAATTTCTTTCTGCCGCCTCTGAAAACTTGCAGTAGCTTAACAGCTACAGAGTTTCCAAGCTGCACTAACATATCTGTGTGTGACCCATTGTGACTAGAAGAAATGTGTTGGAACACATAATTTCCGAGTGCTTCTGTTGCTGTATAGTCTATGTTAAAATTCAGGGTGTACTTGTCACCTAAGGCATTACACAGGCTGGGAAAATGTGGGAGATTTCCAACTCTACTCAGATACCAAAACCTTATGAAAACTGGTGGGTTTGGGTGGGTAAAATTATTTTTCCTTCCTTTTGTTGTGGAGTGGCATCTATATGAAGGAAGCTGTTAGGTTGAAATGAGTGAGGAAAAAAGAATGGTGCAGTACAAAGCAATTTGTCCCCTTTGGAAAGTTTTTGAGATTGCTCCATTTGCTGTTTTCCATGTTGCCAGTGTCAGACCAAGACATGAACTTGATATTTGTTCCTATACAGCAGTGATATACCCCAGAATAAATACCATTTTCTCAAATGAAGACTTAGAATTTAGTTGAGGAGATTTTTGGAACAGACCCTCAACCATAAATTTAATTGGAGGTCAGTGATGATTCCCATATGCTAAATATTAAACAATTAATTGCTTTCCTTCCCCTGAAGAATTTTGAGGAAATATTAAGTCTTCTATCTAAAGAATGTAAAGATACAGGAATTGCAAGAACATGAAAAATAAAGACCAAAAAGCATTCCAAGTATATAGTAGTGTAGGTTTATGTGCATGTGTAATATTGTATCTAATATATTACTATATATAATACTAAATCAACAACTGATTGATTGCTTTGGGATTTACAGGTCAAGATTTTTTTTTTGTAGTCTGTTAGTTTTTGAGCCTTAGTTATTGTTTTATCTCCCATGAGCAGGAACATAGGATGTTGTGCCAAAAACTTTAATTCTGTGAGATCTTCTTGTCTCACTAAATAACATAACAGGACTCATCTTTTCAAAAATATATTCTCCTACTAGCATATGTTTCAACCAGAAAGGGACATTGTCAAGGCTTTATAACACTGTAAACAGCATAGCAGGTGTGCTTTTCCTGTATTGATATAATTTTAATCTTGCAAACAACTATCTCAACGTTATGGAAACACTGCATGTAACTTCTAGACAAGGCAGATGATCATTCCTCTGTCAATGAAAATGTATGAATAGGATGAACTAGTAATTTTCTTTCATGCTGATCATTTGTTTTTGCATATCAGGAGCTGTGGAACAGACACTCTCCTTTGAATATTCATTAATTCTCACTGCTTTGATAAAAGCTAGTGGGAAAACAAGTATTTGCTTGCTTCAGGGTGTGTGCAGCTTGCTTTTTTTACTGCTACAGAAGTTTCCATTAAACATTTCTAAAAACAAATCTGATGTTGGATTATTAGTTCTTTTTGCACTACTGACACAAACCACTATTTACATGAATATCTCAGTAGCTGTGCTACTGGCAATTGCTAATATCATGGGTACCCACAAGCTTCAACATCTGTATTGCAGAAGGTAAAATCTGTCATGGACTAAGGACCATCTAGGCTATGCAGGAGTTCATTGGTTTGACTGCATTTGAAATGTTGATTGAATGGGCTGTTGAACAATCACATTCACTTGTTGCAAAGAAAAGTTGTTCCCCAGACAATTTTGTGTATATCCTAGGAAATGATAGAAAAAGGCAAAATTCTTTTTTTTTTTTACTGTTAACAGAAGAATTGAAAGCTGGATAGTTTTTTTTAATAGCCTGTAGCAGGTTTATCACAAGAACAAAAGATAACAACTTTACTTTTATTGTGCACTTAACAGAAAACTGTTGTGACTTGGAAAACTACAGCTCTGTATTATGGTAGTAACATGCTTAAGCATTCCATGGATTACTCAGGAATAGTGTGGGTGCTGACTGCAATTCCCCTTGTACGGTAAACCTAGGATACATACATGTATGGACATATGTATGCAAGCATAACTCATTGTCTTGCATTACGTACTTATATTTTGTATTACATTTCTTTTCATATTCATATAGTGACATTTTAATAATTTTCATTTTCTATCTGAAAAAGTTGCCATGTGTTTTCAACAAAAATCTTAGTCTTCAGGTATTCAGTCTTTAAATTAGCCAGTGGTCTTGTCTCCATCCTGTATATGAGTTTGGAGGACCAGTGTTGAAATGGCCTTACAGCCATTCCATAGCAGTCTTAACACAGTAAAATGTTAGAAAACATGACTACAAAAAATGCTATTCAAGCCTGCTTAGGCACATTTTGCCTATCATTCACCAAACCACTGCAAACTGTGATTCTACCAGAGAGGATTTTCAAGGAATTTTGGAACATGTCACCAGTCCAACTCTTTTACCCAGTGCTACTTGTTAGTAAGATGCTTAAAATTGCTAGACTGGCCTACGGCTGCTTCCTCCTACAACAGGACTGAGTTCACTACAATTGAAATGAAACAGCTTTATTCATGCCATCAGGTCCACCTTTACTAAAGTAGAAAGTGAAGTTTTGTAGGACATGGTTTCCCACTGCTTTTCCACTCATGGTAGATTCTGTTCTCACCTCTCCTGAAAGTTGTAGGACCAGCTGGAATAGAAGAAGAGCAGGATACACTGTGTGGCATGCTACAACATTGCCTGCTAACTTTATTGTAGTAGCTAGGGATTTATTCAGTGTGGGGAGAATTCTGTAGTGTTTTACTGACCAAAAGTGATCTCAATATACTAGAATTTTTGACACATTCATTTTTAAGTGTAGTTTTGTACTTGTGGTGAGTTGACCCTGGCTGGATGCCAAGTGCTGGCCAAAGCTGCTCTGTTACTCCCCTCCTCAGCTGAGCAAGGAAAATAAATACAATAAAATGCTGATGGGTCAAGGTAATGACACGGAGAGATCACTCACCAGTCACCGTCACAGGCAAAACAGAATTGACTTGGGAAAGTTAATTTTGCATTTTACCAATCAAATCAGAATCAAGTAAAGAAAAATAAAATACCTTCTCCTCCACCCCTTCTTCCCAGGCTTAATTTCACTTCTGATTTTTCTGCCTTGTTCCCCCTAGCAGCAGTAGCGGATGGGGAGTGGGGGTTGCAGTCAGTACATTACACATTTTTTCTGCCACTCCTTCCTCCTTGGATGGAGGACTCTTTACTCTCTTCACCTGCTCTGGTGTGGGGTCCATCCCATAGGAGACAGCAGTTCCTACAAGAACTTTTGCCATGCAGGTTTTTCTCATAGAGTGCAGTTCTTCACAAACCCTCCAGTGTGGGTCCCTTCCACAATGTGCAGTCCTTCAGGAACAGGCTGTTCCAACATGGGTCCATCACAGGGTCACAAGTCCTGCCAGGAATCTTCTCCAGTATGGGCTTCCCACAGGGTCACAGACTCCTTTTGGCATTAACCTGTTCTGGTGTGAAGCTTGCAAGGGGCTGCAGGTGGATCTCAGCTCCACCACAAACTGCTGCAGAGGGACAGCCTGCCTCATCATGGTCTTCACCATGGGTTTGTGTGGAAAAATTCACTTTGCCAGAGGTTTATGTCCAGAACCACACCAGAAGTGTCCTGTAACTTTATTCATGAGCAGAGAGGCCATAGGGAATTTCTCCATGGGGTCTCAAATTGTTGGAGGATGCAGCCTCCTTTTCAGCCCAGTTTTCCTGGCCCCCTCACTCTCTCCATTTCCCCATTGGCTAAGGCATTTGGAAGGTGCAGACTTCTCAATTCAGCTATTATTTGTTCCCCTTAACATGTATGCACAAACCCCCACACACCCTTTGTATAACATAGCTCTCTTAAATCTTTGTTTTTCTTCTCAAAGTTCAGAAATTTAGCATGACCTTGGCTGAGCAGCTTTCCATGTCCATTAGTTGTATTTTCTGAAACTCATGGTTTCTCCTGCTACTTCCCTACCTACAAGTCCGTGGGCCCTATCTACAAGCAGATTCACACCATCTGTTTGTAAAGACACCTTCATCTTATTCCTTTCAAGTTGCAGGGAAATCTGCATCTGGAGCACCTCCTCCCTCTCCTTATTCGCTGTCCTTGTTGTCCGCAGAGCTGTTTCTCTCACATACTCTTACTCCCTTCTTCTCCAGTTGCAATTGCTCCTCTGCAGTAACTTTTTTTTGCCTTCCTAAATCTGTTATCTCAGATGTTATCCCAGTTGCTGCTGGACTATGTCTTGGCAAATGAACGTGTTAATGCCACCTACAAAATGTCATGTTTGTAAGCAGTGGTACAGAGATGCTAATTCCACTAGGGTTAGTAGAATCTTGCAGTAAACTAGATTGATGTTGGGATTTTATTTAGTGCATGTTTACAATATACTGCATAACTAATCATTATGTGCCTGGGGGGATGTCACAGATTCAAAGTTACTTAAGTATATTTGTTGTTGTTTAAATAACATTTGTTTTGACAATCTCTTTTATTTTGATATCTGCTCTTAAAATTACCTCTTGCGAGTAGAAAAATAACTCTTGTCATTTCAATGACATTTTGGTAATAAATTTTCTGCCAGTAATTTCATATTTTTGCAAATAGGAAATTGTGTACTTGAAATTCTTTCATTTCTTTCTGCGTCTGGAGGCTATGTGCATTTCAATTTTTGAGCTAGGTTGAATATAGAATACAACCATATGCATCCACAAACAATGCAGGTTGTGTTTCTTCCAGTTTTCTGTAGCTATGAATTGTCCACCATTCTCAAGGAAGAAAGAAAAACGCAAACTCAGTATGCAACCTTAAGGCAAGGGCCAGTGAGTTTGAAAGATTTTGTAGCTGGATCATCAGCACACTGATCTGTACTTTAGGCACCCACTTAAAAGTGAAAGCAGAAATTCAATGCATTAGGGTAGTCATTTGATTGTCCAGAAAATGCAGCCTGTCTTTGGTGAGCAGCTCTCAAAGGATTCATTATTCAAACCTAGATGTGCTGTGTTTTGACTTACTTGCAACTGCAAAAGAACAGGGGGAAATGTAGTTTTTTTGGTTTCTATCAGTGTGCTCAGCTTTGTTTATCTTGGAAGATAGGTTCTTATTCCAAGACGTTTACAGTCTGAGATCAGATTTTGGCACCCTTGCTCATACTGAATAGCATTAGTTAGGGCTCAGCTGCTGCTCATTCAGGTCAGATAGATTAGAGTTAGTCATCAATTGAGATGGTGGTATTTGTGTAGAGCCCCAGTAGTGATTCAAACATCTTTCTATGAGGCAGTGATGCAAATGTTTTTCTGCTGCTTCTAGCTGTTTATCTATACATCTCTTTGATATGACTACCATAAAAAAGCCTTTTAAAAAAAAGTGCTTTAAGAAGGAAACAGAATGAGTGAAACTGTTCGGCACATGGAGGAAGAGAAGGAATTTTGTACAGTGAGATTAGCATAGAAGAAAGCCCTGTATTCTGAACATGGTCCTGAGAAACAAACCTTAAAAGCTGACAGGTTTTCACAGGGCTGCCAATAGATGAGAAATGATTAGTTTGTCTTTTTAAACATTGTCTCCTGCCAAACCCAAATCCCCCTCTCCTATTTCCAGTGCAGTATTCAGCCGGTAGGATAAGAGGATGATGAGGTAGACATTTGTGGTGTGGAAGGGATTCAAACAATGTGAATGAGATTTTGATCTTCTGGGACTTCTGTGAGACAGAGAGTGAAGAGGAGGAAAGACAAACTGGTCTTCATTTGCAGAAAAGGCTTTAATCTCTTCTGTGCTGTATGGCTATGGCTGAGAAGGGAGTTGTCTTCCTGCTTATATTAAATTTCCAGACGTTTAATTTTGACCAGATGCACCGTGCAATTATGGCAGCTGATGGATAGCTATAAATGAATTAGTCTTTGGCAAACTGAACTTTATTTCAAAAAAGATCAGCATCAGGGAAGATACAGGAAAGCAAATTTTGTGATGGGGTCAGTGCATTTTTTGAATGCTCAGATTTCTTGGCAGAATAAAAGGATGCATTAGTGCAAAGAGGCAAAGTATCCTCATTTCTAGGCATACCTCTGGAATAGACGCCTTGCTGCTCTTCCCACACAGCAAGGAGGACTAAATACCAATGGTGAAGTCTGAACCTTGCCTCTGTTAGCTGAACTTTCCTTTTTGCTTGGTTCATGTTGGGGTTATAGGTAGCATTCCTGTCAGTGCCACCATGCTCCCCACGCTAATTGTCATGAAGTACAGAAGATTCAAGCCTGCTTGGTTCCCAAGGCTGCTAATGAGGCCTGGGCTTTTCTCACCCTTAATGAATCAAGGTTTGCTTGTGGGGGATTCTTGTCCTTCTGTCTTTTTCCCTGGCCAGGGGAGGAGTCAAGAGTTCACACAACTGAACAATGACTTTACAGTGTTAAGGCGATGCAGCTGTGCCATCTGAAGCCATCCTCAGTTATGAGCAACAAAGCTTAAATAGATTGTACTGTGAAGAGGTACAGCTCTGTGAGTGTGAAGCATAGCTTTTGCTTCTGCTTCACTGACCCGTCTGCTTGCGGCAGTGACGGGCCCTTGACGGAAGCTTAGGCAGGGAGAGTCGCGTAGGGCGACTCTTTCAAAACCATTCTCTGTAACGCTGAGCACAGGAAAGGAAGCAAAATGAAGTTTCAGTTGATCTCTGATGGGGGTATACCGCTGCCTTCTCCAGAAAATCCCATGCCCTCCATTCAAAAAATTGTTGATTCTAATCCAAATCCACTTCAGGGGTTTAATAAGGTCACTAAAGCAAGCCATAGTTGGTATGTTTTAGCAGTAGAGAGTCATACAAAAGTGGATGCTCATACAAAAGTGTATACTTACACAAACTCCTCCCAAGCAAATCACACATTTCACTATCTCACTACATTTTACTATTTTACTGTCTAGAGGCTTTTCTTGTATTAGAGGTTGGGATCATCACTAATTTGGGCTAAGCTACTGTTTGGAATGTACCTTCATTTAGTCATTTTAGTTACAACTCTGTGTGCTCCTGTGGCTACATTGATCTTGCTACAAACATGTATGTGATATGCTTTTTGGCATATATATACAGGTACATAAATATAGGTGCATGTAAATACAGCTGCATGTGTTATTGAAATGCATAGGAGTATATATGACATATATCATACATATATGTAGGATATCACATGCTAGAAATATTATTCCTTGTGTTTAAATCCATATATATATTTGCACAAATAAACACAGACATGTACTCTAAATGCTGTGCTATTTCTATAGTAGCAAGTGAAAAATTCAATCTGATAAAATAACTCAATGCTAATAGAGATTTTAAATTTATCATATATAATATGATAAATTTAAATTTATAATTTATAATACTCTGGGCTAATCCTTGCACTATGCCATACAAAACTGAAGGATTTTTTTTAAGTTTTACTAGTAGATGAGTGAAGCCAAAAGCAGCATCTGCAAAAGAAATCTAATTTTGCTGTAATAGACTTTTGAAGTTCATCATTTTGGGTTTTAATAATGCACAGAAACATCTGTTGTTTTCCTTGATTGCATAAAAGAGAAAGGGAAAGAGAAAAAAATTAAGAACATTTGGGCTTTCTCATTCTTAAGTGAACAGAAGAGGGGGGGGATAGAATGAAACAGTTTAAATACCTTGATGTGTGTATGTGCAGGTTCAAAACTTTTGATTGCTCTCCCACCCGACATGGTGGGTTGATAGACCAGGGAGCAGTGGCGAAAGTTGACAACCCCCCATGGCTGACCCCTCATGTTTTCTCTTGCCTAATCGAATTTTACATGTGTTTCCAGATAGCTGATCAGCTTCCCTGGATTTCGCTGACGCCACAGGAAAGCTTTGCCTGAAGATGGAAACACTGGAGTCAGAACTGACCTGCCCTATCTGTCTGGAGCTGTTTGAAGACCCGCTGCTGCTGCCTTGCGCTCACAGCCTCTGCTTCAACTGCGCGCACCGCATCCTGGTCTCCCACTGCGCCACCAACGAGCCGGTGGAGTCTATCACTGCCTTCCAGTGCCCGACCTGCCGCTATGTCATCACCCTCAGCCAGCGCGGTCTAGACGGGCTCAAGCGCAACGTCACCCTGCAGAACATCATCGACAGGTTTCAGAAAGCCTCCGTCAGTGGGCCCAACTCCCCCAGCGAGACCCGCCGGGAGCGGGCGTTTGATAACAACAGCATGTCGTCCTGCGAGAAGGTGCTCTGCCAGTTCTGCGACCAGGACCCTGCCCAGGAGGCGGTGAAAACCTGCGTTACCTGCGAGGTGTCCTACTGCGAGGAGTGCCTGAAAGCCACTCACCCCAACAAGAAGCCGTTCACCGGCCACCGTCTCATCGAGCCCATCCCGGACTCTCACATCAGGGGATTAATGTGCTTGGAGCATGAGGACGAGAAAGTTAACATGTACTGTGTGACTGATGACCAGTTAATCTGTGCCTTGTGTAAACTGGTTGGGCGACACCGTGACCATCAGGTGGCAGCTTTAAGTGACCGCTATGACAAGCTAAAGGTCAGTGTTACCTATCAGATTTTTTAGCCAAGCAGTGTGTGGTTGGGAAGGAAAATACCTTTTCATTGCATGCTAAAGTCCTCATTCCAGCAGCAGTTGGGAAAGGCAGGTGTGCGATCTCTAATCATATGAGACACACATACAGATCTGTATGTGCGTTTTCTCACCATGTAAAAGGTGCCAGATTTTACTTAAGAAAAAAATCCTTACTTGTGTTTGGGTTTCTCTAAAGCTATCATAAGGAATATGCAGCATAAAGTACTGTTCAGATGAATTTTCCTACCTACCTGCAGCTGGCAATGTTTTGCGCTAACTTCACATACGCAGACTGAAATGTCATGCATTCTTTGCACATGCTTTGCTGTTGATCATTTTTCATTAGGGTGCTTTCATTGTGAAAAGCCCTTCACATCACCACTAACAGGAGATGCATTTATCTGCAGTGGCTTCAGGGATGCCAGCTGCCCATCCAGCCAGGCAAGCCGAATGCCTGCTCTGCTCTTCCCGCGCTGCCTCCCACCAGGCTCGCAGGCAGTGCAATCCTAGTAACAAAGCCAAAATTATTTCTGATCTTGCAGCATTCCCACGGTTCTGCAAGCTTCTGGAACATCTCCTGCCAGGTAGCTGGGAGGCTCCTACAGCCTGGTCCTGTGCAGGACACCCTGGGCGAGGTGGCAGTGGGCAGCCAGGTCTCAGGGTGTTCTGGAGGCTCTTCAGGCTGCCAGCAGAGGCAGAGCCCCTGCTGAGCATTGAGGCCAAGGCAGGTGACCTCACACCCACCTGGGTGTACATTCCTCTCATGCTGATTCCTGTGCTGCTGCAGAGCCAAAGCAGGAATTAGGCATCCCCCACTTTCCTCCACCCTCTCCCTCCGGACAATCTGCATGTGCCTGTGTGCAGCTGTGGATGGAATTTTTAAACATGGACTGCAATCCAGAAATCACAAGCATGGAGAGCAAGGTTCATCTGCCAGCCTTCCCAAACAGAATTTTGAATGTGGAAAAACCACTGAATTATAGGTTTAACTAACTTAAATACTTTCAGATTAAAGTGTGTGGCTGCACTCATGTCTATGATAACTTTAGGTGCTCGCTGGTGAAATCTGCACACACATTCTGTGTAGGTTTTGCACCTCTACGCTATGCAAACATGTACATCATATTCATATTAACATAATGAAAGATACTTTATCTGGACCTGATAACTTCCTTTCATCTCTTAAAGACTTTTTTATTTACCAAAGAGTTGTTATTTTTGCTTTAATTTTTTCTTAACTAATTTGTTATTTTAATAGTTTTGTCATTGATAACATTAGCATGGGCCATATTTACTGTGCTTTTTATTAATCCAGTGAGTTTACATGCTTAACAGGTGCTACTTTTTAGTGGCATAAAAAATGTATTGATTGCCAACTTTATACCAGTAGGACCACACTACTTAACATGAAAGACCTTCCACATTACATAGTGGATAAGCATATTTTTGATGATGTAAAAAAAAGGAGTAAACATTTCTTGGTCTTGTTGCACACAGATAATGCAAGTCTTGAATGAAGACTTTAAAAGGCCTGTCTTCTTCCTGGTGATCCTTGACTCAATACTGTTGATAGGAAAAAAATGAGGGTATTTTTTCATGATCTGTGTCTTTTTTGTGCAAAGATGACTAAGCAAGCTCTGAAGCTCAAAAAGATAAATAACATTCACATTGGATGTCACCCAGCTTAGCTAACCTAAAAGTAAGGCAACTGAAGTTCTAAGCCTACTGAAGTTTTTACACCAGCCACCTTGAAGACTAATTAAAGTACTAATTTAATGGTTAGTGTAGACTTGAGCCAAATAACTCTAGTCTCAGAATGACAACTCTTAGCATTATTTATATTATTTGTATGATTTTTTTGAGATTAAGAATGTCTTTGTACCCAAACTGTATAAAAGACCTTTGCACACACAATTGGTAGTCCATGTGAAATCCTGTTCCTATCACCTTAGTCATGAAGCAGCCTATTTCATGTTGATAACGCCAGCGATGACATCAGTCATGCCAATTACACCACATGTACGACACATTTACGCTCTGGTCCAGGAACATTAGTCCAAACAGTTTCCATGCAGATCCAGTATCCATTCTCTATTCACAAGTAGGTAATCTGAAAGTAATGTCTTTCCTTTTCTTGTTACCTCTCCCATCACAGGAGTTAGTTCTGGTTTACAAATCAATCTTAGAAAATGAGATTTTCAGTTCTGTAGACTGGCAGACTGGCATTTATCCCTCAGAAATAGGAGTGATACCACTTCCACCAGCATTTGGTAGCTGATGGTCAAAAATTTCATGTTCATTTCTACATTCAGGCCTCTTCCTCTTCCTTCCTTAAGGGTGATATGACCTCCTGAATCACTGGTCTTTCTGTAACATAACAAAGACATAAGATTGCAGATGGTCTTTACTAACTTACAGGTAATGTGCACACACCCTTGGCAAATTAAATACTAAAATGGATCAGCAAATCCCCACTTGAGAAAATGGGTTGTTGCTTGCTATTTTGCTGCTGTGACATTTTAGTATATGTGGGGTTTGATATAGGCTACTCCAATCTTTAAAAAAAAAACCTGGAAGAATGAGATAGCCAGTAGTATAGTGGATCAGTTAAAAAAAAGTGTGGTTAATGTTACCTTTCAAAAAGAAAGGTGACTCTCTTTTGATTTTTCTTTTTAAAACTACACACTACTGGTAATAACAACAGCAACTGGTGCTGTTCTGGGTGTTAAGCTATGCTAATTACTTACATTTTCTTGCAGTGGTGTTGCTAGTGGTTTAAACAGTATCTGACCCCTCATTAAGCACAGGACAAAAAATTCCATTACAGTCTAGCTCCTTTTGTGGCAAAAATGAAGCTCCTTAATTAGGAGTTCTGTACTCTTGTCCAGCAGAGGTGTCTACACTGAAGTGTGTTTAACAGCGAGTGTAACAACAATAGTGGACATCTCAAAATGAGAAAGTGCTTTCCTTTGGTAACTATATCTCCATCCCTGAGAGGTGCTTCTATTTCTCAGCCTGTACTCAGGCAGGGGGAATTGAGGGCATTTGTGTTCTTTGAGGAACGATCCTTTCTTGCTTAGCTGCACAGCCACGATACCACCATCATGCTCACTCTTGGTCTAGTGCTTATAGATGCGCTTTGGTTTGGTTTTTATTTTTCTGTTTAAAGTTGATCATAAACAGATGCATACTGGTAATGGAAAAAGCAATAAACCATGACCAAAACTGAGAACAGGAAATATACTGGTAATACACAAGATTTATGATGTGGTGATCAAAATTGTGATAAAAATATTTTTTAACAGCAAAAACAATCAAGGTTTTAAAGGTTTTAAATACAGAAAGAATAAATGGCTGTGCTTACCGCATCATATTACTTAAAAAAAGTATTTATGGCTAATTTTGATATTGATTCTTCACTTCCTTTTCTTGTTGCAAAAAGAAAAAGAAAATAATTTAAACATACATTCTTTTTTTTTTTTCAGAAAAAGATAATGAAATTACTGCTGTTTGATAGATGTACTTAAACTCATGAACATGAGGAAAAACCCAGTCAGATAAGATTTATTTTGAACAGTAGAGAATATTTGAGGAGGAACAAACTTATAAGGTGTGGATGGAAATATATCACTCATTTAATATTAGCAAAGAGCCATGAAGTTATAACAAAAGAGAAAGATAGATGGTAAGACGTGTTTTGAAATGGTGTAAAGCCAACACAAGACCATCAAAATGAATTTTTTTACTTGTCTTCATATTTACTTAGAATTTAGCCTCTAACATATCTTCTTAAAAAATAGTTTTGGCACAATTTTTCTAATGCTTGGTCAAGAAAGATCTTTTGCTGAATCAAACTGTTGTAGCTTAGCTTTGGTTCACCATTTTTTTCTTTGAAATTTGTTAATGCTGAGTTGTTTTGGGCATGTTTATGAAGCAGGGCAGCTCTCTGAATAACACTCAGCAATTCCAGAAACAGAGGGAGCTTCTTGTTTGTCTGGTTTCCAGATAGTTTTAGTGATAGAATCCATACACATCTATTTTTTCTCATCTGTTGATTCAGGATGCAAGGATTACTTTTTCTATTGTGTGTCAATTCAACTACTCACGAATATTAAAGGAATAGGAATTGTTTCCACATAGGGAGGAATGAATTTATCTTTTCTAAACCTTTGATTGTATAAAGGTAGGAGACTTTGTCAAGTCCACAGCTACTACAAATAGAATCCAAAAATATGTCTACTTCCCTGCTATATGCACATTATAGATGGAAAGACTTCTCATGTTTAAGTGACTTTGCAAAGATTCTGGAAAAATATGTGTTGAAACTTTCCAACTATTTTTATATGGCATTATTTTGTAATCTCGGTTGATAATTAATTGATATATTGTGATATTCTAAGAATACAGAATTTAAAAATATGTATTCCTACTCGATGGGCTTGACAATCCAGGAACATTGTTTTCTGGACTTTCATATAAATATATTATGCACATATATATGCAAATATATATCTATGTACATCCTATGCCTGTATTTACAGTGCTTGTGTGAGTATATAAAACCAATACTAAAATTGCATAATACAATATGTTGGCATTTTTGTCTATGTCGAGTTGTCTAGCATAGAAATATGGGTAATTTTCAGTAACATTTAACTTAAAGATTATCTAGAATCTTGAATTTGAAGAAACACATGCCTGTGTTTTAAGTAAAAATGTACAGTTTCGTATATGTGTAGGTCAGTAAAAGTATAATCAAAGTCAAAAGTCATATATATATAAAAATTATACATTAATAGATTTACTTGTTCTCTATTTTTACAATTCTATGCATATATCTTTTTTAATAGCGGAATATTTTCATATCTAAATTTACAGTTTCTCTGCAGACCCTTAACTTTACTAACTTTCTATTTAATGCAAGCTATTTTAATAAAATCCAACTGATAGGGATGCCTTTTTGCTTGTCCTAAAAGCACAAGCCAGACCCAGTTAGGAGATAAAAAGGGTTTACCTTTTTAACGATCTGTAGATCCATAGGTGCACAACTCGCTAGATGGAAAGCACCAAAGATGCACATGTAACATAGAGTGCATATAATTTTTATGTGTTTAGCAAATTAGCATAACTGACAAGAATCCCCAATTAGCGACTGAAATGATGAGGTAATTCTTCCCTGATTCTACCCTTTTCTGAATTCCTCCCCACCTTAGATAGGTACTAAACTTTATTTATAAAAATGTATCTCGGAGAGCCAGTTTCAACCTTGGCTTTCCAGAGAATCTAAATTTAGACCCCAGGGCTTAGAGCCACTGGGGAATTTATTTTGTCTTTCTGTCTAATAGAGTAGGTATAGTGCTAGCTATGAATAGAATAATTGGCTACAGAGCTACAAAAATACATGTACAGGATAAAGAGAATATATAAAAGCAAAAACACAAAAATCAATTCAGCGTCAATATAGGAAGACAGTATGGTGTAATGGTGGTATATGTTATTAAACATTTAGATAAGTGGCACCTTCCTTTACGTAACAGGTTGAGAGTAGTGCCAGTTCTGCAAGTTTAATATATAGTTAGAGCATCATATCCAACCTGGCAAAGTGTAGAGCTCATGAACTTTCATTATTATTAGATTAGATGCAGCTTCATATTATTATTATTAGATTAGATAGTGTTTGATAGATTTTTCGGTGTACAAATTTTTTATGAAATTAAAATGATGAATGGTCACAGTGATTATTACGGAATATTATTTGATATTACTTAATTATTTAACCCAGAAATAGATGGCTGTTGCAAAACTACATGTAACTGTCTATGCTTCAGTATTTGCAAAGATCAAAAAATATGAAGTTGTTGCATGGAAGAGGATTGATGTAGGAATAAGCTGTTTTAGTACAACAATTTTCCATCCACCCTTATTTCATTACATTGAAATATAATTACTAAGGCAGACTTTAGAAAGTTCTCTCTTTAGCTCGGTGTTATCTGCTTTGTCTTTTTCCTCCATTTGGTATTTCTTTTCATAGTTTAGAAGGATAACAGAAAGTATTAATACAGAATATCAAAATTAGTCTTTTATCAGGGGAGAGTGTGTGTATGTGTTTATTTTAGACACATTTTGAAGTTCTTCATGTACATTACTGTGGATAATGAACTACGATTTTACAATAGTTCTAAGTACTATGAGATTAGGGGGTTTTATCTGCCCAAGTTTCCTTGAGTAATATAAGCCAATTTTTTAAAACTTAATTTCAAAAATTTAATAGTTGGCAAGTCTTCCACATACTACTTATTTCCTCCAATTTTAGTGGAAATGATGGTGTTGAAGGTCTAATCCATTCAGGAAAAATGAAAGAATTAAACAAAATTGTGAATAGTACAGCATTATTATCTTTGTTCTCATGACCCTGATTTCCAGGGAAGCCGGACTAGTTCTCAGTCTTATGGTGAATAATTTTCATGACATCTTTTTTTGTTTTACTTTTTCTGATCTTACAATACAGACAAATTTTGCAATGATCACAGTATAATCCTTCAAATTTTGGGCTTTACAGCTGTACATCTGTTATGTTTTACTTTGACCTTCTTTCTTAAGTAAAATGTACACTTCCTATCAAAACAACAATACTTCTATGTGTCATTAGCACTGGGGACCTCACATAGGGTTAATAGCAAACAGAAATGGTCACTAATTTGGAAAGCCTGAATAGTTCATGGCAAGGGAAACTCCTGCAGAAGGTCATGGACTGGAAAGCTGTGTTGGGTTGCTAAAGCACACTTGGGACTCAAAGCCTGATATGAGTGATAAGACTGTGCTCCCTTTCTCTCCCATCTGTATTTACCTCTCCCCAAAACCAGTCATCCAGACTCCCATCTCTGTGGGTGTCCCTTGACTGTCCCAGCAAGAAGTGTTGTCTTTTGCTGGGAGGACATTTTTGCCCTTGAGAGAAAACACCCACACCAGGAACCTGAGGCAAGGGGATTCCTGTCCTTCACAGCTTTCACATCTCATTTACAATGTTGCTTTTACAAATCTATTTTCCAGTTGTCTCAACCCAGTGAAAACTGAAGCAGGAGCAAAGAAAAAGTTAATTTTATCAGAGTGTGACTATACTGAGTTATTTTTACACCTTCTGAGAACACTTATTTAAGTAATCCTTACCCTTTTGCAGATCAAATGTTTAGTTGAAAGTACACTGTTTTTGTAGGGGGATACAATACAAGAAAATAAAGGCAGTATAGAAAGTAATCTTACCCCATTAAGGAGTTGCAGCTGAGCCAATTATTAGAGATTGGGAACAGGCCTGATTCTAACAGGCTGCAGCTGTAGCCAATAAGAAGAGTGTTATAAAAGAGTGGATTGGTTGGTTGAGAGGAACTGGAGTCAGCTGGCTGCTGCAAGGACAAGTCAGTGCCTAGAGGAGCTGCCTACAAGAAACATCGAGGAGGTATGAAACTCTAGCAATATGGAACCTTTGCAATGTAATGACAATAGAACTCTTGCAATATAATGACAACAAATGGTGACCCTGATGTGATTCAAGAAAAAGGACTAAACTATACGACTCTGTGGATTTGGGGAAACAGGACTTGACTATATAGCCC